>NC_068910.1:17536271-18786271 GCF_023091745.1 Budorcas taxicolor | reverse complement strand
TAGAGCCGGAGCGGTTTGTGCGCCGTGAGAAGAGACAGGTCCAGCGGGGCTGAGACACTGTGTGCACACGACAGTGCTATTTGTTTGCAGCATACCCCCTCCCCACAGCGCGACTGAACTAGTGAGCCTAAAAAACCAGCAAACGGAAGAAGTTAAACAGAGGGAACCACCTTGGAAGTAATCCCACACGGCCCAAAACATCAGAGAAGGGCCAGATATATTTTTACTATTTTTAAAATCATTCTTTTTTTTTCTAACTTTTTTTTAAATTGTTAAGTCTTCTATTTCTCCTCTAATTTTTATTACTATAACCTACTATTACTATTTTTAAAAAAAAAGACTTTTTTTTTTTAAGGCAAACACCATATATAGCCTTTGGATGGTTGTTGGTGGTTTTTTGTTTTTTTTTGTTTTTTGTTTTTGTTTTTTTTGTTTGTTTGTTTTTAATAATTCTTGTTTTTTTTTTCTTTCTTCCTTTTTCCTTCTGTTTCTTTTCTTTAATATTGTATTTTTGAAAATCCAACCTCTACTCTAGATGTTTAATCTTTGCTCTTAGGTTTTTGTTGTCAATTGTGTACATTTAAAAACCTAAAATTCACTACCCAAGTTTACCTGAGAGCGAGATTACTGGCTTGACCACTCTCTTCTCCTTTGGACTCTCCTTTTTCTTCACCAGGTGGCCTCTGTCTCTTTTCTCCCCCATCTCTTCTCTATCCAACTCTGTGAATCTCTGTGTGTTCCAGACGGTGGAGAACACCTATGGAACTGGTTACTGGCAGGATTTGTCTCTCTCCTTCTCATTCCTCTCTCTTATCCTCCTGGCCACCTCTGTCTGCTTCCTCCCTCTCCTCTTCCCTGTATAACTCCGTAAATACCTCTGAGTGGTCCAGACTATGGAGTGCACATAAGGAAGTGACTACTGGCTAGCTTGCTCTCTCCTCTTTTGATCTCACCGCATCTCATTCCAGTCACCTCTAACTACCCCCTCCCTCTTCTCTTCTCCATGTAACTCAGTGAACCTCTCTGAGTGTCCCTCAATGTGGAGAAACTTTTCATCTTTAACCTAGATGTTTTATCATCAGTGCTGTATAGATGGAGAAGTCTAGAGGCTACTGTAAAAATAAAACTGAAAACCAGAAGCAGGAGGCTTAAATCCAAAGCCTGAAAACATTAGAGAACTCTTGAATTCAGGGAACATTAAGCAATAGGAGCTCATCAAATGCCTTCATACCTACACTGAAACCAAGCTCCACCCAAGGGCCAACAAGTTCCAGAACAAGACATACCACTCAAATTCTCCAGCAACACAGGAACACTCCCCTGAGCTTCAATATACAGGCAGCTCAAAATTATTCCAAAACCTTTGATGTCTCATAACCCATTACTGGTCACTCCACTGCAATCCAGAGAGAAGAAACCCAGCTCCACCCACCAGAACTCCAACACAAGCCTCCCTAACCAGGAAACCTTGACAAGCCACTGATAGAACCCCACCCACAGTGAGGAAGCTCCATAATATAGAGAACTCCACAAATTAACAGAATATAAAAAGGCCACCCCAAATGCAGCAATATAACCAAGATGAAGAGACAGAGGAATACTTAGCAGGTAAAGGAACAGGAGAGTTGCCCACCAAACCAAACAAAAGAGGAAGAAGTAGGGAATCTACCTGAGAAGGAATTCCGAATATTGATAGTGAAAATGATCCAAAATCTTGAAATCAAAATGGAATCACAGATAAATAGCCTAGAGACAAGGACTGAGAAGATGCAAGAAAGGTTTAACAAGGACCTAGAAGAAATAAAAAAGAGTCAAAATATAATGAATAATGCAATAAATGAGATCAGAAACACTCTGGAGGCAACAAATAGTAGAATAATGGAGGCAGAAGATAGGATTAGTGAAATAGAAGATAGAATGGTAGAAATAAATGAATCAGAGAGGAAACAAGAAAAACGAATTAAAAGAAACGAGGACAATCTCAGAGACCTCCAGGACAATATGAAACGCTCCAACATTCGAATTATAGGAGTCCCAGAAGAAGAAGACAAAAAGAAAGACCATGAGAAAATCCTTGAGGAGATAATAGTTGAAAACTTCCCTAAAATGGGGAAGGAAATAATCACCCAAGTCCAAGAAACACAGAGAGTTCCAAATAGGATAAACCCAAGGCGAAACACCCCAAGACACATACTGATCAAATTAACAAAGATCAAACACAAAAAACAAATATTAAAAGCAGCAAGGGAAAAACAACAAATAACACACAAGGGGATTCCCATAAGGATAACAGCTGATCTTTCAATAGAAACTCTTCAGGCCAGGAGGGAATGGCAAGGCATACTTAAAGTGATGAAAGACAATAACCTACAGCCCAGATTACTGTACCCAGCAAGGATCTCATTCAAATATGAAGGAGAAATCAAAAGCTTTACAGACAAGCAAAAGCTGAGAGAATTCAGCACCACCAAACCAGCTCTCCAACAAATTCTAAAGGATATTCTCTAGACAGGAAACATGAAAAGGGTGTATAAACCCGAACCCAAAACAATAAAGTAAATGGTAACGGGATCATACTTATCAGTAATTACCTTAAACGTAAATGGGTTGAATGCCCCAACCAAAAGGCAAAGACTGGCCGAATGGATACAAAAACAAGACCCCTCTATATGCTGCTTACAAGAGACCCACCTCAAAACAAGGGACACATACAGACTGAAAGTGAAGGGCTGGAAAAAGATATTCCACGCAAATAGAGACCAAAAGAAAGCAGGAGTGGCAATACTCATATCCGATAAAATAGACTTTAAAACAAAGGCTGTGAAAAGAGACAAAGAAGGCCACTACATAATGATCAAAGGATCAATCCAAGAAGAAGATATAACAATTATAAATATATATGCACCCAATATAGGAGCACCGCAATATGTAAGACAAATGCTAACAAGTATGAAAGGGGAAATCAACAATAACACAATAATAGTGGGAGACTTTAATACCCCACTCACACCTATGGACAGATCAACTAAACAGAAAATTAACAAAGAAATGCAAACTTTAAATGATACATTAGATCAATTAGACCTAATTGATATCTACAGGACATTTCACCCCAAAACAATGAATTTCACCTTTTTTTCAAGTGCTCATGGAACCTTCTCCAGGATAGATCACATCCTGGGCCATAAATCTAAACTTGATAAATTCAAAAAAATCGAAATCATTCCAAGCATCTTTTCTGACCATAATGCATTAAGATTAGATCTCAATTACAGGAGAAAAACTACTAAAAATTCCAACATATGGAGGTTGAACAACACACTTCTGAATAACCAACAAATCACAGAAGGAATCAAAAAAGAAATCAAAATATGCATACAAACTAATGAAAATGAAAACACAACAACCCAAAACCTGTGGGACACTATAAAAGCAGTGCTAAGAGGAAAGTTCATAGCAATACAGGCATACCTCAAGAAACAAGAAAAAAGTCAAATAAATAACCTAACTCTACAACTAAAGCAACTAGAAAAGGAAGAATTGGAGAACCCCAGAGTTAGTAGAAGGAAAGAAATCTTAAAAATTAGGGCAGAAATAAATGCTCAAGAAACAAAAGAGACCATAGCAAAAATCAACAAAGCCAAAAGCTGGTTCTTGGAAAGGATAAATAAAATTGACAAACCACTAGCCAGACTCATCAAGAAGCAAAGAGAGAAAAATCAAATCAATAAAATTAGAAATGAAAATGGAGAGATCACAACAGACAACACAGAAATACAAAGGATCATAAGAGACTACTATCAGCAGTTGTATGCCAATAAAATGGACAACGTGGAAGAAATGGACAAATTCTTAGAAACGTACAATTTTCCAAAACTGAACCAGGAAGAAATAGAAAATCTTAACAGACCCATCACAAGCACGGAAATTGAAACTGTAATCAGAAATCTTCCAGCAAACAAAAGCCCAGGTCCAGACGGCTTCACAGCTGAATTCTACCAAAAATTTCGAGAAGAGCTAACACCTATCCTACTCAAACTCTTCCAGAAAATTGCAGAGGAAGGTAAACTTCCAAACTCATTCTATGAGGCCACCATCACCCTAATACCAAAACCTGACAAAGATGTCACAAAAAAAGAAAACTACAGGCCAATATCACTGATGAACATAGATGCAAAAATCCCCCCAAAAATTCTAGCAATCAGAATCCAACAACACATTAAAAAGATCATACACCATGACCAAGTGGGCTTTATCCCAGGGATGCAAGGATTCTTCAATATCTGCAAATCAATCAATGTAATTCACCACATTAACAAATTGAAAAATAAAAACCATATGATTATCTCAATAGATGCAGAGAAGGCCTTTGACAAAATTCAACATCCATTTATGATAAAAACTCTCCAGAAAGCAGGAATAGAAGGAACATACCTCAACATAATAAAAGCTATATATGACAAACCCACAGCAAACATTATCCTCAATGGTGAAAAATTGAAAGCATTTCCCCTAAAGTCAGGAACAAGACAAGGGTGCCCATGTTCACCGCTACTATTCAACATAGTTCTGGAAGTTTTGGCCACAGCAATCAGAGCAGAAAAAGAAATAAAAGGAATCCAAATTGGAAAAGAAGAAGTAAAACTCTCACTGTTTGCAGATGACATGATCCTCTACATGGAAAACCCTAAAGACTCCACCAGAAAATTCCTAGAGCTCATCAATGAATATAGTAAAGTTGCAGGATATAAAATCAACACACAGAAATCCCTTGCATTCCTATACACTAATAATGAGAAAGTAGAAAAAGAAATTAAGGAAACAATTCCATTCACCATTGCAACGAAAAGAATAAAATACTTAGGAATATATCTACCCAAAGAAACTAAAGACCTATATATAGAAAACTATAAAACACTGATGAAAGAAATCAAAGAGGACACTAATAGATGGAGAAATATACCATGTTCATGGATTGGAAGAATCAATATAGTGAAAATGAGTATACTACCCAAAGCAATTTACAAATTCAATGCAATCCCTATTAAGCTACCAGCCATATTTTTCACAGAACTAGAACAAATAATTTCAAGATTTGTATGGAAATACAAAAAACCTCGAATTGCCAAAGCAATCTTGAGAAAGAAGAATGGAACTGGAGGAATCAACTTGCCTGACTTCAGGCTCTACTGCAAAGCCACAGTCATCAAGACAGTATGGTACTGGCACAAAGACAGACATATAGATCAATGGAACAAAATAGAAAGCCCTGAGATAAATCCACACACATATGGACACCTTATCTTTGACAAAGGAGGCAAGAATATACAATGGAGTAAAGACAATCTCTTTAACAAGTGGTGCTGGGAAAACTGGTCAACCACTTGTAAAAGAATGAAACTAGATCACTTTCTAACACCGCACACAAAAATAAACTCAAAATGGATTAAAGATCTAAATGTAAGACCAGAAACTAAAAAACTCCTAGAGGAGAACATAGGCAAAACACTCTCCGACATAAATCACAGCAGGATCCTCTATGATCCACCTCCCAGAATTCTGGAAATAAAAGCAAAAATAAACAAATGGGATCTAATTAAAATTAAAAGCTTCTGCACAACAAAGGCAAATATAAGCAAGGTGAAAAGACAGCCTTCTGAATGGGAGAAAATAATAGCAAATGAAGCAACTGACAAACAACTAATCTCAAAAATATACAAGCAGCTTATGCAGCTCAATTCCAGAAAAATAAACGACCCAATCCAAAAATGGGCCAAAGAACTAAATAGACATTTCTCCAAAGAAGACCTACGGATGGCTAACAAACACATGAAAGATGCTCAACATCACTCATTATTAGAGAAATGCAAATCAAAACCACAATGACGTACCACTTCACACCAGTCAGAATGTCTGCGATCCAAAAATCTGCAAGCAATAAATGCTGGAGAGGGTGTGGAGAAAAGGGAACCCTCCTACACTGTTGGTGGGAATGCAAACTAGTACAGCAACTATGGAGAACAGTGTGGAGATTCCTTAAAAAATTGCAAATAGAACTACCTTATGACCCAGCAATCCCACTGCTGCTGGGCATACACACCGAGGAAACCAGAATTGAAAGAGACACATGTACCCCAGTGTTCATCGCAGCACTGTTTATAATAGCCAGGACATGGAAACAACCTAGATGTCTATCAGCAGATGAATGGATAAGAAAGCTGTGGTACATATACACAATGGAGTATTACTCAGCCGTTAAAAAGAATTCATTTGAATCAGTTCTGATGAGATGGATGAAACTAGAGCCGATTATACAGAGTGAAGTAAGCCAGAAAGAAAAACACCAATACAGTATACTAACACATATATATGGAATTTAGAAAGATGGCAATGACGACCCTGTATGCAAGACAGGAAAAAAGACACAGCTGTGTATAATGGACTTTTGGACTCAGAGGGAGAGGGAGAGGGTGGGATGATTTGGGAGAATGGCATTCTATCATGTATACTATCATGTAAGAATTGAATCGCCAGTCTATGTCTGATGCAGGATACAGCATGCTTGGGGCTGGTGCATGGGGATGACCCACAGAGATGTTATGGGGAGGGAGGTGGGAGGGGGGTTCATGTTTGGGAACACATGTAAGAATTAAAGATTTTAAAATTAAAAAAAAAAAGGGGGGGGTGATCCAGAGAGATGTTATGGGGAGGGAGGTGGGAGGGGGGTTCATGTTTGGGAATGCATGTACACCCATGGTGGATTCAAAAAAAAATAAAAAAATAAAAAAAAATAAAAATAAAAGTAACAGCAGTGAAGCCCATTATCAGAAGGGTGACCACATGGGTTGAAAAGGAAATCACAGGGAGCTGGAACGTTGGGCTGGAAAGGATGGGGGTGAGAGGAGGAACAGAGGATGAAGCAGCAGGTGTGAGAATCCACGTGGACTGCCTGGATCGCTGGCCAGGGCTGGAATTTCATAATGTGACTGAGCCTTCCGATCAACATACACGTTACCAATTGAAAAGTAAGTTAAAACTACTGAGAAGATGGAAAGGTTTTAATGTATCTCACATTCCGACTCACACTGGCAGGTCTTTAGAGGCCAGTTCAAAATGTCAAAAAGAAATGGTCTCATCAAAGAACGAACCGGGGATCTTTCAGAAATGGTTCAGCTCCTATGGGAAACTTCCCAGCTGTCACTGTCGGTCACTGTAAACCTCTGTGAGTACATTTGCCTTCTGGAAGGATAGGAAATCAATAAGGACAAGGACTTCAGGAATTGAGTGTGACATACGTTGTCATGGGGGATCTTGAACCGACTCTCTAATGATGAATGTGTCCAATGGTCTGGCGCGGTACAGTCTGTCCTTTGGCAGTTTCCGGGCATCTGGGGGACCTAAGGTTGGAGTGCGTGCCTTCTCAGAAGCACTCCAGTACTGGGCTAGCCTCTGCATTTGATTTTCCTCCGAATGGAACATTCTTGCAGCCTTCCCTCCCTTTTCTGCCGATTGCTACTCATCCTCTGAGGCCTGAAACTAAATGCTGACCCTTCTGTGGCTCCACCCTCAGTCTCTTCTCCCCGAAAATGCTGCAATTACTTTGAGCTCCCTCATGACCTAGTACTAACCTTGAACTCAATCACTGTGCTCAGCTCACTCTGTCACCACCTTGAGTGTGCACACTGGTCTTCCCACTGAACCAAGAGTGAACACAGCATGTGAAGTGAAGGGTGTCCTACTTATATTTCCAGTATCCCTTGCATATGGCTTCATACCTGCCACAGATGAACTGCAATGTCTGGTCGTGTGAAACCACACGCAAAAATGGTAGTGACTAATAAACACTGAGTGAATACTGATGGAACATTTATGTACCCATATTTCATCTCTTTCCACAGAACATTCAAAGCACAACAAAAAGATAAATGCCAAACAGATCCATAATATTCCATTATTGTCCACCTGTTATGATGGAGGGACAAAATGATGGATAATAAAATAGGTACTCAGTGAGGTTCCGTAACATGCCCCAAGAGCACAGTGGTACAGAACCAATATTTGAACTTGGATCTGCCTGACTGCAAAAGCTGTGCTCTTAATCATGACATTATCCTGTCTCCAATTCTCTGACCATATGAGGAGACTAAAGCCTTAAGATCTGGAATCTGTTCTGAAAGATACTCCAAGCTGAGGGGGGCAAAAACACTCACAGCAAACTCATCCATTTTTCAAAAGTGCCCTACTGTAAATGGCTTCTCTTTGATGGATTACAGGGTGGGGGGAAAGAAACCTAACAGGGAGATTCTAAATGCAATGAACCATCCCAATCTGCCATGTCTCTTTATGTTCTGAGAGGGTCTTGATGGAGACAGGTGGGAATAATAGTTTTAAAAGGAGGATAAATACGCCATGCTTTGAATGGAAACAAAGGACAAACAAACTGTTTGATCATCAAATCAGCACACATGAAATTAAAATAAATTAGACTTGGAAAAGATAAAGTGATGATTATGCAAATGCCAATTAAATTGATATTGACAGTGTTCTAGGAAAAAGTCAAAGGGAAGCTGGTCCCTGATCCCTGGCAGAAAGTAAGACCACCTTGAGCAGCGTGACATTTGGGATGGAGAAAGAGCCAATGGGTGACACGTGCCAAGACTGTCAAGTAGGTCCTGGCAGCCCTTGTACCCTTGTTATTGGTGAAGGGCAACCACACCTGTCCTCATGCACAAGCTCAGAGGCCTCACACCCCCTGCAGCTTTTACAGGGACTTTCTGACCCACCCCTCACTCTACTGCCCACTGCCAGACCCGAACTGAAGTCTTTCTTCTTCCTTACATTTCCTGCCCTTCCTGCCCCACCTCTCAAGGGCCCATTTGTTCCCATGGACTGGAGTTGAATCCTTCATTCATTTATTAAATAATTTATGGAGCACCATGCTGGGCCAGTCTCTGTTCTAGGTACTGGGAATAAGTCTGGTTGGCTGAAAGTCCTGGGCCTCATGTAACATACGTACTGGTGTAAGAGAAGGAATAAAAAAAATAGATACAGATCATAATGTCAGGTTACGTTGAGTGCTATGAAGGAAAATTAAGCACAGTAAGGGGACAGAAAAGGATGAGATCTACTCGTTTGTAGAGAGAAGTCAGGAAACACTTCTGTGATGAGCAGACACCAGGATGAGGTAAGGCAATGAGCCATGAGAATCTCAGAGGAAAGTCTGTCCCAGGGAGAGGCCAGCGCACATGAAAAAGACCTTGAGGCAGGAAAAGAGCTATAGACGTCCCAGAAGCAGAAAAGAGGCTCGCACTGGAACTGAGTAAGCAGGGCTGAGGGTAAGAGATGGGGTCAGAGCCTCAGCTAGTGAGCAGAGAAGTAAACACTGTAGGGAAAGGGGAAAAGAGAAGGAGCAGGGAATCCAGATGAGGACTCCTGCTGGCTCTGACCAGATGGTGAGGGGAGGGGTAGACGCCAGATGTGAGATATATTTTCAAATAGAGCCCACAGGATTTTCTGATACATTGGATGTAGGGTGTGAGGGAAAGAGATGTCTAAGATGATTCTAACACCAACTGAAGTTGATCTGAGATCCTCCCTGCGAACAAAGAGTTCCAGCTAGGAGTTTCATTTTTCTAGCAGTCTTTGAAAAATCTTAAGAGGTACATACATTCGAAGGTCAAAGGGAAGAGTGGCTCATTCCTTTATTCATCCATTTACTGGTTCTATCATTCCCTTCTTCTCTTATAGAAGGTCCTATGATAGGGGCTAGAGAGATGAATACTATAGGATTCAGTAACAAATGTTTCACGGCTCCCCTGGGGCCTCAGTGGTAAAGAATCCGCCTGCCAGTGCAGGAGACACAGGTTTGATCCACGGGTTGGGAAGATCCCCTGGAGTTTAGTTCAGTTCACTTCAGTCGCTCAGACTCTTTGCGACCCCATGAATCGCAGCACACCAGGCCTCCCTGTCCATCACCAACTCCCAGAGTTCACTCAGACTCATGTCCATCGAGTCGGTGATGCCATCCAGCCATCTCATCCTCGGTTGTCCCCTTCTCCTCCTGCCCCCAATCCCTCCCAGCATCAGAGTCTTTTCCAACGAGTCAACTCTTCTCATGAGGTGACCAAAGTACTGGAGTTTCAGCTTTAGCATCATTCCTTCCCAAAAAATCCCAGGGCTGATCTCCTTCAGAATGGACTGGTTGGATCTCCTTGCAGTCCAAGGGCCTCTCAAGTCCCCTGGAGTAGGAAATGCAATCCACTCCAGTATTCTTGCTTGGAAAATTCCATGGACAGAGGAGTCTGGTGGGCTACAGTCCATAGTGTCACAGCGATTTGGACACAGTTTAGTGACTAAAAAATAACAACAAACATTTCAGTAACTATTAACATAAAGTTGTTGATACAGTTAAGCAGCCTATAGTGGGAAAGACATTGAAACTGATTAAATCTCTGAAAGGTACTAGAGAGACCAGGGACATTAGTTCCTAATTGCTGATCCCATGACTTGCTGAAGTCATTGGGCCAAGTTTCCCACTCTGGGAAAGGCTGACATTTTTGGTCCAGTAAGTTTGTTGTAGGGAGATGTCCTCTGCCTTACAGAATGCTTAGAAGCATCCCTGGCCTCTACCCACTAAATGGCTTTAAAGACACCTGCCTCCACCACCAGATATGACCACCAAAAATGCCTTCAGCTCTGGCCCAATGTCACCTGGGGAGAAAGCGGACCCTGCTGAGAACTGCTGCCGTAGGGTACTGTGAGACTGTTCAAGGTGCCAAACCCATACACAGAGGAAGCACACCCAAATGTCTCATGTAGCAGGGTTTACAGGTGGGCACAGCCCCGCCACACTTGGTGCAATCAAGCCCCTTTACAAGGCCCCTTTGGCAGCAGAATTTCACATCCCATCCAGCTGGACGAGAAGGTTCCCTCTTCTGAATCCCAGAGTATTCATCCTGTTCTATTTTGTGTCACTTTGAGCACATCTGTATCTGTCCAGCTGCTACTTGATAACTGCAAGCCCACAAACTACTGAGTACTTTGCTCATCACCTTCCTCGGCCATTTCACCATTTGCATCCCAGCTTAACTACATTCCAAGATTGGGTTAAGTGCCCCCATGAAGCTCCAATCCTGTCTCACACTCCTTTTTTATAACACCTTCCTCATTTATAATTTTCTTTCTTTGATAAATCATTTGACTGTTGGTGTCCCTTCCAGAAATGTGATCTCCTTGAAGGTGGAACTCTGGCTAGTTTTGCACACTATTAAATCCCACTAGCTAGCACAGTACTCAGATTATAAAAAACTCAAAGCTTGTTGCACAAATAAATGATTAGATTAATTAATGCTTGTGAGGGGCCCTCCAAAATTGAGTCAGCACTCAATAAATGGTGGTTGTGATATGATTTTACTAGCATTAGGATTTGTAATGAGGACAGGGCTTCCCAGGTGGCTCAGTGGTAAAGAATCCGCCTGCCAGTGCAGGAGACACAGTAGACCTGGGTTCAATCTGTGCATCAGGAAGATCCTCTGGAGGAGGAAATGGCAACCCACTCTCGTATCCTTGCCTGGATAATTCCATGGACAGAGGAGCCTGGCAGGCTACAGTCCATGGGGTCTCAAAGAGTCAGACACGACTGAGCACGCACACATCGAGTGAGAACAGGGAGACACACGTCTCAGGAGCTGCGAAGTCACAGCCACTGATCAGTTTCCTGCTTTGGCTTTTATTCTTTTTTTCCTCCTTCCAATTTCTCTTCTTGGTCTACAATAGCCTAAAGGTATGAAAGTAAGCCTTCTCATATTCAAGATTTTATAAGAGAGTAAGTCTAAAAGCCGTGTAGAAGCCTGCGGAATTATAACATATGAGTCCTTGTGAAACTGAAACTGTTAGTCACTCAGTCATGTCCGACTCTTCGTGACCCCACGGACTGTAGCCCACCAGGCTCCTCCGTCCATGGGATTCTCCAGGCAAGAGTACTGGAGTGGGGTGCCATTTCCTTCTCCAGGGGATCTTCCTGACCCAGGGATTGAACTCCAGTCTCCCGCGTTGCAGGCAGACTCTTAACCAACAGAGTCACCAAGATTATTGTGATTTACCAGGTGCAATTGAGAAAGCTCCAGCTCCACCTGGGTTAAGTCCAAGGACAGCTTCTACATGGGACAATCGGGGCCACAAACCAGCCTTCATCTCCCAGCTTCTCGTCAGGCTCGTCCCCATGAGAAAAGCAGGCTGAGTGGCTCAGCTCAAGGTGGATACCCCACAGCTGAGCGGGTCAGAAAGCACATCCACTGGAGCTCAGTCTCTTTCTCAGGGACAGTCACATGTCATCAACAATTGGACTGGGTGCTCAGAACTGGAAGTGCGATTCAATTGTCTGTGGAAACAAAGCCCAACTGAGTTGTCCTCTGGGCTCCAAAAGAAGCTCTGTTATTCCAGAAGGAGTGACCCAAGCCCCCTACTCTATCTGTGGACTTCTTGGAGCGGACTAGTTGCCTGGGACACTTGCCACCTGAAGACAAGCAAACAAGCATTAAGTTCCACTTCCCAGCCCTTGCGATAGTAACGCTGATGACATTTCAGTAGGCGGCATGGCGGTGCACCTCACACACGCTGTAATGAACAGTGGAGTCAGCCCATCCCTGAGTCACAGGCTGGATAACTTTGGCCCGGCTCCTTCTTGCTCACATTCAGGTCCACTGCAGGAGCAATAGGCTGGGGACCAGCTGCCATAGACACTCAAGCCTCCAAACCATCTCTGGATGCACACAACTCTGGAGCATCCAGAAACTCTTCCCCTCCTCCCCATCTGGAAACACCTAGAAATATCTGGAAACTTGCCAATGATCATCATGACCAGAAAATAAGGTAGTAAACAATCTCCTGCTCTGTACCTATGCTCAGCGTTAAGTGGTAAGGACATACAACCTTTCCCAGAAGTTTCCCACTGACTAGACAGCTGGATCTGAAGTACAGACTAAATTATGTTCAATCTGTTGTTAGTAGCCACAGGATCCCTTCCCCCCCACCACTTTTATCCCAGAGCTCAATGTTGTACTGGTCATAAAGCTTGAACTGATGAAAAAGACATGTTCTTGACCCCCTACCTCATTCTTTGTATCAGCCCCTGAGGCTCCTCTTTGGAATGTGAAAGGGTCTTCAAAGGCCAGTTTGAACTCCACTGTACTGCTCAAGGGACTCCCCAGGTGGCACAGAGGTAAAGAACCTGCCTGCCAATGCAGGAGACCCAGGAGACTTGCGTTCAATCCCTGGGTCCAGAAGATCCCTGAAGGAGGAAATGGCAATCCAATCCAGTATTCTTGCCTGGAGAATCCCATGGACAGAGGAGCCTGGCAGGCTACAGTCCATGAGGTTGCAAAGAGTCAGACACCACTGAGCGACTCAAGAACCTACATATCTACATAACCAGAGAACCTACTTGAGAATCCAGCATTATCAGCAGAAAATGTGGGCTCTTGGGCCCCATCCTTGTTCAGTTCTATTGGGCTTTTAATGAATCAAGACAGGGGTTCATGCCTGGTTGCCCCTGAACAAGGGTGCCTACTGAGACTGGCCAGGGGCTGTAGCCACAGCCCCTCCTCTGTTCCTCAAGACAGGGATCCTGGCATAAGGCTTCCTGCATCTAGGGACAGGGACACACTTTCTGAGTTTGCACAAAGCACACAGCAATAGTTCTAGCTCATCTGTTAGGCTTTTATTTTATTTCATTTTATTTTTTTGCTATATTCTGGAAGATATCTCCTTGATTAAGAATAAGCAAGCTCAAATATAGCATGCACACACAAAAGATAGGAGCAGCAGATAGGAATAGCATCCTAT
Organism: Budorcas taxicolor; assembly: GCF_023091745.1. Taxonomy (NCBI): domain Eukaryota; kingdom Metazoa; phylum Chordata; class Mammalia; order Artiodactyla; family Bovidae; genus Budorcas; species Budorcas taxicolor. Next base: position 18,772,429 of record NC_068910.1, on the reverse strand, counting down.
GGAGGGCTGAAATCAGATAGTGAAGAAGAGCAACTTCGCAAGCTTAGAAACCTTTCGACAGAAACATGAATTGTGATTGTTTCAAGCAACTGTTTGTTGGGCTTATTTTGTTCACAAACCTGCTGCAGTAACTGAGTTCTATATGAGCGGAGAGAGAAATGAATTGATCTGAGTAAAAGTGAAGTGAAGTCGTTCAGTCGTGTCCGACTCTTTGCGACCCCATGAACTGTAGCCTACCAGGATCCTCCATCCATGGTATTTTCCAGGCAAGAGTACTGGAGTGGAATGCCACTGTCTTCTCCAGGGGATCTTCCTGACCCAGGGATCAAGCCTGGGTCTCTTGCATTGTAGGCAGATGCTTTACCGTCTGAGCCACCTGGAAAGTCATTTGAAGAGACTGGTCTGGTAGAAGACGCAACTTATTTCTCCAAGGCTCGCCCCGCCCCACGCACCATGAGGGCCTGCTGGGCCTGCATGGAGGGGGCTGTGCATGTGACTGGACAGGCTCTGCTCACCCAGCTGCCCTCGCCCCCTCTCTCTGCCCACCCCGTCCCCAGCAGTGCTGTTTACTCTCCAGTCAGGGCAGGTCCCCCTACTCTGCTCTGGGGAGTTCAGCAAGCAGAGGTGAAGAAATGATTCAACAGTGTTTTAATTATTCTTTAATTATGCTCCATGTCACTGCCTCCTCAAGGACTCTCTTGGGCTTGTCTGGTTATCAGGGGAAATGCCAGAGGGGACATTAAAAAACTTCTGTCCTCACATTGTCTGCAGTTGTGTTCCTAGTTTGCAAAGTTTTCCCATCAGTCCAGTTAGGCAGGAAAAGACATGCGGATGCCCTGCCCTCAAAAGACCACTGGAGTGGAGGTAGCAAGATAATGGGGACTTTGAAAGTGATGATTAAAAGGCAAAATCTGCCCAGGCCTTTCAGTTTCTCCTGGGCTCAAGAGTCCTTTCGCTTTCCCCCAGCATCTCTGTCTGCCACCCAGGTTGGAAGAGAAAGCCTCTGGGGGCTGCTTTCATGCCCTGCAGCAGCCCAGACTAGCGGCTTAGCCAGGAAGGTAAGCGACCTTCTCAGGGATGGTCTAAACATCCTAGGGTTGTGGAAGAATCACCCCTCATGTTAGCACACAGATAGAAGAGAACGTGGCATCTTGTGGAGGTTAGATTCAAGGGATGGGACCATGCAAGGGGGTTAGAATTCCTCTAGCTCACCAGTCATGATCCTGCCCTGCCTTTGAAACATCATTCAGCCTCTGTGTGGGCTGAGGGAAGGGATCACAATCTGAAAGCCAACCACACAGCTCAGGCACCTGTTTCTTTCGGCAGGATAGTTTCACTTCGATAACCCATCATTTAAACACTTGCTTCAGAAGTAGATCTGAATCTTAGCTCTGTCACTTAGCTCTATGATCATAAGCACATAGGTTCATTTATCTGAATCTCAGTTTCTTCATCTGTAAAATGGGGGTTAATGGTAAATCCCATGGATGGAGGAGCCTGGCAGGCTGCAGTCCATGGGGTTGCTAAGAGTTGGACACGACTGAGCGACTTCACTTTCACTTTCCACTTTCATGCATTGGAGAAGGAAATGGCAACCCACTTCAGTGTTCTTGCCTGGAGAATCCCAGGGACAGGAGAGCCTGGTGGGCTGCTGTCTATGGGGTCACACAGAGTCGGACACGACTGAAGCGACTTAGCAGCAGCAGCATTTAAGATCTTAATATAGGGCCTTACAACAAATTAAACACATTCCACCGCACAGCACAAATGCAAAGGGCAAACCAAAACTCAGGAAGAACTGAAGCAACTTGACCGAAGTCACATAGAATCTCAGAGGCAGAGCCAGAGTCTAACTCAGACCACTCAGATGCCAAACCTATGCTCTCCACCGCTTTGGTGGTGCGTCTGAATGTGAGCTCTGAAGACTGCAAGCCTGACAAACAGAGCAGTGCTGGAAAAACCCAGTGTGAGCCCCACAAGGGCAGGGCTTGTCTGTCTTGTTCACTGATGTGTCCCCAGAGCACCAGGAACAGACTCTAACACACTGAGGACGCTCACTCAGTGTATGGGTGTGAAGGGGTGGGGGAGCGAGGCAAGCAGAGAAGTGAGAGGAGGCGGGGAAGGAAGCAGGGAGAGAAAGGGAAGGAAGGAAGAGAAAGAGGGAGGGAGAGAAGGGGGGATGGCTGGAGTGAAAGAGGGTGGGGGAAAGTACTCTTTGGGAAGATGGAAGTTAGTGTGTTCTGGTTATGAAAACAAAGGCCGGTGGAAGCTGGAGTAGACGCAGCTGCTACTGTCACTGCCGCACCGGAGGGCGAGGTGTAACCCCGGCAGGTCAGCCCACTGCGGGCGCGGGCTTGTTCTCTGCCAGAGCAGGAAGGCAAGCTGCCAGGAGTGCCCTGTGGAGGAAGGAGGGGACGGCATGCGAAAAACACACACTCCCACTGACAAGAGATCTTCAGAAACATCAGTCATGATGCCCACTGTGAAGTCCCTTTACCATCATTTTGACACCAACAATAATACACGTAAATATAAGCAGATTTAAGCTTCAGAACCATAGAATCAAAAGTTTGGCAGGATTACTGCAAAATAATCTTAAACTAAGCAAGAACCAAAAAAGAAATAGGTAAAGATGAAAGATTTCTAGGTGGCAAAGTATACCATAAAGTTAAAAAAATGTGTACATATGCTGGAAAAAAATTATGCAAGGTATTTGAAAGACAAAGGACACCATTAATGTCCAGACTATGACCAGTGCTCCTGTCAACCAGTAAGAAATAGACAAATAACTCCCTAGAAACACATGAAGAGAACATCTCACAGAAAATGCAGAAGTCCAAATCATATTTGAAAAGATCCTAAGCTTTCCAGAAGTTAGGGAATTAGAAAATACAACATTAAGATTAGAAAATTTTTCTAAAAAGACCGTTAGTGTGTTAGTTCTTTGTGTAGAGACGGGCCTTTTCATATACTGTTTTAAGAGTATAAATGCATGGGGCTTTTGTAATTTTGAAGGCAATTTAGCGGTATTCGTCAAAAGTAAAAATGCCAGACCTTTTGACTTAGAATTTCCATTCCTTGAACTTTATCTCTTGAAATATACATGCACATAAAAAATGAGATCCCGGGGGTATTCATAGCAAACTTATAACAGGAAAAAACTGGAAGCAACCTAAATACTCATCATTTAGAAGAATATTAAATAAATTATTGTACATAATTATGTACCAGGGTCTTTGGAAAGACCCTGATGCTCGGAAAGATTGAGGGCAGGAAGAGAAGGGGTCGACAGAGGATGAGATGGTTGGAGGCCATCACCAGCTCAATGGACAGGCGTTTGGGTAGGCTCCGGGAGTTGGTGATGGACAGGGAGGCCTGATGTGCTGCAGTTCATGGGGTCACAAAGAGTTGGACACGACTGTGTGACTGAACTGAACTGATAGTAATTCTACAGAATCTGTTTGAAAGGATGAAGTTGACCTATATATACTGACAAAAAAATCTCTAAAGACATATTATTGGTGAAAAAAAAAAAAACACTTTACAGGATAGCACATATAATATGATGCCCCATATATTAAAAAGAAGAATGTATGTACAGTTCCTAAATATACAGTCAAGTGCATAGAAAGGGACTGAAAAAATGCACTCTAAACCAGTGACAGTAGTTACCTCTCAGAAGCTAAGTTGGAGTAGGAAAAGGTGAAGGAAACTTTTCATTGTTTTCCATGAACCTATATCATTGACTAAGGCGAGCCGTTCACCTTTTGTTTAGCTGCTCTTTGCTCATGTCAGGAGCTAACACCTCCCATATTTTGCCACACACACATTCACATGCCCACATCTACTAACACAATTCCCCTGGAATCACAGAATCAGATAATGGAGACACAAGAGACCTTGGAGGTGATCCCATTCAATCCTCCTGTTTTTGAGATAAGGCACTTTGTGATGGTTAGTTTTGTGTGTCTGTTTGATTAGGGGGAGGGCTCCCAGGTATCTGATTAAGCATTACTTTGAGGACTGTCTGTGAAGGTGTTTTTGGAAGACATTAGCATTTGAATAGCTGAACTGGGCCGAAAGCAGATGGTGGCCCTCCTCAAGGTGGGTCCTCTGAGGGCCTGAACAGAACAAAAAGGCAGAGAAAGGTTGAATTCACTTTCTGCCTGAATGCTGAGCTGAGGCATGGATCCTCTCCTGGCCTCAATGCTCCAGAGAGCATTGATTCTCAGGCCTTTAGACTGGAGTCCACGTCCCTGGCTCTCCGGCTCTCAGACCTTCAAAACACACCACTGCTCCCTCTGTGCCTCCAGCCTGCAGACAGCAGACTACGGGACTTCTCAGCCTCTTAATTCACAGGACCCAACCCCTTATGATAAATCTCTCTATCTCAAGAACACTGACAAAGACAGCACCTAAAATGGAGAAAATTGCCATGGCTTGTTTCACTCTCGCAGTAAGAGTGGCAGGTTCAAGAGCTTTGTCCTAGCTCCTCTGGCTCAAAGTCCAGGATCTCCCCATGACGCTGTGTGATGGGGGAATGTCCACTGCATCACGAGAACCTGGGGTCCACCGCTGGTTTCAAGGGCTTCGCGTCCCCATTCACCACGTGAATGCTGCCTGCTACTCATCCACCAGGCAGCTAGGGGTTTGAGGCCACTGGGCATTAAGACTTTTCCCAGCCCGTGACAATTTACACAACTTCTGCACAAACAACCCTGCCCACTCCACTGTGAAAATTCTCTAAGTGTTCAACAGCCCTTGAAGTTTCTCATTTCTGGCTTAAAGTGGGCGAAGTGCCACTGACAGGCTGCCCATTAAACACCAGAGAGGACATGGTTCCAGACCCTTCTCACACACATGATGCAAAGATTCTGAACTCTCCCCATACCTGGAGGCCTTTGCTGTTAAAAAATGCTGTTTCACCACCAGCAAAGTGTTTACTGGGTGTGCTTTATAACTTCTGAACCTTGTTTAAAATACTTAAATTTTCCTTCAGAACCGATGTGGTTATCAGTAATTCACACTAAAGGTGAGCTTTTAACTCCATTCCATAATATTTCACTTTAAAGTTTACTTTCTTCTATGAAATGGAGTCATTCTTACAGGGCTCTAATGTAAATTTCACCTTTGTGACTTGAAATTTATTTTAAATGTTCTGAAAGAGCACTTGATTTAGAAGGATCTTATGATGAATAATTGTTTAAATGCCATGAGCTGCTATAGCTACACGGACTCATGGGGTACCCACTGCCCACATGTGCCCACTGAGCACTTGACATTCAACTTGTCCAGACTGAGATGGCTTTTAAAAATAAATATATACAGGAAAGCATAAAATATCTCATTAAAATTTTTATAATGATTATATGCTGAATAACAATATCTGAGATATAGTAAGTTAAATAAATACATTATTAAAATCAGTTTTCCCTGGTTATTTTTTTCACTTTTTCTAATGTGCCTGTTACTAAAATATCTAAAATTCAACATGTGGCTTGGCTCATATTTGGACAGCATTGTCTAATAATTTGTCTAAATAAGTGGTTTTAAAACTTGAATTTTTTTCCAGCCAGTTTTCTTAAGGAGAATGTCATCTAATCTCAGAGCATTGCCATAACTTGCAATTATAGGTAAAGCTGGACTTTTAAATAAAGGGATTTTTTTAATTTAACATTTGATCAATTAAGTGTTTATTTAACTTATTTAACTGGGATGCAGTGCCCTACGGATTGACTCTTGACCCCAAGGGTGTTCACAATCAAGAAGATGGATTAGGCCATCATGCATATGATTAATTAAAAGTGTCAGCCTTCTCCACTGTCCCCAAACCTCATAAGTAACAGAACAGTTCAAACGTCTAAAAACCTGTTCTAGTAGAAAAATGCCAAAATGAGATCACAAGGGTCTATGTGAGGTCTAGAAGATAACCAGGATAGCTGGAAGATAACCAGGATGGCTGTGCAATTTATGGTCCCTCAAATCAAAACTATAATGAAACATAAAACATTTTTTAAAAGCATATGTTTATGCCTTTTTTAAGAAAGGAAGAAGTCTCCCCACCTTTCTTTTAAAAAAATTGTGACTTGTATGGGGGCAAGGGGTAGGTTGGCCCAAGTCCATACCAAAGATTATAGGTAATTAAATGGAATTCAAGCATGCTGTCAAGAAGGCCTATGGATATTAATCTGACTGGCAAGATTGGCAAGTTTTGAAAAATGGAATGCCTAATTTCTGACCCTTTCTAGCTAGATGCTGAGATAGAGTAATATTTTATACACACAGGGACACACGCACATATACACCTGACTTGGGTCCCTAGAAGCCAGGTTTATACTACGTGATCACTGGCCTGGACCTCAGCTGACTGCCATGAGGCGGGTCAGTCTAATGATCTCTTGTATCATATTTGGCATTGGATCAATAGATCATAACCTCAGCCTGACCTGACTATTTGTAGGGGAAAAAGCAAACTCAAGATTGAGGGAATAACAAAGGAAGCCAGTAGGTCAAAACTGAGCACACACAAGAAGTAAACAGACATGAGAGACTATATAATTTTAAAGATAAAGAGAGGGTCAGTCTCGGATCCAAAGGCCTTCGCATACCTTAATTCAAATCTGTCTCAGCTCCGAGGTTCCCAGAGATACCGTTTTCTTAAGCTAAATCTCTCTTTTCATCTACATTATTCTGAAGTGGTTTCCACCCAGAGTCTTAACCAAGGAAGGTGCAATATGGAGTGGGCATGGGATATGTACCTATATGTGGGGAGGGATATGAGGAAGATATTCACGATGTGGAGCCCCAGATTCTCTGAATCTGAGACAAGCAGGGGGATGTTCCAACATCTGCTGTCCATCCTCCCAGCAGACGGTGACTTCCACAGCAGAAGAACTCAGACTATGGGGCATGAACCATGTGCCACCCACAGTGGGGAGGTGCACTGGCACTGATGGGTCACACTGTCCCTGTCTCTGCTCTCTCGTCAGAAAACACAACTCTCAAGGGCAGTTCAGAGGGTCTGTCCTCACCAAGGATGCCCCAGAGCACACGGGCTAGGCGTGCCTGCCCTTCATATTCCCAAAACCTCTCCTTTATGCCTGTCCTCCAAACCTTACCTGAAGGTTACTGACAGAGTGGCTATAGTGAGGAAACCTTTGCTTTCACAGATAAAAGAGGATCGGGATGGCATGATACCTTCTCGCCTATTTCTGACTTTATGGAACCCTGTATGAGCGTGTGTCTTTCTCCCCCTCCAGATGGTGAGCAGCTTCAGGGAAGACAGCACGTTTTATTCACCCTTCTGTCTTTCCCCGACACATTCTGGAGTAGCTCTGGCAACACCTGGTGGTTACTCAATAAATGTTCATTGCCTGTTGCACTGAAAAAATCTCTCCCCAAGATAGATTTTTCTTGGTTCACCCTTCAGAAACGAACCTCCCTCTACTCTTGCTAGTGTCTACTCTTCAGCTCTCTAGAACTCAAGTCTGTTTAGCAAGCTTTTTGGCAAATGTTTTCTGTGCAAGGCCAGATAGCACATATTTTATGCTTCACTAGTCTCTGTCACCACAGAAGGCGATGGCACCCCACTCCAGTGCTCTTGCCTGGAGAATCCCATGGACGGAGGAGCCTGGTGGGCTGCAGTCCATGGGGTCGTGAATAGTTGGACACGACTGAGCGACTTCACTTTCACTTTTCACTTTCATGCGTTGGAGAAGGAAATGGCAACCTACTCCAGTGCTCTTGCCTGGAGAATCCCAGGGACGGGGGAGCCTGGTGAGCTGCCGTCTATGGGGTCACACAGAAGTGACTTAGCACCAGCAGCAGTCTCTGTCACAACCACTCAGCTCTACCGCCAGAGTATGAAAGCGGCCTTAGACGATGCTTAAATGAATGGGCAGGGCTGGGTTCTCATGGAAGTTCATTTACAGAAAGAAATAGATTAGATTTGGCCCGTGGGCTGCAATTTGCTAACTCTTGTTCAAGAATAAAGCAGAACATTAAATTTTCAAGTCATCAAAATATCTGATGAAAAAAGTTTCTTCTACACAAGAGTCATTTAAAGATAGCTACTGTGAACAGTTTCCTACTCATTCTTCCAGAAAATTTTCATATATATACACAAGCATGTACATGTGTTTAAGTATTTATGCACAGACTTGTCAGTCTATTTTAAGTAATATTGTGCACTCTATACCTTGGATAGTTTATACATTGAATGCATCACTTAACAATATGCCTTGGAGTCCTTTTTATATTGTCATATAAAGAGCTACGTCATTCACTTAAAAGGCTACATGAGTTCCCACTGTGTAGACGTATCACACTTTAACTAGCCCCCTATTAATGGAGATTTAAGTTCTTTACAGATTTATTTTTCAATATAAACAGTGCTACAATGAACACTCTTGAGTACATGTACAAAGATTCATGTCAGATAAATTTCTCGAATGGGAACTTTGAGTTAAATCGTATGTGTGTTTTAAATTTTGACATGGACTACCACACTGTCCACCTGAGAGGGCTTACAATTTATATTCTCATCAACAATGTCTAGAAGAAGAGAAGCATTTTATGTAAGGTGTATGTATGTGTATCAGATAAAGAGGTAGTTTCATACAGAGTAAAAATAACATAGAGGAAAATCAATACAAGGCTACATTAAATAAAACGCTGCTGAATTTAGTGTAACTGTTTCACTTGTCTCTTAAATTTTGTAATAGGGAATTTAAAACTATGAAATAAATACCATTAAAATAAAAATATCTTTTTATTTAAGAGAAGATACAAAAGTGCTAAGATGATAGAAGAAAATGCTAGCAAAACTCAAGCAAAGCACATTAATGTAAGAGGAACAGAGAAGAAGAGAAAAGACAGAGGAAGATGCCGCACAACGAGACTGGCGCGGGAGAAAGAGAACGCCAGGCACCAGTGAGATGCAGGAGATGAGCCTTTTGTACCCAGCACAGTGCCATTTGTGTGCTTGTCTTTTTTTTTTTGCATTACACATGTGTGATTATTCTGTATCTCTGGATGTGGCGGGTGGCATTACTGGCCTCCATTCTTCTGCCTTGCCTCCATCCACAACTGTGCCATAGCTTCATCATGGGCAAAGTGTACCTTCCCATCCCTTGATTTGGACATGGTCATCTGTCTTGTTTAAAAGAATGGCAATGCGCGCAAGAGTGCCAGTGGGCACTCCGAGCCTGGCTTCAAAAGTCCTCATAGATTCCTCTCTTGTGCCTCTGCCATTCCGTTGGGAAACATGTGTCCCAAGCAGCCCACTTGTCCAAGAAGGATGGGAGACTTGTGCAACCGACCTGGACCCTCAGACTGACAGTGTCAAGTACAGCCCCAGCTTATTGGGAACTCACCTCAATAAATAAACCCTAGGGACCTGCCCCAGCCAAGCCCAGCCTAGACCAGACGGCTCTCACTCAACCTGCACTCTGCATGATGAATGATAAATGGCTGCTACCCTAAGCCACTGCGTTTTCAGGGAGCATGTTACAAATTACTAACTCAATAGTTAACACACTGGGCAGGGGCTTCCCTGGTGGCTCAGTAGTAAAGAATCTGCCTGCCAGTGCAGGAGATGCAGGAGACACGGGTTTGATCCCTGGTCCAAGGAGATCTCACATGCCACTAAGCGATTAAGCCCATGAGCCACAACTCCTGAGTCAGTGCTCTAGAGCCGAGAGCCACAGCTACTGAGCCTGCTCACCCTAGAACCCGTGCCTCGCAAGCAGAGAAGCCACCGCAATGAGAAGCTCATGAACCACTAGAGAAGATACTGCTCACCACAACTAAAGAAGAGCCTGCTCAGAGACCAAGATCCAGCACAGCCAAAAATAAATGCATAAAACTATTAAAAAAACACACACTGGGCCATCAAAGAGGATGGATTTGGCTTATTTCCTCAAGGTCCTCCCTTCATTCAATATTAACTGACAGCCATATAGTAAGGTTCTGGGGATGCAGCGAAGAGCAAAGAGTCAAAGGGCCTGTTCTCACGGATCTTTGTCTAATCGCACAAAGACAAGCAGTGAGGACATAGACATGAACATAAGCAACGAACGCTACTTATCATGATAGCATTTTAAACATGACTGGCTATCTGTTCTGGACAGTGAAGTTCTCTTTGGGGTGACATTTCAGTCCAGCTTTGGGTGGAGTCTGTTTTAAATTCCAGGTGGAGAATGTTCCAGGCAGAGAGAGCCTCTGAATAGAAGGAACTTAATCCCCTCAGAAAGCATGGAGGAGGCCCAAGGGTCTGAAGATTTTGGATACTTCGTGCCTCTTCGTAACTGGAAAACGGTGCTCGCCTAACTTGGCAAGAGGCCTGTGTCGATTGTAATTTCACAATTCCAAAGACCTAATTATCTTTAATAAACTCACCTCGGACTTCAAATAAAAATGAAAACCTAACCTCACTCTGTTCTCATTTGAAACAGACACCCGCTGCTGACTCCAATCTTCGCTAATAAATGAGCACAAATGAAGTAAAGCGACAAACAGTTAGCTAACGGCCAAGAGGGAACACAGGCAAGGCGTCCATCACCAGGTTCAATGCCGAGACAAGCAACATGGTTGCCAATGACAACCAACTTGCCATTTCTGTAGCCCTGCTCTTTCAAATTGACTTTTAATTTGGTGGAAGAATTCTGTGTATAAAGGAAGTAGAGCTCCCTAAATACTGAGGCACAAACAGATCTAAGTGGGTCACAGAAGAAGCGGAATTCCAGGTTGGGCTAGAGTTTGAGGATAAAGTGAGTAAGGCATGTTCCCCCCCCCCCCATCCCCCAGAAATTAGCTTCCCATTCAAATACTGGAAATGAGGACACAGTTTAGTCGACAGCACTCCACTTATTATTCTGTTACCCTGATTGGAAGATTTAATCTGTGCAAGCTTCAGATTTACTTATGAAATGAGGAAGGTAAGAACTAACCAGCCACAGGTTGCCATGGGGGATAAATAGAACAATATGGTTCTAAGTCCTGTATAAAACCACAAAGGGCCACGTGGTTGAGAGCCAGCCTAATTATTAGAGATATTAAGTTCTCCTGAGAGACTAGATCACTCTCTATGCCCACTGGGCAAGAAGCATACAGTATAATGTTTTGATACATAAACATTACATTTTGAAATAATTGTGGCATGTGTTCCTATTATCTAAGTGATACTCAACACCATTTTATGACTATTAAAACATTCTCCAAAGATTCCTGGGGGTAAGTTGTTACCTTGTCTTTCGCAGGATTTTTCTGTGGGCGAAAGTGGAAACAGCAAAAATGGTTCCTTTCCTAAACATTCCTGTATGGAAATTCTGATTACACTTCATTATACATCAGCAACGAGAAATCTAACACATGCAACACTAAAGACAAATAGGTATTTATCTTTAGCCTATGTTTATATTTTGTTTATGTGATGTTCTAACTTATGAGCCCAAAATACTTATTTTAGACATCTCCTCAATGTTTCAAAATCCCTTAACTGCTCCTTTCCCCAGCTAGTCACTTTCTTCAGTATTTGAAACTTGAGTTACCTTTGAAAACCTGAGTTACGATTAGCCACACACACACACACACACACACACACACACACACACCCCTACACCCCCACCCCCACCCCCACACACACCCACACCCACACCCACCCAAAAGTTTAGCCTTAGCAGCACCCACACAGGTCCTGGCTGCTGCTGGAATCAGAAGTTGTGAACTACACTTCATCCTTGCTGGTTGTGGTACCACATGGACCAAATTATTAATACATTTCCCAGCTTTTAGCTTCCAGCTTTATAAAACTACAATGAACCATATTAATGTCCCTCATTGGTTCGCTCTAAGGAACTAGCTCCGATGTTGCCAACCGAATTAAAAAGGCATGATACAAATGTCAAAATCCCATTCTAAATGATGTTTCCTTGTATGTTTTTTCCCTGCTTGGCACAGCACAGCTAACCATTTGGCTGAACATGTGTTTCGGCATACCTTGGGTAAGAGGAGAGACTGGATCCAATATTTAGGTTTATCAACAAATAAATGCAAGACTGATGACATCTCATATCATGTAAGAATTTTCTACTTCATCAGAAGGTCTGTCATAGAATTTCTGTAGAAAGCTTTCCTGGGCCATCTGAAAGCTTGACCATTTGATCCAATTTATGAAAAATCAACTGACGGCTACTTTTCGAAAGTGCATCTAATGCAGGAGGCACTGGACCTTAGAAATTGTGCCTTCTGGGTTTTCAAATAAGGTCTGTCTGTCTGGAGTGCAGCAGGGCGGGAGTTTGTAGAGGTTATATTGTGTGCTCAGGAGATACGTGGAAAATATGAGCGGAACACATGAAAAAAACAAAAAAGAATCGGGTGGCTGGATGCATAGGTAGCTAGGTAGGTCCCATTGATTCTTCTGCCCAAGGTGACTTCATATGCCTTCCCTTCCTAGGGAACCTGTATTCATTCTCTAAGATCTGAAATTAATACTTCTTTATCCTAAAGCTTTGTAAGAATCCTTTTCCCACCCTCCAGGCTCTCTCCCCGACTTAGTCTCTGCCTCTGTGCAGCAGGAGTGAAATACTAGAAGCAATCAGAACAATTTCAGGAGGGATGGGAACAGTACTAGGCATAATAAAAGGGGCAGGGAGAGAAGAAGATAGATCTATTTAGCATTCACTATTTCTAGAAACTGGGCTAATACTTTTATGCTCATTATTTTTACTGAGTCCTTACAATGGCAGTTATTGTCACTCTACGCATGGTGATGGAGAAGACTCTTAAGAGTCCCTTGGACAATAGGGAGACCAAGCCAGTCAATCCTAAAGGAACTCAACTGTGAATATTCATTGGAAGAACTGATGCTCAAGCTGCAATACTTTGGCCACCTGATGCAAAGCGCTGACTCACTGGAAAAGACGCTGATGCTGGGAAGATTGAGGGCAGAAGGAGAAGGGGATGACAGGGGATGAGATGGTTGAATGGCATCACCCACTCAATGGACATGAGCTTGAGCAAGCTCCAGGAGATAGTGAAGGACAGGGAAGCCTGGTGTGCTGCAGTCTGTGGGGTCGCAAAGAGTGGGACACAACTTAGCCACTGAACAACAACAGCCACCACACGTGGTGGGCCTGAGGCTTCTAGAGGGCATTTAAATTACCTGGAATCACCTAGCTAGTAAGTAGTAGAAGGTGAGATTTGAAGCGCAGGCCTAACTCAGTCCTGAGTTAAAAGGCAAAACCACCACACACTGCTGCCCCATCGCAGCTCATTAGACCTGGGGGTGTCTCCCCCTCCCCTACCGCCATCTTGAAGGCCGGCAAGGCTCCCTGCAGTTCTAACGCTTGGCTAGCACCTGGTGCTTCGTGTGCATTTCTTAACTGAGTAAAATAAGGTCGGCATATCTCCTGGAGCAAGAATGCACTAGTGGTGATCTCAGCTGAGCCTTTTGAACAGTTTTGGAGGAGGCCAGTGGAAACCATGCTGGGCTCTGACCTAACCAGGCTTGTTGATCCCATTACAGGGATGGGGACCCGGCAGGAACCAGTTTAGTGTGAAATCAGACTGAATCCAGGGCCAAGAGGCCCTTCCTCCCTGGGCATTTCACAATTTCTTGGCTGTCCTTGCAGGTGCCTGACGCATTTAACTGGATGTTTACATAGCAGAGTTTACTCTTGCAGAGGAAGAATGAGCGTGTCCTTTCTGTGGGGAGCAGGGGAGTAAGGGGAGCTTACTGAGACTGACACCAGTCAGATTTGATCTCCGTAGCTCTTTCATCTACTGGTGGCACCTTGAAAAGCTTTATCTACTCAAGATGAACCCTGGCTTTCAACAGCTATCAGAGAACATCTCTCAATTCACTCTCAATGAACCCCGGGGGAAGGCTCAGTCCACACTCTGCTTCTGCCATATTTCTCCACTTGTCAAAGTCTACTCAAGTAGACTGCCACCGCCATCCATTCACTGCATCTGCATGGGTTCTGTGTACTATACACACATTGGTCAGGTCACGTGTATATAAGGATGACTCCTATAGTAACCCTGCACTGTAGGTGTTGCAACTTATCGTATATCATTCTATTCTGTTAATTCATCTCTTTCACAAGGGTTTGGCTCAGTTGGGAAAGAGTTTGTCTGCAATGCAGGAGACCTGAGTTCAATCCCTGGGTTGGGAACATCCCCTGGATAAGGAAATGGCAACCCATTTCAGTATTCTTGCCTGGAGATTTCCATGGACAGAGGAGCCTGGCAAGGTGACAAAGAGTCAGACACAACCGAGTGACTAACACACAATCATATGGGTTTACCACATTTTCTCTTGGAGAAACTCTTACGTCAACTTAAATCTTTTGAGTTAGAGGATAGGAAACATGTAGGATGTCCTTAAAATCTTTTTATTTTAAACTGAAGGTACTAACCATCTACTTATGCGCGCATGCTCAGTTGTGTCTGACTCTTCTGCGACCCCATGGACTGCAGGCCTCCAGGCTCCTCTCTCCGTGGGATTCTCCAGGCAAGAATACTGGAGTGGGTTGCCATGTCCTCCTCCAGGGGATCTTCCTGACCCAGGGATTGAACCTGTGTCTCCTACAGCTCCTGCATTGCTGGCAGATTCTTTACCACTGAGCTTCCTGGGAAGCCACTTAGCATCTACTAAAAAGCACTTAATCCACTGAGCACAGGACTGCAGAGATGACAATTCTCCTGCTCCCAGAGCCTGCTGTTTTATAGGGGAGTCACAAAAGTAAGTAATCACAAATGAGGAGAAAAGTGCTGTTTAAAGAGGCAAGTACCTGAGAAAAGGGGACTCGAGCAGCTCACTGCTAGGGTTGACCAGGAGTTGGTGAATCATGGCGTTTTCCAGGTGAGCAAGCCAGGAAGGGATACTTGTGTGTGTGTGTGTCCAGCAAAGATGTATTGACTACATACCATGGTCCAGGCACAGGGGGTTCAGCATTGGATGAGGTGCTGTCACTACCCTCAAGAAGCTCGTGGTCTAGTAGACAGAAAGCCTGGCAAACAGCTCATGGCAATTCAGCCCCATACGTTCAGTTCAGTTCAGTTCAGTTCAGTCGCTCAGTGGTGTCTGACTCTTTGCGACCCCATGAATTGCAGCACGCCAGGCCTCCCGGTGATCCTTTGGTACATGTGCCACTGAACTGTAACACCCTCTTGCTCTACCACCCCGCCACCCCCGTCACTGTCATCTACTGGCCATTCCTCCTCACGCATCAGACATTTGGGTATCGAAATCAGGGACCTGCACTCCATCCAACCCCTGCTCTTGTTGTGACAACCCATCTACACCGTGACATCTCAGGGTCTACCATCTTCATCTCTCAAGAGTCACTCTTCACGCGCCATTTGTCTATTACCTACCCACAGGTCGTATCTTGAATCTATGGGCAGAAGAGGATATATTCATATATTTTTGTCTTTCCAACCACTGCAGGGCAAATGGCCTTGCCATCATTTCCTGCCAAGCTACTTAATACAAGAGATGCACAGGAGAAATCCATTCATTCTCAGTAGGCATTTACTGAACACCTATGAAGGGCCAGGGACAGTGATGGACCAGAGGGGTGGAGTCCCTGGAGCTCTGACCTTCCAGTCTATGGGTGACCAAACACTCAGATGTCCATCATCAAGAAGCCATCTCTAAAAATTACTCATTCATAAGAAACCACTCTCATTGTTGGGAGTTAAATCCACTTGCCTTCCACACAATTCTCTCCAGGCTCCAAAGAGAGAAAAATCATGACCTGGACTACTGCGAGTCTGCATTTGTTAGACCGCTAGATGGAACCAGCTGAGAAATGTCTTTGCAGGCACTATCTATTCATGTAGATCTTTTCTTTACTGCTTGTATCAGTTTTCTCCACTTGATGCACTGCAAAAATACTCCTCAAATCCCCACTGGAAATAAAGGGCTTACCCCCCATTCCCCACCAGGGTGACTTTTAAATAAGAGAAATCAAATATACTCCTAAACCTAAGCCAAAGCCAGCAGCTTTGGAAGCATAAGAACACAGTCCTTACAGTGACTGGGTAATATCAGGACACCAAATAATTATTTCAAAGTAAGAGGAAAACTGAGGGGCTTCCCTGGTAGTTCAGATGGTAGAGCATCTACCTGCAATGTGGGAGACCTGGGGTAGATCCCTGGGTCGGGAAGATCCCCTGGAGAAGGAAATGGCAACTCAGTACTCTTGCCTGGAAAATTCCATGGATGGAGGAGTCTGGTAGGCTACAGTCCATGGGATCACAAAGAGTGGGACACGACTGAGTGAGAGGAATGGTAGTTCATTTTTATGTCAGTCTTCAGAATAGGATCGCAGATGGAAAAACAGATCTGAATGCGCGCAGGAGCCCCTGTTGTCAGGATACCACAGCATCCAGGGTGGTCTGTTACAGGGCTCAGAGAGGTCATGTTGCATCACTATTCAAAACCCACGATACTGCCCCTACCTTCAGGATTAATACCCGACGCCTGAACAGTATCTGCTCGGCTCCACCTGACCTAGCTCTTTCCTGCCTCCCTCTTGTTCACCAGACACGAGCCACTCAGGTAGGCTCCTAACCTCTCTCACAGGACCAAGTTCTTTTTTTGTCTTCAAGGCCTTTGAACTTGCTCTTCCCCTGCATGGAAGCCTCTTTCCCCAGATCCTCCGAACCCTGGCTCCTTTCTACCATAGAAGTCTCACCGCCTATGTCGTTGCTCCTGTTGTCGCTCGGTCGCTCAGTCTTTTCCAACTCTTTGCGGCCCCAAGTACTGCTGCACGCCAGCCTCCTCTGTCCTTCACTGTCTCCCAGTTTGCTCAGATTCATGTCCGTTGAGTCAATGATGCTATCTAACATCATCCTCTGTTGCCCCCATCTCCTCCGGTCTTCAATCTTTCCCAGCATCAAGGTCTTTTCCAACGAGCTGACTCTTCCCATCAGTTGGCCAAAGTACTGGAACTTCAGCTTCAGCATCAGTCCTTCCAATAATATTCAGGCTTGATTTCCTTTAGGATGGACGGGTTTGATCTCCTTGCAATCCAAGGGACTCTCAAGAGTCATCTCCAGCGCTGCAATTACTTGCTCCTAACTGCAGCAACACCCCATTGTGCCATCCAGTCTCTTTAAATGCATTGCATGTACCACACCTGAAATTATCTTTCTGCTTATTTATTTCACTTAGTTTATTTAGCATCTACATCCCTGCTTAGAGTGTAAACTGCTTAGGAGCAGAGATCTAGCTTATCTTGTTCATCACGGAGTAATCAGAGACTAGATCAGTCCCTAGGATGTAGCTGAGACTCAATACATATTTTTGTAATCAGTGAGCTTGGAAACATTGAGTAATTTCTCCATCAGAATGCCTGCCTACACCACAGTATTTAATCCATACATAAGTGGGGCTATGGAGCAATTAATCAAAAACTTTGCTTATCACGCACTGCCCATGCAAGCCAACATGGAATGAGCATTAATCTTCCAGGCACCGTCCAATGAGCATTAGTCTTCCAGGCACCGTCCAGACACTCTTTTGGTTCCAGTAACTCAGAGGTGCCATTAGTCAGTGGGAATACCATAAGCCACCCTGTAGGCTCCATCCAAAGTCCAAAGAAACACAGTGCTGGAAAGTTCCTGGGAGGTGGAGGCTAGAAGGGCCCCTCCTCTTCAGGCTGCACACAGGTCATTAGCAGACTGGGTACATTAGGCTATTCTCTCTAGAAAATGGAGATGGTAATGAAAGAGCAATGGAGAAAAATTCCACTGCTAATAGGCTGAAGCCTATTGAGCAAATTCCGGGAGTCAGTGAAGGACCAGGAAGCTTGGTGTGCTGCAGCCTATGGGGTCGCAAAGAGTTGGACATGATTTAGTGACTGAACAGCAACAGTAGGCTGAAGAACTGTTGATACTAGCAGGAAAAAAATACAAACACCTTTTCATAGTGCTACACAGTTTGAAATATCAGTCTTTAGCCAAATGTCCAGGCAGATCACGCTTCAGTGGGCTTAGCTGTGCAACCTTGGAAAGCAAAGTGTGGTCTGAGGACATACGCATGCATTTCAATGATGCCCTCGAGGCACCAGGCACGTTCACCTGGATGGGCTGAATTTTTATTTGCATGCTCCAGGGTGCTGCAGACACCAAAGCCTGCCTCTCCAAATCACTGCACATTTTACATTTTTTCCAGGAGCTACTGTAAACATACCTTAAGGGATCATAAACGCTTGGGTTAACATCAACCAAGCTATCCTGAACACACATAAATTTAAATGGCTCTGTTAATTACATTTCTACTCAGCTAGAGTCAGGAATCTGACACATTAAATGAGACCAGGATTCAAAAATGTCAGATTTTTTTTTCTTTTTTCTGTCCCTGGGATTTGATTATGAATGTTTGAAAAAATAATACCTGAATTAAAAAAAAAATCACTAGCATTTATAGAGGACATAGTATACGCTTTGTATACAAATACTTCTTTTTTTCTTCACAGTGACCCCAGGAAGCTTTTTGTCAGTGAGAACATAGTTAAGGCATATATTTTGACCAAGATTTTGACCACATAGCTAATGAGGCTGGTGATAATTCTAGCCAAGGCAGTCTACTTGAAGAGCCCACACTCTTAATTATTCCACCCAACTACCTTCTTGAGTCCAAGACCACCTTTCTGTCCCCTCCAGGTTCAGGGGCACCAGTGTGTACCACTGTGTCTCCGAGCCATCACTAGTGTCTGTCCCTAATGTCAAAACAACTTTATTGTTAACACTCATCCTTGCAAAAAATCAGTGGATTTAAAGCTTGGCTCCATGACAACCCAATTCTCATTCTTGGATAAGAAGGAGAGAGGCCGGCTCAAGGGAAGGGTACATTTCTCCATACATTCACTCACTCACTCTCCATTCATTCCACAAACACCTAGCAAAGACCATACACTAAAATGCTGAGGATATCATGGTGAAGAAGCAAGCTGACATTCTAACAAGGACTCTGGGACAATCCGTTGACAAGTTAAAACATGAAAACTGTGATAAACGGGATAAAGGGAAATATATGAAATGAGGGGTGGGGTGGTGTGCCTGATCTTGTCCAGGAGTTCATGAAAAACCTCTCTGGTGATGTAGGAGCTGAGAGCTGAAGGCAGAAGTCAAGTCACAAGTTGGTGGACAGCTGCTGCAGGCAGAAGGGACACTATGAGGAAACATCCTCAGGCAGGAGAAAGCCCAGGCTGTTCCCAGACTGAAGAAAGGCAAGAGTAGCCAGAGTGAAGGGAGAGAGGTCGAGAGAGAGGGCGGGACTAGGCTGGTAGGAAGGGCCGAGCCCTGCCCATCAGTGCCCATCATTCTCAGCACTCCCCCATATTAGCTCATCCCAGACACCCTATCACAGTCACCTTCTTCCAGATGAAAAAATGCCACCCAGGACAAGGAAGTAAATTTTGCCCATAGTCACACAGCCAGTAAGTGGAGGATTCAACCCAGGCAGCCTGGCTCTGAGCCTTCACTATTAACTACCTGGCTAACTGTCATGCCAGAAGGAAGTCAAGGCACTGAGAGTTAGGTAACTTGCCCCAAGTCCCTGTGCAAGGGGCCAGTGGAGGCAGGCAAGCCCAGGCAGTTCAGCTCCGGAGCCTGGTCCACTACCCCCAGTCCTGGGCTGCCCCGTGGCTACAGGGATCCGTGCTCTTCATAGTGCAGGGCAGCCGCCAGCCTTATTAGGCGAACACCGCCTCCCCAGGGCTGGGAGAACATTTTGCTGACACACTGCCCGGAGAGAGAAGGACATGGAGAGCGTTCCACGCCCCGCCCACCTTCTGCCCCCAACAGACTAAGATCAGGTCTGAGTGAGAGAGTCATTTCCGAGGCAGGTTGATAAGAAGTCTAGGGGTCCCCAAGGAGAGAGGGGTCTGGAATTCTCAAGGAGGAAGAAAGGACAAACCGTTTTTCCTTCTCTACATTCCTACACGAAGCGCAGGCGGCTGGCGCAGGAACGGCCGAGAGGAGCTACCCCACGTCCAAGGTCAGGGGCGACCTGCAAGAGGAGCTACCCCACATCCGAGGCCAGAGATGGTGCCCAAGAGGAACTACCATGCTTCCGAGGTCAGGGGCTGTGGCCGAGATGAGCCACCCAGCACCCGAGGCCAAGGGTGGCGGCCAGGAGGAGCAACCCCATGCCCCAGGCCAGGGGCAGCAGCCAGGAGGATCAACTCCACATCCAAGGAGAGGTGGCTGCCTGGGCGCAGGAGGGCCTAGAGGAGCCATCCCACATTGAAGGTCAGGAAGGGTGGCGGTGAGGAGACACTCCTCATCCAAGGTAAGGAGCAGCGGCTGTGCTTTGCTGGAGCAGCCATGAAGAGATACCCCAAGCCCAAGGTAAGAGAAACCCAAGTAAGATGGTAGATGTTGCAAGAGGGCATCAGAGGGCAAACACACTGAAACCATACTCACAGAAAACTAGTCAATCTAATCACACTAGGACCACAGCATTGTCTAACTCAATGAAACTAAGCCATGACCGCGGGGCAACCCAGGACGGGCGGGTCATGGTGCAGAGGTCT
Source organism: Budorcas taxicolor (assembly GCF_023091745.1). NCBI lineage: Eukaryota > Metazoa > Chordata > Mammalia > Artiodactyla > Bovidae > Budorcas > Budorcas taxicolor. The sequence goes on along the minus strand of NC_068910.1, from coordinate 18,751,877 downwards.
GACAGAATGTGGTCCACTGGAGAAGGGAATGGCAAACCACTTCAGTATTCTTGCCTTGAGAACCCCATGAACAGTATGAAAAGGCAAAATGATAGGATACTGAAAGAGGAACTCCCCAGGTCAGAAGGTGCCCAACATGCTACTGGAGATCAGTGGAGAAATAACTCCAGAAAGAATGAAGGGATAGAGCCAAAGCAAAAACAATACCCAGTTGTGGATGTGACTGGTGATAGAAGCAAGGTCTGATGCTGTAAAGAGCAATATTGTATAGGAACCTGGAATGTCAGGTCCATGAATCAAGGCATATTGGGAGTGGTCAAACAAGAGATGGCAAGGGTGAACATTACTTTCTAGGAATCAGCGAACTAAAATGGACTGGAATGGGTGAATTTAATTCAGATGACCATTATATCTACTACTGAGGGCAGGAATCCCTCAGAAGAAATGGAGTAGCCATCATGGTCAACAAAAGAGTCCGAAATGCAGTACTTGGATGCAATCTCAAAAATGACAGAATGATCTCTGTTTGTTTCCAAGGCAAACCATTCAATATCACAGTTATACAAGTCTATGCCCCAACCAGTAACGCTGAAGAGGCTGAAGGTGAACGGTTCTATGAAGACCTACAAGACCTTTCAGAACTAACACCCAAAAAAGATGTCCTTTTCATTATAGGGGACTGGAATGCAAAAGTAGAAAGTCAAGAAACACCTGGAGCAACAGGCAAATTTGGCCTTGGAATGCGGAATGAAGCAGGGCAAAGACTAATAGAGTTTTGCCAAGAAAATGCACTGGTCATAGCAAACACCCTCTTCCAACAACACAAGAGAAGACTCTACACATGGATATCACCAGATGGTCAACACCGAAATCAGATTGATTATATTCATGCAGCCAAAATGGAGAAGCTCTATACAGTCAACAAAAACAAGACTGGGAGCTGACTGTGGCTCAGATCATGAACTCCTTATTACCAAATTCAGACTCAAATTGAAGAAAGTAGGGAAAACCGCTAGACCATTCAGGTATGACCTAAATCTAATCCCTTATGATTATACAGTGGAAGTGAGAAATAGATTTAAGGGCCTAGATCTGATAGATAGAGTGCCTGATGAACTATGGAATGAGGTTCGTGACATTGTGCAGGAGACAGGGATCAAGACCATCCCCATGGAAAAGAAATGCAAAAAAGCAAAATGGCTGTCTGGGGAGACCTTACAAATAGCTGTGAAAAGAAGAGAGGTGAAAAGCAAAGGAGAAAAGGAAAGATAAAAGCATCTGAATGCAGAGTTCCAAAGAATAGCAAGAAGAGATAAGAAAGCCTTCTTCAGCGATCAATGCAAAGAAATAGAGGAAAAGAACAGAATGGGAAAGACTAGAGATCTCTTCAAGAAAATGAGAGATACCAAGGGAACATTTCATGCAAAGATGGGCTCAAGAAAGGACAGAAATGGTCTGGACTTAACAGAAGCAGAAGACATTAAGAAGAGGTGGCAAGAATACATAGAAGAAATGTACAAAAAAGTCTTCACGACCTGGATAATCACGATGGTGTGATCACTCACCTAGAGCCAGACATCCTGGAATGTGAAGTCAAGTGGGCCTTAGAAAGCATCACTATGAACAAAACTAGCGGAGGTGATGGCATTCCAGTGGAGCTATTTCAAATCCTGAAAGATGATGCTGTGAAAGTGCTGCACTCAATATGCCAGCACATTTGGAAAACTCAGCAGTGGCCACAGGACTGGAAAAGGTCAGTTTTCATTCCAATCCCAAAGAAAGGCAATGCCAAAGAATGCTCAAACTACCGCAGAATTGTACTCATCTCACATGCTAGTAAAGTAATGCTCAAAATTCTCCAAGCCAGGCTTCAGCAATACGTGAACCATGAACTCCCTGATGTTCAAGCTGGTTTTAGAAAAGGCAGAGGAACCAGAGATCAAATTGCCAACGTCTGCTGGATCATCGAAAAAGCAAGAGAGTTCCAGAAAAACATCTATTTCTGCTTTATTGACTATGCCAAAGCCTTTGACTGTGTGGATCACAATAAACTGTGCAAAATTCTGAAAGAGATGGGAATACCAGACCACCTGACCTGCCTCTTGAGAAATCTGTATGCAAGTCAGGAAGCAACAGTTAGAACTGGACATGGAACAACAGACTGGTTCCAAAGAGGAAAAGGAGTATGTCAAGGCTGTATATTGTCACCCTGCTTATTTAACTTCTATGCAGAGTACATCATGAGAAACGCTGGACTGGAAGAAACACAAGCTGGAATCAAGATTGCCGGGAGAAATATCAATAACCTCAGATATGCAGATGACACCACCCTTATGGGAGAAAGTGAAGAGTAGCTAAAAAGCCTCTTGATGAAAGTGAAAGAGAAGAGAGGAAAGTTTGCTTAAAGCTCAACATTCAGAAAATGAAGATCATGGCATCCAGTCCCATCACTTCATGTCAAATAGATGGGGAAACAGTGGAAACAGTGTCAGACTTTATTTTGGGGGGCTCCAAAATCACAGCAGATGGTGACTGAAGCCATGAAATTAAAAGACGCTTACTCCTTGGAAGAAAAGTTATGACCAACCTAGATAGCATATTCAAAAGCAGAGACATTACTTTGCCGACTAAGGTCCATCTAGTCAAGGCTATGGTTTTTCCAGTAGTCATGTATGGATTTGAGAGTTGGACTGTGAAGAAGGCTGAGTGCCGAAGAATTGATGCTTTTGAACTGTGGTGTTGGAGAAGACTCTTGAGAGTCCCTAGGACTGCAAGGAGATCCAACCAGTCCATTCTGAAGGAGATCAACCCTGGGATTTCTTTGGAAGGAATGATGCTAAAGCTGAAGCTCCAGTACGTTGGCTACCTCATTGGAAGAGTTGACTCACTGGAAAAGACTCTGATGCTTGGAGGGATTGGGGGCAGGAGGAGAAGGGGATGACCCAGGATGAGATGGCTGGATGGCATCACCTACTCGATGGACGTGAGTTTGAGTGAACTCCGGGAGTTGGTGATGGACAGGGAAGCTGGCGTGCTACGATTCATGGGGTCGCTAAGAGTGGGACAGAACTGAGAGACTGAACTGAACTGAACTCAACTACATTCCTTAGGATTATATAACAATAATGTATTCTGCCTGAGGACAGTCTCTGGATTAAACCTGGCTAATTCTGTAAATTATGGGAGTGGACCTACTCTTTACTAGGATTATATAACAACAATGTATTCTGCCTGAGAACAGTCTCTGGATTAAACCTTCTGGCTAATTCTGTTATCTTAAAATGTAAATTATGGGAGTCGGTCTGGTGAGGACTTTACAACCTCCAGACATTCTTTGGATTTACTGGAGAGTATATAACTCCATTGCTAACACTAGCAAGGGGGTACTCTTTTTACCCCCTTCTGATGCCTATGTCAGAAGCTTTCTCTATCTCCTTTATACTTTAATAAAACTTTATTGCACAAAAGCTCTGAGTGATCAAGCCTTGTCTCTGGCCCCGGATTGAATTCTTCTCCTCCGGGGGCCAAGAATCCCAGCGTCGTGATTCAACAACAACTTTTCATGAGCGCAGTGACCTTCCTCCTCCCTGGCATCAGCTTGTTTTCCTTCGTGCAGGAAGCAGGTCTTGCTATGCCTGTTCTTCCAGTAGAAAGAAGAGCGCCTCACATGGTTTCCAATTGGAAACACACAGTAGAAAGGTTTTTCCAGAGACAATAAAAACAATATGGCTTAAGGTGAGATATTTTTCCTCCAAAAGTATACATTTTTGCCATGCTTCTTTTTCCACTCTCTGGCCTGCTAACATTTTGTTTATGTAACGAGGGGACTGGGTCCCTCCATATAGCCCAGCGCTTGCGATGGCAGAGATTTCTGCCAACAATCTTTGCCAGAATTACTCTGTTAGTCTTGGTTTTTTACGGGCTAGGGGAGAGCTTCCTTCACAGGCATTTGGCAAGGCAAAGGGTTACAAAAAATACAGCAGAATGCTTCTGCTGCTGCCTGGCACCAGAGCCTGTTGTACAGCCTGGTGTCATGTTTGGACAAAGAGATGGGCATCCATTAGCACCAGACTGACTGATAGTCAATGCTTCTCATCCCACCATTTCTCCTATCTATCTCTCCCTCTCTTTGTCTCCCCCTCTCTTTTTTTTTTTTTTGCATTTAACAGCTCACCAAATGTGCTCTTAGGTGACTGCTTAATATTCTTCTATTGTTTCAACAGATAGCAAATAACAATTTTGTACTGCAAGTGGCCTCTGGCCTTTTCTGGAAGGACACATCCTCCACCTATAGACACCTTAAAGCACCAGCCCACATCCATGCTAACCTGAACCTCCTCTTTAGCAATTAGTGGAACAATTCTTGAATTAGCCTCTAGGACTCTGATGTCTAGCTCTCCTCAGCCAGGTGTGTGTGTGTGTGTGTTTTCAATTTCTTACTTGTTTTTCTCGTCTTCCTAAGTTGGAGCATTTTCCTTCTAGGTACAAAGAATGAAGGGTGCGGTACAGGAGACAGGTAGGGATAACTCCCTCCCTTCCAGTTTGTGAGCTTCTGCTTTTCGCCCCCAGTCATTTCCCAGAGGTTCCTGGGCCCACTGCCTCTCCCCAGAGTCAAGACCCAGGAATTCTTCTTTGAGCTGACTCCTAGAATTACCGAAAGACCCAGGACTTCAATCCCTATGTCTAGATCCAAAATAACTGAAAGCAGAGATGCAGATACTTGTAAACCAGTGTTCAATGCAGTACTATTCCTAACAGCCAAAATGTAAAAACAAACTCAAATGTCCTAGACAATTGAAAGGATAAACAAGTCGTGGAATGTACATACAATGTTCTATTATTCAGCCACAAAAGGAACGAAGTTCTGAACCGTGATGTTACATGGATGAACCTTACAAACATTATGCTAAGTGAAGTAAGCCAGATACACAGAACAAATATGATATGATCCCACTATATAAAATATCTAGAATAGGTACATTTATAGAGACAGAAAATAGATGAGAGGTTATCAGGGCTGGGGGAAATAGAGAGCTGGTGCTCTGGATACAGAGTTTCTATTTGGGGTGATTATGTTTTAGAAGGAGATAATGATGATGGTTGTACTGTACAATACTGTGAATGTACTTTATGCCTCTAAATTATATACCTAGGATTATTAAAATGGTAAATATTACATTTCTACTTTTTGCCAAATTTCAACAAAATCATGAGAAAAAAATAAAGGAAAAAAAAAAACAAAACTAAATAAAAATTTTCACAACCAAATTTCTTCTACAGTTCCTTCAGTTCAATTTTAGAGTCAGAAGTCAAAACCAGATCTTCTGACTTCGGGTTCAGAGCTTAATTCATTACAATATTTAGCCCAATTTCTCGGTGTATTTAAATTACATAGTCACGGATTTGTCAAACCACTGCAGTATTCTTGCCTTGAGAACACCAGGAACAGTATGAAAGGCAAAAAGGTATGACACTGGAAGCTGAACTCCCCAGGTTGGTAGGTGCCCAACATGCTACTGGAGATCAGTGGAGAAATAACTCCAGAAGGAAGAGATGGAGCCCAAGTAAAAACAATACCCAGTTGGGTATGTGATTAGTGATGAAAGTAAAGTCCGATGCTGTAAAGACAATATTACATAGGAAACTAGAATGTCAGATCTATGAATCAAGGCATATTGGAAGTGGTCAAACAGGAGATGGCCAGAGTGAACATTGACATTTTGGGCATCAGTGAACTAAAGTGGACTGAAATGGGCAAATTTATTTCAGATGACCATTATATCTACTACTGTGGGCAAGAATCCCTTAGAAGAATGGAGTAGCCCTTATAGTCAACAGAAGAAGCTGAAATGCAGTATTTGGGTACAATCTCAAAAACGACAGAATGATCTCTGTTCGTTTCCAAGGCAAACCATTCAATATCACAGTAATCCAACTCTATACCCCAATCAGTAATGCTGAAGAAGCTGAAGTTGAACAATTCTATGAAGATCTTCAAGACCTTCTAGAACTAACACGCCAAAAAAGATACCCTTTTCATTATAGGGGACTCGAATGCAAAAGTAGGAAGTCAAGAGATACCTGGAGTAATAGTCAAGTTTGGCCTTGGAGCACAGAATGAAGCAGGGCAAAGGCTAACAGAGTTTTGCCAGGAGAACACACTGGTCATAGCAAACACTCTGTTCCAACAACACAAGAGAAGACTCTACACATGGACATCACCAGATGGTCAATACCGAAATCAGATTGATGATATTTTTTGCAGCCAAAGATGCAGAAGCTCTATACAATCAGCAAAAACAAGACTGGGAGCTAACCATGGCTCAGCTCACGAACTCCTTATTTCAAAATTCAGACTTAAATTGACGAAAGTAGGGAAAACTACTAGACCATTCAGGTATGACGTGAATCAAACCGCTTGTGATCATACAGTGGACGTGACAAATAGAATCAAGGGATTCGATCTGATAGACAGAGTGCCTGAAGAACTATGGAGAGAGGTCCATGACACTGTATAGGAGGCGGTGATCAAGACCCTCCCCAAGAAAATAAAATACAAAAGGCAAAGTGGCTGTCTAAGGAGGCCTTACAAATAGCTGAGAGAAGAAGAGAAGCGAAAGGTAAAGGAGAAAAGGACGGATATACCAATTTGAATGCAAAAGAATAGCAAGGAGAGATAAGAAAGCCTTACTAAGTGAACAATGCAAAGAAATAGAAGAAAACAATAGAATGGGAAAGACTAGAGATCTCTTCAAGAAAATTAGACATACCAAGGGAACATTTCATGCAAAAATGGGCACAATAAAGGACAGAAATGGTATGGACCTAACAGAAGCAGAAGATATTAAGAAGAGGTGGCAAGAGTACACAGAAGAACTGTATTAAAAATATCATCATGATCCAGATAACCACAGCGGTGTGATCACTCACCTTGAGCCAGGCATCCTGGAATGCGAAGTCAAGTGGGCCTTAGGAAGCATCACTACAAACAAAGCTTGTGGAGGTGATAGAATTCCAGTGGAGCTATTTCAAATCCTAAAAGATGATGCTGTGAAAGTGCTGCACTCAATATGCCAGCAAATCTGGAAAACTCAGCAGTGACCACCAGACTGGAAAAGGTCAGTTTTCATTCCAATCAGAAAGAAGGGCAATGCCAAAGAATGCTCAAACTACCACACAATTGCACTCATCTCACATGCTAGCAAAGTAATACTCAAAATTCTCTAAAACAAGCCTCAGCAGTACATGAACCATGAATTTCCAAATGTTCAAGCTGGATTTAGAAAAGGCAGAGGAACCAGCGATCAAATTGCCAACATCTGCTGGATCATCGAAAAAGCAAAAGAGTTCCAGAAAAGCTTCTACTTCTGCTTTACTGACTGTGCCAAAGCTTTTGACTGTGTGGATAAAAACAAACTGTGGAAAATTCTTAAAGAGATGGGAATACCAGACCACCTGACCTGTCTCTTGAGAAATTTGTATGCAGATCAAGAAGCAGCAGTTAGAATCAGACATGGGAAGACTGGTTCCAAACAGGGAAAGGAGAACATCAAGGCTGTATATTGTCACCTTGCTTATGTAACTTACATGCAGAGTACATCATATGAAATGCCAGGCTGGATGAAGCACAAGCCGGAATCAAAATTGTGGGGAGAAATATCAATAACCTCAGATATGCAGATGACACCACCCTTAAGGCAGAAAGTGAAGAGGAACTAAAGAGCCTCTTGATGAAAGTGAAAGAGGAGAGTGAAAAAGATGGCTTAAAACTCAACATTCAGAAAACTAAGATCATGGCATCTGGTCCCATCATTTCATGGCAAATAGATGGGGAAACAATGGAGACAGTGACAGACTTTATTTTTTGGAGGAGCTCCAAAATCACTTACTGATGGTGACTGAAGCCATGAAATTAAAAGACACCTGCTCCTTGGAAGAAAAGCTATGGCCAAAGCCATATAAAAAGCAAAGACATTCAGTTCAGTTCAGTTCAGTCGCTCAGTTGTGTCCGACTCTTTGCGACCCCATGAATGGCAGCTCACCAGGCCTCCCTGTCCATCACCATCTCCTGGAGTTCACTCAGACTCACGTCCATCGAGTCCATGATGCCATCCAGCCATCTCATCCTGGGTCATCCCCTTCTCCTCCTGCCCGCAATCCCTCTCAGCATCAGACATTACTTGCTAATAAATGTTTGTCTAGTCAAAGCTATGGTTTTCCAGTAGTCATGTGGATGTGAGAGTTGGACTGTAAAGAAATCTGAGTGCTGAAGAATTGATGCTTTTGAACTGTGATGTTGGAGAAGACTCTTGAGTCCCTTGGACTGCAAGGAGATCCAATCAGTCAATCCTAAATGAAATCAGTCCTGAATATTCATTTGAAGGACTGATGCTGAAGCTGAAACTCCATGATTTGGGCACATGGTGTGAAGAACTGACTCTTTGGAAAAGACCCTGATGCTGGGAAAGGTTGAAGGCAGGAGGAAGAGGGGACGACAGAGGATGAGATGGTTGGATGGCATCACCAACTTGATGGACATGAGTTTGAGCAGGCTCGGGGAGCTGGTGATGGAAAAGGAAGCCTGGCATGCTGCAGTCCAAGGAACGCAAAGAGTCAGACACGACTGAGTGACTAAACTGAATTGATCTGATGGCTGCTCATGTTCTTGATGGGAATAAGGCTCAGATCTTAAAACAGCTGTTCTGCTGCTGGAGGAGAAGTAACCCCAGAGGTTTGTCTGTAAAGAAGGTGACTTGACAGCACTGGGTGCAGCAAATAAAGGCAGCTGTTATGGGTGAGGGGAGCCGGCAGGCCACCAAGGCCAGAAGCCAGGAAGCAGCAGCTGTGCCCTCTGCTTTCCACAGACTGCTGGAAGGGGTCAGCGGTGGGTTCTGCCAGAGGCTCACCTCTCCCTGTTAGCAGCCCATGCCTGAGACTCTGCAAGCCCATTCTGGAGGGTTCAAGGGACCACAGAGGGGCCCTGGAAGCCAGACCCAGCCAATCGCAGACCTGCCTGGCTCAGTGAGCTGGTGGGGCCAGGACAGCAGGGAGCAAGACTGGAGAAGGAAAAGTTGGATCCTTCCTGCTTCAGGCTTCATGTCGAGGGCCAGGGGTGAATCTCTGCTTGGCTTCTGCTCGGCTTCTGCTCAGATGCACTATTCTATCCCCAGATTCTATCCCTCTGCGGCTTCTTTGGAGATCACAGTGAAGAGTTCCTGTTTTCCCTACAAGCCTACAGGCCCATCTCTGCATTCATGAGAGTTTTGTTCACTCTGCATTTGGGGAACCAATGCATTTCCAAATAAGCAAAGAGGATGGGCCACTCAGGAAATGAATAGTCCTTTCCCCTTCCACTTACCAGTGAATTTTGGGGTCATTATGAAATGTTACACTCTGTCTTCGCTCATTAGTATGGGGGCTCTAGGCACCTCACAGGCCTCTGCTCATTAATACAGCTAAAGGAGCATTTACAGTGTGTTTAAAATCAGCCTGCTCTCTCCCCCAACCCCCTGCTCAGTCCCCATGGTGCAGTCCAGTTTCTGGGATGAAGCTTGATCAAAAATAAACACCTTCTCTCTCTCTGTTGAGACCTTCTTTCTTCCAATTAGAAGAGAAGAGGGAATTGTGTCACTTTATTATATGGAGACAGCCGTCAACTTGGGCTCGATGCTGAGCGGGAAATGCTGATTTTTCAGATGTTTGTGTAACAGAAACAACAAGGCATCCACTTGGAAGGCAACAGGATATTTCTTAGCCAAACTACACATGAATGGGCTCTTCTAGAAGCCCAAGGAGAGGGCAGGAGAGCAGGCACGTGGGCCCCAGGGGACAGCAGCTCTCCCAGATGGGATGGCACGTTAAATGGCAGCACAAAAGCCTGTAAGGCGGTTTCTGTGTTCCCAGGTTATTAAGTCGGCTTGGCCCAAGCAAGGTGTCAAATCCCCATGTGGTCTGGGTCCTCTGCCTTCAGAGAGTGAGTGCTGAGATGCACATCACCATGCGCCTGCTATCCGCGAGTCTCTCCGCTGAAAAGTGAGGTCAGCCTTCTGGTGTCATCAGGTGTCTAAGCACTGTACACAGGCCTCTTGTTCCCCAAAAGACACCGCTCAGGACTCTGGGACTAAAACCTACAAGTTCAGAAGCAGGTTAGGAAATGTCTCCTGCTTGCGGTTCACTGCCAACATTATTGCCTGCAGAGTGAGAAACAGGGAGAGGGGACGAGGGGAGAGAGGAATGGGGAGAGGAAATGGGGGGTGATGGAGGGAGGGAAGCAGAGAAGCCACTGGTCTGAGGGTCAGGAAACCTGGCCTTAGTCTACAGCCTGCCGATTGTGAACTCAAAGACACAGCACAAGGCTTCAGTTCAGTTCAGTCGCTCAGTTGTGTCCAACTCTTTGTGACCCCATGAACCACAGCACGCCAGGCCTCCCTGTCCATCACCAACTCCCAGAGTTCACTCAAACTCACGTCCATCGAGTCAGTGATGCCATCCAGCCATCTCATCCTCTGTCGTCCCCTTCTCCTCCTCTTGCCACCAATCCCTCCAGCATCAGAGTCTTTTCTAATGAGTCAACTCTTCCCATGAGGTGACCAAAGTACTGGAGTTTCAGCTTTAGCAACATTCCTTCCAAAGACCACCCAGGGCTGATCTCCTTTAGAATGGACTGGTTGGATCTCCTTGCAGTCCAAGGGACTCTCAAGAGTCTTCTCCAGGACCACAGTTCAAAAGCATCAATTCTTTGGCACTCAGCCTTTTTCACAGTCCAACTCTCACATCCATACATGACCACTGGAAAAACCATAGCCTTGACTAGATGGACCTTTGTTGGCAAAGTAATGTCTCTGGTTTTCAATATGCTATCTAGGTTGGTCATAACTTTCCTTCCAAGGAGTAAGCGTCTTTTAATTTCATGGCTGCAGTCACCATCTGCAGTGATTTTGGAGCCCCCCAAAATAAAGTCTGACACTGTTTCCACTGTTTCCCCATCTATTTCCCATGAAGTGATGGGACAAGATGCCATGATTTTCATTTTCTGAATGTTGAGCTTTAAGCCAACTTTTTCGCTGTCCTCACCCCCTTATTTGGATGGCAAACAATTTAAAACTAAAGCCTGTTAAATTTTTGCTGAAGCTGTGATATGAAGGTCAGAGTAGAAGATGAGCATGAAGACACCTTATCATCAATGGAACCTAAATAGAACTGGGCCACTTTGAGGCCAATTTCAGTACAAAGTTATTATACACACACACACACACACACACACACACACATGCACACACACACACGCATGCACGCACACACGCACGCACATGCACGCACACACCACAATTTCAAAAAGTGCTGAAAAGCAATGTATATTTATACTGAATGACCCTTGGGGTGGCAAAGAGGATTTCCATCACACACCCCGAAAAATCCTCCTAAAACAGCTTCTTAGATATCTCTTTCCCCAATATCTCTTTCTTCCTGGTGTTAATAGCTGTTCAATGATCTCTCCTGTCTTCAAGTAGTCTAGCCTGCGCTGACCACACCTCTCACATCCCCTTCTCTTCAACCCCCTCCTCCAGACTTCTAGGTAATTTCTACCCTTTCCCCGTGTCTGGCTCCACGTGCTGACTTGTGTAAAGAAATCTACTTCCCATTCTGTAACTTTCTTCCCCTCAGCCTCTCTACCCATTACCCTGGTCTGACCGACAGAAAGCCGACAGTGATCCACTACTGTCCACACGGCACTCTCCTAAAAGCCCAGGAGCATGAGAAAATTGAAGTCACATGCTTTATGTTGTATCTTTAATAAGGGATTGCTGTCTAAGGAAATCTGATAACATATGTCACAACAGCATGCAATCAATGACACGGCAATGCAAGTCTGTTAGGTCGTTTACTGAGAACCTGTCCTGTCTAAGATTCTCTATAAGGTGGCTGCTGTAAAGTAAGGATGCCACTCTGGACCCTCAACCAACAAATCTTGCTTTAGAATCCCTAGGAGACAAGGTCTTATATATTGCTGTGGTCACAACTCTATTAATACCACTCAGCAGATGAGGAAACAAGGCTCAGGGAGGTTGGATGACCTTACCCATATCATCACATTCAGAGTTGAATCAAAATGTCAGGCTCCAAAGCCCTTGATGTTCCATGCACGTGCTCAGTCACATCTGACCCTTGGCAGCCTCATGGACTGTAGCCCGCCAGGATCCTCTGGTCACGGAATTCTCCAGGCAAGAGTCCTGGAGTGGGTGGCCATTTCCTTCTCCAGGGGTCTTCCTGACCCAGGGATTTAACCCATTGTCTCTTGTGTCTCCGGCATTGGCAGGTGGGTCCTTCGTCACTGCACCGCTGGGGAAGCCCCTTGATGCCTCACTGGTGGTAAAATCATAGCTCCCACTCTTGTCTCTGTCCCTCCACACGTCCCTCTTTCAGAGACAGGCCAGCATCCACTGCAGGATGCCTCTTACATAAAGATGGATGTGACTTTTGACATGTGATTTGATGGGATGCCCTAGCTTCAATTAACCTCCTGTGACTTACTAAAGCCTCTGAAATTGTCATAACTCATGTCTTTGCTTTGGATTGGGCAGGGTCATAAAATACATGGAACTCTTGCCCCAACTTCTCACACAGATATCACCAAAGGATCATAGCAGGCTTTCCTGCCAAGCTCAGGTAAGACACCAGAATATTTATCATCACAGAACTCTAGAGGGCCACTAGCAGTTATATGACATGACAGTTGAGGAGAAACCTATTGGCCTGAAACCTAGGACACTAATCCCCCAGTGAAAATGTGCGTAAGTTACCAGGCGAGAAGAACTCCTTTTGACATGGTTGATGACTCCCTCTTTAGAGAAACTCTTCCTTCTCTTGGCTTCTGAGATTTCACACTCCACTTGTTTCCTTCTTGCTGTGTCTCCAGTCTGCCTGTTCCCCTGCCTGTTTCCTCATCATCCTGGTCTCTTCAGGTTGGTACCTCAGGGCCCTATTTTGGTCCCTTCATCTCTCTGTCTATACTTTCTCTCCACACAATCTCACCAAGTCCCATAGTACAGATGTCTGTCAGTGGATAACAAATCTACATCTGCAACACAAATTCAGCTTTTAATCCCAAACTCAGAAACCCATGTGTGTGTTCTAAGTTGCTTCAGTCGTGTCTGGCTCTTTGCAAAAATATGGACCATAGCCAGCCAGGCTCCTCTGTCCATGGGATTCTCCAGGCAAGAATAGTGGAGTGGGTTGCCATGCCCTTCTCCAGAGGATCTTCCCAACCCAGGGATCGAACTCATATCTCTTATATCTCCTGCATTGGCAGGCAGGTTCTTTACCACTAGTGCCACCGGAGATGCCTGTCCAGTACAATGAAGGGTAGAGCTCTTGATTTCTTTCCCAACTTGCTCTTTCTCCATCTCAGTGAGCAACACCACTCTCTCCAGTTCAGTTCAGTCGCTCAGTTATGTTCAACTCTTTGCGCCCCCCCAGCACGCCAGGCCTCCCTGTCCATCACCAACTCCCAGAGTCCACCCAAACCCATGTCCATCAAGGTGGTGATGCCATCCAGCCATCTCATCCTCTGTCATCCTCTTCTCTTCCTGCCCTCAATCTTTCCCAGCATCAGGGTCTTTTCAGATGAGTCAGCTCTTCGCATCAGGTGGCCAAAGTATTGGAGTTTCAGCTTCAGCATCAGTCCTTCCAATGAACACCCAGGACTGATCTCCTTTAGGATGGACTGGTTGGATCTCTTTGCAGTTCAAGCCAAATCTTCTCTTATTTTCCCCACAACATCCTATCTATTCCAGAAACAATTCCCATTGATTTTATTCTATGACCTAACATTTACTTCTGCTTCATTGACTCCACTAAAGCCTTTGACTATGTGGATCACAACAAACTGTGGAAAATTATTAAAGAGATGGGAATACCAGACCACCTTATCTGCCTCCTGCAAAACCTCTGTGCAGCAAGAAGCAACAGTTAGAGCTGGACATGGAACAACAGACTGGGTTCAAAATTGGGAAAGGAGCATGTCAAGGCTGTTTATTGTCACCCTGCTTATTTAACTTACATTCAGAGTACCTCATGAAAAATGCTGGACTGGACGAAACACATGCCAGAATCAAAATTGTGGGAAAAATATCAATAACCTCAGATATGCAGATGATACCACTCTTATGGCAGAAAGTGAAGAGGAATTAAAGAGCCTCTTGATGAGGGTGAAAGAGGAGAGTGAAAAAGCTGGCTTAAAACTCAACATTCAAAAAATAAAAATCATGACATCCAGTCCCATCACTTCATGTCAAATAGATGGGGAAACAATGGAAACAGTGACAGACTTTATTTTCTTGGGCTTCAAAATCACTGCAGATGGTGACTGCAGCCATGAAATTTAAACAAGCTTGCTCCTTGGAAGAAAACCAATGACAAACCTATAAACCAAAAGCAATAACAAAAGCGTTATTAAAAAGTGGCTGGAGAAGACTCTTGAAAATCCCTTGGACAGCAATGAGATCAAACCAGTCAATCCTAAAGGCAATCAACCCTGAATACTCATTGGAAGGACTGATGCTGAAGTTGAAGCTCCAATACTTTGGGCCTGTGATGTGAAGAGCTGACTCACTGGAAAAGACCGTGATGATGAGAAAGATTGAAGGTAGGAGGAAAGGGGATGATGAAGGATGAGAGAGTTGGATGGCATCACCAACTCCTTGGACATGAGTTTGAGCAAGCTCTGGGAGCTGGTGATGGACATGGAAGTCTGGCATGCTTCAGTCCATGGGGTCGCAAAGAGTTGGGCATAACTGAGTGACTGAACAAGAACAATAATTCCAAATCCATTTACTTTTCCCTTCTCAGTGACCACTTTATGTCGACGGAGGCTCAACCCTGTAAAAGAGTTCTACTAGCCTCCCTGCTCAAAACTTTGCCTCTTTCAGGCTAATCTACATACAGCAGCCAGTAACCCTCTAAAAACGTAAAGTGAACACACCAACCTCTTCCATAAAACCTGCACTGATCTCCCTCACACTTAGAATAAAATCCATACTCCTCCTTCCAGCTTAATGGAACTTCTTGTAATCTGTTTCCTTCCTTCACCTCCAACATCACTTCGAGCATGTCTCTCCTTTACATGTGATATCCCAACTACTCTGTTCTTTCTCTGAGTTCTTGGAACAGCCAATCTTATATCTGCCTTAGGGCCTTTGCACAGACTGCTTCTCCCATCTGAACGTTCTTCCCCCAGATCTTCATAGACAGGATCTTTCTTGTAATTGATGTATTAGCCAATGTGTTAGCTCTTCTGAGAAGGTTTTCGTGACCACTCAGTCTAAAGGAGCCAGGTATATGGCTGATACTACAAATTACCTGCTGCGAATGTAACATATGACCACAAAATGGATAGCTTAAAATGATAGATATCTTTCTCTCTCAGTTCTGGAAGGCAGAGAGCAAATAATTCAGGTATGAGCACCATCTGTGTCCCTCTGAAGGTTCTGGAGAAGAATCCTTCCTGGGACGATTCCAGCTCCAGGGGGTCCAGGCGTTCCTTAGTTGGTGACTGTATCATCCCAGTCTTTGCCTCTGTGGTTTCTCTGCTTCTCTTCTACCTTAAAACCCCCTCTGTCTCTTTCTTATATGAATACATGTGATTGCATTTATATCTCACCTGGATAATCTTGGATAAGCTCCTTCTCTCAAGATTCTTAACTTGATCATATCTTTCCCATAGAAGGGAATATTGTAAGTCCCAGGGATTAGGACTCAGACATATATTTTTATTTAACTGCACCATGGCAAGTCATTGGTTTTTAGCCTTCTGTTTAACCCTATTAGTGTTCTTGTTTATTTCCATATCAAATTGTTTGTTAGTTAAATTTGTATCTCTCCACCATGTTGCCTCCTGTTCCCCTCTAATG
This sequence comes from Budorcas taxicolor, assembly GCF_023091745.1. Classification (NCBI taxonomy): domain Eukaryota; kingdom Metazoa; phylum Chordata; class Mammalia; order Artiodactyla; family Bovidae; genus Budorcas; species Budorcas taxicolor. The sequence continues at coordinate 18,735,969 of NC_068910.1, read as the reverse complement.
TTGACAATAGTGTCAAGCACAGGGAACGCACCGCAAAATATTTCTAAGCAATTGAACTAACGATTACAGTAAGCCAACGGTATGTAACATTTTCATTTCCTTACTTATGCCTTAAAATCCTTCCTTTACATGCAGAAGCCAAAGGAGAGGACTGAGGTGAGTTAGAAGCTGAGCCCTTTGGTTTGAAGCAAGGGAGGGAGGCTGGGAGCTCTGGCCCTCGGTTCTCCAATCCCTTCCGGTGATATGCACTAGAGATTGGAGAAACTGTCTGGAACAACAGTTTAATAACTTGGCTCAAATTAGTTACTTGGGAGAACTAGGGCACAGAGAAACTTGGAAGAAATGGGGCGCTGAACAGACATATTTTGATACGTGAGCTGGGGCTGGGGGTAGAGACACGCGGCTGTGCGCCTGGCTCCACAAAGAGAGAACTTGGTTGCTGCAGGGAGGAGGCACTATACAGGCTACAGGACCAGAAAATGAACTTGGACTCTCAATATCACACGGTCTGTCATTTCCAAAATGCATCCTTATGCCTTGGAAAGAATGAGGCTGCAGGCTTTTTTGATCTTGAGTTGGGAAAGGGAAAAGCTAGAGAGGCTTAGAAGTACAGGCGCTACAATCAGAATCAGGAACCAACCGAGGACCCACCACTTCACGGACGTATGATCTTGAATAGGCTCCTTAAGCTTTCCAAATCTCATTTTCCGTCATCTGTAAAATGGGGATGACAATAATGCGTACCTCATAGGTGCTGAGTATTGTAAGATAACTCACACTGAGCACTTAGTATTAATAAAGGCAATGAATAAGACTTAGTAATTGTTGCAATTTATGGCAAGCTATGCCCATGTACTGATGACATGACTGAAGTAAAAGTGAAAGTCGCTCAGTCGTGTCTGACTTTGCAACCCCATGGACTGTAGTCCATGGGGTTCACCGGGCCAGAATACTGGAGGGGGAAGCCGTCCCTTCTCCAGGGGATCTTCTCAACCCAGGGGTCAAGAAGGTCTCCCACATAATGCTACCCACTTCTTGAGTAATTTGTCATTTCCATTTCCTGATTCTCTAGCAAAATGATCTCTGCACCAGGCCAGGTGCAGAGGATAATTCATTCACTCACTCCCTCATTCACTCAGGAAGTATTAAGTACCTACAATGACTGAGAAACTGTTCGAGCAGAGAAGAATTAAGAAGACATAAGGCAAAGTTCCTTTCCTCAGAAAGCTTGCCTTTTGGTGGTGGAGAGAAATAAAAAAGCAATTCAGCTCTCTGGGGAAGCCCGGGAAACACCCATGCCCTTTTGCGTTTCTTCCTCACCTTTAGTTCACTGCTTGGGTATAAAGTGTACCCTTGGAGTCTAACCTGAGTGCTGCTTTGCTGGAGCTAGCGTTGACTGCCTCGACAGCCCTCCAGCACCACGGAGGGGCCACCCCACCCCTCCCACTGAATGTCTGTGATGATTTCCTAAAAGAGTGTCAAAGGCCTGTTCCCATGAGGTCTTTGATGATGATGATCGATAATGACGAAGATGATACGATTAGAAGAAACTACCGTTTTAGGGGCCCTCCTCAGTGGCGGGCACTGTGTGTGCTATTTTATATTGATCACCTTATTTAAAACCTCACTCAAACCTGTGAACTTAATTCTGTTATGATTCTCACTTTAGACACAAAGAAAGGAAGAATCAGAGAAATTGTGAAACCTGTGCCAAGATGCTGCTTCTAAGGGGTTCAGTTGGGACTTGATTTGATTACAAGCCTTGGCCTCAAACCTGTGCTGTGCTCCCTGCTCTGTGGGTTCCCAGGAGGCCTCCGGTGAGCATGGGTGACGCCCCCGGCAGACGCTGCAAGGAGAGTCTGGTGTGCGAGGAGCTGGGCTGGGCTGCCTACAGCTGGCTGATGCCCAGGGCAGGACGTGCCCTTCCCTGGACTCGGCACTTCTGTGCACAGATTGACTGACCGCCAACTCTGCTCACATGAGAAGGAGGCCTGTTCTTCCTCAGGATTCTCTGTAAGTGAGAACCTGCCACCCGCCATCAAGTTTATATGGCCTCACGGGGGAGAGAGGATGTGGTTCTCAGCCTACTGGCTGGGAGACCTTGGGCAAGACACTTAGCCTCTCTGAGCCTCACTCTCCTTCCCCAGGGACATGCACTCAGGATAAAACCTACCTCACAGGTGACTGGCAGGAATGAGTGGAGATAATACAGAAAATTACCCACTACAATGTCTGATATGGAAAGAGAATCAAACTGCTAGGAAGGGAGGGATGAGACAGACTTCAAATCTAGGCTAACAATCATGTCTCCTTGGCTAAGCTCCTTCTCTTGTCAGTGTTTGCCAAATGTGCGGACCTCCACAAAGTACTGACCTGTTAGGTCCTTCAATTCCCAACCTGCAGAAGTCAGTGGGTCTCCGAGGAACAGAGAGACTCCATTAAAGAAGCAGAGACAAGCCGTTTCTTCATTGCCACGTCTGCAAAGCTCACAGCTCAGGGCCAGCACTTGGTCGGTGTTCAGAAATGGATCGTGGAGGAGTCAGGTCCTCTTCAGGCTCCTCATACACTCAAAAGCCCTCTGCCTGCCCTTTCCACGGACTGTTCCTTCTGTCTCAGATTCTTCCTGCTCCTCTTGAGCGTATTAACCGCTTCTGACCTTCCTATCACTGCTGGGTCACATGTTCTCCCAAGATGGTGTCCCTGGCCTCCTTGACTAAGTCAGCACCTCCACCTCCCATCCTACATGCTCAATAATGTGGAGTTGCCTTCCTAAGGAGGCACTAGTGCTAAAGAACCTGTCTGCCGATGCAGGAGACATAAGAGGTGAGGGTTTCCTCCATGGGTTGGGAAGATCCCCTGGAGAAGGGAACAGCAACCCACTCTAATATGCTTGCCTGGGAAATCCCATGGACAGAGGAGCCTAGTGGGCTCCTACGGGTTGCCAAGAGTTGGACACGACTGAAGCAACTTAGCACACGTGCGTGCACACCTTCCTAATAGTTAAGATTTCCCCAGATACTCAGCAGTATCTGGCTCCCAACAGATACTCAGAAAATGTTTATTACAACTCAATGTATGAATGAATGGAAACTTCAGACAATAAAATACGACCCCGATTCTCAAAGTGGGGGCCTGGCATCTGCCCGGGCAGTCAGTGCTGCTCCACACCCCACTTGCCGTCCTCCCCAGTCTCCAGCCCACATCTCACCTTCTCCATTCTCAGCCCTGCATCCTCGCAGGCCCTCAGTCTTCCAAGTGGAGCCTGCCGTGTAAGCAGGAGGGGAGAAACTATAAGCCCTTGCTAAGGTTTCAAGATGCGCTCACCTGAAATTGCACAATTCATCCCGTGGGCTCAGCAGGAATGTGGCATTTGGAGAAATCACACCCCTGAGCTGCCAGGATACAGACAAACAGCCAGGAACAGAAGCTGGCTCAACTGGGACCCATCCAGAGAGCAGAAAATGTGCACAGTGAGCTCACCGGCAAAGCGTGGCTATTTCTCAGGGGGAACGTTCGAGAATCTCTGCCTATCTGAGGGTTCCTACTCCTTGATTCCTGGGTAATTCTTGTTAAACAGAGGGGCAGTCACGTAACTTACTGCTCCGGCTGTCAGAGTCCAAGCTGTTCCTAGCTGGGCTGGGCAAGTAAAGGGTGATGAGAGCAGAGATCCAGGATCAGCAGGCCACAGAAGGGCCAGTCTCCACCCAACCCCACTTCCAAGTGCTGACCTTGAACCTGACCCTGGCTGGGCTTCCGCTGTCCCCATGACTCAGCTCACCAGCATCATCTTCTGGCTCTGACACTCACGAGCCTAAAACGCTGGGCAAGTTTCCTCACTTCAGTTGTCTCACCTATCAAATGGGGATGACGATGTGCCCTTCTTCACAGCGTCAGTGCGAAGAGGCAAAAAGTGACTCATCGCCACCAGCCTGAAGTCTGACCCAGATCTGCAGATGTGAGACCTTCTTTCTGGCCAGCCAGTTTTTTTTTGGGGGGAAAAAACAAAAGGAGACTGAATTATGACCAATATTTAAAAATATGGAGATGTCACAAGCTAAATTTGCATTATCTCCTGTGCTAGAGATGCTGGTGTAATCCCTGGGTTGGGAAGATCCCCTTGATAAGGGAACGGCCACCCACTCCAGTATTCTTGCCTGGAGAATCCCATGGACAGAGGAGCCTAGTGGGCTACCGTCCATGGGGTCGTAAAGAATTGGACAGGACTGAGCACACAGCACTTGAAAAAAAAAAAAAAAAGAATAAATCAGATCATATAAAGGCACTGATGCTCTTTGGAAGCCACCAGCTGGGACTGTCCACACGCCTCATGTCACCTCTGCATCTGCCCCTCAGGTTATCAGAGCCCCACAGACCCTGCAGTAACATGCGCTGCCCCTTCCCTGTGGTCCCCGCAGACACTGCTCTTGTGACCCATGTGCACTGCCCAGCCGCACCTCTTTGATGATCCCAGCATCTCACCAGGGCAGCAGCCGCCTTAGCTGAGATCTGTGTTACAACGTCAACTGTTCAGCTGATAGAGGCAGAGCCTACCGCCTCGTGGCTTAAAGGAGAGGGAAGAGTGGGTTTAACTCGACAGAGTTTATGAGACATGTGCTCACATTCAGATGGAGGGTGGAGACATTGGTTTAAGAATCCTGGAGCAAGGTTTCTAAAACCAGCTTGTGCGTGCTAAGTTGCTTCGGTCGTGTCCAACTCTGTGCGACCCTACAGACTGCAGCCCACCAAGCTCCTCTGTCCATGGGGATTCTCCGGGCAAGAATACTGGAGTGGGTTGCCATGCCCTCCCTCTGGGGGTCTTCCCAGGGATCGAACCTGTGTCTCTTGGGTCTCCTGCATTGGCAGGCAGGTTCTTCACCACTAGCACCACCTGGGAAGCCCCTTTTAAAACTAGACCTTAAACTGAAAAAATAGGGATCACTTTTAAGAGCATGTTGAAGTGATGCCAGTCCCATGAGGAGGGGAAGGCAGTGGCAGAGGACTGGGCAGCAGATAAACATGCATCCCTTTAGAGATACGGCAGCTGGATTAAGAACTGCTGAGGGATGGAAGAAGTCAGGTCAAAAAAGTGATGACCTGTCAAACCAGAAAGGGTGGCTGTTAATAGGAAATCTCCCTTCTCAGTGGGAGGGGTCCCTGCAAGGAGCCCGGGGCTCAGCTGAAAGCATATGAAATGTCACTGGTGAAGTAGCTCAAACATTTCTGCATTGATTCATTGGTAGGATTGTTTGGAAACTATTTGATCGCCTGAATCTGGGACATCATAGCATTTTTGAGCTGCAGCAAGGCCCTGGAGCCCTTTGACAAACATTCTATAATTTCAGAATCCAGGGCTTACACAGAGGAGAGTTCCCATTTATTAGAACCCACAGTTCAAAGTGAAAATCAAAATTCCACAGACCAGTGTATATGAGAAACTTGGGGCCTTGCTACACTATAAATTCTAATTCAGTAGATCTGGGGCATGGCCCAAGGTGATGCTTTTCTAGCAAGCTCCCAAGTGATGCCAGGACCGCTGGGCCAAGGACCACGCTTCACCAAAAGTACATGGGAAATTCAGATTGAACACAGCAAACCTGATGGTACTCTTAAAACTAAGCCTTTCTAGGTCAAGGGAAGCAAACCCTTGGGGAACCCAGGGAGAAAGCTTGATTTCTATAACACTGAAAGCAAACTGCCATGATGAAGCTCTTCAAAAGTCCCTCAGTGAAGGATTACATAGGTCTCCATTCTCCTGCAGTTGTTTCCTATAAAATCACATACTGTTTCCTAAGGACTCCCACTTAGAAAGCTTCTCATATGGAAGATTCCAGGTCAGGGGACAGGCAGGTGAGGAATTCTTGTTCCCTACCATGTGGTCTTGAGATTCCAAACCCAGGTCCCCTGCGATGACTTAGGCAAAAAGCCAACAGATCCCTGCCAAGCTCAGCCAGAAGCCAAGCAGAAGTCATTCAGAAGAACCTTGCTCCCTGTATCATAGAACTCAGAAGTGCGGCGGCCCGGCCGGCCAGTGGGGATTTGGGCTATTCACAGTATAAGCATTTGATCTTGAGTTTTACATCTGGTGCTCCGCTTCTGCCATCCTGCTCGGCACCAGCGCTGTGAGATGTGACGTATCCAGGGCAGGGGCCCTCAGCCTCAGCCCTCAGGACGTGTGTGTGTGTATGTTAGATGCTCAGTCGTACCTGACTCTCTGCAACCCCTGACTGTAGTCTGCCAGGCTCCTCTGTCCATGAACTTCTTCAGGCAAGAATACTGGAGTGGGTTGCTATTTCCTCCTCCAGGGGATCTTCCCAACCCAGGGATCAAACCCAGGTCTCTTGCATTGCAGGCAGATGCTTTACCATCTGAGCTACTAGGGAAACCCAGGATGTTTAGGGATGTTAAATGGGGTTATTTAGCAGCATCCCTCACTTCTATCCACTAGATGCCACTAACAGTCCTCCACCAAGTTAAAAATGTCTCACAAGTCCCATGGGAGGCAAAAAAACTGCCCCCAACTGAAAAACCACTCATCTATAGTTGGAGGCAGAGATTCAAATTCCAGCACTCATACTTTTTATCTGTGAGGTCTTGAGCAAATTCTTTACATATCAGACCTCAGGCTCCCCATCTGCACAAAGGACATAAAGCAACGCTAATAATAACGTTATTACCTCATAAGACAGTCGGGCGAGTTAGACGACTAGTGCCTGCAGAGCTCTCAGAACCACCTGGAACAGAGCGAGGGAGAGAGGTCTGCTGTGTGTTGCCTGCTTGGCTCCCCTGCCATCGTCACCAAGCCCGATGCAGACTCGTCACTATGGCTGCAAACCTCGTGAGGCCAGTTTGCCCAGTTTTACAAATCCTGATATTTAAGCCCCTTCATTCTTTCTCTTTATTATCTGAGAGCTAGGGAAGCGAGAAGCATAGGAAATGTTTTCCCCTGAAGTTCAAAAGAGACATGGAGAAAGAAAGCAGAGAAAGGTGTGAATTGAATCCCCATAGCGTCCACATATGAGGGGTTCTTTTATGTGCGGGAAAAGTTTTACTCCGGGTTTCCTGGAGGGGCACACATCAACTCTCCCTACAAAGGTAGAAGCCACACCAGCTCCTTCTGACCCTCCCCTCCCCAACCCTGTGTCCCTGTGGTTTGTCTGTATGTCTGTCAGTCTCTTGCACACACACACACACACACACACACACACACACACACTCACACTCATGAGAAGCAGGAAGAGGAGATTCAGACATTTCTATCCACCCCTGATCTAAGAAGCTGAAGACTTCTGTTGGTTTTAGAACCCCAGTCAGAAAGGAACCCTAAATCTTTCATTTGTGTTTCATGAATTCTCTTTTATTCTGCTTTTCGAATCAGTTGGGGACAGCAGACATGTGGCTGTGGTCTGCAGGGCAGTTCTGTGTCTAGGAGATTTTTGTAGCATCAGCACTGACTGCCATCCCCAGCCAAGAAGGAGCAACCTGTGTCCTCCTGTGAGGATCCTGGATTCCAGACCGTTTCTGGAATCCCACAGGCTGGGGAGGGGGTTGCTGAGTGCACTGTGACATCCACCACAGCTCAGGGCAGGGGTCCGGGGCTGAGAAGTGAGATGGCAAGCACTACCCTGACAGCATTTCCATCTGAGCAAGAGAGAGAAGGCTGGGAGAATCTCATGGGAGCCTGGGAAAAATCAACATGATATCTAGGCATATTTTTGAGATGGGGCAAATAAAACACACACACACACACACACACACACACACAGGTTTAAGGAAGATAATGACCCAAGAAACAATAACAACACCATAAACAAGAGATTTCCAAACAGCAACTGTAGGTTGGAGGTTAGGCAAATTCTTACATATAACAAACAAGCAATTTAAATGACTCCTGGACAGTCTCCAAGGCATCGTCTGAAGTACCACCTTGAATTTATTTTGCAGCAGTTGCCATGCCAACAGGAAGACTGGATTCCAAAGGGTAAATGGACGCTCCACCCCCAAGCTGCCTTGCACCTCATGCTTCAACCAGACTGGATTTCTCACTGTTCCCCTGGCCTGCCTGCTGCCTCCTGTCTCCCCAACACCTTCAAAAGTTGTATTAAAGGTGAAGTCTTCCATCCTCTGAATCCCTGCCTCTGCTTGGCACTCAGAAGTCTCTGTTCGCACCCCTGCAGATGCCACATGCTGCTCTTGGGATCCACAAGGAGCCCTCCCCCAGACATAGGTGGGAGTGCATCTGGGTCACCCTGGAGGTAAGCTTGGTACCTGCAATACAACAGGTGGTCCAAAAGCTTAGATTGGTGGATGCTGAAAAGATGCCTCAGAAATCCTATCTCCTGCCCACTGTGATTTTCAGATTGCATTAAAAAAAATACTACACATAAAAAACTGAAGAAAATGTCTCACACCCGAGTAGATGACTAATAAATACTTGTTGAATGGGTGAACAGAGGAGCAAATAATGAGTGAACCGACGTTAGATGGATTCAGGTTTTTATAATAATTCTCTCTGTACTCACATCTAATGCTTACTTGGTTGAAGTTTGGGCAGTATTTCACAACAGAGCCAGTCATCCAAATCAGTGACTAATTACTGTCAGCTACCTGCCAGGCCCCATTTGAAGCTTTTCCCTCACATTCTCTGCCATCCACAGGATACCTGGAGAGGTTGGTTTCTATTTGCTGTGGAGGAAATTGAGGCTAGGGAAGGAAACCTAAGTCTGTTTTCCCATCCCCACCATCAACATTAATATAGGAGGAGGCAGAGAGGGCTTTGAACCCAGGTCTGGGTGGTCTCTGGGCCCCTGCCTCATGGAGGCCAAGTGCCAAGCCTCCAAACCAGATGACGGGTTTGAATTCTAGCCTCGCCTCATTATCATCTCTGTAAGAGTGAACAAAGAGCGCAAGATCCCTCCACCTCCCATTCCTGGAACGTGAGATGACTGCCGCCCCCTCCTCTGGGTATGGTGGGGAGAGGGCACAGGTCAGACCACGCCCTGGAAGCACTTACCCTGAGCCTGGCACAAAGATGCTTGTTGGTGAACAGGAAAACATTCACTACTGGAGATGCTAGGCTTTGCACGAAACAGCATGTGTTTCCCAGTTTGGGAAATGTAGGCCACAGACCGCTCAAGGACAAGGATACAAGGATCAGCTCTGTATTTATACAGTTTCAAAACACAGGGCACATCCACACAGACATTTAGATAGTGGGTTCTCCTGTTTGTGAATAAATGCCGTTACATTATATGTGGGCCTGCTCCAACTTTTATGTAAGTCTCAATCTATATGTTTGTTTATCTTTGGTTTATTTATACTGTTAATGTTTTAGAATCTTAAAGTCTCAGTCATTGGGGAACAGAAGGATCGCTCTTCTATCTTTAGCAGACCTTGTTTCTGCCTTGCTTCTCTTTGCATCACAGATATGCATCAACATGATTTCTGACTCCTCTCTTAATTAGTGGCCTAGTTTCAACGCAGAAGGCGAGAGGAATGTCTTGGTAAGTGGAGAGAGGAAGAGAGAGGAAATACAGGGCAAGGACCAGAATCTTGAGGTGTTTGTAAACTCAGGCCAGCTTTGGAATAGCAGGGGAAGGGGATGTTCAGGAAGACCCAGTACTGAAAACTTCTTCTACCATGGCCCTAGTTCTAAGCCTCCAATGTTAAATGATCTTTGTACTGATCCACTTGGGAAATGACGGTGGTCGGTAGCCCTTGAAATGTCTTATTGTGGACGCATCTCAGGTAGAGGAGCTGAGGGCACGCACAGCGGCACATGGTTTTGACAGAAGGCCCTGGTACTCAAGATAACTGTTCCACCGTGTGGACCTTTGGAGGCACCTACTGCTTCATTTCTGCATCAGCGTGCACTGAGAGGCAGATCTTCAAAGGAGATTCAGGAGGCGAGCAGAAGGGGTGTAAGAAATGAATGTCTCCACCTTGGAGCAGATGGACTGGAATCAGCCTGTGAGGAGAGTGCAGCTTGTTTGGGAAGAGCGTTCTCTGACTGCAAAGCTGTAGCAGCTGCTGAAGACCTGGGGCCGCTTGGTCATGTAAGCACCGGCGAGCAGGACGAACTCCTGGGAGTCAGAAGACACTTCAGAGATTTCTCACGTCAATTTACTGGTGCCCAGCATTGCACCTGGGGCATAGTGAGTGATCACTCCCTGTTGCCAAATATATCTATCTGTAAGTAGACACTTTTTTTTTTTTTGCAGGCAATATGGTAGAAAAGGCATCAGAACCAAAAGATCAGAAAAAAACAGAAAGGTCTGCATTCAAATCTCTCCCTCACTACTTACTACTTAGACAAATGTAGGAGAATAAAGCTACCTTGGTCTTTCTGTCTATAAAATGCAATACTGGAACCTTGAAGAGGCAAGTGAGAACTGAAATGCGAGTAAGCCACACTGCATAGTACCTAGTGTACTTGTTCAAAGAATGCTAACTTTTGCTCGAGGTAAGAGGAAAACAGAAAGATGCTGAAATAGTGTGGTTGCCTGGAAAAAAAAAATTTCAGTGTTGATTAGGTAGAGGATATGTCCGGTTTTTCACTTTTACTGCAGAACAAGTCATTTGTCCTTTGGCAAGACAGGTTTAAGGTTGAGAGAATGATTAACTCATGTTATGCAAATAAATCTCTTTATCAGATTAGATTATGGTTAGCACTGTGCTGGTAAATGTCCAACAACTGATTTGCCAAAAATAATTATGCCTAAATAAAGATAATCTCATTTTAAGTTTTACTGTACAATTACTTTTTGTAAGTTTTACATAAGGGAGATGGTGAGGGACAAGGAGGCCTGGCATGCTGTAGTCCATGGGGTCATGTAGAGTTGGACATGACTGGGTGACTAAACAGCAACAATACATTTCATTGACACAAAGTATATCTGTTGTTGTTCAATTGCTAAGTTGAATGTGATTCTTTTGTGACCCCATGGACTATAGAGCACCAAGCTCCTCTGTTCATGGGATTTTCTAGGCACAAATACTAGTGGGTTGCCCTTTCCTTCTCCAGGGGGACTTCCCAACCCAGGGATCGAACCCACATCTCCTTCATTGGCAGGCAGATTTTTTACCACTAAGCCACCAGGGAAGCCCACAAAGTATATGCTGCACACAATTTACAAGTGATAGTAAAACACACAATGTTCTGTACTTTAAATTCCAATTGATTGTTATAGAATGGTTTTTAATTTTTGCTGAACTCCTCTATTCATAGCCATTCAATCTCGATTTAAAATATATTTCTAGGATAATGGCTACTGATACAACACACCCCTAAGTGTAATCAGCATTACTGACATTTTTCTATCACCTTCTTAGATCTTAGAGACGCAACATAAAAATGAATCCAGTCCCGATTTGTAGCTTGCTAATTTCCTGGTGTAAATACTCTCACCAAGGTCAGTTTGCAGCTACTAACAGAATGTCAATGACAGTGGAATTGTGAAAAGATGTTCCATGACATACTCTTATGTAGTATTTTACTATACCGATATTAATAGAATAGATTAGATAACCTCAAAAGCAGTGATCATACTAAAAGTAGTGAAATACTTAGGAAGTGATAGGTATGGAATCTTTATAACCTTTGTTCCTAATGTAATTCAATTTTAAACGTATATTTAATTTTAAATTTAGGTTGTGTTTAACAAGCGGCTCATAAAATTTCTGAAAATTGAAGAAGTGGCTCCACCAGTAGGAGCTGATGACAGTGTGCCGCACAGGTAGCCAAGCATGCCTGTAACTCACAGCTCCACTGTCTCTAAGCCTGAGGGAACTTTACGATGAGTTGTACCTTGTTTAAAGCCCTCACTCCCTCATCTGGTTCCTCCCGCCCTTCTCTCCTTATCTCGAGACATCTGCCCACCTCTTTCTCTGCCCTTTCCTACTGCTCCTGTTCTCACTTTGGTCAAGGCCTTGGCTCTTTCACACTTGGACCCCTGCAGAGCCCTCCTGATGGTTCCGGTTCCATTTCCTCTTCTTTCCTCCTCTACATCATTGGCAGGTCTCTTCCCAGGTTCACCTTCCCCACCTGTTCCCTTAGCCCAGCTTTCCTGCTCCAAAGCCTTTGATGGCCCTTTCAAGCTTGTGGGATAGAGCTCACACCCTTGAGAGGTTCTGGAGATGGCTACAGAATAATGGGAATGTACTTAATCCCTCAGAACCGTATGAGAACATATGGTTAAAATGGTAAATCTTATGTTACATACATTTGACCCCCAATAAAAAAGGTCCTTAGACAACTGAGGCCCTAAACAAACTGAGGCCTTTGTTTAGAAATTACTCAACTTATCTTCCCTGTTCTCTGTTACTGCTGTTCCACTCACTGGCCCCATGTGCTTGGCACTGTGCTGAACAGCCTACCCTAAGCCTCAGTGTGATCCTGTAAAGGAAGTGCTGTTATTGCCACCATTTTGCAGATGACAAAACAGGATGAGACCCCTCGAAGTTCATACCTCCCAGAGTGTTGGCTTGGCGCTGTTATCAGTAGCTACACAAGTATAAGTGCTTAACCATCACCGTTGGAATATCACCAATTCTGTGATAGTTTTGCGTGTAAGGGCCAGGTCCACAGAGACATAAATAAGGCACTCCCCTTGAATAACATATAAAAGGCGTAATGAAGATAAATAATATTTTAAGGTACTATCTTAAAAATCATTGATTAAAAAAATGATGGGCATCATATTCACATTTAAATAAGAATAGTATCTGACCCTGCACTTAGCTATGTCTTCCTCACTACAGCCTAATCCTGCACCTGATTGAAGATTTGGTAAAATAAAACGTTATTTACCAAAGCAGGCCATGCCCCGGGGCTTACGGTTTGCCAGTTTTTTAAAATATGTTACATAAATATTATAATTTACATTAATTACTGAGTTTCTTGGTGTCTCCCTAAATTTTGTGCCTGAAGTAAACACCTCACTTGCCTGACCTCATCCTGGGCCTATTGTCTCAGCACCTAGAAAGGAAGGTCCTTATCATTCTTGCTCTACTCGTCCCCAACTTCCCAAGTCTTAGGTCCTGATTTTTCATCTTATGCTTGTTCTACTCCAGGGAAATGTGGCTATTTTATACCATAGGAATTTTTTTTTTTTAAGAGAAAGGAGAAAAGTCTGCAAGAATAAACTATTTTATTATTGTTGTTAACAACAGAATATTTCTAGGACTCAAACTATGCTTCCACAGAATAAGAACTATGGAGATGCCTGGGTCAATAAAACGCGTCAGTAAGAAAGGGTGTTGGCCTTCATAGGCAAAGTTTTCATAAAGATTTCATACCTTACATACCACTTGGACACTGTTTGAAAACTAACTCACCAGTGACAGGATCTATTTACTGCTGAAAACACAAACACTGACTTGCAGTGCTAGGGGGAAAAAAAACCTGCCTTCATTTAATCTTTTAGATTTTGAGACAATCTGGAGCTGGTATATAGCTGTATATAGCTGTATTTCTAGTCCATTCTTTAGGTAAGGAAGTATCCTCATGAGAAATTGCTCTTTGTATTTTTTTAATGATTAAATGCCTAGGGCATTTTTACATATACATGCACTTGCACACAATAGCTTTCAAGACAACTAATTAAAGAAAACAGTGGCACAGCTTTAGCAAAAGGTCTGAGGCTATCATCAAAGCACTGGATTAGTTCTGGGTTCCAGGCTTTGAGTGGACAGTTTCCATGAGTTATGCCAGGCCTGAGCACGGCTCTCTAAGAAAAGGTTCTGGGGCAACCTGGAACAACAAATGCGCCCAGAAGAGAATCTTATTAAAAACACAAGGAATGGAGGGGAGAAACATGAAAAGAACAAAACAAGTAAGCACTTACATATCAGAGCTTGTGAGCAAGAGGTAATTCCCAGAAACAAGGAGGGCCACAGAATCTGAATAGACCTGATGCATGGGGACCGTTTTGGATAATGAGAGGCTGGGGACTGGACTTGAGGCCACAACAAAAATACTGAAGTTCTTAAATACTTTTCTTTCTCTGAGAGGAAGACTAGAAACCTGCTCTATTTGCCTAGAGTTACAGCACATAAGGCTTCAATCTGCCGGAGTTACACACAAAGACATCAAAACCTGCAGCCTACATCATATGATGATCAGGGATAGTTCAAACTGCTCTGTGACATGGGAACCCCCAGCTTAGAAATAAACCTAAAAATAAGTATAGGAGAGCCCATGTGTAACTGCTCTGTGGTGGTATTTCTATAATCCAGGACATGAAGGACTTGCTGAGATGTTTCCACCCTACCTCACCCCAACACCAATGATAAGTCTAATGATTTTTTTAAAAAGATGATCTTCACAAGAAAATAATAGTAAAAAATAATAATAATAAAAACCATGATGGAGAATCAGCTGATACAATAAGTTAGAGAATTCACATCTCAAGAACTGAGGATTATCATCTGACTGAAACTATAAAGTAAATATGTTCAAAATCAAAAATACAAAGAAAGTAGAGGAACTCTAGAGACAGAATATTATTTTTAAAGGATCATGAAGATTCAAAAGAGAACCAAATACAGTATTTGCGACAGAACCTATTACAATCATTAACTTTAAGACCATAATCAGCAAGTTTCATAGCATATCAGATACACTGGGGAACAAAAAAGAATTAAACTGGAATTGAGGAAACCACTCAGAATACCATTCAGAATACACTGCAAATATAGAGACAATAGGGACTGGTTCCAAATCAATGTTTCACAGAAGCTCCCAAAGAAGAATGTAGAGAGGGCTAAGAATTGTCTATAATTGAAGAGACACTAATACTCAGCTGGAGAATGTACAGATAACTTTTTTTTTTTTTGGCTTTGCAGACTTTTTTAATTATTAGGAAAAAAAAATCCTTTTTGCACTTGATTGAGTCCCTAAGACTCAGTCCAAGGCCAGTACATAGAAGCGGCAATTTTCTTCAGAACATCATGACTGCCCATTAGGTCAGGCCCCTGGAGGGAGTAGGCTCAGTTGCAGTCTAATTGTCTTAACATCGGCTTCAGAATCCAGCCCAGACAAATCATCTATGCTATTAAAATCAAATGACAGTAGGGAATGTTAATGTGGATAAATTGTTTTCCAGATGCTGTTCAAGACAGTAAACAAATGCAAAGCTATTTATAAATGCCAATAATGTTATCTAGTCATTAGCTTAGCAACCAACAATTATGAATATGTGCAGCTCTGTGCTAAGCACTTTACAAGCATCTTCGCATTTAATCCTTACAATAGCCTTTTAAGATAAGAGTGTGTATAAACATATATTTAATACCAATTTTAAAACAGAAGAGTAACCTGCCTTAGAGAAGTTAAGTATCTCAGAGAACAGTGGAATTAGAATTCACCGCAGATCTGCTGCGTGCTAACGGATTTTCTTACTGAATGGGTAGAACCCAGAGGAAGTAGATCACTACAAGGAAGCCAAGTACACACAGACTGTCCACCAGGAACATGGAAACTGAAGGGAGTTTCTTAGATTAGCGCTGAAGCACGGCCATCCTGAATCCAGGTCACCTGGAGAAGGTCAGCCTTCCTGACAGTCAGGCACCCCTGCACCTTGGTTGGTCAGGGCAGAACCGAGTTCTTTCAAAGGACAGGGCTAAGCATTTCCACAGCCAGGCCGGGTATACTGACAGTGGAAAGTGTACTGACAGTGGAAAATACGTTAGCAATCTCATCCTGGAGGTTTATAAATATCATTTGGTGGGGAAAGGGAAAGACAACTTGTTTGAGTGTGGAGTTGCATTACACTCATTTCTCAACATGTCAGGCATATGCACCCAAAATGTGCCCAGCAAGATGCTTTCTCCACAGAACACTGAATTAAAAATAAATTGCTAATGGAGACACGAATGCACGAAAAAGAAAGTGAGTCCAAGCGAAATACCAACACTGTCTCTAGCTGAGTACATCTCTCGGGCTTTTTCCAGAAGATCGCAGCTGCCTAATGTAAGCCAAAGTGGGCTTCTTGGTACAGGCGGCACCAGGCACAGGGTTTTCACTATGCTCTCCCCAAATGTACCATAAGCACTATTTTGAGGTCGGTGCTTTTAGCAAGCCTTCTATTTTCCACTGCAAAGAAACCCAATTTATTTTTTTGTTCAAAGGAAAAGTGGAATCACAGCCATCTCCACAGGAACTGATGAAAACATTGGCAAAACTTTCAGATAAAAGAGATCAAATTGCTTACCAGTCCCTCATAAGAAAAAAAGAATATAAGTACATTTTTCATCTTATTTTCTCTCATAGATGTTCTGAAAAAGTGAGCAGGTTTAAGGGAGTAGCCCTGACATTCTTCCTTATAGTGGAAAAACCTTTACAAGAAGCAATTCAGCATTTTAGTAATTATACCAGGTCATCTGAAATAAAAGAAAAAAAAAAGAGTATATAACTTTCACTTTGATTTTCACTTCTTTCCTAGTTCCATAATGGTTTATCCTGTGCTGACAGAAACAGATTTCTGGCCCTCCAAAGAAACCTCATACACACAAGGCTAGCTTCCTGCTCACCCTTTCCCGGGGTAACAATCCATTTTAAGAGTTCTTTCTCTTTGTCTGAGGTACCCGTGCGCTTGGGTGAAGATTATAGGTTAAACTCCACTGAAAGTAATTGAATTAGTTTGCCCTTATATTTCTGGTCAATACCTCTGTCTGGGTTTCAGGTTTCCTACAGAAAATTCTGCTTTCCCAATGCTACTTACAAGCACAGCTGTATATTCAGATATACAATTGCTGTTTAGAGGTAAACAGGAGTGGTGAAAAATTTAAATGCTACTCTTTGGTTTTTTTCAACTCAAATTTCTAAATAAAGGTCAAGGGCAACTCCGTGGTTATCATAATCCCATTTCTCTCAGTTCAGCCTGTCCACTGTTTCCTTGCCAGAGAAGGTTTTTGTACACTGGGCTTGGAACTTTTTTGCTGCCAGTGTCTGCTTATAAGGAAAAAAATCATAAGCTTATGAGTGGGACAGAAAGGAGACAGACAATTTCTTTTAGTTCCCAGAACTAGTGCAATTCTGTTCTTCTTTTTTTTAAAGGCATTTGACCTGGCACTTATAGACACAAAGTATGTGGAGCTCACCTCCACACTATGGAGACAAGCAGCCTAAATTCACCTAAAAGCCACAGAGGCAGGACTACTTCACACCAAAAAGCATGGCACAAGTGACTTAACTCCCAGTCAAGTACTCATGGAAGAGATCATAAATCAATCACTACATCAGGAAGGTATTTCAAATCCTAAAGTATGATGCTGGTAAGCTTTCATTACAATCCCAAAGAAGGCAGGGCCAAAGAATGTTCCAGATACTACACAATTGCATTCATTTCACATGCTAGCAAGGTAATGCTCAAAATCCTTCAAGCTAGACCTCAGCAGTATGAGAATCAAGAACTTCTAGATGTACAAGCTGAATTTCAAAAAGGCACAGGAACCAGAGATCAAATTGCCAACATTCATAGGATCATAGAAAAAGTAAGGAATTCCAGAAAAACATCTACTTCTGCTTCACTGACTACACTAAAGCTTTTGACTGTGTGGATCACAACAAACTGTGGAAAATTGTTAAAGAGATGGGAATACCAGACCACCTTACCTGCCTCCTGAGAAATCTGTATGCAGGTCAAGAAGCAACAGTTAGAACTGGACATGGGACAACAGACTGGTTCAAAATTTGGAAAGGAGTATATCAAGGCTGCATATCGTCACCCTGCTTATTTAACTTATATAAAGAGTACATCATGCAAAATGACAGGCTAGATGAATCACAAGCTGGAATCAAGATCGCTGGCAGAAATATCAACAACCTCCCTCCAATAAGCAGATGACACCACCCTAACGGTAGAAAGCAAAGAGGAACTAAAAAGCTTCTTGATGAAGGTGAAAGAGAAGAGTGAGAAAGCTGGCTTAAAACTCAACAGTCAAAACACTAACATCATGGCATCTGGTCCTATCACTTCATGGCAAATAGATGGGGAAAAAAATGGAAACAGTGACAGACTTCATTTTTTTGTGCTCCAAAATCACTGTGGTCGGTGACTGCAGCCATGAGATTAAAAGATGCTTGCTCCTGGGAAGAAAATCTATGGCAAAGCTAGACAGCATATTGAAAAGCAGAGACATCACTTTGCTGACAAAGTTTTGTATAGTCAAAGCTATGGTTTTTCCAGTAGTCATGTACAGATGTAAGAGTTGGACCATAAAGAAGCCTGAGCACTGAATAATTGATGCTTTTGAACTGTGGTGTTGGAGAAGACTCTTGAGAGTCCCTTGGACTGCAAGGAGATCAAACCAGTCAGTCCTAAAGGAAATCAACCCAGAATATTTATTGGAAGGACTGATGTTGAAGCTCCAATACTTTGGCCACCTGATGCAAAGAGCCAAAAAGACTCTGATGCTGGGGAAGATTAAGGGCAGGAGGAGAAGCGGATGACAGAGGATGAGATGGTTGAATGACATCATCAACTCAATGGATATAAGTCTGAGCAAACTCTGGGAGATAGTGAAGGACAAGGAATCCTGGTGCACTGCATTTTATGTGATCCCAAATTGTTGGACATGACTGAATGACCGAACAACACCACTGGTCTCCAATGAATTCAGATAGGGCCTCTGGATCCTACGCTCCAATACTCTCTAGGCAACGTCTACCAACAGGATTTTCAACTCTCCTGGAAAGGCTCATTTATTCACCATCCACTTCTAAGGTCTTAATCAGGTGACCTATTTCCATTACAAGGGAATGAGACACAGTAGTAAAAATTTTGAATAGAAAGATGGAAGTTCCACTGTGTGATCAGCAAGTTCTTTGCCCTTGGCCACATCACTGGCCCCCTTTAAATTTTAATTTTCTAAAATTACTTCAAGTAATTTGTGCTTGGTTTGATAAGAAGATGTCAGTCTTCACCATAAGACACCTGGGAAGAGCATGATAATTGCAAGAGGATCTCAAATCCTTGACATTCTAAACACAATTAAATTATTATGTGAATGTCATTGTAACTAATTTTCCAAAGTAGAAAAATGTCATTGCAATGAATGAGACACAAACTTATCCAAAACCACTGTTGAGTTTATGGCAGTTTTGTTGCTATATATTTTCTTAATCAGTGGATAACCAAAGGTTACTCTTTATCTGTTGAAGGCTCAACATCCCCATCTGTTAACAGTATAAAACACGAAGTCTATCTCATGGGATTTTTGAGCAGATCAAGGTGAGATAATGCACAAAAGGGATCAGTGCAGGCCCTGCTGGCCTGGGGTAAGTGATATAGGGCACAGAGCAGGAGCAGGCTTTCCAGAATACGGCACAAAATGAGAGGAAGACACTACCACATTTGACCACATGCAGCGCCTTCTGTCCCTGGATCAGTTCAGTTCAGTCGCTCAGTCGTGTTCGACTCTTTGCGACCCCATGAACCGCAGCATGCCAGGCCTCCCTGTCCATAAATACATGTGTGTGCATTCTCTTACCTGGAGAATTCTATAGACAGAAAAGCCTGGCAGACTACAGTCCCTGGGGTCACAAACAGTGGGACATGACTGAGCAAGTAACACTTCATGTAAAAGGTACTTTTAAGGGAGAGTCTGAGAACAGAAACACATCAGCACTAAATGGGAAGGTCCCGTTCAGTTCCTCTTGTCACTCAACGTTGCACAGTCAGTGGAAGACTAGTGGACATGCAAAGCCAAGACAGTGTTAGAGTGGGAAGAGAGATGTCCATTCCATTGCCAATACCACCAGTGATGCCAGAAGTCCATCAGTTTTCAAACCCCAAATCTGGGAATGATCTTCAATTCCTCCATTTTCTTCTTGCTCTAATATCCAATCCTTCAGTCAGTTCCATCATTTTCCCAAACTCGTTCTTCAAATCCATCCCCAACCTTTATGTCCCAGCTTAGCCTCTGACTTCAACATCACCACCTCCCTTTCACTCATTGACCACAGCAGCCTCCTGCCCGTTATCCCCGCTCTTTCTCCTGTCCTCCCTGAGTCACCCTCCACTCTGCAGTCAGAACAAACTTTTGCATCATATATTGTTGATGTCAATCTCCTATGTGAAATCCTCCCAAGACTTTCCAGCGCATCTTAACAGAGTATAGAGCCATGTATGTTTTGCCTCCTGCCTTATATCACCAATACAATCTGTTCCTCTCTCCTCTTCACTGATCATGCCCTTCACCTTCAGTTAGTTGCTCACTTGCCTCAAGCTCTTCCGCCCTGCTTGGGGTGTCATTGTAGCATATCTGCTCTGCTTGGAACAATCTTTTCCTCCCACTTCTCTTTCCACTAAAGCTTTCATCCCACCTGTCAAAGAGACCAGCCCCGATCAGCATAAAGGAGCTCAGTATCTATCTCACCACCTGTGTGCTTCTTGAAAACACTGATTATTATTTGTAACCATTCATTCATTTGCTTCTTCCCTTTCAGGTTTATTTTGCCTCTATGAACTCCTTAAGAGCGAGGAGGGATCTTGCCAGTTTTGTTTGTTTGTTTGCATTTTTCTGTTTGTTTGTGTGCGTGTGTTTTTCACTGAGGTGTCTCCAGAGTCTGAAGGAGGGCCTGGCATTCAGAAATCCCACAATAAATATTTGTTGAATGGCCAGGAGAGCTCATGATTATTTCTACTGATAATTTTTCATTGTCGTATACAAATGAACTTTGATGGGGGTTACCGAAAAGCTGTTGAATCTTTCTCACTTAAGGACCTCTAGTTCCCCATTACACAATATGGTAGCCACCAGCTGCATGCAATTTCTATGTTACAGGACACGTACGACATCACAAAAAAGCCATTAGACAGTGTCCATCTAGCATTAGCTTGAGCCGAGTCAACCTCTTTCAGAGGAACTGACATGATGAACTGACTCCTCAGTTGCTTCCTAGTTCTAACAAGAACTAGTTATCACCTGAGGTCTTACAAAGCTATCCTCAAACATGAAACTATTTCATTTATAATCCTTAGTCAGCTTGGTTTACCAAGTATGAAAAATGTGATTGACAATGGAGAGCAAGCCTCTTGCTGAGAAATATGAAAACCAGGAAGAACTCCCGCTACTCCATTCAAAGGGTTTCTTTTCACTTCAGCTACAAAAGCCCTGTGGAAAATGCTAGTCTTTTATTACTAGACTATTGTTTAATATTTATCCAGCACCAAAAACTCTGCTGAGAGCATGAACTGGAGCTCCTGCTGCTCTCTGCCTTTTGGGACTTACGTTTAATTAGATAGATGTGGAAAAATACCCAAGTGTGGTTCCCAATCATATTTATGAATAATGAGCTGGATTGCTCCTTCTGGCGGGATGTCACACTGACAGAGATGCTGTGTGAGGCGCCTCTTCCTGGGCTGGGCTGTGAACCTTGTCCCTCTGCTCTGTGGTGCTATACCAGGATATAAGCGCTGCTTGTAATACAACTGTCTCCAGCTTGCACTCAATTTGGGCTCTTGACTCTTGCTGAATTCCTCTTTTATCTTGGGATTGTGTCTCCTCTGATTCAGTTTTCCTTTTTTTTTTTCTCCTGGAGCTGTTACTGCCTCTTTGCCCCGCCATGAGGATGGGTCCCATCCAGTTTCATTGTGTTCCTTTCTCCCTTGAGCTGAGGCATCTGTCTCCGTGCATATACTGACTCATGTCTAGATGCCAGCTGGCCAACCTTGAGAGAAGCTGGTCGTATCTTTGCTAGACAGTGAAGGGTGCTGTTGTAACCAGGAGGAACAGAATCCTTCGTTCAGCCAGTGCCCCACTTTATTATCCTTCTGGGAAGTTTCAAAACTTCTTTCAGTACCTTGGCTCTAAAGAGATCTTCCAGTTGCATCTAGCAAAAGTCATCCTCCCCACTCCCCCACCCTTTTTCATTTTAATAGCTTTATTAGGATATCATTTACATGCCATAAAAGTCTTCCATTTTAAGTGCACAAATTCAATAATCTTTTATTAAATTCACAGAGTTCTGCAACCATCACCACAATTTGATTTTAGACTATTTCAACCAACGAAAGAAGAGACCTCAGTGCCTGCGAGCAGTCACTCCTCGTTTCCATCCCCAGCCTTAGGCAGCCGCTAATCAACTTTCCATCTCTGTGGATTTGCCTATTCTGGACATCTGCATAAATGGCAGCCGCTAATCAACTTTCTGTCTCTGTGGATTTGCCTATTCTGGACATCTGCATAAATGGCAGCCGCTAATCAACTTTCCGTCTCTGTGGATTTGCCTATTCTGGACATCTGCATAAATGGAATCATTCAGTATTTGCCCTTTTGTGCCTGGCTTTTTTCATTTGGCATAATAATCCTTCTGAGATTTATCTGCATTGTAGCATGTATGGGCACAGCACTCTCTTCCAGTGTATGGATATACCATGATTGGGTATTTATTCACACTCACAGTTTTACACAGAAATATAAATTACATCAAGGTATTCATTTAGAGCCTTTTTTTCTGCCTTTTCTGTACCTCAGTAAAGCTCAGTAAATGATTTCCTCTATAATGTTGCTATTTAGTTGCTCAGTCTTGTCCGATTCTCTGCCACCCTGTAGACTGCAGCACACCAGGCTTCCCTGTCCTTCACAATCTCCTGGAGTTTGCCCAAACTCATGTCCACTGAGTCGATGATGCCATTCAACCATCTCATCCTCATCATCTCCTTCTCTTCCTGCCCTCAATCTTTCCCAGCATTGGGGGTTTTTCCAATGAGTCAGCTCTTCTCAATTTACTATATGCTAGAAGATAAGCCTTTACCTTACTATATGCACGTAGTGGTACATCTTTCAGAAATCACTTTAAGGCAAACACACCCTTAAGTCTCCAAGGTTTGCCAGTAGGAGGCAAACATTTTCTTGGGAGAAATTATCAGGCCAATTGCTGACAGGAATGATCACTGGTGATATAACCAAATACAGTCAATCTCAATAAATGGCTCATTTCAGTGGATTGCAATGGTAAAACTGGCAACAATAAAGTATTTAGATTTACAGTGAATGTATGAAATATGGCACCTGCTCATATGTGCCCATATAAAATATTTACGATGATGGTATAGGTTGTTCATATCTAATAGGCTCCATGTTCCCCAAGTTCCCTGCTTCATGCTTGAGCTGATGGATGCTGCCTGGTTGCCCATGTTGGCTCTTGCTCAAATAGTACAAACTCACGATCTGCACTTCACTCACGACCATGCTCAGAAGACCCATGAGAAGAGCTCAGCTATCTCCAGACTCATTTCTGTATACAGTGGGTGCTGACTCTCAGACGCCTCCCCAGGGTGGTCTTTACTTTGCTCTGCCCTTCTCCCCGATCCAAGTGGCTGGAAATCCTTCTCCCGCTCCATTTCCCATTGCCCATGGCTGGAAGAACCCTGTCTTTCAGCATCACTGATTTATTTATTTACCCACCTTCCCAAACAACTTGAAAAACACAAATCCACACATGATTCTTCTCGATGGCCCAGCCTCTCCTACTTTCTCTCTCCTTTCATGAAATAGATTAACTGGTAAACACCAGGAAGGTAGTGTCATTTGCTTGTAACACACAGCTCTAGAGAATTATCCACAGTGGATACTTTAGTAGCTGTGACGTCATTTTGAACACCAGAAGACACAATCTGTAACCATCGGTCCTTAGCCTGTTTCAGCTCATCTGTGGATTCTGACCACAAACATGGCTGTTTGGATTCTGCTTTCTTGTTGGTTTAATTATTTAACATAGATTGAGAGGATTAACTGAATGGCAACTTTGGCAGACACTCCACCGTGTCTGACACACATTGTCTCTTAGCCTCACCAAGCTGGCATGGTTTCTCCCCAGACTGCAGATGTGGAAGTTGAGGCTCAGTGGCTGAGGAACTTAGCCACAGTCATGGGGCCAGTAAACAATGGACCTGGGTTTGAGGCGAAGTTCACCCTGATTTCTAAGGCCATGATCTTCTCAAAACTGCCATCACCACCCGTGCCCAACTCAGCTTTTGGGTGACTTGATGTCCAGTTACCTCACTTATTTTAAGGCTGAACATCTTTCACAGCCAACCAACCGAGTCACTGGAGTTCAGCTATACTGGCTGCCTCATGACCCAGGGAAGTCAGTCAACTATCCATGCACACCTCACCCTCAGAAAAATGGTCATAAATGGAGACTGCAAGGAGCTCAAAAGGAGAACGCTCTGCCATTTTGAGAGGTCAGTGTCCTGCTTCTGCAGGTCTCTCCTAACTGTAGGAGAATGCTTGCCTCGCTATCTAGCAGCAGGGTATGTATTTCTTTGCAATATTCTCGAGCAGCCGAAAGCCCACACTTCCTCTCAGCTGCCTCTAGGATTCTGAACCTGTCCCGAAGACCCAGCCAGGGGTACACACCTCTGGGGGGAAGGACCATCCTCTCCCCTGCTTCCCTGGGTGCTCTGTGAATCCACTTGCATCCTTTGTGTCTGCTACAAATGACAACCGCCAGGCAGCCAGCTGGCTGCCTGGTGGTCGTGCTAATGAGCTCCTTCATGTCCACAGCGGGTCTGGGATGGGCAGCTGTCCTCACAGCCTCTGGGATTTACTGTATTGCTTCCCATTCATCCCTTTTGTGCTGAAGACTCTTGGGCTCAAGCTCCCTGGTGACTGTCACAGCCCTCACTGCGAGCTGACCCGGCCAGGCTGACCTGAGCCCTGCAGGCACACTTGGTGACATATGATGTCACCACTGCTATTTAATATTCATCGAGGGCACTCCGCACACTGGCACTCCTCTGACAGGCAACGTTCCTGGCCTCTCCCCCTTCCTTCCTTGCCACAAAGAATCTCACCCTGGGGGACTAACTTGCTCAGAGATTCTGTCCTTGCTGATTTCTTTAACCTTGGAGCTCTGTCCCCTGCAGGTGTCCAGGGACTGTCTGGGTGGTGTCAGGCTTCTGACACTAACCATCACAGCTGGGGCTGTGATCTCAAACACAGACCTCCCGCCACCTCGAATTAGCCTGAACAGGCACCAGCCAGCTGGCCCTGTGGGAATGTCACCGACCCTGGATTTCTTTCCCTGCGTCTGCCCTTGGCGTTTGCAGTCTGAGCTCAAGAGTCCTGCTACTTGTGAAAGTCGCACATTCAGCCCGAGCCTCTGTGCCTGGCTGCCTTCACGCTCTCAGGTTCTTTCAAGCATTGTTTCTTTAAATCTCCAAGCGAGTGTCACCGAGGCCATCCTTTAAAACTTTGTGGGCCCACTTGCTTGACACTCCACCCAAGCTGCCTTCTGCCTCCAACACGGAAGGTGAGCTCTGTTCTAATCACCTACTCAGCTGCTTGGCTGCCTCTGTGCTTTCAGAGTTTCTTGCTTTTAACAGCTTGTTTAAGATCCCTCGAACAAGCTGTCGGCCTCCAAAGGAGGGATGGTGCTAGAAACAGTGTGAAGAGCTAAAAATAAACATCTTCTGCAGGTAGGGACAGACGCACTGTGCAAAGAGATGACCTGGCACCCTCTAGACCTGAATGCCTCGGGAGCCTGGTTGTTCCCCATCCAGAGCCACTCGAGTGTTTGCACAGGGAGCTCTGCGTTGCACAGGTGCTAGAAACCAAGTTCAAACTGCCCATCAGCTGGGCAGTAACAGGCAGATGCCTGCTGTTTGTGGAATGAGTACACGCTGTCCAAATGACTCCTTTGAAGTTCATCACCACCAAGGACAAGACCTCCTATTGTTAAAATAAAGATGAGGATGTGACTGAAAAAATAATAGGGGTTAACTTTTTATGGTACATATTTATTTTTGCCTGTGGAAAAGCTAAGAGGTTTTGAAGTCAGCGAATTTGTCTGAGAATATTAATAATATTATTAGATAAATAGGATGGCCTTTGTCCTTTATCTAGGACAGAGTTGACCAAAATAGCTGTTATATTACTAGGAACAATGGCACCTACAACAAACATTCTCTGTTGCAGAACACAATGGAGTTCATTCATCACTGCAGCAAGGGGAAGCCAGTGGCTTCCACCTGTGCGGTACATACCATACCGTAGTTCTGTTTCTTACAAGAGTCCCACAAAGTCATTTTTATAGTGAAGAAAGGGGAATGTGGAACAGTTAAATGACTTGGCCCAGCCCAGCAGCAGAGCAATGGAGCCAGCTGTCCTCAGGGCTGTTAGGTATGTGATGACAGAGCACAAAGCCACTGGGGACCAGGGCTCAGCCACCTTTGAACACTTTCAGCACCTATCTCCCCCTCCCCATGCTTGGAGCAGGGTTAGGCAGGGCTGGCAGGGGCAGGGGGACAGGTTCTGTGCTCTTGCAGGGAAGGGTCAGAGGTCCAAGTCCAAGAGGAGAGTTAAGAAAACCCACTTTACCTTTCAAGCTTGACCAGGCTGCACACTGTTATTTTCCACATAGCTCGAGGCCTGCAGACCTCTGATGGCAGAGCCGCTGTTAAGAATCCTGACCCCAAAAGGGGCTGATACGTAGATTTTTCTATAACAAGAAGTTACTCCATCGCAGGGACAGTTCTGAGTGATGAAGTTCCCACCCGCAGCAGGAGAGACAGCAATGGGGATCCAGCGTGCAAGGAAGATGGGCTGGCTCTTTCTCCTGTGCCTGATTTCGTAACTTCACTGCAATTTTCACCACGAAAATGGATTAATTTGGAGGTGCTTTCCATCCTGATTAAGCATTTTCTGTCTGCAGTGGCGCCGAGATTGTAAAACACCTAATAGAGCAGTTAATTGTAACCCCATGAACAACTGTAACCTTTACAATTATTTGTGTTTTCAGAGGCGGCCCAGTTCCTGCTCTCACGGCAGGTTAGCCATGCTCGGAGCAGGGTGGGGTCGGGCTGCCCGGTGCAGAAACCAAGGGAACACTGGAGAGGTCAGATATGGGCTGATCTCTACAGGCACTAGACACATGAACTATTTTTATTTTCATCACTGACTGAAGCTACTAACTGGTTCTTCCTGGTGTCAGCTCATGCCTAAAGAGAAAGAGAATGTTTCTAGAATCACAGAGGTAGGTATAACAAATGTCCATCCGAGTGAACAAAGAAAAACGCAGCGAAATAGCCCTCTTCCCATCACTGGGTTTACCACTTTGTCCAGGGAGGGGTGATAAAGTAGCAGTGATGGAGCTTCTAGCCTGCACTGGGCTGAAGGACTTTCTGGATGTTACTCTCATGTAGTCCTCATGACAAGTCCATGAAGCTGGCAATTGATTGCTCATTGTATAGAAGAGTAACCAAGGCTCAAACAGGTTTTAAAGAAACGTGTCTACAGTCATGCAGTTAGTAGGCTGTGGAGTGAACTCTCAGCTGAAGACCTTCTGATGCCTAACAAAAGCCCTGTGGGTGGAATGCACTAAAGTTTATTAGCTACCTACGAGTCCTATAGGGTTTCCTAGGTGGTGCTAGTGGTAAAGAATCTGCCTGCCAGCGTAGGAGATATAAGAGACACGCACTGGATCCCTGGATCGGGAAGATCCCCTGGGGGAGGGCATGGCAACTCACTCCAGTATTCTTGTCTGAAGAATTCCATGGACAGAGGAACCTGGCGGGCTACAGACCATGGGATCACAGACAGTCTGACACAACTGAAGAGACTTAGCATGCAGGCAAGGGTCCTAAAGAGTCTCTGAAATAAGCCTTTGCCAGTTTCTGACCTCTTTCTGCAACTGCACACCTGGACAGATTCTTGCCCACAAAATGAGCCACAATAGCCCTTCTTGTCCTTCATTATTACTTCCTAGGGACTCCAAGGACAGAGCCTTAAATAGTACCAGAGCCTCTGTGGCCTCTACCAGCCAAGGGGAAATGTTCCTTGTAGAGTGGGAGGTGAAGGCCACTGGGTTGCCTCCCAATGGGCCATTTGCTTCATTTTCTCCACTAAGGAGCTATGATTAGATGCTGAGACCCATGAGCAGGGAAGGTGCCAGGTAGGGTCACTGAAGGATTTAAGTAGAGAAATCACAGGGAAAGAGTCTGTATTAGAAAGACTGTGTCCATTCTGGTTAATGAGTGGCAATTAGAATGAATGAGCCAAAACTCCTCAAGTACTGACCAGGTGCCAAATACCCTGAAGCATGTTTAACCTTGATCTCATTTAACTCACTCCAAAATTAGATGATTAGCCACTAAGATTACTATTCCCATTGTACAGACAAAGACACTGAAGTACTCTGCTCAGAATGCTATTGCCCAAAATCACCCAAGTGGAGGCAGAGAAGAGTCAGTGGCTTTGCTGGCAAATCTTTCACAATCAACTGGATGTTGGCGGGGCAGGGCCAGGGGGGTGGGTGGTGGTGGTATAGGGGGCATGGAGGGAAGAAAGAGGGAGGCTTGGGCAGCAGCCCTGGTTTATAGAACTTGCTGATTTCCAAGGTAATGGTGTTCAGTCGCTCAGTCATGTCCACCTCTTTACAACCCTATGGACTGCAGCACACCAGGCTTCCCTGTCCTTCACCATCTCAAAGAGTTTGCTCAAGCTCATGTCCATTGAGTCAGTGATACTCACATTATGGCCAACTCCAAGCTCCATCCTAACACTGTCAGGGCAAAGCCATTCCCAAGAAGCTGGTACCATGGTCTTTCTTCTATTCGATCTCACCTCTAAAATCACTGGATTAAAAAAAAAATGTATGTCCATTCTATGGATGCTTCAGGTAGGGCTATCACAGAGTAATCCCACCACACATTACTAGGTGATGCTACTAACATTTCTTCCCAAGGTGGCAAGTAACAGGTTTTTGTTTTTTTTCCTCAAATATTTGTAAAGGAGGAAATACACCTCACCAAATCCGTTTTCTAACTCAGTCTGGGTTTTGTATCACCTACGAATTTTTGCTTTGGGGCCATCTTGCCCTGGTCACCTAGTAAGGAACAGAAGAGCTTATATTCACAGAATGGTTCATTAGTAGTTACGACTCTATGGTTCACATCTCGGAAGGGTACCTGAGAACCTGCTGTGAAGTCTGTGCATGGCCTTGGAGTGGCAGGTGAGCTAGCCAATGAATGGCTGCCCACCATCGCCTGCTCCCTGCCCCACCTTATCTTGACCTCTTAGTTTCAGGAAGTGTCCTGCTGATAACACCCAAGTCAATTAACTGTAGACCCTCATTCAATTAGAGAAGGGCTCTCAGGCTTCTCAGACTTAAGAACCATATTTTTTTTTAATACTTAACTAAAAAAAATAATTAGCCAGAAATGTCTTTAAGTAAAATTTAATCTGGGAAGGCAGCAGGGTCTAGAGGTAAATTCCCAGGTTGTCAGCTGCTCTGGGCTTGAGTCCTGGCTCTTTCAACATCCATGTAATCTTAGTCCAGCTCCTTAATCTCTGGGTCTCACCCCCGATCTGTCAACTAGAGATAAAAATAACACCCACATCACTGGGACATTTCAAGGATTAAATGAGGAAGTCTAGTTGAGAGTTTGATATGGCGACCGTCTACCATACAATGCTATTAATTACTATTAAAATATGTAGGCCAGACATAATTCTTTTTTGACTATTAAGTTAATGCCTGGTGGGGACAAGTGTTGGTAAAATCCAATATTAATTCCAAGCCCCCCAGTAATCCATGACCTGCGAATCACCGAAAGAGAAAGGGTATCCACCACCCTGTCTTAAACACACACCCCATGGTCACAAATTAAAAATATAAAGTTTATATCTGAGTTTCATGTAATGTTTGGTTGGCTGGGTTTTTGGAGTGCATATTTTTTAAATGTAAATAGAACCCACCCTTCCTTATGACAAGAAAATGCATATTTTTAAAAGCCTTGTCTGAAATAATAAATCAGAAGATCCAACTTGTTTCTTATTAGATGTGAGTATCTTTAGGTAGTGGTTGAAATAAAGAATTTGCATTTAAATGGAAAGATTAATGACTAATACACAAGGCCCATATTTAATCACCACTTCCTTAACACAGATAATTTATATTTGTATACAGATCATTCACCTTAAGTCAGCAATTGAAAATGATAGGTGTAGTATTTTATAAAGCAATTTCTGTGCCACCAATCACGTGGCTCAGTTATAAATATTTCTGAGGCTGCTGGTTTCACACTGCTACTTGGGAATGATCTAAATGTTGGTACAGTAATTTAGGTGTAAACATATTTGAGAATGTGTGACTCTCACCACATAGAAATAGCTTAAGCTGAAGGAAAAGAATCATCTGGGAATTACTTTTGCATGTGTCTGTTCAAGGGCCCTTTTCCTTCAAATGTGAACAAAGCATGATTTGCCCCGACTCCAATTTTAGACTATGGTGGTTTGTTTTGTTTTGTTTTTAAATAACCTGACCACTCCCCTCCTTCTTCTGGACTATCTAACAGCAAAAACACAAAAGGGATGTATGTTCCTCCAAACCGAAATGTGAAGAATATTCTGAAAAACCAAATGTTTCTTCTTCTGGCCCCAGGGGCCCCTGACTGGCATATTTCCCATCAATAGGGATAACGCACTGTGGTTTGCTAGCTGGCAGATCAGGAGTCATCATGCTTACTCTGTACTGTTCTCCTTCAGTCTCAGATTCCCCACCACCATTGATTCCACACCCAGGGTGCACCATATAAATAGAGAAGATGCTCCGTGGGTCTGGGGCCTCTTTCCTAAAGCCTGATCAGTAAAACAGCAAGACTGGATAACTCTGTTCAGGGAAAGGGGCCTGCTGGAGGAGAAGTGGCCCCAGGCAGTGAACTGTATCTGTTCTCTGTCTGTGGCTTTAGGCTCAAGGTTGAAAAAAATCTTGAAATTTGATTTACACTAACTGGAGAATTGTAATGAAATGACAAATTTGCATTAAATGATCTTTCTCAGTGAGGCCCAGCCATTAAGAGAGTCAGCAATGCATATGCTGCCAGACAATTTCAAGTTACTAGCTGGTATTAGGTCATCCTCTGGGCCCTGATCCTTTATGGGACTTTCCCAATTCCTTGCATGACCCCTCAGCCCCTTCATCTTTCATTTCCTTCCTTCCCCAAACCCTTCCCCCTTTGGAAACAGCGAGAACAGATTATATTAGCAAGCAAAACAATGATAATGTATTGAAAAGAGGAAAGAAGAAAAAGTCATGAAACCTGGTTTGCCCATTCTTGGCTCTTAAAAGTTCAAGGTAATTCTGGAGTCTGGCGTGCTATTTAAGAAATAACACCTCTCCTACAAATTGGCACTTCTGCTCTCTTATTAGTCTCTGCTGATTGCTGACCAGTAAAGTTAGTGCCACCTCTTTTGCCATTAGAGAACAGGGTGAAATGCAGGGGGAAATATAAGCACTTTACTCAGATAAGTGTGCCAATTGTCATCCTCTTGGGGTTGGGATCTTTTAGCTTCCAGGATCCCTGACTGGTGCCAACATTGGATGTATCAGGAAAGGTGGTGGGATTTTGTGGGTGGTGGTGACAGGATGGGGTTCCCTCTGGTGGCAGTTTGGGTCCATCTCTGAGAAGACCTTGTTGTTTTAGGGACATCGTGATATAGTGTTAGTTGCTCAGTTGTGTCCCGCTCTTTGAGACCCCATGGACTGTATCCACCAGGCTCCTTTGTCCATGGGATTGTCCAGGCAAGAATACTAGAGCGGGTTTCCATTTCCTACTCCAGAAGATCTACTCGACCTAGGGATCAAACTCGTGTCTCTTACATCTCCTGCATCGGCAGGCAGGTTCTTTATCACTAGTGCCACCTGGTAAGTCCAGTTCAAAACCCTTTCTGCAGTTCTAAGCAGAACCAGGTCATCTCTGCAGAGACAATCCAGCCACATTATACTTACTGTGTCAGAGCTGACCTATATGAAAAAAGTGGCACCCAGTTAAGGTTAATTAAAATATATATAATGACTCATTTCTGAAAGATGTGACTTTACACGGAAAGAAGAAAGTCTAAGAATCAGTGTCTAATGGGCCTCTAGACTCAGCCAGTGGTTGTATTCACCACCCTTCTATATAACGATCCCTGGTGTGTAATAGAAAAAGATGTGGTCCAGTGGCTAATGAAACCAGAACAGTACAAAGAACACATACACTTTAATTTATTGTCCCTCTGTTGCATCTGGATTTTTATCCAAAAGACCTTTTTAATTAGAGCGCTCTCAGGTGGGAATGTGTCTGCCTCTTCAATAGCACATGGATAATACGAAAAAAGGCAAACAACCTCTTTGTTTCTTACCAGCACTCTATTCACTAATCATCTTTCCCAAATTCAGCTCAGGCTTCCGCCTGAGTTCATTTCATCTTCATCAGCATTGCCATTTTCTATCTCATATTTCAAAGAGTGATTGGAAAGCAGATATTTAATCAGAAAAGTTTGAGATTCATTTTTTGGACACCCAATCTGTCTTCAGAGGCTTTGAGACAGACAAAATTGCCGTTGACTGCAAAAGCAACCCAAGTCTGTGTCCTTGAGAAACACTGAAACCTGAAGGCTTTAGAGATAGCCAGATCTGGTTAAATTCCAGCTTAATCCGTTATTAGCTGTTTGATCTTGGGTGACTTGTTCAACTCTGCAGAGCTTCAGTTTTCTCATCTGCAGGATGGAGGTAACTCCCTAAAATGTCTATTTGTTCAGGCTGTTTATATATGCATTGGCCCTTACGTATATAAGAGAAGCCAGCTTGAGCTAACTTGGGCAAAAAGGGGTTATCTTACAAGGAGAAAATTAAGGCCTCAGAGAAATAGGGTAACTGTGGACTGTCTGACGATGGAAGGGAGCACCAGAATATGCTATCACCCTCCATGGAGACCAAGGCCAGGAGGGTATCCAGGCCTCAGGAAAGGCTGACACTGGCCATGGGATGCTGCCAGGAACTCATCCAGTGCTCTCTCCACATCTCTTGACTGTTTCTCTCTGTGAATCTACATCATCTTTCCCCACTCTGTTGGCATCTCATTTTGCTCCAGGCTGCTAGCAGAAGCCAGCATTACCAGACTTTCCGAACGTAGCTGCTCCCTGTCCAGCCACAGGAAGAAGATTCCCCCCTGATTTCTGTTGATCTCAATTCCCAGTCACAAGGAAGGAATTCTGATTGGTCCAGCTGGGGTAAGATGGTACCCAAGCTTGCACTGATCTAATGAGGTTGGGGCAGAGGGTCATTCTGTACAGGATGATTCCTGTGGAGGAGATCTACTGCTTTTGATAGCAAGGTTAGTTTAAGGGGAACCAGTGACTTGGAAGGACACCTCCAAAATGTATTTACTACCTTTTGTAAGAATATATGAGCTGACACAGTACCTGGAAAGGAATAGGCATTGAATAAAGATAACTAGAATGTCCTAGTCAATAAGAGTTTTTATGAGATGAATTTAAATTGACCCTCCAGTTTTCATCCACATAAGTTTCTTGTTTTCTGAGTGGGATAATGCAATTGGTAATTTGAATGCCAAAATTTACCACTGAGATGTTGACACTCAAAAAAAAAAAAAAAAAAAAAAAAAAATTCTATTCAGCAGCCAAACCCTGGAGACTTACAGTGAGGACTTCTGCTCTGCCCTCCAGACTGGGTACAGTGGGGGCTGCTCTGCCAGTCCTGGAGGGTGGACCGTGGCTGCTCACCATCACCCTAGTGAGAATGGGGACTGTGTGGCCTTTCCTGGGACCACAGTGCACGTACCCCAGAAGACATCTTACTACAGACACAAGATGACTCTGCTTTGCCCAGATGCTTTCTGATTGAAGGCCTCAAATATCATGCACATGAAAGAGAAAAGCAAAAATTGGGAAGTAAAACTACAAACGCTTTCCAATTGCAGAGTTGAGCGTCAGGCCTGATAGTAAGCCTTCTGGTCTTCAGTGAGGTGATTTATGTGTGTGTCTCATCAGTCGCATCTGACTCTTTGCAACCTTAGGGATCTTAACCCTTCAGGCTCCTCCCTTTATGGGATTCTTCAGGCAAGCATACCGGAGTGGGTTGCCATACCTTCCTCCAGGGGATCTTCCCAACCCCGAGATGGAGCCCATGTCTCTTATGTCTCCTGCATTGGCAGGAGATTTCTTTACCACTAGCGCCACCTGGGAAGGTTTATAATGTAATATAGAGTCCTTTGGGGATGGAGGACGCTAATGGTCTGTCTGACTGCTGAGGAATCCTAAGTGGGACTTTTTCTTACAAACCCAAAGGCTCTTTTATAAGCTATGTGTTCTCAGGAATCCCTGGGAAGCTTTCCTAAAACTAAAACAACATTCTAGGCTACAGACCAAGGCTCCAACTAAGCCTATCTATTTGATCAGTTATGACTTCTAGCCAGAGCAACAACTCATCTCCTGAAAGAGTGTTTCTCAAAAGATCCATTGAAAGTGCACTTTTGCTATGATTTCTTCCTTCTCTGTTTCATTCGTCTCCCTCCTGTGAGCTCTTCCTAACTTCTGCCAGTGAATCCCTCTCTGTCCTATACCCATTTTTTCATAAGCAAGGAGCATGAGAAACACCCCTTTCCTTTTTGCCCAGTCCTTCCCAACATGCTGCACTGAGCTTGTAAGTCTACATAGTAGAATATTGGGCTTCCCAGGTGGCTCAGTGGTAAAGAATCTGCCTGCAATGCAGGAGACGCGGTTTCGATCCCTGGGTTGGGAAGATCCCCTGGAGGATGAAATGGCAACCCACTCCAGTCAGTATTCTTGCCTGGAGAATTTCATGGACAGAGGAGCCTGGTGGGCTACAATCTTGGGTCGCAAAAGACTTACACACTCCTTAGCGACTAAACATCCCTTCCCAGACTGCGCCCTTAAATGGAGTGCCAAGTTGTTCCCCCCAGAGACTGAAACATTTGAATTAAGTCACTAAATTTATTTGTGAAATTTTTAAGTGATTACAGTGCTTAGAGAGATCAGAAAATTGTGAGAATGGCTGAACTTTCAACTAGCAACACTGGAAGAATGCCTTCCACTCAATGAATCTTAAGTGGTCTGAGTCAGACAAAAATAAAGCTGCTCCAGTGATTATGTCCCACAAATCCTGCTTGTTCAACTTTCTGATTGTCTCTTGAGATATAGCCATGGAAATGAAAATTCAGAGAAGCATTCACAGGGCAAACACAACATGACTGATTTCTCTGGTGAGCTGAGGTAACAAGACAAAAATGAAAACACCTGTTATGTTCAATTTCTTGGGACTTCTGCCTCTTACAGTTACCAAGAAAAGGAGAGAGAGAGAGAGTTCCTGCAACCGAGGCAAGCATGTACGTTGTCTTGTAAGTTCAATTGACCAGTGGCTCTGGATTTAATTCAACCACTTGGACCTTTGGAACATTCAAGTCAACATGTGTGTGTGACTTTCCTTCCTCTCCCACCACTCTTCACTTCTTTCACGTCAAAAGCCCTCTAACAAGGCTTGTAAGACCTTTCATGATCAGACCACCAACTTGCCTAGCTTCCTGTCCTACAGCCCCAGGCCCCAGTTTGACCAGTCATGTTTGGTCAGCAGAGTACCACGCACTTCTCAACTCTGGGTCTTTGTACAGGCGGCTCCTCACCCTGAACATCATCCATCCACTCACCCTTCACCCAGCTCATTCCAACACAGCTTCAGTGCAGGCTGCTTCTGCTAGAGAGCCTTCTAAGACATTCTGTGTCTCTCAGAGGGACACCCTCTAGGGTGCTCAGACAGCCCAATATGGCAGTCGTCACCCTCCGTGGTATACTCATACGTTTTCCTCTCCCTGTTCTGTACGCCATCAACACCACGAAGGCAGGGACCTATCCCCAGCTCCTTCTCCAGGGCCTTCAGAAATGTCCTGGAATGACTCTGAAGACCAGAAATGGCCCAGATCAGAGCAGGCAGTACATCAAAGCATGCAGTTAGAAACTTTGGAGGAAAACTTTCAGAAGATGACACTGGTCAGAAGTTCAAGTGGGTGAAGTAAGTAAGTAAGTAAGTGAGTGAAGTTGCTCAGTCGTGTCTGACTCTTTGCAACCCCATGGACTATAGCCCACCAGGCTTTTCTGTCCATGGGATTCTCCAGGCAAGAATTCTGGAGTGGGTTGCCATTTCCTTCTCCAGGGGATCTTCCCGACCCAGGGGTCAAACCCGGGTCTCCCATATTGCAGGCAGACACTTTAACCTCTGAGCCACCAGGGAAGTGCAGCAAGGGTTTACCAGTACAGGTGAGGCCGTTCTGGAAACCCTAGTTGTGGTGGGAAGGAGAGGTGGCTCTCCAATACTTCCCTATGACCTCTGCTTCGGCCAGGAGCTCCTTATACAGACTAGCACATTTTACAAAGAAGTAGCAGTACTCACACCAGAAAGCTAGGGTTGGTATCAAAAGGGCTAAGGAGAGGAGAGAGGAGGAAGCAAAGCAGTAATTAATAGCCAGTCCTAACAGTATCCTTTAGTAACGCCTAGGCCATTATTGGTGATGATGCTAAATCAGATGTAAAACATTACCTGGGAATTCCTTCTGATTCATGATATGAAATTTCAAGACTTTGTCTGAGAACAGAAAAGAAGGATAAAGTTTAGGTTTTCCTTAGTTCCTTGAAGTATGACTTTGCCAGTTCTTAATTTTAAAGACATCCTTGTCTATCCAAGCTCTCAATAAATTTTATCAGGACAAAGTCCTCACTCTACAAAGAACAGTATTGAGAGTGGCGAGCTTTACCACCACGTATGGACTATGCTGAGAATTTCCATTTTTGAGGCCACATCTCATCATGACTCTGAGCTCTCTTGCTCTGGTCAGTTCGTCTCTGTGTATGTGTCTCTAGTTGCATAGTTTTCTTAGCTTTGCTTGTCTCCTGCAAATGTATTGTGCCCCCCTCCCCACTTTTGTAATCTGGTTTCCCATGGCTCCATCTAAATGGCACCAAAATAGTCTAGTCTCTCCAAGTTCAAGAGGTAGCTGTCAGCCACATAAAAAAACTGATGCGCAGATTCTGAACTTTAGTTAAGCCATGGAAGAATGAACCTGAATGGCCCTACTTAGAACAGATGTTCCAATGTGGCTGTAAGTAACCCACCTCTGCAAGGGTGTCAAGGGAGGGGTAACTGTGGGAGAGAGGCAGTAACTGTGACCTAGGCAGACCCTCTAAAACGTGTCTACTAACATCTGGTACCTCCTAAAGGTGTGTTATATGGAATGGAAATTGGAATTGGGATAAATAATTTATATTTAATTATAAATTGTACTTTCTTCTTAAGGGCACCTAAATTTAAGAAACTGAATAATTATAGCAGCATTTTCATAAATTAAGTAGTATTAAGCTTAACCCAAGTCACGGCTGGGTGCCCAGCACAGCAGGGGTTTAATAAAGGCCTGTTAACTGTCTAGAACTCTGTTGAATTTAATTTAGCTTGATTTAGCATTTCCTATATGTATAGTACTTGACAACAATTGTATTTCCTGATATTTGCAATCTTCCTGGGGACCTGAAATGCTTTAATGCTAATTCTCTGTGTTATAAATGGGAAGATATTTTTGCCCAGAAAGGTTCATTTCTGGGGGGGAGGAGGAGAATTGGTGGCAATAGTAGTTAAGGACACTAGATTAGGTCCAGATCTTGGCTCCTTCACTCATTAGCTCTGTGTTCTTGGTCAAGATACAAAATTTCTTTGAACTTCACTTTCCTAGGTCTTAAACTGATATAATGGAATTTACCATGTCAACATTTTATGAGGATTAAATTAAGAGTCTAGGACATAGGGAGTGCTCAGTACATTAGCATTTAGTAATTGTAATGGCTATTACTGTACAAAATTTTATAGTGTGTTAGCAAACAGTTAGCCTTTCCTAAAGAAGAGTCCCAGAAGCCCCATGACACAAGTGGCTGAAGCACTCTCAATGCTGTCTGCATGTCAGCTCTCGGTAGCTTGTACTCTCTGATTATTCATTGAAGTCCATGGTTCTTTCCTGGAATCACAGTCATCTTCTCCCTTGAGTGTGGGCTTTTTGGATGTTACTCTTTAAGGGATAAGCCAAGCTCTGGAATATAGACTTGAAGGGCCGGAAGAGAAATTGCTATTTTTGTTTAGTTGCTCGGTCATGTCTGACTCCTATGCAACCCCGTGGACTCCAGCCCACCAGGCTCCTCTGTCCATAGGATTTCTCAGGCAAGAATACTTGGATTAGTATTTCCTTCTCCAGAGGATCTTCCCAATCCAGGGATCCAACCCCCATCTCCTGCACTGGCAGGTGGGTTCTTTATAACTGAGCCAGCAGAGAAGCCTTGGAGGAGTAATTACCACTGATAATAACCTCACTGACCTTATCTGAAGAGCAGCAAAGCTAAGGGCCACACAAGTTGTCAAGGTAGCGTACAGAAGCATTGTGTGAGCACTGGAATAGGTTCAAAGGAAGCCTGAGCAAGGGGAGAGGGCCCAGCATCCAGAACAACACTGGCTCCCTGGAGCATGGTGTGTACACCCCAGAGTCAGCAGTCAGGAGTTCGGAGAGGGAGGCTGGCGGGGAGAGGAGCTAGAGTCAAAGGCAGAGTGGAGGGGCCATTATGCAGACATGCTGCTTGCCTGAGCCAGGAAGTCACTTACATGTGCCCATAATAATCACAAGCTAGTTATTTTAACAGTGGTTTTCTGTTGATAGGCTGTTTCACCACCAACTGGAAGAACTCAAGGCCGTAGTCCTAGTAATGTAGTTCATGATGTTATCTTCAAAGAAGGTAGGTTAGATCAGACTAGAGGGTCAGAGTTGGTGCATCCACATTGGGTAAAAGTCCTCAACTTCAACAATAATTATGGGTGCAAAACCACCTTTAATTCACTTGAATACTATTTATTCATTCATCTATCACTTCATTTATTCCACCAGTATTGTTGAACAGAACCCCTTAAGACCAGAATCATTTTGGCCCTATAGTCTAAAGAGAGAAACAGCCAAGTGTGCCAAGTATGCAAATAGTGAATGCTTTACGCAGCTTAAACTTGCTGCTCACTGACTTGGGAAGTGAAAAAAGTAAAAAACTCAGGGAAAAGTGCAAAAAACACAGGCGAGCTGGCAGATACAACCCATGTCTCTTTTATCTATGCTGCCAGGGCTAAAAACTCTTTCCTGAGCTACAGAAGGTCAATAGATGGCCAACGCATCAACTGGAAGAGCAAGTTCAGCTTGAATTCAGCTCATTAGGATTCTAGCTCAGCCTTCAGGCAGGAAGCGTGAGCCCACAGGTCACTGGAAACAGAGGCTGAAGTGATTTCCCTTCAACATTAAGACCCCATGGCTCCTGCTTCTGAGACTGGCAACGTGGAAGGAAAAGCAATGGTGCACCTTAGAAATGCAGCCTATGGTCACAGGCTCAAGTTAGAAAGAACAACTGTGTCCTATAAGACTCTGGTGTTCACAGGGACTTGGGAGACAGTTCCTGAGCTGAAACTTACTCAGTCTGGCAGAGGTTACATAGCTAAATTCCAGGTAACTGCTCACGGTCACAGGCACCCTTCGCAGAATAAAAATCACCTTTTCAGGGAATGACCAGCACTGGACAATGGCCTCGTGATTCTTGCCATTGAAGAAATGATCGCCGAAGCAGAACACTTTGGTTCTACAACTTCTTTACTCACTTGTCCAATCTCAGGGACCTAGCATGTAAGGGATGACTAAGAAGTTCTCAACTACAGCAATTCAAGGAAATGGCCCCACTTCAAGAAGAAGAGAAACAGCAGAGGAGATTATCAGTGTGTGTCATGTTCCATGGCATTAGGCTGTGTAGCCTGGGTACTATGTGGAGTGAGGACTTGGCCCCGACAAAATCTGTTAAGAGAAGGAATAAACAAGAATGCTCTTAAAATTAAGAGCTGGCAAAATGATATTATGAGGAATCCACCTGTACTTCTTCTCTATTCTAGGAGAAGGCTTTATAACTGTAGAATGTAGGCTATGCTATTAGAAATCTCCAATATTCTTCACTTCTTATTTAGTATCATTGCCAATAATGCCCTCTGACTCTGTCTACTTGGAGGGAAGTGGGAAGTGTTAGTCACTCAGGTGTGTCCAACTCTTTGTGACCGCATGGACTGTAGCCCACCAGTCTCCTCTGTCCATGGGATTCTCCAGGCAAGAATATTGGAGTGGGTTGCCATTTCCTTCTCCAGGGGATCTTCCCTACCCAGGGATCGAACCTGGGTCTCATCTCTGGCATTGCAGGCTGATTCTTTACCATCTGAGCCACTGGAGGGAAGTATGACTGGATGTTGCTAATCACCTAAACACAAAGAAGGTTTCAGGTTTGCTTTGCCAGACACCTGATCTGCATGCATTCCATCAAGCATATTGCCTCTCTGCCCTCAATCCAGACCTTAGAGAGATTCCCTCAATATTCCAAATCCTCAGGAAAGGTTACAGAGAGATGTCTCAGAAAAGCTAAATAAACCAGCCCCAGTTTGCTTCACAGAAAGAATGAGGACTTGGTAATCTGTATATGGGTGTTTGCTTTCATGTGGTGAAAGCATACGTCATCTTCTGTTTAATTAATTATGCACCATTTAAAACACACTGCCCATACAGCAGAGTGTTGTGTACTAGTGGGAAAAGCAATGAGATGGAAAAAAAAAAATGCCTGTCCCATTATTCATTTGTATTGATCTAGATGTACAACCCTATGCATCACAATTTGACAGAAGGTTAAATATTAACAGAAGAATC
This sequence comes from Budorcas taxicolor, assembly GCF_023091745.1. Taxonomy (NCBI): domain Eukaryota; kingdom Metazoa; phylum Chordata; class Mammalia; order Artiodactyla; family Bovidae; genus Budorcas; species Budorcas taxicolor. The sequence continues at coordinate 18,695,422 of NC_068910.1, read as the reverse complement.
GTTAATCTAACAAAACAAATTAACACAACAAGAGCTCTCCTGGTGGGCTTTATGTATACTGTGGGGGCTCTAGATGGACTGAGGAACCCTTCAGATTCATGTTTAGTATCTCTCTTTACAGATCAAGCAATGAACTGATCTGGCAATGAACTGATCACGCAATGAACTGATTATGGGCTGGGTCATAACACAAATACCAAGAGTTTGTCAGCTGCAAAGATCTTGTTCTAATGATGGAGGATTCTCACTATGAAGGGTCAGTCACAAAAACCACAGGGGCTTCCTGCAAAGGAAAACATATGAAACGTCTAGCATGGGGATTGGCACAAATGAAATTTTCTTTTTTAATTTTTAAGTATTTCAGGCACTATAGTATCTTTGTGGATGGAAGACACACTTATAGCACATTTTTCTTCTGAATTCATTTTCATAAAAATATTTCATTTTCTGGGTCGTATCCTTCCTTCCCAGTTCAGTTCAGTTCAGTTGCTCAGTCATATCCAACTCTTTGTGACCCCATGAATTGCAGCACGCCAGGCTTCCCTGTCCATCATCAACTCCCGGAGTTCACCCAAACTCTTGTCCATCGAGTCAGTGATGCCATCCAGCCATCTCATCCTCCGTCATCCCCTTCTCCTCCTGCCCTCAATCTTTCCCAGCATCAGGGTCATTTCAAATGAGTCAGCTCTTCGCATCAGGTGGTCAAAGTATTGGAATTTCCCCTTCAACATCAGTCCTTCCAATGAACACCCAGGACTGATCTCCTTTAAAATGGACTGGTTGGATCTCCTTGCAGTCCAAGGGACTCTCAAGAGTCTTCTCGAACACCACAGTTCAAAAGCATTGATTCTTCGGCACTTAGCTTTCTTTATAGTCCAACTCTCACATCCATACGTGACCACTGGAAAAACCATAGCCTTGACTAAACGGACCTTTATTGGCAAAGTAGTGTCTCTGCTTTTGAATATGCCATCTAGGTTGGTCATAACTTTCCTTCCAAGGAGTAAGCGTCTTTTAATTTCATGGCTGCAATCACCATTTGCAGTGATTTTGGAGCCTCAAAAAATAGTCTGACACAGTTTCCACTGTTTCCCTATCTATTTCCCATGAAGTGATGGGACCAGATACCGTGATCTTCGTCTTCTGAATGTTGAGCTTCCTTCCCACTCTCCTTTAATTCATGGATCCACTCATGCACTCAGCAACCTGCATTCATCTATGCACTCACCCACATATTGGCCATGTATCCATCTACACACTCAAACACACATCTGTCCACATACTCAGCCATGCATTCATCCGTTCTCTCATTCATCCATCTATCCATCCAAGAATCACTCATGCATCTATTCATATATCTATCCATTTGGGAGAATAATTTTTGGGTGGAAGATGTGTTGGATTTTGTACAAAGGGGAAGATTGAAGCCTGAAGATAAGTGACTTACCAAAAGAACTCAAACAATGTTTTGTCTAAAATTAGAAATTTTGATTAAATCTTTCAGGGGTTTCTGTTGTTTTTCTTACTTACAGCTTATAAATTAATGAACCACTGAGATTAAGGATATTTACTAAAGATGATAAGGTTTTGATATTGATAACTTCTTAAGAATTGAAAGAAAAAAGTCAAATTTTCAAATAAAACATAATTAGGGAGACCTGGGCACTATAAAAGTTACAGTCTGAAAGTTTATACTAGAAAAGCAGAGGATCATTATCCATAAAAATCTTTCACTGAGATAACTAAACTCATTTTTTCTGAAGAGAAGAGAGGCAACACTTCACCTTTACTAAGCCATGCAAAATAGTCCTCCTCAGTCCCAAAGACACTTCACTCTGCAAATTTTTTACATTTTCCAAAGATCCTATGGAACTACTTTATATCATCCTTAAAATTATTGCCTATATCAACCAAAATTCGATACTCCACACACAATCACAAATATATACCAACATACAGAAGAGGAATTAGATTATCTAAAAAATAGGTGGGTGATCAAATTTAAAGGAGCCCTTCTAACCTAGATCTGGCTGTGTATTTTTGTAGTACTCTTCTCATAATACCTAAGTGATTTGAAGCTATTTTATTTACCACTATAGAATCCTTATGAAGTTAGCGGTCTCTCGTCCATCATTTAAACAGTTCCTAAAAAATCCCCTTCCTCTACAAAATCTCCTAATTAGAAGCAGGTGGTTTTTTCCCTCTGGCTTCATCTTTCCTGGACCTGAAACAAATCTGTGGCTAATCATTTATCTCTATATTCTTAAATATGCACTGACCTTTAATGTGAAATGCTGCATTGTGGCTCTCCATATTTCCGGGCGGGGTTCATCTACATCTTTTCTGTAGGATGCAAAAGCGATCAAGACAGGAACTAAATCAACAACATGCAGATGATGGGGAAATACGGGATTCTGGTAAATCTGTAAAGCAGCGCAAGTTTACCACCTCTGCTTTTAAATCGAATATAAAGCAACTATGGTAGACTGAGCCATGGACTCGCAGGGTCTCACAAACAAATACAAAGGAGACTTTTAAATTCACTGAGGCATTTCAGAGCAGAAAACCAGTTCGGTTTTCAATCCTTGTATTTTGGAGGGGAATGTTTCTTCAGAACCTGAGTGTTCTAATGAATACTTGCCAATCTCTAATTTTCAGGGGCCTGTTTTTGCTTGCCTTCTTACTCTACACAGTCCTGGCCAGCTTCAAAGATTGATGAAATCTGAGAGTGGTATTAGGTTTAACACCATTTCAAGATGGGCTTTAAGCTCAGCGTGAATGAGTTGGATAGGAAAAGAAATAGGAAGGAAGAGGAAGGTTCTATAGTTGAAACTCCTGGCCTTACAGCAAATTGAAATATTATTATTGCAATCTCCTCCAGAAATCTCTGGGGTGGTCCATGATGCTCTCAGATCATGCTGTTTCTCATGGTGGCATCTGAATGAAGATATTATAGGGTAGAATAAATTGTAAATTTATATGCCACCCAACCAGAGTGAGAAATTTCCTAAAACTAGTGCCATTTTCTGAGACTGCTCCTTGCTTACTCCACATGGAATATTTGGCCTGTGCTAAGCAGAGAACCAGTTACACTGGGTCAGTGTCTCAGCAGTCCTTTTCCTCAAGCTTAGCTCCCTTGTACAAGGGATGGGGTATAGAATACTGATCACTGTTTAAAGATTTCTCACTTTGCCTTCAGGGGCATCATCAAAATCTTCTTGTTCTGATTCTATCAGAAACCAAGATGTTAAGCAAGTAGTTAAACAAAATCTCCATGAAATGAAACATGCAAAATAAGATTGATAGTGATAAAATGTTTAGAAGCTGTCGCTGACAATTCTCAAAGCACAGAATAAGAGTTAAAAAATATGACATTTCAAGTGAGCTGAAAATTAATATCCAAAATAAATTCTTTCTGATACACTGGCAATTCAATCCCAGTACCATTTGGTTAAGACTAAAGTATTTATTAATAATAATCCCACACCAGTCTTTATCTTTATGTCTGGATAGTAACAAAAGATATTAACACAAATAGCCTTTTAAAATTCCTAAATGATAGCATTAAGGTTTCAAGGTAGATTTCTCAATATGGATTTTTAAATATAATTTTTACATGATGTAGTTGAAAAGTATGGCAATGGAAAGTCCGTAGACCTGAGTTAAATATGTCAGCTCAGCTAAACGTTAGTTAAGCACTTGCACAATTTATTTACCCTGTTAGTGTCTCTATTTTCTCAGCTATAAAATGGGGATAACAGTCACTATTCACAGTACTTTAGAAGATTGGGAATAATACATCTATGGTTCTTAATTATAGAACAGTCACATGATACACTTTCCATAAATAACAGCTATTTCTATCACTGTCATAAACTGAATCCTCAAATCGTTCCTAAATTCTCTTATCCTGCTACCAAAGTTTAAAATAATTTCCGAAGTGTTAGTTCTTAGATACTCCTACTATTTTTCCAAAACATAAGCAAGATGGAAAAGGTCTCTGAGTTGAGATCATTGCCTCCATCCATTTCTTTCCTTCAGTATGTACCTGCTGGAGAACCTGTGCATTTGACTTGTGGAACTTCCTATTGTTTGGAGTTCTGCTGGTTGTACACTCAGGGCAATCTGATATATTCCTCTGTCCTTGGTATTTCTTAAAAAATAACAGTCAAACCCAGCTTGGTCAGATCAGGTTTAATTCCTTTAGCAAAGTTGATAGTGGTTGCATGCAATTTTTCCTGGAGACATGTGCTGCTCTGGTTTCACTCTTTCTTGCTGTTGGCAGTCATTAATGCTCACTGCCCGAGTACTGCATTGTCAGGTCATAGAGCCACTCTTCAGCATCATCTTCTCCCATTTTAGTTAAAGACATACAAGGTACAGTTCATCTAATGTCCTCTACTGGTTTGTATAATGATGCTTATAGTCATTTTAGTGACGTAAAGGTGACACTCTAGGAGATTCATGTAAATGGGATGATATTCCCTGAAGTTTCACATGTTATAACTGTCTGTGCCCCTTACACTGGAAGATTATTTTTGGTAGACATTAACTCTCCCCTATGTCTACCAAGACATACAAGACCGGGAGCTGACTGTGGCTCAGATCATGAACTCCTTATTGCCAAATTCAGACTTAAATTGAAGAAAGTAGGGAAAACCACTAGACCATTCAGGTATGACCAAAATCAAATCCCTTAGGATTATACAGTGGAAGTGACAAATAGATTCAAGGGATTAGTACTGATAGAGTGCCTGAGGAACTATGGACGGAGGTTCATGATATCGTACAGGAGGCAGTGATAAGACCATCCTCAAGGAAAAGAAAGGCAAAATGGTTGTCTGATGAGGCCTTACACATAGCTGAGAAAAGAAGAGAACCTAAAGGCAAAGGAGAAAAGGAAAGATACACCCATCTGAATGCAGAGTTCCAAAGAATAGCAAGAAGAGATAAGAAAGCCTTCCTCAGCCATCAATGCAAAGAAATAGAGGAAAACAATAAAATGGGAAAGACTAGAGACCTCTTCAAGTTAGAGATACCAAGGGAACATTTCATGCAAAGATGGGTACAGTAAAGGACAGAAATAGTATGGACCTAACAGAAGCAGAAGAGATTAAGAAGAGGTGGCAAGAATACACAGAAGAACTATACAAAAAAGATCTTCATGACCCAGATAACCATGATGGTGTGATCACTCACTTAGAGCCAGACATCCTGGAATGCGAAGTCAAGTGGGCCTTAGAAAGCATCACTACAAACAAAGCTAGTGGAGGTGATGGAATTCCAGTTGAGTTATTTCAGATCCTAAAAGATGATGCTGTGGAAGTGCTGCACTCAATATTTCAGCAAATTTGGAAAACTCAGCAGTGGCTGCAGGACTGGAAAATGTCCGTTTTCATTCCAATCCCAAAGAAAGGCAATGTCAAAGAATGCTCAGACTACTGCACAATTGCACTCATCTCACACACTAGCAAAGTAATGCTCAAAATTCTCCAAGCCAGGCTTGAAGAGTACATGAACCATGAAATTCAAGATGTTCAAGCTGGATTTAGAAAAGGCAGAAGAACCAGAGATCAAATTGCCAACATCCACTGGATCATCGAAAAAGCAAGAGAGTTCTAGAAAAACATCTACTTTTGCTTTATTGACTAAGCCAAAGCCTTTGACTGTGTGTATCACCACAAACTGTGGAAAATTCTTCAAGAGATGGGAATACCAGATCACCTGACCTGCCCCTTGAGAAATCTGTATGCAGGTCAAGAAGAAACAGAACAGGACATGGAACAACAGACTGGTTCCAAATTGGGAAAGGAGTACATTAAGGCCGTATATTGTCACCCTGCTTATTTAACTTATATGCAGAGTACATTGTGTGAAATGCCAGGCTGCAGATGACACCACCCTTATGGCAGAAAGCAAAGAAGAACTAAAGAGCCTCTTGATGAAAGTGAAAGAGGAGAGTGGAAAAGTTGGCTTAAAGCTCAACATTCAGAAAGCTAAGATCAAGGCATCTGGTCCCAGCACTTCATGGCAAATAGATGGGGAAACAATGGAAACAGTGAGAGACTTTATTTTTGGGGGGTTCCAAAATGACTATAGATGGTGACTGCAGCCATGAAATTAAAAGACACTTGCTCCTTAGAAGAAAAGCTATGACCAACCTAGACAGCATATTAAAAAGCAAAGACATTACTTTGTCAACAAAGGTCCATCTAGTCAAGGCTATGGTTTTTCCAGTGGTCAAGTATGGATGTGAGAGTTGGACTGTGAAGAAAGCTGAGCGCCGAAGAATTGATGCTTTTGAACTGTGGTGTTGGAGAGGACTCTTGCGAGTCCCTTGGACTGCAAGGAGATCCAACCAGTCCATTCTAAAGGAAATCAGTCCTGAATATTCATTGAAGGACTAATGCTGAAACTGAAACTCCAGTACTTTGGCCACCTGATGTGAAGAGCTGACTCATTTGAAGAGACCCTGATGCTGGGAAAGATTGAAGGTGGGAGAAGGGGATGACAGAGCTTGAGTTGTTGGATGGCATCACTGACGGGATGGACATGAATTTGAGTAGGCTCCGGGAGTTGGTGATGGACAGGGAAGCCTGATACGCTGCATTCCATGGGGTTGCAGAGTCAAACATGACTGAGGGACTGAACTGACTAACCGAGCTCTCCCCTATGTCTTCTTTCTTTTCTTTTCCTCTGAACTACAGCGTTGTTAAAAAGCCTAATATCCCTTTCCTTTCCTTCATAAAACACACTTTTGCTTTGCTTACATGCCCAAGGGTTTGTTTTTTTTCCTTTCCTGTTGTTTTCTTTTTTAGTCTTTCTATTGGAATATATCTTATCGCTAGTGAATATTGAAAAGTATGCCTTTTCAATACGCATTTAAATTTTTTTTTTAATCCATAAACATCTATATTACAGTTTTTGGTATTTGCTCTGGTCCTTTGCTTCAGTTTTCTTTTTCAGGAGCTCTCATTACTCATACATTCATACACTGAAGCTTCTTTGCCTATCTTCGGTATTTCTCAATTCCATGCAAATCCTCTTGTGTGTGTGTTTTTTTTTTAAATGCCTTCCTTTCCTTACTCTCTTATGACACTATTTTATTAACTCTTTTGGTTCTTCTAGTTTAGCCAGTAACTGTATTTCTAAAATCTTTTTTTATCTTTTTATTTCTAATCTTTCTTGAGTTCTCTCATGTAATTCGAATTTTTCTAATTTTGATATTTTTTCCATATCTTATATAATTTTTTAATGTCTTAACTTGTTTTGAAATAGAATGTCACAATTTTAATCTGTTTTCTGATCATATATTTCTGTCACACTTTCATACTTTAAAAGGATATATTTTACTACTTATTCTTTCTTTTAACAACTTTGTATGAGAATTAATCTGGGTATTTTCGATTGGTCTTTTTCTATGTGAAATTAGTCTCCTTGAACTTTTAGAAGGAAGCCTGGTTGGGGAAAACTGTTTTAATTTTTTTTAAGTTCAGTTAAACTGGGAAGTCAACTGAACTACTACTTATGTATTAAGCAGTATTAAGTACTTTCAACCACTACTGAATGCAGTATTAAAACTATGGTGGCCTGCTTTTGGGGGATTTTCTATCTCTATTCCCATCTCACATGTTTTTCTGGATCATCCCTTTCTTTTGTATCTACTGACCCTCTCCTGTTCCAGTTTTGATTCCACTTCCAGCAGTCTCTCCTTGGCATAGTACCCTGTTCTGAAAAAGGAACAAAGCTGTGTGGGTCTGTTTTGATACAGGAAAGATTGCTCCAGCTCCTTCATAGCTAGCAGAATTCTCCCTGTGATGGGATGCAGCAAAACCATTCCCAGTGTTAGCTGCCACTTTAAAACTGGCCTGGCAAGCCCTTCATGTGTCCACAGTATCTGCTGGATCTTTCAGGGGCTCTTGCTCCTGTTCTCAGGTCTTTCTGAGGCCACATTGCTTGCCTCTGTGCCCTCCCCGACTCCAGACGCTTGCTGACACCTACTTGTCTTCTGAGGACTGTGGATGTCTTGTCATCTTGTGTTCCTTCAGGCTTGCTCTGTGGATTCTGATTTTGCTAACTAGTTTCTCTGTCTGATTTTACCTGATGGTTCGAGAAGATCCAAACATTTCACAGCCACTGCGTATCTTGCCCTAATCCTCTGATTCAGTAGTTTCAACAAGCAAAAATGATCATTTGATTTGACTTACCATGAAGAAGATTTTCAAAGGAAGAAAGTGTATCTGGACAAGTGACTCTGGGTGTTTGTCTGGGGGCTTTAAATTTGTTTTTCAGGAGGGCAATGCTAGTTCCTGAATTTTAATGTTATCAAAACTATACTAGGAGAACACAGGTGTGGAGTCGATTAAAAAAATAAATAAATAAGGCAATATCTTGAATCATGCAGTGATATTTGCAATTGATCCCCTAGGTCTCTCTGTTTTCCCAACTCTACTTTCCACCTAAACCTCAGTGGATGGAATGTTCTAAAGAGCTTAGAAAGTTGAAGCAGATCACTGACAATCTGACTCTAAATGGGCCACAGCCAGCAAATTAGCAAACCAGGGCAGGGCCTGCTGGCAGTGTCTGCATTCTGGGCACTCTGTTCTTGTTTTCAGTTAGGAGCAGAGGCTTTCTTAAATGCAAATCTTCCTATAATTATGTGTTGACCTTCAAAGTACAGGTAGGGTGAATTACTTTATTAGAGGAAAAAAAATTGACTTATGAGAAAATACTACCAGATATTTCTGTCCGTTCCACTGTGGTACAACATCAGACTAGCACACAGGGGATGGTACTGATAAAAAATATCCTACTTATTTCAAAAGTAATAATTATAACTTTAAGGCATTATTCTCAGGACTTCCAAAAATGAAAGATGTACAATATGTAGAGTAATTAGCGTCAACTAACAAATACACTGTCAATAATTTTAAATACTCTATATGGCTAAATGGGCTTCCCTGGTGGCTCAGAAGGTAAAGCATCTGCCTGCAATGTGGGAGACCCAGGTTCGATCCATGGGTGGGTCAGGAAGATTCCCTGGAGAAGGAAATGACAAACTCCTCCAGTACTCTTGCCTGGAAAGTTCCATGCATGGAGGACTCTAGTAGGCTACAGTCCATGGGGGTCGCAAAGAGTCGGACACGACTGAGTGACTTCACTTTATTTTCTTTATGTGCCTAAATAATACGAGTCCATTCCAGAGGCTCTTTGGGGTGTGGTATCAGCTTCCAGGATTCAACATTTTTTCTGTCTCACCTGAGAATTTCCAGGCCATCCTATCAGGAAGAAAACGCACGATTTGCCTTATCTTTTGTGTCTGTCTCTTCCGGTCCTATTTGTCATTCAGTCCTACTTTGAATGCTGTCCAGCAAGGAACTGAGTTTTGATGGCGCCAAACAGAAGCAAAAGCACCCTCCTTTGCCTGCTTTCTTAAAAAAACAAAACAAAATCCACCCTGATAATAACTAAATCTTGATACTTAAGGATAGTAATTTTCATTGTTACAACAGTCAGGTGCTGAAGTCTTCTCAGAAAGCCCAGGGAGAGAGCAGGAGACAGACACAGCCACACAGATACAGACACTTATACTTAAATCCTCCCTCTACCTAACCATGAAGGCTTCTCCGCTGGCTCAGTGGTAAAGACTCTGCCTGCAATGCAGGAGACATGGGTTTGATCCCTGAATCATGAAGATCCTCTGGAGGAGGGCATAGCAACCCACTCCAGTATTCTTGCCTGGAGAATCCCATGGACAGAGGAGCCTAGGGGTCTTCAGTCTGTGAGGTCACAGAGTTCCACAGGACTTAGGAACTAAACACCATCTTACCTATTTCTTATCACTTACAATGTATCATTTACTACAAATCTGTGATCATCTGGAGCTGTAAGCAAAGCTTCAAGAGCTAGAGAATTCTAAAACCGTCTACCCTGAGACCACCTTCTGTGCGCTCTCCTTTTAACACAAAGCACCCCCAGGAAGAGGCCCCCTCTCTCCTTCACCCACCTCCTGCTTTGTTCAGAGCACAATGAATAGGAATATACTACAATTCAAGGGACCAAACTGTACCCAATATGAGATGAGAAAACCCAGCCAGACAGGTTTTGTCTGCACATCTTCTCGTCTAAGATGAGTCCAGTTTGAGCTCATTTAAACCGCTAAACAAGATCTTGCAAACTTCCATATTTCAACTGATGCAAAGGTCACAAAAGCTACATTCATTTCCCACTCAACATCTGCTGTGCTGCCATTTCTGCTTTTTCCAGGTGAGGGAATGAGGCGTGCCAAGGCACCGTGATGGAGAGGTCACTTAATTTTCCTTTGTAAAGCCAAATCCTCTGTGCTCTCTATTATCACCAATCAATTTTACATAAATAGCAAAATTAAGCCCCATTATTCTCATTTACCACAAAATTAGAGGAATTAATTAAACATGGAAAAAGTGCCCACGTCTGCCAAATCACTACTTCCAGTAGGTAGGAACAAGTTCAGGAATCGTGTGCAGGCAGGAAGAAAAATCAACACAGCATCCAAAAACACAGTGGAGGTGCCACTGATGAGGTTTCATAAGAGGACCAGTCTGAACGCGCCAGCAGGCTTCTGCGTTCCTCCCTTGAAGCTGGGACAAGGGGAGCACTTCCTTGCAGGGATGGAATCTAGCACCCTTACACCGCCTAGTGGGGCTTCTCTGTTGTTGTTTTGGGAAGCTGTGGTTTATGTTTGGTTTGAGTTTGAACAAATCCGAAAGAAAGGGCGAACGTAAGGTTCTGTTTTTCAAACCCAGATTTGTCAGAGAGGTTCCTTCATGTGCCCATTTCTAATGAGCTCCACTGAACTCCAGGGACCAAACCACTGGAGCAACGTAATCTTTCTCAAGTTGTGTTTAAGACCAAATTTCTGAAATAGAAACAGAAAGGGTGAGAGGTCCAACTTTCACAGTTTTTTACATTGAGCTCAGCAATGCTCAGATTTGTTAGAAAGTTTAGAAATTACGAGACCAAGAATGCTGAAGTATTTTCATAAACTGAAAAGGAGAGATTCCAAAATAAGGTTAAAGGGTTCTTCAAAGATTGCCTAAGAGTCCCTTGCAACTCCTTCTATTATGAAACAATGAAATATATACTATTCCTTAAATAAACCCACCGGAATGATACCCTTTTTAGGCTGTTGCACTGCAGTAAAAAAAGATCTTCACATCTTTCTTAATGAGATTTTTATGGCACATGTAGTAAATTTGTCTCGTGCTAAATTTTTGTCTTGGGAACCCTGAATTATGTTACCTTGAGTTGTTCCTGGTAAGCATGCATGCATCCACCCAATTTTTGCTGTGAAAACGGCTCCTTCTGGCAAAGTGAAAGCAATTGGAACTCAGTTTAATTAGCTGCCTTCTGTAAATACGCCATTATTCTTCCAGCTCTGTGCTCGAGTTATATTTACAGAGGGAACAGATAGGAATAATTATTTTCAGTTGCAGTTAGTCAGTATTAGTTAATGTCTGAGAATAATTGAGAGGAAATTAAGACAAGTGTAGATCATGGGGACAAAACGGAGGATGAATGAGTGTCTGTCAGCAGAATTTCACCTGTATTTTCTTGCATGGATTCAGAACTCAACTAGACAGAGAAGCAACAGGTTTCTCACCTGAAACCCATTTGGCAACCCACATGAAATCTGCACCATCTGCTTTCAAATAATTACACAGTAGGTTATCTATTTTAGATGGTCACCTCCCAGGCCAACTTTTCTTGGGGTCTCAATGTACTTTTGAGCTATTCATGTTTCTTTGGATTCACTGGCACCCTGGGAAGACAAACTCAGTTTAATATCAGCCAGAACCAAGGAGATAAGGGAAGAGAGTCTGCTGTTCCCCAAAACCTTAATGTAACCCAAAGTCAAATATAAAAAATGGATATATTAGGAGTTTCGCTGGTTTCCATTAGATTATTAAGAGCTGACTAGTTTTAACAACTCCATCATGATGATCTGTAACACAGGTATTAATGAGGGTAAGAATGACTAAGAAAGGCCCTACAACTCTCCTGACGGGAGTAATGGGGACAGGTCATTTGGGACAGGTTTCCCCAGAGCCCAGACTCTGGAAGACAGTACCCCCATCAGTTCTGTGGTTTGGGAAGGGGGCGGGGGGGGGGGGTGGCGCAAAATCACCGAGTGGACTAAGGACACAGGCTCTGGGGTCTACCAGCTCTGGATACTTGTTCAGGTCCCAGTGCTGGCTAGCTGTGAGATCCTGAGCAAGTTATCTACCCTCTCACTTTTGTCATCTGAAACATGGGAAAACCACTGGAACTTGGTGACAGGAAGGGCTGAATAAGATAAGCCACAGGAAAGCAATCAGCACTGAGCTAGACACCCAGAAAGGGACTGGGAGGGGTGCCGATGGTTCCTCGGGCTAGGTCCACTCTCTCACCGTCTCCCGAGGACTCTTCAGACACAGAGAGCAGGTGTCGTGTCTGGGAGCAGAGAGGAGTCTATGGTGGGAAACATTAAGCGGGGAGGAAGTACCCAGGGTGGGGTGTGCCTGCAGCTGGGATAACGGGCAGAGTCTGAGACTGTTCGGTCAGAGGAGGGACAAAGTCCTTTTGTCTTTTGTCCTATGTTTGTGTACTTGGTGTTTCACATACGAGTCTTAGCAAGCTTCTAGCTCAGAGCAGAATCATGGTTCCTGAGAAAAGTGGGGAAACTCTGGGCATGATTAGGGTGCCCTTGAGGTCCAAGGGACAAAGTATGAGAGGATTGGGGAGGAGAGTTTCTTTTTTGCCACTGCCTGGTGCCAGCCACATCCTGGCACCCAGGACTGAGAGCTCCAGGAGCACAGGAAGTCAGCCCTGTTGGAGCTCTCAAGGTCAACCCTGATGCCTGGAAGTTTCTGCCCAGCACTCTGGAACTAAATGATGTGGAGAGCTGGACCTGGGGCGGCAGGTCCAAGATAGGGGAGACAGACACAAGACAGACAGTAGCTCGCAGATCCATCCAGGAGCAAATGTGAGGTGCCATGTGGGGAAGTGTCTGGGTGGCCAACTTCTAATTATGGGATCGTAAACGGCCATGGGGTTTGATCATTTATGCTCTTACATCTTAAGAATTGATGCTTTCAAATTGCGGTGCTGAAGACTCCTGAGAGTCCCTTGGACTGCAAGGAGATCAAACCAGTCCATCCAAAAGGAAATCGACACTGAATATTCATTGGAAGGACTGAAGTTCCAATACTTTGGCTACCTGATGCAAAGAGGTGAGTCGTTGGAAAAGACCCAGATGCTGGGAAGGACTGAGGGCAGGAGGAGAAGCGATCATCAGAGGATGAGATGGTGGGATGGCATCACTGACTCAATGGACATGAGTTTAAGCAAACTCTGGGAGATGGTGAGGAACAGGGAAGCCTGGCGCGCTGCAGTCTATGGGGTCGCCAGAAATCGGCCATGGCTGAGTGAGGGAACAACAACAAATGCTCTGACAGCATCATCATAGACTCAGAGGACTGAAAATGCTGGTGTGGAATCCACAAACTTTGTAATGAGATTAGCATTCATCCAAACCTGTGGAACTCTCTAGGTGAGGGAAAGGATCTCCCAAACCCCACCGAAGTAGCTGTTGCCATGTGATGTCTTTATTCTCTTTCGCTACCACTTTCAGTCCCAATCCCAACCATCAGGAGCAGAAGCGGCCCTCTTTAATGTCCTCTGGGAAGAGAACAAGCTCAGACCTCCCACCATGAGCCTAGACCAAAAGCGTCGAGCTTTCTGCCCAGCTCCTGAAAGAGGCCACGTGGAGCACTGGGCTCCCCATCGAGGGGACTGGAGGCCAATATGTAACCCTATATCCACAGCTTCTCAGGGTTGGCGGTGTGTGTTTTCTCATTTTATATCACAGAGATGAACCTTATTTCTAAACAACCACCTTATTGAAGAATATTTTGAAATAATTCCAAAGTTACTGAAAAAAGTAACAAAATATGGAGGACTCCTAGATAATCTGTACCCAGGTTCACCCATTTCTAACATTTATTCTTCACACATCCATGTTAGAACATGTTTTTATGAGTCAGTTGAGAGTACACTGTCTACTTCATGCCCTTTAACCTCTTAATACCTAAGCATGCATTCAGAAGACTATTAGCCCCATGAAATAATCTTCCAGAAGAGGTTCCTTGGCCTACAAAATGCAGACACTGCTCCAAGCTATGGGCCCTTTTTAGAACTAAGGGTTCTGAGAGAAAGCATTGTGACCCAATGGTCCCAAGGGGGGTTGGACCAGAACACCATTTTGCTTCTGTGTGTGTGTGTGTGCACACATGCGTGTACAAGGGACACCCAATATCATTCCACAGAGCACTAGGGAATGTTTCTCTGGCCACACAGATGGAATTGGAAGCACACCACCTGCCTTTCCTGCTTCCTCAAGGCTCCCTCAGCTCCAGGACATGCTCTGTGGCTCCCCACTTGAAGGGCGACCTCTGAACCAGGACATCTTCCTGGGCACAGGATATTCTCACTCCAGCAGAAGGGAGGAAGGAAGTGGTCCATCTGAGCCTTAGCAGCTGAGACTTGTAGAAACCAGGACGGAGCCACTGATGAAGGCTGAGGGAGAGGTGGTCATTGGGATACCAGCAACAGCCCCATTTGCAGAGGCAACAGGATTCCTAACTTGGCACTGGGGATGATTCACTGTATTAATAAGAGACAGCTGTCTTCTCCAGAAATTCTCAATAGTCCTCAAAATAAGCCCTCTGACAAAAATTCCATCCTGTATGCTAGTGAGGCACTTTCAAAACACAAGTGCAAATAAGAGAAAGCTCGCCTGGGAAGCTGAAAAGCACACATCTAACCAGTCCCTTCTCATCCAAATGGGTGCACAAATGTGTGTCTGGAAATGAAGTGCACACGCAGTGAAGGAAAGTGCGGGGGAAGAGACAGAGAAGAGAAAGGAGAGAAGGGAGACTGAACGAAGGGTGGTCCCGAGTTAAGAAGGCAGGAACCATCTGCTCAGCCCCATGCGGATTCTCAAACAACTGGGGAGCCACACAGCAGGGTCCCCTGCACCCAAGACGGAGGAGAGACACTCACAAGGGACGTGGAGTAGCTGCCCAGGCGAACACTTCACACACCCATGTGCTCTGCCAAGCAGTCAAATCCCTCTAATAACTCAGGAAAAAGGGATCTTTCTGGACTATTGAGTGTGTGCTCCAAACACCAGTCTGGACTAGCCAACCGGGGCTGGATGTTCAGTTCAGTAGCCATGCGGATGGAAGCTCAGAGACAAACCCCAA
Source organism: Budorcas taxicolor (assembly GCF_023091745.1). Classification (NCBI taxonomy): domain Eukaryota; kingdom Metazoa; phylum Chordata; class Mammalia; order Artiodactyla; family Bovidae; genus Budorcas; species Budorcas taxicolor. The sequence goes on along the minus strand of NC_068910.1, from coordinate 18,680,138 downwards.
TCCAACAAACCCACAGAGACAGAGGACAGAGTGCTGAGAAAATGCTCTTATAAGTAAAACCTCGGACTAATGAAGAAACTGCTGTGAAACTAAGAATTAAACAGAGGCAGATTCACTCAGGCAATTCAGATCTGAGGGCCATTAACTTAGCAGCTGATGGAGTGCACACTCTGGAGTTAATTGTTGCTTGCTAGCTGTGTGACTTTACAAGTATTACTAAACCTCTCTGGGCCGTATCCCCCTCATCAGCAATTTGATGATTAAAGAGTTCCTACCCAGTCATTCTGGGCTTCCCAGGTGACGTTAGTGGTAAAGAACCCACCTGCCAATGCAGGAGATGGAAGGGGTGAGGGTTTGATCACTCCATCGGGAAGATCCCTTGGAGGAGGAAATAACAACCCAGTTCAGTATTCTTGCCTGGAGAACACCATGGACAGAGGAGCCTGGCAGGCTACAGTCTACAGAGCTGCAAAGAGTCAGACACAGCTGAAGCCACATAGCACACAGGCACACACCCTGTAACAGTGTGATGTTTTAAAGATGTTCCTGGTTATTTCTTAGACTGTGAGCATAAATACGGACATATTCTCAAGATTTGTCAGAAAAATCACTATGTGATCCACGTCTTGTGCTCTTGTTCTGTGAATTAAACAAGATAATTCATGTAAAATGTTTAGTCTGCAGTGGCATTTAATAAATAATAGCTATCATTTCTGTAATTATCATGATCAATATTATTACAGCAATGATAATATTGCCACACAATCTTGGGTTGATCCAATTTAAAATCTTCCAATTAAATGCAGATTGGGGACTCAGATGGAGCTTACCTATTTTTCAAAAGGGGAGTTAAATATCTATTTTGATCTCTTTCATGCAAGATAATGAACATGAAAATGTTTTGTACATTCTAATGAATATTCCATCTTGTGTCTACAAAATTAAAAAAAAATTAAAAGCCATCCCAATGTGTGGCCTCCAATGTATTTTGCTTGTTACATTTTATATTCAAAATATTACGAGTATTATCCCTGGTCCTCAGCCGCGAAAACTCTTAGCCGGTTGAGAACTTTTGGCTGGAACACAGGAGAAACCGCGCCATCTGCTGGCTGCTCCTGAGAACTGCTTGGGGGAAGCTGCCAAGAGCCGTGTAAATGCTGGGAGTGGCGAAGCTGCAATGGGGCTGAAAGGCCTCTGTCCAGTGTTTTGGGCTCCAGCGGTGTGGAGGGCTCAGTTGTCACTGACGGTCTCTGGATGCCCACAGCTTGAGTCGGTGCTGTGCCCCTGGGTCTGTGGCATTTGGCACCAGCCCGCCGTCTCTCAGGACAGCACCTGCCTTCGCTACTTGCGAAGCAGATGACGATTCAGCAGGGAGCAGCCCCGAGGTGCTCCTCACGCTGCTCCTTGGCGCGCTGTCCCACTCCCGGCCTAGCAATTCATCACAGCCTGTTGCTTCCCGGCCCTGGCTTGGGCTCAGGCACCCACGGCTTCCAGGTCTCCTCTGCTTTCTCCTTTCGTCTCCCTCAGGCCTCAGCTGTATGTCAGGCCGCGTGGCGCATCAAGAAGAGAGGTACCCGGAGCTGTGGCCACTGCCCCGCCCCAGTGAGGGGGGTGGAGAGAGATGCTGACGTCCCGGGGGTCGCTGCCAAGGTCCCCAGCTCTCCTCCCCAGGCAGGAGTGCCGGCCAAGCCCCCATTTAAACCAATGACTGCAGGGGCGCACAGACATCCTCGCACACCATGTCAGGCTCCCAGCGCCCCACAAGAGGGCTCCTTAAGAGACTGTTCCCAAGCCAAATGTGCCGACGTGTGAATGCCAAAGAAGCTGACCCATACTGGGCACTTGCTCTACTCCAGATGTGGTTTTATGTGCTTCACGTTGGAAAGTATTTCATCCTTACAGCGACTCTATGAGGAAGATACTATCACTGTCCTTATTTTAAAGGTAAGGAGACTGAAACACACAAAGGTTAAGCAGTTTGTGCAAGGATTCACCGCGGGTTAAGGATGAGCTGAGATGCAAGTCTGCCTGCCTCCAGAAGTCACACTTCTGTTCTCTACATTTGATCTAGATACTTATTCAACACTGAAGGCCAAATACTGCCATCAGATAGAGAGGTCATGGAATGAAGGAGTCCCAAGTCACTGGCAGAGGAGACCCGGGTAACAGCCCCCTGTCCTGATAACGAGGACCCAACTTGACAGAGAAAGGATCACTCGTGATGGTGATGGATGGAGTAAAGGAAGAGGGATTCGGGAAACAGGATGATAGGAGAAACCAGGGAGAGCCCGAGACGAGCCACTGCAGTAAATTACAGAGTAAGAAAGCAAGAGAACAGGAAGAAAATGAAGAGCAAGGCTGAGAGACTCACATAATGCTTCACATTTAAAATCTAAAAACTGAACAAGTTTATCTCAGCCATGCACCCAAGTAGCGAGACAATGCTGCTAAGGAAACCAGTGAAGGTTTAATTGCCAGACCAGGTGCTTGGCTGTGGTTTGAACCACAGTCCCACAGCAGCTGGGGCACCATCTCCACACCTGTGCATTGCAGATGGCTCACAGACACCCCATCCCCACTACTGGATGGCGGGCACTGAGGATACTGGGGTGACTGGCACCCTATGAACCCCACTCTCACAAGCTTATATTCTAGTGGAAGCGTAGACAGAATGCAAGCAAGTAAATTAGATAAGATAGCCATACATCAGAAAACATGCTCTAAGGAAAACAAACAGGACACTGTGCTGGAGAGTAATAGGAAAGTCAGACGCCTATTGCCACAGAAAAGATGAGCAGCGCGGTATATCCAGGGCCCTCATTTCCAGGGGCCTTGGACGGCCAGTGCTGATGGCACCTTGGGTGAGGATCCCTACAGAGGCACAGGAGGAAACGGACCCAAATGGCTGGCGATGGCCCCGAGCAACTCTAACGGAGGACCTCACCATCAAAGCACAGGACTTACTATGCGACATGGTCTTTCTACCAAAGGAATTCTCCATCATCTTGTGAATAAATGAGTGTGAGCTTTATTGTATCTTATATTGCTATACATAAATAATATAATTCAGGTGGCTTAGATGGTAAAGAATCCACCTGCCAATGCAGGAGACGTAGGAGATGTGGGTTCGATCCCTGAGTCAGGAAGTTCCCCTGAAGGAGAAAATGGCAACCCACTCCAGTATTCTTGCCTGGAAAATCCCATGGATAGAGGAGTCTGGCAGGCTACAGTCCATGGAGTCGCAAAGAGTTGGATACAACCGAGTGACTAACACTTTAACTTTCAAATATTTTAAATATTCTGAAATCTGGGCACTGACAAATAAAGATGAAAGTGTTCTTGCCTCGAAAATCCCACGGATAGAGGAGCCTGGCGGGCTACAGTCCAGGGGGTTACACAGAGTAGGACTCGACTGAGCAACTAATATGCTTTGGCCGAGAGCCTCAAAAAAAGGAAGAAAAAAAAACCAGGCATGTTCAGCATCTCCTGTTGAACTAAGACCCTTGGGATGAAGGTGTAGCTTCAAGGGAGACCTGCAGGAAGAGAAGGTAAGGGCCAGGTGAGGCAGAGGGAGGAATTGCCAGCTGTGTGCTAACACTCCTGCACATTTGCACGACAAAGGCGCCTCTTCAGGACTTACATTAAAAAGAACATTCGAATACAGGCAGGCAATAAAAGATCCTGGTAAATTCTGTAGTAAAGCTCTGAATTAAGTCCAAGACAAACTGATTCCAATTTCGCCAAAAGTGGGGAAAACAATGACCTCCCCCACAGCTTAGTGCTACCCTTCAGCTCGATTCCTTGAGGCTTAAGAGAACAAATTTGAAATGAATTGATGAATTATAAGAAGCTAGGTCACCCAGCAAATTGTGCTTCTCAGATTCATCCTGCTTCTGAAAATACGGATTAGAACTGCAGCAATCCAGAAAGAAAAATACAGGCGGAGGCAGAATTTCTCATGACAGCCTCCATGACCAGCCCCGTGGGGAGAGACGGTGTCTGGTGGCTGCAGCCTCTGGCTGTTTCCTCCAGAGTTTCCACGGAAGGCACAAGCCAACAAGCCTTCTCTCTTCCTCTGAGGGGTTGAGAGCTGCTAAGCATTTGTTTTGTCCACTACAGTGGCACCTGGAGGACAAGGAACCAACCAGGGGACCGACTCAGTAGACATGGTCCTGTCTGGGCCAGAGGCAAAGCGGCAATGTGGGCATTTGGGCAGGACTTGGCTGTCGCTGGGAGAGGACATCTGTGTGCTGAGAAGATAAATTAGGTCTTCCCTTTCTTTACCTACTTCCGGTTTCCCATCACAGAGGCGGAGCTGACCTTTCAAGAATCCACTGTGACAATTTCTTACTAGTTCTATCACGTGCTTCCCTGCATAAAACCTTCCCTACACTCTATTTCTTCCCCTCTAGCAGTGTTCTTGCCTGGAGAATGCCAGGGATGGGGGAGCCTGGTGGGCTGCCATCTATGGGGTCGCACAGAATCAGACGCAACTGAAGTAACTTAGCAGCAGCAGCTGAGTTCCCAAGAGAAATGCTTTAACACTCTTTCCCAGGAGTCTACATCATTGTCTGAAACAGTACCTGTCCTCACTAAGTATTCAATGACTGCATTACCAGATTTTCAATATCTGTACCTACTACCAGAGAATTCCCTTTGATGGTTATTAAAAGATGTTTGGTTTTTTTCCCTGTTAACCAACAGTCACGGGGAATCAACCATTCATTGAACAACTTATTTATTTCACCATCATGTATCTACTGGGGCCTCCTAGGTGTCTGGCACCTTATAAAGCTTTCTAGGGACATGAGCAAGTGACACAGGATCCTGAGTCGCAGGCCACCAACGGTGGGTAAGGCCAAGGACCAGCAGAGCTTCTAGGGAGCCGGAGAGTAAACATCTGAGGTTGTACAGGCCACGCGAAGACTCAATAACATATTTCCCTTTGCCTAATTTTTTCCCGGTCTTTAAAACTGTACAAATCATTCTTATCTCAAGGAACTTTCAAAATAGGCCATGGGTCAAATTTATCTCATTATCCAAGGGATCACAAGGAGCCGGACATGACTGAAGGACTATCACTTTCACGATGTTATAAGCCTACAGTGGAGGAAGGGAGAAAAACAATCTATTTTGGGGAATGACTTTGGAGGGGTTTGAGGAAGCCTCTAAGGAAAAGAAAATCTACAGTGTAATTTGATGGAGGAAGTTTTGATGAATACAGGGTAAAAAAAAGAAACAGGCAGAATGGGGGAGTGTGGAGTGGGGTGGAACAGGAAGGGGCTTTAGGACAATGGCAGCAGAGCTGGGAGGCATCCTGAGCGCACACAGGGCCTGGGCCACACCAGGGAGCCTGGATTGTATCTTGGTTCCAGTGAAACCCTTTCCCCAGCTGTAAGCAGAGGAGTGCCAGGATCTGATGCAAATCTAAAAGAATCCTCTGACTGCTGCACATGCTCTGCTTTGGGAAAGTAAAAGGTACAAAGTGGGGGGTGGGAGGGCAGTCACCTGTAGCCTCATGTTATGGGTTGAAATGTGTCTTCCCTTCCTCTCCAGATATGTTGAAGTTCTCATCCCCAGCCCCACAGAACATGACTTTGTTTGTGAGTGGAGTCACTACAGATGTAATTGGTTTTGATGGGGGTCACATCCGACACCACGAGTGTCCTTGTGAAGAAATGGCCACGTGAAGACAGAAACACAGGGCGAACGCCACCTGACCACCGGGGTCCAGACTGATTCATGCAGCCGCAAGCCAGGCAATGCCAAGGATGGCCGGCAAAGCTTGAAGACCAGCAAGAGGCCAGGAAGGATTTCCCTGCAGGTCCCAGACGGAGCATGGCCCTGTCGACTCTGATTTATAGACTTTGAGCTCCTAGACCTGCGAGATGATACTCTTGTTGGCTCAGCTGCCCAGTTTCTGGGCCGTCGTTATGGCAGCCTTAGGCACCTAACACATCTTGTAAGGGCGACAGAGGCGAGGAGGATACCTAACTGAGCAGGGAAAAGATGCACTGATGTGAAACAGTTTTGAAGGTAGAACCAAAAGAACTTTGTGACGGGCTGGCTGGATACAGGAAAGCGAGGCGAGGGCGAGACGTCAACGTGGCTGACACCAAGGCAGTAAGGTCGCTGATGTTTGGCAGGCCAGGGTAGAAGCACTCTGGTTAGAGGGAACGAAGGGGAGATGAAGATTTTCTTTTAAAATACACCACTGAACCATTTGTCTTGCTAATAGAGGAAGCATTGCTCTTATGATAAAAAGAAAAGAATGGAAAAGTAAACAAGCGAAGGAAAGAAGTGAAAAACTCCCAGGTCTGGCTTGAAAATCCTGTTGGTGTTTGCGATCATGCTTGAGGGAAACTGAAGCAGCAACAGGGCGCGTGCGTGGAGGTGGGAGGTGGGGGTGGAGGGGGGGTCACAGGCTGGGACAGGCAAGGCTTCCAGTTGGGCCCTAAGGTTGAGATGAAGGAAGAGTATGAGATGATAGGAAATCTACCTCACCTCCAGAAATCTGCAAAAGTTCTCACCGAAAGAGAGTAGAAAGGGTTGTGAAAACAGAGGCAGAGACGTGTGGGAAAGGCAGGAACACATGGCTTTTGAGCACAGTGCCCCAGACCAGCCCCCTGGTCAGCACACGACCCCTCTAGTCCGCCTGGGTCTGCCCAGGTCAGGAGGGGCGGCCTTTCAAACCAATGTGCTGACTTTGGGCCCCTCCCTGAGAGGAATCACACCAAGGAGGGAATAAAGAGGTTGACTGTTATTTTAATTGAATTTGTTTTCAATTTATTTTCAGCTGTCTAGGGAAAAACCTTTTACACTGGCATCATTTGATTCCTTTTTACTTCGTGTCCATTATCCTCATAATGAGCTTTTAACGCATTAACGCGGCCCTGTTTGCTCAACGGTGGAATCACGTTGGTCAAATCAATAAATAGCAAAAGCATAAAGGTACACGAAACTGAGACAATAAGCTAGAATATAAATGGAAAATGTGAGCTCCTGCCTCGTTAAAAGTAGAGATGGCATTCTGACATCCTGCCCCAAGGTACTGCGGTGAGTGTCAGAGAAATGTCTCCATTCCCCAAAGTTCAGTTCCTCTGGGCCCCTGGAGCCAGCAGGGGTAAACTTTGGAGCCAACAGGAAGCTCTGCTGCCTGTCACTCAAGTTTAACCTCAGCCTTTCCAGGAGTGTGCTGGAAATCCGTGCTCCTTTTCCGCACACTCAGGTCCTCTCTTCAATACTCCAAAATGCACTAGCTTTAGAGGCTCGGAAAGTTCCTGTAGCATACTTTTGCATAACTTAGTATTTTCCATACTTCTTTCACTCAGAAAACTTTTGTTTTCAAATGTTTTAATTAAAACACCAACTTACACTGTGAGACACAAGAGAAGTATTTACCTTCAGAGTCATTTTAGGAAAACTTCACCATATTACAACCTGAACTGGATTTTTATATGTGGACAGAAGTTTTCACATTTCAGGAAACACCAATCGCTGTCCTAAACAAGATGTCATCAATGTCTCTTTCTCTGCCCTTCATGAAGCATGACGCTCTTCAGGGTAAATTTGGGGGATTCTTTATCCATAATGTAGGCATTCAGCAACAGGTGTGATAGGAAGGAAGCTATACGGGACTCATTGCAAATGACACAAATGTAGATCAAATTAAGACAATTTGTATTTACTGAAAGGACATTGGAAGAAGCTCACAGCGCTGCACATGCCCAGCAGCAAGGTCTCAGGAGGGCGAGATTGGGGCCAGTGGAGGGATTTCAGGGACTCCAATGTCATCTGGAAGCTGATGCTCTCCTTTTCCTGGCTGTTCCTCATTTTCTTTTCTGCACTTCGGCTTCATTTCCCTAATGGCCAATCCTCATGGCTTTACAACTAGAGAAGAAAGGTCTCCATGCCCTTAGAAAGAAACACCCCACGAAGAATTCTGATTGGCTTGACTCATGGCCTGGGTTTCTGGGACTCGTTCACCTGGATTCATTGGGTGTCTACTTCTGAGTCTGGGTCATGGGATTAGCAGCCAGGATTAGAACCTCAGAGTTGGTTCTAGTGATTGCAAGAGCTTCCCTGGTGGCTCAAATGGTGAAGAATGTAGGATGCCAGGATTCGATCCCTGGGGTGGGAAGATCCCCTAGAGAAAGGAGTGGCAACCCACTCCAGTATTCTTGCCTGGGAAATCCCATGGACAGAGGAGTCTGGTGGGCTACAGTCCATGGCTCACAAAGAGTAGGATGGAACTGAGATGCTAACCCTTTTACCTTTCACCTAAAGAGAAAGGGGTCTGTGTTCCGAAGAAGGGCAAGGTGGGGGGCTGACACAGCCTGCAGGGCCACTCAGGGGGAAAGGAAGGACGGCTGGTTGTGGGGCAAGAGCCGTGTCGAATCTGCCTCCTCCTACATGCTCTTTGAGGTCAGCCATGCTGCAGCTGGTTGTGGACAAAGCATCATGCTTAGCTCGCGTGCAGCCCTCGCATTTTGTACGTAACCTGGGTCCACTTCTCACAGGGGGTCAACACAAAGGGCTAGTTGCTTTAGCAGGTCTGTTACCTTGTTGATGATTCTGCACCTAATCTGTTCATTACGCTGCTTACGTCTTTTTATGAGTGGAGACCAATTGTGTTATCACGGGAAGAAATGAGCTCTCTTGTTACTTGAGAAATTCTCTCATGCCTGGACGAAGGGGTTTTTACATTTATCAACGTGTCCTGGGTGATACCTCATTCTAAATGATATATTAATCAGGCTTTGAATATACAAATCAATTATAGATGTTTTAAAGGTTGGAGTAATTCAATTAAGCCTCTGGTGGGACTTCATATTTATTTAGACTTTCTGTATTGACTTTTAATAAATCACAGATGTGTGTCATGGAGGATTCTATTTCCATGATTGTGCTCCTTATAAAGTCTTCATTTATCTACTCGTATATACCCCTGCATAGTCACATCCGTCAGTCCATCCGTCCGTCAGCCTGTCTATGTACATATCTACCTACTTACCTACCTACTGACAAAGTCATTATATCTAGTAGCTGTGCCCAAGTGGATTCTTATGATGAATACATGTGAGGCCCTGTGGCCACTCAGAGCCACACTATGTCAACCCACAGCTCACGTTTCTCCTATCTGAGAAACTTGGTGCTGCCACGGTGCCTTACATTCTGGACTGACCTGAAGTGGGGACACTCTAGACATAAAAACGGACCCCTAATTCTTACGTGAATCAACACGTGCTGGGAACAACCCCCTGAGGCACAGAGATGAAGACCACTACCCAGGCGAGTTTCTTTGCCCAGCACACAGGCCACAGCTACCAGGATGCCCTCATGGACCCCTAGGTCTGCCTCACACTGGGTCTCCACCTCTCTTCTCCTCACTGACTCCGTTGATTCTTATTTCTTAACATCTCTTCCAACTCTGTTTCCTGAACCAGGTTGAGCTGGTAGAAGAGGAAAGGAAAGGTTGGACTCCCTGGTGAACAGTCTCTGGAGGAAGTATTTTTTAAAAAAAATAAAACACTGTTTTCATGCACACAAACCCCCCACTGAATCCACCAGGACCCACAGAACCAAACAAGTTCTTACTCACCCTCTGCTGTTCCCTCACTTCACACTCCTAGCCAAACTCCCCAAGCTTTTTTATAACATATGGTTTTAAATATTTATCTTGATTTTTAAAAATGTGATTTTTGTACCCTCTAAACAGACAGAACTATGACCCATATTTCACAATATAAGTAGCCCATTGATGTATTTTTGGAAATTCTAGTTCCTTCCAACAACTTTATCTTTCCTCCATGTGAAACATAAACACTTGGTATAAAAAAATATATATTTTCAAGATAAAGTCTTTATTCCAGTATCTGGGCATGATTTTCTTTTGTTTTAGGATAAAAAACAACATTCAGTTAAAAAAAATGCATGAAGGAGCAATGACTAGGTGCCAGGTACTGCTCTGCAAAGTTTTGAGGACCCAGCAGTGGGTTCAGTCTAGCCAGGGAACAGCCACTCATCAATCCCAGGACAGTGTCACGCAGGGCGGTGATGAGGGAAGCGCTGGGTGCTGTGAACCGAGGGACTCACGCCTGCGTCACACTCTGGTGACCAGGAATGGCTGCCTAGAGGAGGTGGTTCCACACTGAGGCTTGAAGAGTGAGGTGCAAAGAGTAAGTAGGAGGTACCAAGAAAAAGGTGGTGGGGGTAGCGCGAGGACATCTGGGGGCGAAGCGGTGCAGGAGGGAGGTAAAGTCAAACAGCCAACAAACAAATAAATAAAATAAAATAGAGGATTGGTACAAGAGTGAAGAGAAGGGTCCTAGTAGGAACACAGGGAGGAGCAGGCCGCTGCTGGAAGGACTGTGTCGGCCACATTAAATCTGATCTTGCAGCAACCCTCCGCTCCCTCTGGCTGCTGATTGACAGAATGGCTTGAGGGGGCAGGGTGAGCTTTGGCAGCAAAGAGGGGCCTGCAGGAGGGCGGAGGCAGTGGGGATGGAGAGAGATGAGACTTAGAAAGTGGAAATGCAGCACCTGGTGGCTTGCTGGAGGGCGGAGGAAGAGGAAGCAGTGATGACCCCAGGTACACCGGAGAAAGGCTGTATACCTGGGAAGAGTGAGTCTACACGTATGTATGAGTGTATACAGTCCACCCATCACGCCGTGTCAGACAGGATGGGCCAGTTCCTGCCGTGGTGATAGCCTGAATTAATCTCCGTAACGAAGGCGGCTCACACTGCCGATCCATCACCAGCTGGCCACGTCCCTGCCCAGCTTCATGTTCCCTCTGGGATCCAAGTTGACGGGTCAGCCTCGTCTGGAACACTGCCCATCTCAAGGCAAAGGAAAAGACAGAAAGAACCTTGAGTAGCCTCTTAAGAGAAACATTGTCCGTTTACTCACATTGCATTGGCCAAAACAAGTCACGTGGATTACTGGAGTTAAATGGGGACAGAGATACACCATTCACTGGGAAGGCCACTGGAAGACACGATGAGATGGTTACACAGTCCACAATGGCCAGGAGAAGTGGCCAGAAACCCAGTCACAACACTGATTGAAGAAACAAAACAAAAACCTAGCTTTCCCCACTCCATGCTGGTGAAGCTCATAGAGGTGCCAGCATTCAGGGATGCTCACTTAAAAAGGGCAAAGGGTGTAAAGGGCCTGTGTGCCTTCACGGGGCTCCATCTGTGGGATCTCGTGCAAGTTCCTCCGGACTGAGTTTCCCTGTCTGCCAAATGAACGCATTAGATAGAGAGGCATTAAAAAGTTCCTTTTGGGTCTAAGAACCAATGACTCTGACCACTTCTCTACCCACTGGTCTGAGCATCCTATTTCCAGGTCTTTATTTTTATGGCTTCAGAGACAAGGCTCTCTCTTGCTACCACATGGTCACACCGCAGGAGTTGACCTGTAAAGGTGGGGCAAGGGGGCCTTGGGCCTCTGTGACTGGTGAGATGGGTATTCCTCACTTCACCCACTACTGCCCTGGGGAGTTCTGCCCTCCACAGCTGGTCCTGCCTGCCGCATCACACTAGACTCTACCCCATTGTGCTTGACCTGCTTCTTAACCCTTCCCTGTGGTACTTTTGGCTGTGGCTTGCCACTGCATGCCATCACGAAGAGGCCAACAGGGTGGACATTTGGACCCACCCCCCGCCCCAAGTTATCAAATGTCATTTAATCCATCTTCATCTCAGCTGATTTAAGGGCCACAACTGCCACTGTCCTCCCTTTTCCTTTAATTTCTGTCCCTTGATGTTCAACTAGTAAACAATGATGCATTCCAATTTCCAGATGCCCGAGGTTACAAATCCTTTCAAGATATAATCAGCTGAAAATAAGGAGTTTTGCATCTGAGGCTGATCCAACATGACTACACACTTATTACCAAGCCTGTGTAATTAAAAATGAATATTTCACACACACACACACCCCATCATCCTGATGCAGAAAAATGTGAGATGAAAAATTCAAGGAGGCACTGAACAGAAAGGCAGTGAGTGTGGCAGAAATCAAGAACAGACTGCCAAGTCCCCTCCTAAGAACTATGCTTGTTGTTTAGTTGCTTAGTTGGGTCCAACTCTTTGTGACCCCATGGACTGTAGCCCGCCTCTGTCCACGGCATCTCCCAAGCAAGAATACTGGAGTGGGTTGCCATTTCTTTTTATAGACAGAACTATCCTAAGTTAGCCTTATTACTTAAAGCCCTCTCTGCAGAATGCAATTCTTGTTCATCTGTTTAATTAAAGAAATAGCATTGCACTGGATTCTCTGAGCCTTTGTTTATGGCCCAAACATAGGAGAACTTTCAACAGTGGCTAACTCACAAAGTCAGCCCCAAGACTTCCCTCTGGTGGAAGGCATCATGTCATGTTGCACTCCTGAACGCTGATGCAAGACTGCAGAATCATCATGCATTTTCGTAAGCCCCTGCAGTTGAGTCCTCAGCAGGACTGACAACTAATCAATAGACTACAGCAAAGGTGACGTGATGTCACTTCTAGGATTACATCACTGAAAATTGTCAGCCCCGTACTGAAGGTAGACTCTCCTTGCTCGCCCTGATGAAATAAGCTGTCTTATGGAGAGAGGCACGTGTCAAAGAACTCCGAGCAGCCAACAATGACTGATGCTACTGTTGCTACTATTATTATTATTTTTATATGGCCTCTACTGTTAACTCATCTTATTGCCACAAGAAGCCTGTAGTGGAGGGACTATGGAACACAGTCATCAGAAGTGTCCACTTTAGAGTTAGTTCTTGGTTTTGCCACTTAACAGCTGCGTGTTCTTATGACAACTATAACCACCTCCAAATGTACTCCCTCCATCTCTCATTTTCTAGACATTTCTGTAGTTGGGAAATGTGGCTTTGAAAGGTGCCAACTAACCTCTCTCACTATTTGCTAAAATAATTAGGCCTTCATTACCAAGATAATTGAGAGCAAATGAAAACAATCTCTAGATACTGGGATAGTAATCCTAAAAATGTGAAGGGGAGACTTGTCTGGCAGTCCAGTGGTTGCAACTTTGCCTTCCAATGCACGGTGTGCAGGTCCAATCCCTGGCCAGGCAGCTAGGAGCCAACGTGCTTCACAGCCAAAAGCAAACAAAGAAACAAAAACCCAGCATAAAACAGAAGCAATATTGTAACAAATTCAATAAAAATACGTTAAACAATGGTCCACATTAAAAAAAAATGTAAAGAGGCACTGGCATACAATGGCATCTAGAATGTAAAAAAAAAAAAAAGATTTCTAGGTCCATCTAGGCATCATTTCATTAGTTTTTACTGGCTGAGTAATATTCTATCACATACACGTAAAACATCTTCATCCATTCAATTATAGGTGAACATTTAGGTTGCCTCCACGTCTTGGCTATTGTAAATAAGTGAAAGTGAAGTTGCTCAGTCGTGTCCAACTCTTTGCGACCCCATGGACTGTAGCCCACCAGGCTCCTCCGTCCATGGGATTTTCCAGGCAAGAGGACTGGAGTGGGGTGCCGTTTCCTTCTCCATATTGCCGCTATAAACACTGGGGTGCATATATCGTTTCAAATTAGAGACAATGATGGAAAGTGAAGTCAGCCAGAAAGAGAAAGACAAATACCATATGCTATCACTTATATGTAAAATCTAAAATGTGACAACTGAAACTATTTATGAAATAGAAACAGACTCACAGACATTGAAAACAAACTTACAGTTACCAAAGAAGAAAGCCGGTAGGGGAGGGATAAATAAGGAGTTTGGGATTAGCAAAGACAAATTGTTCTGTATACAACAGATCAACAAGGTCCTACTGTGCAAGACAATGAATTGGATTCAAAAGTATGTGATAAACTTCACGGAAAAGAATGTGAAAAAGAACACGTGTGTGTGTGTGTGTGTATAACTGAATCACTTTGCTGTCCACCAGAAATTAATACGACGCTATAGATCAACTATACTTCGCAATTACAAGGAAAAAAAGAGAAAGAGAGAGAGAACGTTCTCTTCTCTATGAACATGGACTGATCTCAGAGTATCCAACAGCCTTTCATCAGATGGAAAGCTTTATTTTCGTCCTTGCCTGGACTCATGGACTTTGAACAAGACCGATAAGATATTGTGTTTTAATTTGGATTATTTCCTCAGCTTTATTTTACTGGTGGAGGAGGATTCAGGAGATTCCATGAAATAAATACTCATATTTCTGTTGGGAGTAAGTGCACTAATGATTAAGTTCCGGTAGAAATTTCTATCTTTTTTGGATAACCATTTGCTGAAAATTAACATGGTTTTCCACTTGCTGCATACAGCCTTTCCCCAGGAGTTTGCTTCCTAGGGAGAATGGCTTATATTTTTCAGCAGCTATCGAAAGCAAGAACCAGGCGGGTGTAAAATGTGAGTGCTTCTGCATTCCTGTTTCACTTTGCACAAAAAGCACAGCATCAACTGGATGAAATAATAGCTATTCAATTGGTCATTCCCTTATGACTGCAAAGCCATTTGGAGCTCAGTCACGCTTACAAAAGCTGATACTGACTATGTGTAGAAATATCCAGAATGTGACACTTTGCCACTGATATCTTTCACTCATAATTACTGCAAAGTCGGCCTGCCCAGACCTGGCCAATGACTGGTCAGTAGTCTCAGGAAGAGCCAGAGCAGGGTGAATGGCTGGGGTAGAAACAGAAACCAGACCCAAATCCATGGGGCCAGACCAGGCCCCAAGAACCACAGAGCTGAGAGGCATGGTCAGGCGTGGGTTGATGCTTTCCCATGGTTGGTGTTCCATGGGGTCGGAAATCATGTCTTTTCATGATGACATAATGCACGTGAACAACCTCTGTAAATTGCAAACTTCTATAGGGGAGTGAGTCATTCTTCTGAGAAGAAATATGGCATCAAGCTGATTGTAGTTACTTTTGCATTTGGTGATGCTGTCTACTCTGATAGAGGAGAACACATTTTAAAGGGCCATGGATAGCACGACTATGCCTAGGCAATGAATAATTCAAATTAGAAAGCATAAGCAAGGACTGCTATCCCCAAAGACGGTATCCCAGCTTCGGCACTGGTGCTGAACTCCTGCTGTGTAATGGAGAGGAGCTGGTGACGGTGAACTATCCTGAAATGCTCACGAATGTTCAGGAATCATCTGGCTTTTGGTAGACTGCTGGTGTTGCATTTGCTTGCACTGCAACCCAAGTTGGCGACCTCCGCTTTGTTAGCATGAGGCCAGTCTGAGCCTTAATTCTGAATTTTCCCATAAACCTTCTAAGCTGGCCTCTGCTAAGTGTTGTGTGGCTTGGCATGTGCTACTGAGGGAGATTTTCTTGTAAATCACCACTTTTAAGGACTCATCTACTGCACGTAACTAAATAAGGATACTAGAGTTTTTGATGTTATGGATATCCCTCACTCTCAGTGTTTCACAGGAAAAAAAGTCCTTTTAGATTCCATTCTTCTTGGCCGTGATGAGTATCACTACCTGAATCTAATTTAGGTAATTTCCCTGCCACTCCAGTGTGCTAGCACAAAAATGAGTATTAATTTACAGCTAATTTAGCATGCTAACCCTGAATTAGCAAGAAGCCAGGTTTGAAAAAGGTGATATTGAAAGCTCAGCAAACTTTATAAAATAAAGTCACAAATGCAAGTACGTACACAGACTGGTACACAGATGCATGCCCATATACCTTCATCCTGCCATTCAATACATTTTGGAAATACACTTCATGGATATTTGCTTTAAACACAATAGTACTAAAGTTAAATGTTACCATAATAGTGTGTCTCATCTAAGAAGCCAGCAGACTTGGAAATCAACAGCTGCCTTAGAAAAAAAAGCCCACAGCCCTGCAAACGCCTATTACTCCACAGTGAGGTGGGTCAGGAGAACAGGCGAAGCCCAGGAGGTATGGGCCATAGGGTGCTGTGTGGGTAGGTTGTCACACTAAGTTTGGCATCAACGCGGTGACCCCCTGGCAGCAGAGGACTACCAGGTTGCCTAAGGAGGGTTGGATCAGCCCTGGTCAGAAATGGAGCAGATCAAAACTCCCATGCAGATAGGCAGAGGAAAAAAATAAAAAAAAACAAGCACACAGAGATTCCCAGGTTCAGGGAGCCTTGGAGGAGCTCCAAGTGAAATCTATTTCTCTAACAATACAGTCAATGGAGAGATCTACAACACGCACTCTCATTTAAGCCTCATGATGGCCTCTGAAGATGGTCTCTATTAATTCCTTTCATTGCCAAGGAGTTCAAAGAAGTCCATCCATCCATCCATCCAACAAATATCTGAGAGCCTTTTATAGCAAAGCGCTTTCCTAGGGGATGGAGATACAGTAGTGAGGAAACCAACAAAGCTACTGTCCTCACAGGAGTTTATTTATAGAAGGGTTAAATAACTTGTCCAGCACTGAACTAGGGACATGGCCAAAATCCCAAGTCACGACTGCTTCATTTCTGAACCGCATTCTTAACCAATACACCATGAGGTCCTCTACGACAGGAGAACATTTAGGAGGAACTAAAAATTCTTGCTTATCATGTCAAGTTTTCTTACTTCTTAAAAGTTACCGGGCTTTGCCATGCACAGTCCAGCTCCTCTATTAAACCAGACAACACTATGTCTCTTCTCTTTCCCTTCTTCTCCCCTTCCCTCCCTCCCTCTCACTACTAAGGCCATAGACATTTGGAGAGGGCAGGCAGCAAATAATTCTTGATGTCAAACTATGTCAATCACTGCTGGTTGCCTATTCGATGTCTATTCTCCCTTCTTTTCTTACTATCAGGACCACAGTTCTGCTTGGGGAAGCAAATTTCCTAAGGGAGATGATTTCCCAGGCTGCCTGTACCAGGGGTGCTCCTGTGATTCAATTCCAACCAGTGAGGTATAAGAGGAAGTCCATTGGGTAGATCGAGTTTCTAGAATCTTTGTTTTCCAGATGGATAAAGGACAGATTCAGCTGGCTCACATCTTCTGCCATTTGTGCTTTCTCTTCTTTCCGCTGGATCTTGGGTAAGATTTCTGAAGGGTCAGGAGAGTGTTGCAGCTGTGAAGCTTAGGGTCATTTGCTCAGGGTGGTGCAACAGAAAAATGGAAGGAGCTTGGGTATTTCAGGATTTACTCTATCAGCCATATGAACTCTGGGGTACCTCCTCTTGTACATGAGAAAAATATGCCAGCACTAGGTTTTAAGTCATTGAGGTTGGATGTGTGTATACGCTACGTTTACAGTACTACTGCCATAAAAGCACGAAATACACTGCTGATAAATTCAATGTTAGTAATTACCACCTCAATATCACTGTCACTATTTCCTGAGTACTTTGCATTGTGCAAGGTGTTATGCTGAATTTTCTTACATTATATTCCTTATAGGAAACTTATGAGACAGGTGTGGTTATCACACTTTATACATGAGAAAATGGAAGCTCTAGGTAATTAAACAACTTGTCCAAGGTTACTCAGCTAGAATATAGTAAAGCTCTGGGTTTCAAACCTGACTCCAGCCACATGATTTGCTCATGAGTCCGTCCTTATGAAACCACATAAAGCAACATGGCTGGTATTTTGAAAATGCTATTATCCTGATGTTTATGACAATAATAGTCCTAAGAGCCAAGATTAAGATGAACCTAGATCTCTAATATCTGCAGACTTGATGTTTTAATAAAATATCCTTCCTGATATTATGAAAGCCTAACAAATTCCAATTTCTTTTCCTTTTGTTTGTAACCACAAACAGCATGATAAAGTGTGAAAAACATACCTGCAAGCTCTGTGCATACCCAGAAAAAAAAAAAAAGCCTATTTGCCCATCATGTGTGTATCTAACAGTGATGTGTGGAGTTATTAATAGCCTAGGTACGGAGCCCTCACTCCCCTGGACTTATTTTGACCACATGAGGATGGATTCTGGAGTTGGGAAACATCATAAAGGATGAGGTTTTGAGAAGCATGAATAAGTTCAAGGAGATGCATCGATTGTGGCTGTCAGAAGAAAAAGAGAGTGATGCCATCCAGCCTATTCCTTGTGCCTTTGTCCGCTTTCCTCCCTACATGCTCTTCTTCACAGCAGCAAGCGTGTCCTCCCCGTCTCCTATCCCCACGTGCTCAGAGTCTAGCTTTTGATTTCACCTCCGCAGGCTAATCCTCTATTACCATCTGGGAAAACATTTTTCTTTGAAGCCATTTGACATTTAATCAGAGAGGATTTGATTATTTTTTTCACGTTGTTCAAGATTAAATCTATATTTTATACACACGCACACACACATACACACACACCTCTATGACCCACTTCATCTTCACTCTGTGTACATCCTGCCTGATACAGCTTTCAGGTCATTTCAGGTCTTTTGCAAATATCTGGATTACCTGCCAGAAAAAAGAAAAAAAATTCTCACCAAGTCCCTTTCTCCTTTGTTTTGCTCACTAGCAGACAGGCTCACAAGCCAGGTTTAAATGTTTAACTGTCCCAGCACTAGAAGGGTTGATACTCACTCCCCTGTTCATCCCCTCCCCACATGCCATCCCAAACTAAATCAAGAACAGAGCATAAAACAAGCATGAATCCAATTCTACTTTTTCTGAATATGGTTACTTTCACTGTTTTACTTGAAAAAGTGTGAGTCACTCAGTCATGTCTGATTCTTTACAACCCCATGGACTATAGCCCTCAGGCTTTGTCCATGGAATTCTCCAGGCAAGAATACTGGAGTGGGTAGCCATTCCCTTCTCCAGGGGAATCTTCCTAATGCAGGGATTGAACCCATGTCTCCGGCAAGTCTCCTGCAGTGCAGGAAGATTCTTTACTGTCTGAGCCAAAAGGGAAGCCACTTTTCCCTGAAGTATCACATATGTACATATATAGAGATGTGTATATATGTATACACACACCCAGATATACCTATACATATATATAGGTGTATACGTGTGTGTATGTATTTATACACACAAATATGTACTATGTGTGTAAATCTCTATCTATGTTATGCTGGCAGGCTTGGCCCATGATCACACTGACAATATGCTAGCTAGACAACTCAGCAGTGGGTACTCAGAAGCTTATGGTGTGACATTTTACTCTATGTCATACATGAGGGAAAAGCTTGATTTTTCAAGTGCCTGGGTTTCAAACTTAGGAAAATATAAAAATTGAGGAAGACAGACTCCCAGAGAAAAGTATACTGTTTAAATATAAAGGGAATATGAACTGGACACCTGAAATATTGTTACATCCAGACAAGAAACACTGTTATTGGTTTGTATGAGACAGCAATATTTCACTTTGATTCACATGTTGATTTAATGCTTCTTTGAAAAAAGTCTGCTTATATTTTCCATCTATATTATTAGATAAGTCTATATAATTGTCTTGCCCAGTCCATACTCAATTACATATTTAAATACATGAGTTTCGATTGATTGACAACGTGCATGAAGAAGCAAAGCTGACACTTTCAACTTCCTGATTCCAAATATTAAGACCAAACTTGAACTTGCACAACTTAAATCATATGCCACCCATAATCAAGATGAATATTACTTTGTTTTCTGTTGTTGTTGTTCTTGCAAATTATAAAGGTATAGCAAAGTACAAAGAAGGGAGTAGTGTTCACCCATATATCTGTGACTCAAAATTTATCATTATTAATTTGATACTTGTGCTTTCTCTGCACACATTTTTAAAACAATTATGAAAGTTTGATATGAACACATTCCCCTTTAAAAGAAACAGTAAACCATTACAGGTAAAGCTAATGAGTCTTTTTCACCATCCTTGTCCTGTCTCCACCCATCTCCTTTCAATCTCTTTTTCTTTCTCCTCCAAAAGGACCAGCTGTAATCATTTTTGTATATAGTCTTACAGTCCTTTTATAAAGCATTTTTCACATGTTCATACAAAATACATAGTATTGATTTTTGTGTTTTTCAAACTTAGATTGGACTCCAGCAGAGCATCATTCTTCAAAGAACTCTTCAGAAAAAGCACATGATTATTTCAATAAATGCAGAAAACACAATTGATATAAATTGTGATATAATGATACTTATTTCATTAAATTAAAAAAAAAACATTTCAGCAAATGAGGGAAAAAAAGTGATATTGTAAGCTGAAAAAAAAAATAACCAAAAAATCCTAGCGTTAAAGTTCTATTTAATGGTGAAACAACCTTTCAAACCTAGGAACAAGCAGCTGTCACCATGTCTGTCCAAAATGTTCAGGCCAGTGTAGGACACAAAAAGTCAGTCAAAGGCATAAGGTTGGAGAAGAAGAAATGAATTTACCATATTCACACTCAGTATGACTTTGTCTTCATGAAAATCCAAGAGAATCTACAGACATAGTTAGAACTAACAAAGAGGTTTAGCAAGATTTCTGGATGTTCGGTAGATCCATAGAATTATCTGTGTTCTTTGGCACAAGCAATAATGCATTAAAAATGTTATTTTTGAAATGCCATTTTAACGGTAATATCAAGAAAAAATCAAAAGTGTGTGATAACTTTGTGGAGAAAATTATAATATATACAGTGTTTTTTATATTGAAAACAAAAGAATATGTAAAAGATGACTAAACAATGAGAGACATACATTATATTAATGAACGGAAAGATAAAATTATAAAAGTGATCATTTTGCTCATATTAACCTATAAATTCAGCAAAACATAAATTAAAATTTTAACAGGTTTTCACGGTACTTGAAAAAAGTATCTTAAAATTTGTATAAAGCATCAAAAAAGTCTGAAATATCCTAGCCAAATATGAAATAAAACTAGGTGAATATACTAACCTTAAAAATAAAAGTATCCTTAAAAGAAAAATCAGATCTTATTTCAAAACTGTATTAAGACAGTGAGTTGTGGTTCATGGATATAAACTACACCTAAGACAGAGTAAATGCTCCAAAACAGTTTGATACCAGAAGGAATCAACACACACACATACACACATGTATGTATATAGCAAAAAAATTAAATAAAACAGTATCTTAAAATGGCCTGAGAATATTGATTATCTTTACAGAAGAAAAATTTAAGATATAGACCACAGTATAAACAAAATGAGCCCCCAGTGCATTAAAACCAAATATGAAAACTGAAATTAATTTATAAAAATTATAAATTATAATAGTGGAATAGGGATTATAGTGGAGTACAACTCAGGATAGGGAAGAACTCCTTGAACAAAACACAGTTCTAACCTTAAAGGTAAAGACTGACTAGTTTGTTTATTAGATTTTAAAATTTTTTATCATAAACAAGGGAATCCCCTGGTAGCTCAGTCGATAAAGAATCTTCCTACAGTTCAAGAGACTTGGGTTCAATCCTGGGCCGGGAAGATCCCCTACAGAAGGAAATGGCAACCCAGTCCAGTATTCCTGCTTGGAAAATCCCATGGGCAGAGGAACTTGGCAGGCTACAGTCCGTGGAGTCACAAGAGTCGGACATGACGTAGTGACTAAACCACCACTATAACCAAAATGGAAAATCAGCTACAGGCTGAGTAACAATCACAATACATATAATTGAATAATATTCAGAATCTATAAAGAATCCCTAAAAATAAATTGGAAATGGACAGCCAATAGGAAAAACACATTTAAAAAAAAATCACAGAAAACAAAATGCCCAATAAACATTTTCAAAAAGGCTCACTCAAGAGACACGCAAGCTAAAACCGTAACGCAACAACATTTGCCCCGTTGAACCGTCTGCTTTCAGATCTGTTACCTTCTCTTCCTCTGCTCTTTCTACAGGACAGGTCACTTCCGACTTCCGGCTAAGTGTAGCCAGGGAGAGGAACTAAAGGGAGATTCCAGCACGAGAGGAGGGGGAGCCTGCGGTTTCTCCCCTCTTTCCTGTGATTCCTGTAGCAGCTCTGGCAGCTTCCATGGCTTCAGCTCCCCACTCCCGTCTCCCACCCCGGCTTTAGTTTCTGACAGGGATCCTAGCTTCTGGTCTCTGTACCAACTTGGCCGAGTTTCTCTCTAGGCCTAGGGCTGAGAGTGGCTTCCTACAGCTGTGGATGATTTTTCACCAAACTATTTTGCTTTCCAGCTGTCCCGTCAACTGTCTAATCAATTCCTTGTATTAACTTTCCTTTGTTGAAAGATCTAGAATGTTCCTAGCCAGACACTGACCATTTTACCCTTATTAGACCGACACAAACTGAAATAGCCGACAAAACAATGTGCTGATGAAAATGCAGAGAAATATGAACTTCCGTATGCAGCTGGTGGGAGTGCACATTGATAAGCAGCATGCTCTTTGGGGAGCAGAATGTAGAGAAATAGTGACTGGATGTTTGCTGTGGCTTAGAAATCCCACACGCAGGCGTACATACCCAGTCAATGCTTTCACAAGAGAGTGAGTAAAATGATCCCCACCACACAATTATTCATAACAACAAATTTTTTAAAAAATATAAACATCTGTTAACAGAAGCGAGTGTTGCAATATAATATGTTCATAGAATGGAATACTAGTGAATAGTTTGGTGTCGACTGTAGCTTACTGTATCAACATGAAAAGTCACAAAAGCAGAATAAAGCAGAATGATATATATCTAAAGCACAATGCCATTTACAATCATACCAATATCAATTATGTGTATTCTTCAAGGATAGATGCACATGTAGTAAGATTATTTTTAAAAAACATACACGTACAGGAGACAGAAATACCAAATTCCAGACAATTATTCCCTTTGGAAGGAAGGAGGGTAATGGGTTTGGAGAGTGTTGTACATAGAAAATCAACCTGATGTTTTATTTCTTAAAAGTATCTTACATAAATTTGGCACCAGTCATATTTAGTAAAGTTGGGTGGAAGACACATAGGTGTTTCCTGGGCAATTCTCCATACTCACTGAAAGCTTTCATTTAATTTTTAAAAAGAACTTTCTAAAAGTAAGTGGCCTTCTTAACGTAGACAGGCCAATCACAGATAACTAATCGTGACCCCAGAGTTATATGGAGTAGAAGCTACTGGAAATTGATAATAGATTCCCTAGAAAACCTACCAAATTTCCTCCAAAAGGAGAGTCATGTTTTATACACTCTTACCCCCATCTATCTTCAAAACAATACACTTTTTCCATGTTCATCATCATCAACCATGTCAGCCTGTTGAGGCCCGTTCCTGAATGAATGGTGTTTTAAACACGCTCGGCTATTTCCCCAAACACTGTCTGTCATTGCCAGCCTTCCTGTGTCCACTACAGTAAATCCATCTCTGTGATGTGCAGTCCATCCATCCCAGCATCCAGGCAGAGTTTCTCATTTAGGCTTGAAATCTAGCCTAGTGACTTGGCTTCATTTCACTTGTTTTTGCTTCCCTTTACTGGTTATTGAAGGCATTTGTTATGGGCTGGTGCCGTATGTTTCCACAGCTCTCTTCACTCCCTGCAATGTGTGTCTAGGTCACTAGCTGCAGCGTAGAGGACTCCTTTGTATCTTCAGGTATCCCAGCCTCTCCCTCACCTCTGAGCACCTGTACAGGCTTCCCCTTGGTGTGGAACCCTCTTACCCACCAACCTTTACCTTTCCCACTGATTTCTCATTCTCTTAAACGCCAGCTTAATCCCTTCCTCCTGCAAACCTCCCCAGGTCCTTGAGACTGGCATCCTCTACTTGCCCTTACATTCAGCACATAACATCATAATCACTCTCACCCCCCGAAGTTAAGCCCTATTCAGCCTGGGAATGTGTATCTTACATCACACACTAACCATCAAGAACAAAGCCTGGCATACAATAGACATCCAATAAGTATTTCATGAATCAATGAAGTAAATCAAGTCAGATTTAACTTGTCTACTCAGGAAGTTATTCCTTTTCTGGTGAGGGAGATAGTTTGTATCCATGAAGTCAAAGTTCTCCCAATAACTCCAAGTTACTCCCAGTTTGCTTATTAATTCATTATAGATCAATCATCCAAGTATTTATCGAATTCTCTGCATGAGTTTCTCTTTTTTTAAAAAAATTGGCATTTCTGGGCTCACAAATTCCATTATATCACACTATATAGAGTCTGAGTTCTATTTACTTTAACACTCTTCTTTTAAATCTAATGTCTTTAAATCCAAAATATTTGCTCTGATATTTCATCACTTTCTTAAGCGTTTTTAGTTCCGCAGCACAATGAAGGAAGAAAAAAATGGAGACTGGAGAGAAAATGTATAAGTGAAGTGAAAGCCTTTTTAGAAGGCAAATCAGACACATCTAGTTCACACATATGAACTTTGGCATTTGTATATCAGCAATGATCATGGATTATTGCCCCATTCTATTAGCCTTTTAGGGATTTTGCCTTTGCTAAACCTCAAACAATAGCATGCAAATGTGAGTGCAGAAGAGGGAATTCTTACTAATGAAGCTTGTATGTGAAGTTCTTCTCATGCCAGTTTAAACTATCCTCTTGGTTTGCTTATGCAGCAGCAGCTGGGAGCAATACTTCTTTCAAATTACCATAAGATTTAATGGTCTAATGTGTTCCAAAGACAAGCAGAATTAGTTACACCAGGAGAAAACCAACAAACAGGATATGAACCACTTTTAACCTATTATATTGTACTAATTTTTTAATATTATGACTATTATATAGAACACATATGTATTCACATGTGTGTATAGATATATTTTCATTATATATATATTATATGGGACATTTAATTAACTAATCGGAGAAGGCAATGGCACCCCACTCCAGTAATCTTGCCTGGGAAATCCCACAGATGGAGGAGCCTGGTAGGCTACAGTCCATGGGGTCGCAAAGAGTCAGATACAACTGAGCACCTTCACTTTCCCTTTTCACTTTCATGCAGTGGAGATGGAAATGGCAACCCATTCCAGTGTTCTTGCCTGGAGAATCCCAGGGACGGGGGAGCCTGGTGGGCTGCCATCTATGGGGTCACACAGAGTTGGACACGACTGAGCGACTTAGCAGCAGCAGCGGCAATTAACTAATACATAAATTAACATACACAATATATTTTAGAGATGGGTGTATTTTACATTTATTCTGAGAATGTAAGCTAGTTCTTCCTTGGGATACTTTTCTTGACATTTCTGTAATACATTTGTTTTTAAATATTTTAAGGAAACTTTTAAAAAAGAACACATTTTTGCTTAGCTGAAGATAGAAAATCTCCAAGGGCCCCATGTTTTAACTGTATAAAATGTTTAAAATGTTGTACATAAACTAGATAGCATTTTCCCCAAACAAGCATTAGGGGATTCTTTGACAATGCCCATTAGAGCATGCCAACCAATATGTTCCAATATACTTATTCCTCAATTAAGTGCTGTTAATCCTTCACATCTTTCTTCTGAAGAGCTTTAAATTATCCTTTTGAGCAGGGCTCATTACTATGAATTCCAAGTAGATACATTGATGTTTATATCCTGTAAATGTCTCCCATAGCGCAGTTGTGGGTGGAACACTGGGATACTGTGCTTTCCAAGTGAGACTGCACCAGAATCTACCAGGCACACATCTTCACCGTGTCTTTTTTCTTTTCTGAAACCAACGCAGATCTCAAAGAGACATATTGCTCTGCCTGTAACTCTAGCTGGCTGCAGATACAACTGGGTGATGACTGTGCTGTGCTAAGTCACTTTGGTTGTGCCAGACTCGTTGCGACCCCGTGGACTGTAGCCCACCAGGTCCCTCTGTCCATGGGATTCTCCAGGCAAGAATACTGGAGTAGACTGCCATGCTCACCTTCAGGGGCTCTCCCTCACCCAGGGATTAAACCCACATCATTTTTGTCTCCTGCATTGGCAGGTGGGTCCTTTACCACTGGTGCCACCCAGGGAAGCCCCTTGGGTGATGGCAGCTAATATAACTAATAAACCTATATGTTTAAGAACTATACACCGTATCCCCTGTTTCCCCAGCCTGTCCTCATCTACCTTCCCAAAGATCACTCCCTTCCTTTTTTTTTTTTTAATCATAAAAAGCAAGCAGTATGTCTTTTGTTTAAACACCTGTTTAGACATACAAAATTACAATCTGTTTGTGGCGTTATCTTACATACAATTCATTAAAGATCACTTGCAGACCTATTTTCTCTTAAGGTCTCAGTAGTGCTATCTTGAAACACTGGTTTTGTAATAGTCAAAAGCAGAATGACTAAGGGTACACAAGGTTTTCAATTCAGTTCAGTTGCTCCATTGCGTCCAACTCTTTGCGATCCCATGGACTGTAGCACGCCAGGCTTCCCTGGAGGGTCACAACTTACACAGCGGACAGCTCTCTGGTTCAAACTCATCCCACATTTCCCAGTTGTGTGCTGCTCAGCGAGTTACATAACCTCTCGGTGCCTCAGTTTCTACGTAAATAGGATGGTAGTGATAACAGTACTTCTGGCTTCAGATTATTGAGATGATTCAATAAAAATTTTATGTAGGCTTTTAGCACAGTGTCTGGCACCCTAGCATTGGCTGAGCACACGGAGGTAGCTGAACCTGACCCTGAGAAAAAGCACCAAATACCGCCTTATATTCACACAGTAGGCTCTGGTTAATAGCTTTACTCTAACCTGACTGCATTCTGAGCCCTCGGAGGTTTTGCAGGAAGATGAAGTCACAATATTTCATCAGTAGGATTTCAATAGTTCTAAGGGAAAAAAAAAAATTGTAAGTAGACTGTGGCTGATAGAAAAAGAATAGGAATTTACTGGGAGAATACTGGGAAACTCACCTTCATGGAAAACAATCTGAAGAACCAGGCTCAGAATGAAAGGAACCCGGGAAGATGGGATCCAGGCTCACATCATGCCCCAGGAATCCCTGGCAAGAGCCCCCTGACACTAACCTCCACACGGCTTCCCTGCATCATGTCACTATCCCCAGATCCTGGGCAGCAGCCCTGCTGCTCCCAGAAATGGGCTACTGCTGGCATTCCACTGCTGCCGCTGGCAAGACTCCCCTCTGCTCATTACTTTGTATGGCTTTAGTATACCTTCATCTTGGGTTCTGTTCTTCTTCTGGGAAACCAGACAGCCAGGGAATGTATGCTTGAACAGTTTTATGCACACAAGCTACTCAACGGCTCCCAGATAACCCAGATCCAAAGCGACTCCTGTGACCAGCAGTGTCTGGCCAGCTGCACTTCCAAAGAATCATGACATTTCTAGATGACCTGAAAACTCTAGGGTTACCAAAGTACCTCTTGATCCAATAAAGACACAGGACAAAATTTAAACATTTTAAGATTTTCCAGTAAGCTCTTAACTTGTTGCCTGTTCTGAAAGAGAAACATAAAATAAGCAGTTTCATGGAAATCTCCAATAAACCCAGGAAGAATCTTGGGGTCTAATAGATATTTGTTTTCTCTGTGTTTTATTGTCATCTTTTATGAAACTCTATTCAATCATGCTTCCAAAATAATGCTTCTGATGCAGTGAGTGAAGTTTTTTCTCAACCTGTCTATTTAGAGAGTGACAGGAATCACCTATTGCTATGCTGAGTTCTACAATTCCAGCAACTGTCACTGGCTTTCTTTACTGAAAATAATCAATGGTTTTGACAGATAGAAAGGGGAGGATACCATGGCATATTTTGATGCATCTTGACAGCATGTTTCAGAGAGGCTGTCCCTGTCAGTTTCTTCTCTTTGATTTGTTTCTACCCAGGAATCCAAGGAAAGTTCTTAGGGTCTTTAATACAGAACCTCCTGAAACATAAAGAACAATGGGTACCTAGAACTTGTCTGTTTTTCATCCACTGATACGTTTTCTATTTTATCTCTTCATTTTAACCTGGTATGGTTTCAACAGAGTTTTAAAATGTGCAAGAGTTGTATGGACTTAGGCACATGTTTCCTTGGCGGTAAGAAAATGCTTGGGTTGACAGCTAAGTCCCTGCCACACTTCATTCTTGGTTCTCTTCTATGATTCCAGGTTATTTTAAAACTTTATTAGTAGATATTGTAAATTATTTAAATTATCTGACCTCAATAGAGAATTAAATGACACAGGACATTTTCACGAAATTCATTGCATATACTTAGAATTTGCACCATTAATGCTGTCTAAGGAAGTACAAACATTATTTTCTAGAACCTGCTATTACATGAAAGACTTTTTTAAGAGAGGTAACGATAAGAGTCATATTTCCATCTCATCCACACTTAAGCTGCTCTCTCTCCTCATAGCAGGAAATAGTCTGTGCTAAAGAACCTGTGCTAAAGAACTTGAAAACCTGTTTTTTTAATAGGTAATTAAAATGTGTGGCTAATGGGCCTCCCGAGACTTTAAGCTAAAGCTATTTGCTGTCACTTAAACTATTCCTTTGGCTCAGGCAGTTGCCAATCCAGGGGAAAGACCCTGAAACTAGATCCGTGAGCAGGCAGAACTTCAAGGCCTGTGACTATCCTCCAAACTGGCTAAACTGGGCTCCTGAGTGAGACAGAAGGACCCTGAAACCATAGCAGGAACTTCTGCTTCTTTGAGCTTTGACCGTGAATACAAGTCAATGCAAAATATATACAACACACACAAACAGAAACAGAACGGCTTCCCAAGACCACAGGCATCATTTCTCGTCTTCGCAAGGGGTTTATTGCCCAGCTGGGTTGATGGAGTACCACAGCTTCCTTTCTTAACGTCTCCTGACAACTTGCCTGACGTCTCAGAGAGTTTCTTAAAATATTCTTAAACCTTTGGCATCCCTTCCTGCCCTGGGCCTCATGCATAAAACATTTATCCACTCAGCAGCTTTGGCAGAAAGGAAAAGCCAAGTTCCATCCATCAAAGTCAAGGGCTGAATTACCCAGTGATTGCAGATCCTTTAATAACTCTGCTTCCTTATGACGACATTGGTAAATAGTCCAGTACTGCCAGCACCTTCTCTTTTTTGGTAAGCCTTCCCTTTTGGACCACCACTGTGTGAACACAATGAGCGGCTCTGCCGAGCCCAACTGCAGGGTGTTTCCACCTGCAATCTGTAATGGTTTCCTAGGGCCGCTATAGCAAAGTACTACAGATAGAGTAGTAACGGCAGGAAGGCACTATCTCACAGCTCTGGAGCTAAAAGTTTGAGATCAGGTATTGGTAGGGCTGGTTACTTCTGAGGGCTGAGAGAGAGAGGGAGAATGTGTTCCAAGTCTCTCACCTAACTCCTGGTGGTTTGAGAGCACTCCCTGACTTTCCGTGGCTTAGAGAAGCGTCGCCCTGATCTCTGCCTTCATCTTCACGTGCCATTCTCCCCGTGTGTGTGTCCCTTCCAAATTTCCCCTTCTTACAAGGTCATCAGTCATATTGGATTAGGGACCCACCAGTATTGCTTCCCAGGTGGCATTAGTGGTAAACAAGCTGCCTGCCAATGCAGGAGATGTCAGAGGCGTGGGTCTACTCCCTGGATCCCCTGGCTACAGTCTATAGGGTCCCAGAGAGTCAGACAAAAGGGAAGCAACTTAGCATGCAGACATGTACACCAGCATGACCTCAACGAATTACATCTACAATGATCTTGTCATCAAGGTCACATTCTGAGATGCTGGGCTTTAACAAATAAATTCTGGGAGGTAACAAATTCAGCTTGGAATCTTTACACCTGTTCCAAGTCTTTTTTTTTTTCCCCCAAGAGTGCATTTACTCTTCCTGTTGGTTGCAAGAAGATCAACCAAATGTACTCACAAAAGACTAATAATGATTTGTTTTTCGTACAAGGGCCAAACGATGTCTGGACTTCATATACCATCTGATTCACTTGCTGTAAAAAACAATTTACTATTATGCTGTTTTGTGAGGCGAAGGAGTAAAACAAATTTTGGTAGAAACTGAGGTCAATGCTATCGACATTTTATGAGTCAGTCAGTTCAGTTGCTCAGTGGTGTTGACTCTTTGCGACCCCATGAATCGTAGCATGCCAGGCCTCTCCATCAATCACCAACTCCTGGAGTTTACTTAAACTCATGTCCATTGATTGAGTCAGTGATGTCATCCAACCATCTCATCCTCTGTTGTCCCCTTCTCCTTCTGGCTTCATCTTTCCCAGCATCAGGGTTTTTTCAAATGAGTCAGCTCTTCGCATCAGGTGCCCAAAGTATTGGAGTTTCAGCTTAAGCATCAGTCCTTCCAATGAACACTCAGGACTGATCTCCTTTAGCATGGACTGCTTGGATCTCCTTGCTGGCCAAGGGACTCTCAAGAGTCTTCTCCAAAACCACAGTTCAAAACCGTCAATTCTTCGGTGCTCAGCTTTCTTTATAGTCCAAATCTCACATCCATACATGACTACTGGAAAAACCATAGCCTTGACGAGACGGACCTTTGTTGGCAAAGTAATGTCTCTGCTTTTGAATACGCTATCTAGGTTGGTCATAACTTGCCTTCCAAGGAGTAAGCGTCTTTTAATTTCATGGCTGCAGTCACCATCTGCAGTGATTTTGGAGTCCCAAAAAGTAAGGTCTGACACTGTTTCTAATGTTTCTCTATCGATTTGCCATGAAGTATTGGGACCAGATGCCATGATCTTCGTTTTCTGAATGTTGAGCTTTAAGCCAACATTTTCACTCTCCTTTTTCACATTCATCAAGAGGCTCTTTAGTTCTTCTTTACTTTCTGCTATAAAGGTGGTGTCATCTGCATATCTGAGGTTATTGATATTTCTCCTGGCTATCTTGATTCCAGCTTGTGCTTCATCCAACTCAGTGTTTCTCATGATGTACTCTGCCTATAAGTTAAATAAGCCGGGTGACAATATACAGCCTTGACACACTCCTTTTCCTATTTGGAACCAGTCTGTTGTTCCATTTCCAGTTCTAACTGTTGCTTCCTGACCTGCACACAGATTTCTCAGGAGGCAGGTCAGGTGGTCTGGTATTCCCATCTCTTTCAGAATTTTCCACAGTTTGTTGTGTTCCACACAGTCACAGGCTTTGGCATAGTCAATAAAGCAGAAATAGATGTTCCTCTGGAACTCTCTTGCTTTTTTGATGATCCAGCAGATGTTGGCAATTCGATCTCTGGTTCCTCTGCCTTTTCTAAATCCAACTTGAACATTGAAGTTCACAGTTCATGTATTGTTGAAGCCTGGCTTGGAGAATTTTGAGCATTACTTTACTAGCGTGTGAGATGAGTGCAATAGTGTGGTAGTTTGAGCATTCTTTGGCATTGCCTTTCTTTGGGACTGGGATGAAAACTGACCTATTCCAGTCCTGTGGCCACTGCTGAGTTTTCCAAATTTGCTGACATAATGAGTGCAGCACTTTCACAGCAGCATCTTTTAGGATTTTAAATAGCTCAACTGGAGTTCCATCACCTCCACTAGCTTTGTTCGTAGTGATGCTTCCTAAGGCCCACTTGACTTTGAATTCCAGGATGTTCGGCTCTAGGTGAGTGATAACACCATTGTGATTATCTGGGTCCATTGTGATTATCTGGGTCTTGAAGATCTTTTTTGCACAGTTCTGTGTATTCTGTGTATTCTTGCCACCTCTTTTTAATATCCTCTGCTTCTGTTAGGTCCATACGATTTCTGTCCTTTATTGAGCCCATCTTTGCATGAAATGTTCCCTTGGTATCTCTAATTTTCTTGAAGAGATCTCTAGTCTTGCCCATTCTATTGTTTTCCTCTATTTCTTTATACTGATCACTGAGGAAGGCTTTCTTATCTCTCCTTGCTATTCTTTGGAACTCTGCATTCAAATGGTTATATCTTTCCTTTTCTCCTTTGCTTTTTGCTTCTCTTCTTTTCACAGGTATTTGTAAAGCCTCCTCAGATCCAAAGGTTATCTTGCTTTTTTGCATTTCTTTTTCTTGGGGATGGTCTCAATCCCTGTCTCCTGTACAATGTTATGAACCTCTGTCCATAGTTCATCAGGCACTCTGTCTATCAGATCTACTCCCTTAAATCTATTTGTCGCTTCCACTGTATAATCATTAGGGATTTGATTTAGGTCATACCTGAATGGTCCAGTGGTTTTCCCTACTTTCTTCAGTTGAAGTCTGAATTTGGCAATAAGGACTTCATGATCTGAGCTACAAGTCCGCTCTCAGTCTTGTTTTGCTGACTATACACAGCTTCTCCATCTTTGGCTACAGAGAATATAATCAGTCTGATTTTGGCGTTGACCATCTGGTGATGTCCATGTGTAGAGTCTTCTCTTGTGTTGTTGGAAGAGAGTGTTTGCTATGACCAGTGCATTCTCTTGGCAGAACTCTGTTACCCTTTGCCCTGCTTCATTCCACATTCCAAGGCCAAATTTGCCTGTTACTCCAGGTGTTTCTTGACTTCCTACTTTTGCATTCCAGTCCTCTATAATGAAAAGGACATCTTTTTGGGGTGTTAATTCTAGAAGGTCTTATAGGTCTTCAGAGAACCGTTCAAATTCAGCTTTTTCAGCATTACTGGTCAGGGTATAGACTTGGATCACCGTGATATTGAGTGATTTGCCTTGGAAATGAACGGAGATCAGTCTATCATTTTTGAGACTGCATCCAAGTACTGCATTTCGGACTGTTTTGTTTACTATGATGGCTACTGCATTTCTTCTAAGGGATTCCTGTGCTTCGCTGGAGTAGTCATGAACAGATACCCCATGTCCAAGGTAAGGAGCGGCATCTGTGCTTCGCTGGACCGGCCGTGTGGAGATATACCCCGTGTCCAAGGTCAGAGAAACCCCAGTAAGACGGGAGGCACTGGAGCAGCTGTGAAGAGATACCCCATGTCCAAGGTCAGAGAAACCCCAGTAAGACGGGAGGCACTGGAGCAGCTGTGAAGAGATACCCCATGTCCAAGGGCAAAGGAGAAGCCCCAGCGAGATGATAGGATGGGTGAATTCGTGTTTAGACTCAAACCCTATTCCTGCCAGAGACGCTCAGAGGGCTCCAATAAACCTTGTGTGCACCAGGACCCAGGGACCCCACAGAGACCGAGACAGAACTGTGTCTGAGCGTCTCCTGTGGAGGTACAGGTCAGTGGTGGACTGCCATGGGGGCAGGGGCTCTGGGAGTGGGTACGGTATAAGCCCTCTTGCAGGAGGTCGCCATTAACCCCACCATAGAGCTGCCAGAACTTACACAGGACTGGGAAACAGACTCTGGGAGGGCACAACAGCACCTTGTGCATCAGGACCCAGGAAAAATGAGCAGTGATCCCACAGGAGACTGTCCCGGACTTGCCTATGGGTGTCTTGGAGTCTCTGGCATAGGTGTAAGCTGGTGGTGGCCTGCTGCAGGGTTGGGGGCATGGACTGTAGCAGTACATGCATGGGGTCTTTTGAAGGAGGTCACCATTATCTTCATTACCTCCACCATAGTTTGGCCCCAGATAAATAGCCACAGGACTGGAAAAGGTCAGTTTTCATTCCAATCCCAAAGAAAGACAATGCCAAAGAATGCTCAAACTACTGCGCAATTGCACTTATCTCACACGCTAGGAAAGTAATGCTCAAAATTCTCCAAGCCAGGCTTCAACAATACATGAACCGTGAAATTCCAGATGTTCAAGCTAGTTTTAGGAAAGGCAGAGGAACCAGAGATCAAATTGCCAGCATCCGCTGGATCATGGAAAAAGCAAGAGAGTTCCAGAAAAACATCTACTTTTGCTTTATTGACTAAGCCAAAGCCTTTGACTGTGTGGATCACCACAAAATGTGGAAAAATCTTAAAGACATGGGAATACCAGACCACCTGACCTGCCTCTTGAGAAAACTATGTGCAGGTCAGGAAGCAACAGTTAGAACTGGACATGGAACAATAGACTGGTTCCAAACAGGAAAAGGAGTACGTCAAGGCTGTATATTGTCACCCTGCTTATTTAACTTACATGCACAGTACATCATGAGAAACGCTGGGCTGGAAGAAGCACAAGCTGGAATCAAGACTGCCAGGGGAAATATCAATAACTTCAGATATGCAGATGACACCACCATTACGGCAGAAAATGAAGAGGAACTAAAAAGCCTCTTGATGAAAGTGAAAGAGGAGAGAGAAAAAGTTTGCTTAAAGCTCAACATTCAGAAAATGAAGATCATGGCATCTGGTCCCATCACTTTATGGAAAATAGATGGGGAAACAGTGGAAACAGTGTCAGACTTTATTTCTTGGGCTCCAAAATCACTGCAGATGGTGATTGCAGTCATGAAATTATAAGATGGTTACTCCTTGGAAGGAAAGTTATGACCAACCTAGATAGCATATTAAAAAGCAGAGATCATTATCAGAGAAATGCAAATCAAAACCACAATGAGGTACCATTTCATGCCAGTCAGAATGGCTGCAATCCAAAAGTCTACAAGCAATAAATGCTGAAGAGGGTGTGGGGAAAAGGGAACCCTCCTACACTGTTGGTGGGAATGCAAACTAGCACAGCCACTATGGGGAAGAGTGTGGAGATTCCTTAAAAAAATGGAAATAGAACTGCCTTATGACCCAGCAATCCCACTGCTGGGCATACACACGGAGGAAACCAGAATTGAAAGAGACACGTGTACCCCAGTGTTCATCGCAGCACTGTTTATAATAGCCAGGACATGGAAGCAACCTCAGCAGATGTCCATCAGCAGATGAATGGTTAAGAAAGCTGTGGTACATATACACTATGGAGTATTACTCAGCCATTAAAAAGAATATATTTGAATCAGTTTTAATGAGGTGGATGAAACTGGAGCCGATTACACAGAGTAAAGTAAGCCAGAAAGAAAAACACCAATACAGTACACTAACACATATATATGGAATTTAGAAAGACGGTAATGATAACCCTGTATGCAAGACAGCAAAAGAGACACAGATGTATAGAACAGTCTTTTGGACTCTGTGAGAGGGAGAGGGTGGGATGATTTGGGAGAATGGCATTGAAACATGTATAATATCATATATGAAATGAATCACCAGTCTAGGTTCAATGCAGGATACAGGATGCTTGGGGCTGGTGCACTGGGATGACCCAGAGGGATGGTATGGGGAGGGAGGTGAGAGGGGTTCAGGATTGGGAACACGTGTACACCCATGGCAGATTCATGTTGATGTGTGGCAAAACCAATGCAGTATTGTAAAGTAAAAAAATAAATAAATAAATAATAAAATAAAAATAATAAAAAGCAGAGATATTACTTTGCCAAAAAAATTCCATCTAGTCAAGGCTATGGTTTTTCCAGTAGTCATGTATGGATGTGAGAATTGGACTGTGAAGAAAGCTGAGCACTGAAGAATTAATGCTTTTGAACTGTGGTGTTGGAGAAGACTCTTGAGAGTCTCTTGGCCAGCAAGGAGATCCAACCAGTCCATCCTAACGGAGACCAGTCCTGGGTGTTCTTTGGAAGGACTGATGCTGAGGCTGAAACTCCAGTACTTTGGTCACCTCATGCAAAGAGTTGACTCACTGGAAAAGACCCTGATGCTGGGAGGGATTGGGGGCAGGAGGAGAAGGGGACGACAGAGGATGAGATGGCTGGATGGCATCACCGACTTGATGGACATGAGTTTGGTTCAACTCCAGGAGTTGGTGATGGACAGGGAGCCCTGGCGTGCTGCGATTCATGGGGTCTCACACAGTCTTACACGACTGAGGGACTGAACTGAAATAGCAGGGAGGGAACACAGCTCCACCAATCAACAGAAAATTGGATTAAAGATTTACTGAGCATGGCCCTGCCCATCAGAACAAGACCCAGTATCCCCCTCAGTCTATCCCATCAGGAAGCTTTCATAAGCCTCTTATCCTTCTCCATCACAGGGAAGACTGAAAACTGTAATCACAGAAAACTAACCAAACTGATCACAAGAATCACAGCCATGTCTAGCTCAATGAACCTATGAGCCATGCCATGTAGGGCCACCCAAGACGGACAGGTCATGGTGGAGAGTTCTGACAAAATATGGTCCACTGGTGAAGGGAATGGCAAACCACTTCAGTATTCCTGCCTTGAGAACCTCATGAACAGTATGAAAAGGCAAAAAGATAGGACACTGAAAGATGAACTCCCCAGGTTGGTAGGTGCCCAATATGCTACCGGCGATCAGTGGAGAAATAACCCCAGAAAGAATGAAGAGATGGAGTCAAAGCAAAAACTACACCCAGCTGTGATATGACTGGTTATGGAAGCAAGGTCTGATGCTGTAAAGAGCAATATTGCATAGGAACCTGGAGTGTTAGGTCCATGAATCAAGGCAAATTGGAAGTGGTCAAACAGGAGATGGCAAGAGTGAATGTCAACATTTTAGGAATCAGCAAACTAAAATGGACTGAAATGGGTGAATTTCATGAGCAGGTTATTCTTTATCACCCTATACGGAGAATAAAGAAAAGGGAAATTCAACAAAAATGTACCATGTAACCTTTGAAAACTCTATATGAATATGCAGAAAATATAATTTCTTCTCATATTTCTACAGAAGAATCTCATGAACAAAACAGTTTTCAGAACTGGGGTTAAAGTGGTAAAGGGGGAAGCACTAAGTTATTAAATAAAGAGTCACTGGATCCATAAAATTATTAATAATCCTAGATGATCTGGCTTGCTAGTAAATCAAAATGCTATTATATTTTCAGATTTCTTTATGCACCAGGTCCCCTCTAAGTACTCAGAAAAATACAAAAAGAAGATACATCCTCAATGAGCACAGAGAATCCTGTTTGATGCTAAAGAATAAAATGGATTCATGGTGAAGACAATTTCACTCAACAGGTTCTAATTTTGTTTTACCTCTGAAAAAGTTACTTCCTAGTCTCTCCAGAATAGAACTATACTTCCAGTAGCCTATGTCGTGGCACTATCTCTGCATACCTCTGCATATATGTTGTTGTTTTTACTTACCCACAAAGTAAATATATGTGGTGTATTTGAGATGCTTTATCATGAGCTTCTGTGTCCAGATCCAAAGGGAATGCAACTCAGTTCAGTACAAAATTAATCAAATTTAAGAAAAAATTTCTTAGTGGTGTATAGACACATTTTTCTTGGCGGCTGCCCTGGTTTGTATGTAGCTAGGAGACTCCTTTTTAACACCCTTCAATTCACAGGCAGTGAGCAAGTTTCTCCCTCTCTTTCCTTTGCTCTTTCACATAGACACATACACAGAGACATAAACTTTTTCCCATAAAGAATAATCAAATCCAAATAAACCACATTGACTAACCCTCCCTTCCATCATTTTCTCCCAATTCCAACAAAGCTACTAGGGAAATTAAACCCTTCCATAATACCTGTCTGCCGTGGATCCTATTAATGAAATAGTTTAAGAATTAGTATGATTGTTATTCTGCCCTGAAGACTCATCAATGGACAACAGTTTGTAAATATCACTAGAGCCCCTACAGAGTACCTGGCACCCCTTCTCACTCACAATACTCTCAGTTTAAGTAATGAGACAAAACTTTTTTGGGGTGGCTTTTGTTACATTCTCATAAGAAAAAAAAGAATCATCTCCTTAAATAATGCTTGGTTTTAGTTTCATAAAGCACCATTTCAATCACATTTGATTAACTCTCTCCAGTTGAAAATCATATTTGATATGGGCAATAGTATACACCTGAATATAAAAAATATGTACAGCTATTAGAGACACATAATACAGAAGGCAGTACAATCCATCTATTACTTGCAAAAGATGCTCCTTGCCTTTCTTTCGTATGCTTTGTAGTTAGATTCAAATTATGCATCTGGGAAACCAGAAAGAACAATGAATGAAAATAATCTTCACAGAATATGCTCAGGGACTATTTTCCTGCTTGGATGAGGTTTTATTTCCAGGTAACTTGTCTGAAAAGTGGGGAACTTTCTCAGAAGACCTTCCGTTTCCTCAGTCTCAACACTGTGACATTTTTATGTACCCGTTTTAATGCCTCATTAGTTTCATTACCACTCCATTTCCTCAGCAAGCAACAGTTCCAGCCTCAGTTCTCAGAGTGTCCTACTGAAAATAAATAAAAGAGTTAATGGTTTAAGCCCTACTTTCCAAGGGTTGCTCTTATTGATGGTCTATGGGAGGTGGATGCAATAGGAATTCTGCTAAGTCTGGTTACCAGGCCAACCATATACTGCTTCCCCTTCTCCAAGAGCTGGGCCAGGGTTTCCAGAGATCACAGAGAGTTCTAAATATAGGCGACTGGCCAGTGTCAGTATGAGCTGTGGCTTCTTGCATGTACCAGAGGGGAAGGAGTTCTCAGAGGACAGTATACACAGCAGGATGTGTGAATCCTTCCCAGGATACCTCCAGGTACTCAAAACTCGACTCAGAGAACAGCAAAAGCCTCAAAAGCAGACACCCACTTTCCTAGAGAAGCTCCCATAGGTCTAAATTGGGAAGAAATTTTGCATATAAAGATAATAAAAACATTAGCACAGACAAGCCTCCCCAGCTCATTGTTAACCCCAATCAGATAGAGCATGTCAGGTCCCTGAAACATAACTGCTGCTACTAAGTCGCATCAGTTGTGTCCGACTCTGTGCGACCCCATAGACGGCAGCCCTGGGATTCTCCAGGCAAGAACACTGGAGTGGGTTGCCATTTCCTTCTCCAATGCGTGAAAGTGAAAAGTGAAAGTGAAGTCGCTCAGTCGTGTCCGACTCTTCGCGACCCCATGGACTGCAGCCTACCAGGCTCCTCCATCCATGGGATTTTCCAGGCAAGAGGACTGGAGTGGGGTGCCATTGCCTTCTCCACTGAAACATAACTATCTTACATGAAAGCTACAGGTACTTTCTTTAGCATCTCCCTAGCTTCATAGTGAGGCTGAGGGGAATAGGCCTCTTATCACAGCAGAAAAAATGTTCTGATATGGATGGGAAGAGAGCCCAGAAACAAGGAAAGTACCCCTGCAAGCTGGGGTAGACCTCAGGGAAGGAAAGGAACGTCACCCTGTCAGCCACCCTCACTCCACTGTTCCCTGCAAACCTCTGTAATGAAGAGGAGCAACAGGAAAGGCTAGCTCTTTCCCCCTCAGTGGCTCAGCTCATGTCATCCCTGGTGTCAAAACACCATTGTTCTGGCTTTCACCAGCCTACTCCTTCTCACATGTCATCTTTCAGCTCAAATACCAGCTCCTTAAGAGGGCCTTTCCTCCCTGCCCTGTTATATAACACGTCTCTGTACTGCCCATCCCAGCCACCCTGGTCCTACCCTTCTCCCATGTTACCACAGCCTCTGCTTGTCTTCTTTATGACCTGCTTCTACACTGGACCAGATGTCCCTGAGGGCAGAGACTGTGCCTTGACTTTGTCAGGGTCATTCCTGGCACATACTAGACGCACAAGAACGGCTGGTGGCAGGGGCGGCCGGGGGTGGATGGTGAATGTGAGCCGCATGGCCCAGCAGAACTTTCTGAGCTCACAGAAACACTCTGTATGAGGTTCTGTCCATTGTGGTAACTACTAACCAAGTTTTAAATTTAACTTGTAATTTAGCTTAAGTTTAAATTTAAATAGTCACATGTAGTATTGGTTGACATTTTGGAGCAGTTTTAGGACCTCCAATACTTTGGCCACCTGGTGCAAAGAGTTGACTCATTGGAAAAAACTCTGATGCTGGGAAAGACTGAGGGCAGGAGGAGAAGGGGACAACAGACAGGGAAGCCTGGCATGCAGCACAGTCCATGGGTCACAAAGAGTTGGACATGACTGAGCGAATGAACAACAGGACAGCCCCCTCAGTCCACTGAAAGGTTCATAGCTATTTCCAAGGGCTAATCTGACTCAAAGAGAAGGAGCACTTGGAGCCCCATTTGGTATTTTTCTGAGCTACGTAACCATGCCTATGCAGCCTGGGAATCACCATTATTAACCTTAATAATGTTTTTCCTAGGTATAGAATATGGCCTATGCTATAAAACAGATAATTTGGTTGGAATTTCCAATAAAGTCAGTTAATACTTCTCTAATTCATTTTATTGATGAATTTTGAATTCATATAAAACTCAGACATCTCTGAGAACAATAAGAAAGTCAATACCCTAAGCTAACCTCCAAGTATCTGTTCAACCAAAATAACAAAATGAGCCAGAATAGGAGTCTTAATGATTCAAAGCAATGTGGCCTTTGGAGGCAAAGACTGTGTCTGCTAGTTCTATGGGATGTTTAGTCCCAGGGACAGGGCTGCCATGGAGAAAGCCCTCAGTAATCTTTTTATACATAAATAAATCCAATAGAGTCCTTCTGTTCAATTACTCAGGTTTATTTATTTCTCTCTTTTGCTTTTATTACTCACTGTATTTATTTTCTCAACTGAAAGTAAAAAAGGATGGATGGGGAAAGGCAGATTGCAGAATTAAAGAGACACATTTTTTTTTAATATATTCAGATTTCTCAGAGTAGCCCAAGCGACAGGTCAGTAACAAGAGACTAAGAGAGCACAGGCCCAGACAAGTCCAGATTCTCACCATGTCTGCACACTCAAGGCGGCTGGAGTGAGGACACAGAAGGTCTCTTTGGCCAGTGTTCATTTCACCCAGCTACTGGGAAGAACTGACATGTGGCTGGCCCCAAAGCCATGTTCTCCAAATAGGACCATGCAGATGCCGAGGACAGAAAAACTAGAACAGGATGTAGTCGGCGGATAAGAAATCAAGCATGTTCTTTATAAACCTGATCTGAGTCACACCGGAGATCGGCAGTTCTCTCTCAGAAGACACAGCGCCTACCACCTCCTCCCACTCCCATAACAGAGGACCACAGGACTTCCCTCCTCTTTCCTTCAGGCTCTGGCCTTGCCAATGGACCCAGCTACAGTTTGCTCTGGTTTCAGAGCAGCAGCTCCAGCAAATAATTTCAGTGAGAAGTAACAATCACCCGTTTTTCCTCTTCCTCTCCCCTCCCCCGACACCCCATTCTCTCTGATACAGTGAATCACAGTCAGCATTGTCTCTTTTTGATCTAGTTAGAAAAATAGTCCCATCACCTCAATACTGACAGCAGTTGCAGCTGGACCGCCCCAGGCCAGAAATCCTTTCTCTGAACAAACAGAAACTCTGCCTCTCCCCATTTTCCCACTGGAGCCTGTTGCCTGCCTCTCTACTGGAAATCTAACCCAGAGGCGTTTACATCGGGATGTTTGTTTTTATAAGTTATAACAAAAGGCAAAAATAAGCATGGTTCTCGGGCTACCGGGCAGATTTCCCAATGCCTCATTTGTTAGGGATGACATTTCTGTTAATGCCCTTGTACTAAAACTGCATGCCTGTATTTTAATTTTGCCGTAATGTCATATCATGGCACTTAATAAGAGAGTCATCAAGAGCCGTCACCAAAAAGACATCGTGGAACTTTCTGTGACTGTGTTGTATATGGACTCTTGGACAGTGTCTCAAAATAGTTTCATTAACAGTGTGTTGTCAGAAAAAAAAAAGAAAGGAAGGGAAAGAAAACGGAACATGTAGACCTTTAGAGTAGGAACTGCTACAAAAGAGGGAATAACTATTTGTTCTTCATTCTGCAGTTTATCATCCATTCCATTTGGCATTGCATCATTTTTTTAAATGGGTTTGGTATGAAATCTCTTGTTCTACTGGATCAGATATTATTATGCACCAACCAACTCAGAAACCTGCTATGCCTGAGAAGCATGTTTAGGAAAATAGATGTTAACATTGAGGGCCTCTTTCTGCTCAATGACAAACTTCCACAATGCACGAAGTAAGGTCTGTTCCAATCTGTTCAGTAGTCCTGATGGGGTGTTAGAGCATCAGGGACACCTGTTGGGGTTCAGGGAAGTCTGCCCCCAGATGTGCCTCATGGCATATTTGTTATTTTCAGTTAAGGTTACTGAAGAAACAGCCAGCACAAGAGGGGCACTCTGACCCTCCTGTCTGCCTGGAAGCAGGAAATAAATTTCTCATGTGAAAGACTGTGCTCCCTGCATCCAGAGGCATAAAAAAGAAAGGGAAATTCAGAATCCGGGAAGCCAGTATCAACAAAACTTGTTGTTTCTTTGATTGCCTACCCCAAGCCTAGTCCCTGTTTAGATTCATAACTAATTGAACATCCGAAACTGATGTTTCTTTGTGCTGCCTACTCCGCTTATATTCATTGTTTCTTTGTCTAGGAAGTATGAAAGCTGCCTGGGTCGGCTATTTCTAAGGCCTCATTTCTGTGAGACCTCTGCATGCATGATTAAAATTTGTTTTTTTCTCCTGTTCAGTTCAGTTCAGTCGCTCAGTCGTGTCCGACTCTTTGTGACCCCATGAATCGCAGCACGCCAGGCCTCCCTGTCCATCACCAACTCCCGGAGTTCACTCACACTCATGTGCATCGAGTCGGTGATGCCATCCAGCCATCTCATTCTGTCATCCTCTTTTCCTCCTGCCCCCAATCCCTCCCAGCATCAGAGTCTTTTCCAAGGAGTCAACTCTTCGCATGGGGTGGCCAAAGTACTGGAGCTTCAGCTTTAGCATCAGTCCTTCCAAAGAACACCCAGGACTGATCTCTTTAGAATGGACTGGTTGGATCTCCTTGCAGTCCAAGGGACTCTCAAGAGTCTTCTCTAACACCACAGTTCAAAAGTATCAATTCTTTGGTGCTCAGCCTTCTTCACAGTCCAACTCTCACATCCATACATGACCACTGGAAAAACCATAGCCTTGACTAGACGGACATTTGTTGGCAAAGTATTGTCTCTGCTTTTGAATATGCTATCTAGGTTGGTCATAACTTTTCTTCTAAGGAGTAAGCATCTTTTAATTTCACGGCTGCAGTCACCATCTGCAGTGATTTTGGAGCCCCCAAAAATAAAGTCTGACACTGTTTCCACTGTTTTACCATTGATTTCCCATGAAGTGACAGGACCAGATGCCATGATCTTCGTTTTCTCAATGTTGAGCTTTAAGCCAACTTTTTCACTCTCCACTTTCACTTTCATCAAGAGGCTTTTTAATTCCTCTTCACTTTCTGCCATAAGGGTGGTGTCATCTGCATATCTGAGGTTATTGATATTTCTCCTGGTCTTGTTCGGTCTAGCCACAAGAACTCAAGAGGGGTAGGGGGAGAAATCTGCCCCTCACCAACATACCACATCC
The DNA here is from genome assembly GCF_023091745.1 of Budorcas taxicolor. Classification (NCBI taxonomy): domain Eukaryota; kingdom Metazoa; phylum Chordata; class Mammalia; order Artiodactyla; family Bovidae; genus Budorcas; species Budorcas taxicolor. Next base: position 18,637,161 of record NC_068910.1, on the reverse strand, counting down.
AGGAAAATACTAATTTCGCGTGTGGCAAGACAGTAATGAAGATCACACACAGAAATTCTTTGCCTCTTTGCCTGTTTTTATGGTTATTCATAAATGGAAGAAAAAGAGGAAACATGCCAGTTTTCAGGTACACTCATGGCACTAATTTACAGAAAACAGTATGCATAAGAAATACATGTCTTTATACTTTGATTATGGAGAAGACAATGAGGGCATCATAAGAAAATGCAGTAATCAACAGACCTCCCTTTCACGTGTCAAGTGCCTTCTTCAAGATCAGGTCTGTCACTTTCTCTTAGACTTGGTAGGAATTATACCACAGGGATTTACAAATCCTTCAGAAGCTTTTTGGTTACAAAGGAGAGAGTGATTCTTTGCATAGCAGAAGGTGGTTTTCCATCTCTCCAATTCTCTGACCTAGGAAAAATTACTGTCAACTAGCTGCCCAGTTGAGGGATATTGATTCTCCTGTTGCCATAGCAACACATTAGTTGTCAGGTCTCTGTGTCTCTTCTGCTCAAAGCCTAATCTGTTCCCCCTGCCTTTTGGATTTTGACACTTTCTAAGCCTTAATTAGTTTATTTGATGGGACCCACACATTTTATTTTTATACTAACTAGCTATTGAAAACATAGTCATCAAGAGAACAGATCACAGAGGTAAAAATTGGTGTGCTGTCAGGCCGACCAGAAATGACACAGAGCGAGAGTAAAGTGGGAGGCAGAAGCTCTACTTGCTGCTCCTCAGATATTGGGAAAAATCAAAACAGTTTTTGCCATCTGTCGTATAGCACAGTGTGAAAATTACGGAGCTGTTCGTTTCAACGCTTGAGGAACATTCTGCCACTGTGATTAGATCACAGTAATATTACCTAGTCACTAAAGGTTTGGATCAATGCTTTTTAATATGTTTTTCTTCTCAGACAATCTCTGTCTTAACTTATTTTTCAGTGGGAATGTCTGCTAAGCGATTCACTTGGAGATAAATATTTCACACAGGCAAAGCACTCGGGATGGGAGTCACAGTATAGTTGATAAGTTAGTTAAGTTCAGAAAGTCAGTAACAAAGGAAAGCAAGAACAAAGCTTCAGGAAGCATGACCCTCCAGAACCAAGAGTTAGCCTAGAGCAGCAGTTCTCAAAATGGGGTCCACAGAACCCTTTACGGGGCGGGCGGCAGGTGTGGGGTGCAAGGAGCCTCTTGGGGAAACTGACAGGTCAAAATGATGGTCGTGATCAACCTAAGACTTTATTGCTGTTTTCACTTTCCACCTATACACTGATGGTGCAAAAGTAATCGTGGTACAACTGTGAAGTGGCTTAACACAGAACATAGCAGCCTCCCTCTGTTTCTTTCCACTCCCACTTCTGTCCCTCCCTCTCGCTCCCTTCCCCTCTCCTCTCTCCCTCACAAAGGGGCACTCACACAAGTAGGAGGAGGAAGAGGAGAACAAGGAAGAGGAAGTTACGTTTTAAAATGTCCCTTTCTCCAGGGGATCTTCCCCACCCAGGGACTGAACCTGCGTCTCCTGCAACAGCAGGCAAATTCTTTACCAGTGAGCCACCGGGGAAGCCCTCGATGCAGGATACAGGGAGCTCGGGGCTGGTGCACTGGGATGACCCAGAGGGATGGGATGGGGAGGGAGGTTTGGGTGGGGTTCAGGATGGGGAACACGTGTGCACCCGTGGCGGATTCATGTTGATGTATGGCAAAACCAATACAATATTGTAAAGTAAAAATAAATAAATAAATAGATTTTTTTTAAAAATCCCTGATAAGGGCATTTTCAAAAAAAATCAGTCTATTGAATTCAGGCCCTAGAGCACATGTCTTTTTATTATTCTGTATGACAAAGTAGGAAAGTTGCATAAAACCCTGCTGTTACCGCTGAAGTAGGCTGGTTGTCCCAAGGCAAAGCATTTGAATGACTATTTGAGCAGAGAATGGACCCAACCTTTTGTGTGTGTGTGTGGAATACAGCTTTTATTTGCAAGAACAGTGGGCAAGCAATAGTACTGACACTTCAGTATTTGGCAGACTTTTTTTTTTTTCTGAATTAAAGAAAATGTAACTGTCATTTCCACCGAACATCTTGCAGTATAGATTGCCAGTGATAAAAAGTGAGTTTCTAAGCACAAGTTAGATATTTGTATCTGTGAGCTTAAGTGACTCCCAAAACATAAAGTTTTTTTATAAGATAAATGGTGACATTAATGAATTTTTTCATATTGTACATTGAAATGTGCTAACAGTTGGAAGGTCTGAACTAATATTTTTCAAATAGTCAATGAATGATGTCACAAAATCATTCATAGGTAAAAAAGACCTACTCAAAATACAAACGAGATCAATAGATTGTAACATAACAAAACATAAAACTAATTCTTCTGTTTTCAGATTTCATACAACAACTAGCTTGAGAAAAACTATCACTTGTCAAGCTTGGGTATATTATCAAAGAAGAAAACCCACAATGATCTAAAAGAGGACAGCAAAATATCCATCTCTTTTATAGCTACACATGTGTGTGAGACCAGATTACACTTATACCTCAGCCAAAACAAATGTATCACAATAGGCTGAATACAGAAACAGATAAGAGACCCCATCTGTCTTCTATAAAACTATACGTTGAAAAGGCTTGCAAAACTATAAACACCACTCTTCTCACTAATTTCATTTTGTTTTAGAAAATACAGCTATTGTTATACAAATATTTAGCTACTACATCAGGGTTTATTGCTGTTATTTTTAAAGTAGATGAATATATAAATTAATTTTTTTACTTTCAATTTATAATACAGTTAATACGTAAGTGAGGCCCTTTGGAGTCCTCTGTGATTTGTTAGTGTAAGGTCCTGAGACCATGCCAGTCACGGACTTTTACCACGTGTGTTAGGCATTCCATCCTGTCCGACTCTTTGCGACCCCATGGACTGTAGCCCGCCAGGCTCCTCTGTCCATGGGATTTTCCAAACAAGAATACTGGAGTGGGTTTCCATTTCCTTCTCTAGGCGATCTTCCCAACCCAGGAATTGAACTCAGGTCTCCTGCATTGCAGGCAGATTCTTTACTCTCTAAGCCACTGGGGAAGCCTTTATCATATGACGGGCCCAAAGGGGAGAACTGTCCAAGATACCCAGATGACAAATAAGGTCCTAAGACACATAGGAAGGCAGGTTCTTAGAAATCCATTTCACCATCCAGGAGACAATTAAACAGCTGCTTCAGGACCAGGATCTAACCTCTTATCTCCCAAGAATAGATAACAAAATCCAGATCAGCAAACCCAAGAAAAGAAAACCCAAGTTTAGCCCCAGGGCATAGTTCTATTTTCTTGGGAAAGACATATTGCTACCCTCCCACCCCTTTTTAAATTTTATAAGATTTTTGTCTTCTGGGTATTTCCATATTACCTTAAATAAGCAAGATGCCATTTCACATTAACATAGACAAGATGCTCTGGGATCACCAGACAGTCTATAACACCAAATATTATTTACAAAAACAGAAATCAGAAAAAGAGGCAACACATTTCACATTGTAACACATACCATTCAGAATAACTGGAATAAAAGTCTATGTTAACACCCTGCTATTGCTATGTCTTACGTTATTTAAAGAAAACCCACAAGTCCTCATACCAGTAATGCATGACTTATGGTAGACTAGGGAATATGACACCATGTTTCCAACAGAGATTGGCATCCTGGACAAATGTAACCATTCCAGACCATACAATTCAGATGCAGGTCACACTTACATCAAAGAAATTTTGAGAAACAATGCATCTTGCAACACTTAGTAAAGTTCAATGATTCAGACCTTCAAAGGCATAAAATACTATCATACAAGCAGAACATTTATCATCCTGGGAATGAGTGAAACCAATTAAATCCAAAAAAGAACTTTGCTCCTCATGTATGTTTTACTTACTTACAACTCATTAGCATGGACTATTTTGTTGTCTACATTATCCGATTTGGGGATAACTGGATTCTTGGTTTCTCGTCAGTAAATATAAAGAAATGTTACTTACTTATCTGAGTCCAAGACCATCCAAGCAGCTAGACCACTGAGTCTGCCATCTCATCTTCCAATCATAGAACTGTGAAATAAAATAAAACAGTTGTCAACATCCAGCCTGAAACCCTTCTGTACTTCCCCATATACTGTGCTTCTTCACTTCTGAAATAAATAAAGCTTTAGAAAAGGGAGATATGAGGAATGAGGCCACATGACATTGTCAAGAAATTGCCCCCTGTAGCTCACCTTTCCAGGGAGCTTTGCTTTTTCGTTTTGGTTTTTTTGTTTATTTGTTATTCTGGGGGGATTTTGCTGTTTAGTTGTTGTTTATGTACAGGTTTCATTTTCTCTTTCACATGCTACAAAAACCAGTAATGCTGACTTTAGAATAGCAGTGCCAGGGCTGTTTGCTTGCTTACTTGTCTTTAGAATGCAAATCGATTTTATCGTATAGAATTCAGGCGTTTACATTTCTAAGTCTACTGAGGCTGACCACAACAGTGGCAACAAAAAATCTCTAAAGAATCTTATTTTAATTCCTTCAAAACAATTATTAAATGTTTCATTTCTATATCCTCCATGCCCAACATTAGCAAAGTGAACTGACCAAATGTTGTAAGAATGAACATAATAAACAATACCATATCTTAAAAGGAGTATATAAAAATGTTAATTCCTAACTTGAGGATCTCCATGGGATGGAGCAGTGTGATCCTAAATCCCTTGGAAAATTTAGTCAGCCCAGTTGACAACTCCTGTCAGCCCACCCTTTTCAGATTCAACAGAAGCAGTATCATGTTTCCCAAGTACAGAACATTATGCCCTGAAACCAAAGAACTGAGGAGCTGGCAGCATTACCCCATGAGTTTCCTCTGGCGAGTTATTATAAGGAATTAAATACAACGTGCAGGGTAATGGCAAGGAACTGGTGCTGAATTTCGTCAGGTGTTGGCCAAGCCTTGGCTCCATAACCAGGCTTTCATTTGTAGCGACAACAGTCTGTTTCATTATTTTGGCTTCTTTAGTTAGTCAGCACAAGTAGCACACATTTTCGATACATCAGAATCTGGTTTTGCATATTGGTTTCCCACAAGATAAAAATTCTTTCAACTGCCTCTAGTAATGTAATGAGAGAAGTTCTTTAAATGAGACAGAGACTTCCCCCTCGTCATCATGGCCAACAAAAGAATTAAGGCACACAGGGCTCGCTGACAATGCTGTGATTCATGCTGCAGATACAGATTTTATGACTCGCTCTGATATCCCTGTTTGGGGTTAGAAATAATAAATGTAACAAATAAGACAAACTAGTTCTTAAAGAGTCAACCCAGCTTAGACTACCCTGAATAATCTATTACTATCAATTGAGCAGTCAACACTTTTGTTCTGTTTAATATTTGCACCCCATGACCACAACATACTGTCAATTGTTATTCCCTTCACTAAAGGATTAAACTTTTCCTAATCTTTGGTAGTAAGCAGCCAAGAAGAATTTCAAAACCACTGTTTTTCTTATTCAGCCACCAGACAATAGGCTCAACACAGACCTCAGCAAAAACAAAAATTAAAAACAAATTATGCTTTATTTCTTAATATCCCCCCTTAATTTCATTCCACCTTGGTGTCTTCAATCTTGTAAAATTATTATTCATAGAAAACAAAATCCCTCCTGGACTCTAAGCTTTTCTACTTTCTCACTTTCAGGATTTAAAATATGCAAGGAACTGTATTATCAGGAAGGAAAATACAATTACGCCTCTCAGCTTTTGGGAGGAACAGTTGTTATGTGCTCGCCACAGGGAGATTTCATTACACCCAGAATTTGCATTGAATGTCTTTTTAATAAAAGGAAGAGCATCCCTGTTTCTGGAAGAGACATCAGCCTTAAGGAGAAGATAGACTGTTGTTTCAGGGCACCCTGGTTACAGTAGCTGATGACAAGATTAACAGGTAATATATTCTTCATGTGGGAGCAGCTTCTCTTTGCACCTCCAATATTTTTGTATTATTGTGGTAAAATACATACAATGTAAAATTAACCATTTTAAAATGAATGAGTCATTGGCAATTCAGTACATTCACCATGTTGTACAACCATTGCCACCATCTAGCTCCAAAAGTTTCTCATCACCCCAAAAGAAAACCCCGTACCCACTGTCCTTACAGTGTCTGAAGTCAGGGATTGAATGCTTAGTTTGGGATCAGAATTCTTTAATTCTTTCCTTTTCATCTCTAGTAGGTGGTCATAGATGAAGGCATGAGCTCTGAAATCGGATCGCCTGTATGTAAATTCTGCTGCTGGCACTATCTTAAACAAATACACATTTTTCTCTGAGCTTCACTGTCCTCATCTATGAAATGGAAGCAGTCATAGGACTCTTACAGGCTTCTGAGGAATAATAATGTACAGCCCGATTGGTTCAGGGTCTGGCAAGCAGTAAGAGCTCAATACATGCTTCATATATTTATTAATTTAGTTTTTCATCATATCATCTGTGGACTACATACCTTTTAAATGCTGTGTAAATATGAGCTCCTTTAAAATTCTTAACAATCCCAAGAGGTAGTCACTGCAACTAACTTCATTTTATAGATGAGCCAACTCAAGCACAGAGAGGTTAAGTAGCTAGACCAAGGTCACACAGCCCTTAAGAAGCCAGAATTCAGTCCTCCTGTGGCCATGCCTTTAACTACCATGCCGTGCTGCGTTTCTATATTATCGCTTCCAGTTACCACATTCATTCTGAAAGGCCTGTGGTAAGTCATTCCTTTAACACTTTTTTCTGCTTCCTAGAGCAACCTGATGCTCTCAAAACTAGAGAACATCCATGTTCCTGCCTTCTTCATACAGCATGTTAAAGTGTTTTCATATATTCCTGCCATTACTTTTTTCATTAAATGAGTGATTTTACACAGTAGTCTTCAGATTAGACATGCCATTTGTTTGCTCATTTGCCCCATCACATTACAGCATAATTCCACAGTAAAAATTCTATTCCCCCAAATGTATTTGATCTTTACATTTTAATTACTAGCCATCCTTTTATATTTTCCATCTGTTTGTGTAGGTACACAATACCCCTGCCCCCTGAATGGCAAGCTCTGTGTGTCTGGTCAGCTCATGTTACACTGAGAACATGCATTGCATTCTGGATATGTTAGACAGGTGAGAACTCAGAAGGAAGGATGGAGCTTTGTCAGATACAACACAGTCATGCTCTTGAGCTCATCCTGAGACCGGGGGCACAGTGCAGGAAACAGCCCCAGGCACAGGGTGGAGGAGAGAGAGATTATGGGAAGTTTTACAGAGGAAGAGTGAGGGGCACCAGTACCTATAAGCACGTGTACATGTGACCATGTGGTGAGAAGTCTAACAAACGCCTCTTCCAGGTGCTATAAATTGTCAAATTGTTAGCAGAGTTCTGCACATTTACACAAAGAAGGCCCACTGGAAATCCAGGGCTAGATGCTTCATCATATTAAGAAAAAAAAAAAAAAAAGTACAGGTCTGATGAAATAAATTTCCCTTGAGGCATAACTGTTTTTCTTCATACCTTCAAAAGGCTTCATATTACTTGGAAGTGTGTCAAATTCAATTTCTTTCCTTCTTTTTTCTCTTTATCTTTAATTACAAAAGTAATATATGCTCCTTGTAAAAAGTTACAACAATACAGAAGTATGTGGAGTAAAATTAAGTTTCCCTCTTGCCATCACCGCCTTCCAGTTCTAGTCCCTAGAGGCAACCACTGCCAGCACTTTATAATAAAGCCTTCAGAGTCCTTTCCTAATTTTTATGCACACATGTAAGTATGTTTTCACATATGCAATTGTATGTGGATACGCAAATGCACAAATATACATACTGAAATACTGGATACATGTACTCGAATACACAAAAATCTAACTTGTTTTATTAGCCACAGGAAAAAAAAGAATAAAAAAGCTAAGACAGACAGCAGCAGAAGTTGAAGACATATTGAATCTCCTATTAAGAGACACACAGAAAATACCTTTGAAAAGAATTACAGAGAAAAGATTAAAATGAATAGATCTTTTAGCCAAGAACACAAGGCATTCAATAAATGATGTTTTGTACGTCTAACTTCATATTGTGGCCATTTTAGTTTGATTGGTTAAATTACCACTCCTTCTTACCAGAATTAGGTCAATAGAACTATCAGCTTTGAAGATTTATGTTAGTCAGTTCTAGGAATAGAAAATTTTTATTGTATGTACTCATTGGTACTCACATTCTTGCTTATTTGATCTGACATTCTCCCTGATAGCTTTGCTAATGCATTGCCCCCTTTGCTCAAAATATCCTTCTCCCGTCCCTACATCTGTCTTCCTCCTCCTTAAACTTATTGAGGCTTCATACAATAAGATCACTTCCTACCAACTCTGGAAAGACCATTTCATCACTGTGACCCAAGGAGATTTCTCTGCCTTCTGAACCTTACCCGGTTGGGTTTGCTACTTTGTGATCAACCAAGCATCGTATGTGTTAGTTCGACTTTGTCCGTAACTAGATTTTAATTCTAAGCAAGGGTATCTCAGGCACTTGCAGGTTATCTGGCACGATATACCTGCTATGTGTTAAGAGAATGTTTCATGAGAAATTTATTTCAATTACTATGGAGTGTGGCCTGATATTGATCAGCGTTCATGGTTCAAACTTCAAGTAAGAAACCAAAGGCAATTTCCTCAAAGCTTGTAAGGCCTGAATTCTAAGATAAAGAAAAGTCAGCATGCTATCCAGGGTTTCTTAGCTCCGGGCCTCTCAATGTGTTCCGGAGGGTCATTAAGCCCTCTGAAATTACGAGCAATGTTGGGTGTGTGTATTCATGTGCATTGGGGGTGTGATGAAGCTGATGGTTTTCATCAGATTTGCCACAGACCCTGTGCCTTCAGAAGGTTAAGAAACATTATTTAGGTCACACAGCAGACACAAAGAGAAGCTTTGGTAGGGGTGGCATTTGAGTAGCATGGTGAAGCTTGGATAACACAAAAGGCACTGCCTCTTTCCAGGTGTAGGAGTTTCTAAGGAACATTTCTATCCACTCCTCCATTTTAACTAGCTGTTCAATGGCTTGACATTAATAAACTATCTGCCTTTTGATATTTTTCAATGAGTTGAAAAATGTCCATTCATGTCCATGAATTCCCTTTGGCAGGAGGTGATAGCAGGTAGGGTTGAAATGAGAAGAGTGCCTCAGGCCAGAGAGGGTTTATATAAAAATAAGACCTGCACCTTAATATGATCATAAACCTCACTACACCATTCCACATTCAGCTAAATACACGCGCACAATAAAAGTCCTCTTTCTGTTGGTATGCGCTTATGCACAACTGGTATGAATGATCTCTATAATAAAACATGGCTCTGAGAACCCATGAATAACCCTTCAGTGCCTCAGAGGATATTAGTAAGAACAATTCTAGAGCACAATACCCAAGCCAAAGAGAAGTCTGGTGAATGGAGCTCATTATTTCTGAAACTTGTCATGCCCCACAATAGGAAAAAAATCGTCATTTGCTCTGACTTAAATTAGAACTGGTTTCCCACTGAGGAGTTTGTTGAATCTTTGGCAGAATAACAGATGATGCCTTAGACAATTACACATCCATCTTAGGATGAGAATGAACTCAGAAGGATTTCAACACATCTCAATTTCAAATTATGGAAGCAATTACCATTTTCCGAGGCTGGAAGCAAAGTCTGTACTTCCTAGGAATCAGGACATCAGGGTTTTAGTCCTGAGCCCACCACTATTAGGTGTGGGACCTTGGACAAATGAGTTAATCAGATTTTCCTCATTTGTAAAATGAGGGGGTTGGAGTCTGTCTCCTCTCAGCTCCCTTCCTGCTCTCACATTCTGAAGCTTATGTATCATTCTGAAGGCAGTGAATGGATTAAGAGATCTTTGGGTGGAAGAAAAAAAACAAGAGGAAAAAGATTTCTTTTGCCTTAAGACATGAATTCTTAAAAACTCATGCTAGATTATGGGTCTGTAAAATGAATCTCATTATTCTATTAGATATATAAAAGGCTGTCTTTGATAGTTTACTACTTAAGATTTGAGTTTCAGGTTTTCTAATCCCAGCTTCCCTCTGGAGATAAACGCAATTTAAACAAACACCTGAGTACAATGGAGTCAACGCCTAAAAGATAGTTTTTGTTTGCTCATTTGGTTTATCAGAACCCATCCGTCAGCACAAAACAAGATCAGCACAAACCCAAGGTCAGCACAGAAGAGTAATAATCTCTGGTAGAGGACCGATGGGTTCAGATAAACCAAAGTCTTATATCGAGTTTTGTGAAGTCTGGTTTATCCAGGACCAAGGTTCTCTTTAAAGAATTTCTCTTTCCATTGAACAACCCTTATTGCTCACTCAAAGTAAAATACAGTAAGAGGTGCTCTGATTTCGGCTCAAGATTTGAAAAAAACAAACAAACAAAAGCAACTAATGGGTGATATTCCATCCCTATAAATCTCACAGACCTACAAGGACCCTTTTCTTTATTTCAGCTAACATGGCTAAAATGGTAAGTTTTGTGTTAGGTATATTTTACAACCTTTAAAAAGAAAATTGAATTGAAAGAAGGGGAAAGAGCGTGAACCCGCGCACCAGTCAGAAAGTACTTTGTGCAGAGGCTGAGGTTAGAGAGGATGGTGCCTTGGATTAGGGGGCGCTGGTGGACGTCAGTCATCACGGCGCTACTCAGTCTTTCAGTCCTTGGACATGGGGTGTCTCTGCATTTATTTTCATCTTTTAAATTTCCTTCAGCAATATTTGGTAGTTTTCAGCCCAATTCAATCTTGATAGAATAGCAAGAGGAAGCTATTTTAGTAGCTTCTCTGCCTATTTTAATAGCTATTTTAATAGAACTTCTCTGCCTAAAATACTGCAGTGACTTAGCAATACAGGACTGCCTGGGTGTAATAAATATACCAATATCCATGTGGTCCTGTACAACCTAGACGCCTCACCTACTTCTGCAACAGCATCCCACATGACCACTGTCCCTCACACCCCGCTCTCCTGCCAGCATGCTTCATTTTCAGGCTCCAGAAACTGCCAGACCTTGACCTCAGGGTTTTTAGATAGGCGATTCCCTCTGCTGGAACACTTCTCCCTTCATGGCTTTCTCTCTTCTTTCAGGTTTAATATAAATATAACCTCCTCAAAGAGGCCGCCCTAGGGGTCCTTGGCATTTAGGTCTGCACACCCTATCACCGTCGCTGCTCCCCTCTGTGACCCTCGTGGCACTTAGGCTGCTACATAGCTATGTCTTCAATAGCTCTCTTTTCTCTGGTGATTCTCCACCTCCCCCAGGGTGAAGAGCCATGGCTGTCTTATTGACCCTCTGTCTCTACGTCTGGAATGAGGTTGACCTGCACTGAATGATTATTGAGTGAAAGCAAACAACGTTGTCTATCACACACAGGCAAAGAAGCCTTGTCAGGAAGGTCAGCACAAAGCAAGAATACTCTCCAGCAGATGGCTGATGGGTTCAGATAAACCAAACTCAGCTGAACCACACCCATGGTTGGCCTACAAACTCAGTGAACTGGAGATCTTGCTAAAAGAAGGAACACTTGTGCTGGTACATCATTAAGAATATTTTCTAAAAGATTCCTAGGACCCTTGTTAGAGCTCATTTTTCAGCTTTGCAACATTGAACTTGATAATAGTGAAGAACAAAGAGCAATTCCATGCTCAGACCGTTCAAGACAAAAGACTTCCAGAGACTCTGGTAATGCCCCCACTGACATTCATAGCTGGTGATAATGTACATCACACCAGCTCTATTCAAGACAATTTAGCAACACTACTGCCATCAGAACACCCACCGTGAGCGACATTAATCACAGATGCAATGGGGCTGGGAAGTAAGTAACCAGAGTGTCTGCTTCATGGAGGATGGGGAACAAAAGAGGCTCCCAGGTAAGAGTGGCTCAGGGCTGAAGCATCCATACAGCTAAAGCAGGACGTTATCAGCAGAATCCCCGGAGTTTTTGGTAAAGCCCTGCTTCCAAACCAGCAGTACCATCAGGAAACAGAACAGCCTAGGGGTCACCAGCATTGACTTGGGAACCAGAGCTGGTTCCAAGCTTGCTCTGCCAACCATGAGCACAGGGGGACCTTGGGTCAATTACTTCTGTGAACCACACTCTGCTTATCTGTGAAATGAGCCCAAAGATCAGCTACAACATATATGGAGTAAGAACATGGGTTCTAGAAGCAAACTGCCTAGGTGTGACTTTGTCTCTTACTAACAACATACTGAGGGCAGTCAGACAAACCTGTCTCTCTCTCTGTGGGCCTCAATTTCCTCATTGATAAAGCAGGGACAATAATACCTGCTTGAGTATTACAAGGTTACAAGGTGATACAATCCTTTCTGTTGTTTAGTTGTGTCCGACTCTCTTGCGACCCCATGGACTGCAACTCACCAGGTTCCTCTGTCTATACGATTTCTCAGGCAAGAATACTGGAGGGGTTGTTATTTCTTTCTCCAGGGGATCTTCCCAACCCAGAGATCGAACTCACATCTCCTGCATTAGAAGGCAGATTCTTTAGCACTGAGCCATCAGGGAAGCCCAATAGAATTTATTAAAAGCACTCTACTCAGTATGCAGAACAAACGAAAGGCCTAGAAAAGAGTAGCAATTGCTGCAATTCTTATTTCCCAGGCCATTCTACAAACTTAGCGATGCTCCTTGACATACTAATTGAAACTAGTTCTCATATATACCTAGTAAGGAAGAATTTAGTAGCAATGTCACAGGATGAAATGGAATATTCTATATACTCTTAGGACCCCTGAGACAAAAGCATTCAGAATCCCTTACCAAGAGAGTTGCTTAACCTACATCTTGCATCTTGTGCCATGTAAAAGTGAGAAGGGATGAGCAGGAAAATATAATCCTACTTAATGGGGGTGGAGAAGGCAAGGCACTCAAAGAGGTGGAACAACTTCTACCAGTCACAAATAAGATTTCATTCAATTCCAGGAGTTCACACACTTCAAATAATGCCTGCCTTTGGGTATTAGTTCTTGGGCTTCCCTGATGGCTCAGATGGTAAAGAATCTGCCTGCAACGTGGGAGACCTAGATTCGATCCCTGGGTTGCAAGATCCCCTGGAGAAGGGAACAGCTACCCACTTCAGTATTCTGGCCTGGAGAATGCCATGGACAGAGGAGCCTGGTAGACTATATATAGTCCATGGGGTTGCAAAGAGTCGAATACGATTGAGTGACTCTCACACTTGGGTACTAGAGTACTCTTTAAATCAGATTGCCCAAGGATCCTGACATACTGATACCCACTGTTCTACGGGGCCTCCTTGGGGCATTCCTGCTCCCATAGGACCAAGACATTTCTCAGCCACTATAATGGCAGAATCCCTACCAGTCATGCATATCTCCAGTCTCTCTCTGGAGCTTCTTCCCAAGTTCATCTTCCACTCTTAACGATGCTGCTAAATCTGGAACCTCAGTCTCCAATCTCAGGACAACTGGCTTGCCCATGACTAAGCAGGGGCATCTTTACGCCTTTGACACAAAGGGACTAAGAGCCTGGTCTCTGCAGGGCACCGTGCTGGGGGCTGGGATCAAGCCGTAAACGACAGGTATGTCTTCTGCCCCCAGGGAACTCCCAATCTAGAAGGGGAAACTCCTAAGTAGTCTGGGAGTAGGGGGGTGGTATGTGGTGCTATGGAAGCAGACGTGTGCCTGAACCAGGGGTGGAGGCTCAGAGAGGCTGTCCAGGAAAATAATACCAAAGAGAGAGCTAAAGTGGAGCAGGAGATAACGAGCAAAGGAGCGCGATGGGTAGCACAGGCCAGAGGACGGTTCCAGGGAAAGGGAAGAGCGTGTTGGACATCCAATATCAACAGGGCAAGTGATGCCTTCAGGGTCTTCAAAATCGGAGTAGAATGAAAGTCTAGCACACAGAATGAGAAATGGTCTGAAAGGACCTCCTGATAGAGGACCCTGAAGGTGATGTTAGAGAGTTTTGACTCAAACTCACAGAAAACAGAGATTGGAGAAACGTTAAGCTGAGAAAGCACACAGTTCATACATTCCACCACCTCTGAGGTCCAGCAACAGTTTGGGGACAAGATCTCATTCCCAGCATCCACTAGACACATACCCGTCAGTGCCCACTTCTCAACAATATGCCCAGTGTTAGGATACTGGTGAAGAAAGCCCTGGCTCTGCCTTCATGAGCCTCCTGCCCTGCTGACCTGGGATGTCTCTGTCAAAGATCAAGATGATAGACATGGGTGGGAGCCTTTAAGAACCACAGCTGAGCGCAGTCATGGCTCATTCACAGCAGACTCTCAGGGACACAGAGTGGGATAAGAATAGAAAAGCTGGTAGGGGAGGCCCCTGGAGGACCTTGGTCTCCATGAAAGTAACACTGAGCTGGCAGAAGAAGAAGGTCCCTGCAGGGACACTCGCTGGCCTTCCCTCAATGGAGGGAGAGGTAAGAAAGGAACAAAAATGCCTAATTCTTAAATAAAAAAGGCCAACTCACATCAAGCCCCCTGCAGCCTTATTACAGAACATTTAGAGTTTTTTTTTTTCTTTTTTTTCCAAAACACTCTTAAAAGATAATTAACCTAATTTGGCATGTTACAAAGTCATTGTAAATCTCCACTTGGTGAATGAAATAATATGTTCGGCGGCATGTGTGTGTTAGCGATAACTCGGTCTATCAAGGGCCAGAGGTGCTCAGTCTGGAGGCATGTGCCTCCTTCTGAACCCCAGGGGCTGGTAATTATCTCCTGCCAGCCTTGCCACCAGCAATACGGCTGTCTGCAATGCGGTCTGGCTTTAAAAATAATACCAGTTTTTCTGTAGGGGCTCCTATCCCTGGGACCCAATCTGAGGATTTATAACGAACACAAGCAGGGTTAAAAGGGGGAGGAAACAGCTTTTTCCTAACCTTATTGTCATTAAGATATAACTAAATCAAAGATATTCTAGCTCCTTTAAGGTTTATTAATTTAAAAAAAAGGAGAGGGGTCATTTAGTCTTTTCATTGCTATTTTGTGTGTTTAAAAACTAAGCTGATATTAAGAAACAAGCCGTCGGGGGGCCATGTGATGCATAAATTGTAATTACAGGATTCCCTTAATTAATTTTGACAGAGGATTTCACAACAGAGATCCCAAGCCAGTCTTATTTTCCCCAGAAAACACTGTCTATGGAATCTGTATTTGCAGAGGCTTCTGCTGAAGACGGAGGTTTAAAAGAAAAAAAAAAGTCCTCTTTAATTACCATAACGACTAATAACAACAGGAGCAAATAAGCACCTTCCCAGTGACATCAGGAAGTGGTACTCAAACTGTCTCAGCTGGTGTGCATGTGGCCCCAGAGGTCACCACTGTTCATTAGCTTTACTAGTGATAAGATCTGGAGCAAAAATGGAAGCTAAATAAAGAGCCACCAACTGGGTTAATGAGAAAAGTAAGGCCTTCCGAAGAGAGTAGTAAACCAAGCCCCAGAGAGGCAGTCTGTTGCCCCACCGTATGCAGACTCTCTGATGTCCTCCCGAGTAGAGCCCCTGCTGTCTTCATGGCGGCACTGCCCTTCCTGTGCCCAGCCTGGGTGGCATGCCGTGGGGCCCCGGTGAGTGTTCCTGCACCTACATGCTCTTCTCACTCTCCAGCATCTCAGCCAGGTAATATTTCCCCATTCCCCTCACTGGATTTCAAGAGGTAAGCAGTCTTATTCTCTCGCAAACACTCTCGCTAAACACACGAACAAACAGAGCCACTGGCTCTACCACAGCTTTTTACAACCTCACTCCAGCAGCTTTGAATTCCCACAGTAAGGTCCAGTTGATTCCATTCCCCTTTCGCTCACTCACTCAGGTGTTTGGGGACCTGGTACTGTGATGGAGCCAAATGGTCCTTGCCCTTCGAAAGCTGACAGTTCTGATAGCCACACCAAAGCGGGGCCATTTGCATGGGAACTAGAAAAGCGACTCCTTGTGAGTATGCTTTTTATCCCTAGACCATGAATCATCCACTTTGCAATTCAAAGATGCACCTTGAACGTCTTATCCTTCAATCTCTGGGCAAGTATAGGTGATATACCATGGACTTGGCTGTTTGTTTATAAAGCTCACTTGTAACCTCCCTGCCATGGGCACCCCATCTCTAAGTCTGGGCTCCAGTGTTTTCCATACTGTAGTATATATGCAGATTACATGAAGAGCTTCTTTGACTCAGCGGGACCAGGGAAGGGCCTGAGATTCTGCATTTCTAGCAAGCTCCCAGCTGTCACCAGTCATCAGGCCCACACTGGGAGTTGTCAGGGATTGATCCACACTGAGAGGGCACTAAACTCTCTAGTGATCGCTCAAGTAAATATAACATTTTGTTTCCTTTTTCCCTCCTGTGCATTTCTTTTATTCCCCTTTGCAAAACTCTAATTTTGCTCGTGTTGCCCCATCCCCATAAAAACCAACACGGCAATCCAAATTAGTTCCGCTTGAGAATGCAGCCATAAAGGAGACTCACTTCACTCTCTTCCCATTTGTCATTTCAATCACCAAAGACATGCAAATTAAAAAGAGAGAAAGAGAGAGAGACAATAAAGTACCTAATGTCCCGTGTTCCCCTGTTTACCTGAAGGTGTTGATTACCTAGAGGTAATTTTTTTCTTGTAAAGTAATTTATTTTAAATAATAATTTTAAAAAAAGGTCAGGCGGCTATTTCATTTATCACTATTACAAAGGAGTCTAACCCAGTGATGGAGAAAGAGAAGGAGAAATGAATTACAAGTCAAAAGCTGCAATAACACACCTTGTAATTGTGACAAAAATTTTAAATTAACATTTTTGTCACCGAGAGAAGTTTGATTAATTTTACAATTGGAGATGCTATCGCCTGAATATTGGGGGAGATTGGAGGACACAGACGTTTGCAGTTGGAGATGTAGCTGGCTTCTTTAGGACTCAGAATGTATCTGTGAGGCACCTTCACACTTTATTAACAGCTCAATCAGTGCCACGCTGGAAATAATTAGCCAAGAAACCATGGAGTAACTGGCAAACTGTGTGAAAAGAAATACAAGAAATGAGATTCTCTGTAGCTGTGACAAAGGCGACCCTGTTTTGTTTTACAGAGTACCCTGGGGAGAGGCTGGTGCCCCTACAATCTGCCCTTCAGGAAATGAAACAAAAGAGCCTGCAGCAGACACAGTTTTCCATGGGCAAGTCCTTAAATATGTTACACTGGGTGGGAAGGAGGAGGACCTCCGCTCTAAATAATAGAAATTAAGAGAAAGAAAAAGGTTTATTAAAACATGTTTTAAAATGAGCCTATTATACAGAGTGCAGTATGTCAGAAAGAGAAAAGCAAACAGCATATACTAACACATATATATGGAATCTAGAAAGATGGTACTGATGATGAACCTATTTGCTGAACAGCAGAGACACAGACAGAGAGAACAGATTTATGGACATGGCTGGGAAGGCAGGGGGAAGGAGAGGGTGGGATGTATGAAGAGAGTAACCTGGAAACATACATTACCATATGTAAAATAGATAGCCAATGGGAATTTGCTGTATGACTCAGGGAACTCAAACAGGGGCTCAGTAACAACCTAGAGAGGTGGGATGTGGAGGGAGGTGGGAGGAATGTCCAAGTGGGAGGAGACAGGTGAACCTGTGGCTGATCTACACAGAAGCCAACACAATACTGTAAAGCAATTATCCTTCAGTTAAAAATAAATAAATTTTTAAAAATAGTACATTAAAATGAAGCTAGCTGAAAACGTTCTCACAGTGATGAATTTATCAATGATCTACGTAACATACTGACCTCTAATACAACATTTGACAGTTTAGGGCTTATTATCTTCCAGGCACATAAATCATAAAGCTTTATCTGTACTAACTCCTTCAATCTCCACAATGACCCTTTAGATTCTATAACCATCCTCATTTTATGGACCCTGTTATTTTGCAGTACAAGAAGATTAAGAACCCTACTATAGATTGCACGCCTAGAGATTGAGGAACAGATATTCATTTCCAAGCAAGTTGGATTCAGAACCTATAATCTTAACTAGGGGTCAGCAAACCATGTCCCACAGGCCCAATGTGGCACCTGTGTTTGTAAATGAAGTTCTATTGGAACACAGCCACACGCATTCAGTTACATCTTGTCTGTGACTGTTTTTCACTATGACCACAGAGTTGGGTAGCTGCAGCAGAGACCCTCATAAAGCCCAAAATGTGTACTATCTTCCTCATGAAGAAAAGGTCATCAACTCTTGCTCTTGCCCACGATGCCCTACTGCCTCTCAGAAGATGTCTGCATGAACTCAAAGCCTCTAGAAAAGACCAATGACAGACACCCTGGGTCACTTAAAAGAGAAAGAGACAGGGAAATGTGAAACTAGTGGGATGGAAAACTTACTTGCAAAGCATGTATGCTAACTCTCCATTTATAAAAGATCCCCCCACAATGGTACACAGTATTACATTAGATTTTGATATAATGCCTATCATTCAACTTGTGGAAGAAACCAGAAAAGACACACAGTTTCTACCTCTTGATCCCTATGGTCAAGGAGATGGCGATTTCTAGCATGGATCACTGAGCTGTTATCAAGTCAGCAAACCTCAGGAGAAAGAGCATTCATTTTCTTTCCATGGAGATCAAATGGAACTACATGGCACGTTACAAGTTGAGAGTACTGCTCTCATTGATGTTCTTCAGGTCTTTAGAGAGTTTGAGAGCATGTTCAGTTCAGTTCAGTTGCTCAGTTGTGTTCGACTCTTTGCGACCCCACGAATTGCAGCAAGCCAGGCCTCCCTGTCCATCACCAACTCCCAGAGTTCATTCAGACTCACATCCATCGAGTCAGTGATGCCATCCAGCCATCTCATCCTCTGTCATCCCCTTCTTCTCCTGCCCCCAATCCCTCCCAGCATCAGAGTCTTTTCCAATGAGTCAACTCTTCGTGTGAGGTGGTCAAAGTACTGGAGTTTCAGCTTTAGCATCAGTCCTTCCAAAGAACACCCAGGACTGATCCCCTTTAGAATGGACTGGTTGGATCTCCTTGCAGTCCAAGGGACTCTCAAGAGTCTTCTCCAACACCACAGTTCAAAAGCATCAATTCTTCGGCACTCAGCCTTCTTCACAGTCCAACTCTCACATCCATACATGACCACTGGAAAAACCATAGCCTTTACTGGACGGACATTTGTTGACAAAGGAATGTCTCTGCTTTTGAATATGCTATCTAGGTTGGTCATAACTTTTCTTCTAAGGAGTAAGCGTCTTTTAATTTCATGGCTGCAGTCACCATCTGCAGTGATTTGGGAGCCCAAAAAAATAAAGTCTGACACTGTTTCCACTGTTTCACCATCTATTTCCCATGAAGTGATGGGACCAGATGCCATGATCTTCATTTTCTGAATGTTGAGCTTTAAGCCTACTTTTTCACTTGCCACTTTCACTTTCATCAAGAGGCTTTTCAGTTCCTCTTCACTTTCTGCCATAAGGGTGGTGTCATCTGCATATCTGAGGTTATTGATATTTCTCCCGTCAATCTTGATTCCAGCTTGTGCTTCTCCCAGCCCAGCAAGTCTCATGATGTACTCTGCATATAAGTTAAATAAGCAGGGTGACAATATACAGCCTTGACGCACACCTTTTCCTATTTGGAACCCGTCTGTTGTTCCATGTCCAATTCTAACTGTTGCTTCCTGACCTGCATATAGGTTTCTTAAGAGGCAGGTCAGGTGGTCTGGTATTCCCATCTCTTTCAGAATTTTCCAGTTTATTGTGATCCACACAGTCAAAGGCTTTGGCATAGTCAATAAAGCAGAAATAGATGTTTTTCTGGAACTCTCTTGCTTTTTCCATGATCCAGTAGATGTTGGCAATTTGATCTCTGGTTCCTCTGCCTTTTCTAAAACCACCTTGAACATCTGGAAATTCACGGTTCACATATTGTTGAAGCCTGGCTTGGAGAATTTTGAGCATTACTTTACTAGCATGTGAGATGAGTGCAATTGTGCAGTAGTTAGAGCATTCTTTGGCATTGCCTTTCTTCAGGATTGGAATGAAAACGGACCTTTTCCAGTCCTGTGGCCACTGCTGAGTTTTCCAAATGTGCTGGCATGTTGAGTGCAGCACTTTCACAGCATCATCTTTCAGGATTTGAAATAGCTCCACTGGAATTCCATCACCTCCACTAGTGATCAGTTGTTTGTAGTGATGCTTTCTATGGCCCACTTGACTTCACATTCCAGGATGTCTGGCTCTAGGTGAATGATCACACCATCGTGATTATCTTGGTCATGAAGATCTTTTTTGTATAGTTCTATATTCTTGCCACCTCTTCTGAATATCTTCTGCTTCTGTTAGGTCCATACCATTTCTGTCCTTTATCGAGCCCATCTTTGCATGAAATGTTCCCTTGGTATCTCTAACTTTCTTGAAGAGATCTCTAGTCTTTCCCATTCTGTTGTTTTCCTCTATTTCTTTGCATTGATCGCTGAGGAAGGCTCTCTTATCTCTCCTTGATATTCTTTGAAACTCTGCATTCAGATGCTTATATCTTTCCTTTTCTTCTTTGCTTCTCTTCTTTTCACAGCTATTTGTAAGGCCTCCTCAGACAGCCATTTTGCTTTTTTGTATTTCTTTCCCATGGGGATGGTCTTGATCCCTGACTCCTGTATAATGTCACAAACCTCCCTCCATAGTTCATCAGGCACTCTATCTATCAGATCTAGTCCCTTAAATCTATTTGAGAGCATGTTGGTACTTTCCAAATCCCACAGGATGAAAAAAGAAATACGAGACAAAAACAATACTGTAACTTATCATAGAGTCTGAGTTTTTCAACTGTGTAGTTTGACAGACAGTCATTATACAAATAGAGAGAAGGTGAGAGGTAAAAGAAAAGGGTAAGAATGATTAATAACCATTACTGGTGTCTGGTGTCGACCAGCACTCAATAGAACTGTGATCTCCAACCTTTACGGCACCAAGTACCAGTTTCGTGGAAGACAATTTTTCCACTTCCCAGGGATTGGAGACCCCTGCAATAGAGGTTTGTGGTTTAAGATGGGAGCCTTTTATAAGGCAGTGAAGGAGGGAAATCTGAGAGAAAGCTGACAATGTCAGTTTAAGCACTCAGGAAACATTCACAACAAAAGTTCTTCTACATAATCATAAGGGAAAACTCAGAAGCAACCTAGATGTCCATCAACAGATGAATGGATAAGAAGCTGTGGTACATATATACACAATGAAATATTACTCAGCTATGAAAATAAAGGCATTTAAGTTAGTTCTAATGAGGTGGATGAACCTAGAACCTAGAAACACAAATATGGTATATTAATGCACATATATGGAATCTAGAAAGATGGTACTGATGAACCTATCTACAAGACAGCAATGGAAATGCAGACATAGAGAACAGACCTTTGGACAGAATAGGGGAGAAAGAAGGTGGGATTATTTGAGACAGTAACATTAAAACATATCCATTGCTCCTGCTGCTACTGCTGCTAAGTCGCTTCAGTCGTGTCCGACTCTGTATAACCCCATAGATGGCAGCCCACCAGGCTCCCCCGTCCCTGGGATTCTCCAGGCAAGAACACTGGAGTGGGTTGCCATTTCCTTCTCCAGTGCATGAAAGTGAAAAGTGAATGTGAAGTCGCTCAGTCATGTCCAACTCTTAGCAACCCCATGGACTGCAGCCTACCAGACTCCTCCATCCTTGGGATTTTTCCAGGCAAGAGTACTGGAGTGGGGTGCCATTGCCTTCTCTAAAACATATACATTACCATATGTAAAGTAGATAGCCAGTGGGAATTTGTTATATATATACACAGGGAACCCAAAGCCAGAATTCTGTGATAAACTAGAGGATTGGGATGGAGATGGAGGTGGGAGAGAGGTTTAAAAGGGAGGGGACAAATGTATACCTATACCGTTGTTGTTATATGGCACAGTCATGGTATTGTAAAGCTTTATCCTCCAATTAAAAATAAAATAAAATTAAAAAAATAAAAAAGGGAAAACTCACATGGAAGAGTAGAAATTGAGATAATTTCCAAATTAAGAAAGAAAAATCCAGGAAATGCAAAGTGCTGACTATTAAAATATGTGTAAAATTTATAGTAACTATAACTATTGCATTGACCCAAGAGTAGACAGGTGGGAAAAAATACAAGTTAATTAAATCTTAAAATATGTACATCATCAATATAAGGAAAAGGAGGCATTTAAATCAGTTGAGATATTTCATAAATGGTAGCTAGATTAATTTTTTGTGGGAGGAAATATATACTTCTCTTATATATCCAAGTTAATTCCAAGGTAAAAAAAAAATATTGAACCCTATAATAACTAAAGGGGAATGTAGTTTACACTTCCCTCTAATTTACTCGCTTTCTATGTGAGGTAATCAGAAAGCAAAGGAAGAGACCATGAAAAAAGATTTTAGAAATACTTGGCCACATAAAAATTAAATCAAAACTTAATTGTTAAAATATAAAAGTCAGAGAAAAGCCTTTGAACTATCTATTATGTTAAGCACAAGATAATAAAAAGATATCTTAATTACAGTGGACAGTACATAAAATAATACAAATAAAGTAGAAATAATCATAATAAAGGAAAACACACACAAAAAAACAGTCAACCTAATAGGAAAACACTTAAAAATGCATAGTTATCAAAACAACAATTTTAAAACATTTTAGAAACAAAAATTTTCTAACAGTTAGATACTTATTTTGACCTATAAAATTAAGCAAGATTATAAACCACTGCAAGTGTACTGTGGCTCAGATGATAAAGATCAGCCTCCAATGCAGGAGAACCAGGGTCGATCCCTGGGTTGGGAAGATCCCCTGGAGAAGGAAATGGCATCCCACTCCAGTATTCTAACCCGAGGAATTCCATGGACAGAGGGGCATGGTGGAGTAGAGTCCATGGGGTCACAAAGAGTTGGACAGGATGGGGCAACTAAGACACACGCCTCCACGTGCAGTGTGCAGGTCAATTTAATCCAAGGGTCCCCCTGGATCAACAGCGGATGATGTCAGCTCCTGAAACGTTTAAAATAAATGGGTTCAAACAGCTAAATTCCACTTCGAAGATTTTATCCTGGGAGAAAAAAATATCACAGACGTTCAAGAAGAGTTGAATGCAAGTATAGCTCTGCATTCATACAGAATAGTACACAAAGTTACACAAACAGGGGGGACAAACCCTGCAAATATCTAATAATAGACATAGATTAAATAGGCTTTGGCACATCAATCCTATAGAATAATGCTCAGTTTTAATCTTCTCTTGTAAAATATTTAAAGACAAGGCAATATTCTAATAAAATGTTGAGTGAAAGGTAATAACAACATGCTATATACAATATAATCTGTGTTCAGAAAAAAAAAGTTAATGTATATTTTTACTTTATATTTCTTTGTTTTGTGTTTTCTCTTTATATGTATTTTTTATATATTATTAAAGTATATAAATATATATATACTCTATATATAAAGAAATATAAAGTAACTAAAAATTATATTTTTCTTTTTCTTTTAAGCAAACTCAAGGAGATAGTGAAGGACAGGGGTTCCTGGTGTGCTGCAGTCCACGGGTTTGCAGAGTCGGGCATGACTTAGTGACTAAACAACAGATTTATATTTCAAATACATAATATTGGCAACAGAAAGATGAAGAAGCATTTTTCTTCTTTGTGCTTTCCTATGTTTTCTAAACTCAGAAAGCCTGCAATAATTTTGCAATTAATATTGATAAATGTATTAAATGTTAACTTTGAAAAAGAATATGGAAACAGGCAAAGTTGCCCACTCTCCCAGGGACTCAATGTAGGGGCAGGAGGACTCTGGATGGCTAGAGAGAGAATCAGTCCAGCTGTAAGGACGATTAGCGAGGACCCTGCCTGACTTTACCATAACGAGGTGTTGCCTGAAAGAGGCAAGAAGGCAGCAAGATGCCAACGTGATCAAATCCAGGGCTTAAGAGGGCCTGACTCAGACACAGGCCCCCTCAAGAGGGAAACCATCCCCAGATATTTTCAATGCATGAGCGGAGGCTGCCCCTAATGACCTCCTTGGAGCTACCAGTCCATCTGCTCCAGACCCCAGGATCACAGTGCCCCATATGAATACTTATCCCTGCCTGGAAAAAGCAAATCGACATTGTGAGACAGAAAGCATTTCTTAGAGAGCACATACGATGATTTTTTTCCTTCACAAACCATCAAAGGTAAAGACTCCATTAGAAGTGGTATTACCAAATCTGATTCTCTCTCCCTTTTCTAAAAGTAGCAAGAAATGTTAAAAGGCAATGTGATAGAAAGCTTTTAGCTTGGATTCATATACACTTCATTCCTCTGATAGGAAGTGAGTTCCACCTTTGAAGGTGTGGGCTTCACGCAGAGAAGAGCTCAATTGATTCTCTGCCACTACTCCACTTGGTCAAACCGTTTCTTTCTGCTTTGACAGGAAAGAGGAAGAATACCAGGGTATTACCTAACAGTTGATTTGGGCTTATCTGCAGAATAATAGTAATAGAGTCCACACCCAAACAATGCTGATATTATTAATGGCACAATCCTTAAAATATAGTAGAAACTCCATAAATAGATCTGAATAAATTATTCCATGACATCCAAACTTTCTGGAAGACAACTGAGATTTTTGTACTTTCTTCAATTCCTTTGTGTATGGTGACTGCAGCCATGAAATCAGAAGACAATTGTTTCTTGGCATGAAAGTAATGACAAATCTAGACAGTGTGTTGAAAAGCAGAGACATTACTCTGCCAACAAAGGTCCACATTGTCAAGGATATGGTCTTCCCAGTGGTCACGTACAGTTGTGAGAACTGAACGATAAAGAAAGCAGAACACCAAAGATTTGATGCTTTTGAACTGTGATGCTGGAGAAGACTCCTGAATGTCCCTTGGACAGCAGCAAGGAGATCAAACCAGTCAATCTTAAGGGAGACTGGAAATATTCACTGGAATATTCACTGGAAAGACTGATGCTGAAGCTCCAGTATTTTTGTTCTCTAATGTGAACAGACAATTCATTGGAAAAGTCCCTGATGCTGGGAAAGATTGAGGACAGAAGGAAAAGGGGGCATCAGAGAATGAAATGGCTGGACAGCATCATCAATGCAATGAACATGAACTTGGACAAACTCTGGGAGTTGGTGAAGGACAGGGAGGCCTCGCATGCTACAGTCCATGGGGTCACAAAGAGTCAGACAGGACTGGGTGACTGAACAGCAAAAACAACGAATTCCCTCACTTTTTGATTTTACTGGTATCATTGTTTATAAGTATTTCTGTCTAAACAGCCAGATTTGATGAAGTTATAAATGTGACTGTTTTGTTATGGTAAGTAAATCTTACAGAGAATATGAATAGGGAGAATGTTCAACTTTACAAAATATAAGTTTTCTAGAGGGGAAAATAACTCCAGGTAAAGCGTTCAGTTGGTTGGAAAATAAGACTAATAAAATTGGAAGGATCTCAATTAGTGGCAATTTGGGGGAAACCTATAGCTTCTTAGGTTTGACAGTCCTAAAATATGCTCATGGTCTTCAGCTCACAGCACAATATGCGACCCCGTGGACTGTAGCCTACCAGGCTCCTCCCTCTGTGGGATTCTCCAGGCAAGAGTACTGGAGTGGGTTGCCATTTCCTTCTCCAGAGGCTCTTCCCGACCCAGGGGTTGAACCCGGGTCTCCAGCATTCCAGGCAGACGCTTTAACCTCTAAGTCACCAGGGAAGCCCAACTGGTCAACATGTATCTGGAATTTTACTCACTTTGAACATTCTAGAACATTTTTTTAAAATTAACTTATTTATTTTAATTGGAGGCTAACTGCCTTACAATATTATAGTGGTTTTGCCATACATTGACATGAATCAGCCACACGTGTACATGTGTCCCCCATCCTGAACCCCCCTCCCACATCCCTCCCCATCCCATCCCTCAGGGTCATCTCAGTGCACCAGCCCTGAGTGCTCTGTCTCATGCATTGAACCTGGACTGCCGATCTATTTCACCTATGTTAATATACATGTTTCAATGCTCCTCTCACGTTTGGTTTTCTAGACAAGAAACAATGCTCATCAACAAAAACCTTCTACAGCCAATGAGTTAGGTTCTCTGCTAGACTCTGCATGTTCACCGGAAGGGCATGTCACTCCCAGAGAGCCCATCCCACCCATCAATCAATCAGGAAACAGAACCAGAGAGCAAGCATTACTGGCTGTTGGGGGACTGAGTTCTGTTTCATTTCTCCTGAGTCAGAGATTCACCAGATCAACCTTTCTTTCCACTAGTCCCCCGCAAGCAAAGCAGGGGGAGAAGAACATAACTCATACATGTATGGAATGCGGTCTTTTTTTTTTCTTTTATGTTGAGTTAGTTCCCTTCTCCTATGTCACGGCCATATATCTCAAATATTATAATCTGTTTAGTTACTAATAATTAATGCAAGTAACCTAACTGGGGAAAATGGATTAGATGCTATGGTGCTTTTGAACTGGGAGGCCGTCTTTGCCCCATTGTATATTCTTGCCTCCTTTGTCAAAAATAAGGTACCCATTGGTGCATGGGTTTATTTCCGGGCTTTCTATCTTGTTTCATTGGTCTATATTTCTCTATTTGGGCCAGTACCATACTGTCTTGATGACTGTAGCTTTGTAGCATAATCTAAAGTCAGAAAGGTTGATTCCTCCAACTCCCTTCTTCTTTCTCAAGACTGCTTTGGTTATTCAGGGTATTTTATGTTTCCATATAAATTGTGAATTTTTTTGTTCTAGTTCCATGAAAAATGTCATTGTTAAACGGTAATTTGAAAGGAATATCATTGAACATGTAGATTGCATTTAGTAGTATAGTCATTTTCACAATATTGATTCTTCCTACCTAGGAACATGGAATATCTATCTGTTTATGTCATCATTGATTTCTTTCATTAGTGTCTTATATATGTAATTCTTTTTGTTACAGTGAATGGGATTGATTCCTTAATTTATCTTTCTGATTTTTCATTGTTAGTATATAGAAATGCAAGTTATTTCTGTCTATTGATTTTGTATCCTGCAACTTTGTGAAATTCACTGATTAACTCTACTAATTTTCTGATACTATCCTTAGGATTTTCTATGTATTGTATTATATCATCTGCAAACAGTGAGAGCTTTACTTCTTTTCTGATCTAGATTCCTTTTATTTCTTTTTCCTCTCTGACTGCTGTAGCTAGGACTTCCAGAACTATGTTGAATAATAGTGGCAAAAGCGGACACCCTTGTCCTGTTCCTGATCTCAGGGGGAATGCTTTCAGTGTTTCACCACTGAGAATAGTGTTTTCTGCAGCTTATCATATATGGCCTTTACTATGTTGACGTAGGTTCCTTCTATGCCCATTTTTTGAAGAGTTTTAAGCATAAATGGGTGCTGAATTTTGTCAAAGGCTTTTTCTTCATCTATTGAGATTGTCATATGGTTTTTGTCTTTCAATTTGTTAATGTGCTGTATCACATTGATTGATTTGTGTATATTCAAGAATCCTTGCATCCCTGGAATAAACCCAACTTGATCATGGTATATGAGCTTTTTGATGTATTGCTGATTTCTCCTTGCTAAAATTTTGTTGAGGATTTTTGCATCTATGTTCATCAGTGATATTGGCCTTTAATTTGTGTGTGTGTGTGTTTCTTTCTCTGGTTTTGGTATCAGGGTGATGGTGGCCTCGTAGAATGAGTTTGGAAGTATTCCTTCCTCTGCAATTTTTTGAAGGAGTTTTAGAAGGATAGGCATCAGCTCTTCTCTAAATGTTTGATAGAATTCTCCTGTAAAGCCATCTGGTCCTGGGCTTTAGTTTTTTGGGAGATTTTTTTTTAATCATAGTTTCAATTTCAGTGCTTGTAATTGGGTTGTTCATAGTTTCTATTTCTTCTCGGTTCAGTCTTGGAAGATTGAACTTTTCTAAGAATCTGTCCATTTCTGCCAGGTTATCCATTTTCATGCCATATAGTTGTTTATAATAGTCTCTTATAATCCTTTGTATTTCTGCATTGTCTGTTGTAACCTCTCCTTTTTCATTTCTAATTTTGTTGACTTGATTCTTCTTTTTTTCTTGATGAGTTCGGCTAAAAGTTTGTCAATTTTGATTATCTTCTCAAAGAACCAGCTTTTAGTTTTATTAATCTTTACTATTGCTTCTTTCATTCCTTTTTCATTTATTTCTGCTTTGATCTTTATGATTTCTTTCCTTCTACTAATTTTGGGGGTTTTTTGTTCTTTTTCCAGTTGTTTTAGGTGTAAAGTTAGGTTGTCTACTCAGTGTTTTTCTTATTCCTTGAGGTAGGATTGTATTGTATAAACTTTTCTCTTAGAACTGCTTTTGCTGCATCCCATAGGTTTTGAGTTGTCGTGTTTTCTTTGTCATTTGCTTCTGGAATTTTTTTCCTTTTGATTTCTTCAGTAACCTGTTGGCTATTTAGAAATGTGTTGTTTAATCTCCATGTGTTTGTGTTTCTTACTGTTTTTTTCTTGTAATTGATATCTAGTTTCATAGAGTTGTGATTGGAGAAGATTCTTGGTACAATTTCAATTTTCTTAAATTTACTGAGGCTTGATCTGTGACCCAAGATGTGGTCTATCCTGGAGAATGTTCCATGTGCACTTGAGAAGAAAGTGTATTCTGCATTTGGATGAAATATACTGAAGATATCAATGAAATCTATCTCATCTAATGTATCATTTAAGAATTGTGTTTCTTTATTAAGTTTCTGTTTTGATGATCTGTCCATTGGTGTGAGTGGGGTGTTAAAGTCTTCTACTATGATTGTGTTACTGTAAATTTCTCCTTTTACATCTATTAGTGTTTGTCTTAAGTATTGAGGTGCCCCTATGTTGGGTGCACAGATATTTACAATTATTATGTCTTCCTCTTGGACTGATCCCTTGATCATTATCTAGTGTCCTTCCTTATCTCTTGTAATATTCTTTATTTTAAGGTCTATTTTGTCTGAAATGAGGATTGCTACTCCAGCTTTCTTTTGCTTCCCATTTGCATGGAATATATTTTTCAATCCTCTTACTTTCTTGAGGTCTGAAGTGGGTTTCTTGCAGTCAGCATATGTATGGGTCTTGTTTTTTATTCCTTTCAGTCAGTCTGTGTCTTTTGGTTGGAGCATTTAATCCATTTACATTTAAAGTAATTATTGATATATATGTTCCTATTTCCATTTTCTTAATTGTTTGGGATTGATTAGTAGATCTTTTTTCTTGTGTTGTATTTCTTCACTATGTAAGTCCCTTTAACATTTGTTGTAAAGCTGGTGTGGTGGTACTGAATTCTGTTAACATTTGCTTGTCTGAAAAGATTTTTAATTCTCCATCAATTTTGAATGAGATTCTTGCCAGGTATAGTAATCTTGGTTGTAGATTTTTCCCTTTTAGTAATTTAAATATATCTTGCTATTGCCTTCTGGCCTGCAGAGTTTCAGGCTGTTAAGCATATGGTGTTTCCCTTGTGTGTTACTTGTTGCTTTTCCCTTGCTGCTTTTAATATTCTTTCTTTGTGTTTAGTCTTTGTTAGTTTGATTTGTATGTGTCTTAGCATGTTTCTCCTTGGGTTTATCCCATATGGGACTCTTTGTGCCTCTTGGACTTGATTGACCACTTCCTTTTCCATGGCGGGGAACTTTTCAACTATAATCTCTTCAAATATTTTCTCATACCCTTTCTTTTTATCTTCCTCTTCTGGTACCCATATAATTC
Source organism: Budorcas taxicolor (assembly GCF_023091745.1). Classification (NCBI taxonomy): domain Eukaryota; kingdom Metazoa; phylum Chordata; class Mammalia; order Artiodactyla; family Bovidae; genus Budorcas; species Budorcas taxicolor. Next base: position 18,607,298 of record NC_068910.1, on the reverse strand, counting down.
AAATGTTGGTGCATTTAATATTGTCCCAGAGGTCTCTGAGGCTATTCTCAGTTCTTTTCATTCTTTTTACTTTATTCTGCTCTTCTGAAGTTATTTCCATGATTTTATCTTCCAGCTCCCTGATTCTTTCTTCTGCTTCAGATAGTCTGCTGTTGATTCCCTCTAGAATATTTTTAACTTCAGTAATTGTGTTGTTTGTCTCTGTATGTTTAGTCTTTAACTCTTCTAGGACTTTGTTAATTGATTCTTGCATTTTCTCTGTTTTGTTTTCAAGGTTTTTGATCATATTTACTATCATTATCCTGAATTCTTTTTCAGTTAGTTTGCCTATTTCCTTTTCATTTACTTGGACTTCTGTGTTTCTAATTTGTTCCTTCATTTGTGTAGTATTTCTTTGCCCTTTCATCATTTTTCTTTAACTTAATGTGTTTGAGGTCTCCTTTTCCCAGTCTTCAAGGTTAAATTCTTTCTTCCTTTTGGTTTCTGCCTTCCTAAGGCTGGTCCAGTGGTTTATGTAAGCTTTGTATAGGGTGAGATTAGTGCTGAGTTTTTTGTTTGTTTTTCCTCTAAAGGGCAAGGCTGAGTGAGGTGGTAATCCTGTCTTCTAATGATGGGGTTTGTATTTTTGTTTTGTTTGTTGTTTAGATGAGGAGTCCTGCACAGGGTGCTACTGGTGGTTGGGTGATGCCGGGTCTTGTATTGAAGTGGTTTCCTTTGTGTGAGTTCCCACTATTTGATACTCCCTAGGGTTAGCTGCAGAGAAGGCAATGGCAAGCCACTCCAGTACTCTTGCCTGGCAAATGCATGGACGGAAAAGCCTGGTGGGCTGCAGTCCATGGCGTCGCGAAGAGTCGGACACGACTGAGCGACTTCACTTTCACTTTTCACTTTCATGCATTGGAGAAGGGAATGGCAACCCACTCCACTGTTCTTGCCTGGAGAATCTCAGGGATGGCAGAGCCTGGTGGGCTGCCATCTATGGGGTTGCACAGAGTCGAACACGACTGAAGCAACCTAGCAGCAGTGGCAGGGTTAGCTGCATGGCTCAGAAGTGGCTCAAGGCAGAGAGGAGAAACCCCACCTCCAAGCTAAGAGAAACCCAAGTAAGATGGTAGATGCTGAGAGAGGGCATGGGGGCTGAGTGATGAGTGGCGCAGGACTGGCTGGTGGCAGTTGGGTGGCACAGGAGTGGGAGTGGCAGAGAGGAGATACCCCACGTCCAAGGTAAGGAGCAGTAGTTTCACTTCGCTGGAGCAGCCGTGAAGAGATACCCCACATTCAAGGTAAGAGAAACGCAAGTAAGATGGTAGGTGCTGAGAGTGGCCATCAGAGGGTGGACAGATGGAAACCACAATCACAGAAAACTAGCCAATCTGATCACATGGACCACATCCTTGTCTATCTCAGTGAAACTAGGCCATGCCGTATGGGGCCACCCAAGACATACAGGTCATGGTGGAGAGGTCTGACAGAATGCAGTCCACTGGAGAAGGGAATGGCAAACCACTTCAGTATTATTGCCTTGAAAACCCCATGAACAGTATGAAAAAGCAAAAAGATAGGACACTGAAATATGAACTCCCCACATTGGTAAGTGCCCAATATGATACTGGAGATCAGTGGAGAAATAACTTTAGAAAGAATGAAGGGATGGTGCCAAAGCAAAAACAACACCTGGTTGTGGATGTGAGTGGTGATAGAAGCAAGGTCCGTGCTATAAAGAGCAATAAGCAATAATGCATCTGTTCAGTTCACTTCAGTCGCTCAGTCGTGTCCGACTCTCTGCGACCCCATGAATTGCAGCACGCCAGGCCTCCCTGTCCATCACCAACTCCCATAATTCACTCAAACTCACGTCCATTGAGTCAGTGATGCCATCCAGCCATCTCATCCTCTGTTGTCCCCTTCTCCTCCTGCCCCCAATCCCTCTCAGTATCCGAGTCTTTTCCAATGAGTCAACTCTTTGCATGAGGTGGCCAAAGTACTGGCGTTTCAGCTTTAGCATCATTTCTTCCAAAGAAATCCCAGGGCTGATCTCCTTCAGAATGGACCGGTTGGATCTCCTTGCAGTCCAAGGGACTCTCAAGAGTCTTCTCCAACACCACAGTTCAAAAGGAAAGATATACCCATTTGAATGAAGGATTCCAATGAATAGCAAGGAGAGATAAGAAAGCCTTTCTCAGGGATCAATGCAAAGAAATAGAGGAAAACAATAGAATGGGAAAGACTAGAGATCTCTTCAAGAAAGTTAGAGATACCAAGGGAACATTTCATGCAAAGATGGGCTCAAGAAAGGACAGAAATGCTATGGACCTGTTAGAAGCAGAAGATATTAAGAAGAGGTGGCAAGAATACACAGAAGAACTGTACAAAAAGATCTTCATGACCGAGTTAATTATGATGGTGTGATCACTCACCTAGAGTCAGACATCCTGAAATGTGAAGTCAAGTGGGCCTTAGGAAGCATCACTACAAACAAAGCTAGTGGAGGTGATGGAACTCCAGTTGAGCTTTTTCAAATCCTGAAAGATGATGCTGTGAAAATGCTGCACTCAGTACGCCAGCAAATTTGGAAAACTCAGCAGTGGCCACAGCACTGGAAAAGGTCCGTTTTCATTCCAATCCCAAAGAAAGGCAATGCCAAAGAATGCTCAAACTACTGCACAATTGCACTCATCTCACACACTAGTAAAGTAACGCTCAAAATTCTCCAAGCCAGGCTTCAGCGATACATGAAGCATGAACTTCCAGATGTTCAAGGTGGTTTTAGAAAAGGCAGAGGAACAAGAGATCAAATTGCCAACATCCGCTGGATCATGGGAAAAGCAAGAGAATTCCAGAAAAAACATCTATTTCTGCTTTATTGACTATGCCAAAGCCTTTGACTGTGTGTATCACCACGAACTGTGGAAAATTCTTCAAGAGATGGGAATACCAGACCACCTGACCTGCCTCTTGAGAAATCTGTATGCAGGTCAGGAAGCAACAGTTAGAACTGGACATGGAACAACAGACTGGTTCCAAATAGGAAAAGGAGTACGTCAAAGCTGTATATTGTCACCCTGCTTATTTAACTTCTATGCAGAGTACATCATGAGAAATGCCAGGCTGGATGAAGCACAAGCTGGAATCAAAATTGCCAGGAGAAATATCAATAACCTCAGATAGGCAGATGACACCACCCATATGGCAGAAAGCAAAGAAGAACTGAAGAGTCTCTTGATGAAAATGAAAGAGGAGAGTGAAAAAGTTGGCTTAAAGCTCAACATTCAGAAAAGTAAAATCATGGCATCTTAGCCATAAAATTAATAGATGCTTACTCCTTGGAAGAAAAGTTATGACCAACCTAGATAGCATATTAAAAAGCAGAGATAGTACTTTGCCAACAAAGGTCTGTCTAGTCAAGGCTGTGGTTTTTCCAGTAGTCGTGTATGGACGTGAGAGTTGGACTGTAAAGAAAGCTGAGTGCCGAATAACTGATGCTTTTGAACTGTGGTGTTGGAGAAGACTCTTGAGAGTCCCTTGGACTGCAAGAGATCCAACCAGTCCATCCTAAAGATCAGTCCTGGGTGTTCATTTGAAGGACTGATGTTGAAGCTGAGACTCCAACACTTTGGCCACCTGAGGCAAAGAGCTGACTCATTTGGAAAGACCCTGATGCTGGGAAAGATTGAAAGCGGAAGGAGAAGGGGATGACAGAGGATGAGATGGTTGGATGGCATCACCAACTCAATGGACATGGGTTTGGGTAGGCTCTGGGAGTTGGTGTTGGGCAGGGAGGCCTGGCGTGCTGCAGTTCATGGGGTCACAAAGAGTCGGACATGACTGAGCAACTGAACTGAACTGAACTGAACTGAGGGTTAGTTCTCTGATAGTGTAGCGTCTTGGAATCAGTGCTCCCACTCCAAAGGCTCAGGGCTTGATGCCTAGGCTCTCAGTGTATCCAAATCCACATCTTCACTCAAGCTGGGAGAGGGAAAGAGAAAAGAGGGGAGGGGAAAACAAAAAAAACTGACAACTTAGCAGGAACTTCTCAGAGAATGCTCCAAAACTCAGCAGTGTTTCTGGTGCTGGTGATCAGTGCCTGTACAACCCACAAGGCAGAGCAGAATCTGAATCTGTATTTTTAACAAGCCTTCCCCCCAAATGATTAAGGGAGACAGTCTGGCAGCATCTAATTTATCTATTTATCCACAACATTAAGTCCAGTGCTTATCATAGAGAAGTTGTCCCATAAATATTTATAGAATGGATGTTCACTAAGGATGTTATATGTCTCTTTAAAAGACACAAAGGCAATCTACTCATTGGGAAGGAATTTAGAGTGAAAGTGAAGTCGCTCAGTCGTGTCTGACTCTTTGAGACCCCATGGACTGTAGCCCACCAGGTTCCTCTGTCCATGGGATTTCCCAGGCAAGAATACTGGAGTGGGTTGCCATTTCCTTCTCCAGGGGATTTTCTTGACCCAGGCATTGAATCCGGGTCTCCAGTATTGTTGGCAGATGCTTTACCATCTGAGCCACCAGGGAATCCCATTTGAAATCAACTTCTTATCGGTTTATAACAACAGTAAAATGACCTGCTTTTCTGATTTCTCTCCACTGTGATTCTGCTACCTACCATTCTTACATGCTCAAGAAGAGATAAAAAAGATGAGGAGACTGAGGTTCTGAGAATCTTCAGTTTCCCCAAATCACACAGCCAAGATCTGTCAGGATCTACAACCTGGGCTCATCACATTTCACCTTGGGAAGGTCATAGCAGGGGGCAGAGTGATACTCATCACTGCAAAGTCCAACTAGCTTTAACACAACCTATAGCTATCTGATTTTGAGAGGGATTCAACTGCTCTGAGCCTCAATTCCCTCATCTGTTGCTACATTTTCTGGTATGAAGGCATTAGGAAAGGTGGGATCATACAGAGCAGGGTAAAGTTAACAAGTCTGTTGAAGTGTTTTATAAACTCCAAGAATTATATACCTAAGCCATCACTAAGAGTACTATTAGTCTTTCAGTCAGTTTTTCACTGCTCACTCACATTTCCAATAATGCTTTGTTTTGTTTTTAGTTTCAAACCCAAACAATTTTTGAAAACATGCACCTATGTAGTTCAGTTAATTTATCAGAAAAAGTAGGGAGGAGAAAGAAAAAACAACCTCTCTCCTAGAAATACACTGTTTAAAAAAATCATTAATTGGGGTTGGTTTCTGTCTCCAGAAACTTAAGTCTTCTTAATGACTACCATCTCCATCTCTTTGTGTCTCCATTAAATTATTGCATAAATCTGAAACTAGTCTACATATATTAAAAACAATCGCTCACATTCCAGTTACAGAATCAAAAGCACATTATTATCTGTAGGATGATTCAGACTATAGAAACTCACTGTCTCTGATTTGTCCTGTCTTTTCCCTACCTTAAGGACTTTCAATTGTTTGAGAAATATGTGAATACATCTTAATGAATATTTTGAATCTTAATTAGGTTAATTAGGCAGTATGAGTCCTTGAAATAACAAATTCTATATGCCCTATCTTAGAAACCAGCTATTTCAATTTCATGGCATTAATAATTCTACTAGTTCAGTTTTCTCCTTCAGGGGATACTAGTTTCTGATTTGCCTATTTCTCTCATCTGCCCAATAGAATTATCCTTTGACGTTAAATTCTCTAAGTGTGGCCAGGTCTTTATCTGGACAGAAGTAGAAAGTGAGTTGGGTTACTCTAGGTCTTTGAGAGGAAGCTGGGACAGTATGGAGAGCCATCAGATCACGCTGCAGTCTGACCCCAAGTGAACTAGAGACAGAGAGGAGGTCCTGCAACCTAAGGCAGGTTCAGCAAAGACCCTGGGGAGTCTTAGAGCCAAAACTGGTAGACAACTGTCTCTTCTCCCAGGAATCGGTCTGCCTTAGGGTCCCCAACGCTTTCAGTTATTAGCCAGAGGCAGTCTGTAGGGGGAGTGGTCTTGTTAGGAACCCAGGGTGACTCTCAAATGGCAGCAACTGGGATCCTCAGTTGGTCATGCTCCCTGCAGTAGGAGCTCTGCAAGGAGCTATGTCCACCACAGCGGCCTCCTATGAATCAGACATCTGACTGAAGAGCTGTTGAGGGTCGTTTCTCTGCTACCACACTTAATCGGCCCTATGGTGGAAGAGGAAAGATAAAATGGGGGAGAATATACAGCTTTTGGAAGGGGGCTCAAGGAAATAACAACATCATCCAGGGATTCTTGAGGGTAGGTTTTGTGAACCTAAAAGTTTGTGGGATTTTTTTAAAAACAGCTTTCACTGTGAAGCCATCAGAGCTGATAAGATTCAACCCCAGAGGCAGCAAGACCTTCCAAGTTAAAACAGTAAATAATTTGATTGAGATAAAGATTAATAGCTCAAATCATGTGAGTCAGTCAGAAGCACCAGAGAACATCAATCTCCAAAGATTAATAATGGCAAAAGACAACACTGTGATAATCAGTTTCACAGTGATGGATCATGGGAGAGTTTAATGAGCGAATTTTAGGAGGAGAATTTCAATGGTGTCAACTAGACTGGGGAAGTGCAAATCACACGGCTAAGCCTGCAAGTGCGCTGTCTGCCTAGAGGACACAGGCGGGAATACCATTTTCTCTGTCTGTGTGCTAAATGCTGAACTATCACACAAATTGGTGTCAGGAGGTTGAATGGAATCTGCTGCAGCAAAACGTGACTGGAGCAGAGAAACTGTGCTCACCACTCTAATTTAGAAGGCTGGAGAGCTGAGCTCACAGAATGTAATCGCGTCTTAATGTGCTCAAGGCGACCGAGAATCATCTGTCGTTGTCTGAGGGGCACACAAACTAATGCCATTTGTGGGACTGTGTCATATTTCAGGGAGTAGGGGGCCATTGTCCTCAACTCTTGTCTTTGCAGCCCCTGCCTGCATGGATCCAGTTCTTCTAACACAATCTGGGTCCCCACCAGGCAGCAGACTCCAGGCTAGTTGTGGGAAATAGGATGACAAATGAGCCATGCTCCTGGACCTCAGAGGACTTACAGTTTAAAAAACGAGAGACAGACATGTGCATAAATTATAATAAAATGGAATTTGTCCTGGAAACAGCTGGGAAGCACAGCATGTGTTTTGGAAGATGGACTTTAAAGACAGATGGGTCCATATTTAGCTTTCCTTCTCCCATGCACTGGCTAGGGGGCTGTACCAACCACATCTGAGCCTCAATTTCCTCATTTTCCAAAGGCAGAAAATCATAGTTTTCACCTCAGTTAAGCTATTTTAAAGCTCACAAGAGATAAGACAGTGCATTCTTCACACAATGCCTGATGCAGTGTAGTGTTCTAGAAATTGTAGGAAACAATTGAAGACATAAATTGGTAACACTTTGACGGTATTGTTATCAACATACAGAAAATTAAAAGGCAATATAAAGTAAGGATAAATGAATTATTACTACAAAGAAGGATGGACCAGGATGTGAAATAAGATTAGAATAAAGCTTGAAAGAAGAAGAGAGAAAGATGTGAGATGGGCCTGAAAAAAAAGAGTTTTCCAGATTAAGAAGGGAGAAAAGTTTAAAGACAGAAGAACTGTTAAGAGCCAAAGCAGAGAGTATGAAAATCCATGATAGTTTTAAAAATGGCAAGAACTTCAGTGTGACTAGGGTATGTTTCAGTGTGGTCTACGGGCTGAGGTACGAAGAGCTGACTGGATCAAGACAGTAAAAACGTTCTAAATACCATGCGGAAGAGTAGAGAAGAAAATCTTAGAGGAATTCAAACAGAAACATAACATTTCTAAAGCATAGAGGTGATCTTCAAAGTGAAAAAATTAATAAGTAAAATGCACAGGAAGGAATTTGCTGTTACATAATTTATTGGAGTTTGATATGCCCTTTGTCAAATCAAATCCCTCCAAATGAAATTATATTCTGCAAAAGCATAATTTAAACTAGTATCTTAGAATATGAGTATTAGTCCCAAAGACCAAGTAACAATTGATAATTATCCTTTTAAAAAATGGCTAATTCTGCTAATATCGGCTATGTGTGTAAGATCAATGACTTTTACTAAGTGCCATTCATCTTCCTCCATAAAGATGCTGCCCGGAATGACCGCTGCCTAAGGAGCACCTCTTATGAACCAAGGCTTTTGTGGCTTGTGAGTTCATTACTTATTTCCCGTTTTGTGGATGAGGCTACCAAGTTTCTAAGAGACGACGGAGCTTGCCCAAGGTCACAAGGATAGAAATGGGGTGCCTGGGCTGGGGGCAGAAGCAACCTAACTTCAGAATGCATGAGGTAGACCTACACATTACTTCCCTCCGCTTGTTCAAAAGAGAAGAGAAACCCCAGCAGTGACAATCTCTTCTGTATGCAGCAAGAAAGGCTATAGACTCTTGCTGGTTTCCACTCTATTCACACTGGGAAAATTACATTATAAATGAATCCTGATGAAACATTCAGCTCTCCCCTCCCTATGAGCTAAGAAGCCTCACTGCAGTCCTGAGGCCTCATAGAAAGGACCTTTGGAGAAAAATCCAGGGGCCTTGATTGCATTTGTTTTTTAATTAATCTAAGGTGTTAATTTGCAGCTGGAGGAAAATTAATTTTTCTTTTTGTTAATCTAATGGCCACAGGCAGCACCAGCGCTATTGCAGCAAAAGTCTGGAATGGCTGTCAAGCTCCCTGGCGAGCCAATAAATGCAGTGGCAAATAAAACAACTACCCCGGAAGGCACAAGGATTTAAATAATTTCTGCAGATGGTCTCTGCTTCTCTCAGTGAAGAGAGAAAAAGGCTAATTGCAACCTAATCAGACCACACTGACATCCAGGCAAATCCATTCTTCTGATCCTTTCACATTTCTTCTCTGAAAATGAGAAGGAAAAATAAACAGTACTTCTCTAGCTGCAGAGAAGTACTACAGGTTTGGGGTTTCAGAAAGTGATGATGTGTTTTCCTCTCCCTGGGAAGCTATTCTCTTCCCTGGCCTCCTTTCCTTATCCTCTCTTATAGAACTGCTTTGAAGGCTGGGACTCTTAACTAGAATGAAGACTACTATACGTAAAATGAATGAAAGCTATAGGCTACCTGGTTCTACTGAAGGAAACTCAGAATATATCATATCTGTAACTCAAGTAATTTAAGGAATGTGAAACAGAGAAGCTTGTGTGCAGCCAAGATGTTCCAAGGGCATTGGGGTGATAAGCCCAGATGAAGCTCTTACAACCATGTTTCTTGCTCCAAAGCCCTTTATGAAGGTTTGAGATGTTCCAGAGAAAGCCACCAGGTACTGGTCAAAAGCCTGTCCAGGAACCTGCACTTTAGACTCTAAGAAACGTGATGAGAAAACAGCAGAGGCAGCTGAAATATGACACTGACTCCAGAGTTAATGAGTGTTAGTTTACCTGATCGGAGAAGGCAATGGCACCCCACTCCAGTACTCTTGCCTGGAAAATCCCATGGACGGAGGAGCCTGGTGGGCTGCAGTCCATGGGGTCACTAAGAGTCGGACACAACTGAGTGACTTAGCTTTCACTTTTCACTTCCATGCATTGGAGAAGGAAATGGCAACCCACTCCAGTGTTCTTGTCCGGAGAATCCCAGGGACGGGGGTAACCCCCGTGGGCTGCCATCTCTGGGGTCGCACAGAGTTGGACACGACTGAAGTGACTTAGCAGCAGCAGCAGCAGTTTACTTGATGTTACCAGCCATCTTTTAAAAATATTTTCTTACTACTTAATATTATCACTTCACATGTCAACTCACATTGACTGGTGGTAGCTACATGGACCACCATGTTTAAAAAAGTTCTGGGAGACTCAGTGAACAGGGAGCCCAAGACCTCAGTGATGTCCACTTGGACATCAGATAGGGGCATAGGGACATCTGGGCCAGGCACTGCTCCCCATGTACCACATGATTATTTCCAAGGTTGCCAGTGATGATAGACCTCAAACCTGATGGGAATTTTAACTCCTAAAACATCATCTGTCCAATGGACCTATCCACTAAACCATTTTGAACAAAGGAGTATCAGTCAAACTTTAAATTTAAAAAAATCCCTAACATTTATTTTCTTCTAGAGCAATTCTTTCCAAAGAAAGTTGTTCCTCACAGTGAGCCTCTTTCAAACCCTTTCCATCTTGAAAAGAAAGGAGCTTGAAAAGTTGCAGCATTGGTTCTGAATCTATAAATGAAATACATAGTTAAAACTGTATTAAAAAACAGGGGGAAAGACTCATATGGGCAGCAAGGGGTTACACCTTTGTGCAGAGAAAATTTTTTTTTTTTCCCAAAGTGGGTGAGAAACAGACGCAATGAATTCAGCCCATCCACTTTTTAATGGCTTGCATTATTAAAAACATTACTTATGCTTTTTTGCATGACAAAGAACATGAGTAATAATTTTGATAATAATTTTGTCTTTGATACACAAAGGAACTCAGTGTGAAAGTTTTTAAAATACTATCTTTGGGGCAAAACTGCAGATTAGCAACACACTGGGAAATGAGCTATTCAATTGAGGGAGAAGTCAGCAGTACCTTTTTTTTAAAAAAAATTTTAAATTTGGAAGCCTAGTAGAAAGCTAATAGAATGCTTTAACAGTCAGATGTCCATTACAATATCTGGTCAATAGAACAAAATGTCAAATTCCTGATTAGGAAAACTTTTTGTTAAAATATTACATATATATGTATGTATAGTTTATATACAATTTCTTAAAACATGCCTCTACTATAATAGTTTTTCAGTCTACCAAATACATTTTGAAGATATTCAGATGGCTTGTGGTTCAAACCACACCAATGGTTTTCAGTTCCATATAATTAGTAGATAATTAACACTTGAACTTTAATGACAAGCTTGAACTTTTATAAATGTATCTTCTCCTGAGTTCTTTGCCAAGTGACAACTGGCATATATTCATTCAACAAGAATATATTGGGCATCTACTGTGTGCCTGATATTGAATCTAAGGGTACAAAAATAAATAAAATAGACAACTTTTCCTACCCTTGTGGAATCTACATTCTAGCATGAGGAGGCTGCTGCTGAAGAAAAAAAACACATAGTAAATATGAATATGAATATGTTGTATACTAGAAGTGCTTTGGAAGAGGATAAATCAGGATGGGAGAAATCAGAGGTACCAAGGATGGGATATGGCATCTAATTCAGGGAGAAAGGAACATTAAATTAGATTTGAAGGAAGTGAGAGAGTTAACTGCATGGTCCCATTGCAGCTAGTGCCAAGACCCTGACCATGGTGGGGAGGCTGTGTGTGGAGGAGATTTAGGGGGCTGGGGAGACCAGGATCTCCACCTGGGCTCTGCCAGGTTCAAGCGCTACTGGACTGGAGAGGACAAGAGGCTCAGATCTACAAGTCTGGAGTTCAGAAAGAGAAGTGGGATGGCAAGGTAAATACGCATGTTCTTGGCATAGAGATGGCACTGAATGCCACGAGGCCACGTGAGATCTCTAAGGAAGTGACTGCAAATAAAGAAGGAATCAGGGTCAAACATGAAGGCCTGGTGCTTTCCAGAATTGGAGAGGAAAGAAAGAATCGCAACAAGAATGGAGGAGGCTGTGCTAACCTGGAAGATAGTTGCAGACACTGCATCAGGGAGGAAGACATATCATTTGAGTTAATATCAAGGCCACTGACTGACAAGGCAAAACGGATGTGGAAAACCACCAGTGCATGGAGGGTCTGGTCACCAATGTAATTATGTCCGCGTGGTGTCTGCCTCACAGACCCTTTGGTTTTATGCCTCTCACTACTTTGCAAATAGGTCACAACCCCATCTCCCCAGAGCAAGGTCACAACCTGGCTGCTCATCTATAGGACTCAGCTGTGGAATTTTGTCATTTTCTTTGTGCTTGGGCAGCACAATGTTTAATAAATTGGAAGATAAATTAATGCTGTGAAACGTCATATTTAAACAATACAGATTTCTATGTTCTCCTGAGAAACTTTAAGCTGTCAGTGTTCTGACCGAATTCCCATCAAACAACAGTGACTGACTGGAGCTGAGGGATGTGAGTATCCAGATCCCCATGGCACCAACAATTTGTCAGTGGATGCGTGCACGCGCATGCGCGCGCGCGCGCACACACACACACATACACACGCACGCACGCACACCTGCTAGCCTCTCTGACATACAGAGCCTGGTTTGAGAGAGAAACACTGCAGTTTGCAATCTTTCTCTCTTCAGAACTTTCTGAAATGGAATCAGATCTCAAAGGTTCTGAAGCCACTCCATAGAGCTTTGTCTATATGAAAGATAATCTTTGGAGAGTTCTGTGTATCAGTCTGTAAAACTTCTGTAAGGTTGTGACAGATTTCTTCCAGACCAGCAGGGAACACCAGTTCCCAGAGATGTTAATAAGTGTTAAGTGGCAAGAAGATTTCATGTTTAGACAAGAGTGGCAAATATCAAGTTAGACTTAATTTCCTGTTTGCTTTTACTGTGGGGCATCTTGTAAGTTTCAAATGCTAATGTGTGCTAGGACTCTTCAAGAGTCATGTCCTATACACAGTTACTCAGACCTGTCTGGCCACGGACAACACCTTGCAAGAGGCAAAATCCATAGGGTGCTCTGGGGAATGGCTATTCTAGGCAGGGACTCCCAGGAAGGCCAGGACCATATCTTCTGACTTCCAGATGTCAACACCTTGAAAGGTATCTAACACACAGGTGTTTGACAATTTGCTAAATGCATTACACGTTGAAGGGGCGGGACACATCACCCAGGCAGAAGTAGTGGGATTCTAAATTTCATTCCATAACTGGACTACAGAAGACGGGTCACGCAGGCCCTGCACAAAACCAGCTCTTGGGAACCTGGGATGTGAGCCTCCTCTCAGCTACATGAATTAGACAGCCACCACCCTCAGGCAGCCAGGGCCCTGCATGTCAAAGAGTGGCACGTACAGCCTTGGAAGGTGCTGGTTCCAAAGCCTTCCCTGCAACTGACGGAGTCAGCCGGGCACAGAGCACACAACCCGGCTGCGCCACCCGGCGCCTTCTGATCATCCCCCCTGGGGCTGGTGCACCACAGCATCACTCGCTACCCAGGGTCATGGTGCTTTAAACTGGGTGACGGGCTCTGGCAGTAGATCACAGTGCCCAGCAGTAGATGTCTGGCATTCCAGCTTCAGTATGTGGGAGTCTGACTGTTTGCGGAGGCAGGAGCTTAAATTAAACCTGCTGTGAAGATGAAACGACTGGGAAGGGCAGTAGCATGGGGTTTGGGCCGAGTGGGCCCCCAAACATCTGCCTCTCTGCCTGGTTTTGTCCTTCTGCTTCTCCTTTAAAAACTGTCATTTATTCAGCACTCACACTGTGTGCAAGGCATTTCCTTTTCAAGATAGCCTCACGAAGCAGGCTCTTAACCCCATTTTACAGGCAAGAAAGCCAAGCCTCAGAAAAATTTTACCCGTCTTATTCGAGGTCACACAGCTAGAAAGTCGCAGGGCTCAGATTTTTGCCTCGGGTCTGACCTGATCCTAACCCACCCTCATATATACTAGAAAAGACTCAGGAAGATCACACAGTGGCTTGACAAAAAGTCATTGTGCAAATTCTTTCACAGGTCCACACCTCCACCCAGACACAGATTTTGAGATTATTTTTTCCAAACTGGCCTTGTATGTACTTTGCTATGTATCTGGTAGTACTTCTGATTTTCATGATTTTTTTTTTTTTTAGTTTTTTGCACTGAAAATGTATTGCCTTTATAAATTTGAAGGAGCCCAAAAGCATATGTTATTTCAAAATAGAATAAAATTAAAAAGCATAAGATTTGTTCTTGGATTTTTTTTCCCTCTTCACAAAAAGGCGATTATCGATGTTGTCAGACATTAAAACCACATTACCACTCCCCTGTGTGGTCTCATTTGGGAGATGAAAATATTCTGACCTAGACAGAGATGGTGGTCCTACATCACTGGGAGTGTACCACGTGCCACTGCTTGTACCCCTTAAAACGGTTAACTTTATGTTGTACAAATCTCTCCTCCAAGAAAGAACACCCCCACATTCTGGACCGCAAGATTAAAGACAAACATACTTTGCCCTATAGAATCGATTCTACGTTTAACAAGGTCTCTGCCAAGCTGCAGACATCCTGCGGGGCCGCTGGGCATTCTCCGAAATTCATGGACAACAGCAGTTTCCTGAGTTGCCAAATGAGTCATTGCCACTAGAAACACGGAAGCAGCAGCAGCTCATCTGGGTGAGGGGGAAAAGCGCCACAGTCAACACACCCTGAGCTCGTGGGTTCTAGAGCATTCAGCAGTGTGGTGGACTCCAGTTCTCTCAGCCCTGCTCAGCCAGCTAAACATGTGTCTGTGCTCAGTCGTGTCTGACTCTTTGTGACCCCATGGACTGTGGCCCACCAGGCTCCTCTGTATATGGAATTTTCCAGGCAAGAATTCAGGAGTAGGTTGCCATTTTATTCTCCAAGGTATCCTCCCGACCCAGGGATCGAACTCATGTCTCTTATGTCTCCTGCATTGCAGGAAGAGTCTTTACCACTGTGCCACCTGTGAACCCTCAGTTGAACATGCCCCATTACATAAATGTGTCCTCATGACAGGCAACACTGCACGTCTAAATCATAGGCACTTGCATGCGGTGTTCCAGAGGGAGAGTGAAATGTGTGTTGTCATCTGCCACCCAGCGTTACCAAGAGACCTAGGACAAACGCTTAGATCACAGTCCACCAGAATTCAGAATGCAATTTCAGATTGTGTGGTGGTTTTCTGCCATGCAAGTCTAATCAGCTCATGCGGGGATCAAGGCTATGGTGCTGTCCTCGTCAGCACTCTCCCCAGACTGTTTACACTTTACAAAGATCAAAAGCATACAGATATTGGAGGAGAATATCAAGAAATGGCCCTATACTTTAATTTCGCTCATAAGGTCGAGGCTTTATAACGAGGCTCACAGAGGAGCAATACAGTGAACTAGAAACACATGTTAAAAGAACCTCTCCTATATCAAAAGGGAAAAATAGGTCACTGACCATTTTAATGGGATCATTTCAGTCCACTGGCCCCTGGTGCTAAAACTATATTAGAAATGGAAAAGAGAGGGGCTCTTTCATATTCACTAATAATGTCCCGACAGCAGTCAGACTGAATTTAGTCTAAAATGGTACACTTCTGCAGAAGGCGGGAGAGGCCTACGTATGAATAGAAATGTATCTTAGGACAGGTTTCCTTAAACGACATCTTGAGACAAACTTTGTATGCAGGTGGTTTCTTTGGCAAATGGGTATCTGGGGCAGGAGTGAGGGGCTGGGAGGTCGAGCCAGGGAACGGGGGAGGCGAATGCAAAGATGTGCCATCTGAGTGGCCCCCACCATGGGCACTGTGATGTCTGACCCCCGAGGACCTTCTGTGAAGCCTTCTGAAATGTGCCTTTGGAAGCGTCCCGCTGAGGGTGAGGAGGGGAAGTATGTATCCCTGACTCTCAGCTCCCACTGGCCAAGGCTGGCCCTAAGGTGCATTAACTCTCAGATCCCCAAGCTGTAACTGCCAAGCAGCTCTGACAGTCACCCTGTGCCACAGGGTCAGAGAATCCCTACCTGAAACCCAGGAGGTAGGTGGCGTGCACCCAAGCAAGACACTGTCCACTTATACCTGTGCAAGCCTGCTTTAAAGCCCATGAGAACTGGTTGTTGCAGCCACAGTAGAACCAGAGGTCAGGGGTCATACCAGCTCTGAGCTGACTGGGGCCCATTGGCTGCACTAGTTGAAATCCACAGACTGGACACAGACAAAGCTTTAACATGAAGCAACGCACTCCTCTAATCCCACCTCATCAAGCAAAGGTGTTCAAAAGTGAATGTCTGCTCAATTCTGAGCATGTTAACCATGGAACTCATATTACTAAAGGAACTGCTACTTCCTTGCCTCTTTACATTAACAAAAAAGAGGTTCTCTACTTCTAATATCCGGTATTGGCTCCTGTATCAAAAGTATTGACATCATGGCTCATGTAATGATTTTGGACAGAAAAGGCGAATACTGAATGTTCTGCCAACATAGACATTTTTCTTCTATCCTCTTCCTCAGAATAGCCTCTGATTTGCCTCCTTTGCCACATTTCTACTCTCCTATCCCACACGGAAATATTTATGATTCAAAAATTCCGAAGCTTCGTCTCTGTATTCATACAGTGGTAAAATACCACTGCAGAAGACCTGCAGACAGAGGGAACTCAGTCCCAGGTTATATCATAAACATCTGGGCTGAAGAGACGACTTGTTCATGAGTTTGACCTTTCTTTAATTAACTAACAAAATGATAGTCTTGTGGAGATTCACAAAAAACAGTATTGAATAAATCTGGTTATTTTGCAGTAAAAGGAGAAAAGGATGATGCTTTCGTGATGTTGTTTAGGGCAGGAAATTCTGAAGTGGCTGCAAGTGTGGGGAGGACAAAATAAGCATGGCTACCTTGATATTTTGTGGCTTTTCCAGGTTTCTTGAATGGTCAGTGGCTAAATGTCCCTCCTTGCAATCTAAACCTGGTCTGCCTGGCCCCAGGTTCTCAGTGGTTAGTAAGTTCTCCCTTCAATACACACCCTCCGGCAATTGCAGTAGAGCTGTTTGCTTTTCCATCTAGGGATATAAATTGTTCCCTGAGATGTGCAGACACACAATCTGGCATAGGGGTTTGATTTAAATGTGCTGTCAGTTTTGATTTTTCACATTACCTGCTCATGCTGGCAGAGGGGGCCTACTAAACTAGCAATAAGTTTCAATCCAAGGAGGTCAAAACAAACCCAAGTCATGTGAGTAGCCAGGGGCTTCTTCTGATCAAGTTCAGCAAACTGAAGGGACCAGCCGCCCCATGCACACAACAAAGGAGACGGCGGTCCTTTCCAGGGTTCAGCACAGGATTCCACTCTCATTAGTGTCTTCCTTTTTAGAGAACACACTTGTAAATTATCTACACAGAGATACAACAGCTGCTATTTATATGTCCTCAGAGCAGATTCCTTGACCACAAAGAAAACAAGAAACAAACAAAAAAAAAAAAACCCAGAGAATATTTACAATTCTTCTTTCAGAAACTGCCTGGTCAAACAGTCTGAAGTTCTAATGGTGCCCTGCATACAGATGCACTCTGTAAGTTTTTGCAGAATAAAATGCAATGGCCTTCACTCCCAGTATCTGGATTATTTATTTATTTTTTGCCAGGGCATGTTCTTCCCTTTTTGTGATAGAGGTTTGGCCTTTGGTTTCCTCTTCAAAGACATACAACTGCCCATAGTTCCAGCTCAACAAGGGTGGTGCATGGCACAGCTGTCTCTAGAAACTGTCTACCTGGAAACCACTGTTAACAGTGATTCTTCCAAACAAGCAGCTTGAGAGAGATTTTTTTCTTATTCAACTCTCAAGCATCTGGGCTAGCCAGATTATAGCAGTCAAGATGGGCTGGGTCATGCTGCAGTAACAATAAAGCCTCAAATCTCAGTGACTTCTAAGCACAGAGGTCTATTTCTCTGTCACACCACATTTTTTCTATATGGCTTCCTGGGGGGACTCTGCTCATCGTAGTTACTCAAGGCCCTAGTGGATCCTAGGCCCCTCATCTCAGTAGTGCTCCCACATTCCCTGAAGCTGGGGGAAAATAGAAGCACTTCATTGTCTTCTTCTGGCAACTAGATATTTCCACCTAGAAGAGGTACATGTCCTTTCCTCTCACATTGACTCACCCAAAGCAAGTCATAGACCTTATCTAACTGCAAGGTAGCAAGAAGTGTAATCATCCCTATACCGGGAAGGAGGCAGTAAAATCAAGTACCCGGACCAGGCCGGATGACTAGCATGCAGCTCCATTCTGGACTCATGTGGGGGGATCCTTGTAGCTTTGTCTCTGGATGGTGTGTAAAGTCCTCTGAAAAATCACTGGGCATTAGTTCATCATTTTTTTTTTTTTAGGGTTAGCAGAAAGCAACACAACATTATAAATCAACTATACTCCAATAAAAATTAATCAAAACTATACTCTAGTAAAAAATTAGTGAAAACCAAACAACCCACCGAGAAGAACTTTTCATAGAAATAAGTCAAGTCACTGTGTTACAGTCAAAAATGATTTAAGGCATGATCCAACAACTCAGTCCGGTATCGTCTGGAAGTTCTTAAACCTCTTACTTTTTCCTTCCATTAAAAATGAGGCCCTTAACTCATACACAGAGAGAAATGACTCTAGACAGTTCTACTCCTGTTTGCCTTAGTGGTTTACCAGTACAGCAATACTCTCAAGACAAAGTTTTATTGTTTACTAAAAATCTGGGAATTAAGTCAAATGACGATTTGGTTAAGTGATGTGTCCCAGAAAGGAGCTGGGAGAATGAATGAGCAGAAAGGCCCTGTTGGACCTCTAAGGAGAGAAGGTGATAAAGAAAAAACAATCAGATAGGGAACACCATGATAAAGCTTATGCCAGGTCCAGCAACACCCCAGGAAAAGCATTTCTCCTATGACTAATGCTTCTAACCTTCCATGATGTTAAAGAATCTCAGAGGGCTGCCAGGACATAAGTGTAGAAGTAAACAAACCCCAAAAAAGAGATGCATGTTTGTGGCAGAAGGCAAGGTCAACAAATTTAGGAGACTGACATTGCCTGGGAAATCTCAGAGTGTGTGTGCATATAAAATGCATGTTTATTATATGCACATTATACATTGTATATTATGTGTATATTATACACAATATGTTATATTACATACCTAATATATTATACTAAACTCAACACAGTATTGGCTTAAGAATCCAGAGCTAATATTTCTGCTCTTCCCTAAGAGCAAAAGTCATCAAACTATACTTTACAGGACCAAGTGGGCTGTTTTTGAATTACCTGGGAGCAGAGAATAAGTTTACATTTTTAAATTGTTGGAAAAAATGCAGAAATTCACTGTATCTCATGTCATGTCTAAAATTCCCATCTAGCTCTTTACGGAAAAAAAAAAAAAAAAATGCTTGCGGTTCTCACCCTAGAGTGAAGAAAGGAGACTACCTCCAACACCTTCCCATAAACACTAAGGGAAAGCTCATTAAGGGAAATCATGAAGGACCCCATCGATGAGCATGGGAGTCACCTTTTGTTGGTCATGAAAATGTCATTCAGGTAGACTGAGTGTAAAGAATGGAAGGAACTGGGAAAATGGGGCAGAGAATCAAGAGAAAGACAGTGGTATAAAGGGAATCACGTAAAATTGGCTTTCACAACCAGAATGTATATTTACCTCTTATTGCTTAAGTTATTTTTTAGCTTTGTGACTGAGCCTTGGATTGCTTGTCTGTGCAATGCAGGTAATTAATGTTACTGGATCTTCCCAGTCGTCTGCATTGGTGTATACATCAACCAGGACAACTGGGCAGAGCCCCATCTGAACGTTAAATAGGGCCAAGCAAAAAGAGCTGTTGGTGGAGTTCAATCTCCACACAGTTAGTAAAGGTGGCACCACTGTCTCGTTCACATGGTAGATTCAGCAAATGCTTGATGAGAATTGGTGTCACTATTTAAATGTGAGGAAACCAGGTAATTAATCAAGGCTTGACATGGATATCCAAGCCCCAGTATACTAAGACAACTTGGCATCTCTGACATTAACAATTTAGTTCTCAATTAGGTGCCAAACTATACATAGCAACAGAAGGGGCCTGGTCTCTAGAGTGAAAGAAAATAGAGAGCAGAGATCAATAGAGAACTTAATTTTTCTAAGTTTTCACTCCTTCCATGTATGTGCAACCATTCAACGATGATGAAGCATTTTCCATATTCAATGCCTTCTCAGTGATAGAAGAAATAAAATCCCTACTCTCAAGGAGCCACTAGTCTCCCGATGGCAAGAGACAGCTGGTAAAGCAGAGGAACTGCAGTTGCACTCGTCACACTATACCGTGCGTGCGTGCTCAGTCGTGTCTGACTCTGTGACCCCACCAACGGTAGGCCTAGAGGCTCCTCGTCAGTGGGGTCTTCCCGGCAAGAATACTGGAGTGGGATGCCATAAACAAAGTAATAAATAAGCCAGTTAATTATAGATGATAATGTATGCTATGAAGATAGTAAATATGGGTTGAGAGTGATTGGATGAGGTCAGTTTAGGAAAGGTGACCTAACATTTAAGCGTGACCTGAAAAGGGGACCAGGAGCCAGACATGTGACCAGCTGCAGGGAAAGCCTCCTGGGGATGGCAGTGCAAGGGTCCTGAAGTTTCAAGGGGCGGAAAGGCCAGAACGACATGAGGGAAGGGGAGAGAAGCACAAGAACAAGGCTGGAGAAAGAGATGGGGGTCAGATCATGCCCAGATTTGGCACTGACACAAAGCTTGCCTTGCTTTTGATTGGCAGCAAGAGATAAGGTTAAATGTTTACACCCAAGCATCTGTGGTTTGATTCCTCATCTTGGAGGCTGGAGAAAGAGGGACCAGGACTCAGAGGGACTTACAAATACAGCATGGTGGGGGAGAGTGGGTCTGACCAAACTGAGGGAACTGAACCTCAAACTGAGCCTGAGGGGCAACTGCAGGACCAGAGGTGCAAGAAGGGCCAGGGCTGGGAGCTGAGAAGACAGAGAGAGCGGCAGAAGGTAAGAGAAGATAGCAGAAGGTGAGAGGGGCCACGACATCTATCGTCAACTGTCTCTCTGCGGGGCTGGAAGATATTCTGGTTGGGTTGATTGGAATTAAAGCACAGGGTGACTGTTGTGCATCTAGAAACATGCTGGAGGCTGTGCGAGCCCACTGGAGGCTGAGTCACCCCCTGTTTCCTCAAGCAGTTATGAACATGAGGTGTAAGCCACAGCTAGAGGAGAATAGATGCTGAACCAGGTGACGTACTGTGGTCTGCTGGTGGTGTAGTGGTCAGAGGAAGCCTCCTTTAATAGGGAGCACCCAGGGCAGAGAGGAAAGGAGAAAGAACTTAAGATGGGCCTTAGAAGTCATGACAAATTTGAAATGGCAAAGAGTGGGCAGGAAACAGACAAGCTGAGAAGTAGGGTAACAAGTAAGAACACTCCTGAGGGAGGCCACTGTGACTTCCTTCTCTGGTAATTAGAGCAAGATGTATTTTACAGTAACGTTTCAACAATACACTCAATTCCCTCCACCTACCACCTGGCTCAGATCAATGCCACCTCCTCTTTCTTAATAGACAGAGTTCAGAGAGACTCCAGACAGAAGAGGGGAAACTGGCTCTTGTGAAAACAGGTTGTTTTCTTCTTTGAAACCTCTTACAAAGGGGACGCTGCATGATAATGAAAAGTATTACCATCATTATTATTTTCTTGAAATATTGGACTCTCCCATAACAAAAGCTTCATTCTCTGTAATCTGATTGTTGTTTGGTATCATGAAGACATTGAAATTCATTTACACCTTCAGCTCTTGCTACAACGAGTGCCACCTGCTGCTCTCCCTCTGTGGCGGGTTTATCCTATTATGCTATTTATAGGGACTCCGTGGTAAAGGTGGCAGGAATAGTGATGCCAAACTTTCCTGCTTTTCTCCATCTGACAGCTGGCGTGTTGTCTGACAACACAAAGAGAAAGAAGAAAGGTTGCATATCAAAATATTTTGAAGGCACTGCTGTCAAATACACAGACACACAACATGGATAATTACTTGAGTTTCACTGCATTGTCCAAAATGAAATCTTTCTAACCTAGGGACAGTTTTCAATAATTTGGTTCTCGATTCTAAAATTTGTAGCTTTTCTTATTGCACAAATACATATAAAACTCAAAATAATTATTCTGTTACCCAGGAAATCAAATCTGAGTATGAGGCTTTTTGAATTTTTACTCCTAATATGTGAAGTGAGTTGATCCAAGTAAAGCTGCATCATATAAGTTATACTCAGACCGACTCTGATAAACAAAAAATAAATTCACTTCCCACAAAAAACAAAAAATGCACATGGAAAACTCTGCCTAAGATGGGGCTTACTATAACTAATTCCCAGGAGTATTGAGATTTAAGAAGCACTGGACACTTGACTTAACTGACTGGAAGCTGTTCCCTGGTTAAGTATGACCTATGTACTAGCCTCTGGGTTCTAAAAGCTCCACAATATGGAAACATCTTAGAACAGCCCCCTCCAAGTACTTCTGCTATTAAAACATCAATCTCTACAGCAGTGTCTTTGGCCTACCTTGTGGCAAACTTTCCTCAAGGTAAAGGTCTTTTGTTAAGATGAATCCACTCCCTATTTTGTCAGTTGTCACAAAGCCTAAGGTTGAAATTGTGAGAAGGTGCAAGTGTTTGTAATGAACTTTTCACCTTCCTGACCATAACTTGTGCGTTCATTGAGTCATGTCAGATTCTTTGTGACACTATGGGCTATAGCCTACACAGCTCTTCTATCTATGGGATTTTCCCAGCAGGAATACTTGAGTGGGTTGCCATTTCCTCCTCCAAGGGATCTTCGAGACCTAGGGATCGAACCTGCGTCTCCCATGTCTCCTGCATTGTAGGCAGATTCTGTACCGCTGAGCCACCCAGGAAGCCCTTTCACCTTCCAGCTACTAACTTCTACAGATCCTTCCCTTCTGCCACCGGCCCCCAGCTGCCTGGATGAGGAATGAGTAGCCAGCCAGGAATGGTTCTCCAGAAGTTGTCCTGATCTTTGATTTGTGTCCCAGGCCTCCAGAAGATGCACCACACCAATTAGATTCTCTCTTAGGAATTTAAAACAAACCATACAGTTAAGTTCCCAGGTGGTGCTGAGAACTTTGGAAGGGTTGGGATGCAGTGGGTGGTGGCACACACACAAAGTCCAGAGGTTCTTAAGACTTCAAGGCAAGTGGCTGAGGGTTAGAAGACATCAGATACATTGGAAAAAATAAATTAGAGAAAGTGAGAGAAACAGAAGTGAAGGTCATGTCAATCCCAAGAGCTGCCTTGGTCTGGACCTTATGGAAGTTAGGTTGTGTACCATCCCCGAGATTCCTGGGAGATTTCTGTACAAAAGAAAGACGGCCTTTAACCTTGAGCTAGTTAAGCAGGTCTCGGCTCCTTTCAGGGGCTTCCCAGGTGGCTCAGTGGTAAAGAATCTGCTGCCAATAGAGGAGCTACAGGAGATGTGGGTTTGATCCCTGGGTTGGGAAGATCCTTCAGAAGAGGAAATGACAACCCACTCAGCATCCTTGCTAGGGTAATCCCATGGACGCAGGAGCCTGGCAGGCTACAGTCCATGGAGTCATAAAGAGTCAGACATGACTAAGCATGCATGCATGCACTGTTCCTCAACTGGAAGATCCCTTACTGCTAAGATGAGGGATAGGATACCTGAATCAGAGTCACCTGGATGATGGTTAAACATACTCAACACTGGTTTCCCTCCAGATCTCCTGAAGCAGAAAACACTAGGGATGCATACTGGGGATCCACATTTTTACCAAGTACCACATACCCCACTGGAACCTAAGATCAACATTCCTTACATAAATACCTTCAAAGGCATTTTGCATATAACAGTTAATGAGAATATGAAGAACAAAAAGTCAACTTATAACTCTATTTAGTTTTCAGATTATGTTCACATTGTCCTTAAGTCTTTAAAAAAAACACACACACACACTGCAAATGTGAGAGGTGGTTAAGTTAGCACACAGGCAGCAAACACTTGTGCTAATCACTACTTATTACTGCGTCAAGTTCCAGCTGTTTTCCTTAAGCAAACATGTGCCTATTAAAATCGATATCACATACAGCTTCAGTTTCCCCTTCTGTCCCTACACTACTGTGTGTCATAAAGAAGCTGCCTTGTAATAATTGTGATGATTTCAATGCAAATGAAGTGAGAAAGCTGATGTCAAACTGCATCCAGAATCACAGAATTACAGAGCTTAGTCTTTCAACAAATATTTACTAACTCTGTGCCTAGAATTCCACTGGGCACAAAAGACATAAAAATAATAGATGTCAAGCCTTGACCTGAAATAGTTATAACCTTGGCTTGGAGGTTGGGGAAGATAGACCTATAATTTATTATGCAATTTATTAAGACTACCAGGAAGTTCTGTGAACACCAAAAGAGACATACAGCAAATGTCCACTGGGGACATCAAGGCAGTGGAGTGAACTCTAGTGGAGTGTAACAGGGGAGGGACAGGTAGGTGACCTTCAGCTCCACTCAAACACTGTCTAGTATAATACAGACTGTATCTGGGTGGGTTCATTCTCTTTAATTCTGGAACTGAGAGTTAGGAAGCATGTTGGTTTACAGATGAACCATGACCTGTAACCTCAGTTTATGAGTGAAAATAAAATAGTTGCTTTAGTCTACCTTTGCCAGCTGCTCTTATTTCTCAGGTTGGTCAAAATTCAAGAGGGGGTTGTTATTTATTAGGGTCCCTCAAAGATCCCAGCACAAAGAAGCTAATAAGAAAACATTTTCCTAGAACTTTTCTACACTTCATGTCAACAAATATTTCAGCGTCTACTACACTGAAGACAGGGCTATGCCCAAAGATGTACAGCTCTTACCATCTAAGTTTAATTAAAGACAGTGCTAGTTGCAGAGAATCCACCCGCTGATGCAGGAGACACAGGAGATATGGGTTGCATCCCTGGATTAGGAAGATCCCCTGAAGAAGGAAATGGAAACTCAGGTGTTCTTGCCTGTAAAATCCCAGAGGCAGAGGAGCCTGGCAGGCAAATCTGTAGGAACTCTTTTGGATCAACTTTCCTAACACAACTATGAGAGGTGCTTGACCAGCATATTTCTGCAACCAATGGGGGCTCAAGCGACATTGATTGACTTTGCTGCTACACTAAAAGGGGTTCCGATGTCACAGAGTAATGCTGAGCATCCGCTTACCCTGGGTCCTCCATGGCTGAGGTTGCCATTTGGTCAAAATGTTAGCAAACGCGAGCCTTGTCACAAGCCTTATCAGGCACTAAAAGTCAATTATCTAGAGTCCTCTCCCCACCCAGAAGGTGAATTGATATTAAATTGAATCCTTTTTGTGCTGTTATAAAATAAGCCCTTAAAAAACAATGAGCAAATGGAAAACAGAGTGTGTTTTATTGATTGTGATGTTTCCTCTTAACTCGATTCCGGCAGGGGAGCTTCTCCGATGGCACATGCGCAGAGAACAAGGGCACCGCCGCGGTCGATAGTTCCGGGAAAATGGACGGCCTCGTCCGCCTAATGGATCTCTCCAATTCCCTTCATCGGGATCCAACTTGGGATTAGTCACGCGGCAGATTTTTCAACAGTCCCTCTAGACTCTGCTTTCTTTCAAAGCAATATGTTAAATGTCAGCTGAGAGATTCAGCTTACTTTCATGATTTAAGGACTTTTTCTTTTTTTTTCAAGTGTTTTAAGACTGAGGTGTTCTTTTGCTTTTTGTCTTTGAAACAATGGTAGTTTTGATTTTTGTATTACTTAATTCCCCATATACCCCTCACCCTCCCCTAATGTTTTAACATTACTGTGGTACATTTATCAAAATTAGGACACCAGTATAGTATCTATACTGTACTAAACTCCAGACTTGATTCGGATTTCATCAGGTTTCCAATTACGTTCTTTCTTTTCCAAGAGTCAGTCCAGGGAATGATGCTGCATTTAGTCAGCCTGTTTCCTCAGTCTTGCCTGGTCTGTGACAGTTTCATAGTCTTTTTAATAACCTTCACATTTTTGGGGAGGAATTGGTCAGGTGTTTCATAGAACATCCCTCAATTTAGGTTTGTCTTAGTTTTTTTCATGATTACCTTGGGGTTATGGGTTTTGGAAAAAGAGGCTTCAGATTTAAAGTGACTTGCTCACTGTGTTCTATCAAACGGGGTACCTGCTATTAGTGTAACATCACTGGCAATGCTAACCTTGATCCCCTTGGCCAGACCATGTTAACCAGGTTTTCCCCTGAAAATCTTTATATTTATTTTTCTTTTCTTTGAAATCGGCCAAGTCAAAGTTATGGTTTTTCCAGTAGTCATATATGAATGTGAAAGTTGGACTATAAGGAAAGCTGAACACTGAAAAATTGATGCTTTTGAACTATGGTGTTGGAGAAGACTCTTGAGAGTCCCTTGGACTATAAGGAGATGCAACCAGTCAATCCTAAAGGAAATCAGTCCTGAATATTCATTGGAAGGACTGATGCTAAAGCTGAAACTCCAATACTTTGGCCACCTGATGGGAAGAACTGTCTCATTGGGAAAGACCCTAATGCTGGGAAAGATTGAAGGTGGGAGGAGAAGGGGATGGCGACAGATGGTTGGATGGATGTGAGCTTGAGTAGGCTCTGGGAGTTGGCAATGGACAGAAAAGCCTGGCTTGCTACAGTCCACGGGGTCACAAAGAGTTGGACAGGACTGGGCAACTGAACTGAACTGAAGCCTAAAATGCAGTTATCAGATTCAGAGGGTATTTCTAAACATAGTGTTCAAGATACTAAAATGTAAAGTGTCATTATGTTAGTCTTCATAGTAGGCTGGAGAAAGTGGAGTGGAAAGCATCTGGAGGAGAAAAGAAAAGGATATAAACTTATGTCAAGTTAAACTTTTATTTCCAAATTCTATAGTAAGACATTTCTTTCAGATACTAATCTATGCTGAACCACTGGTTGGTTTCAGCGGTACAGGATTCAGCCTCAGAAGCTTCTGTTAGTTATGAGCAAGGCAAGCCGAACCACTTTAGAGTTTTATGTTGAAATTAGCAATTGCCAACTGAAATTGTCAACTTCATATCTGGGGGGAAAAAAAAAGCAAGACTACAGGTCTGTGTAATTCATTTATCTACATCTTGGTGGGGAGGAAGCAAAAAGAACATTTTAATCTATTTAAAATCTTACTGAGGCAGCACCTAGTGCATAAGTAATGTTCCTGTGTATTCTTCATGCTAGCAAAATCTGCCCTGTGCTAGAGCCTTGCTCCTCAAAGTGTGATTCACTAACCAGCTGCATGTACATCACCCAGGAGAAATGCAGAGGCTCAGGTCCCACTTCAGACCTCCTGAATCTAGAGCTGCCTGTTAACTAGAGGCACATTGATGTTTGGGAAGTGCTGCTCTAGAGAGTATTACTCAGGAAAGCTTAACTGTGAAAGATAAACATGGGCCTAATCAAAAGCATGTGTATGGGCTTTCATCTCTCTACCTTCAAGCCAATGACAGTCTGTACATTTTCAAAGCACAGTTTGCTAAGGCAGCTGATAGTATTGCTTGGTCTGTGAATTATGCTATATGATTTACATTGCAAAAGCAAAATTGTTCTCTTGAACAGATATGCTGGTTAGTTATAGCTTGAGGTAGTCAATGCACTAAGAGATATGCTCTAACATAATCTTTCTTAAGAAAATAATGGGTAGAAAAATAAAGATCCAAACAGAATCTGACAAAACATAAGCCATAATATATATATATAAATTGGACTACATTAAAATCAAGAATTGTTTATCAGAAGACACCATTAAGAGGAAAAAGGAAATACATAGAAAGGGAGATGATATTTGTAATTAATATAATTGATAAGTATTTGGAAGATATAAAGAATGAGTCAATAAGAAAAAAAGAAAGACTCAGCGTTCAAAATTTGCAAAAACATTCTGTTTACAAATAAAGATCTGTAAATGGTGCTACACAAATACAGAGGAGTCCAATCTCATCAGAAATAAGGAAAGTTAGGATGCCAAACCAGTACTACTTAAGCATTAGAATAACTATACAAACACAAATGGAAAACCAACACAAAGTAAACTCCAGGAGTTGGCAATGGACAGGGAGGCCTGGCGTGCTGCAGTCCACGGGGTCAAAAAGAGTCGGATATGACTGAGCGACTGAACCGAACTGAACACAAGTAACTGACATGACCAAGGACTGGCAAGAATCTGAAGCAATAGGAACTGTTTGTATTAATATAAATTCATACAGTTTGGGGAAAAAATAAAGATTAAAAAGGAGACTAAAAAAGGTAAAGCCACTTATTTTGAATTTCACGTTATAAGAGAGACAAGAGAGGCCTCTGGGCCCAGTGTTTTGATGGTAACTCACTTTCTCACTGTGCCCTGTTGCAGCTTGTACTCCTAGCAAATCTGCCAAACAGATTGTTGTTTTTAATCATATGCATGTTTCAAATGAGCCTCACTATATCCAGACCCCATTCCCCACATGACCTCTGAACCCTGGCTTCACATCTGTCCTCGGACACCCCTCCCACACTCAGGAAACACCCTCTAACACTGGGACGTCGTGATGTGTAGGTCAGTTGTGATTTGGGGAAGAATCTAGCCCCTGGGCTGAGATCCAGTGTTTTTCAAACAGACATGACAAAGGTCACCCTGGAGACAACTTTTCTTAACAGATGATCCTCCTGGGCACCAGAGATGAGACACCAGCGTGGACCTCGACTCAAATATCCTGCTGACATCCTGCATTTTGACAGCTACAATTCTTCCTTTTTCAATTTCAATTCTTATTGATTTTCAAGATTCTCATTTCAGAGATGTATGCTATCATTGTACTACAGTGTTTAGCAATTTATCTGTGCCTGCTTTTATATGCCAGATTGATCCTTTCCCACTGAAGCTGCAGGCGGCCGAGCATCATGTTGCTACTCAGGTGCCATCTCTGCTCACAAGCTATTAAACTGAGACATTTCACCCTCTCACCCAAAGAAAAACATACCAGGGGAGGTGCATATTTGATAATGAAGCAGAAGGCAGAGGTTGGCAATGAACTACTTCTGAGAAGAAAGGCATAAATTAGGAGGAAGCCCGATCCAAGGTGGGCAAGGGGCACAGAAACATTGCCTTGTGTTCATGCCCAGAGTCCCCTCCGAGATGTCAGGGAGAGAAACCGCATTAAATGATTAACTACTTGTTTGGTTCTGGTTCTGGGAAGAAAATGGTGAGCATTTTTTTTTAAACATGTGCAAATAAATAGAACAGGTTTTAGGAAGCGGCGCACGCGCTCACTCACTCAGTCGTGTCTGACTCTCTGACTCCATGGACCGTAGCCCACCAGGCTCCTCTGTTCATTGGATTTTCCTGGAGCAAATACTGGAGTGGGTTGCCATTTCCTCCTCCGGGGGATCTTCTCAACCCAGGGACTGAACCCAAGTCTCCTGCATCTCCTGCACTGCAGGCAGGTACCTTACTGCTGAGCCACCAGGGAAGCCCCTTAGGAAGCAGGGAGAAAGAGAATCAAATGAACTTGGACAAAGATATATTTCTTGCCGGACAGGTTTTCCAAGAAAGAAATTCTAGAGTAAATAGTGGAACTTACTTGAATTAAAGTAAAGTACTCATACTATAAGAACATACTATAAGAAAAATGCTTCAAAATTTAGAACTTAGAAGTATAACAGAAACATTTAGGGATTACAATAATTACTTATTTTTCCTCTTCAGCCTAATTCCAACTATTCCATTTGTAGTAACTGTGATAATTGTCTTTCCTTTTTGACGAGGGTGGCATTTCTTTACGTCAACACTTTGCCTCACACTTTCTTCTGATTCCATTGGAAACTTCCCAAACTCCATAGAACATGGAAGGGCTAGCAGTCATGGGCCTCCCTTCTCTCCACCTAACTTAACCCCCTTGGCCAAATAGTACATGGGACATACTTGCAGGGAAAAAAAAATTCATTGTTTTAGAAATTTCAATTCAATGGGGCATGTTTGTGATATAGTTATACTAAAAATTCATTCATGTATCTAAGTTTAAATGTAACTAGGTATGTTTGGAACATACCTATGTCAGGAAGACTCCCTGGAGAAGGAAATGGCAATTCACTGCAGTATTCTTGCCTGGGAAATCCCATGGACAAAGAAGCCTGGAGGGCTACAGTCCATGGAATCACAGAGAGTCAGATATGGCTTAGTGACTACACAACAACAGTGGCATACTAAAAAACTATTTGTTGGTTACCTGAAGTTCAAATTTAAGTGGGCATATGTGGAACCTACTTATATAAACATTATTCATCATTTCCCTGAACTTCAACTTTCACCAGCATCCTGTATTTTATCTGGCAACCCAATGTAGGAGAGCAAAATGTTCCCAGCCAAATGTATCTCTTTGGCATGAGAATCAACTCAGGTTGATTATTTTTAAGAAAAGGGATAGTCAGGAAGTCTTTCTTTTTACTCCCCCCTTCGCTGACTAGAGAGTTTAGATAAAGGCTGTGCCAGGAATAGAGCCATCACCAGGCATATCTGCAAAATATGGAGACTACATGAGCACATGGAAAGAGGGAAACTCAGGGTCCACTCAGTGTCCCCTGTTTCTGCCTGGCCCAGCAAATATCGAGTCTCCATCATGTGAACTGCCTTCCCCCTTTGAAGTCCCAAGCCATTACCCCCAAACACCCTCTTTTGTCTTTAGCTGAAGATGGGATTTAAGGGGAAGGGTTCAGCTATTTTGGCACATTTAGTCAGTTCTCCTGGGTCTTTCCCATGTACACATGTTATTTTTTATTTTCTCCTGTTAATATCCCTCATGTTCAGTTAATTCTCAGATCAGCCAGAAGAGCCTAGAAGAGTAGAGGAAAATTTCTTTCTCCCTGACACTTCATCATACCCACCTTGCACACTCATGGTTGCCTAATTTCCCTTAAGAAATGTGCCTGCTGGGTTCTCATTCCATAAGGCAGCAATTAGCAAATGCCATCTTAGTGCCAACCAGCTGGGAGTTTGGGATAAACTAAGTTATTCTGAACTGGATTTTGTGTTGAGTCCTTATCCTGCCTTATCTTTGCTAGAGCTGGTGGGCTCCCTTAAGTGATAGGAGAGCACCACCCCTGAGGACAGTTATCATCAAGAGAAAAGATGATGCTGATGGAGGGAAACTGATGCCTATTATCCTGTTAATGACAGAGAATGGCTGAGGGGCGCCACTTCGGGATGTGTCTGCTGCAACGTGAAGACAGTGCTTTGGTCCACAGAAGACCTCACCTTGACAAGCCAAAACACCTGTGAAAGAGACTGTGAAACTGCACAGGCCACAGTAAATGAGGGCAGGAACCAACAGTGAATCCACCCTTGAAAGTGAAAGTCGCCCAGCTCTTTGTGACCTCATGGACTATATGGTCCATGGAATTCTCCAGGCCAGAATACTGGAGCAGGTAGCCTTTCACTTCTCCAGGGGATCTTCCCAACCCAGGGATTGAACCCAGTTCTCCCACATGGCAGGCAGATTCTTTACCAGCTGAGCCACAAGGGAAGCACAAATCCACTCTGCTCTGACACTGTTCCTGAGTGATCGCTTCACTCGAAAGTGACCTGTCCATGAAATCAATATCTTAAAATGGCAGGTTACTCTAGATTACCTCCATCAGTAGGCCCAGTGTAATGACAAGGGTCTTTGGAAGGTAGAAGAGAGCATTATATAACCAAAAAGATGGCAGTATGAGAAGGCCAGAATCCACTGTTTCCGGCTGTGAAGATGGAGGAGGAGGTCGTGAGCTAAGGGCTTCAGATGACCTACAGAAGTTGGGACAGGAGGGGAAGCACATTCTCTAGAAGAAACTTGGCCCTACCGAAACATTGATTTTTGATATCTGACTGGTGAACAGTAAGATAATAAATCTTATTTAATAGTAAAGGAGTTTAAACTCAAAAAAAGAAGTGATCTGTCCATTCCCAGGGCTGTTTAGTTTGGGTGCGGTATGTAAGTTTGTGTGTGCGCATGCCCAAGTGTATGTGTCCTGGGGCAGTGAGTGGCCTAGAACTCCCAACCTCCTGTCTACTCTTCTCTCAGATTCTTTAAGAGCCTGGAAATTATTCAACATGTCATTTCCCTTCCTCTTCTCCTGGCATCTTTTATTCAGAAGCCTTTTATAATCCACAGATGCATGTCAAGAGGACATCTTGGGGCCAGATCCCTACAGCCTTGAGTCTGGAAGAGACTGGCTCATCTATGAGCATCTTTCTGACATGCTGCATCACCCATACAGCCCTTACAAAGGCAGTGACATTTAAATTCACTTCACGGAAGATTCGAATGATGTACGTGGAGGGACAGATCTGCTAATGGGCTGAAATTTGAAAAGGTTCCAGATATTCTTTATGCAACCTTGAGCTCTGTGCTGCATAATGACCCTTTTTACAAATAAACCTGTAGGACCTTGGTGTCCATGTCAAGTTAGAAAGGCAAAGACTTTATCTTTCCCTAACATGCATTAAGGTACTCAGTAGTGGGGAGATGTGGGGAGAAGAAAGGAAATAGGTTTAGAAATATTGGCCCAAGAGAAAAGATTCACAGGAGATGTGTCTTGAGCTTAGTGTAATGAGATGACCCTGAAATGTGCAATTATAGGGCTTGAAGAAACTTCAAAAACATATTAAACCCAGTTAACTAGAAAGGCTGGATGGGGCCTTTTTCAGGCCTGGAAATTTGATTCTTTTGAGAGCTCCTGATGTCATGCACACAAATAGCAACATGCAATACTTCATGGTTTCAGATGTTTTCCTACCCTTTTATTTTCTCTGATTTTTACAAGTAAACTTTGAAACATGGTTATTCATCCCATGTTTTAAATGAGAAGAGATACTTAAAAGTGATTGGGCAGAATTTCCATTGCCACTGAGCTCATAAATACACAGCCCAGATTGTCCAGCCTGAAATCTTTATCCAATATAGCTTAGACACACCAGCTGCAACCCAGGCACTACTCTTGACATAGGGTGAATAAGATATACATGTTCCTGCCTAAAAGAGCTTAGCATAGTCACTCTCCACAGATATTAAATAAAACTCAGTATTATGAGACATACAAACTACTTCACACGTCTTCAAAAAGTGGAAACAAGCCACATAAAAATGTATTCGATATAGTCAATACATACTGAATCTTGAGTCATTTGTGGCCAGTTTAAAGAGACAAAGGAAAGAAACAGATATTAGTAGCAAGAGAAAAGAATCAGTGAGAGGAAATTCTAGTGGGATGGAGTAGGAAACAGCAGGCAGAGAGACACTGATTCACACTCAGCCCTGCTTATTACCAGGATGGGGACAGTTGCCCATCTTCTTGCCTTTACAGCTTTCACCGCCTGGGGCTTCAGACATTTTGCTCTAGGAATATTCAGTTCTCCCTTCGTGGTGCTCATGCTGCAGGATATTTCCACACAGAAGTCTCTACCAACTCTTTTACCTCTATTTTTCTTTCCTCACAACATAGATTTCTTTCTGCTTACTGTGAATAAATCAGACCTCCTAAAACTGTAGACTCTGAGACTGAAATTCATTTCTGATTCATCTGTCGCCTAATCCACCTTGCACAATTTCTAGCACCTATTAGGTCCTCAATAAATCATCAGTGGATTAAGTTTAAATTCAGATTTCTTCATTCCTAATTTACCACCTTGGGTAAACAAATCAGACCCTGCTTAAGTAAGACCGACTTTTCTATCCATTAGGCCCAAAACTCTGTCCTATTCCAGTAAGTTGAATATGCTCACTGAGTTTTTATCTATGAAAGATAACTCCGCTAGCTTCTGAGGACAGAGGATGAGACGGAAGACACAGGAATTGCTCTCTAAGAACTTACGCTATGTCCCTCCTCACAGTGTGCTCCGGATGTTAATTCAGAGCTCCCTACTTCAGTCCTCTGACCTGGCTTACCTAGGGGCAAACAAACTCGCCCATCAGGATCGCCTCCATCTTTTCACCTGCCCATGAGCTTCACTGAAGGGTGGGGGGTGGGGGAAGAATCTGTCAAGTTAGTCACCTGGATTTCATCCAGCTTTGTGCTGATGGGAAGACCACCTACCAAATGCTATGGCCTGAGTGCTTATGGCCGCCAATAACCCTACCCTCACAGGTGATGGTATTAGGAAGCGGGACCCGTGGGAAGTGATTAGGTCATGAGAATGAATCCCTCATGAATGGAATTAGTGCTCTTAGGGAGAGAGATCCTGAAGAGCTCCCTGACCCCTTCTGCCAAGTGATGATGCAATGAGAAGTCAGCAAACCGAAAGAGAGACCTCACCTGACCATGCTTGGTAAACTGATCTTGGACTTCTAGCCTCCAGAACTGTGAGAAATAAATTTCTGTTCTTCATAGACTACCCAGTTTGGTATTGTACTAGACCAAGACACAAAATAAATGAAGAATGGAAGATGGCTTAGAGTACACATAAATATATCTGAGATAAGTACAAATATCAAAAGTATTGTAATTTGTCATTTTCTTTCTTAATGAGAAAGATGACAGCTTACCAAAAGAAATCAGTGGGGAACATTCTCTACCTTGTATGATGCTTTCCAAATGAGAATATTGTCTTAGAATTCACAATGTCCTCCACCATGTCCAGTATACTGTTGATGTTCACACAAAATTTTCCTCATGTGAGATCAGATGGGAGATGAAGATGAAGTACAACTCTCATTTGTTTCTTACAGAATCTTGAATTTTGAAAAATTAGGACTTCCCATAGAAATTAAGATGAATATAATTGTAATCTAGAGTAATTAATCTCTTGGTTGTACTAAAGAAAGCCAGAATTTCAGATTTCACAATTAAGAAGCCCTAATGAATAAATATACTATAGTATATCCATTCAATGGAATGTTATTCAGGAATTTAAAAAAAAATGAGTTATCAAGCCATGAGAAGACATCAGGAAACTTAAAGGCATATGGCAAAGTTTAAAAAAAAAAAAAAAAGCCAATCAAAAAAGATCAGTGCTTGCCAGGTTTATGTAGGGGAAGACTGAATAGGTAGAGCACAGAGGACAGTGGAGGGCCGTGAAATAACTCTTTATATCTACTAGAATGGTGGGACACAAAGGCTTTCCAGGTGGCTCAGTGGTAAAGAATCTGCCTGCCAATGCAGGAGATGCAGGAGACATGTATTCAATCCCTGGGTCAGGAAGATCCCCTGGAGAAGGAAATGGCAACCCACTCCAGATTTTTTGCCTGGGAAATTCCATGGACAGAGGAAACTGATGGGCTATACAGTCCATGGGGTGGCAAAGAGCAGCATGTGACTGAGCAACTGAACATGCACATGGATACTTGGCATTATAGATTTGTCAAAACCCACAGAATGCGTAAGGAAGGAACCCTAATGTAAACTATGGACTATAATGTCGTAGTATCAGCAAATCAATTGTAATTAGTTGCTTTTAATAAAGCACACTAATCCAAGGTGTTAGTAACTGGGGAATCTGTGGTGAGGGTGATGGGAGGAGCTTTGACAGGATATATAGGAACTCTTAGTGTTGCAGAAACCAGTAATTGAGAAACCAAGGACCACACTTGGAGAGTTGGAGAACTCAGGTTTTTTACGCCGGTGGGTCCAGAGGAGTTAACACTGCAAGCTCTGAGCCCCGAGCAAAGGGGTTACAGAGTCTTTATAGACCTACTATAGTGGGCAACATTAGCTGCTAATAGGCTGGTTTAAACTAAAGGGTTTCATGTGTGCAGGAACAGTGCTCAAGATGGGGAGGCGGATACCTGCCCTTTACATGGACAGGCATGATTAAGCAGGTTTGCAGTGGCTAGGCAAGTGCAAAGAGCAGGACAAGGGTGTGTGCGATAAGCTCCAGTTCCTGGCATTGTAAGTCTCCACTTTCTGAGACTGTGACCTACGTGATCCAGACACCACAAGAGAAAGCTGAGTTACAGAGGCAGAAGGAGCAGGAGGTTATATAAAAGTTTAACTTTTCCTCTTCACTAGTACTTTCCACTCAATTTTTCTGTTAGCCTAAAATGAAAATAGTTATTAATTTTTATAAAAAAGCAGCCCTATAAGAAAAAAAGCATATTGGAATGAAAGCCTTAAGAAATCAAAATAAATTATTACTAACCTGTTTTGGGAGGGGTAACACAGTAGATTAAGTTGGCTTAAAGCTCGACATTCCGAAAACAAAGATCATAGCATCCGGTCTCATCACTTCATGGGAAATAGATGGGGAAACAGTGGAAACTGTCAGACTTTATTTTTGGGGGCTCCACAATCACTGCAGATGGTGACTGCAGCCAGGAAATTAAAAGACGCTTACTCCTTGGAAGAAAAGTTATGACCAACCTAGACAGCATATTTAAAAGCAGAGACATTACTTTGCCGACTAAGGTCCATCTAGTCAAGGCTATGGTTTTTCCTGTGGTCATGTATGGATGTGAGAGTTGGACTGTGAAGAAGGCTGAGTGCCAAAGAATTGATGCTTTTGAACTGTGGTGTTGGAGAAGACTCTTGAGAGTCCCTTGGACTGCAAGGAGATCCAACCAGTCCATTCTGAAGGAGAGCAGCCCTGGGATTTCTTGGGAAGGAATGATGCTAAAGCTGAAGCTCCAGTACTTTGGCCACATCATGTGAAGAGTTGACTCATTGGAAAAGACTTTGATGCTGGGAAGGATTGGGGGCAGGAGGAGAAGGGGACGACAGAAGACGAGATGGCTGGATGGCATCATGGACTCGATGGACTTGAGTCTGAGTGAACTCCGGGAGTTGGTGATGGACAGGGAGGCCTGGTGTGCTGTGATTCATGGGGTCGCAAAGAGTCGGACACAACTGAGCGACTGAACTGAACTGAACACAGTAGATACAGCTGGCCTATGGTGGTGGTCTTGTGTCATTCATGACAGATAGTGTGAATTTTGAGAAGCAGAAAGGTGAGTTTTAAAAGCTTGCAAAAAAATAAAAGAAAAAGCTTGCAAGCAGCGCTGGATCATCGCACGGCAACCAGAGGTTTGAGATGGGAAATCAATTAGAAAGGCCGAGTAACATGAAGAGGAACGTGACAAAGGGTCATGATAAAAACTGAAGAATTACAGGTAAGGAAAATACTCTCATTAAAAGTGGGGAAATGTAAGGAACTCAGAAACATTTTTAACTACTGTATCTGCTTTAGTTTCAAACACAAGGTCACTGCAACTATAAAGCACTGTGCAGTCAAAGGGCTCTATTTGAAGCTCTCATAATCTTTCAGGAGTGTAGGGCAGAGAACGATAGCAGGCTGTAACTCAACAACTTTTCAAAACTTTCTAGTACTTTCTCACCCTTAGTGATTTTCTCTCACCCATTCTTGATTTTGCCTTCAGTAGAAAGATGTTTCACATTCCGATGGTTTGCAGACACTGCCTGCTTTTGCTCATAGCATCAGGGCAGTAAGATGAACTAAAGCAGTTCTGATATGGTTTCTTCTCTAGATTTATTTCCAGCTGTACAAAGAAGCCAGGTGAAAGGTGGGGAGAAAGTGAGTAACTGGAGTTAGCTCAGCTTCCCCAAAATCTTCCTGGGGTGGGGGTGTGGTTGAGTCACATCACCCGTGGCCAATGACTTAATCATTCAGGTCGACAGAATGAAATCCCTATAGAGATTCCTAAGCAACAGGGCTTGGAGAGCTTCTCAGCTAGTGCACACATAAAGGTGCTAGGAAGCTGACACACTGGAGAGGTCATGGAAGCTCTGCATCCCTTCCCCCTGCTCCTAAGTTGTATCCCTTATAATAAACTGGTCATAGTAACTAAAGTGCTTTACTGAGTTCTATGAGTTGTTTATAGAAAATTACTGAAGCTGAGGAGAGGGTGGCGGGAACCCCTGAATATATAGCCCATCAGAAACTTGTGACTTTCAACCGGCAGTGAAGTAAAGGCAGGCTTGTGAGACTGAGCCCTTAACTTGTGGGATAGTGCTAACCCTAGGTGGACAATGTCAGAACTGAACTGAGGTGGAGGACACTTAGCTGGCATCGGAGAATTGGTTGTTGGTGTCAGAGAACACCACAACCTTCTGCTTAGACAAACGATACTGACTGTAGCCCTAATGAAATTAGATTGACAAAATTAGACTAAGAAAAAAAAAAGAGCTTAACAAGGGAAAAAGTTTTATTAACATGTGCACTGTACACACACATGGGAGTATCCAGTGATAATTCAAAGATGCGGTTAGAAAATGGGCTTATACAGAATCTCAACAAAAGAACAATAAATTTTTAGAAATTTGAAACGACAAAAGAAAAGGACTTTGTGCTTCAAGGGGCAACTGATTGTGGAAAATCAAATATATAAGGAATCTAGTGGTAGATGACGGGCTACAGTCTGCTGCTGCTGCTAAGTCGCTTCAGTCGTGTCCAACTCTGTGCGACACCATAGACGACAGCCCACCAGGCTCCCCCGTCCCTGGGATTCTCCAGGCAAGAACACTGGAGTGGGTTGCCATTTCCTTCTCCAATGCATGCAAGTGAAAAGTGAAAGTGAAGTCGCTTAGTTGTGTTTGACTCTTAGTGACCCCATGAACTGCAACCTACCAGGCTCTTCCATCCATGGGGTTTTCCAGGCAAGAGTACTGGAGTGGGGTGCCATTGCCTTCTCCAAGGGCTACAGTCTAAGGGATCGCAAAGAGTCAGACACAACTGAGCAACTGAGCACAGCGGTAGATAAGTACCAGTGTTAGCCAGGTTTGCTATGTAGATTCCCTTTATGTCATCTCTTGGCTCGTAAGTGCCTGGAGTGATTAATTTCTGTCCTTTTTGGTAGAGAGGGAAGGGGTACACCTGTACAAATTTATACCCTAACTTTGAGCCAATTAGGAAAAGCAGAAAGCTTTTCTTTATATCTGCCACTTCTCACTTGCCTTTGGCTCAAAATAATCCATATGTAAAAGTAGAATATTTGGGGATGGTATATTCTGCTATCCTTCAACTGGAGTATCAATGAGGAATGGTCCTGTGTAGTATCTTTTTAAATGTTACTGTGCTCAGACCAAAAAGCTGGATATTAAATTTACTGAACTTGCTCATTGTCAGAAAGCATCCAAAACTCTCAGATAGATTTGAACACAGAACTAGGAGGTGGGGAAAATTAAAAAAGAAAGAAAAGAAAGAAAGAAAACTTCTCTGGGCTCAGAATTAAAGTGGTATTCTTAAGAGCACATCCTTGTTCATGACCTCTGGCTAGAGCAGGTCACACTGGTAAAGGAACACAGGTGGGGGCGGGGGCAGTGGCAGAGTAGAAACTGGGGAAACTTCTGGAAAACATTTACTAACTACTATGAACCAGGAATTGTTCAGATGGATTTGTATGTTGTATATCATCTAAGCAGAAATCTGGGAAAATTAGTTTTATTTACAGAATGCCATCATTCCGTTCCAGAGCTTCCTTGGTGGCTCCGTGGTAAAGAACCCTCCTGCCAATGCAGGAGACCTGGGTTCAATCACTGGGTTGGGAAGATTCCCTGGAGAAGGAGATGGCAACCCGCTGTAGTACTCTTGCCTGGGAAATCCCACGGATGGAGCAGCCTGGTGGGCTACAGTCCCTGGTTGCAAAAGAGTCAAGCACGACTGGGCGCACGCCCATGCACCATCCCAGTCTACCTTCAGCTTTTCAGGAATGACAATAAAGGTAACCTAGTCTCACCCTTGATACCAGACAACTCAAGAGTTCACACAGGTATAGAAAATCCGGAATACTAGAATCTGCACTATCAATAAGATAGATTGTCACCGTCTATTCCCTCTATCTTTATCAGATAGATGATAGACCTTATATGTGGAAGGCATTGAAAATCTCAGTGAAGGGATTAAGTCTGAGATTCTTGTGGAAATGATTATATGACTTATGCCAAATATAGAAAATGTGTCTGAATGGACATGTGGTATATTTGAAGGTAATTTGAGGGTACTTTTCTACAGTATTAAGCAGAAAAAACATAATGTTTTCTACTTGTACTCTTTTATGTTTTGATTTTTAATATTTTATTTGCATACAATTCTATTAATGCAATTTTGTATATGAACATCCTTCAGTTTTAATTTTTGTCGCAAGCATTACTATGCTTCCCAATACTGTATTTTTTTGAAAATGTTGGCTAGTGGTGGCCCACTATGAATATTTGATACCTGAATGGATGAATCTACTTTCCAACCATAAAAGACTAGAAAAATAAACTGAGGTATATCCACACAATTCAATGTGGGGCATTGAAAACTAGTATATTTATGCATTATTTTAAAAGAAAAAAAAAGTAGGAGGACTCACCCTTCCCAAATTCAAAACTTACTATAGATAAAATAAGGTGCTGCTGGCATAGTAAGAGCCATAGATTAATACGATACACTTGAGAGTCCTCAAATGAGACCATATACCGATGGTCAGTTGAATTCAACAGGGTGCCAAGACCATTCAATTTGAGAAAGAACAATCTCTTTCACAAATACCATTAGGCAGCCAGATAAACACACGCGAAGGAATGATTTTGACTGAACCTCTTCCTCACATCATGTAAAATAACTCAAAATGGATTACACACCTAAATGTAAGAGCTAAAACTATAAAGCTTCTAGAAGGAAACACAGGGCTAAATTCTTGATGACCTTGGGTTTGGAAATGGATTCTTACATACAACACCAAAAGCACAAGCAAGAAAAAAATCAATAAATTGCACTTCACAAAAATCTAAACTGCTATGCTTCAGGAAAGTGATAAAGAACCTATAGAATGGGAGAAAATACTTAGAAGAGATATATCTGATAAGGATCTAATAACAAGAATAAAGAACTTCGAAGTGTCCACAAAAAGACAACTCAGCCCAAAGGACTTGAAAAGATATTTCTCCAAGAATGATAGACAAATAGCCAATAAGCACATGAAAAGATCTTCAATATCATTAGTCATTAGGGAAATGCTAATTCAAACCACAAGACACAACCTCACACATACTGAGATGATTATCATTTAAGAAAGAAAAAAAGTATTGATAAAAAAGTAACAAATTGGAGATGGGAATGTAAAATGATACGGCTTCTATGGAAAGTAGCTTGATGGGCTCTCAAAAACTTAAACACAGAATTACCAGAAATTCTATTCTTAGATGTACACCTAAAATAACTGAAAACAGAGATTTAAACAAAAATTTGTACATTAATTTTCATAGTAGCACTGTCCATCAACTGATTAATAGATAAACAAAATATATTATAGTTACACAACAGAGTAGGTTTCAGCCAGAAAAAGGAATGAAACCCTGACTGATACACAATATAACATGGATGAAGCTTGAAAATATTATGCAAAGTAGTAGAAGCTGGACACAAAAGATCGTATGTCACGTGATTTCACTTTTCAAAAAAATATCCAGAATAAACAAACGCATAGAGACAGAAAACAGATAGGTAGTTTCTCGGTGCTGGGAAAATTGGAGGAATAGGGAGTGATTTCTCAATGGGTACAATTTCCTATTGGGTGATCAAAGATTTTGGAACTGGGCAGAGATGATAGTTGCATAACATTGAAAACATGCTGAATGCCACTGAATTATACACTTTAAAATGGTTAATAACTGCATGACATATTAATTCCGCCCCCCCCAGTTATGCCTACAAAAATACCCAATACTTATGTTCATGGTTCAATGTTAAGAAAAGCAGGACACAAAATAATACATATAAATAGAATGTCTAGAACAAACAGGAAGAAAATAATACAAAACACTAACAGTGGGCATCCTGAGTTATAAAATAGTGGGTGATTTGTTCTTTATATACTAATGGATTTTCTGAGTTTATCTCAACATGCTTTCCTCTTAAAATCAGAAACAGCAAAGACACCTTATTTTAAAAATTAAATAAGCAGAAACCCTAAAGCTCTTTCCACTCTAGTATTCCTAACTTGAAAAGGAAGCTAGGTGAGGAGAAGGGGAGGAAGAATAAGTAATAACTGAGGAGTTTCTCAGTTAAGAGACTAGAATGAGGAGCGGGAGGTCACCCAGCAGAATACCAAAAAGTGCGGCTGAAAGAGCTTTGCAGAACTGCAAGAGAGACCCCTTTCTGCCATCACCAACCCAGACCACTCTCTTTACAAAGCCAGCTCCATAGTGGATCAGGCAGGAGTTTGAACACAAAATTTAGGGGGAATAATCCTGGGTTATCTGGGAAAACAGAAGGAATTTGGATGCTGTGGCTACCCTTTCAAGTGGTGGTTGACCAGGAAGCCCCATTTGGCAGTGTCTGAGTGTATGTGGCAGAGATGTGACAATATTCTTAGGCTTCCCTACAGATCCCCAGGCTTCCTCACCATTAGGTTGGTTCCCCATGTCTGGTTCTACCTAGTGGACTCTGGGTGGAAGTGAACCTTCTAGACTGAGACATGTGCTGTGGACAGCATACATCTTGGACAAGGTAGAATCAAGGTTGCTGGGAGAAATATCAACCTCAGTTATGCAGATGATACCACTCTAATGGCAAAAAGCAAAGAGGAACTAAAGAGCCTCTTGATGAGGATGAAAGAGGAGAGTGAAAAAGCTGGCTTAAAACTCAACATCAAAAAACTAAGGCCATGGCATCTGGTCCCATCACTTCATGGTAAATACATGGGGGAAAAGTGGATGCAGTGACATATTTTATTTTCTTGGCTCCAAAATCACTGGGGATGGTGACAGTAGCTATGAAATTAAAAGATGCTTGCTTGTTGGAAGGAAAGTTATGACAAACCTAGACAGCATATTAAAAAGCAACATCACTTGCCAACAAAGGTCCATATAGTCAAAGCTAAGGTTTTTCTAATAGTCATGTATGGATGTGAGAGTTGGACCATAATGAAGGCTGAGTGCTAAAAAATTAATGCCTTCAAATTGTGGTGCAGAAGAAGACTCTTGAGAGTCCCTTGGGCTGCAAGATCAAACCAGTCCATCCTAAAGGAAACCAACCCTGAATATTCATTGGAAGGACTGATGCTGATGCTCAAGCTCCAGTACTTAAGCCACCTGATGCAAAGAGCTGATTCATTGGAAAAGACTGCTGCTTGTAAAGATTGAAGGCAAAAGGAGAAGAGGGTGGCAGAGGATAAGATGGTTAGATAGCATCACCAACTCAATGGACATGAATCTGAGCAAACTCCAGGAGATAGTAAAGGACAGGGAGGCCTGGCGTGCTGCAGTGCATGTGGTCACAAAGAGTCAGACAGGACTGAGAGACTGATCAACAAAAAGCTACCAGACAGAGAAGGCCCAAGTGGCTTTTATTGTGCTAATCTCTCCTGCAATCTTGGTATTAATTTTCCTTATGCAGAAATTGAAACTCAGAAGCAAGGTGCTGTCATAACAAAAGCCACACAATATAAGCATCAGAGTAGCTGTTGGGCAGCAGGTAGCAAGGGACTGGACAGCAGATGGTAGAAAGTTTGCGACTGCTGTTTTGTGGGGGGCAGCAAATTTAGTGGCTCTGTGTCCATGCTGTCGCAGCAAGCAAACTACATGCTTATCATACAGAAAACATATGATTAGTGTGTGTTGGTTGCCACTGGCTACATGTGGCAAGATGTTGCTAGAAAGATGAGCTAGGGGAAGAAGAGGTTTATAAAAATAAGTCCAAGGAAATATGTAAATAAAATTTTAAAAATATGTAAATATAAGGCCTCAACATCTGGGGTCTTACACTTCAGATGCCCAATTAAATATTTCAACTGGATAAAACGCTTCAGAGGAAAGACTCAATTAAGGATGTAGCAGGATGAACAAGTCTAGAGATCTAACACACAGACATGACGACAGTTAATACTATACTCAATGCTGGGGACACGCTAAGAGAACAGACTTCCCATAAGCACTCTTATCACACGAATAAAAGGTAGCTATCTGAGGTAATATATTATCTTGGCTGTAGTAATCATTTTATTACTTTAATGTTTATCAAATCACCATGTTGGACACCACAAATGCATATATTTTAAAAATACATAAAATTTTAAATCCATACTAAGCTAATAGGTAGAAAATATGTCATTTTATTTTTTTTTAATTTGTGAAGATGTTTTTCTTAAATGTGTTGGTCAGTTACATTACTTCTTGTGAAATGCATCCCTATACACTTTATTTTGTTTCTATAGAGTTATTCATCTTAGTCTTTTTGATTTATGAAAGTTACATGTTAAACACTTTATGCCATTTTCTGGAGAAAATGAACTGAGACGGCTGTGGCTTTCCTACTTTTTGTATGGTACCCCTACCATAGCCTGGAGGTAGTAGCCATTAATTTGGGAAGAAGGAAAAAAAAAAGGAAGTAGATTTGAGTACTGCATAATTAC
The DNA here is from genome assembly GCF_023091745.1 of Budorcas taxicolor. Taxonomy (NCBI): domain Eukaryota; kingdom Metazoa; phylum Chordata; class Mammalia; order Artiodactyla; family Bovidae; genus Budorcas; species Budorcas taxicolor. Next base: position 18,563,310 of record NC_068910.1, on the reverse strand, counting down.
CAACACATAGAACTCAGTAGAAGCAATTATCAGAAGCCTACTTAATTCTCCAGGGAAATGTACTGCCAAAAGAAACTGGAAGCTGGAACTAAAAAATCTTCCTTTTTAAGATTGAAAATGACTCTTAGATCTGCATCTCCCTCCCCCATACACGAAGTAGACTCAGAAATCGGTGTAGCTTTGCGGGAGGCAGTGATGCCCCAAGCATACTTGCAGTTCAGTTCAGTTCAGTTCAGTCATATCTGACTCTTTGCGGCCCCATGAATGGCAGCACGCCAGGCCTCCCTGTGCATCACCATCTCCCGGAGTTCACTCTGACTCACGTCCATCAAGTCCGTGATGCCATCCAGCCATCTCATCCTCTGTCGTCCCCTTTTCCTCCTGCCCCCAATCTTTCCCAGCATCAGAGGCTTTTCCAATGAGTCAACTCTTCGCATGAGGTGGACAAAGTACTGGAGTTTCAGCTGGGGTCTGAAACTCCTTCCTAAGAAATCCCAGGGCTGATCTCCTTCAGAATGGACTGGTTGGATCTCCTTGCAGTCCAAGGGACTCTCAAGAGTCTTCTCCAACACCACAGTTCAAAAGCCTCAATTCTTCGGCGCTCAGCCTTCTTCACAGTCCAACTCTCACATCCATACATGACCACTGGAAAAACCATAGCCTTGACTAGACAGACCTTAGTCGGCAAGGTAATGTCTCTGCTTTTGAATATGCTATCTAGGTTGGTCATAACTTTTCTTCTAAGGAGTAAGCGTTTTTTAATTTCATGGCTGCAGTCACCATCTGCAGTGATTTGGGAGCCCAAAAAAATAAAGTCTGACACTGTTTCACCATCTATTTCCCATGAAGTGATGGGACCGGATGCCATGATCTTCGTTTTCTGAGTTGAGCTTTAAGCCAACTTTTTCCCTCTCCTCTTTCATTTTCATCAAGAGGCTTTTTAGTTCCTCTTCACTTTCTGCCATAAGGGTGGTGTCATCTGCATATCTGAGGTGTGGATATTTCTCCCGGCAATCTTGATTCCACCTTGTATTTCTTCCAGTCCAGCGTGTCTCATGATGTACTCTGCATATAAGTTAAATAAGCAGGATGACAATATACAGCCTTGACGGACTCCTTTTCATATTTGGAACCAGTCTGTTGTTCCACGTCCAGTTCTAACTGTTGCTTCCTGACCTGCATACAGATTTCTCAAGAGGCAGGTTAGGTGGTCTGGTATTCCAATCTCTCTCAGAATTTTCCACAGTTTATTGTGATCCACACAGTCAAAGGCTTTGGCATAGTCAATAAAGCAGAAATAGATGTTTTTCTGGAACTCTCTTGCTTTTTCCATGATCCAGCAGATATTGGCAATTTGATCTCTGGTTCCTCTGCCTTTTCTAAATCCAGCTTGAACATCAGGGAGTTCACGGTTCACGTATTGCTGAAGTCTGGCTTGGAGAATTTTGAGCATTACTTTACTAGCATGTGTGATGAGTGCAATTGTGCGGTAGTTTGAGCATTCTTTGGCATTGCCTTTCTTTGGGATTGGAATGAAAACTGACCTTTTCCAGTCCTGTGGCCACTGCTGAGTTTTCCAAATGTGCTGGCATATTGAGTGCAGCACTTTCACAACATCATCTTTCAGGATTTGAAATAGCTCCACTGGAATTCCATCACCTCCACTAGCTTTGTTCATAGTGATGCTTTCTAAGGCCCACTTGACTTCACATTCCAGGATGTCTGGTTCTAGATGAGTGATCACACCATTGTGATTATCTGGGTCGTGAAGATCTTTTTTGTACAGTTCTTCTGTGTATTCTTGCCACCTCTTCTTAAAATCTTCTGCTTCTGTTAGGTCCATACCATTTCTGTCCTTTATCGAGCCCATCTTTGCATTAAAATGTTCCCTTGGTATCTCTAGCTTTCTTGAAGAGATCTCTAGTCTTTCCCATTCTGTTGTTTTCCTCTATTTCTTTGCATTGAGGACACATGGTCAAAAAGAAGACAGGAAAAGGATGACGAATCCCCCAGAATGTCTCTGGAGGCAAGGATCCACTGAAGAACAATGGGCAAGGGAACTCCTTTTATGGAGCTTAATCAAGGAATCCCCTAACCTAGGAGGATAGGATACCTTCCAATGTCTGGTGGATTTCAGCTTACAGGAGACCAGGGGCTATTCGGTGACTCCATTATGTCTTTTTCCAAATAGTAGGAAATAATTTGGAATCTCAGTAAGAGTGCTTGTTATGAGTATCCTGCCTGCCACTGATACTGATGAGTAAGGGAAGGCAGATTGTTTGTTTGTTTAGATTTTAGATCTCCATATAAGAGCTGCCATCTCCAACCCTGAGAGCTATTTATAGAGCACTGTCTAGATGTTGTAGCCATGCATTCTGGGAAACTCACTCAGAAGGACAATGCAGATAGTGGAGCGCAGTTTATTACACCGGCGGGCCCAAGGCAGAGTCTCCTCTTAGCCAAGGACCCTGACCAGTTTTTGTGAAAACCTTATATACCCTAAGTGTACGTGCCCAAACCCACCTCCCCAAATTCCCTGAAACTAGTCTGAACAAAGGAAAAGAAAGATATAATCAAAGTTAACCTGTGACTCATATGCCTTAAGCCTAGGTAGTTAGCAGTGAACAGTTATCAATAGGCCTGTGGTCATACCCCAACAAGCATAATAGAATGTATAATTCTATTCAGTTACACAGATAATTAGGGTATTCTTTCAGGCAACAGAGAATCTAGGTACGAGCCCTGGGGCTCTTCCTTCTGGGGGCCTAGTTTTCCAGTTGGTATGTCATTTCTTAGATACTGGGCATATAGCTCAAAGTCCACAGTCCGGCCCAAGATGGAGTCCTGCTTTCAAGATAGAGCCTGTTCTGTTTCCTCCTTCATCCTGGAATTTGAGTTGGATTGCTTTCCAGACATCCATGTGCCCCTTCTGCATTCCCACCTCCACTTTCCCTCCCCGCTCAGCCCCCTACCCCAATGCTGAGGTCAGGGTCATGTAGTAAATTTCACCACTGTACTCTGAGCCAATATGTCTTATCCATTTCTCTCTACCCCTGCACTCAAGACCTTGCAGGTCTCATATTCCTGGCAGCATAGCTATGGGGGCCACCAAACTACAGTTGATCTGATATGAATAAGAGATAATCTTGCAGTATTAAGTTTTGGGGCATTTGTCTGTTATGGCAACTAGCATTAATAAGCCTGACCATATAGTAGATTTGTTATATGATAAAGGTATTTCAGTCAGTGTAAACACAGGCCAGGATCTGACCATGAGAAGCTAACTTCAGAGCCCAAAGCAATGATGTGAAAATAAAGACTGATCACGGGATTCAGCATGTTCCTTGGAGCATCAAGTTACAGATCCAGCTCATCCTCCAACCTACCAAGCATCTTTGGGTAAGTCACCTGAATACTCTAAGCCAGTCATCCCCAAAATTTTTGGCACCAGAGACTGGTTTTGTGGAAGGCAATTTCTCCATGGACTGTTGTGGGAGGGGGTGATTTCAGGATTAGTCAAGCTATCACATTTATTGTGCACTTTATTTCTATTATTATTATTATTCTATATCAGCACCACTCCAGCTCAGACATTAGCTCTTGGAGGCTGGGGACCCTCTAAGCTTCTGCAAATTATTTATAGAAGAAAAAAAAAGGGGGACTACATTTCCCAAGCTTTTCCAGCTATAAATACAAACATCCATATAAGCTTACATAAACACATCCATATAAGCTTATACGCATCTTCTCCCTTTTATAGTACAGAAGAGACTGGAAGCTTACACTGGGGGTTGGCTCACAAAAGCTTCACAAGGAACGATTCCTCCGCATCCTGAAAGGTGACTCTCAGTGGCGGGATGACCACAGTCGGCTGGGTCCCAGCCAGCCAGGAGGTATGCCTCAAGTCTTCAGTTACTAGTGATGGTTAGAATGCAGAATATTCTGATCTGAAATATAGATCATCCTTATGAGAGACATGTAAGAAGCCTGCTTCAGTGGAGTAGCAAAGAGAGATTCAGCAGCTGCTGGAAATGCTTTGGGTTTTCTCAGCAACCATGCCGTGGACATGGGACTGAGGCTGCACTGTCATTACCAGTTGTGACAACTGTGATCTCTAATTACAGCGTGCTGCCTACCCTGCAGCTGTTCCAAGTTTCACTAGATGTGGGGTACTTTCATTCATCCTGTGTTTCCCAGGGAATTGGTGTGTGTGTGATTGGGATTAGTCGATGTAAACAACTTCACTGCTCTCAGTGGCTGTCCTTCAGAATGCTAGAGGTGGTCTGAGAGCCGGGAAGGGGTCTTGAGTCTTTACTGCAGAAACCCAGATGGCCCGTCAGCTGGCTCCTTCTGCGCACTCAGCAGACAGGCCCCTTTGTTCTATGAGCATGTTGACTACAGCTGCAGTTACCTGGTGACAGGATGAAATTACACAGACAGCAGTTTACTAGCATACCCCCCACTCTGTAGTCAATTTCTGAGCGTAAGCCACTCTTCCAGGGAGCATGTAATTTTCATACCTGTTTAATTTCAACCCTCTCTTGCTTGACAGAGTGATTTCTCACCCTTTATAGATGGTGCCATGCACCCCTCAATTGGATTTCTTCTCCCTGCTGGTAGAGTTTGTTCTTGCCTGAAGTGTTGAGAGAAACAGTTCTCTAAAAGCAGTTAATTTAATTGAGATTGCACATACACACACATGCACACAAGTACATGGGGGTTTTTTTCCTCCCTGTTTCTGACACACAAGCGAATTGTTTCTACATTTTTATTTCCCAGTTTGTTAACTATTTATTCATGGCCTCACAAAGCAAGCTTCCACACAGATAAATATGAAGCCTATAACAGCTAGAATTTTTTCGGTGGGGGAGTGCTGGGGGCTGAGGATGGGGGCAATCTAAAGATACAATTGACCAATAACCATTTTCTTCTGTACTGAGTCTATAGTAAACAAGAAGTTGCCATAATTTCTAGTCCATCATCAAGTGCTTTCCTAAACGACTTCTTAAGATTTATAAAATCTAGGTTAGTGATTCAACAAAACTCTCAGTTTGTTGTGGCTTAGTTGCAAAGTTGTGTCCAACTCTTCTGGAATGCCATGGACTACATCCCCCTAGGCTCCTCTGTCCATGGGATTTCACAGGCAAGAATAATGGAGTGGGTTGCCATTTCCTTCTCCAGGGAATCTTCCTGACTCAGGGGTTGAAACTTCATCTCCTGCATTGGCAGAGAGATTCTTTACCATCTGAGCCACCTGGGAAGCCCAAAGCTCTTAGTCCTCAGGCTGTAATCACGTCTTAGCCCTGTTACTGGAAAACAACCAGCATCATCCAGGATGTAGATACCATGAGAAAGATACTGAGAAAAATGATGCACTTGTACAAACCTGCATGCATGCACACACGCCTGCACACTCACACACACCCCACATCCTTTTTATGGAGTATACTCAAATCAGAGACAAAACCAAAAGGATAACCCATCCAAAAATATCCCCTGACCTGGAATCCTCATTTTCACTAGCAGCACACACGCGTGTTCTCACAGCCCACTTTTCTTTTGTCTCTTCCTTTGCAAAGGGGCACTGGTTGGAAAGAAGGCTTCTCCGTAGGCAAGGAGCTGACTGGACAAGTCACTTCATTTTCCTGTCTCTTTCTCTCTCACAGTATCTCCGTTTGTATCTTTGAGAATGCCAATAAAGAAATTTGTCTTTCTGGAAGATAAACTTCAACTTGTTTTAGTTTTACAAATCATTCTTTCCCTTTCCTGATGCCTTGCCCACCAATCATGTTTCCCAGTGAAATAAAATGCATATAGCATGCCTAAGGAGGACTGTATGTGCTGGGGGCAGGGAACAGTAGCTTATGTTTGTGTAAATCAAATACATTATGGGGCCCCATGAGATTCAGCCCCAGTACTGCCTCATAACAGAGACACGGGTCCATCAGCCAAAGCATCTGAAAAGTTTCAGTCTTGCAGCTCTCAAAGAATATGACTGAAACCCTAATTTACACATGATTCTTAAAAAATCCTCTTTAAGGTGATTCTTAAAATCCTCTTTCCTGTTATCTCCAATTCATAAACTCCACAACTATTCCAGAACCTCTCCAAATCATTTACTCTCAATTTTTAACCAGAAATGCTCTTAACCCTCCAGCCCACATGATTCTGAGAAACAGATAAACGACTGACATACAAACACATAGATATCTGTATGTATATATGTCAGATATACCACTCATATATGTGTATATATATGGCATGTACTCATATAAGTGCATTTCTCTATACATATGTACATACATGTGTTTGTATATTGCACGCACACACATTCAATCCCAAAGTTCTGCATCACAAAAACTTATAAACTGGACCAGCAAAGTAACTCTCCTTAAAAATGCAGAAGAGAAACTGAGCCAGCATGGAAAATAGCTTCTTCAAAGGGATGGGGAATGATTTTTTTTTAAAATAAAACAAACTCCTGTGTTAATAAATTTTTATCTCCACCATAACTACTCACCTTTTATTTTTCCTCTGTGGCAGGGCAGGTAGGTTCCCTAGCTAATGTTGCTGCAGCAGCCCCCTCCCTTCTATATGATTTATACTGACTTAACACTGACTTAATACTGACTTTATACTTTATGCTGACTTTCTACTCTAACCCTCCAAAGCCAAATCATTTATTAAGACATCAAAATAATTATGTAATTTCACAAGAAATGCCCTTCTGCAGGATTAAAGTGGAACTCAGACAGCCAGTTTTCTGGACAACAGGGCGATATCTCAATTCTGCCTTGTTCTGTTTTAATTTTAGATAAGTGTTTTTGTTTTATGAATTAGCCTCTATATATTCATGGTTATTTTCACAGTTGGATTTCTGGCTTATTTACAGATCCCTCACTGCCCATCAGGAGACCTCCAGAGGCACACAAGGATGCATTTGATCCATTATCCAACCTGAGTTACCAGTGGGTCAGACAAGGTGATTACTAGCAGCAGCAGACTGGTGTCTATTTAGGATTCCTTCTAAGTCTGCTTTAATAGAAGCACTCTCAAAAGCAATAGCAATGGATTCATACTGTAGCTCGTGTTCACTTACACTGATGGGAAGAGCTTCTCAATTCTATGGGCAGCCCTTTATCCTGGGATAGGGGGTGGGGAGTCTCTGATTCGTGTAGCTATGAAATTTAATCTGTCATAGTCCAAGCAGGACAATGATTTAGACCAGCATCAGCTCAAAACATTATCATCTATGCTAAACCCAGCAATGCCACTCTTGTTGCTGTTGTTCAGTTGTTAAATTGTGTCTAACTGTTTGTGACCCCATGAACTACAGCATGCCAGGCTTCCCTGTCCTCCACTCTTTCCCAGAGTTTGCTCAAACTCATGTCCATTGAGTTGGTGATGTCATCCAACCATCTCATCCTCTGCCACCCCTCTTTCCTCCTTCTTTCAATCTTTTTCAACATCAGGGTCTTTTCCAATGAGTCAGCTCTTGGAAGTGTCACTCTATTGAACTGATGTTAAAACATACACAGGGAGGCAGTCTGCCTTTTCAAATGAATGCATTTATCAAGCTCATTCATGCAAACATTAATGGAGGGTAGAGACTTCAGATCTGAGGACAAGTCTGGCAGAGGCCAGATATGAATAACAGTGGATAATCAAGGATAGAAGAGAATGCAAGTGAGCTGATTGTGAAGCCAGAACCAGAGGGGGTCTTCACTGAGTGACCAGGCCACACCTACAGGTCTGGAAACAACCTGCATCCACGGTGACCCTTGGGTTAGCTCAGTTGATTCAGCAGGGATGGAAGGTCCCAGTATGAACGCTTACCTGGCAAGCAATCTGATAGAGGAGTAGCCTTGGGGGACAGCCCCTTGGAAACAGCCTCTGTCCATCACTAGTTGTTTACTAATGGATACAAATGCATTGTCTCATCTGAGCCTTAGTCCCTTCACGTGCAACATGCATAAAACATTCACGAACTACTTAATGAGCTTGCGAAGATCCAGTTAATGTAGGGAAGCCTGTACCTTGAAGTAGGGGCTCAGCCATGATGGCTCTGCTGTTACTCTGAATGGCCAGATACTCTGACCTAGAACAGGTGGGGGGTCCAACCCCAAAAGCAGTGTCACCCATAAGGTGTAGCATTGTTCCCCACCCAGGGAGCAGGTTAACTGCAGATTTCCAAAGAAGTCAAGCCCTGAAGCTTGACATTTTAGTGAGTTCTACCAGGGCCTTATGTCTTTAAAGGATGAGAACTGCTGGGTTAGGGGAGACAATGGCTAGACCACCTACAGTGCTGACTCTATTTTAAGCCATGCCTTCTTTTTTGATGGCTTATATAGAGTATACCAGGCACACACGTGAAGTTTAGACACTTTGCAAATCCCTCTGTCTTTTGGAAGCTTTTTAAATATTCTGTTTTACTTTAAAAATCCCTAATTTAGAACTCAGAAATACTATATTCACATAGAATTACTTTCTTTAAAGGGTGTCTATATTTCCAGGAACATGCCACAATCTTCTCTTTAAGGATCCAACATAGTGGCCTTCTCTAGGATTCTTTAAAAAACAAAAACAGAAACAAAAACAAGCTAGTTCTACCTTTTGCCTTAAAATCTCTTCTCCCTGATAGTCCATATGCTTGCTTGCTTAGTCACTCAGTTGTATCCAACTCTTTGGACTGTAGCCCGCCAGGTTCCTCTGTCCATTTTTTCTGGGATTTTTTTCAGGCAAGAATACTGGAATGGGTTGCTATTTTCTTCCTTCAGAGGATCTTCCCGACCCAGGGATCAAACTTGCATTTCCTATGTCTCCTACACTGCAGGCAGATTCTTTATCCGCTGAGCCATCAGGGAAGCCCCACGGTCAGTACAGTTACTTATTATTAAGATCATGGTTTAGGACTTTCCTGGTAGTCGAGTAGTTAAAAACCTACCTGCCAATGCAGAGGGCATGGGTTCAATCCTGATACAGGAAGTTTCCATGGGTCAACTAAGCCTATGTGCCATAACTACTGAGCCCAAGCTTGAGGACCCACAAGCCGCAGCTACCCAACAAAAGAAGCCACTGCAATGAGAAATCTCTGCACTGCTACTAGAGAGTCAGTTCAGTTCAGTTCAGTCACTCAGGCGTGTCTCTTTGTGACCCCATGGACTGCAGCATGCCAGGCTTCCCTGTCCATCACCAACTCCTGGAGCTTGCTCAAACTCACGTCCGTCGAGTCGGTGATGCCATCCAGCCATCTCATCCTCTGTCATACCTGTCTCCTCCAGCCTTCAATCTTTCCCAGCACCAGGGTCTTTTCCAATGAGTCAGTACTTCAAATCAAGTGGCCAAAGTATTGGAGTTTCAGTTTCAGCATCAGTCCTTCCAATGAATAGGCCCTGCTAACTGCAGCTAGAGAAAGCCTATGCATAACAGTGAAGACCCAGCACAGCCAAAAATAAATAATTTTTTAAAAAGAGAAATATCATGGTTTAAATGATGCCTACTCAGAGAGGCTGTCTCTGGCCTCTCAAAAGCAGGCAAACTTACACACTTAGAATTTTTCTTTGTTGCACATATCAGGTTTTGAAATTTTATTTAGGGTGTTTATCATCTTTCTCCATACCCTAGAATATGAGCTCCATCAGACCAGAGGCCTTAATGGTATAGTTTATTGATATTTTACTGGTATACTGGTAATCCTCATACCTAATATAGAGTAGGCCTTCATATATTAGATGTATATAGGTTGTATTGATATATTTATTTCTATAGATATATATATACACTTTTCCAATGTGTTGTTATATTGGGAAGAATTAAAGCTATTTCATCCTGTACATTGGAGGAGGGTCAGAAAAGTAACTTCTGAACACATGGTGAACACTCCCTACCTATCTAGTCCAAGGCAAGTTGCTTCAGAAAGGTCATCTGAACCTTTAATATCTGGAGCATCTACTGTCTAATATTTTTCATGGTAAGAGCCTAAATGAGACTAGGAGTGGAGTGGAGTGTTAAGTCACTCAGTCATGTCCAACTCTTTACGACCCCATGGACTACTGCCCGCCAGGCTCCTCTATCCATGGAATTCTCCAGGCAAGAGTATTGGAGTGGGTTGCCATGTCCTTCTCTAGGGGATCTTTCCCACCCAGGGATCAAACCTGGGTCTCCTGCATTACAGGCAGATTCTTTACCATCTGAGCCACCAGGGAAGCCCAAATAAGACTAGGAGGTGGTGGCTAAATGATTAAATAATGAATGACAACTAAGGCTGGATCTGTTTCTATTTTAACCTAACATACAATTCTCCCCTGGATGTTAGAGCAGACATAGAACGTCATATACTTCATCAGTGCTGCAGATACACTTCCCCTAATTTTTCCCAAAACCATAGCTAGGTTCCTTCCCACTTATTCTTACATAAACCCAGTTTAGTTTGAATATGGAATAAAAGGGTGATTGAGAATTTGACTTACAGTTCCACATCTCATATCTAATAATCATGGAGTCAGCAAATGTCATATGCTGGGAGTCAGTGAAACTGTAGACTTAATATAGATGTTCTTGCTGCTGCTGCTGCTGCTGCTAAGTCGCTTCAGTCGTGTCCGACTCTGTGTGACCCCAGGGACGGCAGCCCACCAGGCTCCCCCGTCCCTGGGATTCTCCAGGCAAGAACACTGGAGTGGGTTGCCATTTCCTTCTCCAATGCATGAAAGTGAAAAGTGAAAGTGAGGTCGCTCAGTTGTGTCCGACTCCTAGGGACCTCATGGACTGCAGCCTACCAGGCTCCTCCGTCCATGGGATTCTCCAGGCAAGAGTACTGGAGTGGGGTGCCATTGCCTTATCCGGTAGATGTTCTTACAGTCTTAATTTTACTTCAACGTTTTTGTGTTGAGGGACAATAAATTAAACATTTCTAAATATCAATATTAGAACAAACATGGATACTGAATGGAATAAAATGAAAACTTTGTATCAATTCTTTTTTAGCTAAACACTGACCCTTCCAAATAAATTTGCATCTGGCAGACTACTCTGGCTCCTCTCCCAGACCCAGACCCTCAGCAGTAATCCTTACCCTCTTCAGCACTGGGAGACTGGATGGGGGAAATTTTAGAATCATTTAAGGGAGTGACTCTGCCCCAACTATGGCTGCTGGTATCTCACCAGGGAGCTATACAGATTCCCAACATGGGGATGTGGTTGTGAAGTCAGACAAATGTAGAAAGCAATGTGGTTCATTACCAAGAAGGCAAAGTAATTCTATTTTTAAGGCAGTAGTGAGAAACAAGTATTGGTATTTGCCACCCTTAAATGATGTGAATTTAGGTCCCTAACATACAAAAGTTCTTTATCTACCACCACCTCATTTCCGACAGAAGACACAGGCAGACACAAAAACAGATAAAGCAAACAGTAAGGTCATCAAACAGCAGATGGAGGCATCAAAATGCAAAGGCTGTACTTTTGGTCTCTAGTTAAGGTGGCCACACAGAACCTTTTGAGCTCCCAGGAAAATGCATTGCATGCGATTTTACTGCCAGATGAATGAGACTTCAATTTTGGAACCAGTGCCCAATGGTTGCCAGAGCTCAGGACCCACGTGACCAGATCTGGTATCCCGATAGCTGTTGCTACGCTCTTAGCCTGCGCATGCGCACACGCCGTACAGCCTTCCTGATGACCTTGGGCAGTGGTGGCTATGCGCCAGGAGCTCATTACCCGCCCATAACAACTGTGCTAAGAGCCCCGAGTGCATCATCTCCTAGGATCTCTCACCAACCCTGGGAAGTGGACGCTGTTCTTCCATTTTAGATTAAAAAAACACTGAGCCTCAGTGATGCTAGTTATTGCTGTATATACCTAGATTTCCTCTTTCCAGAGAAAGACACATTTACAGGCATGAGGAGGCAATGACTTCTCCTCTTTCTGCCTCTTAATCTACAGTGTTCTGGGTTTGTACAGCACGTCTGGAAATCCCAATGAGTTTATGCACTTCACTATTAGGGACATTTTCTTTTTCTTGTGTGAGATGGGCTCAAGCACAGGTTTAGAGGAGCAACCCTTTTTGTCCTCACACAAAGAAGGGGCTAGGCGATAATGCTATGGGGAAAGTTTGGTGCTCCACAGATGGTTTCGGCAGTTGTTGAGTGCAGTTGGATATAAATAACATCGTTTAAGCCAGGATATGGCTTGGTGACACAGCTAATTCGGACTGCAATCGCTTTGCCAGAGCAGCTTTCAAATCTGTTTCACGTAATTTCACAAACCCTTGAACTTCACAGGGTATTTTCATACCCGCAGAGGTAATAAGTGACTTTTGAGAGCACTTGCAAAGCCATTTGGCAAAACTCAAAGAAAGCGGTGGAATGCTGACTCTCTAGGGGCCCTTTTCCTGTTCCCCATCTGCTGAGTGGAGGGATGCCATAGAGTCGGGGAGGGGGGCTGCAAGCTCACAGACAACCTGAGGTCTCAGTCGATGTGTTGGTTTGCCTCAATTTTATCTGGGGATGAAAACAAAGTTTATAGCGCCCTGGGTTTCATGGCAGCCGCAAGACACGGGGTTGGATTTCCTGCCTATAAGAGATGTGGCGCCTCTGTTCAGAGATCATCCTATCATCTAGGCACATAAGCAAACTGTGTTCAGATGCTACATGTGTGTTAAAATCCACACCAGGAATTTACCTCCTGGGTGTGTGAAGTGTGTGTACTTCAGGGAGTGGAGATTTCTCATTTCTCTCCTCTGCTACCTCCCAACCATCGTTTAACACAGAATCTCTAAGTGTCCTAGACAAAGAGATGCCAACATCCCACATTGGATATTCTGACACAAAGAGAAACCCAGACACAGCTATTCAGAAATCCATAGTCAGCATAGCCTCAAAGAAGAGTTTTTAAAGTTATTTCTTGTGAACACTTTATGGTGGTAGATCCCATAGCATACAAAGGGACTGTGTCCCACAGGAATTAGTAGTCTATGAAAGATTTTATGAATAAATTATACAAATTGTAATATGCCGTGTCAAAAAGGATAGAACTCTTTGCTGAAAAATTCTGATAAATAGAATTAAATAACATGTATTATACCTGGATAATTTAGATAGAATTATATACCTGGATAATTTAGACAGAATTCATTCATGCGATACATTCATGCAATAGTATCTATTGCTGGCTCCAGGAATAGAAGGGTGTACATCACAATTATGACCTTTCCTGTGGAATTTATGGTCTGGACAGAGAGGTGGTTAGCAAACAGATGGACAAACAAACAGGAATGGTAGCACGTGCAGGGGCAAGATTCAGAGTCCCTTCTTATGGACTTCTCTCAGCGCTCCAGTGGAGAAGGCGATGGCACCCCACTCCAGCACTCTTGCCTGGAAAATCCCAGGGACAGAGGAGCCTGGTGGGCTGCAGTCCATGGGGTCGCTAAGAATCAAACACAACTGAGCGACTTCACTTTCACTTTTCACTTTCATTTAGTGGAAAAGGAAATGGCAACCCACTCCAGTGTTCTTGCCTGGAGAATCCCAGGGACGGGGGAGCCTGGCGGGCTGCCGTCTATAGGGTCGCACAGAGTCAGACACGACTGAAGTGACTTAGCAGCAGCAGCAGCAGCAGTGCTCCAATATCTCTCTTCAGGTTATAGCAGTGGACCTGACTTATCTTTAGAACATCACTCATTGTACCAAAAAGGCAATGGCTAGAGAGGTTAGCCCAGGTATTAAGCTATCAGATACTCACAAGGTCAGGTCAGCCTAACCAAATACCATGAACACAGTGTCTTGATAAGCAGTGTGAGACAATAGGAAGCACAAGCTTGGGCATCAGGGACCTGGGTACTCGCCAGCTCAGTGTCCTCTGGGCAAGGCACCTGAGCTCAGTGAGCCTGAGATTCCTCATATGTAAATGCAACAAGTGTGCCAACTTCAGAGTTGAAAGGTACCCATAGGCTTCCATAAAGGCAGGCTCTCTCTGGAAACCAGGATAGGGATTCTCCACTTCCTTCTCCTCTCCTGGACACAAACAGAGGGATATCTAGCCACCCAAGATGAATGACCCAAGGTAACCCCACATGCTCTTCTGTCCACTAAAATAATAGAGAAGCCAGAGTTACTTCTACAATCTTCCTCATGTTACATTCTTTTGATCAAAACAAAAAGATGAGCTATGTCAATGGGTCAATTGTAAGTTATCTCAGGGAAGACATATTTAAAATATAGATTGTACTCATTGCTATCCTCATTGCTATCCTCAAATTGGGTTGGGGGCATTTTGTACCCAAACCGGATTTTTTTTTTTAAATGAGTCACTCAGTCATGTCCAACTCTTTGTGACCCCATGGACTGTAGCCTGCCAGTCCATGGAATTCTCCAGGCAAGAATACTGGAATGGGTAGCCTTTCCCTTCTCCAGGGGATCTTCCCAACCTAGGGGTCAAACCCAGGTCTCCTGCATTTCAGGAGGATTCTTTACCAGCTGAGCCACAGGGGAAGCCCAAGAATACTGGAGTGGGTAGCCTATCCCTTCTCCAGCAGATCTTCCTGACCCAGGAATTGAACTGGGGTCTCCTCATTCTCCTGGAGAAGGAAATGGCAACCCATTCCAGCATTCTTGCCTGGACAGTCCCATGGACAGAGGAACCTGGAAGGCTATAGTCCATGAGGCCGCAAGAGTCAGACACGACTTAGCAACTAAACCTCCTCCTGCATTGCAGGTGGATTCTTTACCAACTGAGCTATCAGGGAAGCCCTGATGAGCTTTTATATGTGGCATCTTTACCCTCTGACTTACTCTGAGGAGTGTATGTGATGGCAACTGTCTCCCAAGAAAGGGTAACCTCCAAACAGGACAATTTCATCCCAAATGGTAAACCAATGGCTGCGTGTTGCCCATGTGTGTCTGTGTGTACATAAATTACCAGTGAGGAATCTCAAGTTAATGGCTTTCTTATAAGGGTTTCTGCAGTCCTCTTTAGGCCTTTTATCTCTGTGAGACAGGGATGTTTTACCCATCACTGTATGCTCAATACCTAGCACGTACCTGAAAGTTTTCAGGTTTTAACCACTTTGCTAAGTGAATGAATGGAGGCTCAAACAGAGAGAAGGCCTGATGATAAAACAAGCTACAACACAATGTACTTTATGGAAGAATAACCAGTTGGTGTCGGAGGTGGGTGCAAGTGGCCAGAAAGCCTGCATAGAAGCCTCAGCTCAGCCAGGAGACTGAGGAATTTAACTGTGTGCTTCATGGGAGACATGGAGCAAATGACACACAGGGTTTGTGAAGTGGAGACAATACAAGTCCTAAGCACGGTTTTGCCTGGGTTTGAGTCCCAGCACATGGGTTCAAGTCCCAATCTGAGGTAAACAGTTTCACAAGGAGAGAGAGATGTTGCTATCAAAAGTAGGAGAATCCAGCAAGGGGTAACAAAGGGGCTATTGACCACATACATGAATAGCTCATCACAAGGGCAGTAACCCAGGGTTAGTAAAGGCCCAGATGTCACTATCTCTAGATGTCAAGGCAGAAGATGAGGCAGACTTTACAGAAATCTTCCCTCCCTCCAAGACCCCACTGGGCTCTCAAAGCCCAACTGGAAACAAGATCCTGCCAGAGCTCCCAGGTTAGTTCATAGGCTTCAGCCTCCTGGGGCCCGGAGCAAAGAGAAGGGAGGAAAACAGATCTGGAGGAATAAATGTAGTCCTGTAAACACAGAGAGAGCAGGCTTCAGGCTTATAGCCTCAGGCAGCTCTGTCTCAGGAGATACTATTTCCATTTTGTTTTGCTTTCATTGTATGTATTGTTAGCTTCTTTTGTGATAGATAATACTGGTTTTCCATTTACTTACAGATAAAGTTTCCTTTCAGAATACATTTAAGTAAAAAAGTTCCATTTAAAGATAAATATGAAGTAAACAACAGCACAGATAGAAGGAAAAATAGCAGACCAACAATGGAGGTGGTATTGGAAAGATTAGTGTTTGGAAAATGTCTCATAGAAAGAAAACTGGGAGCTACTGACAATTTTTGAGCAGGGAAGAGATAGGATCAGGTTCTGCTTTGGGAAACTCCATGTAGCTGTCAGCAGCAAGGCAGAAGCAAGGCCTTCAGGCTGTGACAATGGGCTGCAGCCGTTGGCATGGAGGGGAAGAGTCAGAGGAGAAAGGGTAGAATCAGCAGTATTTGTTCGTTCATTTCACGGAGGGCAAGCAAGATATGAGGCAAAAGATAATAGCTGCTACCAAAATTGCCTTTAAAAGACATCTATTACCAGGGATCTTAGAAATGATGTAAGGAAAAGAGCATGGCAGCAATCAAGGGCTGCTAACAGGTTGAATTTTTATGTAATTCATCTCCTTTGAGCAATGGAAGGAGAACATGAAAGTTTATATAGTGGGTGTCTACTCCTGATGTTTCTCCACAACAGCTGGGTTTGTTTTTCAGATGTGCGGCAGAGAAATTGAGAAGGTCACCCAGGCTTGGCATCTAGCACCGGGAGGGCAATTTTCATGCCTTGGATCAGCATCATAGACGAGGTGGTTTGATAGCACACAGATACTCTGGATGTTTATTTAGAGCTTGGAAGTAAGCTGGAAGATCTATTTCCTGAAGAGACTATTTAGTTAGAAAAATGAAGTCAAACAGACATAATCAGTCAAGTGTCACAAAGAATAATTTGAAACTAGAGGTTAGGAATAGCAACAACTCATCAAGCTTGAAAATTAAGCCTTGACCTGGTAAAGATGTGTGAGTGAGTAGTTTCTCACCTTATCCTGAATTTAAGAAAAAAAATTGACACATACACAGAATAAATTTCTGGACCGTGCTTCACTTGTATGAAAATTACTTTCAATTAAATTCTCAATTTCTGGTTCCCTGAGAGTTTTAAGCATCATGTTTTCAAACGAGCCAGTGATTCACAGGAATTGAGAGAAGAAAGAGACCTATTAGATTATCAAGTCCATCCCAAAAGACATCCAGGGGATGTCTTTTTCCTGCGATTCACTTTCCATTGCCTCGTTCAGCTCTGGTTTTAAATGACTTCGGCAATGGGACTCTTCATCAGTCTAAGAGGCCCATGGGAGCCCTTTCTCCGTCTAAGAGCCTTCATTTGAGAAAAGAATATTCTGATATCAAGTCTTGTTATACCACTTGCCTCTCCCAGTGGAGCCCCACTTCTTCTCTGCCAATCTGTCCTTCAGCCCCTCCAGATGCTAGGAAGAAGCATTATCTTTCCTCATCAGTTACTCTGTCCTTCTCCTTCATCATTTTTTATTCCCCTTTTGTATCTGAAGATTTCTATGCTTTTATTGGTATCTCTGATTCCCCATCACCATGGTAACTAAGACTTTGACAAGGCTATCATCTCAAAGACCAGTCACTTACCCTCCTGCCCTTCAACTCCCATGCAGCATGGTGCTTTCTAGAATCCTGAGCATTTCAGACCTGGATTAATTCCATGTGTGACCAGATACTGGTCTGGGGAGCAGGACCTGTCACAGAACCCATATATGGGCAAAGGTCTGTGGTCAGTGTGGTAAAGGCCCCTACCTCTCTATGATTTGGAAGATAAAGAAAATTTGGCTGTGTGTATTTGTCCATTTAGAAGCATTAGAAAAAACCCAGAGTTGAGAGTTGAGAAGAATCCTCTTTTTTTTTGCAGTTAACCAGCTCTAAGCCTCTGGATCTCAATTTCTACATTTGCCAAAAGTAGGAGTAGGACCTCATGCCATCTAAAGGCAACTGCTGCAGTAAGTCACTAGAGCACAGTCCCAATTTGAAGTAG
This sequence comes from Budorcas taxicolor, assembly GCF_023091745.1. Lineage (NCBI taxonomy): Eukaryota > Metazoa > Chordata > Mammalia > Artiodactyla > Bovidae > Budorcas > Budorcas taxicolor. The sequence continues at coordinate 18,545,530 of NC_068910.1, read as the reverse complement.
TCACGGTAACAATCCCCTCCCACCACGCCCAACACACACACTTAGGATTGCCAGACTCAGCAAAACAAAACATAAAATGTTCAGTTATATTTGAATCTCAGATGAGTAAATAAGTTTTAATATATCTTGTGCAACATTTGGGTCATACTTACACTGAAAATTTATTCATTGTTTATCTCAAATTCAGCTGTAGCAGGTGTTCTCTATTTTATTTGGCCATCCGACTCTCACCTCTGCCTACACACTATCTCGGCTGATGGCTGGCAAGTAGGTGGCTGAGTAGAAGATTTTGTTTCTCATTACTTATACTCAATTCTCTGATAGAGCCCCTATCAGAGAAGATCTAGCCCCTTGAAGATCTAGCCTCAAGTATTTCCAAATATGTGCATGCCTACTTGCTTCTCAAGGTTCCTGAACAATCCAATGTGACCAAATGAGGGAAAATACTTTAAAAAGTGTCAAGTACCACACATGTGTATTATTAAGAATGAAAGCCCGCATCAGAGTGTGATGACAAGTCGGCAACAAGTCTGCAGTTCCTGTACCGCAGTCCTGCACAATTAAAAGCCAGCCTTCCTCTGAGAAGTCCACCACTCTACACAACGGGGTGACCATGTCTCAGCTCTAACAATAATAAAACTACTTGTTCAGTTACTGGAAATTTCCCAAGTTTCAGGTACTGTGCTGGATACTATATGTGCATTGTTTCATTTAATCTTAGAAATAATCTTATAAAAATGAGACTACAGATTCCTACTTTATAGAGGAAAAGGCAGACGGGAAGTGCAACATGATTCATCTGAAAATGGAAGCTTGACCATGAAAATGAAGGGACTGCTAAAGGATTTTCACAGATCATGACAAAGTGATTTTAAACTATATCTGAAAGCAAACTTCCAAATATACCAAGAAATTCCTAAGGAAAAAGCAAGCCAAGGGACTTTTGTCCCACCAGATAAGGTTTATTTTAAAGTTACTGTAATTAAGACATTTGGTATTTGAAAAGAAGACAAAAAGAGAAATGGAAGTAAAAAGAGAATTCAGAAACATACCAATGCTTGTAATGGGGACTGGAATATAACAGGGCTGATATGCAGACCAGTAGAGGGTTCTTCAAAGAAGAGCTGGTTACAAGAAGAAGTAAAATTGAGTCTCTATCTTAAAAAACAAACACCTAGCCTGCATGCCCGAGTCTGCACACATCAAAACCTTAAATATGAAGGACATGACTTGAAAACCTTAATAGATGAAAAAAATAAAGAACTATATCACTTCACCAGAGAGCAAGATTTCTTAAAAAAGATGCAAAATAACACTAAAAAAAGATGGATCAAATGTGACTCCAGTACAGTGAAGAATTTTTGCTTATAAAAAGAAACCACAAGGTGAAAAGATACAGGTTGGACAAGAGCATGATTCACGAGGGATTCTCTCTGGACACCCACTGTTCTGTACAGCAGCTGTGACACACATGTGGGCTTTTGAGCAATAAAAATGTGACTAGGATGAATTGAGATTTACCCTAAGTTTAAAATACACACCAGATTTCAAATCTTCATCCGTAATCTTATATGATAATATTTCAGGTACATGTGGATAATGTAAACTAAGGTAAATGAAATAACAAGTTATTAAAACCAATTTTACCAGTTTCTTACTTTTTTAATGTGGTTACTAGAAATGATTAAATTACATATGTAGCCTGCATCATTTCTATTGGGCAGTGCTGATCTAGAACACATCATCAGTGCAGATGGAAATGGCAACCCACTCGAGCCTTCTTGCCTGGGAAATTAGAGGAGCCTGGTGGGATACAGTCCATGGGGTTGCAAAAGCATCAGACACAACTGAAGCAATTTAGCATGCACCTCAAATCATAGAATCACTGACTCTGCCACTGATTGTCCCAGATAAGAGTATTGTACTCTCTGATGACCCACGTCACCTGTCAGAGACAGAATTTCTAGAGAGGATTCTAATGATTCTTAGCATCATTAGATGCTGGTGACAGGCAGAGAGGAGAGAGCCCCATCTAAATATACTGTCCCCATGCTTCACCTTGGACTGGAAATGCAACTTCCTACTTGATTAAAAAAAAAACACAAGGAAAAAGGTTAGAGATATTTCACAGAAGAAACAAATAGCCAACAGAAGAAGATGCTCAACCTTAAGTAATCCAAATTAATTATAAACTAAAACTGCACTGAAACATATCTTATGCCACCAGGTTAGGAAAATGTAAGAACTCTAATAGTATCCACTATTGGCAAGGGTATGGAGCAATGAAAGCTCTCATTCATTGCTGGTGGAGTAAAAGTTGGTACAGCCACTTCTAGAAAAAGTTTGGCATTAGGCAGTTAAGACTGACCATGCCCATAATGAAGAGCGAGTTAGCCAGTTCACAGGGTTATCTACCCTAGAAAACTCTTGCCTGTGTATGATGGGAGACATGCACAGCCGTGCTTTTAACAGCCCCATTTAAGACACCAGAAATGATCCAAGTTTCTATTCACACCAGAGGGGGTTAAATCAGTTGTGAAAAACTATACAGAACATTTAAGAAGAATGAACTGAAGCTACATTCAACTAAACAATATTAGCAATATGAAGAGGTTATCTCCTAAAAGTTAAATGATCACACAAAATTCAGTGGGCACTTTCTCTCTGATAGTGGGATGTGAGCATGCCTGGGGAGGGAATCCTGGGGAATAGGATTCAGGTTCTGTTTTCTTAAACTGGGTGGTAGATTCCCAGAGGCTTATTTTCCTCTAACTTATATTATAAATATACATTGTATGTCCTGATGTTTAAGTATACTATTTCACAATTTAAAGGGTTTTTGGAAAGGAAAAAAACAAAACAAAAACAGTTACTCTGTGCATGTGTGATATTGCATTCATTCAAAAGCACAGCCTTTCACTTGCTTTTTAACCCTGAGCCCTCTCAAGTAGGGCCATGTTCTGTTGATCTTTTCTCTACAACTCGGCTCCTCTCTCGTATCCTGTCCTACGTGATCTCTAGGTTACATATTTTACCTATGACATGAATATCATCCTTGGAGAAATAAAATAAGGAGTGTCCTTGTTGTGTTTGACTCATCTCAGTCACTTTCTCTGCGTGGAGCACAGACCGAAGGGAAGCAGGACCTGCAGTCCACAGCCACGGAGCTCAGAGGACCTGGGCGAGCGGGCGGCCTGAGGGACCCAGCCCCTTTATCTTGTAAGCCCTCTGCATCCTCTTGCAGCAGAACTCCTGGACTCATACTCTTGGAGAGAGGTAAGAAAATTAAAAGTGACAGACTTCCTGAGGTTTCTTCAGAATGGCCAGGTTTCCAGGGGATTCTGCAGCTCTCAACCCACACTGAGGCAATGGTGGCGAGAGCAGGTTTAGTCCGCTTGCAAACCGGACCTCTAGCTTGATGCTGAAACCATTGAATGAGTTGTTTTTTTTGTTGTTGTTAGAGAAGTCAAGCCACCCTAGCACATACTTTCCCTCAAGTCTCCTATTTTTTCCCCTTTCCCTTAGAAATGTCAAATTGAATCTCTGTTAGAAACATTCAGAGTATCAGGCATAAGTCATCTTCCTTAGGTTGAAACAAAAAGAAACCTGTGTTACTTGGGTCTGTATTTTAATTCTGGCACCTGTATCACCTGTAAGCCATTATCACATTGGGACCATCATTGCCTCCACCTGAGGGCAACTGAGTTTTTCCCCGAGCAAAAGTCCTCTTAGCAGAAAGAGTTTATGGGGCCTACTAATCTTATCCATACTAGGCTGTGGGTTTCAGAACCTTGATCTTCTGTCTCCTCTAGGTCCTGGCTTTAAACAACATGTCCAATCAATACACAAACCTGGTCATGACAAATCAATGCACAAACCATTCTTCTCACTGTGGAATGGAACAATTACTAAAATCTATTTGCCAGTAAATGTGCCTTGTCTTGTAAATCATTGGACTGTTAACCTTACCATGGCGACATGCCTCTCTATCCAATTCAATTAAAGTACAGACCAAGGTAATACTTAAGAATACATTTCGGGCAGAGGGATATACTATTATTATGTCCTCATAAATTAAACAATACATTTATTTCCCTTCTTGGAAAAAGAACACCACAGGATAAGGACAAGGTAGAGGAGAAACGGAGACAATGATGTCAAGAGCAGCTCAAGAGGATTGGAGACGAGAGAGGAAGAAGCCCAAGGACACGGACCACGTCGCCTTTGGCCACCCTTCCCTCTGGCATTGCTGAGAGTTCCTGGGCGAGGTGAAGGATGGGCAGATGGTGTACTCCGAGTGTCAGGGGCTGGAGTTCCACCTTGTGACAAAGAAATCCCTCAGTTGTACCAGAGAGCTAAGAGGTCAGGACCTGCGCCCGTCTGGTGTGACTGTAACCAAACGATTTGATGCCCCAAAGGAGTAGAAGTTCTGAGTCCTGACACTGATGGTCTCTAGTCTGGGAGGGATTCTTCTCTCTCCTAAACGTTCTGAGGGTGAGTCCAGGAAAGCTTCCCTTACAGCATTCATTCTCTCTCAGATTTCTTCCTATTTCCCATTTAAGGGGTTAGGGACAGATTAAACTGGGCTGATGGTTTGTCACTAGGTTAGATAATAGGTATGTATGCTTTCCTCACAAGGGACTCAAAATCAAGCTTCTTTTCCATTTTCTTTCTCCCCAAATTCCTCCAACCTGCACCACATTCCAGCTACAGCCAGCAGAGCTTAATGCTATTTTCTATTGCTGCCCTAACAAACCAATGCAAACTTAGAGGCTGAAACAACAAGTTTCTTATTTTACACTTCTATGGGTCAGAAGTGGAACTCGGGCTCAGTAAGCCAAAATCAAGGCGTGGGCAGGACTGTCCACACCACTAGGCTCCAGAAGAGAGCCCGTGTCCTTGCTGGTGCAGGTAGTTGGAGAATTCAGCTCCTTGCAGTCTGAGAACTGAGGTCTGGGTTTCCTCCCTGCATCTCTCAGCTTGTGCTGCTTTCCACTTCTTAAAGCCAGCAGCACAGGCTCACATGCCTCAAATCCCTCCTGCCTCAAATCCCTCCTGCCTCTTCTGGCACTTCTTTGTGACATCTCTCCTGATTTAGCCAGGAAAGGCTTTCTGCTTTTAAGGGTTTGTCTGATTACATTGGGTGCACCTGGATAACCTAGGGTAATCTTACCATCCCGAGATTACCTCAGTCACATCTGCAGGGCCTTCCCTGATGGCTCAGGGGTAAAGAACCTATCTGTTAATGCAGAAGCAATGGGTTCAATCCCTGATCTGGGAAGATTTCCCACTTGTCTCGGAGCAACTAAGCCGGTGTGCCATAACTATTGAGCCCAAGTGTTGCAACCACTGAAATCCGTATGCCCTAGAACTCATGCTCTGTAACAAAAGAAGCCAGCATGATGAGAGGCCCGTGCACCCCAAGAGAGTAGCCCACTCTTGCCACAGCTGGAGAAAAGCCCTCTCAGCAACGAAGACCTAGCGCAGCCAAAATAATAATAATAATTAATCACATCTACCAAATCCTTTTTCTAAGGTAACATGTTTCTAGGTTTCAGGAATTCGACAGTGGTCATCACTGGTGGGCAGTGGGTGGTGTGTGTTATTCAGCTACTACCTAGGAGCAGGGCTCAAACTGGATGGGCCACTGCTAAGAATGGAAGAAGAGAGAAGACCTGACTCTTTATTTTCTCCCTTTCCTTTCCCTCCTCTGTCCCGATACCTCCCTTCTCTACTCTGAAAGCAAAATTTGGCTACTCACCACATTCCCATTCTCAAACAGACCATCTGGCTGCAGAGTTCTCGGTGGAGACAGTCAGGAAGATAGGCTCCCGTCGCCGCCCAGCGTCCACCCAGATTTCTCTGAGTGAAATGGTCTTTTCAGCATTTTCCCAGGGGTCCAAGGGCGTTGGTGCACATCAGAATCACCTGTGGGCATATGCATCCCCCCCACTGGAAATCTACTTCTGCTGCGCTGCTACTGGAGGTTGGCTTCACCTGGTGTTCAGTGAACCGGGAGCAGATGGCTTGAGAAGTTCTACTGCCCCGAGCGTGCTGGGAGCGACTAGGGTTCAATGGTTTTAGGAGACCCCCACCCTGGCAGATGATCCTCTGTCTGAAGGCTCTCCCCTTTCCCTACTTCTCCTTCTTTTGTGGCCACCAAAGACTCATTTCCTCACAATAGGAAAGAAGCTTGGCATCCTGAGCTCTTATTTTGTCTGTCTCTTCTACTGCTTTAACCTGGGTCGTAAGCCGCTGCTTAACCCTGCACGCAGACATGTCAGTCATGAAAGGAATTCTGCTTTCAGCTTAAGGTTCATGCACGCAGCTCCTTACCCGAAATTTGCCTCCCATGGGGAGATAAGGAAGTATGAACAAAAATAACGATTGTCTTGTCAAGATTTATAGGAACTTGATGGCCAGACCCCCATCGGTTAGAGTTAACTGACAAGAACAAAGGGTTTTCGCAACCCTCCTCTAACCCTTGCTGGTGCCCAGATGCCTGCTGTCACCTGTCACCTCCTGAATTTAACCCCTTCCTGCCTCTAACCCCTGCCTGGCTCCTCCTTTCCTGGCATAAAAGAAGTTTGGATTCAACCCCAGATTTAAATGGTTACTTCTGACATTAGTTCACTGTCTTCTTGGCTTGTTGACTTTCCGAATAAAGTTGCTTTTTGCTCCCTAACACCTTGTCTTTCTACTTACTGGCCTGTTGTGTGGGCAAGTAGTATGAATGTGGGCTTGGCAGCCACAAGGGTGGCCACACCTCTTGTTTCTGAGGCCACCAAGTCCCCGAGGGGGGCCTGCAGGCGGAGCGCTCACTCGATATGCTTAGATAGTATCTGGGTTGGACAAAGTTTCCTTCGGGTTTTTCTATAAGGGCTTATGGAAAAATCTGAATGAACTTTTTGGCCACCCAATATATTGCCATGAAAGCATTCTTTGAAGTCAGCAGTAAGCTGTATGCTCTTGGGGAATTTCCTAGCCAAGCCCCACTTTGCTCATCTCTCAGGCAGATGTAATAATAGTAATCACTCGAGAAGGTTGTTAACAGAGATTCAGGGAGATGCTGCCACAAAGCACAGAGCGGAGTGTCCTAGCATAGCATCAGGATGAGCAGGTTTGGGTTCACTGACGCCTGCATTATTCAAGCTGTCCCCCACCTGCCCTGTGACCTGGGCAAGTGGCTTGGCCTCCCTAATGCTGGTTCACTCTTCCCAGTAGAAAGAAAAGAAGAAGGTCTGTACCCATTTCAGGGGCTGAGATGGAAATTTCATCAAGGTATTTACTTGCCCTGGTAGTTTGCTTCTTAGCCAAAATCTGGGTAAACACAGCAGGCACGATAATCGAATTGGTGGGAGTTACATGTACTATGTTTATGCTATTGTGGTTTTTAAACCAAAGGTAGACAAACTTTTTTCCGTACAGGGCCAGATAAAGAATATTTTTGGTCTGTAGAATATACAATCTTGGTTACAGCCTCTCACTTCTGTGGTTATAGCGTGGAAGCAGCCATAGACGATAGAGAATGAAAGAGTGTTCCCATAAAACTTTACTTACTTATGAAAGCAGCTGGCAGACTGGTTTTGGCTCACTTGCCACAGTTTGTTGACTCCTGCTTTAGGCAAATATCTAGAAGGTCCAGGTTTAGTTATAGTGATAGAATTCCTATTCTGCCTTATATGTTATTGTCTTCTACAGTCTACAGATACTTGTGAATTTATTGTCCTTAAAACATATTTCAATAAATATTTATATCCATGAGCATGCCTGGAAAATTTAGATTAAAACTCATGTAAAGGCTTGGGACATATTATGAAAGACAAAAATAAGTTAATATTAAAGGACCAGGCTGCTGCTGCTGCTGCCAAGTCACTTCAGTTATGTTCAACTCTATGCGACCCCATAGACGGCAGCCCAACAGGCTTCCCTGTCCCTGAGATTCTCCAGGCAAGAACACTGGAGTGGGTTGCCATTTCCTTCTCCAAGGACCAGATGTTATGAAAAATAATGAATTTCTTTGGAAGGTTTTGAAAGCTGTGGAGCTGTGTGATTTTAAACTTCTCTGAACTTTAGCTACTGCCTCAGTTTAATTCCAGGCTCTAGAAGTCTCTGTTTCATGAGAATTAAAATAAATCAGCATACAACAATCAGTGATATAAAGCTCTAAGCACAGTGCCTAGTGCATGGAAAATACTCAGGATCATCACCTTTAACCTCTCCTGTCACCATTAGACACCTCATCAAGAGGAGAGTTTCTTACTTATAATAAAATTAGTCAAAATTTATAGAGGGAATCCTGAGGCAATTGACTAGCTTTGGGCTTTCCCAGTGGCTCAGAAAGTAAAGAATCTGCCTGCCAATTCAGGAGACCCAGGTTCAATCCCTGGGTTGGGAAGATCCCCTGGAGAAGGAAACGGTTACCCACTCCAGTATTCTTGCCTGGAGAATTCCATAGACAGAGGAGCCTGGTGGGCTACAGTCCATGGGGTCGCAAAGAATCAGACACAACCAAGCAACTAACACTTACACTTTCACAGGGGGACTCCTGAGGCAACTGCCTAGGTTTACAATGAATGGTGAAGTAGACTTTGGTGGGGGTGCTGATTAGCATTCTGAAAAACTGTCTCAAGGTTAAATGTGAGTCAGTAAACCCATCTCATTGACTTATAAATTACAGGCCAATGGGTTCAACAGTTGGGTTTAGATTTAATTATTAAAGGATTTTTTTTTTTTTTAATTTGAATGTATTTGAGCCACAACCTATCAGGTAAACACAGTTCACTGTTGTCTTGATGAAAAGTAGCTACACACTGTTAACATTCTGGCTCTGACTGGATAGCTGACTTCTGGTCTGAATTTTTGATCCTTGGTTTTACTATTACAACCCCACCTTCTCAAGTCATGATCTCATTGCCATCAATATATCTAGAGAAAGAGTCCTTATCTTGTCAAAAACATATGGCCAGTTCCCAGAACTAACATCATCTGAGGCTGCCAACAAATGATGTAATGAGACAACAGCAAAATGAGATATTTACTTCCTTCCTCGCTCAGGGCTGCCAGGCCTCACATGTAAAAGGCTGTTTGAGACTCTGTTCTCTCTCTCTCTCTGTCTCTCTCTCGCACACACACAGAGGAGATGTTCCTTTAGAACTATTTATTCATTTTGAGAATTACTGCTCACATTCTTGAGGGTCCAGGAGCCTTTGAGGACACACTCACAGGAGCTCACCAGAGGGCATGCTCTTCAACTGTGGAGTGATGTGACTTGGGGAGTGGCTCAGGTGGGGCATGAGGTTTTCTCCTCCCTGATCAGGGTCAGACAGAGATGCTGATGGCAAAAGTCAGGCTAGAAAGGGTCCTAGAGGGATGTTCCTACTATATGAATTTCTCTGCTTTGCCCCTAAAACTGCATTAACGCTGAGCAGATGGTGCATTTGATTTGGATCCACCATCTAGCCAGCCAGATGAGGCCCTGGCTGGTATTAAATACTTATTCGGGATCTTCTTGGACTCTCAGCTGCCGTGTTCTTAGTGGGCACTGGTGTCCTGGAAGTCACAGAACAGGGATTCAGTGAACTCACTTCACCCAAACCAGAAAGTCAAGAGGACGGTAACATTGGTAATAATATTATCAATATGAGCAAGGAGTAAGAAGACATTTTTTAAAAATATATAAATCATATTACATCATTTCCCTGCTCTGAAACCTCCAGCCTTCTCCCATTTCCCTGAAGTAAAACCAACCTTCCCATGAAGCCTGCAAAACCCAGCACAACCTGGCCACCTCTTCCCTCCACTTCCCCAGTCTTACCTTTCTTTTTATGACAGTCTTATTGAGATAAAACTCATGTTCCATCCAATTCACCCATTTAGAGGATACAATTCAGTGGTCTTTAGTATGTTCACAGATGTATGCAACCATCACCGCCATTTTAGGTAGCTGCTATCACACTGAAAAAATAACACCGCATCTATCAGCAGTCATGCCTCACTTCTCCTGACCTCACAGGCCCTGACCTTCTGCCTCTATAGACTGACCTATTATGAACATTTCATATAAATGGGCAGTGTGGGGTCTTGTGTGACCATCTTTCATTTAGCATGATGTTTCTAAGGTTTGTCAGTGTTGTGTATATATATATATATATATCTCAATACCTCATTCCTCTTTGTAGCTGGATGATATTCCATTGCAGGGATATACCATATTTTCTTTATTCATTCATCAGTTGATGACATTGAGATTGTTTCTATTTTTTGGCATTATGAATAGTGCTGTTGTGAACACTTATGAATGTCATTATATGTGGGCACACATTTTCATTTCTCTTGGATATATACCTAGGAGTGGTATTTACTGAGTCATATAGTAACTCAGTGTTTAAACTTTTCATCAGTTTGGGGAAATTCTCATCCATTATTTGTTCATATGTTCTTTCTGCCCCTTCTCTCTTTTCCTCTGGGACTTCCAAAATGCATATGTATAAATAACTTGGGATTTCATCAAAATGAAAAGATTTTTTCCCTCAAGGATACCATCAGGAAAATGATAAGGGCTGTTTCCCAAGGTGGATGCACCACCTTGCATTCTCACAGCAGTACATGCAGGTTCCCATTTCTCTACATCCTCACCTACATTATCTACTATCACATCCAGCCTCCAATGTCTATCCCCCACCACACTCCCCTGCCTCCTCAACCCAGTCACTTTTCTCAGCATGTATCAGCATCCCTAATTATTTTACTAGGCAGTCTCCCCTCCTGGATTTGCCCCGGTGCTTAAAACAGACTGACTCCAAGTGGGCATGCAGTAAATATTTGTGTAATGAATAAAAAAATACTACTAATGTTTTAACTAGTATTTAATGGCATTAAATATTGCTACTATTTATCAAAATTGCTAAGAAATATTAATGTTGACTCCTAATAAGTGTGTATACTGTTCATTATTCAAGCTAATGTTTCCGTTCATGTTTAGCACATGCCATACCCAGGGTGAGACTTTTCACAGGCCGCTCAGTTAATCTTTGCAATAGTGTTACATCACAGCAGACTGCCTGCTTCCACGTTCCTCATTTCCATGTATACTATCAATACAAACAAGGACAATAATGTCATAAAGTAATAGCAATATTTCTTTTTAAAGATCAACAAACTTAAACTGCACTCATTGTTCCACCCTTGGGACCTTTCTAGTGGGAAAAGTGTTAGTCACTCAGTCATGTCTGACTCTGCAACCCCATGGATTGTAGCCCACCTGGCTCCTCGGTCCATGGGATTTTCCAGGCAAGAGTACTGGAGTGGGGAGCCATCCCCTTCTCCAGGGGATCTTCCTGACCCAGGGATTGAACCTGGGTCTCCCGCACTGCAGGTGCATTCTTTACAGTCTGAGCCACCCGGGAAGACCTTCTAGTAGAAAACTGCACTGAACCACGGTGATTTTTGCCCCATCCTCATCTTCACCTCCCTGAAGAAGGAAATTCTAGTGGAGAGCAAAGTGCACTCACCAGGCAGATGTTTCGAATCCAGTTTACCAGGGCAAGTAAAATGGTTATTGCACCTGACATGATGCCTGCCCTTTCCTTCTCAAGGAGGCTCTGTGGTGACACAAGGTAATTGCCCAGTTCCTCTTGGGGTCCTGGAGTTATGCAGACAGGCTGCAGCAAATCTCCTGTTATCTTCTGATAGCTTCTCTAAGAACTGGCCAATTACCTTCTCCTGTGTGTCAGCTTCTGGGATGTTGGTTAACTTGATTTTTTTTTTTTCCTCAGAAAAGTTTCATCTCGGTTTCTAGAGGTCTTGGCTTTAAACCTAGTAATTTTCTGACATTAACTTCCCATGCCTACTTCCTGAGGAGTATCCCAGAAATGTTCATGTATGTAGTAACTAGTGTGCATCCCCTTGGCTCAAGGGTCTCTGCAATTCTAACCACTATTTTCACAGCAACAATGTTCATTTCTATGTCCTTTAATTAACAGTAACTCTGCAGAGTGTACTTGGGATGATCTAACTTTAAAAACATGCTCTGCAGGTTCTCTGGCATCCTCAAAACTCACTTAAGGGTTTCTGGAACACTTCAAAGAGATGGGGAAGGGGGCTCATACTTTAGACTGAAGCGGTCAGTAGAACTTTCTGGATGATGGAAATGTTCTATATTTGTACTGAACAATACAGTAGCTGGGGCTTCCCAGGTAGTACAGTGGTAAAGAATTCGCCTGCCAATGCAGGAGGTGCAAGAGATGTGGGTTTGATCCCTGGGTCGGGAAGATCCCCTGGAGGAGGATATGGCAACCCACTCCATTATTCTTGCTGGGGAAATCCCATGGACAGGGGAGGCTGGTGGGCTACAGTCCGTGGAGAAGCAGAGTCGGACACGACTGAGCAACTTAGCACACACACACATGCAGGAGCCACCAGCTATAATTGGCTATGAGCCATTGAAAAGTGGCTGGTGTGACTGAGGAAGTATGTTTTAAATTTCATTTTATATAGCCGCAAGGGGCCAGGGGGTCGGGTAGAGGGTACTATAGTAGAGAGCTCAAGTCTAGAGCATCCGAGGGTGCGGATGTCTGACAGAGTTGCTTCACATTCACAGCTGCCTCCAGGGTGTGAAGCAACAGTGAGGTGCTTTTTTCCTCAGCAACCTCTGGAGACCAGCTGGTCATTATCAGTGATGATGGCGGTAACAATACAATGTACGTGGATCTTTCACACAATCTCCCTTAAGTCTTCACAAAAATCTGTGAATTGGGCACTGCTGCTGCTGCTGCTGCTGCTGCTGCTAAGTCGCTTCAGTCGTGTCCAACTCTGTGCAACCCCATAGACGGCAGCCCACCAGGCTCCGCCGTCCCACTATCCCCATTTAAAAGAGAGTGAAGAGTGTGGTCGATTGACCAAGGTCACGGAGATTTTTGGACTCAAATGTGTCTGTGCTGTAGTGCTATGCTCACTGCCTGGCAGTTTTCCAATTTTACAAACACTCTCTAAGCAAGACTGTCCCAGGTCCCAGACAGCTGCAGCCTAATAGGAAGGACGAAACGTGAGCCCCTGTTCAGGTGAGAGGGCTCTGATAATGGAGAACAGAGTCGGGGAGAAGGAAGGAGAGATGCCCTGAAGGCCACGGCTCCACCGCCCCTGGCTGGGCACTGGACTCAGGCTTTACGTTTGCCTCATTTGTTCCTCATGACAATGCTCTGGGAACGGTATTTCATCCCCATTCTCCAACTGAGAAGAGGAAGGCTCTGAGGGTTTATGTAACTTGCTATGATTTGTCCTACTTATACAAGTGGCAGGAACAAGATTCCAGCTCATGTGTCTCCAGACAGCCCCTATGAAGTAAATGGTCAGAGCCAGATAAAACTGGGGCCGAAATGGGAATGCAGCGGAGTCGTGCTCTTCATCAGCAAGACCACACAAGTGCCATCTTCAATTCTCCCAAGATTCTCTTCCACACTCTCCACTTGGACGCTAAGGCTCCAGTTTCCAGGACTCAAGGATTCTGGGTAAGACACAAGAAGATGCTATGAGGACTTAACAGAGGGCTGTGGTCATGTTGAACCCTGTCAACACCGGCAGTGTTTTGTTCTTTGAATGATAATAAACACATGCTTTAGTTAATCTTGATTCAGAAATTGGCAGGAAACTCATAAGCACATGCCCTGGTGCCCAGGTTCAGGGAAGACGAGTGTGTCATGCACTGACTGGACACCCACTCACATGGAGGGGAGTTGGGGGGATGGCAGGTAGAACAATGGCCTCCAAAGATATCCTTGTCCTGACCCTTGGATCCTGTGACTATGGTAGGCTACATGGCAAAGGGAACTGGGTTGCAGGTAGAGTTAAAGTTGTGAATTGCTTATTATCCCCCATTATCCAGATGAGCCTTGGGTAATCACAGGATCATTCAGAGCGGAAGAGGGAGACAGGAGAGTGAGTCGGAGGAAGCTATGACTATGGAATAAAAGGAGGGAAGAGAGACACAACAGGGCTGACTGTGAAGACAGGAGGAGGGAGCCACTGGCTAAGGAATGCAGGCAGCCTCTAGAAGCCAGAAAGTGTAAGGAAGTAGATCCTCCAGGAAGGAAGGTAGCTCTGCCAACATCCGCACGTTAGCCTAGTGCAGTCAGGCCCGTGTTGCGTTCTGAGACTGTAGGAAAATAAATGTGTGTTGTGAAGCCACTAAGCTAGTGGTAAGAGGAAACTAACATGGTGCGAGGCGAGCAGGGAGCTGAGACGGTGCGGCCTGGGAAGGTGACAGTCTGCGGGGCTCACTCGGAGTGTGACAGACAGACCCGGTGCGCGCTCCCAAGCACCCTTCCTGCCACTTGAGGGCCTTTCTCGAGGTTTGGGTGCAAAATAAAAAGGTACAAAGTGCATTTCCCGACACAGGTCGAGCCCTCTACATCATAGAGACACTTTAACACAACCAAAGCCACAATTACCACCCACCCCCCTCTTCCTATTCAGGTGGGTGGGATTCTTGAGACCTGAAGTGAGACCAGGAAAGGTTTCTTCCCCTCTTTCGCTTCGCCTAGTAGACAGCCTTGGGACACACTCAAGGTCCTCGCTAGTGGCGGCATCCCTCTCCTCCCCGGTGTCCTCACGCCAGGCCCAGTGAGACTGTGTGAAGAAGCCCCGGGCTTGTAGACAGGGGAGGGCAGAGTCCGCGGAGGACACTCCCGCGGCTGGCCGGCTGCTCAGGGGAAAGGTTCAGACGCGTCTTCGACCCGGCGCTGTTTAGAGATGAAGACAGACTTAATGGAGGACAGCCCGCTGCTCTCTGACCTTGGCCGTGTGCTTTGCTCCATCTCCTGTCAAGTCGAGCAGGAAAAACAAACAATCGCTGATGAGCTGGAACATGAGAATGGAAAGGGCAGACGGCGATGAGCTGACTCCGAGGCGAGGCTGAATCGAGTCCTAGGAAACGCAGCTCTATTATAACCACCCCGACGAAAGAGGGACATATTTCCAGAGGGTTTTAAAGACAAACACGGTTTTCAGGTTTCAAGGACTGAGGCGTGGGGCCAGGCACGTCTGTGAGTTGTGTGATCTGGGGCCGGTTTATTCAGCCCCCAGGAGGCTGTCTCATCAGCTCCATGTTACTACCTGGCCAACTGATGGTGATGGAGTTTTCTGGGAAGGCTTCCCTGCAGCCAAGAGCAGAGGCCCACTGCTTCTGGCTTAGATCAAGAGGGGTCCATGCAGGTGATGCGAA
Organism: Budorcas taxicolor; assembly: GCF_023091745.1. NCBI lineage: Eukaryota > Metazoa > Chordata > Mammalia > Artiodactyla > Bovidae > Budorcas > Budorcas taxicolor. The sequence continues at coordinate 18,530,310 of NC_068910.1, read as the reverse complement.
CATACTCACAGAGCCTCTCTACACCTGACAGGAGAAGCTCTGACCAGCTCATCTTAGATTCTGGTTCATTCCAGGCCCTACTTACCCAGAATCTGTGAAACCTTTTATTTATTTATTTTTGGATTAATCTTTTAAAGGATTTCTTTCTTTTTATAATACTGAGTTAGTCAGCATACAACGAAGTGCCTAAAATAGAAGTGTGTGGCTCAGTGAATTTTTACACGCACCCATGTAACTACCACCCACAGCAAGACACCCACTGGGGGTCAGCAAACTCAGACCTGTAAGCCAAATTGCATCTGCCACAGTTTTGTGAAAAAGAATTTTATCAGAACACAACCTCACTAGGGTTTGCGTCTTGTCTATGGCTATTCAGCTTCAAAGCCTGAAATCTTCACTAGCTGGCCCTTTAAGAAAAAATAAAAATCCGCCGACCCCTGACTGGTGGCTCAGATGGACTGCCTGCAATGCAGAAGACCTGGGTTCGATCCCTGGGTCGGGAAGATCCCCTGGAGAAGGAAATGGCAATCCACTCCAATATTCTTGCCTGGGGAAATTCCCATGGATGGAGGAGCCTGGTGAGCTTAGTGGGCTACCGTCCATGGGGTCGCAAAGAGTCAGACACTGCTGAATGACTAACACTTTCACTTTCACTGACATAGAGAGAGCCCTATGTCCCTCCCCTATTGATTTCCCCCCAAGATAACCACTCTTTTGACATATGTTACTGTAGGTTAGCTTTGCCTGTCTTGAACTTCATATGCACGGAATATTGTAGTTTTTATTCACTCAGCATGACTGTGAGACTCATTCGTGTGTCGAGGCACTTTCACTCTTGAGCATCATCACGAATGTGACAGCGACATTCCAGGCATCCTCCACTCTGTCCCACACAGCAGGCTGGCTGCTCTCACTGGCAGAAGGTGTGCCTGTCACTGGCTCCACAGGGCCCCCAGAGGCTCTCAGAGGCCCTCTCGGCAGTGGCGTTTCTTCTGTCTGTCCATCTGTCACTGTCTCCATCTCTCTCTCATCTATTTCTGAGCAACAGATACCACTGAAAATCTGACCAGAGCTGGAGATCCTCTTCTCAGATAAATGCTTAGATACGGAAATGCTCAAAGATTAACTTTTGTTCCTGGTGTTTGTTATTTTTTACTCTTGTTCTCCCTTTGTCAGTGAAACAGATGTCAGAAATCCATCTTGGATTCATGAAGCCTTGTCTCTCTTAGAAAAACAAAGGTGGGAGAGAAGCCCTCGTTATTAGTTTTAGCTTCATCTGAATGGTTAGGTGCACGACATGTGCCCCTGTGGTGGGGGCAGAGGGGGTGTGGCAGGGCACTTCGTGTTCTGAGGACCTCACTCAGGTGTTTGTGTCTCTTGGTAAATGAGGACAGGCCACTGACTCAGCCCTGCGGTGGCTGCAGAGCCCTGAGGGTGGGAGCCTGGCTCTAAGGTTCTGCTCAGGTGCCCCCTGCAGGAACAACACAAGCATCGTCAAAACAGAACAGAACAACAGTGGTGTCTGCTGCTTCAGGGGTCGGGGGTGTGAGACTGCGGGGGGTGAGGAGCATCTGCAGTGATGGGCCAGTTTCCAGAGTTCTGCTGACTTGGCTGTGAGAACTGGAGAGAGCCCTTAAGACTCAGGAAACTCGCGGTTCTTGATTTACTCAGGAGTAAGGGAAACTTAAGAGAATGATAGTGAAACTTCAGCCAAAGAGGTGTGTGAGTAACAGAGCAATTAATCAGTAACAGATGTGATCTTGGACCTTAAATTTGTGAGGCAATTCATACCATTTATACATATAAAAGGCTTCCCAGGTGACGCTACTGGTAAAGAACCTACCTGCCCATGCAGGAGGTATAAGAGATGCCGGTTCAATCCCTGGGTTGGGAAGATCCCCTGGAGGAGGGCATGGCAACTCTCTCCAGTATTCTTGCCTGGAAAGTCCCCAAGACAGAGGAGCCTGGTGGGCTATAGTTCATGGGGTTGCAAAGAGTTGGACACGACTGAAGTGACTTAGCAAGCATGCATACACATAAATCCAAAATTTCACACATAATATAAATGGGTTCATGAACCCCAAGCTAAGAAAATAAGTTCACTACTCTATCCTTTCTGCTTCAGTTCCCACTGAAATAGGCAGAGACTTTCTGTGCTTAAATCCCCAAGACAGTGGTATTTGGCTAATATTTTTAATTAGGCCATGCAAATCCCACTCTCTAGCCACTGCATGGATTAGTTGTCCTTGGGTCAGGCTCTCAGTCTTGGGTTGGATCAACCATGATGGAGTGGGGGTGCAGGGGAAGGGTGAAGCCAAGTCCTATGACTTCAAACATGGTCCCCTGGGCAGTAGGCCTGGGAGTAGGGCAGTGTCCCATAGCAAGAGGCGTGAGCAAAGCAGGCACTGTGACTCTCATATCCGGTCCAGGAGGCTTGGAGATGACTGATGGAAACTGCCTTGCCAATGCAACACTGGAATCAAGTAGGTGGTCAGTAAATGGTAGCTACAAAGGGGATGAAGGAGAATTATCATTACTCAGGATGTGAGTCAACCCCTAGAGAATCACTTCCTTCCTGGGGACTTCTCACTGCTCTTTCTCTGGGTGATTCAATGGCACCAGTAAGTGTTGAGACCAGATATTAAATGTACACAGGTTGACAGGCTTGTGGAATGTGGGCATTTGATGAAGACATGCACTGAAAGAAACTAAAAGAGGGAAATTATAAGTACCCCTCAAGTCATTAAAATACACGTAAGATTGAGAGTTTTGAAAAATGAATCACTTTAATAAATATGTAAAGACTAAATAAAGATAGTGCACAGCAATCTGAATAGGAATTTTGTCTGAGTGATTTGAAATTTGTTCATCTCATAAATTTATGTGATTAAACTCATGTCACAGTTTGCTCTTGCATGGCACAACAGAAGTGCAGAATTTTTACACCATTGCTAGCTAATCAGGATGACGTGTGAGTCTATTTCTTACTTTAAATTTTTTTTTTCAATTTTGTGCTCAAGCCCTGTTTCCTGTTTCAAAACCCGATGTCCTCCGTAATTATAAACAGGCTTCCCAACTCAGAACTTGAATATATTTGGTTCTATTCTCTTTTCACACTAAAGTAGTTTAGGTGTCATTAACAATTTAAAAAGAGTTAACAAAAGAAGAAGTGACCTGGATTCTGGAGACAGGGTGGATAAAATCTGTTTCATTCAGGACTCAGCTAAGAGAAACATATACTGGTTCCAGGATGAAAGAGAAGTCCAAGAACCTCTGGATTTTATTTTTATCTTCTTGCATTGGGGACTTTCTTTTAGAGGAAATAAAACCTTCTTCCAAAGACAAAAAGATATTCTAGGAAAAGTCCAATGATCTTCTGTACTCAAACCTACCATGCATGCCAGCTGAGACCTGGATTCCTCATTAGTGATGTGAAAGGATTAAATGGATATATCCATCCATTCACTCACTTATCCTTCTAGTATTTCCTGTGTGCCTAGAACATTTAGGCATCCCTTAATGAAGGATAGTTTTTGGTTTCAAAGACCTCATTCTCAGGGAAGAGAACATAGCAGAGAGGTTAAAAGCCCAGATTCTGGAATTAATGACCTAGTTGGTGCTCATGAACATATGAAAACTGGGTGAATAAAAGGGCTTCCCTCATAGCTCAGTTGGTAAAGAATCCGCCTGAAATGCAGGAGACCCCGGTTCGATTCCTGGGTTGGGAAGATCCCCTGGAGAAGGGATAGGCTACCCACTCCAGTATTCTTGGGCTTCCCTTGTGGCTCAGCTGGTAAAGAATCCACCTGTAGTGCAAGGAGACCTGGGTTTGATGCCTGGGTTGGGAAGATATGTACTATGTACCATGCACCAACCATGTACCAGGCCCTGTGCTAAAGCTCGAGAAGAAAGCTACAGAGCAAACGGGTGTCACATTCTTAGCAGAGTTCCTTACAGATCTGGGAAGAGAAAAGCAGGGTACAGACCTCTAGGACACCAGGTGACTGGGAACCCCTGGTGACCAGAAAGGCGTGATTTGAATACCTCATAGCTCCCACTGATGGAGGTCACTGGCATTGACTCACTCCCTTGGTAAAAAGAAAAAGATTCCTTGTGCATCATTGCTCCCTAATTCTGGAGTGACCCCCCAAATCCTCTGATTTGAAACCCATCATCATGTCATCGAAATAGTTTCAAGAATACCCAAAGAATGATCTTTCTCACTTAAGAAAATCAAAACAACTGTATTTGTTTATCCTTTCAACCAGGGCTGAAATGATGTATTCAAGGTGACATATTTTGAGAGAATTTGTGCAGACCCATGTTCAAAAAACAGGCTACTTCCCTGCTGTGTGGTGATCATTTCAGTACCTCCTTGGTGGTGTTTCAAATGATGGCCTCGCCACCACCCCCAGAGCTCTGATGAGAAGCCCTGGAGAGAAAGGCTTTTCTCCGTGCAACCTGGCATGCAGAGAAGCTTCCTTCCAGAGGAGAACGCATCTCTGTCCAAGGAGGAGGGGGCTCACACACATTTTCCTCTCCTCATAGTTGAGCTAGAGGGAAGATGGCTTAAATTGCTATGATTTGTGATCAGGAAATGAATATGTATTTTTATGGCAGTATTCATTATACAGAGAACAAGTTTTGCTTAAAGCAATCCCTATATCACTTGATACGAATGTTATATTGTATTTTGCAATACACAACTTCTTGAAAAAATATTTTACAAAGAAATTAATACTGGGAACTTTTAATATATGCTTCTAGCACTCATTGATGGAACCAAACTATTTCTATCTTTCTCCCTGGAGCCAGTTTGACAGTGAGATGACAAACTGGTGACAATGCTTTGAAAGAGAAGGCTTTTGTGCCCTATATTATGTATACTCTAGTTAAAGCATGGAGCCTAAAATGAATGGAACTCATGGAAAGTAGCAATAAGCTAAAGGCAGCAATTTTGCACCAGGGTAGTGGAAGATCAGGGACTTCCCAGGTTAGCACTAGTGATAAAGAACTCACCTGCCAATGCAGGAGATTAAGAGACATGGGTTTGATCCCTGGGTCAGGAAGATTCCCTGGAGGAGGGCATGGCAACCCACTCCAGTATTTTTGCCTGGAGAATCCCATGGGTAGAGGAGCCTGGTGGCCTATGGTCCAAGGGTTGCAAACAATCATAGATGACTAAAGTGACTTAGCATGCACGCATGCAATGGAAGGACAATGACATTATTGTTAGAATGAACTGATGAGATGAATTAGATATTCTTGAAGTAGATGCAGATTAGAACCTGGGGACATTTTATGTGAGGCAACATACTTCCCCAGTCACAGCAATGGTCGGCCTCAGCTTCTGTCTCTTGCTGGAAGCAGCTGTCCATACCACAGCTCAGGTAAACACTATCAGTCCCTGAGGGCTACTGCTTGGAGAGTGAAGAGGTAGCCACTGACCCAAGGTTGGCCTACCTATATCTTAGCCAGAGACTATCAAGATGTCCTGGTACAAAGGAATCTTCCCATTAGCCAAGAGGTTTTCTCCTTTCTCAGTAGAATCTGGAAAAATTCTTAGTGGCTTGGAGAACGGGTGGTGAGTGGAGGGGGAGCAGACAGATGGTCCCATCGGCAGCAGGGTAGCAGGCTGAAGACCCACTTTGTTTAAGTAACGATGCTTCTTCATCTCAGCCTTTGGCTCAGGCTCACTGTACCCTCACTCCAGAGGTGGACTTGACCTGGCCACTTAGAGTCCCGCACCCCTCTGGCCACACTGATTAGTTCCAGATGGGCATGTGACCCAAGTCTGAGGCTTTGGTTAAAACTATCAGGAAAAGAACTTCTCTTCCACTAAGGATAATGTAAGTCTGGAGTTTTTAGGGTTTCAGTGAGTGAAGGGAGTCTGTCTGAGCACTAAGCCAACATGGATGAAACGTGGTGAGTTTGGTTCTGGTTAACATGATTTGAGATCCTTGTTATTTAGTCACTAAGTCATGTCTGACTCTTTGCAACCCCACAGACCATAGCCCGCCAGGCTCTTCTGTCCGTGGGATTTCCCAGGCAATAATACTGGAGTAGGTTTCCATTTCCTTCTCCAGGAAATCTTCCCGACTTATGGATCGAACTCACGTCTCCTGTGACTCCAGTCTTGGCAGGTGGATTCTTCACCACCGCGCCACCTGGGAAAGATCTAACCAAACCCAAAGTGTGTTGAGCTATGGACTTTAAACAGAAACTTCTGAAAAAATGTAATTTTATAATAGTCTTAGATTTACAGATAAATTGTAAGGATTGTCCAAAGAATTCCTTTATGCCTCAGTTTCTCCTGTCATCAACATCTCACAGCAGTATAATGCATTATGCTAATAAGCCAATATCAGTACGTTATTAACTGAAGTCCATGATTTATCCAGATTTCCCAAGTTTTTACTTAATGTTCCTTTTTTCTCTCCCAGAATTCTATCCCAGATGCCATATTATATTTAGTCAACATGTATCCTTAGGGTCCTCTAAACTGTGACTGTTTCTCAGACTCACCTTTTATGGCCACCTTGACAGTTGTGAGAAGTACTGACCTGATATTTGGTAGAATGTTGCATGGCTGGGTTTTCTGGTATTTATCTCACCATTAGACTGGGATTTATGGGTTTGAGGGAGAAAGAGCACGTGGTCAAGCCCCACTTTCATCATATGACATCAAGGGTACATGCTAGCAACTTATCTTTGTTGACTTCTCATTGTTGAAGCTAATCTTAATCACCTCACTTAAGTAGCAGTTTTAGATTTCTCCCCCCACAATTATTGTCTTTTTTCCCCCATTCTATACTGTACACTTTGGAAGAAAGTCATTTTGTATAGCTCACACTTATTGCATGCGACACTATGACCTACCTCTTGTGAACGCGGCGTCTACACAAATTATTGGGAATAATTCCTCATAAGACATTTGTCTATTCTGTCTCAGTTCAGTCAGTTCAGTAAGTACACTTCAGTCACTCAGTTGTGTCCAACTTTTTGAGACCCCACGGACTGCAGCACACCAGGCTTCCCTTTCCATCACCAACTCCCAGCGTTCACTCACACTCATGTCCATTGAGTCAGTGATGCCATCCAATCATCTCATCCTCTGTCATCCCCTTATCCTCCCACCTTCAATCCTTCCCAGCATCAGGGTCTTTTCAAATGAGTCAGTTCTTTGCATCAGGTGGCCAAAGTATTAGAGTTTCAGCTTTAGTATCAGTCCTTCCAATGAACAATCAGGACTGAATTCCTTTAGGATGGACTGGTTGGATCTCCTTGCAGTCCAGGGGACTCTCAAGAGTCCTCTCCGACATCACAGTTCAAAAACACCAATTATTTGGCGCTCAGCTTTCCTTATAGTCCAACTCTCACATCCATACATGACTACTGGAAAAACCATAGCTTTGACTAGATGGACCTTTGTTAGCAAAGTAATGTCTCTGCTTTTTAACATGCTGTCTAGGTTGGTCATAGCTCTTCTTCCAAGGAGCAAGCGTCTTTTAATTTCATGGCTGCAGTCACCATCCACAGTGATTTGGAGCCCAAGAAAATAAAGTCTGCCACTGTTTTCACTGTTTCCCCATCTATTTGCCATGAAGTGATGGGACCAAATGCCATGATCTCAGATGCCATGTTGAGCTTTAAGTCAACTTTTTTCTCTCCTCCTCTTTCACTTTCATCAAGAGGCTCTTTAGTTCTTCTTCGCTTTCTGCCATAAGGGTGGTATCATCTACATATCTGAGGTTATTGATATTTCTCCCAGCAATCTTGATTCCAGCTTGTGCTTCATCCAGCCCAGCATTTTGCATGATGTACTCTGCATGTAAGTTAAATAAGCAAGGTGACAATATACAGCCTTGACGTACTCCTTTCCGTATTTGGAACCAGTCTGTTGTTCCATGTCCAGTTCTAACTGTTGCTTCCTGACCTGCACACAGATTTCTCAGGAGGCAGGTCAGGCGGTCTGGTATTCCTATCTCTTTAAGAATTTTCCACAGTTTGTTGTGCCTAATTCGTTTACTTATTCAATTTCTTCTAAATGTTAGTAGGGACTAGTTTTATACTTTGGTTTTTAATTTAATACTTATAAAAATTTTTTGCAGATCAAATTGTTCTACCTTTGATCACTGTGACTCTTTCAGTCAGCTCCTGTGTCCCTTTGATTAACCGCATCCTTGAACGTGTGTGGGTTTGTGAGTCTTGTGTTTTGAGCACTCTCTTACTTTCTGGCACCATAAGATGTTCCAGGCTCATTACTGCACATTCTCTGCCTCAGTTCTAGAATCAGTCATTTCTCCAAGGAGCTCTGATTCCTTTTATTAGAGCATGATATTAGAAATGAAAATCTGGGCACTGGGTGTAGCTATGGATTTTTTTTGTTTAATTATGTGAGCCAATTCATCCAACCTCCGTTTTCTTCCCTTAAGCCTACTTTATTTGAATTTTCTGCCATTTGAGATTTAAAAATAAATTTATATATATACAAAGTATAAAATAGAGCTCAGCCACCTCCCCTCACTTTATCAATTTCAATAAATAACAGCCCTCATCTAAATCCTCTCTTTACACTCAGGCCATCCTTTCCTAGTCATCTCAGTAGAGAAAGGACAGAGCCGGAGAGTTACACAAGCAATGAGCTTGTTCTGCAGCTTGCCAAGCTCTCTCGTGCACTTCTCTCTGCTTTTCAATCTTTTCTCTCATAAGCCTGTGTCCTACATTTCGCTTTCCCCTTACCTTCTTTTGGCTATCTCAGTCCAAGCCGCTTATACCAGAGCTGGGCTGGAAATCTAGTCCGGCGTGGCACAGATGCAAACACTGAATGGTTCTCACTCTCATTTATAAGCTGGCAAGGCAGAGTGCCTGCCACACAATACAATTCCTATCACCATATTAAGTTCCCTGAGTGAGGCCCTCATCCCTTTAAAGGTTATATTCCAGGTTTCTTAAAAACTTAAATCCTTTTACTGGTGGGACTTTCACACCATCCTGTTTTTTGTTTTCTTTTTCCCATCAAACAAGTTTGCGATTACATATTTATTTTTGTCTATTCGTTCTCTGCTTATACCCCTCTGTACACTATGAACTCTACCAGAGAAGAGGAGGGTGTATCTTATTCTCCATTCTACTCCCAGTCCTACTCATAATGCTTGGCACACGACTGGCGCCCATACATTCTTGTTGAATGCACATATGAATGCATGAACGAGAGATCACTCTTGGACCTATGGTCGCCTTACAATCTTAGGATCTGGAGATACGCCTTACCATAGAATATGACAGGGAGACATCAAGGGAACTCAGATAAGGGAGCAAATGATGCCATCTTAGGTACCAAAGAGAGTCAGAAGAACTGTTAGGGACGAGGCACTGAGCAAGGGAATGGCGACCTACTCCAAATTTTTGCCTGGAGAATTCCAAGGATAGAGGAGCCTGGTGGGCTACACAGTCCATGGGGTCGCAAAGAGTTGGATATGACTGAGCAACTAACACTTTCCCCTTTGAGTGAGGGCTTGGAGGCGATGGGGGTTCACCAGGTAGACAAAGGAGCAGGGCCAGGAGCTCTGGGAAGAGCACTCCAGGCAGCCTGTTAAACATAAGCAAAGACAGAGTCTCAAAGCATCTGCATCAAGACGACAGGCTTGGGAGGAGCCCAGGGTGAAGGCAGAGGTTCAGGGCCTGGGCGCGGCAAAGGTGAGCCACTGGGGAGTATAAGCATGGAAGTACGTGTTCTGATCTGGGTTTCAGAACACTGTTTTGGCAGGCGGAGGAAGGGTGGAAGAATGGAGGCAGGAGACCTGCCTGGGGCATGGTGCTGGGCTCAGTGGGTGTGGAAAGGCGCACAGGCGGGCTGAGAGTCAGGGGCGAGTCTACACGTTCCTGAGCAGTGGCTCCCGAACCCAAGCAGGCACACACACATGGCAGCTCTTAAAGCTCCATGTTAGGTGATTTTCTGCTGAAAGCTTGATTTCAACCATGGTGGGAATAACTACACCATGGAAATCGGCAAGGACTGAGGCTTTTTATTTCCTGGAAAACCAGCACACTATTGTTAGAAAATCAGTTAGCAATTCCAGAGAAAAGGAAAAAAAAAAAAAAAAGCATATATTTATGGCCTGCAGTCTTTCCCTTCCTTTTGGGTCATTTCCTAAGTGGGTCTGCAGTGGACGGAATTTTGAGTAAACTGACTGCACAAGAGATGCTTGAGCCTCATCATCATGAGAAGAAAAAAATAAGGTCTCTCTTCGGTAGACCTAGGCTGACACGTGCATGAGTGCGTCAGTCGCTTAGTCAGGTCCGACTTTTCACGACCGCATGGACTGTAGTCTGCCAGGCTCCTCTGTCCATGCGGATTCTCCAGGCAAGAATACAGGAGTGGGTTGCCATTTTCCTCCTCCAGGGGATCTTCCCAATTCAGGCATCGAACCCTCGTCTCCTTATGTCTCGTGCACTGGCAGGTGGATTATTTACCCATTGAGTTATCAGGAAACAGTCTATTATTTAATTCATCGAGTCTATCTGTTTAATATTTTTTTGCATTTAAATATAATGTATAACTAATAACTTCCCTTATTCTGATAGACATGGAGGGGAGAAAGGCAGAAAGAGAATGGGCTTAGAGAAACGTAGAGAAAAATAAATGAAAGGAAGAAGAAAAGAAAAAATCAAGGAAGAGTGAGGAAGGACAGAAAAAAGAAAGAACAAAGGAACATAAGGAGGCAGGCAGGCTTCTGTCCCTGTGGCTCTGAATTATACACGGCCTCATCAAAGCTCTCTAATCACTAAGATGACACAGTAGCCACATACAAGGAGACCTTTCTATATGCCACTTGCAATATAGAGCTTAAACTCCATAATCAGTGCTGTTATCACCTCTCCTGTATTTTACAGATGAGAAAACTGAGGCAAATAGCTTGCCATCTCAGTAAGTCCAGAGCCAGGTCTGCAGGGGGGATCTAAACCCAATCGGTATAACCCCATGGCCTGCTCTCTTGGCTACTATACACTTTGGAGTTAAGTCTTTTACTCCAAACAAAGCAAAGTGGGGTTCTCAGTGAATTCACCTTAACACTCACTCTGGACAAGCAGGCATTGTGAAGGATGCAGAAAAGTGCCTGCGTCAAGAACTGCGCATCTACAGGTAGAAGGAATGACAAGGTGGGGACTTGGGGACAACACCCCAGGCCCAACTGATGGGAGCTCTTTGAGACTGGGCAGGGTGTCTTTCCAACTTTGCACCTCTGGTTCCTAGCAGGGAGCCTAGCTCAATACACATTTACTCAGTGAACAGTGAGAACTTATATTTAAAGGATGGGTTAGATCTTTCTTGCCAGAGAGTAGCCTGGAAGTCCTCGCTAGAGTGGCGAAAAGCTGAGCCAAGGTTTGCTGCATGTGAGGAACCGAGAAGCAGCAGCCTGGTCCATCTGGAGCAGATGGTCACCGGCTGCATCTATCAGGACACACGTTCTCAAGCCCTGCAGGGACTCTCTGTCACCAGGCGCCCTCCCTTCAGCTTTCTAGTCCAGATTACAGTAATGACTCCATTACCAGTGAGTCACAAATCTTCTGATGGATTCAGATGGTTACAGATAAAGCCTGTTCACAGGGCAATAATAAAGGAAGGTGGGTTAAGGGATATTTGTAAACCCTGATTCTTTGGCCAAATGGAAACAATAACTAACAGAATGGCGAAAGTAGCTTTGGGTGATCTTAAAAACAAATCTTCTTTTTTTTCGGGTCCTAAGGCTCTGAACCATTGTCCACTCACTCTTCTTTGCCTTCTCTGTGCAATCAGTCAGTCACTATGTCTTCTATGTTTGTAAAATACTGCAGCCACCCTGCTGTTTCCAAAACTTCCCTGCACCGAAATTGAGCCATGGCCCAAAGTCCATGTTTGCTCAAAAGCTCCCTTAGAAACTACTCGTGCAGATCCCTTGTGAGAGAGACAGGATGAATGAGGCCCATGGGGTGGAACGCTTTCCTGAGATTACAGGTTCGGGCAAAGTTAGGGCCACTACCAAGTGTTTTCACTCTGAAGTTTATTATCTTCGACGTATCAGCCAGGATTCTTGACTGTGAGCCACCGATTGACTTGGATGATCTTAAGAGAAAGGAGATTCCATTGCAAAGGTGTCAGAATTGCAGGAGGAAGAGGGTCAGCCTCTGAGAACAGGCCGGGGCCAAAGCAGAGCTGACCACCAGGGCTCTAGCGTGCTGCCCCCGTCTGCTCAGGACACGCTGCCTTTGTACTGCTGCTCCTGCCACACTGCCGCAGTGCCACCCTGACCTCCAGCTGTCCCCTCCGTGGCACCAGGCTCTTGAGGCAGTGCAGTGGGAGGAAGTAGACACTAGAGAGACTTCAGGAGCGGACGTGCAAGGCAGATGTGACGCTTTCTCATAGGAATATGGGCAAGAGGAGTGGATGCTGACAGTCAGAATACCAGGACTGAGCTGAACTTTCCCACCTGGGGCGCTCTTTTCAAATGAACCTTTTGCCTTTGTTTTCCAAATGGACTTTGAGCCCACCTGTCAGACTACTTTATCCACCTCACAACACCCGGCTCCAGTGGGCATAGAGGTAAAACTCCATTAGTTCAGTTCAGTTCAGTCGCTCAGTCGTGTCCGACTCTGTGACCCCATGAATTGCAGCACGCCAGGCCTCCCTGTCCATCACCATCTCCCGGAGTTCACTCAGACTCACGTCCATCGAGTCCGTCATGCCATCATTAACCACCATTCAAAGCCTGGCTTCGTGCCCTCCCCACTTTATCCTCATCCCCAGCAGGACCGGGCCATTGCTGTCCTCAAATCCTATTCCCTGCTTCAGGTGCATGCCTGCACACTCAGTCGCTTCGGCCATGTCCAACTGTTAGCGACCCCATGGACTGTAGCCTGCCAGGCTCCTCTATCCATGGGATTCTCCGGGCAAGAATACTGGAGTGGGGTGCCACGTCCTTCTCCAGGGGATCTTCCCCACCCAGGGATTGAACCCACATCTCTTCTGTCTCTTGTATTGACAGGCAGGTTCTTTACCACTTAGCGCCACCTAGGAAGCCCCTGTTTCAGGTAGCGTGGTCTAATGGTAGTCAATTCTTCTCAACTTCACCTCTTTGCTCATGCTCTTCTCTTTACCTGGCATGCCCCCTCTTAGCTCCCAAGATCACCTAAATTTTACCTGTGAATCAAGGGTCACTTAAAGTTCTACCTTTTACAAGACCTTCCAGAACAGTCTACTCAATATACGTGCTGCCTCCAACCGCTTACCTTTATCTCTCACTTGACAGTCATATCCTCTCTCAAACTTGGTCCTGACCCAGAGAAGGCACTCAACATAACGCTGCTGAATGAATGTACTGAATCTTTACTGACCCTCCAAGGCCTTGCTCAACTGTCATTACCTCTAAAAAGCTTTTCTTGATCCTCAGGCACAGTTAGTCCCAGGTTCTTTGAGTTCCACGGTGAAAGTCAACGTGTTAGTCATTCAGTTGTGTCCGACTCTTGCGACCCTATGGACTGTAGCCTATCACGCTCCTTTGTCCATGGGATTCTCCAGGTAAGAATACTGGGGTGAGTAGCCAGGCCCTTATAGCTGTAACACTGACCACAGGCCTACTAATCACCTGCCTGTCAGCCTCCATTAAACCATGAGCTTCTCATGGGTAAGAATTGCATCTTATTCTTTTTTGTACATATAGTATCTGATACATACTACAGCTGAGCTGTCTGATATGGTAGCTGCTGCGTATCTGTCACTAAATTGTTATTAATAAAAATGAAATAAAATAAAAATCCAGCTCCTCATCTTCAATAGCCACATTTTGAGTTCTCAATAGCTACATGGGGCTAGATAATGCAGATATAGAACTTTCCAGCATCACAGAACCTGATAATGGACAGCCCAGGCATTCACTACATAATAAAATTTCTCTTTGTTTGAGAGTTCACTATGCATTATGCATTGTGCTAAGCGTTTTATGTACATTGTCTCATTTAACTCTGAGAACTATACTCAGAGGGAATAATAGGATTATCCCCATTTTACAAATGAGGAAACTGAGGCATAGAAAGGTTAAGTAATTTGGCCAAAGTCATACAACTCGCAGACAGCTGGGCCAGAGATTTTACTGTTCCCATAGGCTAGCCCATGCCCCATAATCACTGAATGATGTCTCTTTTGTTCAGGGAAGAGCAATGCACTGTAAACATCGATAAAACGGACTCACAAGTCCAAATTCAAATTCGAATTCCCTCATGTGCTTACTGTGAGACCTTGGAAAAGTTAATCACTTTTTCTTCTAAAATGGGAAAGGACATATTTATTTTCCAGGGTCATTGTGAAGACAGAACAAATCATATACATGGTGGGTCCCACACAGCACCCAGCACATGCTAGGTTTCAAGTGAATACTAAGCATGCTCTCAGTCCAAGTTTTACCCTCTAGGGTGTCAAAAACATTCTTAGTTGAGTTATCAGCACACAGTAAGCCTTGGTAAGTATTATTTTAGATGACTGATTCTTATTCTGGGATATTACCCTTTGCTCCTTCACAGTATTTTTTTTAATGTGATTTTTTATAAAAACTTTTGACTAGAGGCCCACTCAATTTATGTACTGTTATTACTGTTACATGACGGGGGTGGAAGGTGGAAATAAATGTTACCTTCCACAGCTAGGAAATAAGAGCACTACAGAAAGGAAGGAAGCACTTCTGTCAACATGAGCAGAGGAAAATGGTAGAGTTTTAATAGGAGAATTTCAAGCATCAGGCTCCTTGGAGTTACAGGGCCACCTTTTCTCCTAAATGACGCCATCCCCTGGATTGCTTGAAAGAAAGCAAAGCTGCCTTGACAAGGGCTCGTAGTGAATAATGTAATAAATGCCGCAGTTCACTCAGGCTGTTGCCATACCAACTGGAAGGCCAGATGAACAAACATCTGAGACCGAACCAAATTACACAAAATCAAGAAGGAATAGATCTGCTGCGAGGTGTGTGGGTGATAAGAGAAAGGGATGGTTGGGTTTTCAAGGACAGAACACTTGGCCGATTTATTTTTTTAGGCTCTTTGTATCGTTTTTTTCCCCCAATGTGCTATGTTTATTCACATCTCTGAGACTTTATACCTAAATGTTGCAAGGAAAAATCTGAATTGGGAGAGCTTCAGCTATCAGTCTACCTCAAGCTTGCTTAAATAACATCAAACATGGCCAAGATTACAGAAAGTCCAGGTGTTGACTAAAACTTCAGGCTGATTTGATCTAGTGATTCCTGCTCTGCTTTCCTGGGGTTCGAGATCTTGGAGCCCCTCTTCTCTGTGTGTGTGGCTTTATCTACAGGCTGAAAATGAGGTTGGCTGTCATTCCCCTGGGTCTCGTATTCACACACGGCCCTCTGGTAGTTTAGATTATTTCTCATAAATGTTTAACACTCTCCCCATCACTCCCAGGAAGGGTGGTGGGCTCGGGAAGCCCAATAAAATCAATACTGCTGGAGCCATTAACTCCATATTTGGTTAGCTCTCCGGTGGTTGGTAATGACAATATGCTTTATCTAGGTTAGACAGGAAAGGAAAGTCTACCACACAGGGCATAGGTCTCCTCGTGGAATTCTGGAGAAGGAATGCAGAGACGAACCAGAGCCTAAAGTCTCTGGAATGTTTTGTTTTGTTTTGTTTTTCTTGAATATCTCAGAGAGCTGTTTCATTCTACTCCCTCTCTGCAGCCCATCTTTCTCTGCTCTCCATCTTCATGTCATAATTTTTCAAGTCATGATTCTAGTCACCCTCAGAGACTGGTCTTCTATCTCTAATTACCATTTCCGAATTCTGGGAAAAAGACTCTCTCTGACCTCATTTGGACCAGATGTCCCTGTACCCACAATGCTAGTGCCAACCTGGATACCAAGGACCTACATCTGAAGAATGGGTGCCACTCCCTGAGAAAGGGAGGACAGTAAGCCAGGCACATGCTTCAAAAAGATCTCAGTAATTTTTTTTTTTTCTACTTAAGAATGGTAATTCCTGCCCAAGCTCCAAACCACCCAGGCCCTGTAATTCTTATACCAGAAGTCTGGAGAATGATGTGCAATTTGGCATGTTTAGAAAGGTCTAAAGATGATTCTAGTGATTAACAAATTTAAGGAAGCTTTTTCTTGGGATACTTACAATATGGTAGAAAAGGAGGAAAATAAGACTTACAAAAAATAGGTTAAGACTGGAGTTTTCAACCTAGAAAAGTTTAGACCAAGAATCTTTTGATCATACAGGAGACTCAACCACTGATAAGATCCAGCTGTTTTTTGCCTCCACAAACTGCACTACAGAAGCATGAGGTTACATACAAGGAAGCATTTCTTAATAGGAAAAGAGCTGTTAAAAAATAGAAGAACTCTATGTCTCTGGGGCAGACTCAGTGTGCCTGAGAGAGAATAAGTAGACCCACTGACCTTTCAGAATGCTATTCAACGCGGAGTCCATGAGCCCAAGGTCAGGATCAGAATCAAACCAGGCTCAGAAACAGAAACACAGAGAGGACTCAAGTTACCCAGAAAAGGAAAGAAGTAAGGGAAATGGTTCATTCTAGTCTTCTCTGATCCATCTACTCAGGTCAAGTTGTATACTCAGCTCCTTTAAAGAATGGGGGCCAGGATATCTATGTGGGTTCATTTCATAGGCAAAGAAGGTGGCAGAGACCTCAATCCCATCTCCTCTCATCCCTCAGTCTTGGTCCCAAGGCAAGACACCTTATGATCCAGACAGATGATACCTGGTGATTGATGTCACGTTGATGGCTACCATAGGGATGCTGGCTTGGCCCTTACTAGGGCTTTAGGTGCTTGCATGAAGAAGGGAAGCTAGACGCGGAATCAGGTCTCAATAATCATCCAGTCAAGCAGGCGACGACCAGAATCTACTGATTCTTATTTCTCTCTTTCCTCATCATCAGAGGCCAGTCTATACTATTGTATGGTCAGAATGATTGTGTTGCCTCCAAATCCATATGCTGAAATTCTAGTGCCCAATGCGACCCTATTATGAGGTGGGCCTTTGAGAGATACTTAAGTCTTAAGGAGGCTTCCCAGGTGGCACGGTGGTGAAGAATCCACCTACAATGCAGGAGACACTGGCTTGATCCCTAGGTTGGGAAGATCCCTTGGAGGAAGAAATGGCAATCCACTCAAGTACTCTTGACTGGAGGATCCCATGGACAGAGGAGCCTACCAGGCTACAGGCCATGGGGTCACAAAGAGTCAGACATGACTGAGCACACAGGTACTAGGTCTTAAGGGCAGAGCTCTCAAAAATGAGATTAATGAGATTAAAGCCCTTAGAAAAGAGGCCCAACAGAGTTCCCTTAGTTCCTTCCACAAGTGAAGACAGCCAGAACTCAGCAGTCGGGGACCTGGAAGAGGGTTCTCACTAGAACCGGATCCTGCTGGCACCCTGACCTCAGACTGCCAGCACCCAGACCTGTGAGAGAAACATTTTTGTTGTTTAAAGCTACAGAGGCGTGGTATTGTGGTAGAGAAGCCAGACTGGACTGCGACAACCTTCCTCTTAGCTATTACATCAAATGGGGTGGGATTTGTTGTCAAGGTGAGTCCGTTACAGTTCTGAGGCTGACCTGTCAACCTTCCCTCCTGCCTTCTCAGCCTCTCCAGGCAGGCAGCTGGTGAGCAACATATTGAGCCAGGCTTATTCTCCAACCACCTTGTGGCCTCTCACTCCTCACCTTCTCTGCTAGTTGAACAGTGGTGGACACTGAGGTCCAGATCTGTGAAAGAGAATGAAACCAGAGGACCCCACTTAGAAGTCAAATCTTTACCAGAGCTCAGCAGTCAAGCACCTGTAAATAAAGTGATAGCATGAAGCATATTCCTATTCCTTAGGTAGATATCCCTCTTCAGAACTTCACAGAGGCTGGCAGTAGGAATGTGATTGGCAAAGCAGGATTCCAGAATTCTTGGATCCCAGGGGACTATTGCCCCATTGAAACTC
Source organism: Budorcas taxicolor (assembly GCF_023091745.1). NCBI lineage: Eukaryota > Metazoa > Chordata > Mammalia > Artiodactyla > Bovidae > Budorcas > Budorcas taxicolor. The sequence continues at coordinate 18,512,310 of NC_068910.1, read as the reverse complement.
CAGCAGAGTCAAACTTTGGTGAACACTGGAAATCCAGCACTCTGGCTGAGGCATCTTGGAAGTACTGCATGGTTCTTAATTGTACTTTCTTTTCACAATGTGTAAAGATGTTTGTTTTCAGATCCTCACCTCTCAAGGGAAAACAGAACTTCAAAGATTTCAGACTTCAAAGAACACAAGCAAATTAATCTAATATTTTGGAGCTGCAGCCTGTGTTTCCCCCTGTCAAATTACCATGGGTGGTTATCTTAATTTCATAAAGCAGATCTAAGAGGTCTTCCAGGGGATCTCCCAGAGCCAGGGCCCGAATTCCATCTCTTCTGTCTCTTGCATTGTCAGGCAGATTCTTTACAGTAGCGCCACCTGGGCAGTTTTCCCTCCAAATGTGCCCCAAGGATGTTTCCCCAAGAGGGCCCCACAAACATTCCCCAGAACATCTTTCTAGGTCCCCACGAGTTTGGGGAGTGTTCTGTCCCAGATCCTCCCTCCACCCTTGCTCATTCTCAAGGCAGTTTAACAAATTAATAGCACAATTCCTACAAAAAGAAAACCCTCTGGGCTTTGTTTAGCTCAGAAAATCTTAAGTCTATCTTACCACAGAGCCCCTTTTATTTATTTTTAACACAATTCCTATTAAGATTGTGTGAAGCAGTCTACCAAACATAGAAACCCTGGCTCGCACTAATGTCTTTAGTTTAAATGAGAAGCATCCACCTTGCATAGACTTCTCTGCTCCCAACCCCTCATCCCCACTGCAACTTTAATTGGACATTTATTGGTCTCACTATGACATCTGGAGTATGGATGTTTACTGTTTTATACAGTGCTCCTTAAAACTAGTTTTTCACACTGAACTGACCTCATTATTAGGAGTTGGATGGTATTTCAGGCCAACTAGATCGGGCTCTGTTCTGGAGTTGGGGCATTTAAACAAGGCGTGAGAAACTCTTCATAAAGACATACAGATCCAGACACAGACTCTGAAATCCATTTATAAGTGCTTGTTGCCTTATTTGACTACTTAGTTAAAAATACCATGTCTGAAGAAAATATATGTAATTCTCACTGTCAGTATCAAAAAAAAAAAAAATGACAGTCATTGTAATTTCCATGAATGGAACAATCTGTTATAGAAGAGATGTTAAGACTTGTAGAAGTCTAAATCCTCGATAGGGTGTGGCATACCCTATAATCTGTCAGTTGGTCTTAAACAGTTTCCTTTAGATTCCACCATATTTATAATTCTATGTATGGCTCTAGACACCCCTGTTTTGAATGTGTCTCTTGGAAACGAAATCTGGTGCCATGTATGGGGAATGAATGGGGATGAGGGGTAATGGTTTCTGACTAGTGATCAATGGTGTAATCCTCTGAGCTATCACAGACTCCCTAAAATGGAGGGTGGCAAGGGTGATTTTTCTCAGCTTCAGTTCAATACAGCTCTTACAGCTATATAGGCACTAAATTAGAGGCGAAAGCATACTTCTAGGCATACATCACATTGTGCTCTCCATGGTATGAGTGCTCCGGGCAGACAGGGAAGCAACGGCAAATCACTCGCTGGCACCATGTTGGCAAGATAAGCTGGTGGTCAGAGATGGAGCGAGGGGAAATCATATCTGAAAATGGTGGGTTGGTAAATGGAGAGGGGGCGGCGAGAGATCAGAATTTACGGCAGAGTTTGCCCTGAAATATAACTCAGACAAAGAGTTTCCAAAATTGTCCATTTATTGTTTCTGTCAGGCTTTCTAGGTCAGCTGAAAGGAGGCCTGCTGATCCTGACAAGATCAAAATGACCCTCGAAGCCATTAGATAATGGGCTGAACTCACAGTACCTCGTCCTTGCTACACGGTACCTTTCTGTCCAAACATAAGGCAAGACAAGAAAGCAGCTCCGTGCAAAATCCATGCAGATGCAGAAGTGTGCGCCTGCCCAAGCTGAGCTCCTGCAGAGAGAACTCACTGGTGTCCTACACGCCATGGCCAGGGACACTGCTTCCTCTATCTGAACCCCCCAAGGAGCACCCACAGCCTACTCTCTCAGCATTCTGCGAGGATAATGAAATGGAGGGTGAAGCGTTGTACGAGTTTCTGCAGGGCTGAAGGAGTGCACACACAGTGAAGGCTGCCCACAGGCTTCCCAAGGATTTTGTAAATGAACTGGGCTGGGATGACTGAAGGAGGTCGCCTGCAGCAGGATGGAGGGACAAGTGCTCTTCGGCTATGAAATCTGGGTAAAGCAGAACCAGCTTGAGGCCTGGCCCAGTCTGGAGTTTTAGTCAAAGGATTCACAATTGACCTACCCCACCCCAATTAACTGAAAGCTGTTTAAATCTCAAGAAAACACTAAAAAGATATTCCATTCATTTCATACAGTGAAACTTTCACAAATATTTCCCTAAGGTAGGACCAGTTACATAATTTGCAGAGCCCAGTGCAAAATTAAAATGCAGGGCCCCATGTGCGCAAGTTACTAAAAATTTCTGGACAGCGAGAGCGGAGCCCTTCTGAGACCTTTGGAGATCTGTGCTGCTTTGAGGTTTTTCCTTCCTTCCTTCTTTCTTCTGTCCACCCATTCATTGTCTGTCTGTCTGTCTCTCTCTCTCTTTTTTTTCCCTCAGTCTCAAACAGAAGCAACCCAACCCCAAGCCTTTCCATGCTCTTTCCCACACCAGGTCTCTCTCCATGCTGGCACTGTCTCAACTCCTTATGAAGTAACTCCACTTAGCCGCTTGCTTCCTTCCTTTTCCTGTTTACCGGGCCCAGATTCAGTGCTGCAAAGGATGGTATTATCGAAACTAGCTCAATACAGTCTTCCTTACTGATAGAGGCGTGGAGGAGAGATTAACTTCTGGTATTTTATTAGTATTTATTAACAATTCATCACATGTTAACATATGTCAGAGGCTGTTTGTCATCCATAAAATGCAACTATGCAACTGCCACTGACCTCTGGGAACTTCTGTCCTAAAATAGGCAATGATGATGACGATGATGATGATAGAAAGCAGCTCTTGAGCACCTCCTGCATGCCAGGAACATGCTGAATTTTTATACATACTAGCTCCTTTAGTCCTCACAGCCATGAGGGTATATGTTATTATCATCTCCATGTGCAGATGAGGAACTGGAGCTTAGAGATGCCATCAACTTGCCTTTGTTCATGACCTGACCATCTGACTCCTTAGCGTGGGTTCCTGATACTATCAAATAAGCTTGCAAATGAATGAACAATTAGTTTTCCTCCCATACAATTTCTCTGAAGGGCATACAATTAGGTCCTTAATATCTGCTGAATTAATAAGCATGTTCTTTATTCAGTAAAGGAAGCAGATTAGAGTGAAAAAAAAAAAAAAAAAAAGGAAGATGGAAAAGAACTGGCCAAGTCTGGTCACTGAGAGACTTGAACTGTGCTCAATTTCCGATGTACCTTCATCCTATGGTTTACGAAGTTTTAAGGAGCAACTGCAGGACATCCACCTGGCTTTGGGGAGGTAGAGGCCTGTTTCGGCTCATTTTCATATCTCCACGGGTCCAGCACAGCGACAACTAGTTGTTACCCAAATATTCCTTTGATTGATTGAATTAATTTAAATGCAATGGAACTAAATTAACTCAGAGCATCTTTGGTAGAACCTGGCTTTAACTTGAGAGAGCGCTAAGCGTGGATTAGACAGGCTTAACCACTCTTTAGAAGTGCACAGAGTAACAGTGGACAAAGCCCAAACAGCCATGAACCCCAGGGCCTCAGTCTGGGGGAGGCAAAGGAGCTTTCGGGCCTCTGCATGCCCGGCCTGCCGTCTGCTCATTCTCTGACTATGATGAAGGAATTAAATGAAGTCTTTCAGTGCCGCCATGCTGCCACGGACGGGCATTAAATAACGTTCCTTTAAGCTCCCGGAACTGGTGCACGGGGGTCCTGCCTCATCTTTATGGGTGGCTTGTCGTAATTTCTAGAATTACAGAAGCCATCCTGTGACTCCCTAGATGGCAAGGAAACAGTCTATGAAGTTTTTCTCCCTTCTCAGCTTAGAGCACATAAAATGATTTTTCACTACTCAGAATCGGAACAGATGGATTTAAATACATTGGCTCATATCAGGTTCTGAGTTGGGCCGAGGAGAGGAGGTCACTGGGCTGGGTGTCAGCTCCCCAGGAGGCTGGGGCAGGTGTCCGGCACAGGGAGGCTGACATGCCCTTCAGTCTATGCTGCCCGCCTCTCGTCCTGAGAAGTCCCAGGCTGGGGACAGGTGATGCTATCTCAATACCTACTAGTTGGAGCCATCCCTCCATCCCTTTCCCCTGATTTTCCCAATCCGCACCCTGCCTTCTCGCTCCTTTCTCCTTGCATTTTTCCCAGCAAAAATTTTTAAAGCAAGATCCAACCCAGGTTCCAACACCGTCTCATGAGATGAGGAGTGTCACTAGTTTCGATCACTCCTCCCCTCCGCAAACAGTCACACTGTGCAGATACAGAAAGAAAAGCTTATGTGCTCTCATACCCAGGCCAGAGCAAAGCGAAGGCTCTCATCTCAAACACTGAAGTCTCTATTTCAATATAGATACATATTTTTTCCCCCAATCTGACACTCAGGCTCAAGTCTCAAAATCGCACACAGGCAAACTCAGCAAAGATAAAAGGGGTCTGCACCATCATTGTCTCCCCCCACTAATGTGAGGAGAAATAACACATCAAGGTCACACAGGTACTAGAAGGTCACGTGGGTAGCACCCTGTGGAACAGAGACTCAGCTGAACCCAAAACTATGAGTGTAACTACTCAGGTACAGTGCCTTCTGTAGAATTAATTCTTTACAAGACAGCCACTGAGCAGTAGTATATGTAACTCTGATCTTGGACGATAGTGAGTAGGACAATCATTTACAATGAATAAAGAGATTCATCAGCTGGTTGATCCATCCTGCGGGCTCTGCTCACCTCCCAACTTCCATGAGGCAAGATCCAGGCACCTGTCGGTATGTACCTCCTTCAGCCAGCCCAACACGTACGCACACAGCCCAGAACCCAAAGAGTGTTTCATGAATTCTTTACTTCTACCTCTATTGAGTTCAAAGGATGGTCAGGCTTTGGCAGTAATGTCTAGGCTCTGTGACATGTCACTGCACCTTTTAGAGATGGCTCAGCCTCACCAGAGATTTTAGAGCATCCCCACAGGACCAGTAGTTTAGCTACAGACCCTCTCTTTCACCTTCTCTGCCCATCTCATAACCTCCCTGTTTCCTTTCGTCTCCTTCTTTCCACTACCCAGATATCATTTCTTCTTTGGGAGCTGGCAGTCACTCTCTTTTCTACCCACTTCTGTTCCTATGAAGAAGGAGCTTCAACTCAAGATACCTCTATAGTGTCTGAGCTCTGGGTGGATTATTTTAAAGGAGCAACTTGCCATCTTTCCCTGTAAAGGTTAACTTCCAGGCAGGTTATCTTCTATATTTCATATTTCCATCTTTTCTTGGAGTTGCATTACAAACATTCTCCTCCATTTCTTTATCCATGAAAGGTGCCAGGCTCCAGAAAAAGGGAGGAGAGGGAAGAAAGAATAATCCTACTCAAGCATACTATGTATGTTTAACTAACTGAAATTGCACATTTATTATTTTGTGACAATCCAACAACACTTTTTCTTCTTTTGGTAACAGCACCCCATTTTTTTATAGCTTAGGAATAACATCAAGATCTCCTGACATCACTTGAATCATGTTATGCCTGAAGCCATATCTTCCCAGGAAATATTCGGTTGTGACAGCAATAAAATCCTCTTTGGCTTTAGCTTACTTGAGTTTGGAAAAAGAGTCACCCATGAAATATTTCTTTGTTGAAATTGCAGTGCCAGCCAGATCTTTCTGGCTGAGTCTCTACGGACATTTACAGGTCTTTAACTGTGACCAAACAGCCTTGAGCAACAAACCAAGGTATTTTGGTGGTTGTTACTGTGGGGAGGAGGGTCCTAATAGGACTTCCCTGGTGGCTCAGATGGTAAAGCGTCTGTCTACAATGCGAGAGACCTGGGTTCAATCCCTGGGTTGGGAAGATCCCCTGGAGAAGGAAGTGACAATCCACTCCAGTATATTGCCTGGAAAATCCCATGGACAGAGGAGCCTGGAAGGCTACAGTCCATGGGGTCGCAAAGAGTCGGACACGACTGAGCAACTTCACTTCAAGCCATGAGCATCCACAGAATGGCAACTTGCCACTGTGACTAGAAGCATATTTGTATCAGGCCCAGGGCAGCACCTTACTACATCCATATGCAGCGGCCAAAAGCCAAGCCTGAGAAACAGGGAATAAAAGGAAAAGATTGCAGTGCTGGCTTCAGTGTGCTCTCAGAATGCACAGCATTGTTGTGAGCAACAGAAGAGAGTCTAGAGCGCGTGTCAGGATTAGGCCTCCAAATTTAAGGTAGAAACCACTACCTTTGTGTTCATCCATTCTTTTGCTCTCCCCTGCCGTCTGTCTGTGTCAGGCTTCTCCACTCACTGTAAGGCCAGGTCCACCTCTAAGAGGATGATTCTCAGGGTAAACAGCGAGGTATCTGGCTACTTATTTAGCCACTGTTCAAGCTTCTCTTCCTTTACATCAATGCCTGGTTGCCAGGAGTAACCAGTGCAGATGCAAGCAGCTGAAGCAAGCCCCATGGGGGTCCGCTGTTTAGAGGGCTCAGCTAGAATCAAAACCGAGTTTGGAGACATAACTCAACTTGTCCTGCAGATAATTAAGTGTTCCTGAGCTTGAAGGAACTTAAGTTTCCAAAGAAAACTCAGGAAAAGGACCAGGAATCTTTCTAAGACACTTGGGATGGATTTTTCTTTTGTAAGGAGTGACTGGAAAGTCCATGATGGTTTATTTGTCCAAACAGCCTATTTTGAATGCTCGACTTGATGACCTGAAGAAGTTGAGGGACAAAAATTTGTTTAAGCAGCAATGGAAACCTTCACATATATATACATTCATATATATATTTCAATCTAGGCTTAGGAGGATTACACTCTGCATGAGGTCAGATTATAATAAACAGGAGCAACAGAAAGAGATTTTGATATGCAAGTATTCAAGGTTACATTTATTATCACACCTCCCCTCTTATTTGGTAAGCCTCTTCCCTACCTCAGACATCAGACAAATTATCTTCTCAAAGGGCAGCCTTTCAGAAGGGACAAAGTCTACTGCCCACTTTCATACCTCCTCCTCAAAGTTATCTTTTTTAGTTCCTACAACATCAACATTTAATGAGTATTTGTGCAATTATGTCACTATTGTCTCTATTTCCCTGTAATCTATATCTAGATTACTAGAATATAACCTCTCTGAGGACAGGGAACATGCCTATTTCTACTGGTACTGAGATACCTCTGCCTAACACAGAGGATGGCACGTGGCAGATATTCTTTACATGTTTGTTGGTTCAATGAATGAGTGAATAGTTAAAAATGAATGGGTGGATGACTTTGGACTTCATTCCTGAATACTCACTGGCCAGTCATGGTAATGGGTCCTTAAGGAAAAGCTCCATCTTCTGGGAGACTTATTCATTTATCATCATCTGTTTCCACTATAATTCAGGCAAGTGACTTGGCCAAATGCATGGTTTATTAAGGCAGTCAAATGATAATGAAAAGTTCTCTATTGAACTTGTACTCATTGATAAAGTTAATAATTACACTGGATATAAACATATCAAATATGTTTAAATCCATGGGGTCATAATGATTCTTTAAAAAGAAAGAAAAGCTCTAATAAGTCATCACTTGAGGACACTGGTAGACTAACCCATTGTTTTGAAAACTGTCAGTAAACAGGAAGACTCAGATGCTTATCTTGCCTTTTCTATATGATCTTTACAGTGACTGAGTACAGATGAGAGGAAGTTTTATTTAATATAAAGTGAAAGTGTTAGCTGTCCAGTCATGCCTGACTCTTTGCAATCCCATGGACTACAGCCCACCAGGCTCCTCTGTCCATGGCATTTTCCAGGCAAGGATCCTGGAGTGGTTTGCCATTTCCTTCGCCAGTGATTCTTCCCAACCAAGGGCTTGAACCCAGGTGTCCTACACTGCAGGCAGATTCTTTACTGACTGAGCTACCAGGGGAGGTTATATTATTTAATATAACCATTCCAGAAAATACTAATAAAAAGCAATATTTAAATATCACTATTTTGGAAGTTTTGATTGATTAATTGGTTGCGGCTATTATTTTTTCCAAAAAAAGAAAAACAATATGTAGTTTCCAGAGCCATGACAGCAGATGGGAGTCTGTTTCTCCTCTCCTTGTAACTGAAGGATCTTTGTCTCTGACCCATTCTCAGGAATGGAAATAGTTCACCGCTTTTTCTCCAGTATTCCCTGCCAAAACTCAGGAAAGCCTGAAATTTAGAAATGGGGACAGGGCACAGAGAGAGCTCTAGGAGAAGTGCTCTAGTTCTAGGAAAGGAGATTCTTAAGGGTTAGAGATAATACAGGGAATTCCCCAGTTTTCTTTTTTTCTTTTATTGTTCTCTGTTCTCCCTTCTTATACATAGACTGTGTTGGTCCACAGGTGCCTAAAACTCTCAGAAAATGGATGTTTCTTCACTGATCAAAAGCATCTGAAGACTGTAGGGAGCAATCCCTGACTACTAGGAGAGAGAATGTGTGTGTTTGTGTGTAAGTGTGTGTGTGCGTTTCTTCCTGTCTCTCATTACATGGCCCCAGATAAGGATGTATTCACAGGAAAGGTGCAGCAGACTGTGACAAGTAGTTTTCTGAGCAGAAGATGGAAAATGAGGAGACAAATGGAACAATTAAATGCTGGGAGAACATGTGGAGATGAAGCTTGGGAGAATAAACCCATGAAGGTGGATTTGAATTCTGGACTCATCTCAAGCAGTTCATGCATAGACATATCATAGACAACAAATCATAGGCAACCACTCAGATATCAAATGGTCTGCTGGGTGGTGCTATGCAGTGATCCGAAGTCTTCAAAAATGGACTCAGCGTTAAAACCACAGTCTAGAAGGCTGGCCACATTGAGTGACCTGAACTCACCTAGTATAAAAGCCTGCTAGAACAAAACCTATCGATATTCCTCCTAGGGTTTAAACAAGACACACAGTCTCATAACATTAGATTCAAACTGCCTGGGATATGATAAAATATCAACCAGCATATGAAGGACCTGAAAAATCTCCACAGAATAGAGAGTCCAAAAATAAACCAACATAAACACGGCTAGTTGACTTTTCATGAAAGTACACAGGAAATTCAATGGAGAAACTATAATCTTTTCAATAAATTGTGTTGGGACAATTCATCATATCATAGATACATAGGTAAAGAGACAAAGAGACAGATAGATATAAATATTCCCCAATCTAAACCTCACACATTATGCAAAATTTAACTAAAATGAACAATAGTTCTAAATGTAAAATATACAACTCTTAAGAGAAAGCACAGGGAAAATATACTTGACCTGGATGCAGATGAAGGATTCTTAGACACGACAACCAGAGAACAATGTAAAAAGAGCTCACAAAACTCAACAGTAAGAAAATAGTCTATTTAAAAATAAACAAAGCTTGAACTGACACTTCATCAAAGAGGATATACAGAGGACAGACATCTTTTATTAAAAAGATTTTCAACATCATTAGCCATTGTTACTGTTGTTTAGTCACTAAGTCATGTCTGACTCTTTGCGACCCCATGGACTGTAGCCCACCAGCCTCCTCTGTCCATGGGATTTCTCAGGCAAGAATACTGGAGTGGGTTGCCATTTCCTTCTCCAGGTGATCTTCCCAACCCAGGGATTGAACACACATCTCCTGTTTTGCAGGCAGATTCTTTACCACTGAGCCACCAAGGAAGCCCATCATTAGCCATTAGGGAAATGCAAATTAAAAAAAAAAAAAAAAAGACTTATGGCATACCACTACACAATTAAAGCAATGAATGACCAAAATAAAACTTGGGTAATTCCAAATGTTGACAATAGTGTGAATTGGCTGGAATTCTCATACATTGCTAATAGGAATGAAAAATGATACTGCTAGTCTTGAAAACAGCTTGACAGTTTTTATAAAAGTATACATTCAATTACGAGGTCACCCACTAAAACCACTCCTACATATTTACATTAAGAAAATGAAAATTTATGTGCCCTAAAACTCTTGTACATAAATGAGTATTCATAATTGTCAAAAGCCAGAAATAACTCAAATGTCCTTCAGTAGAATGAATGTATACACAAACTGTGGTACATCCACACAATGGAATATTGCTGAACAATCGAAAGGAATAAACTACTGAGAGAGCACCTTGGATGAATTGCAAAAGCATAGTGGTGAATGAAAGAACTTAGGCTCTGAAGATTAGATACTGTATGAATCCATTTATGTGGCACTTTCAGACAAAACTATGGTGATGGGGAATAGAGCAGAGATTGAGATAATTTATGGCAGGATTATGACTTCCCTGGTGGCTCAGAGGGTAAAGTGTCTGTTTACAATGTGGGAGACCCGGGTTCGATCCCTGGGTTGGGAAGATCACTTGGAGAAGGAAATGGCAATCCACTCCAGTACTATTGCCTGGAAAATCCCATGGACAGAGGAGCCTGGTAGGCTACAGTCCATGGGGTTGCAAAGAGTCGGACACGACTGAGCGACTTGACTTCACTTTCACTTTCACTTTCACTTAGATATGACTAGGAAGGTCGAGCAAGAAGGAGATTTTGCAGGGGATTGTTTGCTATTTTGATTGTGGCAGTGGTTATAAGAATGTGCTATAATTCATAGATCTGTGTATTGAAACTAGTTATTTTACTTTATATTAACATAAAAGATTAAAATGGAAAAAAAAAACTTTCCAAATCATCACCTTTCTCATTAACAGGCTCCTAATTTAGTAGTTTAGAAATGCTTAATATTTTTCAGCAGGTCAATATAAACAATGGCGTTTTTATATTAATAAATATAAAATCTACTCCAGTATGTTCTGATGCTTTTCTCTAAACTTTCTTAATGAACATGTGGTATGTTAAAATTGTCCTACCATGGATAAACACATATTTAGACAGATGCTCCTCTCTCTCCTCAATGCTCATGAAATGAATCAGTCTCTTCAGTGATGTCATCTTCATGATCATAAAAGTAGGCAATGGAAAATCTTCAAATCACTGGGAAGTGCTCTATTAGAACACAGCAAAATGTCTGAGCACACTGTCATTTCTCCACTGGCTAATATAAATTCTGGCCAGAATGCCACAGAATAACAGTTAAGAGGCAGAGATTTATCAAAATCCTGATAATGTGTTACATCTCTTCTAGAGCAAGAGACCTGCACCTCAGTGACGGGACAGAAAGTCATTACTACCACTGTGAACTCTTCTGAAGGAATAAAGTTTGGAAACTCTTGTAAACTTTAAGTGAAAAGTACATCAGTTCTGAATATTCATTGGAAGGACTGATGCTAAAGCTGAAACTCCAATACTTTGGCCACCTGATGCGAAGAACTGACTCATTGGAAAAGATCCCGTAGCTGGGAAAGATTGAAGGTGGGAGGAAAAGGGGACGACAGAGGATGAGATGGTTGGATGGCATCACCAACTCAATGGACATGAGTTTGAGTAGACTCCGGGAGTTGGCGATGGACAGGGAGGCCTGGTGTGCCACAGTCCATGGGGTTGTAAAGAGTCAGACACAATTGAACTGAACTGAACTGAACAACTGTGGTAGTGTTAATGCATTTTCCCATATTCTTTGATACTCCTCCGTTTAAGAGTTGGAGGCTAATTCTCCTCCCCTTGAATGTGGGATGGAATTAGTAGATCACAACAGATAGAATAAAGAGAAGGTGACTTTGGACACTAATGCATAAAAGCCACTGTGTTTCCTGTTGGCACTCCCTCTCTCACTTTTTCATACTCCCTCTCAGATCACTCACTCTGGGAAAGCCAACTGCCTCATCCTGTGGACGTCACAGAAAGGCACACAAAGGAGCTGAGGCCTCCTGCCAGGAGTCAAGTGAGTGCACCTTCCTGGAAGCACATCTTCCGATCACAGTCTTTCAGACCTTTCAGAGTCTCTCAACTGTTCCAGGTGAAGGTCTTTAGGTCACTGAGGCACTGTTGCTTTCCTAACCATAATTTCATGAGAGACCCCGAGGCAGAACCATCTAGCCCTGCTACTCCTGAGTCCCTGGCCCTCAGTAAACTAGGAGATATTACATGGAAGTTGTTTTAAGCTGCTAATTTTGCTAATTACATGTTATGTAGCAACAGAGAACTAATACAGCTGTGCTAATGTGAAATTGCTTTTTGATTCAGACAGAAAAGAAAAGGGAAGAAAGGCAGGAAGAATGATCATGGTTCACGTCAGCATTTTTACCAAGTCAAGTAACTTTCAAGTTATCTGGACTTCTTCCCCTGGAGGCCAGGAAATTGTGCAAAAATGCAGGACACTTCCTAGAAATGATATTTTTATTACTCATCTTCCTACATAGACATCCTCAGGCTGATGCCATGCATGACAGTTGGGGAAGCTATACTGAATTTCTCAGCCACCTCCCACCAGGGATTCCCAAACTACTACTTCATTGAACAGTTTTTTAAATAAGATAAGTGGTATAAGATATCCCAGAATAAAGCCTAGAAAAGGAATATACACAACATAGGCGCTCAATAAATGTATTTTGGTATTAGCAATAGGCTGCTATTTTAATTCTCTTAATTAGCAGATACTGAGCTCATATCCAAACCAAAAAAACCAAACCAAAACAAAAGCCTAGAACTAAGGTTAAATCATGCCCCTAACTCTCTTCATTCATACATAGGAACTTTCTTTTCAGATACAAACCCAGAGTTTAGAATATGCCATGAAAGAACCACATAAGAAGTTACTGGAAGAGAAAAGTGTTTGATGTTCCTGTCTTCTCACACTGAAGATGGAAAATCCGTCCAGCAACTCACGAACCAGTGAACACTTGACATAAAAATATGCTTTGGCAACATTGCTTGTTGCATTCTTTAAAAGCAAAATTGAAAACATAGGATCACAAGGGTCAGATGGCTATTATTGGAAGCTGGCTCTTATAAAACATAATACATACCATTTCCCCCATATAAATTGCATTGCTTTGTCCAAATCACCCAATGGGGCCCAGGATAAGGTGTTTTTCTGATGTAGATAACCACCTAGGTTCCCAAAAGCACATCCATTTTAAAGTGAGGGCCTGAAGAACACCAACAGTGACAGAAAAATGATATTTTTCTGTAACCTCAGCATCAGAGAGAATTGTTCCACAAGAAACAGTTTACAGAAAAAGAAAACCTTATTATTAAACACATATAGCACTCTTCAGCAAAATCTGCTGCTGATGGCAACTTCCAAAACTAGAACTTTTAGACAATCTCATTCTGTATTAGGATTTTAAGACACTCTGAACATTTATAGATCAAGGTATCATTATGACTTTTTGGTAGATGGATCTATATGTCAACAAGAAGAAAAATTTTAAAATACCAAGTAAATAGCAACTATCAAGGAATGAGGGAAAGGAGGTACAACAAAGAATGATCGAACTGAGTAACCACTTCACATGAATCTGCACGTGGGGTTTAACAAGGCCTCTAAGGGCAGGTAATCATAAAACCCTGTAGGTCTAATAATTGGCTGATGTACGCATTGACCAAAATGCAACATGAATGATCAACTCTAAACATATGTAATGCCATCTTGGCATCAATGGTTGGCATCTAGCTTTAAAACAGAAACTAGAATCTGTTTCCAAATTCAGACTCTGGAATATGGCACTGCTATTTTGAAATCATAGAAAGAAACTACTCTGTGTCTGCTGTTTGATTCAAACAGGTTTGTACACGTTCAGAAGAGGAACACGGTCGAGGGGCAGGGTTCTCTCTTGAGAGTGTAGGCAGCTCTTGGTGTTCTGTGCTGCAGTGACCATTTGCCATGGGGGACCATGCTTTTCTTTTCTTGGGAGAGCAAGAGGGATGACACTTCTGAACAGTTTCTGAAAAAAGTGGGGAGTGCATCTTAAATACAATATTGGCAACCACAGATGTAAAGGGAGAAGGGAAGTCGCACGTGGAGCCAAGAAAAATAACTGTCTAACAAATCTGTTTATCTACAAGAGACAATGGGAACTCCATAGCTCTGAAGGGAAAGGGAGAAAATGGATCATGACTGCCAAATTCAGACTTAAACTGAAGAAAGTAGGGAAAACCACTACACCATTCAGGTATGACCTAAATCAAATCCTTTATGATTATACAGTGAAAGTGACAAAGAGATTCAAGGGATTCGATCTGATAGACAGAGTGCCTGAAGAACTATGGACAGAGGTTTGTGACATTGCACAGGAGGCAGGGATCAAGACCCTCCCCAAGAAAAAGAAATGCAAAAAGGCAAAATGGTTCTCTGAGGAGGCCTTGCGAATGACTGAGAAAAGATGAGAAGCTAAAGGCAAAGGAGAAAAGGAAAGATAAACCCATTTGAACACAGAGTTCCAAAGAATAGCAAGGAGAGATAAGAAAGCCTTCCTCAGTGAGCAATGCAAAGAGGGAAATAATAGAATGGGAAAGACTAGATATCTCTTCAAGAAAATTAGAGATACCAAAGGAACATTTCATGTAAAGATGGGTACAATAAAGGACAGAAGTGGTAGGGACCTAACAGAAGGAGAAGATATTAAGAAGAGGTGGCAAGAATAGACAGAAGAATTATACAAAAAAAGATCTTCATGACCCAGATAACCATAATGGTGTGATCACTCACCTAGAGCCAGACATCCTGGAATGTGAAGTCAAGTGGGCCTTAGGAAGCATCACTACGAACAAAGCTAGTGGAGGTGATAGAATTCTAGTTGAGCTATTTCAAATCCTAAAAGATGATGCTGTGAAAGTGCTGCACTCAATATGCCAGCAAGTTTGGGAAACTCAGCAGTCGCCACAGGACTGGAAAAGGTCAGTTTTCATTCCAATCCCAAAGAAAGACAATGCCAAAGAATGCTCCAACTACCACACAATTGCACTCATCTCACAACACTAGCAAATTAATGCTCAAAATTCTCCAAGCCAGGCTTCAACAGTATATGAACCGTGAACATACTGATGTTCAAGCTGGATTTAGAAAAGGCAGAGGAACCAAAGAGCAAATTACCACCATTCACTGGATCATTGAAAAAGCAAGACAGTTCCAGAAAAACATCTATTTCTGCTTTATTGACTCTGCCAAAGCCTTTGACTGTGTGGATCACAACAAACTGTAGAAAATTCTTAAAGAGATGAGAATACCAGACCACCTGACCTGCCTCCTGAGAAATGTGTATGCAGGTGAAGAAGAAACAGTTAAAACTGGACATGGAATAACAGACTGATTCCAAATCGAGAAAGGAATAAATCAAGGCTGTATATTGTCACCCTGCTTATTTAACTTCTATGCAGAGTACATCATGAGAAATGCTGGGAAGGGTGAAGTGCAAGCTGGAATCAAGATTGCCAGGAGAAATACCAATAATCTCAGATAGGCAGATGGAACCACCCTTATGGCAGAAAGCAAAGAAGAACTAAATAGCCTCTTGATGAAAGTGAAAGAGGAGAGTGAAAAAGTTGGCTTAAAACTCACCATTCAGAAAACTAAGATCATGGCATCTGGTCCCATCACTTCATGGCAAATAGATGGAGAAACAATGGAAACAGTGATAGACTTTATTTTGGGGGCTCCAAAATCACTAAAGATGGTGACTGCAGCCACAAAATTAAAAGACACTTACTGCTTGGAAGAAAAGCTATGACCAACCTAGACAGCATACTAAAAAGCAGAGACATTAATTTGCCAACAATGGTCCATCTAGTCAAAGTTACGGTTTCTTCAGTAGTCATTTATGGATGTGAGAGTTGGACTATAAAGAAAGCTGAGCTCTGAAGCACTGATGCTTTTGAACTGTGGTGTTGGAGAAGACTCTTGGTGTTGGAGAGTCCCTTGGACTGCAGGAAGATCCAACCAGTCCATCCTAAAGGAAATCAGTCCTGAATATTCATCAAAAGGATTGATGTTGAAGCTGAAACTCCAATACTTCGGTCACCTGATATGAAGAACTGACTCATCTGAAAAGATGATGCTGGGAAAGATTGAAGGCAGGTGGAGACGGGGATGACAGAGGATGAGATGTTTGGATGGCATCACTGACTTGATGGACATGAGTTTGAGTAAACCCCAGGAGCTGGTGATCGACAGGGAGGCCTGGCGTGCTGCAGTCCATTGGGTCTCTAAGAGTCGGACACGACAGAGAGACTGAACTGAACTGATTGGGAAGAAAATGAAAGCGTCACTTAATTAATCTGTTAAATGCTGGTGTGAAAGAACCTTTCTTCTCAAAACAAAACTATGCCTCCCCTCTCTCCCCAGTGGGTGATCGCCTACTTTTCATTGCCAGATATACCTATGACCTTCTCCACATGGAAATGGAAGTCCAGCTCCTTCTCCTTTCCTGACAGTAGCATCTGCTAAGATCACCCTTTGCCTGGATTCATGCAGCACTTCTGTGCTTCATCTTCACAGAATCAGGTACCAAGCCGATGGTTTATAAACACTTGCGAGGGTCGAAGGCACTAGACCCACAGGTGAGTAATTACAATAAAAGTACTTAAGTACCATGGGGAATAAGAGCACGAGCTAATTTCTTCCATGTAAAGTTCCCGGAGTCATGCAGATAGACAAACTTGAATTCCTCCTGAGCTGGAGCTCTCTCTACTCCTGGAGGCAAAATATTCTACCCTTAGATAGGTTTTAAGTTTTTAGAAAATATCTATATTAATCTGAAATTTTCTTCCCTGAAATGTCTACCCATGAGGTTCCGTGACCCTTGGCCCTCTAGAATAAACCTCATGTCCATGACACATATTTGGCAATTGGAAGGCTGCCATCTTGTCCCCCATGAGTGGCCCTCTCCCAGCTGACAGTCTCAGATGCCAAGCAGTTCCACTGTTGACATGTTTGCAGAAGTACTCCTTTAAGTGTGATCCAGATATTATCATCATCTGAGGAGCACGTTACTAGTCATGCTGCTGCTGCTGCTGCTGCTAAGTCACTTCAGTCGTGTCCAACTCTGTGCGACCCCATAGACGGCAGCCCACCAGGCTCCCTTGTCTCTGGGATTCTCCAGGCAAGAACACTGGAGTGGGTTGCCATTTCCTTCTCCAGAGCATGAAAGTGAAAAGTGAAAGGGAAGTCGCTCAGTCGTGTCCGACTCTTCACGACCCCATGGACCGCAGCCTACCAGGCTCCTCCATCCATGGGATTTTCCAGGCAAGAGTACTGGAGTGGGGTGCCTTCGCCTTCTCCAATTAGTCATGCAAATCAGAAGAACTGTTCATTCAAGCCTACTGAATCAGATTCTATGGAAAGGGGCCCTAGAATCTGTCCACATTTAGCATGTTCCCAGATGATTCTTAAGCATACCACAGAATTCTCACCAGCTTCATCTCTCACCTTCAGATGGGCCCTTTGAATTATCATTCAAGATGTTTTCTAATACTCCAGGTATGGTATAGGAATTGTCTTAGACACACTCTGTAGACAGTTCAAATGGTTGTTTATGAAAGAAACACAACTGAACTTTGGATAAGGTCTACATAGCTGAGCTATAGTTAACTCCGAATGACATGTGTCCAGTGGACTAGGCAATGTGATGACTGGCAGGATGCCTCAGTCTACCACGTGTCGGGCACTGAGCCAGAGGCCTGTGTGGTTCTGCCTACTCAGTCTCCATGACTTACGTTATTCAGATAGAAGACGGAAGTTCTGAGAGCATAAGTAACATATTTGTTTAGAATCAAAAAGCCAGGAAATCAGATCCCTCCTGCCCCAAGCCCCAAATCTTCTTCCCCATTCCCTACCTAAAAGTACCAAAGTTAGCTTTCTTGATTTGTGCAATATTATTGTCAATATGGTCCCTAAATGTTGAAATGTATGACACTTCCCTGGTGGCTCAGTGGTAAAGAATCTGCCTGGCGACTCAGAAGACATGGGTTTTATCCCTTGGTGGGGAAGTTCCCCTGGAGGAAGAAATGGTGGCCCACTCCAGTATTTCTGCCCCAAGAATCCCATGGACAGAGGAGCCTCTCGGGCTCCATGGGGTTACAAAGAGTAAGACATGACTTAGCAACTAAACGACAACAATGAGAGGAGGACGTTCAAAGAAAGTTATCGTATCTTACGCTTTTGTTTCTGACTTCACCAGATTTCTGAGTGACATTTAACATGCAGTTGGCACCTCTAGAGTGTGACTGGCATTACCTGCGTTCCCTACTTCAGTACCCTTAACTTGCACAGGTAAATGGCCTGTGAGAACGTGCCACTTGAAATGGAGCTTGAGGAGCTCAGTGCGAGCTTCAAAGGGATAGCACACAATGGTGCACAGGATTAGAAAAGTTCCTAACACTCATCTGTCTGCAATGTTATCCATAGTCACTTTATGTGGCAGCAGGAAAAAAAACACCTAATGGAAGTAACCTTAGGAAGCAGAAGGCAGGAAATAAAACTGCTGTTAAAGGAGAGAAGACTAGTGCTAAGAAACAAGAGTTTTTAATTGGTTCATCTCCTGATACTCCAGGCCAATATTTTGAGCAAGGAGGGGAAAATGAAGTCACCACCTACACAGGCTATTCCATCCAACCTTCCATCTCATGATGGAAAACTCCAAACAGGCAAAGACACCTACACAGACAGCTCATGTCTTTATTTAGAAACTTCCATCTCACTGCCGGGAGAAAATTCCTAATCAAGACAGTCAGCAGCTCAGTGGAGATGAAGCTGTCAGATGGAAAGAGAAATCACACGATGAAGAGGGACTTAGATCCCAGTTCTTCAGGCTCTCATTTCTGCAGTGGGCATAAGAGCTTCCCCCCACAATATACCTGCCTCATCAAATCTGCAAATCAGAGCAATATCAACTCAACCCAGGGTCTGCAAATGCTGCCTAAAGGTGACGGGGAACTCAAGAACCCACCAGCATTTCCTGAAGACGTTAATGACATGAATTTATTTTCTATCCAAAATTTCTTGTCTTGTTCTCCAGAGAATAACAAGGTTACCAAAAAAAAAAAAAAAAAAAAAAAAAGTAAGGAGGTATGGCCGCTACAGAAAAAGCAGAAAACAAATAATACCCAGCGCTCCATTTATTTGAAGTCACAGCTATGTTACATTATAGTAAATGGACTTTGCAGTCTTCTTTCCATCGGGACCAAATTGGAACTAGGAAGGAGCTGCAGTGAAGAATCTGTGCAGCTATTTCTGGGCACAAAAGCAGCCCGACGGCAGCAGAGGTCACGTTAAGACAAACAATCCACTCTCGCGTGGCATACCGTAATGTCACCACAATTAGATGGATTGGAGTTTGAGGTTATAGTTTGTCATAGATAGCCATAGGATAGCCACTGATAATCACACATTTTGTTCCACCGACAGATAACAGCAGCCCACAAATGAGATGCACTTCCTCCGTACACACACATTACATGAAATCAATACTTAATTACAGCAAAGCCTGCATGTGATGTTGGCGATGGGTTCTGAGAAGGAGGTGGTACAAAGCTGCTCTGCTGGAGCAGTGAGTTAACAAGTTGAAAGAGGTGGGGGCATGATGGCAAGGGAGTACCCATCACCCTGACCATGCTTGAGTTCTAAGACTCACATCAGTCACCATTTGGACATGAGTCTTGGGTCAGAGAAAAGAATTGAGGCACACATGATTAAAGCTAGAGGAAGAGCAGGCACTGATCCTCATGTGGACATGCAAAGCTCGTGACCTAGACCCCAAGTAGGGAGAAGTGGACGGAGTCTCTGGAATGACCCCAGGGAGAAGCTGTGTGGCCAAAGGGAAAGAATAGAGAGCAGAGAATCAGGTGACATGGGATGGATTCCAGCTCTCCCCCGCTAGCAAGGTGCAAAACAGTCTGCAGTTCAAGCTGTTTATCCATTCTGTGTAAGCCAGAAGGGGAGGGGAGAGGGGAGGCAGATAGACAGGAAGGACTTCGCAGACTATGACCTCCAGGCTATTGTAAGAGATGATTTTTATTTTAAGAATTGATAGGACCCAGGTATGTAATATCATGAAGGATCAAGAATAAGGAGCAGCAGCTTCATTTATTAAGCCCCTAGTGCCATGTTAGGTGAAGACACACTGCAACCTACACACACAAATAAGTAAAAGTGACCAAACCTGGAAGAGACATTCCAAGTAGAACCAAAGATACAGGCATGGGAGTCGAGAAAATTACCACCTGATTCGTGAGCCACCAGGGAAGCCCTCATCCATGCCATGCTCATGTAATTCCATACTGGAAAGCGTTCCATTTGAAAGCTGTATGTTCATCCAAGAATTTTTCTATCATTCATCCAAGAACTTTTCTATTGTTCTTTTTAATTTTTTTAGTTTATTGTGCTTAGTCACCTCTTTTTGAAATGTATTACTTTCCTATCTATACCACATTGAAAGGCCTATGGGTTGATTGGTTTGTTTGACAAAATACCTACTCATTCACTTTTTAAAAGATGAATTTTGTAGGTATAGCCCTGAAAACATTTTTTAAAGTAAGATTCAAAGATATAAGTAGGAGGGAATTCTCTGGCTCTCTGGTGGTTGGGACTCTGCTTTCACTGCTAAAGGCCCGGGTTCAATCCCTGATTGAGGAACTAAGATCCTGCAAGTTGAGCAGTGCAGCCAAAAGTAAATAAACAAATAATTTTTTTTTAATGATATTGGTAAGGAACAAGAATCAGAGAAAACAAGAGGTGAGTTCTCAGGGGCTCCTTTATGAAATAGTTTAAAGGCTTGCCTTTGAATGGAGAAGTAGGCTATTTGTGGATGAGAACTCAGTTCTACGGTTGCCCTGACCTCACCACTTCACCACTGTATGACTGTAGGAAAGTGATAAGACTTCCTGAGGCCTCAGTTCCCACATCTATTAAATGGCAAATGTGAGCACGAGGAATTCAAAGGTCGCCTAAATTCTCACAGGTTGTTCTGACATTTCTCTATTGGCCCTTTGTTGACCTTAGTACAAAGTCTTCCACAAAATTAACAGGCAAACCAATCTCTTGATAGGCTGAGGTATACTCCCTTGACTGTGTTACCCACCCCTCCCCAAAACCAGAGAAACTCGTTTCATAACTGAGAAGCTGGCCTAGTGTGAAAACCAAGCTCTTCATGCAGTTCCCTGATGTTCAGTTCAGTTCCGTTGCTCAGTTGTGTCCGACTCTTTGTGACCCCATGAACTGTAGCACACCAGGCCTCCCTGTCCATCACCAACTCCCAGAGCTTACTCAAACTCATGTCCATTGAGTCAACAATGCCATCCAACCATCTCATCCTCTGTCGTCCCCTTCTCCTGCCTTCAATCTTTCCCAGCATCAGGGTCTTTTCAAATGAGTCAGTTCTTTGCATCGGGTGGCCAAAGTATTGGAGTTTCAGCTTCAACATAAGTCCTTCCAATGACTATTCAGGACTGATTTCCTTTACTGGTTGGATCTGCTTGCAGTCCAAGGGACTCTCAAGAGTCTTCTCCAACACCACTGTTCAAAAGCATCAAATTTTTGGTGCTCATCTTTCTTTATAGTCCAACTCTCATATCCATAAATGACTATGGGAAAAGTCATAGCTTTCCCTGATGTTGGCCCACATGAAAGCCAGACAAGGTCATCTGACACAAGTGCCTAGGTTTCTTAAAATCATAATTTTCCATATATGGGTCAAGAAGAAATGTATCCTATAGTATCCTAGCTTTACTATTCTCCTCCTTATGCATTTGCAAAATAGGGTATATTCAACAGCGGCTGTGTTGCTGATTTAAACTAAATGTGCTCCCCAACTCTGGGACATTATAGAAAATGTAGGCATTAGAGAACTACACCAAATTATAGAGCCACCACATTGAATGAAGGTTTGAATTGTGTGAATTCAGTACAGTTTGACATAAAATATGTTGAGATTCTCTGTATATGCAAAATTTTAAATAATGAAACACTAACCCTCCCCCAAAGTAAAAATTGGACAATAATCACATAGTTTAATATCAGAGTTGAAGGAAGCAAGTGAACTACAAACTGAGTCTATGCTAGGGCTATATGAGGACACCCATTTTATCTGGTAAACAAAGCTCCCTCCTACCTTTTGTTGGTATTTGCCTTGAAATAGGTAAATTCTGAATTATGCAAGGATTCCCGGGACATAGTCCTCAAATAAAGCACAACCTCTCTGTATATGTTGTTTATTTATCATGTAAGAACACAAAATCTGGACAGACGCCTGAAACCTAAGTACTCTGGGAATAAGCATGATGGAACAGACCCTTCTAGAAAGAAGAAAGTGAAGATTCTGCTCTAAGAGGTATGGCCTATGTCTGGCAGATACCAGCCTTCATCTGAAATTAAAGTTCATGGTAGCCTTTTCACCCATCTCATCTGCCTCATATTCATGAGGTGACACTGGGCTCAGAATCCAGGGCACGTATGGGCTCTAGTGCATGTTGCTGGGCCTTTGTGTTGCCCTTTGGGCTCTTGCAGTCACTAGCAGAAGATTCTCAGACTGATAGGAACATTTGGAAACCACGCTCCAGTTTTAGAAAGTGCTTTCACATATATTACTGCGAGCCGTTCTTGTTGTTGTTCAGTTGCTCAGTTGTGTCTGACTCTTTTCAGCCCCAGGGACTGCAGCACGCCAGGCTTCCCTGTTCTCCACCATCTCCCAGAGTTTGCACAAACTCATGTCCATTGAGTTGGTGATGCCATCCAACCATCTCATCCTCTGCCACCCTCTTCTTCTTCGTCCTTCAATCTTTCCCAGCATCTGGGTCTTTTCTAATGAATCAGCTCTTCACATCAGGTGGCCAAAGAACCTGGAGCTTCAGCTTCAGCATCAGTCCTACCAATTCAGCATCAGCCTACTCAGGGTTGATTTCCTTTAGTATTGACTGTTTTGATCTCCTCGCTGTCCAATGGACTCTCAAGAGTCTTCTGTAGCACCACAGTTTGAAAGCACCAGTTCTTAGGTACTCAGCCTTCTTTTCGGTCCAACTGTCACATCTCTACATGACTACTGGAAAAACCATAGCTTTCACTAGACAGACCTTTGTTGGCAAAGCGATGTCTCTGCTCTTTAATAAGCTGTCCATATACTGTTCTTAGTATCCACAATAACTCTGTGAGATAGGATCGATGGGGAAACTAGGATGCAAAGTAGATAAGAAAACTGGAAGAAGTCACAAAACTAAGCTGTATAAGACCCAGGTCTTCACACTCCATGTAGGACATTCATTACATCATCCCAAGCTGCGCTCTACTGTGAAATGGTTCAAAAAGAGACAATCAGGTCTCCATTCAGGGTTAGAAATATCTCTCCAAGGAGTAACACATCTTCACCCTCACACCCTGGACTGTCTGCTTGCTGTCTGGAATTGCCTTCATCCATCCTTTAGAGACCCAGCCTTCCCCCATTAGACAGATTTCACAGGACAGTTGATGGAAGCACTTTCCCCTCTCCTTCCAAGGATAGCATATGAGCAAACAGGCCAACCAAATGCCTGCTCCCTTCCAGGAATCTCAATTTCAACCAAGAGAAGAACAGGATAAAAAAAGGTTGGGGTCATTCAGGGAGCCCCAGCACTCTGGAGCTACACAGTAATTCTGGCTAAGTAGACTACCTTGGTTCACTGTCCATTTCCAAGCTTGCTTCTTCGGCCTCCCACTGATTCTGTAAGTACTCCTATTCTTTGCAACAAACTTCTCCTTGGTTATATTAGCCAAAATCCATTTCAGTTACTTGAAATCCAAACAACAGCTTGAACCCAACTAAGTCTGTGTCTTTGTATGTAAATTGGTACCCTCGGGATGACTGGTAAGAGCCCAATGTGTGTGGGTGTGTGTTTTCGTGTGCATGTATGCACATGAACATGCTTTTACTCTTAAAAATTCAGATCACATGTCCAAGAGAAAATGCTTTGCAATTTTTATTTCTAGTACCTGATATTTTGAATAATTGTTAAAAATAACATGCTAAAAAATTTTATATGAGCATTTTAAATGGGGATTTAAGATTGTTTCTTGTTGGGATGAACAAGAAGTTCGGCTGAATCTGATGTCCATTAGCCCTTGATACATTGTTTCATTGTTCGTTTCTCTTTTTTTTATAACCAAAAATCAGTGCAATTAGATTTCTGTGATAATTGGACTATGGGATACATTTTTGGAGGTGGCTATTATTCCAAACTGCCATCAAGCTTCTGGTAACACACAAGAGCTGCCCTTTTGTGTATGTGTTCAAAAACAACAACGATAGAAATGGATAATAGTATTTCTTCCAACTTCGCAAAAGTTGAAGCAGTTACTTAGAAGTTGTGGCTCAAAACCCCCCAAGATTTCTGTTAAACTTAAATTGACTTTATCACATTTTCCCTCTCTATAGCTTACTCTCTTGACGGCATGCTTCTCTCCATGATCCCAGTAATTCCAAAGCAATTACATTTCTAAGAAAAGAAATGCAATAAGCAAAGCAAATTCATAAAGCGGGACTCTGAATGCATTTCTGCCATCTTTGGTTTGATGTCTGATCCTAGAAGATGTACCCTGAGCAGCAGGGAGATCATTTGTAATCTTTATTATGATGACAGCAACAAATCTGAAAAATGCCCTACTGCTGAAGATGCTTGCTGAATTCTTTGTAATTTTTCAAAAAATACTGTATTGGGTATCATCCCACGCACAGCAGGAGCATCAACATGTGCTCAACATATGCACAGTACCCCCTTCTCGGGTTTATCACCATGTGCCTGGGGGGTCTTAGGCTAGAAATGGGCAGAAGTATTTAGTTCCCAGGGAGGTGATCATGTTGATAAGCTGCTTCCCCAGGTTTATTTTTAAGGTTTCATCTGAATTTGAATGAGTTTGTGTGTTTTTGTTGATACTGAATATTTCTGAAAATAAAATGAATGGAGAGTAGAGAAGGGAGGAAGGATATAAGAAGGCAAGAGAGGGAGTGAAGGAAGGAAGAAAGGGAGGGAGGAAGAAAAGAAATATCTTCTCTTTCAACTTACGACATATGGGCTAGTCAGTTATCTATATATCTATTGTCACTGGAAAAATGTCAGTCCCAAACAGACTTCCCCATCCCTCAGCCCCTGCCATATTCTTTTCCCTGATTTACATCAGCCATTTTTTTTTCTTTTCAGGAAATGCAAACGCATGTTAATATTATTCCACAAAGAGCATCATTAGGAAAGCAAATATCAGGCTTTGTACAGGACAGACTTTATCGCATAACCCAGTGGAGATGGATTTTAAGCTTTGGTTTTGGGGAATTATCTCTGCTGTTCTTTTCTCTCATTAATGCAGTTGTTAAAAAATAAGCTATATCTACAAAATACACTTTTGTAAAAGAGGCATGCAGACTTAATTAAGAATTTAACTGTGGATGTTACTGTAAAAAATTATAATTATACCTAATGTGAGAGATTTTAATTTTTCCCTTGTCTAGTTTATTCATTATTTAGGTAAAATTATGATAATCAGGTATTATATGCCAGATTACCCAAATGAATGGAATGAATGTAGAATTTAAAAAATTATCATATACTCCAGCTTTTCATTCTACCAAATTTGGGAAAAATATAGGTCATACATATTAATAAGGCTCTATCACCATTTAAACTTGCCAGCCAACTAACAGGCTATTATTCTGAAAATACAGTTCTGCATTCAAAAGACTTTGATACTGCTAACAAGTCTGCCAAAAGAGTGTATCTTTACTATTTACAAGTGCATATATCCTCAGTCTAAGCCCAGGAAGGATCTCTGCAGGCACCACTGCCTCCAGGAAGGCTCCCTGTCCCCCATGCCCTGGATTTGGGAACCTTCACGTGTGCTCCCATAGTGAACTGTCCTTGCTCCCTAAAGAGCTCCTCATAAGGTAGAGAAGCGTTTCCACTTCTGAGGGTGGAATGTGAATGCAGAATGCAATGGCTGTGTCTCCTTCATGCTGTATCCCAGTAGGTAGCAAAGACATTCATTAGATGTATGAGTCATTGAATGAGTGGATGAATGGGTGCAACAAATACTGAGCACTTTTCAGATACCAGGTTCTATCTCTTAGGATACAGCTGTAATTAAGACAGGACCTCAAGCTATTGGATTTCCAGTAGACGGTCAGTAGGATTCCAGGTACTGGATTCCCAACAGAAGCTCACAGTCTATTAAGGGGTGCTCCCATCTCTAGTGGTAAGTTTTCAAGATGTGGGCATGAAACTATGAGAGTTGCCCTCTCATCTTTAGAGTTCTTTTCACGCCTCTTGTGCTAATACTTTTACTCAATAACTGTACAGTGGTCAGTTTACAATCCAGTGATACTCTCATTTTGTTTTTTGTAACTCAGTGTTCCTTGGGACCCTCTCAGAGAAGAGAATTCACTGGGCTAAGGCAGGTTCTGGCATTTCTGGTATTCCAGACCAAATTGCCCTCTAATGTCAACCACACTCATCCATCCTACCCCAGTTTTGGCAAAAGATCATAATCTAATTATCTGAATCCCTGTCTGGGTAAGACACTTAATATCATTCAACTGTGCAATTTGAAGAAATGCTCTCCAATTATCGACATATGCCTATGTAAAATATAAAACCACATTTGGTAACGCCTGTGCCATGTGAATGGAATCATACCTAGCACTTGTTTATCCTGCTCATCCCTATCCCAATGAAGCGAGACTTACTCTTCATAGCTCTACCCATTGCTGGCAGTAACAATCTGCCATTCACCCTTCTCCCACCTCCAGTTTCTTCTCCATATCAGGGCCAGAATATCCTTTACAATGGAATGTGAGTTCAGAAAACCTACTCTCTGACTCAGAACCCTGTGAAGACTTCCCTTCACACTCGGAGAAGTCCTTAACACACCCTGTGAGGCCTTGTATGAGCTGTCCCCAGTCTCGCTCTCAACCCTCACTTCCTACCACTCCCTCTTCCCTCCAAACACAGGCCTTGCCATTCCCAGACCTTGTCCAGCATGTTGCCATCTCAGTATTCCCTCTTCTCAGAACATCATTGAGCCAGGCTTATTCCTATGCCTGTCCTGTCTCTGCTCAAATGACATATCTTCAGAAAAGCTTCTCCTCATTACCTTATAAAAAAATAGTCTCTACCACAGTCTATCTGCCTGTGAGCCATATTTTTCTTCAAATCACTTGAATTATGTGCTTATTTGCTTTTGTCTATCTCTCCTCCTAGAGGGTGGATGCCAGTAGTGAAAGCACTTAATCTTGTTAGCCTCTCTTGCTTAGGACCGAGAACAGTATCTGGTGCTTCACAGGTACTCCCTAATATATGCTGAGTGAATAAATGATGCACTTTCTGTATGTCACATTGCCTGACCTAATTACCCTTCAGAGCATCGTCTCCTCCTGGGTTTCCCAGTACTGAGTTCTCCCACATCAGCCCAAGTCAAGTGTCCTGACAGCACTGCAGATTGCCTATACCTGCCCCATCCAGCGCTGCAGCCTTCAGCCACACGAGGATAATGAGAACTGGAAAAGCAGCCAGCCCTAACTAAAATGTGTTGCTCACCTGTTCAGTGTGTGTAATGGAAGCTACTTTGGAGGAAAGCTACAGACATTACTCAAATGACTCAAGAAAGGGCCTTAGGTGTGTGAGGCACTCAGAGCATGCCGTTCCTTGCTCATCTGCCATCAACTACAGAGTCCTGCCATCCAGACGCCGTACCACTTCAGTCCACTCCTTAAGTTTTAGCCTCACCTGCACCTAACCAGGCCAGGCTGTGCTCTGTACTATGGCAAGAATGAAACATTTTTATGTAGTCATTGCATATACATGTTGGAATATTTACTTTATGTGAGAAGTTGTGCTAGGGACTAGAAACTGGAACAAAAGTTTTAAAAACAAATCCATAGAAAACAAAGAGAGGAGTGCTGCAGTGTCCTTATTCATGGTGAGGGGTCAAAAATGACCATGTGCACGTGCACCGCTTGTCTCTCTCTCCCTCAGGTTCTTTCACTGATTCCCTGGCTTCCTCCTTCAGTCATAGCCCATCGTCAGGCATAAACTGCTCATCCCAGACTACATGGTGGCTCTCAATGGTTGTACTTTGAGAAATTTGCTGAGAGCTGAATACACAAGGTAATGAATTACCCTTTTATTGCTTATAAATCAATTTTGCTTATATTGCTTTATATAAAATATAAAGGTCCAAAAAGAAAAAACGATTCCTTATCTACAAACAGACACCTGTAAACAAGTAAGCACTCAGAACTGACTGGCGTAATGCATGGGAAGCGCTTACATACCCCAAGGACTTAGGAATGCTAGCCACTTCCATGTTGTTAAAAGTGCAAAGACGGAACAACAGTACCAAAAGGAAAAAGAGTTCCTCTGCCATCATTGCGTCTTTTTTCTCACATGTTTGACTTTCCTCCAACTTTCAAGCCACTCCATTTTTGTTAGTTATTTTTAGGCGTTTAGGACAGGTGCTCTAAGTGCTGGCCAAGCTGCACATTTCATATTGGCGCAACAGAGCTATTACCACCGACAATCCAATTGAAATGTCAATACTTTAGTTAAGACTAATGAAGATATTTCTACTGGGGACAATGCTTCTCTCCTTTTTCGTGCTGTGCAGATTTTCAGCTCTGCAGTTGAAATCTGACTCCTTCCCACCTAAATCCTGATGTGCCTTCCCAACTAAACCCACATGGGCTGGAATTGCATTTCTCAACCATGTCACAAAAGAAAAAGACACAAGAGTCAGTGAAACCCTGAAATGGTTAATTTAGAATGTTGTTCACAAAGTGGATGGCTCTGAAGCTTTAAAAACTTCCCTGGAGATTTCAGACAGGAGTTTCAGCAAGTCTGGCATTTCACTTCATCTTGAGAGTGAGCCGAGACCTAGCCTCTTTCTCAGCTCCTAGTCCTGAGGCTTGGCCAGGAACCCATTGAGCTGAAAGAGAGATGAGGGGAAAAATGGCAGGATGTTTCTTAGATTCATGTAGAGGGCCTTCTCGGCTCTCAGAAATGTCATTAGAGTCCCTGAGGAGACTCAGGTGGTGTCTCCACCTAATTATTCTTTTATGATTTTATAATCACAGAGACATTTCTTAACCATGTTGTACAGCAATTTCTTGAAATGTCTTCTCTCCCTGCGCTTACATGAATGAATTTCTTTCACATAGTGCAGGAGATTTTTTTTTTTAATGTGCTTTGTTTCTTTCCTAAGTCCAATGTGCAGTAAATTATTGGGTAACAGCTTTGCTTGGTAAAGGAAAAAACAAACAAATAAATTTGAAACTTCTGGATTTTATGCCAAAAATAGACACCTAACAAATCGCAATTGCATTGTATCTCTTGGGATGCTAACACAGATGTAACAAATGTAACATTAGGAACAAATCAGTATTATAATCACTAAAGCAGCCAATCACATTATTCTTCCAGACTACAAAATAGTCTATACTCTGATGGTAACAAATGCCAACCAAAACTCACTGCATAGCAGCATGAGGCAACCTGCCAGCAGGCACACCACCTGGCTGGTGAAAATGACCCAGGCTTTAAATAATGGGGAAAGCCACTGCCTCCGGAATGTTTTCTTATATCTGAAGCTTGGTTTCCCCATGCAGATTTCCTTGATTTAATGTCTTAGGTAACCAGTGTTTATTAGCATTCTTGCTATTTTGTGAAGCTTTTTTCTCTTGCTACTTTATTTTCTTTTGTGACCTTGGGGTGGGGTAGAGGGTAGGAGATTTTCCAGAACACCAATCTTTTGATTTAATTTTCGTTTCTCGGTGGAAAGAGTCCATTTCAGCCTCAGGCCCAAAGGACTGCGGTGATTTTCCAGTGCAGATCAGGAAAGCCCCACTAGATTTCATGTAACAAAAGCTCAATATCTGAAGGCCCACTTTTTGGCAACTCAGTGGCGATTATAATGGAATTTGAGTGTCGGAACCACTTTTAGTGCTTCGACTTTCACTTAAAGTTTAAGCAACTGATACTGATTCAGTAAAACAAGTTTAATATTTGAAAGAGTCAATATTTAGACTCCTTAAAAGAGAGAGATATGATATGAATATGATAAACTAATTAGACATACATAGTATATTTACAAATATAATAACTTCTTCGGCACATAGAATTTCACAACATATCAGTGTTGGAAATCATACTGGAGAGAAATTGTACATAATCTAAAGTTACTTTTCAAAATAATTTCATTCATGTTGAGATAAGTTATGATGTTTAAGAGAAAAGGTGATCTTTTTAAGGACTAATTTTTGGTAATACGTTGAGGAGTAGAGACAGGAAAAGTAATGCACAATTGAGGACTTTACTCTGTCCTTATAAGCCATTTCCTCTCTAACTGAGTAAAAAAGTCAAAGCGAATGGGTTGGATATTAAAACAAGTATGATAAAACACTACAAAGTATCCATCCTTGTTAATTGCAGCATCCCCTAAGCAGTAGGAGGCTTGAAGCACCAGATAGCTTAACCTTAGGTCTGAGATGAGATGCCACAAAAGGAGATGAGGACAGACAGGCATGGCTGGACGTGGAGAACGTGGAAGTCCCTAGACCAAAAGGAAAATCATTAGAATTAACATAAAATACACTCATAGCAGAGCATGGGTGGTTCAGTGGTATAATTCTCGCCAGTCATGCAGCCACAGTGTCTCCTGTAGGGCCTCCCTAGTGGCTCCAGATGGTAAAGAATCTGCCTGCAATGCGGGACACCCAGGTTCAATCCCTGGATGGGGAAGATCTCTGGAGAAGGACATGGCAACCCGCAGCAGTATTCCTGCTGGGAAAATTCCGTGGACAGAGCAGCCTGGTGGGCTACAGTCCATGGACTTGCAGAGAGTTGGACATGACTGAGTGACTAACACTATCAAACTGGTGGTAAGAGAAAATATTGGAATGCAACCAAGGCCATCTTAAAATGCCTAAATTCTTTTCCTTTCATTCTTGCTTTGATCAATAATCTAATTTTTCAGAGCCTTCTTACAGACTGTGTTTATTGCCTCTTTTACTCGTGTGGTAACAAATAATTTATATAGCCAAGAAAATAAAATGTTCTGGTGGCTCAGCCATCAGGTTCCTGAGGAGAGAGAGTGAGCCAGCTTGTCTACCTACACGACCTATTTAGAGCCTAATATACCAATGAGTGATCAACACTCAGTGAGAACCTACACTATGCCAAGAAATTTAAAGCCATGGTTTTTCATCAAACTCTCAAAACTATTATGTGATACAAGTACTGTCATCTCCATTCTGTAAGTTAACTGGAGCTGAAGGAGGTTGGGTAATTTGTTCAAGATCATGCAGCTGGTAAATAAGAAAAAGCCCTTCAAGATGTGTCCTATGGAATGGCCATTTAGAGTGAGATACATTTTACAGTAACACTGCAGAATCCTAAACTGGGAATTTTTCTCAGCTTTCTAATGTTTTCAGAAATCTAGTTGGGTACTCCAGACCAAAAAAGACTCCTATATTCAATAAAGCAATATTTCTTTTGAGTCAGTAGAAACTAGCATAGTGCTCGTTGCCCTTTTCTATAGTAACTCGATTTCTGCTTTAAAAAAAAAAAAAAAAAAAAGTAACCAAAGAGTCCTACAAAAAATACGAGTTCAAAACCATACCTGCCCTTTCTTTTTTGTTGATTACAACTTTTCAAAAATGAATCCATTCCTACAGGTACTTCTGCAAAACTGACTCTAACATCCAATGAGCCCATAAACACTGCTTGAGGAAGGTTCAACTTCACTCTTTATTTGTCCTTTGAGCTCCGTCAAAGTCAATGTACTAAACTTCACTACAGAGCCACACACCTGACAATTACCATTGCCGTGAGGATTTCTGGGTAACAGACCATAGCACAACCTGAAAACCCGCTGTTCCAAGCAAACTACAAGGCAACAGTTTTTAATTTGTCGGTTTCTAGGGTCTGCCTCGTTTGTGTTCATCATATAAACATCGAATCAAGATTGGATTGTGTTATACTTCACAGTGGACAGCATGCCATTAAAATACAATAAAATACTATTTAGCATGCAAGCAATGTTATAGAAGAATATTTAGTGGCATCCAAAAATGTTTACTCTGTATTGATAAAAAGAAAAGAGCAGTCTTGAAAGAACTTTCAAAGCTATGCATATCACTGAAAAGGATCTTGAAGGATGTACACTAAGTTATTACTAGTGATTGTCTCTGTTCAAGAAGAATTGTTATTGTTCATCATGTTGCTCAATCATGTCCGACTCTCTGTGACCCCATGGACTGTAGCCCATCAGGCTCCGCTGTCCATGGGATTCTCCAGGCAAGAATACTAGTTTAGTGAGTTTCTTTTTCCTTCTCTATTTTTTTTTAAATTTGAAGACAATGCAAGCCTTTCAAAGTGAGAAATAATAAATCATTTATGAATTTTATTACCCAGTACTTTGGCCACTTCATGCGAAGAGTTGACTCACTGGAAAAGACTCTGATGCTGGGAGGGATTGGGGGCAGGAGGAGAAGGGGATGACAGAGGATGAGATGGCTGGATGGCATCACTGACTCGATGGACATGAGTGTGAGTGAACTCTGGAAGATGGTGATGGACAGGGAGGCCTGGCGTCCTCATGGGGTCGCAAGGAGTCGGATACAACTAAGCAACTGAACTGAACTGAACTGAACATGTATATATGTCCATACATAGATATCTGTATATAAATGTAGATGTATACATATATATATATAATATTTTGTCCTCATAACCAGGAGAACTATCCTCTTCTTTGACTATGAGATAGGTAAAATGGGTATTAGTAACTCACTGTACATGCACATAAAAAAGATTGAAGTAATTTGCTGCTATCAATAGCTCCCAAGTGGAAGAATCCAGATTGGATGACTTCAATCTTGTGTTATTTTCATAACTTCTTCATATAGTGATGTGATTATAATTTTAGGGGAGTCAGTTTTTTTGCAAGTCCGTTCATGCCATTTATTGTAACTCTCTACCAATATGGAGACATTAGACATGATGTGGCATAAAGATTCCCCCTCTCTCTCAACTCTGACACAGAATAATGGGTGACATCACTAATCAATCATAGTACTCCACTCTATTGGCACAAGGCACAACTTTAGAATCTTTCTCAACCTACTTCTCTAGACACCCACTTACTTATAGGGGTTGGCATATAAGTAGAATTTTGTCACGGGCACAAAAAGGACCATGAGGGCATGCGTGACAGGGGTTTGGCATATCTGTTATATCAAACTGTGCATCACCAACAGTCACATATACATACAGCAGCTCAACTACTGCCTTCAAATTCATTCATTTTGTCACCTAATGTGCATTAGACATTGTGGAAAAAACAGATAGGGATTATGCATAAATTCTACCTTCAAGGGGCCATCATTCTATTAGGAAAGAAGACTAAGATTCAAAAACCTGGTACTGCAAAAGTGAGAATTCTAAGCATCAGATATCAGTACTCTGCTCAAAGAAAGCCAAAGGAATTTGGAGAAGGACAAGACAGCCTCCAGCTAGAAGGCACACAAAGAAAGCTTTTTGGAGGAGTGAGCATCTGAGCTGGGCTTTGCAGAACAGGTATGACTTGACCAAGGAAAGAGGAGGAGGACCGAGGAGTATTCTAGACACAGAAACAACATCAGAAAGGCATGGAAGCAGGAAGATGCAGGGAGGATGAGGGAAATAGTGAAGAGTTTAGCTTAAACTGTAGATCACTTCATGCTTAGAAACAGTGGGAAATAAAGGAGAGTAAACTGGAGTCAGA
The DNA here is from genome assembly GCF_023091745.1 of Budorcas taxicolor. Taxonomy (NCBI): domain Eukaryota; kingdom Metazoa; phylum Chordata; class Mammalia; order Artiodactyla; family Bovidae; genus Budorcas; species Budorcas taxicolor. The sequence goes on along the minus strand of NC_068910.1, from coordinate 18,478,466 downwards.
AAGTAGAGGGTACTAGACACCAAGGTAAGGAGATTAGGATTTACTTCATGGGCAATGGGGAGTTAGTGATAGCTCTGAGAAGGTGGGCACCATGATAAAAGCTGTGCAAAGGAACACTTCTGGCTTCATCACACACCTGGGTGAAAACACACGCCCAGAACTTGAAGGATGTCGCAAAAGGAAAACCTCAGCTCCCAAGCTCAGGCTTGAGGATCCCAGGGCCTCTCTTAGGTAGCCTGGTAGAATAGCAGAAATAAATAATTCTGACCAGCTTCAGTGCTCGCTTCTCTCTCCTTCAGTCAGAGTATGTGATGTCTTGAGCAGGAAGGATCTAGCTGCCACTTAAGGGAAGATAAAATATGACCAGCTCAGTAATGGAAACCAGGAGCACAAGCACAGCTTGCTTCCTCAGGGGAAGGACAAATCCATCAAGAATTCCCTCTGCTTCACCCAAGCTGGAGCCCAATTTATCTGCCAGCTCAGGGCTTCACCGTCCTTACAGAACAGAAAAAGAGGGAAGAAGAGAAAGAGGAGGAGTCAGGAGGTTGGGGTAAGGCTCTACTTCCAAGAGCTTTGGGACAGAGGACAGGCTCCAGAGAATTAGAAATGAGCATTCACTAAACCCTTTCTGTGGACTAGCACTTTACAGGCACTATCTCATTCAATCTGCAAATGACATCACAGGGAAGATACAATTATCTGTAAATTACAGATAAAACCAAACTCAGAGTAGTGCCACAGAACAGAGCCAGCTGAGAATTTCTCCATGAGCAGAGAGAAATCACTTGCCCAAGAACCCAAGTCCAAGTAGCTAAGTTTTATCTCAGATCTGCTTGACTCTTCAGGCCACATTTCTCCTGCACCACTCAGCCTGGCAACTGAAAAATCAAACATCTCTACTTGCTGGGATCCTGATTATGACCAGGAGTGGGAGCAGGGGCAGTCATTTCCTTTCACTCGCTGACTTTTACTTCTTCTCTTAGCTCTCTTCTCTGTATTGATTTGGGGTTTTGTCCTCTTTGAACAATATGTTTCTTTCCAAGGAGTTTTCCAGACCAGCATCAAAATGACTTGTCAAGCTCCACTCCTGGGTCAGCTGCTTGACGTACTATAGCCACCTTGTTCTCCCCTGGAAAGTCTTTGAGCCACTGACATTTACATTTCTTGTCTAGATTTCTGACACGGATATGACAACTATGTACACCACTGTATTTCTTTTCTGTGTTTTCCTTTCAACTCCACCAAAATAATTTTCATTAATCCATTTCTTAGTGTGTGCAGTAAAGCCCTCCAAGGAAGCTCTGGCATACAGGCTTATCACTATTATTTATTGCTGGCCTCCTCCATCCTGCATATGCTAAGGGATATATCACCATTGCTAAAATATCAATGCTCCATCTCAGGACATGGAAGATGGCAGAGAACAATGGGCAGGGGAATGGTAACGCAAGCTAGGGAAATGAGTAAGTCCGGGAACAGGCCAACCTCGGACCCGGAAGCCCAGACAGCAGGCATCAACCATCCTACACAGATAGAGATTGTCTTTTTATTGTTACTGTGGTTAATCCAGTCCTATCCTAGTAACCTCTAACCTGTGGGATCAAAGTGTTCCCTGCCTGGCAATTCTTGTATTTTCTCCAGCTAAGAAAGAAAATTCCCTGTAAGGTCTGCAATGGGGAAATTTTTATGAAAGGCTATTGGATCAGAATAAAAGGACATTTCACTCTTAACCACAGGATGTCTTGTTAGTGGCATAGGTCCTTAACCGCAATGCAATAAAGGCCATAGAGACTTAAGTATTTCTATGTTTCTTCAAAATGAAATGATCCTTATTGATTTCTTTGCTAATTCATTTAAGTAATTCATGCCCTTTGTAAACATTTCATAATCATATACATTACATACATTCTACTCAGCCCATAACTTCAGTTACCACTGGGATGAATACCCCTAGTGATATGTTATGAATATAAAGTATATTTTTAGAACACAAAGGGATATATACCATAACTAATTACTATAATCTGCTTCCATCTGTTTGACCCTATATCAAGGTCATAGCTCCAAGACAATAGTCTTTCAGTTAAAGATAACAGAGTAAGACATTTTAATTCTATTCTTTCCCACTAAGCCTATCAAAAACATGAAAAAAATTAAAATAGAATGAAAGTATAGCTCAATAGTAATGAGAGCAGTAAATACACAAAACTTCCAACTAGAAGTTGTGAACCATAAACCACGAACTCAGCCATGTGCTTTGCAATGTGGCCCAAAATGTGAAAAATGTGAAAAGTCATGACGGCTACACATAACCTCCCTAGAAATTAGGCAGGATACAGAATTCCATCGACATGCTGGTGACTCAGGTCTGAAAAGTCAATATAAGAATTCATGGAAACAATGAGAACTAGGGACATAAGCAGACCAAAGGAGAAGTGGGGGCTGTCCTGCACTGTTCCATTCTCCATGGCTGGAAAGGCAAGCAGGTAGAGCTCAAGTAGGTTCCCGTCATCTTTGATTGTTAACAACACCTGTCTATATAAACAAGGTGGCTTGATCACCTGGGGGCACACTTTGTGCCTACTACCCTAGTGCAATTGTAGATAGAAAGCCTCCTTTCACTATAGAGTGAATGGCAATTTGAACAGTGAATTTTGTGGCGTTTCTACTTATTGCTAAGAGAGACTGCTGGAGATGAGGAAAGACAGTATTAGCCACTGGATTACAAACAGAGGATTTTGCAACTTTCAAGGGTTCCCTTTGAGTCACAGTATTGCTAAAATCACTGAAACCCAAAAGGATACATCATTTAGCAGAGGAAACAGTGGTGAAGCCTGAATCAGGGCAGCTGCAGTTTACCCTCCCCCATTCATCACCACATGTTCTTGTTTATAAAAAAACACTTGGTTGGCATGGGTTTTTTTTTTTTTTTTTTTTTTTTTCTATACAACATTATAATTCAACATCTGTATACACTACAAAATGATCCCCACAAGTCTATTTATCATCCATCAACATACAATGGACCCTCACTACTCATTTCATCCACTGCCTTCTGGTAACCACTGTCTAGTCTTTGTAAGTTTGGTTTTGGTTTTATTTCATTTGTTCTTGTTTTATTTTCTTTGTTATTTGTCTTGTTTTTTAGATTCAACATATAAGTAAAATCATATGGTATTTGTCTTTCCCCATCTGACTTATTTCATTTAGCATAATATCTTCAAGGTGTTGTCATAAATGGCAGGTTTTCATTCTTTGTATGGCTGAGTGGTATTCCATTGTGTGTGTGTGTGTGTGTACCACATCTTTTTTTATTCACTCACCTGTTGATGGTTATTTTCACAGCTTGACTATTGTAAATAATAATAAAGTGAACATAGGGATGTCCAAGAGAACAAGCTCAAATGAGCAAGAATATTTTCTTGAAATAAAGAGTACAAATCTATATCAAAAAATGACACATCATAACTGAGGAAAAATATATGGAGATATCCTGAAAATGCTTCAAACATACAGAAAGAATTCTATGTATATATAGGCTAAAAAGTAGCAGTTTATATACATTTAGTTTTCCATGATAATCAGCTGGAAAACAGGACAATATATATGAAATAATCATTTGCAGACACTGCAAAATAGGCAACGCAGATTGGGATCCCTGAGAGGGGGAAATAAGTAAGGTGATCTCTACAATTGTTATGGTTTTCTGCCTGAAGCAATTTTAAGACCGACAGTAGAGAAAGGATAAGCAATTATAGGTCAGTTCAGTTCAGTTCAGTTCATTTCAGTTGCTCAGTTGTGTCTGACTCTTTGCGACCCCATGAATCGCAGCACGCCAGGCCTCCCTGTCCATCACCATCTCCCGGAGTTCACTCAGACTCACGTCCATCAAGTCCATGATGCCATCCAGCCATCTCATCCCCTGTTGTCCCCTTCTCCTCCTGCCCCCAAACCCTCCCAGCATCAGAGTCTCTTCCAATGAGTCAACTCTTTGCATGAGGTGGCCAAAGTACTGGAGCTTCAGCTTTAGCATCATTCCTTCCAAAGAAATCCCAGGGTTATCTCCTTCAGAATGGTTGGATCTCCTTGCAGTCCAAGGGACTCTCAGGAGTCTTCTCCAACACCACAGTTCAAAAGCATCAATTCTTCTGCACTCAGCCTTCTTCACAGTCCAACTCTCACATCCATACATGACCACAGGAAAAACCATAGCCTTGACTAGACAGACCTTAGTCGGCAAAGTAATGTCTCTGCTTTTGAATATGCTATCTAGGTTGGTCATAACTTTTCTTCCAAGGAGTAAGCGTCTTTTAATTTCATGGCTGCAGTCAATGCCCTTGTTGAAATGTACATCAGGGCTTCCCTGGTGGCTCAGTGGTAAAGAATCTGCCTGCTAATCCCCGATCTGAGAAAATCCCACATGCTGCGGTGCAACTAAGCCTGTGTGCTATAACTATCCAGTCCGTGCCCAGAGCCTGGGAGCACGCACCTACTGACCGCACGCACCCTAGTGCCCGTGCTCCGCAGCAGGAGAAGCCACCACAATGAGAAGCTCAAGCACCACGACTAAAGTAGCCCCTACTTGCTGCAATTGAGAAAAGCCGGAGCAGCAATGAAACCCAGCGCAGCCAAAAATAAGATAAACAATTTTCTTTAAATTACAACTAAAAAAATACAAGTCTGATATTCAGGAAGATGAAATGCCTGGAAACCATGGGTGGAGCTTCAGAAAGAATTAAGGTACACAATAAAAGGGCTCTAGAAATCTGCAGAAAGGTTACCTTGAGTCTTTGGTAAGTACCAGGTTGTGCATAAATAGAGTGGAACTCCGCAAGACCGAGCAACGATTGACTAAGTTGTGAAGGCAGAACAGTTGTCAGAGCTCACATAGGATTGAGAGGTACTCTAGCTTCAGGGAGCTGGAGCAAGGTGTCCACTGTGCACATCTGGACAATGTTGTGGATACCCAGAGGAGTCATGATTTAGTAATAGGGCTGATCTATGTCTAGTCTACTGTAATTAATCCTCACAAATCTTAAAATGAGGACTCAGTGACCTCAAACTTATAGAAAAATATATGTCTTTCAAATTTCAAAATTCTTTACAGGAAGACCATACAATTAAGACATTCAACTAGATAACATATTAAAAATGTGCAGCATCCAACCAAAAATTACTAGAATAAAAATCAGAAGAATGGGATCCACAATCCCATTAGCTTAGGAGAAAATTAAGCCAATAGAAACAGACACAGAGCAGACACAGAGATAACAGAAATTATGGAACTCTCAGGCAAGGATGAGTTAAAAGTTGAAACAGTTGTTATAGCAATATACTCATATTTATAGAAAAATAACTATAATGAGAAGAGAAATCAAACATAAAAAAGCAAATGAACTTTTAGAGATACAATATCTGAAATGAAAATGTATTATTAGATTTTACAGTAGATTTGACTCTGCAGAAGAAATTATAGTTTATCTTAAAATCAAGGCAATAGAATATGAAGTAAATGAAACTCTTTTTGGTAGCTAACCTTGTTACTACAATATTTTATAGCATAAATAAACATTTTATTTAAATTTTTTAAATTACTGCTGTAGTTTCTATTTCCTGACTGGATCATACAGCAAGGTTGCTGAATACCAAGTCAAGACACAAAAATCAATTGTATCTAAAAACAGATAATGAACAAATGGAAAGTGAAATTTTAAAAACAATATATAATAAAAATTTGAAATCATACACTGCTAGAACAATGGGGTATTAGTATGGGAAAAATGAAACTTTGTTGGGGCTTCCCTGGTGGCTCAGAGGTTAAAGCGTCTGCCTCCAATGTGGGAGACCCGGGTTCGATCCCTGGGTCGGGAAGATCCCCTGGAGAAGGAAACAGCAACCCACTTCAATACTGTTGCCTGGAGAATCCCATGGAGGGAGGAGCCTGGTAGGCTAAAGTCCATGGGGTCACAAAGAGTTGGACACGACTGAGCGGCTTCACTCACTCACATACACCAGACATAAAAATTACTCAAACTGGACCATAGACTTAATCATAAAACAAACATGGGGTAAACAAAAATTTTCTTTTAAAAGAGGCAAAAGACAATGAAGAAAAGCTGGTCAATTGAACTTTACCAAAAGTAAAGAATTTTTCAACTCTAAAGTCAAGATTTTTAAATGAGAATGACAGCCACAGATGAGGAGAAAATGTATATACATATGGTTATACATTTGACAAGGAATTAGCATGCTAAATATATAAAATATCTTCCTTTACCATTCAGTCATATAAATTAAATAAAACAATTTTAAAATCAATAAAATAGTTGAACATACAGTTCATAAAAGAAGGCATATGGATGACCAATAAGCGTATGAAAAGCTCAGTATCTTTACACACACACACACACACATATAAAGATACAAGATACACAGAGAAATACTAGGACAGAATATGGTCATATTTTACATATGTCAATTCTAAAAATGAACTCCTGAGTAACCACTGCCCAGAAGAAAACTAGTAGATGACCAGCACCCCAAGTACCAGAGGCCCCCATTGTGTCTGTAGCAATCACAGCCTTCTTATTGCTCATTGACTTTAATTCACTCCCTATGTCAGTTTTAACTACTATGATTATTTCCTTGATTTATTTTATGAATTAATGTTCTATGCTATCAAGTCTAGACAATATCATCTAATTTGGCCTGCTTTTGAACTTTACATAAATGGACTCAGATTATAGGTATTGTTATTTTTCTTGCTTTTTCCTTAATAGTATGTATGTTAAGACTAATCCAAATCATTTCCCAAGGCTATGATTAGTTCATTTTCTTTCAGTATAGTATTCTATAGCATAAACCCATTACAACCTATTTATTGACCCTACCATTGATGGTTTTTTGAGTCGCTGCCTATTTCTAGCTCTTTCACATGAGCTCTTATAAAATTACCATATATATATCCTGCTATATTTAGCATGAATTTCTTTAGGATGTATTCCTAAGAATGAAATTTCTGAATCATAGGAATATGTATTTCTTAAACTGTGTTATAGAATGCCACTGTTTTTCTAATGCAGTTGTGCTAATTTACACCCTCAACACTAGTGTATAAGAGTTCCAGTCATTCCATATCCTCTCTAGGACTTTGTATCAAGCTTTTCCATTGTAGTCCATCTAATTGGCTTATAGAGGTATCGCACTGTGGTTTTAAGTTTCATTTCCCTGACTGTTAACTAAAATGCTGGGCACTTTTTCATATTGGTAGCCATGTTGATATTCTCTTTTGGGAAGTCTTTTTAAAGCATCCATATTTGTATTTGGATGCCTGTCTTTTTCTTGTTGGGTATTTTTGAGTGGTGGCAAATTGAATGATTTGTGTTTTTTAAATTTCCCACTTGCTATTTTATGAACTACTTAATGAAATAATAAAATTTTTAAAATAATAAAAACACATAGAGACTTGCTTTAGTCTACACGGTATTTCATTGTATAGAGTACCTTAAACTATTTAACTACTCTTCTAATGATGGAAATAAAGGCTATTTCCAATTTAAAAGCACTATAAACAATAATGTAATAAACAGTCTTGCACAAACACAGTGCTGGAGGAGAGGGACACTGTGTGTTGTATGTGGGGAGCATGACATTGATGAGAACCCAGAAAAAATTGACTGCTTCTTTCCCACCATGAACATGCTTCCCTGAGAGTCCTATCTGTATGCTGGTTCAGGCTGATAAGGGAACAAGGAAGGAAAGGAGCAAGACAAAGGAAGAAAAATAGAATATGATCAAAGAATGAAGGGAGTCTTTGGTTTTGTCTCCATTTTTTTAAATTATAGAATTTAGTTTATAAATTAAGCATCATTGTTCCCTCACCTCTCCCCATTCCTCACCACAGTTTAAAGGCATGGGATGTAGTTAGCTATTAAGATCCAAGATTTTTACTTCTATTTGTTAAAGATTTTTTATGAGAAGCAAAGAAATATATGCTCATTATAGAAAATGTAGACAGTATAGTGACAATCTATCCAAAAACCCATCTTTTTCTTTTTAAGAATCTCACTGAGACCAAGGCAAACAAACGAATGTTTGTGGAACAAACACTGCCCAGCTATCCTCAGCCTAAATCCCACTGGTGATCCGTTCTTCTCCTCACTTGCTCTGTAGGTGGAGTCACCGGGCATAGCTGGCTTCCACCCCAGACTCAGCTACATTTCAGTTAGTCCTGTAGTTTATAACTTGGAAATCTGTTTACCTACTAGAAGAAATTTGGAATGAAGGCTCTGTGTCCAGGTGCCAAAGTCAGGCCTCATTATATACACTTCACAACTCTGCCTACTTAAAAAAAATATATATTTTTCCTCCCATCTGGAAGCTCCAGATGAACTGTCTTGACAGCTTCTCCTCACTGAAATGTTCAGAGAGCCCTCAGACCTCTCCAGGAAGAAGAGACACAACTTCCTGGTAGGAACAGAGTCAGAACTGAAGTTTGAGCTTAAAACACACAACTTCCAAATCGCTCACAACTTTCAAATCGCTCAGAGTTGGGCAGCCGGCAGGTGCCAGGACTTGCTCAGCAGATGGTGTCCAAGGACACAGCCTGCCTTCTCTTTCTGGCATGGGGGAGCATTTTCCAGCTAGTTAGACCACAGCTAGGGTTTCCGAAGGTACCTTAGACTTTTCCACAGGAAGAAAAGCTCCATTCCTCCTCACCACTTCTCCATGACCGTGAGTCAGAGACCTCACCTCTCCAGCCCTTGTGCTTTCCCCTCCCCACTCCGCTGGCCAACCACCACCTCCTCTTCCCTTACCATCAGTTCTGAGCAACTGGTCTCAGACTGCAGAGCCAGGAAAGAAACGCCTCCATGCAAGCGCTCCTCCTGGTCTAGAGTCCTTCCAATCCCAACTCCACTTTGTAACTTTTTCTTTAAGGTGAAACGAGAACACCGAAGGGTAAAAATGCACGTCCATGAAGGACAGTTCCCTTCCTCGCCCTGTGACCCCCAGGGTGGGCTGTGGTTTGGAGCTTCTACATTAGTAGCCTGATGCTGCTTTTATGAACTGATTTCTAGAACACTGCTTCACCTTGGCATACATCTGGTATCTTCTGAGATACTGGTTCCAGCCTCAGTTGTAATGTCTGCTGTTTGGATTTTAGCATGATAACCTGGATCCTAACAATTACAATTACAGTCACAATGATGTTAGTAACAGCCCTCTCTAAGCGTGTGTAAGCCTAAAGTTTTCAATGGCATCTTGGCTCTGGAACCAGACAGATGAGTGAAGGTATGGAGGATACTAATGTAAAAGGGTTGTAACTTCTAGCTGGTGATACAACTTGTCTGTACAGAATATATATATATATATATAGTAATATATATGTAATTGTAATGTTTATAATACACATATAATTTTAATATATACAAATGTAAATAATGTAGACAAACATTAATCTGATCTCCCCACCCCTCTATCACCATTAGTGGGAATAGTGGCAGGGCTGGGGGGTTGAAGTGGGAAACTCAATATGCAATCTTGCTACTGAATCTAAAAATTAAACCATCTCTTTAGTTCATTCTCTCTTCCTGAAAATGCCAGGCCCTCAGATGTTCCTTCCCTAAGTAGGGGTGCAGGTGCCCAGCACACCAGACACCTAGATGTGAGTTTTACAGTATATCAGGAAATCATGAAGCTCAAGGTTTGGGGCACTGGTTACAACACACCCAGATGAATTCTGGGACCATCCAAGATATCCCTGTCTAAGTGCCTCAGTGGCCTGAACGAAAACCCCCCCTTCCTTCAGTTAAGGCCTTACTTATATAACATAACTGCCTCCTTCCCTCCCTGAAGCCCAGAGTGAGGAAATTTACAACATCCTGTTCCAGTTGCTCTTTTTTTGTCTTAGCTCACCCCTTCCTACAATTTGCTGGCAAGGAAAGGGATAGGCTATTGGCCTTTTACTATCCTTACATTCTCCTTCCCTAGAGGCAGCCTAGTTACCTGAGCATCAGGTTATATTTGCTCCCCAGTGTGTGACATGGTTATAAACTGGATCCTCCATGCTTACTTCCCTCTCCAGCACTCCAAAAGAAGCCACAAAATTTTAAATATTATTGCAAGGAAATTATCCAACCTGCAACTTGCCTTGCTGTCCAATCTGCCTTTGTATCTCATAACTTAAGGATTATCTTCTTGTTTGTCTCTGATTTTTTCCCTAGACAAATCTTAATCTTCCTCTCCATTCTCACATCCCACCCCAGGAATATGTCAGACTGGAGCCAATGAGAACAATGATTAGACTCCCAGAAAGACAATTGGAAAAAGCATATCAACTGCTTCTAATCAGTAACTCCTTTGTATCAAGCAACACTTTCACTGAGTTACATAGAGCTTCCCTGGTAGCTGAGTTGATAAAGAATCCACCTGCAATGCAGGATACCCCAGTTTCATTCCTGGGTTGGGAAGGTCTGCTGGAGAAGGGATAGGCTACCTACTACAGTATTCTTGGGTTTACCTGTTGGCTCAGCTGGTAAAGAATCCACCTGCAATGCAGGAGACCTGGGTTCAATCCCTGGGTTGGGAAGATTCTCTGGAGAAGGGAAAAGCAACCCACTCCAGTATTCTGGCCTGGAGAATTCTGTAGACTGTATAGCCCATGGGGTCACGAAGAGTCAGACACAACTGAGCCACTTTCACTTACATAAGATAGTGCCTGTAAATTGCTTAGGAAAAAAAATACCTAGTCAATAAATATGCAATAAAATATAGTTATTAATTGTTATTTATCACTCACTGTGTCATTCCACCCACTGAAACAAGTGAGGCAATTTGACCAGCTGGTATTCTCTATTTTACAAACTAGAAACATGAAGATCAAAGGCACAGCTATTTTCTGTAGGTGAAATAAAGACTAACCAGTGGGGCCACATTAAAATACAGAGCTTGTGACCTCTTCTCCTGTACTAAGAGTTTTAATCTTCCCTTATTAATCAAGTTGCACTGCTTACACGAAAATTTCTAAAACTCTTAGATCAAAGGTCAGCAACTGTTTGCTATTAAAGGTCAGATAATAAATATTTCACGTGTTTCAAGCCCAAAAGACTCGGTCTCAAATATTCACCTCTGCTATTATAGCACAAAAGCAGCCACCGGAAGTTCATGGACAAATAGCTGTGGCTGCATTTCAATAAAATTTTATTTACAAAAACAAGCGGTGGGCCAGATTTCACCAAATGACTATAGTTTGCTGAGTGCTACTTCAAATCAGTACCAAGTGCTTGGCACATAGTGAGGAATCCAAAATGAGTTTAGATAGATAAATGAATGAAACAATGATTTGTCCTACTTGGAATTCCTTTAGCTCTAAAAGGTTCTACTATCTAATCTAACAGTACATTTCATGTTCTTGTATTATTCAATATAATTTCATATCTCTTCTTTTTCCATGAATAAAATAATATTGAACATGCATCTTGTTACTTTGCAGTCAGATAGGGGCTGAAACTGAGACCCAACCTTTCTATTTGGGCAAGTTAATTTACCTTAAACTTCTGTTACCTCATTTGCAAAACAAGCATAAGGATGCTTACTAATAGTGGTCTGCGTGCATACATGCTTAGTCATTACAGTCGCGTCCAGCTCTTTGTGACCCAATGGGCCATAGCCTTCCAGGCTCCTCTGTCCATGGGATTCTCCAGGCAAGAATACTGAAGTGCATTGCCATACCCTCCTCCAGGGAACCTTTCCCACGCACGGATCAAACCTGCATTTCCCGATTGCAGGTGGATTCTTTACGGCTGAGCCATCAGGGAAGACAAGCAGTGGTCTGAGGCTCAGAAATTATGTAGGCACAATGCCAAGTGAATGGTAGATAGGAATTAGACTACATTCCTGTAGACAGGGACTTCTTTTTCAGTGTTCTATCCAAACTTTCCTACTTTTATTCTCCCTCAGTTGCTTTTCATGTGGATGGGAATTGGAAATGGTGGTGATCCTAGTCTGGTAGACTAGGAGGCACATCGCATGCTGAGTTGGCTTAGATGCTGCTGATTCTCTCTAGTGTCCAGCTTCTGAGGCTCTGCAGAGGGCCAGGGAAAGTCCCATTCTCGACCTGAGCTCAGTGTTCATAGCAGCTGTACTCTGAGCTACCGATAATAACGTGTTTAAGACCACCTATGTCTGAAATGCACTGTTGAAGATTTTAACACTTCACAATCTAGATTAAGCTCTTCAACTGATATACATAAGAAAGCTTCATACCTTCTTCATGGTGAACAAATGCTTGAAGTGGAAATATGACCAGTAGAAAAGGAAGACGTTTCCACAACAGTCAAAACACCAGGAAGATCCTGGGAGTTAGAAGTCATGAACAAACAGTCCTAGCACTGCTTCTCACTTTCTGTCTCACGTAGAGCAAGACAAACCTATCCTTTCCTCTGCACCTCAATACTTTCCAAATCTCAGTAATTTATTTCCTGTCTTCATAACTCTTATCATGCCTACATGGCCCCAAACTACTATTTTTTCTATACTTCAACTGAATCAACTAACTTATTTTACTTAGCCTTGTCCTTCACGATAATACCTATTATATAATATCACAGCTATGTTAATTATACTTTCCTTATTATACTTTATAATAAATACATACCTATTGAAATATAAATTATACTATTATAATAAAAAATATTCCTTCACTATATCATCTAAAACCATCCCAGGTACCACCAGGGGCAGGTATTTCCATTTCTGGAAACATCGGTTCTGGGGATGAATATCTCTGTGTTTTCCACATTGCTTGATTCTTTCATACCCCCAGCAGCACCTGGCACCATGTTGGGCACACACATGGTATGTGAAGCCCTTACATGTGTGTAGTGCTTTATAGCTTTCAGAGTACTTTGACACACTTGGCAAGGAGAACACATTGGAGAGAACCTCCTTGAAGGTTTGTGTAAACTTGACAATGGGGAGGAATACCTGGAAGATCCTAGAAAAGGAGCAAAACCACCCACTGGGAAGCCTCTCCTGATCATGCAGCCCTGTTTTATCCCTGTGAAGGATATACTCGGTCCTGGGTGAGGGCACTGGTCTCCCTGCAAAGAGCCAAATCCTTCAGAGAGTGTAATTTCTAGTTCTCTTGCCATAGCCTTGAGGTTTTTCTCATCCCTGAAATCAGATCTTGCTGTTTTGTACTCACAACATACTCACAGAAAAAGGTTATCTGACTGAATTACTAGGAGAAGGAAAGTAACGGAATTCCAGGCAACTTCAAGGCATTATTAAAGCAATATTTTTCGATATTATTACCAAGCCTAATGCAATGTTGAATCTGCAGTTATGGAGTTCATTCTAAAGCACTTGATTGTGCCCAGAAGAGAAATAGTCTTACAAGTAATTTTCTCAAGCATGCTTGAAGAAAGGGCAGTGCATGGCTCAGTAAACACAACAGCCTGGACAGTTATGAGCTATCATGCTAAACTGAATTGACTTACTGCTATAACTTGCAATGAACGAGTTCTGCCTATGAGATGCTCTCTGGTAGGCCTCAGAGCCTACGTTTCTATGGGTGTTTTGTGCTTATCAATATTGTCTGATATCTAAGAGGAGACTATGTGAACCACATAACTTTCAGTTTAATTTGTTCAGATTAACTATTTAGTACCATTACAATTAATTAACTTTTAATATTATTATTTGTTTACGTAGAAGTTAGCTATTCTCTGTATTCAGGACATAACTGACAGTAAATTAGGGTGAGAAGAGGTGTATTTTGCAGAAATCCCTCCATCTTCTTTCACCAGTTTATGGTCAGATGTCTTTCATTATGTAATCTAAAAGTCTTGAACTATTCTACTCTTCAAAGTACATCCCAAACTCCTACTCTTCAAAGTACATCCCAAACTCCAAACAAATACGACTGAGCTGTATCCCTGAGTGTCTTCGTAAGGGAGCCTTTCCTTGAAGTCACATACTCTACAGAGAAAGCTGAGTTTTAGTAAAAGATTTTGGGGTCACATGCGTTGGTCATTTTGCCACTAACTTATGTGAGTTGAGTTTTGCATCATCTATGACAATTCATCAACCGACTGCTAGGAATTTAAATGCAAAGAAGTAGTCATATTATTTCATTTTATCCTCACAATAGCATTACAAAGAAAGTCTTGATAGCCCCTTCCCTTAAAAGATGAGGGACTCAGGTTGAGGGAGGGTGAATAATTTTTTCTGCAGTCACACAGTACCTTGAGCCAGGATTTGACTCAGGGTTATTTGACTTCATAAACAGAAGGTCTTAAGTGGGCTAAACTGCATTAACTCAGATACTCATTGAGCCTACCCTTGTCTATGAATTAGTCCCCATGAGGTTTCATTAAAGACAGACTTAAGCAGTCTCATGGGCTTCCCTGGTGGTTCAGATGGTAGAGAATCTGCCTGTAGGAGAGTCAGGTTTGATCTCTGAGCCAGGAAAATCTCTGGAGAAGGGAATGGTTACCCACTCCAGTATTCTTGTCTAGAGAATCCTATGGACAGAGGAGCCTGACAGGGTATAGTCCATGGGGTAACAAAGAGTCAGACACAACTGAGTGACTAACACTTTCACTTTTCACAAGCAGTCTTATATAAAAACAGGAAACTCCAGATCGGGTGGGGTACATTAGAACTTGGCAAGACAAGCAGAATATGAAGAGTTAAAGGGAATCAGCTTCTAGATCCTCAACTCATAATAGGTCTATACCTCAGTGATATTGCAGGTTTGGTTCCAGACCACTGAAATAATTCTAACCACCAGAATTTTTTAGATTCCCAGTGCACATAAATTTTCTGTTTACATCACACTGTATGTTAGGTATGCAACAGCATTATGTCTAAAAACAATGTGAAAGTGAAAGTCACTCAGTCACATCCAATTCTTTGCAACTCCATGGACCGTAGCCCCTCAGGCTCCTCTGTCCTTGGGGATTCTCTAGGCAAGGATACTGGAGTGGGTTGCCACTCCCTCCTGCAGGGGATCTTCCCAACCCAGGGACTGAACCCAGGTCTCCCTCATTGCAGGTGGATTCTTTACCAACTGAGCCACCAGGGAAGCCCAAGAATACTGGAGTGGGTAGCCTGTTCCTTCTCTAGGGGATCTTCCTGACCCAGGAATTGAACCGGGGTCTCCTGCGTTGCAGGCAAATTCTTTACCAACTGAGCAACTGGGGAAGCCCTAAAAACAATGTACATACCTTAATTTAAAAAGACATTATGGCTGAAAAAAAGTGCTCACCATCATCTGAACCTCCAGTGAGTCCTAGTGGTAACATTATCACTGATTACACATCACCATAACAAATGAAAACACAAAGCAATGAAAAAATGTGAAATATTGTGAGAATTATCAAAACGTGACACAAAGACAAAGAGTGAGCAAGTGCTCTTAGAAAAATGTCTCTGATAGGCTTGCTCAAGGCAGGGTTGCCATAAACCTTCAGTTTCTAAAGTACACAGTGTCTGCAGCGCACAGTCGATAAAGAGAAGAGCAGTAATACCAGGTCTGCCAGTACCAAGACTGATCTATCTGAGAAGGCTCCTCGGGCTGGGGGGTCTCTTTCCCAGTCCTTCCCTTTACAGTCTAGACAGAGATTTTCAAACCTTCTGCAGAAAAAGCTGCTTTTTAGCTCTCTAAGTGAACAAGAGAGAGGTCCTGCCCCTTCTGACCCCCAGATTCCGTGCGAAAGAACCTGCTCACTGAAGAGGGGCCATGGAGTGGTGACCAACTTTTCCTTGAGGGAACTGAGCTACATGTTTCTGTAAGAGACGGATCGAGCCAAAAACCCATGTGATGGAATTAACGTCACTTTTTTATATTAAGAAGGTCAATGCCATCTTATGTGAGTGCAGGTCACAGAAACAAATGCATCTATTTCACCAATTTTATTTTCTTTCCAGGGTGGTCTCTTCTTCGGATTTAGTGACCACATGTATGTTTTATTCCTATATAAAATCATTTGTGTGAGTCAGAAACACCTGCATAGGCACTATTCTCCCTTAAAATTATTCTCGTTAGTTTTGGTTTTTCAGGATTAAAACACCCATTGGCCACACAAAGCTAATTTAAGTAGTTTATTTTCATTCCCCCACACAGCTCATTGATTTTCTGTCACTTTTTTCCAATTAGGAACTTGAACCTCTTAGAATCATTATTCAAATCATAATATTTATTAAAAGTGTTGGGAATTTTTTGCCTTTTATCTATTCATCATAAGTAATGGTAGAAATGGACAATTTAAATAAAGGAAATTGCTCCATTTTTTTCAGCTTTGTTAATTTTTGCAAACTTTAAACTATATGCTAATACAGGAAAGAAACTAAAGAATACTGACACCAGTTCCTGTAATTCACTTAGGAGACACAGATACCTTTAACTGAAGCCAAGTAATTATTGCCCAGGTTGATACTACTAACTTGCTGTAGAATGAGACAACTCAGTTCAGTTCAGTTCAGTTCAGTTCAGTCGCTCAGTTGTGTCCGACTCTTTGCAACCCTGAGACAACTAGTCATGGCAAATTAAAAATGTAGACCATCAGTTGCAACAATGCAGTTGGTTAATAGCTAGTACTAGTTTGCCATTGGTAAGACTAAAGTGTGGTCTAGTGCAAAAGATGAGCAGGCGGCTACAGGCTGATGAAGCATCTCATCTGGGCCAGGTGAGCTCTTTGTGGGTGTCCAGAGCTTAGGCCTTCCATGCTCTTATGTAAATTACACGAGGCTGTAAGAGCAGGCCTGCCTACTGGGGAGATGGAGAGAACAGCATCTGTCTAGAAGGTATCCCTTGGCAACGTGGAAGTACTGACCAGGTAGGGTCCTGGGACAAGAGCAGTAGAAATCACTTCTCACCTTCTGGGAGGGCTAAGGTCTCTAGGGGCTGGGTTTGCTTTGCTAGGGTTATTCTTCTTTGAATTGTTCTTGCTGGCTGTCTTAATGAAGTGGGTAGGACAAGACTGAAAAGCCAGGATGTCGATCTGGGGATGAAGAATCTTATTCCTAAATGGCATTCCTTCATTAGACTCAGCTCAGTCTATGGGAAGCAGTTAGGAGTCAAACGAGCTTGATTTTGAGTCTGCCGCTTACTAGCTTAGTGAACTTGTAAAAGTTATTTACCCTTTCTGAACTTCAGTTTGTTCATTTGGAAAATTATGATAATAATATCAACTAGCCATTAAGGTTGCTATGGAGAGTAAATGGAATATTGCACATAAAGTGTTCAACACAGTGCCTGTGTGATGTCAGGATTCTGAAAGGGGTGGTTACTCTGTTGTCTTATTTTCCACGTGCCATCATCCTGACCTGGGATGGCACCTTCCCATGCTTTCTTCTAATTTGTCTGGACCCCTCAGAAACCGCAGATACACACATCTCCTATTTAGCCCAGATTGTTCATTAAGGCCTGCTATCACTGCTATTACACAGCTGTCTTTACCTTTTCCCATACCAACCTCTATTATTTCTATTCATGGAGGCAACAGTGTGCTTGTTTATACATTGTGCCAGCATTGTTGAGCATCTGGATGGACAAAACTCTGGAATAAATGGAGAGGTGAGCAAAGCAGACAGTACTCCTGATCTTTTGAAACTTATAGTCCAGCAGGAGACACCGAACAATCAACAGCGATAACAATCAGGACAGGAAATAGCAGTTGCCATGGGAATACATTGTAGGGCCATTTATCTCATCTTGGGTGGTATGGGTGGGGAGTCAAGGGAACTTAGCTTCCTTCCACAGCAAAGTCTTGCACCCCCAATCCCAGCCAGCTATCTCCAAAATACAAGTCTCTGGTTATCAAAGGGGCCAGGTAAGCAAATGGAAGATGTGCCAATATCAGTGTGTTACATGTGTAGTTGACAGCACCCACTCAGATACAAATCGTGGGGTCAATATGGTGGAGGACGAAGAGTTGATCTATAGGCAAAGACATTTTACAACTTAAACTCAAGTACTCATGGGAATGCCCTGGGTGATAGGGAATGATGTATTCTAATATAGCTTTTTTTTTTTTTAAACAATGTTTAGGCTTTTAAATCAACATTTATCCCATTCAAGTACTAACCAGGCCTGACTCTGCCTAGCTTCTAAGATCAGATGAGAGTGGACATATTCCGGGTGGTATGAGAGTTGAGTAAGCCAACATTTCTGCAAGTAATGTGAGATAGGAACTTTTTTTTCAAAGAGAGAGTCAATATCCCCACACCACCTGCTGAATCATCAGCTATCTCTTGTCTGTTCATTTCAAATGCCAACTTTATCATATACAAAGTTTCAATTTATTGAGTATATTTCCAGGCTCTCTGTTTTGATCCATTTGACAATGCCACACTTTTCTGATTGCTATAACTCTATAGTGTGTTTAGATAAACAGTAGGGCAAGACCTCTGGTCTCTAATTTTTTCTTGGATGTTTGAAATCCACATTAAATTTCTTTACAAAGAAGCTGAGTTTCAAAGTCTATTGGTTTATTTATTTCTTAATGTCAATCTCCAGCTTATGCACTGCTTCTCAGTATCCAACACTATTATTTCATCTCAGATTCTGTTTGTTTATATAATAAAAATGGGGGAGTAAAAATACTATTGGTTGAGTAATTGGAGGACCTAGATTTGAAACCAGGACTTGCCATCCACCAGCTCTATGACCTGGGGAACAGCATTTACTCTTCCTGAGCCCCAGTCTGTCCATTTATAACATGGAGATAAGAAAAACCTGTCTTATGAGGTATTGTGAGGATTCTATCAGAGAAAGCAATGAAGATTTTATCAAAGCTCCTGTGTCACACTTGCAGAGATACTAGAAGCTACACACATGAAAAACAGGCTGTGATGTTTTAAATGTTATATAGTGTTCAATATCATTAAAGGAGAAACCGGCTTAAATATTTCACAGCAGAATACGAGCTTGTCCTGGAACTGGGAGTCAATGTAGTCCTTGGTTTTTGGGTGATGGATATTCTGATAGCTTCACTGTATCCTGTGGCTTCTACTTTTAAGGTGTTTGAGTGGTAGGCCCCAGGTCCAAATCTTTAGCTTTTTTCCACAAGTCACACAGGAAATCCCAAAATTTCAAAAACTTCTATCTGCCAAACTCAAATGGGCTATAGCTCTACCTGGGAGGTCTTACAAGATTCAGACAACACATAATGCAACACGTGGACAGTGTAAACCAAGGGGGCCAGAGTTTGCATCCCAAGAAAATTACCTTATGAAATGATCATTAGGAAAGTAATCATCTCGGTCTGTAAATAACTCCACGTACAGTAATGTAGTTGTCACTTCGTATTTGCTACTTCTCAACTAGAAGGAAAGGAAAATGCAGAAGTGTGAAAATAAGTCCATAAATATCTCTTAAGAGACTACTGAAAATTTAATTAACTGAGCAGTTGAGCCAGACTTCTTTAAATTTAGATCTGAAATGTGAGGGGTTCCTTCAGAGCTTTCTTCTGGTTGGAATGGGGCAGGGCTGGCAGTGGGTGTAAAAACATAAGAAAATAAAATGCTCTACTAAACTTTAACTCAGTAATGTTTTATCACTAAGAAAATATTAAAAGGAAGAACAGCTCTGCCCTTTATAATCAGCAGAGCACACCAGAAAAACTGCACCCCAATGGGTCTATATTTCTCCAAGAAATAGGATAGGGTCCAGTAAACAATTCCACTACGTTAAACAAACATCATGATCCCTGCTAAGCATAAAGCACTGGGCATTGTAGGAAATAAAATAGTGCCCAAGGGGTGGCCCCTACCCTCCCAGGTCTCAAAGTCCAGGGGGAAATACAGGTGTGCAGGTGCATGTTGGATCATAAGCTCCGCATGGCTGAGTCCCCCGGCTCAAAGCAATGGTCCCGTGGGGGGAGGCGAGGGCAGAGGATGAGAAGATCTTCAATCACTGGGCCACATAACAGAAGTGGGAGGGATGCTGAATCAAAGGGGTCCTCATGCAAGATGCACCCTGCTGCCACCTCGGGCTCTACACAGAAGCAGGCGGGGCCAGCCACAGCCACTGACAGCAGCGGGGGCGGGGTGGGAGGGTGTTCTGTCTTCCCTTCTCCTTTGGGAAGCAGGTCAGGTATGTGAACTTGGAGCTGGCTCTGCAGGTCAGGTCATCTCCCTTCCTTCCCTTCCTCTCTCTCCTTTCCCCTTCCCTTCCCCCTTCTCTTTCTTGCACCTTTCCTTCCTTCTTCCCTCCTTTCATTCCTCCTTTTCTACCCCCTTTTCCTTCCCCCCAGCCTCCGCATCCTCATTCCCATTCTACCTTCTTTCCTCCCACATCCCTCTCTCCCTTTCTTCCTCTCGACTTGTTCTCTCTCACTCAGAAGCCCACATACCTCACTCACTCTGTGCGTGTGTCTGGCTTTCTCTCCAACATATCCAACAAACATACCACATAATAAACAGGCCACACAATTTCTATCTAGGGAAGGAACCATAGGTGGTTTACGTTAGACTTTTGCCTATGCTGTCTTTACGGTACAGCTTTCGCTGTAGTCTTGTCCTGAGCTGGGAGGGATTTCAAGGAACCAGCACAGAGTAATATAACAATGCAGCACTTTGTTTCCCCCGGATAGATAGCTGTGTTTGCTCCATCGTGGTGGAAGACTAAGGGAGGTGGGGCAAGGCACCAAACCCCTGTCTGGAGACGTTTTCATGTTGGCTGATACAACATGAGAATGTGTCTTAGAGGAGCTGAGATGTGAGGCAGATTTTGGATACAGCGCAAACAATTTTCGATTTGGGGAAGAGCAGACCTGGAGTTTTAAACCAAGGAAGGTTCATCTCTTCACTCCATCTCTGCCCTCCTGGAGCAGCCAGACCTTGAAATCTAAGGCACCTTGAATTGATCCCTGTGCTGCTTGAAATCATCCTATAAGTTCATCATCTTTCAGCCCTGCACTAATATCAGGTTAGAGGACTCAGAAGCAGTGCCAGGTACACATTTATTCCCAGAGATTCTGGGTCAATATTGCCATAGAGATACTAGAAATTACCGCAGGATCTGGATATCTCACAAAGAGGCACCCGTCACCTCTTTGCAAAATATATCTTTGGGATGTTTCTAAACTGAATATTTTGAGCATCTACTTTAAGCATCTTTGGGATATTTGTGTCACTCTTGTGCCTCTAGGAAATGGTACATTTCTTTAAGATTTATTATGATCATAGTTTGAGACAGGTGGCAAGAAATGTCTCCGCCAGTTTGTCAACAGCATTGAGCAACTAAAAGGTGTGCTCCTCAAGGAGAAGACAAGCACATACAGCACTCTAACTGTGCTGGGCACTGCGTGTTTTATGTTTCATCCTCACACGAATCCCTGCGAGGCAGGTACAACTGGTATTCTCCCTTTATGGGCAAGGAAGCAGAGGGCAGAGAGGGGAAGTATTTTGTGCCTTTGAGCACACAGTCAATCAGTGTAAGGCAGAATGCCAGGTCCATGAGGACAGAGATCTTTGGTGTTGTTTTCTTCCCCTGCTATATCCCAAGCTTCTGCATGGTGCCTGGCACATAGCAGATGCTCAGAAAATACTTTACGAGTTAATAAAGCAAGAGTGCAACATAAACCCAGCATTCTGGCTCTAGAGTCTGTACCCTTGTTACTGAGGGGGTCAGAATATGCCATCCCCAAACATGCCATTTTGGCGTAAGAGTTGTTCTGAACTGAAGGTGACTGAGAAACAGATGTGGGAAAAGCATGCTACTCTCCCTGTCTAAAGCAGGGCATAAATTTCCCTTTGTGAAGATGTGTCCCCTTCCATCCCCCACACCAGGAAAAGGACACAACTTTTACTACTGGAGCCAGTTTCTACTTGAATCTGCATAAAAAATTATCACTGACATCTCATCTCCCATTAGTTTCCCCCATATATTTACTTTCTCACAGCTTACTGCCCCAGAAATCCAAACTCTTTTCCTTTGTCTTATCACTTCTTCACAAATGTATGGCTCTTTGTTTAAACAGTGTATAAGCTCTCAGGTGCTACTGTTTCTTTGGGTTTTCATGTTCTTCCTATGAGACCCCCACATACACACACAAATGACAATGTACTTCAAATAAAAATTGTGTACTTTTTATTCTGTTACTCTGCCTTTGTTAATTTAATCTACACAACCCTGATAATAAACCAAAGAGGGTTTTCCTCTCCAAAGCACACAGTGCCATTTTTTTCTTCTCTGTCCTTCCTGTGTTTCCCCATCTTTTTCCTAGGCTAGTGGTTCTCAAACTTTAGCCTACATCAGCATTACCTAAAGGGCTTCTTTCAGCACAGACTGCTGAGCCTCACCCTAGAGTTTCCGACCAGTATATCTAGGATGTATATTCTAGTATATCTGGAAATTTACACTTTTAACAAGTTTCCTACAACTGCTGAGGCTACTGGTCTGGGGACCACACTTTGAGAACCTTTGCCCTAAGCCAAAAAAAAAAAAAAAAAAAAAATCCCTTTAAAGCTCTACATTTTTATGCAAACATTCTTTCCCTTTTTTCTACCAGACAAGGAAAGCTTATTGTGCTCATGATACTGAGGAAAAGAAAGAATAACTGAGAATGTCCCCATCTCCATTTCAGCAGAAGCATAGGCTGAAGCAAAAGGAGATATTGCTAGAGTAATAGCAAAGACCCGTAACTTGTGATGAGAGAACCTAAATTCAAGCCTTGGCCACTGGTCAAGCCAGTTGACCTTTCAGCTGCTCATTCTACAAAAGGAACATGTGGATAAATCCTGCCTTTTCTACATCCCCGGGCAGTTGTGAGAATTAAGGGATAAAACAAGGATAGCACTTTGTAGACTCTAAAGGACTATAGAACCAGTGTGTGTTGTTATGTAGTCAGCTCATAAAATCATAATGTTGGTCTTGAAACTAGAATTAACTCTGGTGGGTGATGGGTGAGTTCAGAAAGAAGTGTGGGCTCTCTTTATATACTGTATGGCTAAAACAAAATGAAACCATGAGATGTTTCCAAGTAGAACATGAAAATTAAAGCTATATACTTCCAGATGAAATACACTTCATTATCACAGGCCAAACATAAAATAAATAGGGCAGAAATACAGCTATCCATTCCCATAAAGAACAGGGAGGAAATTTGGTGAACAATTCCTGAGTAACTTTAAATGCCTCTTCTATCTTTTTACTGCAGAGCCAAGAAGGGCAGAAAATTATGACAAACTAATTATTATGATGGATGAGGAGCCAGTCCCTAACGTTAGCTACACTGCTGGAGCAAAGAACAGTGCCACAGCCCACATACTTCAATAGGCAAGACACTCTAGATGATAATGGGCAATACAGATTAACAACATTATGTTAAAACAGGATAATTATTCTTTTTCATTTCATATTCTTTCCCAAGAACCTGGTCCTGGTCCTGCGTTACATTTTTCTGTTTCTTGTTTCTAAGGTGCTATCTGTGTATATCAGGCAGGCTCCTCTCCTGCTAATTAAAGGTGATGTTGTGCTTGCTTTTCCTGCGGTCTCTAACAGCAGGGGTCCAGGGACCAAAGATTGATGAAACCACTGCAAGGGAACCGCCCTTTCTGAAAGCAAGGTGAGGTCATGGCAAGATCAGGGATACAAAGCAAAACGCTGTGCAAAAAATGAATTCTGCTTTTCTTTCTTTTTTAAGTGCTTTTGTGAGAATTTTCACAATGCATTCAGCAAGCTGGAGTGAAGGTGATGAGCTTTGAATTAAGAGGTGGGCATTTTTACTTTGGTTGGAGATAAATGTCAGACAGCATCACATAATTAAGCAGCCATTTAGTGATATAAAGTAATAAATCCTCTCGTTCCTGCATTCAGGTAGTCAGTCAGTCATAACCAGTATGTATTAAGCACTTGCCACGTGTTTGGCACTGGGGGACACCTGGGGACACAATAGTGTAGTGGGCAATACAGACACGAGCCCTACCATTCCAAGGGGGAGATAAAACAAAAATAGACAGATATGCAGAATGGTTGCAACTTATACAAATGCTATGAAGGAAACAAACCAAAGGCTGAGATGGAGACTGGCAGAGGGGGCTCCTTTAGGTAGGACACTCACAGCTGGGGGGAAATAACTAACACTAGAAGGACTAAAACGAGCTACAGATCCAAAGGGGAGGAGAATGATATCAGAAGGAGAGCGGCATTTGCAAGGTACAAAGCATGGAACACAGCTCGTTTGCAGATCTGAAGGTCAATAAAGCTGAGGTGAGCAACCAGGAAGAAGCAAGGTACAGCTGCTGAGATACACAGGAACCAATTTTGGCAAGACCTTGTGGGTCCTTCTGTGAACAGGTGTGAAGTATGACACATATTCTATGTATAACAGAAACACATAGGAGGTTTTGGCCAGGAGGGGTGATGTGAAATTTTCTCTAAGTAGAATGGAGTAGCCCTCATAGTCAACAAAAGAGTCCAAAATGCAGTACTTGGGTGCAATCTCAAAAATGACAGAATGATCTCTGTTCATTTCCAAGGCAAACCATTCAATATCACAGTAATCCAAGTCTATGCCCCAACCACTAAGGCTGAAGAGGCTGAAGTTAAACAGTTCTATGAAGACCTACAGGACCTTCTAGAACTAACACCAAAAAAGATGGTCTTTCATCACAGGAGACTAGAATGCAAAAGTAGAAACTCAAGAGATACCTGGAGTGACAGGCAAGTTTGACCTTCGAGTACAAAACAAAGCAGAGTAAAGGCTATCAGAGTTTTGCCAAAAGAAAACACTGGTCATAGCAAACACCTTCTTCCATAAACACAAGAGAGAGATAACTCTACACATGCACATCACCAGATGGTGAATACTGAAATCAGATTGATTATATTCTTTGCAAAGATGGAGAAGCTCTATCCCGTTAGCAAAAACAAGATCAGGAGCTGACTGTGGCTCAAATCATGAACTCCTTATTGCCAAATTTAGACTTAAACTGAAAAAGTAAGGAAAACCACTAGACCATTCAGCTCAGTTCAGTTCAGTTCAGTTCAGTCACTCAGTTGTGTCCGACTCTTTGTGACCCCATGAATCGCAGCATGCCAGGCCTCCCTGTCCATCACCAACTCCCAGAGTTCATTCAGACTCACATCCATCGAGTCAGTGATGCCATCCAGCCATCTCATCCTCTGTCGTCCCCTTCTCCTCCTGCCCCCAATCCCTCCCAGCATCAAAGTCTTTTCCAATGAGTCACCTCTTTGCATGAGGTGGCCAAAGTACTGGAGTTTCAGCTTTAGCATCATTCCTTCCAAAGAAATCCCAGGGCTGATCTCCTTCAGAATGGACTGGTTGGATCTCCTTGCAGTCCAGGGGACTCTCAAGAGTCTTCTCCAACACCACAGTTCAAAAGCATCAATTCTTTGGCACTCAGCTTTCTTCACAGTCCAACTCTCACATCCATACATGACCACAGGAAAAACGATAGCCTTGACTACACGGACCTTAGTCGGCAAAGTAATGTCTCTGCTTTAGAATATGCTGTTATGACCTAAGTCAAATCCCTTACAACTATATAGTGAAAGTGACAAATAGATTCAAGGGATTAGATCTGATAGAGCGCCTGTAGAACTATGGGCAGAAGTTTGTGACATTGAATAGAAGGCAGTGATCAAGACCATCCCCCAAAAAAAGAAATGCAAAAAGGCAAAACGGTCATCTGAGGAGGTCTTACAAATAGCTGAGAAAAGAAGAGAAGCGAAAGGCAAAGGAGAAAAGGAAAGATACACCCATTTGAATGCAGAGTTCCAAAGAATAGCAAGGAGAGATAAGAAAGCCTTTCTCAGTGATCAATGCAAAGAAATAGAGGAAAAGAACAAAATGGGAAAGACTAGAGATCTCTTCAAGAAAATCAGAGATACAAAGGTAACATTTCATGCAAAGATGGGCACAATAAAGGACAGAAGTAGTATGCACCTAACAGAAGCAGAAGATATTAAGAAGAGGTGTCAAGAATACACAGAAGAACTATACAAAAAAGATCTTCATGACCCAGATAACCACAATGGTGTGATCATTCACCTAGAGCCAGACATTTGGAGTGTGAAGTCAAGTGGGCCTTAGGAAGCATTATTTGACAAAGCTAGCAGAGGTGATGGAATTCCAGTGGAGCTATTTCAAATCCTAAAAGATGATGCCATTAAAGCTCTGCGCTCAATGTGCCAGCAAATTTGGAAGACTCAGCAGTGGCCACAGGACTGGAAAAGGTCAGTTTTCATTCCAATCCCAAAGAAAGACAATGCCAAAGAATGCTCAAACTACTGCACAATTGCACTCATCTCACATGCAGCAGAGTAATGCTCTAAATTCCCCAAGCAAGGCTTCAACAGCATGTGAAATGTGAACTTCTAGATGTTCAAGAAAGATTTAGAAAAAGCAGAGGAACCAGAGATCAAACTGCCAACATCTGTTGGATCACAGAAAAAGCAAGAGAGTTCCAGAAAAATATCTACTTCTGCTTTATTGACTATGCCAAAGCCTTTGACTGTGTGGATCACAACACACTGTGGAAAATTCTTCAAGAGATGGGAATACCAGACCACCTGACATGCATCCTGAGAAGCCTGTATGCAGGTCAAGAAGCAACAGTTAGAACCAAACATGGAAAAACAGACTGGTTCCAAATTTGGAAAGGATTACATCAAAGTTGTATATTGTCACCCTGTTTATTTAGCTTATATGCAGAGTACATGATGCGAAATGCTGGGCTGGATGAAATACGCTGGAAACCAGACTGCTGGGAGAAATATCAATAACCTCAGATGTGCAGATGACAACACCCTTATGGCAGAAAGCTAAGAGGAACTAAAGAACCTCTTGATGAAAGTGAAAGAGGAGAGCGAAAAAGCTGGCTTAAAACTCAACATTCAGAAAACTAAGATCATGGCATCCAGTCCCATCACTTCATGGAAAATAGATGGGGAAAAATAGGAAACAGCGACTGCCTTTCTATTCTTGGGTTCCAAGATCACTACAGATGATGACTGTAGCCATGAAATTAAAAGACACTTGCTCCTTGAAAGAAAAGCTATGACAAATCTAGACAGTATATTAAAAAGCAGAGACATTGCTTTGCCAACAAAGATCTGTCTAGTCAAACCTATGGTATTTCCAGTAGTCGTGTATGGATGTGAGAGTTGGACTATAAAGAAAGCTGAGCACCAAAGCATTGATGCTTTTGAACTGTGGTTTTGGAGAAGACTCTTGAGAGTCCCTTGGACTGCAAGGAGATCCAACCAGTCCATTCTAAAGCAAATCAGTCCTGAATAGTCATTGGAAGGACTGATGCTGAAGCTGAAGCTCTAATACTTTGGCCACCTGATGTGAAGAACTGACTCGTTGGAAAAGACCCTGATGCTGGGAAAGACTGAGGGCAGGAGGAGAAGAGAACCACAGAGGATGAGATGTTTGGATGGCATCACCAACTCCGGGATATTAGTTTGAGCAAGCTCTGGGAGTTGGTGGTGGACAGGGAATCCTGGCGTGCTGCAGTCCATGGAGTTGCAGAGTCAGACACAACTGAGCAACTGAACTGAACTGATTCAATGGTGAAAGAGTACGCAGTGGAAGCAGTGAGCCACTAGGAGGCAGTAGTTCAAGTAAGAGATGGTGATGGAGGTAGTGAAAATGGAGGTAGCCAGGGAAATTGAAGGTAAATTTGGTGATAGGCTTGATGGGACTTGTTGAAGGAGGTAGAGGCTGGGAGGTGGGAGCCAGGATACAGGAGAACCATAGATGACCCGAAGGTTGCTGGCTTCACTGATGGGTTGAATGGCAGCGTCTTGTATTGACCTTGGCTAGAAACACATTCTTGGGGAAGAAACTAAATTTCCAGGGTGGAAATCTCTCACTGCTCTTGGAGTCTGAAGACACTATCAGTGTTCTGACAGGGTGTATATGTTCACATGGACCTTAGGCCACTCTCATTCCACACAAAACAGTATCATGAGAAGCTAGAAATGGCTGGAAATACAGTTTGCTGGCTGGTCCTAGGAAAGTGTCCCATGCTGACTTATGAGGTGCCTCCCTACAACAGCCACCTTTGACAAAGATGTCATCCACAGTGGCAGTGCAGTAGTTTCAGCCCAATATCCTGGCAAAAACTTGGGAAACAGACATGCAAAACTCTGGGCCATGTTTCTACCACAGAAACTGTATTAATAACAATACTTTATCTCACATTATAACTTACAATGTATTTTAAGACAGTGCCTCTAAAACTTTGGTGTGCAGACAAATTACTTAGACATTTTGTTAAAGATTCTGATTGAGTAGGTCCAGTGTGGGGCCTGAAATTTTGTGTTTCTGACAAGCTCCTGAGTGATGCTTAGGCCAACAATCTGCAGATGACACTGGTAGCACCACTGGGAGGGATTGGGGGCAGGAGGAGAAGGGGACCACAGAGGACGAGATGGCTGGATGGCATCACCGACTTGATGCATATGAGTTTGGGTGACCTCCGGGAGTTGGTGATGGACAGGGAGGCCTGGCGTGCTGCAATTCATGGGGTCGCAAAGAGTCAGACACGACTGAGCAACTGAACTGAACTGAACTGAACTGAATGTACCTTATCTTTCACAGTCTTCAGGAAAGCTTAATCATCCTTATTGTACAGATGAAAAAACTAACATTCAGAGAGTTTTAAAAATAAATTTTGTCTAAATAAATAGTCAATGAGACCTAGAATGTAAACCACAATTCAGTAATACTAGTTACAATTAGAAAATTCTGTGAGGTTATAGAGGTTTTGGGGATGCTAGTGGTAAGAAGCCACCTGCCAATGCAAGAGACATAAGAGAGGTGAGTTTGATCCCTGGGTTGGGAAGATCTCCTAGGGGAGGGCATGGCAATCCACCGCAGTATCCTTGCCTGGAGAATCCCATGGACAGAGGAGCCTGGTAGGCCACAGTCCATAGGGTTGCAAAGAGTTGGACATGACTGAAATGACTTAGCACACACAATACTTATTTAGTCAAAATGTCATTTGGCAAATAGGTAAAAGAAAGAACAATTTAAATTATAAGTGATCCATTTATTTGCCTGCATATGAATTCAGGAAAAATAAAATAATGTGTGAAATTAACTATATTTAACAGATATCTTTGTGTGTATATAATTTTAATTATTTTAATTGAGGTAAAACTTACATACATTAAAATGCTCAAGTGTGAAACGTTCAGCTCCATTTTATTCATTTTGAATTAAGGCAAAATTTATATATGTTAAAATGTATGGATCTAAAGTATAGTTCAGTTCAGATTCAATCACTCAGTTGTGTTCGACTCTTTGCAGCCCCATGGAATACAGCATGCCAGGCCTCCCTGTCCATCACCAACTCCCAGAGTTTACTCAAACTCATGTCCACTGAGTCAGCAGTACCATCCAACCATCTCATCCTCTGCCGTCCCCTTCTCCTCCCGCCTTCAATCTTTCCCAACATCAGGGTCTTTCCAAATGAGTCAGTTCTTCACATCAGGTGGCCAAAGTATTGGAGTTTCAGGTTCAACATCAGTCCTTCCAATGAATATTCAGGACTGATTTGCTTTAGAATGGACTGGTTGGATCTCCTTGCATTCCAAGGGACTCTCAAGAGTCTTCTCCAACACCACAGTTCAAAAGCATCAATTCTTTGCTGCTCAGCTTTCTTTATAGTCCAACTCTAACATCCATACATGACTACCAGAAAAACGATAGCTTTGACTAGATGGACCTTTATTGGCAAAGTAATGTCTCTCCTTTTTATTAACTATCTAGGTTGGTCATAACTTTTTTCCAAGGAGTAAGCATCTTTTAATTACACGGCTGCAGTCACCATCTGCAGTGATTTTGGAGCCCCCCAAATAAAGTCTGTCACTGTTTCCACTGTTTCCCCACCTATTTTCCATGAAGTGAGACCAGATGCCATGATCTTAGTTTTCTGAATGTTGAGTTTTAAGCCAACCTTTTCACTCTCCTCTTTCACTTTCATCAAGAGGCTCTTTAGTTCTTCTTCACTTTCTGCCATAAGGATGGTGCATACCTGAGGTTATTGATGTTTCTCCCAGCAATCTTGATTCCAGCTTGCGCTTTATCCAGCCAGCCTTTTGCATGATGTACTCTGCATAGAAGTTAAATAAGCAGGGTGACAATATACAGCCTTGACATGCTCCTTTCCCTATTTGGAACCTGTTGTTTCTTGTCCAGTTCTAACTGTTGCTTCCTGACCTGCATACAGATTTCTCAGGAGGCAGGTCAGGTGGTCTGGTATTCCCATCTCTTTAAGAATTTTCCAATTCTCTTTAAGAATTTTCTAATTTTCTAAAGTATCAGTTCAGTTCAGTCACTCAGTCATGTCTGACACTTTGCGACCCCATGAATCGCAGCACACCAGGCCTCCCTGTCCATCACTGTCTCCCGGAATCCACTCAAACTCACATCTATTGAGTAGGTGATGCCATCCAGCCATCTCATCCTCTGTCATCCCCTTCCTCTCTTGCCTCCAACCCCTCCCAGCATCATAGTCTTTTCCAATGAGTCAACTCTTCCCATGAGGTGGCCAAAGTACTGGAGTTTCAGCTTTAGCATCATTCCTTCCAAAGAAATCCCAGGGCTGATCTCCTTCAGAATGGACTGGTTGGATCTCCTTGCAGTCCAAGGGACTCTCAAGAGTCTTCTCCAACACCACAGTTCAAAAGCATCAATTCTTTGGCACTCAGCTTTCTTCACAGTCCAACTGTCGCATCCATACATGACCACTGGAAAAAAACATAGCCTTGACTAGATGGACCTTTGTTGGCAAAATAATGTCTCTGCTTTTGAATATGCTATCTAGGTTGGTCATAACTTTCCTTCCAAGGAGTAAGCATCTTTTAATTTCATGGCTGCAATCACCATCTGCAGTGATTTTGGAGCCCCAAAAAATAAAGTCTGACACTGTTTCCACTGTTTCCCCATAGCCACCCCCCAAAACAAGATATAGAGCATTCCCATCATCCAAGACAGTTCCATCATGTCCCTTTCTAGTCAGTGATAAATTTAGTCGGTTCTTAGACTTCATAGGATTGAAACTGTATAGTTTATACAGTCACCTGGTATCCACAGTTTCTGCACTGGCAGATTCAGCCAACCACAGATAATGTACTTTATTTATGATCCGTGGTTGATTGAATCTGCAGATGTGAAAGCTAGTAGGATGAAGGAGCAACTATGGGACTTTGGAAATCCACAAACTTTTGGTATCCAGAGCTGGTCTTGGTCCCAATACCCCCTCGGATATCAAAGGACACCTGCATTTGTCTGTTCCGACTTCTTTCACTCCACATAACATTTTAAGGTTCATAAGCAGTATTTTTTTATCAAGAACTATCCCACCTCTCATTATACAATACCTGTAGTTTGCTTTCACCATGACTTCATGATTCTCCCACAGTGAGAGGTTTCCCATTTGGGACTAAAATTATAGAAATTGTCCATCTAGCAACCACTGAGCATTTGATTGTAATAATAAAGTCTCACCAAACGTTATTGTTGAGTTTTAAAAAAACACCTTTGAAGCTAGTTTATTTTCTTTTGCTGACTGGCTTTATGAGTTACTTAATTGCACATTCTGGATTTTCTCACAGTGCCTCTTAACACTGAACACTTTAAAACAAGAAATTTTCTCAAGCAAAAATGAACAGCAATAGCAGCAACATCTTTAAGACGAAGAAGTATTATTCAGTATACTTGCATTCAAACATGCAATTTTCCTCAACCTACTTTTTTATTCTTGGCAGCAGTCCTAGCAAAGGTAGACATTTTATTGAGAAAAACACACACACAGCCAGAATCAGATTCCAGCCTCCTGCCAGCTAACCCAGCTAATAAATGTTCCTCTGTTAGCTATACCTGCCAATAGATAATGAGGCTCTTGATCAGCTTCTGACCTCAGGGACCCAAATGGGAAGGGTCACACAACTGAGTCCTCTTACTACCTTGGTTTCTATATCTCTGAGATGTAAGAGTTCCAGAAATTAGATTGCAGACTACGCCTTTAAGATTGGGACTTCCCTGGTGATCCAGTGGTTGAGAATCCACCTGCCAATGCAGGGGACACAGGTTCAATCCCTGGTCCAAGAAGATCCTTAATCCTATGTGCTACAACCACTGAGCCTGTGCCTTACAACAAGGGGAGCCACCACAATGAGAAGCCTGTGCACCACAACTACAGAGTATCCCCCACTTGCCACGGTACAGAAAGCCCATGCAGCAAAAGAGACCTAGCCCAGCCAAAAATGAATAATAAATAATAAATAAAAATGTGTTTTAAAAATAAAATAAGGCTGAGGCTTAAACTCTAATGCTCCAGTCAACATCTGCAGCTCCTTTTCAGTAGGGCTGTCTATTCCATTACACACACTGACAGTATGAGTACTTAGTACATGTAGGGAGTCAGCAGGACCACCTGCATTTGGTCCCTCCCATGCACCTGATGTCAGGGCCTATCACTTTGAAAACTGGGTTTGAGAAATTTTTGTTTAGGCAGGAATTTGTTTTCACTTCAGTTTTTATTTTTCATCTCTGAGAGTAGGTGGTAAAATCATATTTCTCTGTTTATCATGTAAGCTTGGGGATAAACTGCTATAGAAGCTAGTTTGGTAATACTGAAGAATTTTAAGAGAGTAGAAAATG
This sequence comes from Budorcas taxicolor, assembly GCF_023091745.1. Taxonomy (NCBI): domain Eukaryota; kingdom Metazoa; phylum Chordata; class Mammalia; order Artiodactyla; family Bovidae; genus Budorcas; species Budorcas taxicolor. Next base: position 18,445,815 of record NC_068910.1, on the reverse strand, counting down.
TGAAACTGTCTGTTTGTAATTGGAAGCTTGCCCTAAGAGGCAGATAATGGCATGTCCAAGGGGATAAACATTCTGCCATTGTATTCCCTATACCTACCCCAAGGCTGGGCATAGAGAGATACTCAATAAATACTTGTGGAATCAAGGGCATTTTGTATGTCCAAAATAAAGGAAAATAGCACAGGTATTTTAAAAGGAGCAATAGGCAGACACTCCTTTCACTGACAAAGTGCAGAATAATTATGGAAGAAGCAGGAAGACAGCAAAAATACACTTTGTGGAAAAAATGTTTATGTCAAGAAAATTTCTAAGTGAGTCTAATGCTTTGTAAGACCAAAAAAAATCAAGCTATAAGTTTTATGCTTTTTACTCAGTTTCAAATTTAAACATTCATAGTACATGATTTTATCATGTATAATTACTGAGTGACAGTCACATACAGATTTATTCAGTACCGTTGGGTGGAAAAGAGCTCTAACAGACATTCACTAATATTAAGCCCACACTTAGGTATTAGAGTCTTAATCAAGAAATGATCACCTTTCTCATGAATACTGTTGTTGATGGTGCAAGTTGTTAAAGATGCGAAGAAATACTATTTTGAATAACAAGTTGTGTTTCTAACTTTAAAAAGTGACAGTTTTATCTGCCACATTTTGACTAACTTTGCTTGATCTAATCCTGTGTTTTCCTGCATGGCCATTGTACCAACTGAGGCAGGGACATAGTGGAGAAGGAACAAGGGGGAGCACGTGCCTTGTGTCTTTTTCTCCAACATGCAAGCAAGCTCTTACCGGCTTCCAGGCCCATGCATTTCCTTTTCTCTCTCCCTGAAATGCCCCATTCCCACCACTTCATAAGACCAGCTCACTGTCATCCTTTAAGTTCTTCCTGGAGAACCCCATGGCCAGAGGAGTCCGGCGGGCTACAGTTCATAGGGTCACAAAGAGTCAGACATGACTAAAGAGACTTAGTACGTACATACATATGTAAGTTCTTGCTCTAGTGTTTTCCTCAGAGAGGCACTCCCTGACCACTCTCAGTCTACAGTGGCTGCGTTAGTGGCCCTCCACCTCATCACAGTCAACTGTTCAGTTGTCTATTCTCTGTTAACTTGTTAATTGTCTATTTCCTTCATTTGAATGGAAGCTCTCTGAGGCCAAGGACTCTCTGTCTCAAGTGTCAGCACATAGTGGGCACCCAATAAATATTTGAAGAAGAAATGAATAAATGTATGAACTTACCACTTCTATTTATAAAACACTTTAAGTGCACACAATGTGAAGAATCAGCATAAGGCTATTTCTAAACATAGCCTCCCAAAGCTCAGTGGAGACAGAAGGTAATTAGTTGCAATCTTGCAGGTTCTTTGGCTATTTCTTTGCATTTCCATTGGTGATGGGATAGTTATACAGTAGACAGCAGCTCAGACAACATGGGTTTGGCTCACATGAGAAACTCAGGTGGAAATAAAAGGGCTGCTTCTCTGCTGTTTCTGGCAGAGTTCGCATAAGGTACTATGCCATAACTCGTAGTGACATTTAGTAGTCTGTAGTCAACCCTGTAGACACATCAGAGGTTGAGAAACCAGAAAATGTGCTACAGAAGGTTAAAGTGTGGTGCCTGTGACATCAGCCTTTTCTTCAAAGTGCCTAAAGCATCTAAATATATTCATAGTAGTTTTTTTTTTTGCTACATTAATTCTCATAGTAATTAATGTTCATTATATAAAACTGAAAAAACTTCCCCAAAGCATTAAGATATCCAAAGAAGACTATCATAACATGTTTCCATAATGCAGTGTGACTTTGCAATGAGAACATCTAAATGTCAATACCATTTTGGCTACTTATTGGTTTTTTGATTAGGACAGATTGCAAATGGTCACAAATTTTTCCCATCCCTATATGCAAGCCCCCCTGCAACATGACTATGCCACTCTTATAATCAAGAGGAAGGATCTATTTCTCCACCCCTTGAATAAGATCTTGGTCCAGCATGGTTTACTTTATGTAACCAATAGGATATTATCAAACATAACACCAGCAGAAACTTGAAAAATGCTTGGGTATCTGGATTTGGCCACTCATAGAAATTCCTCTACCACCATGTCAACAGGCCTAGGTTGGCATCCTGGAGGATTAGTGACCACTCAGAGTGAGGACCAGCTGTCCCACAGTCCCAGTGAATGCCCAGAGGTGAGAGTGTGGCCATCCTTGACCATTCAGCCCATGCCAGGTCATCTCAGTCCAGAAGAGTCACAGACAAGCCAAAGAATTATGCCAAATAGTGTTCATTGTTTTAAAACACATATATTTTGGTAGCAGAAACTAACTACTACAATGATTCTGGGCAAATCACTTAATCTCTTTAAGCCTCAGTTACCTAATCTGTAGAAAAAAAGATAAACAAAACATACTTCCCATAGGCTTTGCTTCAAATAATGAGAATAAATCTACCTAAAGAAACAAAAGACCTATATATAGAAAACTATAAAAAAATTGATGACGGAAATCAAAGACAACACAAATAAATGGAGAAATATGCCATGTTCATGGATTGGAAGAATCAATATAGTGAAAATGAGTATACTACCCAAAGCAATCTATAGATTCAATGCAATCCCTATCAAGCTACCATCAGTATTTTTCACAGAACTAGAACAAATAGTTTCACAATTTGTATGGAAATACCAAAAAACCTCAAATAGCCAAAGCAATCTTGAGAAAGAAGAATAGTGAGTGATAGTGAAGTCGCGCAGTCATGTCCGACTCTTTGCAACCCCGTGGACTGTAGCCTACCAGGCTTCTCCATCCATGGGATTCTCCAGGCAAGAATACTGGAGTGGGTTACCATTTCCTTCTCCAGGGGATCTTCCCGACCCAGGGATCAAACCCAGGTCTCCCACATTGGAGGCAGACACCTTAACCTCTGAGCCACCAGGGAAGCCCCAGAAAGAAGAATGGAACTGGAAAAGCAAACCTGCTTGACTTCAGACTATACTACAAAGCTACAGTCATCAAGACAGTATGGTACTGGGACAAAGACAGAAATATAGATCAATGGAACAAAATAGAAAGCCCAGAGATAAATCCACACACATATGGACACCTTATCTTTGACAAAGGGGACACGAATATACAATGGAGAAAAGACAATGTCTTTAACAAGTGGTGCCGGGGAAACTGGTCAACCACCTGTAAAAGAATGAAACTAGAACACTTTCTAACACCATACACAAAAACAAACAAAATGGATTAAAGATCTTAATGTAAGACCAGGAACTAAAAAACTCCTAGAGGAAAACATAGGCAAAAACTCTCTGACATCAATCACAGTAGGATCCTCTATGACCTACCTGCCAGAGTAATGGAAATAAAAACAAAAATAAACAAATGGGACCTAATAAAACTTAAAAGCTTTTGCACAATGAAGGAAACTATAAGCAAGGTGAAAAGACAGCCTTCAGAATGGGAGAAAATAATAGCAAATGAAGCTACTGACAAAGAATTAATCTCAAAAATATACAAGCAGCTCATGCAGCTCAATACCAGAAAAATAAATGACCCAATCAAAAAATGGGCCAAAGAACTAAACAGATATTTCTCCAAAGAAGACATATAGATGGCTAACAAACACATGAAAAGATGCTCAGCATCACTCATTACCAGAAAAATGCAAATCAAAACCACAATGAGGTACCATCTCACACCAATCAGAATGGCTGCTATCAAAAAGTCTATAAGCAATAAATGCTGGAGAGGGTGCAGAGAAAAGGGAACCCTCTTACACTATTGGTGAGAATGCAAACTAGTACAGCCACTATGGAGAACAGTGTGGAGATTCCTTAAAAAACTGGAAATAGAACTGCCATTTGACCCAGCAATCCCACTGCTGGGCATACACACTGAAGAAACCAGAATTGAAAGAGACACATGTATCCCAATGTTCATTGCAGCACTGTTTACAATAGCTAGGACATGGAAGCAACCTAGATGTCCATCAGCAGACAAATGGATAAGAAAGCTGAGGTACATATACACAATGTAATATTACTCAGCTATTAAAAAGAATGCATATGAATCAGTTCTAATGAGGTGGATGAAACTGGAGCCTATTTTACAGAGTGAAGTAAGTCAGAAAGAAAAACACCAACACAGTATATTAATGCATATATATGGAATTGAGAAAGATGGTAACGATGACCCTATTTGTGAGACAGCTAAAGAAACACACATATAAAGACTTTTGGACTCTGTGGGAGAAGGCAAGGGTGGGATGATTTGGGAAGATAGCATTGAAACATGTTTATTACCATATATGAAATAGATCACCAGTCCAAGTTCAAAGCATGAAACAGGGCACTCAAAGTTGGTGCACTGGGACAACCCTGAGGGATGGGATGGGGAAGGATGTGGGAGGGGGCTTCAGGATGGGGGACACATGTACACCCATGGCTGATTCATGTCAATGTATGGCAAAAAACCCCTACAATATTGTAAGGTAATTAGCCTCCAGTTAGAATAAATTAATTAATTTTTTTAAATATATAAATAATATAAAAATGAAATGAGATAATCTTTGAAAAGATTTAACATCATTCCTGGCACATCAGTTCAGTTCAGTTCAGTCGCTCAGTCATGTCCAACTCTTTGTGACCCCATGGACTGCAGCCCACCAGGCTTCTCTGTCCATGAGGATTCTCCAGGCAAGAATACTGGAGTGGGTTGCCATGCCCTCCTCCAGGGGATCGTCCCAACCCAGGGATCTAACTCAGGTCTCCCATATTGCAGGTAAATTCTTTACCGACTGGCCACAGGGAAAGCCCTAATATTATATTACCTAATATTTATCCACAACATAAAACCATTTCCCCATTTCTTATTACTTAGGGTGCTTCAAAAATTTGAATTTTTCTAAATAACCTCATCAGGATCTCATAGAAGCACCCCCTCTGCCATACTGAAATGGAAGATGGCTTTTCCAGGGCATTTGGGAACTTCCATGAAGCTGCTTCAAGGAGAAATAAGGAAGAGTATTCCCATGGAGAAAACCAAAAACTTCTAGTTTATCCAACAGAACTGTTTGTTTTTAGCAGTCAGTTTGAGAGATCCCCAGGGCCTAAAAGTGATGCTCTGAGCAGACCTATGCTCTTTCTGGCAAAGAAGTCCCTTGTTGCTTCCTATCACATGTTTCTGTTCTGAGACTAAGAAGCTCCTGTTTATGGCAACTCTAGAATGAAGAGGGCTGTTTCCCAAAGTACTGGAGATGGCTCTACAGATTTTTAGAAAGCCCTTCCCTGGGATGAGGTCTGTATCATCCTCCAAGCAGACTCTAGCAGTTGTCAGAACCCCTGACAGATGCCTGCAGATCCTTGTTGGTCAGTAGCTCAGGGGCTGAGTGGCTGGGGCTAAAAGTCACAGCCACAGCATACCAGGCACACTAACTTCCTGTGGTGATTCTAGTGACCACACTTTCAGAGGTCCTGTTGGAAGACTAGCTCCTCTGGTGTAGGCAGTTGTCTTTAAGAGTTCCAGAAAGTGCACTTCAGGTCCGGAACCTCATAAAAGAGCTTCCTGAGGTTTGAAGCCGCAGGAAAACAATCAACTGTTGTCCAGAGAAGAAAAAAAGATGAGGATCCCCATAAGGAATAGAAAACTGTGAGCTTCATGACAAAGACCAAACGAGCTGGAGATTATTTCTGGTGTGTGTCTCTAGCCTTAGGATTAAAGATAATAGGGATGATGAAACAAAATCAGACATTCCATGCATTTATGAATTGGTAAGCCTTTTCTTACCACAGTCTGTGCTAAATCATTTTAGTGTCTACTTCTTAGCAACTTGTTATGCATTCCAGCCATGCTATCTGCTTTGACCTACTTTCCTTACTTTGTAAGGGAAAAAACTGCAGGAACTAGATTCAGTCAATATCCAAGTTCCAACCAATTATCAAGCTGGCCGAACCACAGCTTCTGCCACCAGTTTTTGCCACAGACCATCAAGAAAAATACATTCTTATTCTTCTTATTCTTATTTATATATGCTGTCATTCTATATGCTTTACAGAATTTTGTTGGTAAATCCAGTACAGTGAAAACAGATGACAATGGATTTACTCAGCAACTGCTTTTCTTAGTTCTCTGTAGTGCAGTCGGAGTTCCTCTCTGTAGAGAGGAACCCCTCCAGAAATATCAACATGCTTGCCTAGGTCACAAATCCAATGCCACAACTTTCACTGTCAGTCTTAAGGCACTTACGTGTCCACTTACTCGAGCAACAGACACATGTTGATATGTTCATTTTATTTGAAACTTATCCTATGCCTATTTTCAAAAAATACCCAAGGCAACTTACAATGAGAGATGTATAAGATAGTGCAACCAAGAAACAACAGAAAGGAGATACCAAGAACCATGCCAAGAGAGCAGAAGTATACACATTACAACTACACTAAAATGGGGGCATATGGATGCTGTGTGCTAAGTCGCTTCAGTCATATCCAACTCATTGCAACCCTATGGACTGTAGCCTGCCAGGCTACATGTTAACTTTATCTCTGACAGCACAGGAAACATTGTGATCTGTTGGAATAGTCAAAGATTTGGATTAAGACAAATAGAGTTCAGATCACTTAATGGGAAAATTCAGGTAAGTTACCAACTCTTTCTGAATTCCAGTTTTTTCTACCCCAACACTTATAACAGGCATGGCATAGAATTGTTATGAGGAGTAAAATGACAACACAGATGCAATAAAAAATAAATACAAGGGTGATAACCATGTACCATGTGCCAGGCACTTTGCACATATCACTTCCTTCTGACAAGGATTCTATGATTCTTGACTACTATTCCAGTTTTCAATCATTTGAAAAGTGACACATAGAAAGTCTAATGAGATGTCAAAGGTCACAAACAAGTACAAGCAAAGTCAGTATTTGGAGCTGGGGATCTGGCTCTAAAGTCCGTGCTCTTATCCCTTCTTCTATACTAGCTCTCATTAACTCAAATGAGATAGCGCAATAAGGGAATGGGAGGTATTTCCGTCACTCTGTTCAGTTTCCTGGTAGCCAAAGAAAAGAGGGAAATATTTTATATATAATAAATATATAGTATATACATTGTAGTATAAATCATATAATAAAACAAACTACCCTTAGGATGGGCTTTCCCCCATGGCTGAGCAGTAAAGAATCTGCCTGCAATGCAGGAAATTCAGGAGACCTGGGTTCAATCCTTGGGTCAGGAAGATCCCCTGGAGAATGGAATGGTTACCCACTCCAGCATTCTTTCCTAGAGCAGCTCATGGACAGTGGAGCCTGGCAGGGGGCCATGGGGTCACACAGCTGAAGCGACTTGGCACGGACGCTTGCATGCACACACCCTTAGGAAAGACCTTACTGCCAATACTGGTATTAAGTTACTATATCCTGGGATGCTTGATCACCAAATAGAGTCCTGGCTCCTAATCTTGACCTAGTAAAGATGTATCTTTGGGCAAAGTGGTGGTGTGATGACCTGAACCAACAAGTTCCACGGGAGATTCTTGGGGATGCTAACGACTGTCAACCCCTGAGCTCTGCCTTTTCCCAAAACTTGATCTCGTTGGTGAGTTGAAATGCAAGTGGGCTAATCCACACCCACAGCTTCACTTACTGAAAATTATCTTCCTCAACTTCTTCACCCACCAGACTTCCCCAGGGGATGTCCATTACCTATTCTGGCTGCTGGTCAGACAGCATGCATCAGCAAAAATTTGCCATCATTTAAGTTACTTTGGGGCATAGAAATAGGTTATTTGAGGAGAAGGAAATTTAACAATTTCCACCATATGTTTAAACAAGAAACCCTCTCACCAGAAAGGGGATGATTCCGCTCAGAACTGCCGGAAGCCATCAAGAGCCAACACCAAGGGAGTAGTCTACAGAGAGCTGTAACACCAAGATGAGAGATTTAAGCACCGTTTATTCTGAATCAGAGGCCTGTATTATGCACTTGAAGATTTTCTAAGTCCTAAAGGTAAAAGCAAATAGTTCATCCACTGTTTCAACTTACAGAATCTGGCTTTCAGGATATCTGTGGAAAGGAATATAGCTGAAAGAAACTGAGTCAGCTCTTTCTCTTAAGAAATCATTCAAAGGGAATGGGAACAGCTGTACTTTATGCAACTCTGGACAATATGGTCACTAGGGACACTGCTAAGCAGTGGACCTTATAAATATCTCTAGTTCAAAGAGGAAACTGAGCCCCACCCCAACATATGCACACACACACATACTAACATTTACACACATACACACACTGAGTACTGTGGTCAATTTAAGCTTTAAAATATTAAAAGTGGACAGTGGGTTTAAAAGCTGTTGTGCATTTTGAATTTATAGTAAAAAAAGGTTGCTACTTTGAAAGTTACCACTCAGAGGGAGAGGGAGAGGGTGGGATGATTTGGGAGAATGGCATTGAAACATGTATACTATCATGTAAGAATCGAATCGCCAGTCTATGTCTGATGCAGGATACAGCATGCTTGGGGCTGGTGCATGGGGATGACCCAGAGGGATGTTATGGGGAGGGAGGTGGGAGGAGGGTTCATGTTTGGGAACACATGTACACCCGTGATGGATTCATGTCAATGTATGGCAAAACCAATACAGTATTGTAAAGTAAAATAAAGTAAAAATAAAATTAAATTAAATTAAATTAAAAAAATAAATAAAAGATAAGTAATAAGAATGTTAAAGACCCTAAGAAAAAAATTAAAAAATAAAACTTACCAGCAAGTATAGGTCACCCATTAAGATCTGCTTCACACCTTAAGCACAAGGTTATCCAACCTAACACAGCGTGTGGCCAATCAGCAACTTCAGTTCAGTTCAGTCACTCAGTCGTGTCTGACTCTTTGTGACTCTATTTCTCCCAGCAATCTTGATTCCAGCTTGTGCTTCATTCAGCCCAGCATTTTGCACGATATACTCTGCATATAAGTTAAATAAGCAGGGTGACAATATACAGCCTTGACGTACTCCTTTCCCAATTAGGAGCCAGTCTGTTGTTCCATGTGCAGTTCTAACTGTTGCTTCTTGAGCTGCATACAGATTTCTCAGGAGGCAGGTCATGTGGTCTGGTATTGCCATCTCTTTAAGAATTTCACACAGTTTGTTGTGATCCACACAGTCAAAGGCTTTGGTGTAGTCAATAAAGCAGAAGTAGATGTTTTTTTCTGAAACTCTCTTGCTTTTTCAATGATACAACAGATGTTGGCAATTTGCTCGCTGGTTCCTCTGCCTTTTCTAAATCCAGCTTGAACATCTGGAAGTTCACAGTTGATGCCCTGCTGAAGCCTGGCTTGGAGAATTTTGAGCATTACTTTGCTAGTGGGTGAGGTGAGTGCAATTGTGTGGTAGTTTGAACATTCTTTGGCATTGCCTTTCTTTGGGATTGGAATGTAAACTGACCTTTTCTCATCCTGTGGCCACTGCTGAGTTTTCCAAATTTACTGGCATATTGAGTGCAGCACTTGAACAGCATTATCTTCCAGGATTTGAAACAGCTCAACTGGAATTCCATCACCTCCACTAGCTTTGTTCATACTGATGCTTCTTAAGGCCCACTTGACTTCACATTCCAGGATGTCTGGCTCTAGGTGAGTGATCACACCATCATGGTTATCTGGGTCATGAAGATCTTTTCTGTATAGTTCTTCTGGGTATTCTTGCCACCTCTTCTTAATATCTTCTACTTCCGTTAGGTCCATACCGTTTCTGTTCTTTATTGTGCACATCTTTGCATGAAATATTCCCTTGGTATCTCTAATTTTCTTAAAGACATCTCTAGTCTTTCCCATTCTATTGTTTTCCTCTATTTCTTTGCACTGATCACTGAGGAAGGCTTTCCTGTCTCTCCTTGCTATTCTTTGGAACTCTGCATTCAAATGGTTATATCTTTCCTTTTCTCCTTTGATTAGGAACTTAGTAAATCTTTTTTAGATAAATGAATAAGTAAATAGATGAACTAGTGGATAGCACTTATGTGTTTAGACAAAACCCCAAAGTATAAGACAAAATTGAGAAATCTATATAATCTCCACGAAGAGGGTATCAGTTCTTGGTGTTGTAAGAGAAACTTGGTCTTCCCTGGTGGCTCAGATGGTAAAGTGTCTGCCTGCAACACAGGAGACCTGGGTTTGACCCCTGGGTTGGGAAAATCCCCTGGAGAAGGAAATGGCAACCCACTCCAGTACTCTTGCCTGAAAAATTCCATGGAAAGAGGAGCCTGGTAGGCTATAGTCTATGGGGTTGCAAAGAGTCGGACACAACTGAGCGACTTCACTTTCTTTCACTTTCAGGTAGGACTAATGCTAAAAACAAAACAAAACAAAACAAAACAAAAAAACCTGCCTGCCAGTACAGGACAAATAAGAGACACAGTTTCAATAGCTGGGTTGGGAAGATTCCCCTGGAGAAGGAAATGGAAACCCATTCCAGTATTCTTGCCTGGAGGATCCCATGGACAGGGGAGCCTGAAGGGCTACCGTCCATGGGATTGCAAAGAGTCGGACAAGACTGAAGTGACTGAGCATAGCACATATAATCTCTAGGGAGATTCTTTACCAGTTCTTGGTGTTGTAAGAAAAACAACTTAGTCTAGATATTCTCCTTAATTATGCTGAGCATAGAGTTATATTTGAGGGATAACTATGTAAACTCTAAAGACATTTTTTAATGTATAAAAATAAGAGAAAATGCCTTCATCATAAAATATCACCAGCAGACTTGAAATACAAAAATGCATTAGCAACTTGGCAAAAAGAAAAACAAAAAACCCACTAGATTCTCAATACCATACCCTTTACATTTTAAGTGAAACTATTTTGTGTTTTTCAATATTAATTTGCTTTTGTGACTATTCTTTCCTTCTGATATCTCTCCCTTTTTCTCCACTCCACCTCTACTGTGTGTGACATTAAAGAGAATGAAAATTAGAGTTTTTACATCAAAACTGAGACACAGCCATAAGGGAAATTTCCATTGTATGTATTGTATATCAAAATTGTCTCTTATACTCTCTCTATACTTGGTGACATCCACTCATTCAACAACTCATTATATTTAGTGGGTATCTCAACAAATATTCACTGAGCACTCACCACGTGGCAAGCAGTGTGCTAGATACTAGAGGTGGAACAGAAAACTCTTTCCCCACAAGATCATGGAGGTCATAGACATTAAATGATCACACATTAATAAGTTCATGGAGATTGTGATTTGGATCATGAAGCCAAGTATAGATCAATTCTTTTAATGATAACACCACTTGATGCAGAAACATGGACTTGATCCTAGGTTTGTGGGCAACTACTCTAGGGTTTTCTAGGGTTCTCCTCTAGAAATGAGGTAAGATCTTTCATAAATGGTAATTAGGGCCATGCTGAGGAGAAAAGCTTTAAGTGAGGCAAGGATAGATGCTGAATGACCAATGAGGAGTCTGTTTCAGTGTTATTATCCAACAAATACCATATTCCAGGTGACACATGATTGTGGCCTGGTCCAGAGAGGCAACAGTAGAGATGGTGAGAGTAAAGTAATGATGACAACAATAACCAGGAGTCCCATTTGCAGTGCCATCCTCTGTGCTTAGACACTGTCAATGATTGACTCATTTCAGTCTCACAATCCTGATAATGAGGTACTGTTTTCATCTTAATTTTATTATCAAGGAAACTGGGGCACAAGGAGGTTCAGGAAGCTGTTTGAGGCCATAAACCTAGCACTTAGCAGCAATAAGAAATCATAGAACCAGTCTCCAAAGCTCAAACCCTTAACCATTCTATGAACCAATCTAAATTAAATTCTAATTTAATTTCTAAATTAAATTAGATCTTCTTCTGAATGCTCAGTCAGCTACCTGGTTTTCATGGTCCTGGCAGTTTATCTATTCCCTGCCCACTCCTTCCACTACTATTCAACAGGTTAAATATTTCCTTATGTATCAGCTCAAGAGGGCACCTTCAGTGGGAATTCTACCTTGTTCTTTATTTTCTATCCTCTTCCCAGCCTCAAAAATGAATGCGTCTTGAAATTGCATGTGTTGACCTATTCTGAAAATTGGCCTGGAATTTCTTCATACGAAATTCTTTTCTGCACAAACCAGGGTCATAGAACAGAGCTCAGTTGTGAATTCTGATGCTTCTATTTGAAAAGATTTGTTAATGTTTAGAATAAATATGATTCATCAAATTACAAGAGATAAGGAAGGACACTACATAATGATCAAAGGATCAATCCAAGAGGAAGACAAAACAATTGTACATATCTATGAGCCTTTGAACTGTGGTGTTGGAGAAGATTCTTGAGGGTCCCTTGGACTGCAAGGAGATCCAACCAGTCCATTCTGAAGGAGATCAATCCTGGGATTTCTTTGGAAGGAATGATGCTAAAGCTGAAGCTCCCGTACTTTGGCCACCTCATGAGAAGAGCTGACTCATTGGAAAAGACTCTGATGCTGGGAGGGATTGGGGGCAGGAGGAGAAGGGGACGACCCAGGATGAGATGGCTGGATGGCATCACTGACTCGATGGACGTGAGTCTGAGTGAACTCCGGGAGATGGTGATGGACAGGGAGGTCTGGCGTGCTGCAATTCATGGGGTCACAAAGAGTCGGACACAACTGAGCGACTGAACTGAACTGAACTGAACTGAACTGATGCACCCAACATAGCAGCAAATGAATACATAATACAAACACTAACAGACATAAAAGGAGAAATTAACAGTAACACAATAATAGTAGGAGACTTTAATACCCCACTCACACCGATGGACAGATCATCAAAACAGAAAATTAATAATGAAACACAAGTCTTAAATTATACATTAGATGAGATGTATCTAATGAGATTATATTGATATCTTCAGGACATTCCATCCAAAGGCAGAAGAATACACCTTCTCAAGTGCACATGGAACATTCTCCAGGATAGACCACATCTTGGGTCACAAATCAAACCTCAGTAAATTTAAGAAAATTGAAATTGTATCAAGCATCTTCTCTGACCACAATGCTATGAGACTAGATATCAATTACACGAAAAAAAAAAACCGTAAGAAACATAAACACATGGAGACTAAACAACACATTTCTAAATAACCAACAAGTTACTGAAGAAATCAAGAGAAATAAAAAAATTTCTAGAAACAAATGACAATGAAAACGTGACAACTCAAAACCTATGGGATGCAGCAAAAGCAGTTCTAAGAGGGAAGTTTACAGCAATACAATCATACCTCAAGAAACAAGAAAAACATCAAATAGGCAACCTAACTTTACACCTAAAGCAACTGGAAAAAGAGGAAAAAAAAAAACAAAATTAGTAAAAGGAAAGAAAGCATAAACATCCAAGCAGAAATAAATGAAAAAAATGAAAGAAACAATAGTAAAGATTAATAAAACTAAAAACTGGTTCTTCAAGAAGATAAACAAAATTGACAAACCTTTAGGTAGACTCATCAAGAAACAAAGAGAGAAGAATCAAGTCAACAAAATTAGAAATGAAAAAGAAGAGGTTACAACAGACAATGCAGAAATACAAAGGATTATAAGAAAGGATTATGAATAACTATATGGCAAGAAAATAGATAACCTGGAAGAAAAGGACAGATTCTTAGAAAAGTTCCATCTTCCAAGACTGACCCAGGAAGAAATAGAAATTATGAACAATCCAATTACAAGCACTGAGACTGAAGCTGTGATCAAAAATCTCCCAAAAAACAAAAGCCCAGGTCCAGACAGCTTCACAGGAGGATTCTATCTAGTATTTAGAGAACTAATGCCTATCCTTCTAAAACTCTTTCAAAAAATTGCAGAGGAAGAACACTTCCAAACTCATTCTACAAGGCCACCATCACCCTGATACCAAAACCAGACAAAAACAACACAAAAAAGAAAACTACAGGCCAATATCACTGATGAAAGCAAAAGTGAAGTTACTCAGTCATATCCGACTCTTTGCGACCCCATGGACTGTAGCATACCAGGCTTCTCCATCCATGGGATTTTCCAGGCAAGAGTACTGAGGTGGGTTGCCATTTCCTTCTCCAGGGATCTTCCCGACCCAGGGATTGAACCCAGGTCTCCTGCACTGTAGGCAGATGCTTTACCCTCTGAGCCACCAGGGAAACACATAGATGCAAAAATCCTCAACAAAATTTTAGCAAACAGAATTCAGCAACATATCAAAAAGCTCATGCACTATGATCAAGCTGGGTTTATTCTAGGGATGCAAGAATCCTTCAATACATGCAAATCAATCAATGTAATACACCATATTAACAAATTGAAAGATAAAAACCATATGATAATCTCAATAGATGCAGAAAAAGCCTTTGACAAAATTCAGCACCCATTTATGAATGAGACTCTTCAAAAAACTGGCATAGAAGGAACCTACCTCAACATAGTAAAGGCCATATATGTAAGCCAACAGCAAACATTATTCTCAATGGTGAAAAACTGAAAGCATTCCTCCTGAGATCAGGAATAAGACAAGGGTGTCTACTTCTACCACTATTATTCAACATAGTTCTTGAAGTCCTAGCTACAGCAATCAGAGAAAAAAAGAAATAAAAGGGATTCAGATTGGAAAAGAAGTAAATCTCTCACTGTTAGCAGATGACATGATACTGTATATAGAAAACCCCAAATATAGTATCAGAAAATTACTAGAACTAATCAGTGAACTTAGCAAAGTTTCAGGATACAAAATCAATACACAGAAATCATTTGCATTTCTATATACTAACAATGAAAAATCAGAAAAAGAAATTAAGGAATCAACTCCATTCACCATTGCAACAAAAAGAATTAAATATCTAGGAATGAATCTAACTAAGGAGACAAATGAACTGTGCACAGACAATTATAAGACACTAATGAAAGAAATCAAAGATGACATGGACCACATCCTTGTCTATCTCAATGAAACTAGGCCATGCCGTATGGGGCCACCCAAGACACATGGGTCATGGTGGAGAGGTCTGACAGAATGCAGTCCACTGGAGAAGGGAATGGCAAACCACTTCAGTATTCTTGCCTTGAGAACCCCATGAACAGTATGAAAAGGCAAAATAATAGGATACTGAAAGAGGAACTCCCCAGGTCAGTAGGTGCCCAATATGCTACTGGAGATCTGTGGAGAAATAACTCCAGAAGAATGAAGGGATGGAGCCAAAGCAAAAACAATACCCAGTTGTGGATGTGACTGGTGACAGAAATAAGGTCCAAGGTTGTAAAGAGCAATATTGCATAGGAACCTGGAATGTCAGGTCCATGAATCAAGGCAAATTGGAAGTAGTCAAACAGGAGATGGCAAGAGTGAACATCAACATTCTAGGAATCAGCGAACTAAAATGGACTGGAATGGGTGAATTTAACTCAGATGACCATTATATCTACTAATGTGGGCAGGAATCCTTAGAAGAAATGGAGTAGCCATCGTGGTCAACAAAAGAGTCTGAAATGCAGTACTTGGATGCAGTCTCAAAAACGACAGAATGATCTCTGTTCATTTCCAAGGCAAACCATTCAATACCACAATAATCCAAGTCTATGCCCCAACCAGTAATGCTGAAGAAGCTGAAGTTGAAGGGTTCTATGATAACCTACAAGGTTCTACAAGACCTTTTAGAACTAACACCCAAAAAAAGATGTCCTTTTCATTATAGGGGACTGGAAAGCAAAAGTAGGAAGTCAAGAAACACCTGGGGTAACAGGTAAATTTGGCCTTGGAATGTGGAATGAAGCAGGGCAAAGGCTAACAGAGTTTTGCCAAGAAAACACACTGGTCATAACAAACATCCTCTTCCAACAACACTTGTAGACAAGACTCTACACATGGACATCACCAGATGGTCAACACCAAAATCAGATTGATTATATTCTTTGCAGTCAAAGATGGAGAAGCTCTATACCGTCAGCAAAAACAAGACAGGGAGCTGACTGTGGCTGAGATCATGAAGTCCTTATTGCCAAATTCAGACTTAAATTGAAGAAAGTAGGGAAAACCACTAGACCCTTCAGGTATGACCTAAGTCAATTTCCTTATGATTATACAGTGGAAGTGAGAAATAGATTTAAGGGACTAGATCTGACAGAGTACCTGATGAACTATGGACGGAGGTTCGTGACATTGTACAGGAGACAGGATCAAGACCATCCCCATGGAAAAGAAATGCAAAAAAGCAAAATGGCTATCTGGGGAGGCCTTACATATAGCTGTGAAAAGAAGAGAAGTGAAAACAAAGGAGAAAAGGAAATATATAACCATGTGAATGCAGAGTTCCAAAGAATAGCAAGAAGAGATAAGAAAGACTTCCTCAGCAATCAGTGCAAAGAAATAGAGGAAAACAACAGAGTGGGAAAGACTAGAGATCTCTTCAAGAAAATTAGAGATATCAAGGGAACATTATATGCAAAGATGGGCTCAATAAAGGACAGAAATGGTGTGGACCTAACAGAAGCAGAAGACATTAAGAAGAGGAGGCAAGAATACACAGAAGAACTGTATAAAAAAGACCTTCATGACCAAGATAATCACAATGGTGTGATCGTTCACCTAGAGCCAGACATCTTGGAATGTGAAGTCAAGTGGGCCTTAGAAAGCATCAGTATGAACAAAGCTAGTGGAGGTGATAGAATTCCAGTTGACCTATTTCAAATCCTGGAAGATGATGCTGTTCAAGTGCTGCACTCAATATGCCAGCACATTTGGAAAACTCAGCAGTGGCCACAGGACTGGAAAAGGTCAGTTTTCATTTCAATCCCAAAGAAAGGCAATGCCAAAGAATGCTCAAACTACTGAATAATTGCACTCATCTCACATGCTAGTAAATTAATGCTCAAAATTCTCCAAGCCAGGCTTCAACAATATGTGAACCGTGAACTTCCAGATGTTGAAGCTGGTTTTAGAAAAGGCAGAGGAGCCAGAGATCAAATTGCCAACATCCACTGGATCATGGAAAAAGGAAGAGAGTTCCAGGAAAAAACATCTATTTCTGCTTTATTGACTATGTCAAAGCCTTTGACTGTGTGGATCACAATAAACTGTGTAAAATTCTGAAAGAGATGGGAATACCAGACCACCTGACCTGCCTCTTGAGAAAACTATATGCAGGTCAGGAAGCAACAGTTAGAACTGGACATGGAACAACAGACTGGTTCCAAAGAGGAAAAGGAGTACATCAAGGCTGTGTATTGTCACCCTGCTTATTTAACTTCTATGCAGAGTACATCATGAGAAATGCTGGGCTGGAAGAAGCACAAGCTGGAAACAAAATTGCCGGGAGAAATATCAGTAACCTCAGCTGTGCAGATGACACCACCCTTATGGCAGAAAGTGAACAGGAACTAAAAAGTCTCTTGAAGAAAGTAAAAGAGGAGAGTGAAAAAGTTGGCTTAAAGCTGAACATTCAGAAAACTGAGATCATGGCATCTGGTCCCATCACTTCATGGAAAAGAGATGGGGAAACAGTGGAAACAGTGTCAGACTTTATTTTGGGGGCCTCCAAAATCACTGCAGATGGTGACTGCAGCCATGAAATTAAAAGACGCTTACTTCTTGGAAGGAAAGTTACAGCCAACCGAGATAGCATATTGAAAAGCAGAGACATTATTTTGCCAACAAAGGTCCATCTAGTCAAGGCTATGGTTTTTCCAGTAGTCATGTATGGATGTGAAAATTGGACTGTGAAGAAAGCTGAGTGCCAAAGAATTGATGCTTTTGAACTGTGGTGTTGGAGAAGACTCTTGAGAGTCCCTTGGACTGCAAGGAGATCCAACCAGTCCATTCTAAAAGGGATCAGTCCTGGGTGTTCATTGAAAGGACTGATACCAAAGCTGAAACTCCAATACTTTGCCACCTCATGCAAAAAGTTGACTCATTGGAAAAGACTCTGATGCTGGGAGGGATTGGGGGCAGGAGGAGAAGGGGATTACCGAGAATGAGATGGCTGGATGGCATCACTGACTCGATGGACATGAGTTTGGGTGAACTCTGGGATTTGGTGATGGACAGGGAGGCCTAGCGTGCTGCAATTCATGGGGTCGCAAAGAGTCAGACACGACTGAGCAACTGAACTAAACTGAATGAAAGAAATCAAAGATGACATAAACAGATGGAGAGATATTCCATGTTCCTGGGTAGGAAGAATCAATATTGTGAAAATGACTATACCACCAAACACAATTTACAGTTTCAGTGCAATCCCTATCAAATTACCAATGGCATTTTTCACAGAGCTAGATCAAAAAATTTCATAATTCATAGGGAAACACAAAAGGTCCTGAATAGACAAAGCAGTCTTGAGAAAGAAGAATGCAGCTGGAGAATCAACCTTCCCGACTTCAGATTATATTACAAAGCTACAGCCATCAAGATAGTATGGTACTGGCACAAAAACAGAAATACACCCATGCACCTGCGGCTGCCTTATTTTTGACAAAGGAGGCAAGAATATTCAATGGGACAAAGACACCCTCTTCAATAAATGGTGCCAGGAAAACGGAACAGCTACATGTAAAAGAATGAAATTAGAACACTTCCTAACATCATACACAAAGATAAACTCAAAATGGATTAAAGGCCTAAATATAAGACCAAAAACTATAAAACTCTTAGAGGAAAACATAGGCAGAACACTCATTGACATAAATCAAAGCAAGATCCTCTATGACCCACCTCCTAGAGTATATGGAAATAAAAACAAAAGCAAACAAGTGGGACCTGATTAAACTTATAAGCTTTTGCACCATAAAGGAAACTATAAGCAAGGTGAAAAAACAACCCTCAGAATGGAAGAAAATAATAGCAAATGAAACAATTGACAAAGGATTAATTTCAAAAATATACAAGCAACTCATACAACTCAATACCAGAAAAACAAACAACCCAATCAAAAATTGGGAAAAAGACCTAAGACACATTTCTCCAAAGAAGATATACAATGGCTAACAAACACATGAAAAGATGCTCAGTATCACTCATTATCAGAGAAAGGTAAATCAAAACTACAATGAGATATTTCTTCACACCGGTCAGAATGGCCCTCATCAAAAAGTCTACAAACAACAAATGCTGGAGAAAAGGGAACACTCTTGCACTGTTGGTGGGAATGTACATTGATACAGCCACTATGGAAGACGGTATGGAGATTCCTTAAAAAACTAGAAATAAAACCACCATAGGATCCAGCAACCCCAATCTTAAGCACATATCCTGAGGAAACCAAAATTGACACATGTAACCCATTGTTCATTGCAGCACTATTTACAATAGCCAGAACATGGAAGCAACCTAGATGTCCATCGACAGATGAATGGATAAAGAAGTTGTGGTACATATGCACAGTAGAATATTACTCAGCCATACAAAGGAATGCATTTGAGTCAGTTCTGATGAGATGGATGAACCTAGAACCTATTACAGGGAGTGAAGTAAGTCAGAAAGAGAAAGATAAATGTAGAATATTACTCAGCCATACAAAGGAATGCATTTGAGTCAGTTCTGATGAGATGGATGAACCTAGAACCTATTACAGGGAGTGAAGTAAGTCAGAAAGAGAAAGATAAATATCATATTCTAACACATATATAGGGAATCTATAAAAATGGCACTGAAGAATTTATTTGCAGGGCAGCAATGGAGAAACAGACCTAGAGAAGAGACTTATGGACATGGGGAGAGGGGAAGAGAGGGTGAGATGCATGGAAAGAGTAACATGGAAACTTACATTACCATATGTAAAATAGATAGCCAAGGGGAATTTGCTGTATGGCTCAGCAAACTGAAACAGGGGCTCTGTATCAACCTAGAGGAGTGGGATGGGGAGGAGATGGGAGGGAGGCTCAAAAGGGAGGGGATATATATAGGTGTGGCTGATTCATGTTGAGGTTTGACAGAAAACAACAAAGTTCTGTAAAGCAATTATTCTTCAATAAAAAATAAATAAATTTTTTTTAAAAATAAATACAATTCATTGATCTTAGGTCATGAATGTGCACTGAAGAAAATTGTTAATTTACTAGGTCACCTCACTATGGAAGCCTGAACAGAAATGTCAGTTTTGAAGTTATGACCCTGTTGCTGAGTTTACCATTTTAGACTGAGTTCCATTAGAATGGACTTGATGGACCAGAGGTGGGCCGACTGTGAGTCGGGTCAGATATTTGCAGACCCAGAGGGCAAGGAGATTCATAGGAGCTTCCAGGTACCTGCAGTGGTTCTGATGAGGTTAGAGAGGAAAGTGCCAGACAGGTCTGCTGGTCAGGAGGAAGGGTAGGGAAGGGAGAGAAAGCTCAACGTGACAGGTGGCATGGCTATGCAGGACCCCATCATTGAGATTCACTCCCCGAAAGGAGGGTTAGGGACAGAAAGATGGTCGGACCTGAGCTGGCGCTAAAACTTGAAGAGAGTGTAGCAGAGTTTTGTGGTAGGCTAGAGACACAAGCATAAAACACACCCTTAGGATAGAAGCTGGAGTAGAGACTGAAGCTTGGTTGCACTGAACACCGTGGTTCATTCAGGCTCCCAGCACTTTCTTGTGCCAGGAATCAACAAAAGATTTTGAGATTCACAAATTAGGCTATTCACCATTTCTGCGTAGGAGGAACTTGTCAGACCAAGTGGAATAGGTGCCCCTTTAGGAGAACAGAGGCACATGATCGTGGCAAGAGTAACACTGAAACAGGTTTGATTCAGTGTTACCTCCTGCCTGTCCTCAGGTCAAGATTATTCTCACACTCTGCTGTCAGATGGCCCTCCTTGGAGATGAGAAGGAATTAGGTTCTAGGTTCCAAATATTTTCCAGACCTTCTGGACAATGCCTGTTACTATGCAATGAAGTCAGACCAGAAGCTCAAAGCTACTCTCCCTATAGACGGAAATCTGAGTCCTCAGAAGAATCATGTTTCTTGCTGGTTCCCAGCTCTTGACCACTGAGGTGACTCTGTCTCAGACTCAGCTTCTCTCGGCCTGTCTCCATCTCTGGCTCCTGCTTCTCTGAGAGCCCCAAACTTGACAAAGAGGCTAGGCCATGCTTATCCTCTGACATGGTTTTCCTCCATCACCCTGGCTCCTCAGGGCCATTGGCCCCATCTCGCCTCCACCTTCTCCTGCACCTGGTTCTGAAACTATCCAGTGGGCCTTTTCTCCAGCCATGCCTAATGCCCCCACCTGCTCCCCACCCTGGCTCTACACTGCATCTCTGCTTCTCTACAATATCACAACTGACCTGCTAAAATCAATTGCAGAGCTAAGAACACTTAGTGTTCCAGAGCAGGGCAGTGAGACTGCTGTACCTTTGGGGGAATCTCTTAGCATCCTGAGATTAGACTTTCTTAAGACACTAGAACTGGAAGCGCCTGTTTGGCCCAATATCCTGAAGCTCAGCGTTGAGAGAGAACATGGGGCAAAATTAGTCTAGAACTCCTGCACACACTGTGTTGTCTCTGTAAATGGAGCTACTAGGTAGAAGTTTTGACAATTACAACAAGTGAATCTCTTGTTCAGGATTTACCGCTTCCTTTTTTCATTCTTGTCCCTCCCCTGCCAACTCCATCTGAGAGCCAGAGTGACCTTAAAAGATAAAACAGTTCACAAGTTAGTCTCCTACTCATAATTCCCAATGCCCTTCCATAACACTGAGAATAAAATCCTGACTCCTTCCCATGGGCCCGCCAGTGCTGGTTGCCGCTGATCTTCCCCATGCTATCTCCTGCCCCTGCCTCCCGCCACCACTACCGCTTCTTACTGTGTTGCAGCCACATGAGCTTTTCTCTCATCCTCAAACACACCAAGCTGTCCCCGCCTCTGTGCTGGGAACACTCGTCCCCCAGATGCTGGTTTTTCTCCCCTTTTGCTGAACTGCCCTCCTCAGAGATGTCTTCCTGTAACCTCCTCCTGAAACCTTCTGTAACCTCCTCCCCACACCCCCACTCTGTTCGCCCATTACCAGCTTCATTTTTCCATGGAACTCTGTACTAGCTGAGGTGATCTCACATATTAGGTTGTCTTTGTTTGTTTGTCTCCTTCTACTACCAAGTACATTTCCTGAGGGCAGGTGTCAGTTTGCATGCAGCACTGTATCCCAGCACCCGGAATAATAACTAGCAATCATAGTAGGTACTTGGGTTGAAGCTCCCCTGATGGCTCAGCGGGCAAAGAATCTGCCTGCAACGCAGGAGACATAGGAGATGCAGGTTCGATCCCTGGGTCAGGAAGATCCTCTGGAGGAGGAAATGGCAACCTACTCCAGTATTCTTGCAGGAAAATTCCATGGGTAGAGGACCCTGGTGGGGTACAGTCCATGGATTTGAAGAGTCGGACACAACTGAACAACTAACACTTTCACAGTAGGTACTCAAATATTCATTTAAAAAATGAAAAAAAAATCACAAAATGACCACAGGCTTCTCCTCTGGAATGAATGTGTTGTGATAAGCTTTCAGTTTACAGGTTCTAGAAGTAAATCATACAAAAAACAAGAGGAAAAAATTTTGTTTGCCCCTGTAGTTGTTTTAATAAGAACTAAAATATGTAGTTACTAAGTCGCATCTTATACATGATATTTTAACTCTATACTCCATAAAAAGAAAATTGTTACTGCCAAAATTACAGGAATGTGGTTTTGATTTAAAATAATGTAGAAACAGTTCTAATAAGTTGTTAAATCTAGTTTATTTCTGAGACTTCAGTGAATTTTTCTTTTCACGAAATTATTACTTAAAGTTCTAGTTAGTGAATTAATGTCAATAATTTAAATGAATTTATTTTTGTGCAATTATCTTGGATTGGAAGGCAATAAAACAGTTGGAATTACTTTTTACAAATTGCACATTCTTCCCCCTTCATATACCCTACTGTTAACGTTAGGGAAAGTTACTGCAGTAATTTCATATTTAAAGTGGAAGTATTTGGTTTAAGGGGAATTACAGAGCTAAAAAGAATCCACATGCTTGGTCACTTTCACCTTTAAGAAAATAAAAACACCAAGAGGTCGTAATTCCTTAATAAATGATATTCAATCACGTTCTATGTATTTGGATTTTGTTTTAAAGAAATAAGATTGGGGAGAAAGCATCCCAGAGACAGAAGCTGAACTTTGAGAAGATAAATAAATTAATGCATAATGCATTTTTAAACTCATGAATAGCTAATCAGTTCCTTAACCTGTGGAAGTATTGGGCATTTTTCCCCTTGGAGAGACAGGGTTTAGCTAGTGTCTTGGAATGTAAAGGCAGTTATAGGAAAGGGTTCGTGATTAAAAAAGAAAAAATATTCCTCTGAAATTTCTGTGTTAAACTAGTGGACAATTTAGTGAAATTGGAAGATAATATTAAAATATTATGGGCAACAGATGAGAAGCTGATGTATCCTTAGGCTGCAAACCATGCTCTGGAAATAGCAAAAATTAATGATGACAAAGTCAATGAGCAAATGCAAAGGAAAAGGCTTGTTAAACTGATTTATCTTCTATGAAAAAGTAGAGCAGATTAGACATACCTTATGTACCTTGAGGATAATGACACTGATCTTTTTGAATTTGGAATCAAAATACATTAAAGCAAATCATGAATATAAAACAGGAGGGTGAAACAGACTTTATAAATGGGGCTCTTGTTTGGATACTCAGCCCATGCCAGAGTGGACTTTGGGTGGACACAGATTTCTCTTGTTAATAGTCATTCATACCACTGACTTACACGGGGCACATCCTACTCTGCCTACCTTCAAAATGAAAGCCATGTAGAGAATAGGGTGGTGTAACAGAATAATGAATGCTAGTTAGAATCATACAGGCTGGAGCCAAAATTAGCCTTTCCTGAATCAATCTGTTCACATCATTTAGCATATGTTTTTATCATTGTTGTTTAGTTTCTAAGACATGTCCAATCTTTGCGATCCAATGGACTGTAGCCCACCAGGCTGCCCTGTCTGTGGGATTTTAAAGGCAAGAATACTGGAGTGGGTTGCCATTTCCTCCTCCGGGGGATCTTCCCAACCCAGGAATTGAACCCACTTCTCCGGCTTAGTAGGCAGTCTCCTGCACTACAGGCAGATCCTTTACCACTAAGCCACCTGGGATTAACCCGTACATTATATTAACTGAGGTAAAAAATACATATATACAAGTGTCTCTCAGCACAAAATCTTGCAGGAATACACAGATATCAGCCAAATGTAAATAAATCTAATCCTAAATCTATGAGTACTAATAGTGAGACCTAAAGTCACTTAACTTTCACAACTCTATGAGGAATACACTAATATTAGCCATATTTTGCAAATGAAGAAAACAAGACACAGAGTTCAGGAACTCTATCCAAGAACAGACAGCTGATACCTGGCAAAATCACACCTGAATCCAGGTACTCTGGCTCCATATTTCATACTCTTAACCATGACACAATTATATAATCCCTATGGAAATTCTTGTACTTATTTATCTGTCATCCTTTTTACATGAACAAACTTAGATCTCTCATGAAAAAGCCATGGAACCCTGATGCATGGACATGAGCATGGGGGTTAGGGTGTCTCTGCTCAGATAGAAGCTGTGTATGCCCTCCTGCTATTTCTCACCAAAACACTTATCAGGCCTTCCCCATGCAGTGCATTGTCCTCAAATAATTCATCAGTAATTACAGTCTTTTAAAATCACATTTTAAATCTCCAAAATACATTCTTTTTATCAGAAAGCTGTTTGTTTTCACTCATATATACGGAATTTTCACCTGAGACTTCTACTTTCAACTGTATGTCTTATTTGATGTGGCTTTTATGCACGCACTTAAAAATCTTGAGAACCCAGTTATCATTTCTACAAAGACAGTTAACATCTCTACATAAAAAAACTATGACCTGATAGAGAGTGTGGCCCACACACTGGCACCACAGATGGTATTACTCAATATGCCCAAAGAACCCAGGACACCCTTTGGATCTGTTATAAATGTACTTAAGCCAAATTTACTGAAAATGTTTGAGATGTCCTTCAGTTGCTTTTGACCAACGCAGCTCTACATTTTTCAGCAATATAAATGAAGTAGGTCCCTGAAACTAATGTAGACACAGATTAAAATGGAATTCCCTAATGTGTAGCATTCAGTATCTATTTTACAACATTAATTCAATTATTCTTGAGAGGAAGGGGTGGAGGGAAAACAACAACAACAACAGACCTTTTAAAGCCATGCACAAAAGAAGAGAGCCGCCGCTCGAGGTCTTTCTTTAAAATCCTTCACTTCTATAGCTCTGGCAGCAAACCCCAGCACCTGTGCTTAGGCATTTATGTAATTCTGGGAGGACAGAGCACATATTAGCCTCAGCTACTGACTTTGATAGATCACCTGAGCTCTATAGAATGTGAAAGCATATTGCAAGGAGAAATGCAATGTTGTCTGTGATAACACTTTCAGGTCTCCAGAGAAAGCACATACTTAAATATGGCAAAAGCCTAAGAGTGAGACTGTCAGAATAGCCAGGGTCATTTCAGCTCCCCCAAGTGGCAGACAGTGGTAGATGGTGACCTATCTGCCTTCATGCTTCTGAAAACCATCCACATGCAGACCACTGCATGCCACTGATCATCTGGTCTGTAGAGAGTCATCGGCTGCTCTGGTCTAAAGGGGATCTACCATACCAAGCTTGTTTGTTTTACTGTTTGTTTTCATATGAAAGCCATACCATGAGCACGACACTTTCCATCTGACCATGGTACAAAGATGAATTTATACGCATCAATTGGTACTTAACAGTAGCATATAGGTAACTCCACCTTCTCATCTTGTTCGGCAACACTTTTACACTTTAATGATATTGAAGAGAGAATGTTGTACTAAACTCAAAATATCAATTTAAGTGCTAACTCATCCACTAATTAACTGTGTGACCTTGAACTTGGCCTCTTTGAAGCTAATAACCTTTGCTTCATCTGTATTCCTGCGGAGAATGATCCAATGAACTAATAATGTACTGAAAACGTTTTTAAAAGGTAAAGTGAAATTTTTCAGTAATAGTGCTGCTATTGGGCTTCCCCCCTGGCTCAGCAGTAAAGAATGCACCTGCAGTGCAGGAGACCCGGCTTCGATCCCTGAGTCAGGAAGAACTCTTGGAGGAGGGCACGGCAACCTACTTCAGTATTCTGGCCTGGAGAATCCCACCGACAGAGACACCTGTCAGGCTACAGTCCGTAGGGTCACAAAGAGTCAGACATGACTGAAGCATGCATTGAAAAAATAACGATTAAATATAAAAGTAATCCAAAATATGCCCTTTATATAGTTTTCCATTTTAATATGCATACACACATATAACTGAAACATAAGCTTACAATATAATCTCTGCATGTCTATTCATTTATCTGTCCTGAACCTGTTCTGAACTTCAGGTCTTACATGTTCTGTGCATGCATAACCAGGCCCATCCAGGTTATTGTAGAAAAATTTATTTTCAGAATAATCAACACTCATTTTTCTTCCTAATTCTACTATTTAGCTGAGCTAGAGATAATCTTCACAGGAAAAATTTTTTTCCTTAAAACACAATTCATTATGTCCAAAAATAGCCACAATCCATTTTAGAACTGAGTTAATGATAGATTTTCCTGATCAGAATTCCCCCTTTAGTAATTTAGTAGGAAAATGTTTACTTCTGGAAAATGCCTGTTTCCCAGGGATTATTAATCATACTTTATTGGGAAGTAATCAGTAACATAGTTTGCTTTCCTACCCCTTTCAGAAAATTTAAATGCTGAGATATTCATTTTTGCTATGAAAATCTACCCAGTAATTACCATATTTACTTTTCATTTATGGGGGAATAATCTGTTTTAATTAAGCCTAACTGAAGAACTTTTATCAGATGTAATTATCCCTTTCGATAAATATGTCTCCACTAATTACATTTAACCATGGGATTTATAGCTCTTAAGTCATTTAGTAGGAAACATAATAAATCTTTAGTTATACATGCTAAATTACTATAAATTAATTCAGATCATTAACATAATAAACAAATTAGGATAATTTTGCTTAATTAGCTTGGGTGGTTAACTCAAAATCCCATGTAAGCTTCATGGTAATCTTGATTTTCACCATTATTTCTGAAATGACACGTTCTGAAACAAAATTTTTGAAATATTTTCATATAAAGCAGATTGTTTCTCTTAAACCTTCATTCTTTTAATAACTGATTTTCTAAAGAGGGAAATAAAACTGACTGCCCTTTAGTTTTTGAACTTTGTAAAAATTGCATAAAACTTTATAATCTAAATATATGTCAAGTAAAAATACTTCCTATTTCCTCACTAAGGAAGCTAATTTTCATTTTTCTGCTTTTGTAAATATATTCCAATTTTTAAAATCTTATATATATATATATATCATATATGCATCTGATACATTTTAGGTGCATCTCTAAGATGGGTGAGCCTTAATTTAGACTAAAGAAGGGACAGTATGCAGCAACGGGAAGGGAATACTAGCCTAGGAGTCGCTTAAAGAAATTTGGAACAAATAAAAGGAAGTGTGTCTTTCCTCATGAGTGTAAAACTCGTGGAAATTTATTATCCCAAGAGGTAGTGCAGACCAAAAATGTAATTACTCCCAAAATAGTCCAGCTACATTCAGAGATGCTAGCATTCATAGATGCCAGACTTAGGATGAGATATTGGAGAAGCAATATGCCTTGTTCTATCATAATTCTGCCAAGTACTCCCCCTGTTCCTTTCACTTGTTTTCACCCAGGAAACTCCTGGGACACTTCAGGACCCAGATCAGGGGTCACCTCTTCTAAGCAATATTAGAGAATGCTCTGTTAGGTGTCTTTGACAACACTCCTCCACTTGTTTCTGATTTTCTCTGACATTGGAAGATGAACTTCAGATACAGGTGGCCCTTCCTGACAAGATATTCCATACATCAGGGAAGACAAAGTGAACAAACACTGCCACTGTTCCTGGAAGAACTTGCAAAAACCCGACTTGCCTGCTCTTGGCTCCCTTTCTCCCCAGTGTTTTAGGCATGCAATAAATATATTTGTTTAACTCCTTCATTCAGTTATTCATTTAGGAAACAATTATCAGGCAGTGCTTTTTACCTCTTTCCCATTAAATGACATTATAGATTCTCAGCTTCCCTCATAGCTCAGTTGGTAAAGAAACCACCTGAAATGCAGGAGACCTCAGTTCAATTCTTTGGTCGGGAAGATCCGCTAGAGAAGGGATAGGCTCCCCACTCCAGTATTGGGCTTTCCTTGTGGCTCAGCTGGTAAAGAATCCACCTGCAATGTGGGAGACCTGAGTTTGATCCCTGGGTTGGGAAGATCTCCTGGAGAAGGGAAAGGCTATGCACTCCAGTATTCTGGCCTGGAGAATTCCATAGACTGTATGGTCAATGGGGTCACAAAGAGTCAGATACAACTGAACAACTTTCACTTTCACTTTCATAGATTCTCAAAGAGCATTTAATCCTCTCTAGAACATCACTCAGCTTGATATTTGGAGGAATAATATGCATATTTAGTTCCTCTTTTTAATGAGATTGCTGTTCATTACACTATTCCGTACTCTTCATTTCTGGAGTGTTTGAAATTTTACTTCCTCAAAAAGACTTTCTTTGACTCCCCAGAATAGGATGGGGCCTTCTCATTTTAGATTGTCCTAACACTCTATTCACCTCCATTAAAGTACTTTTCATATGTGCTTAATGCCTTTCATACTAAACTGAAAGATTCATGAGACCAGGGACCACATCTATCCTGTTTGCTGTGCCATTACTAGTACCTAACACAGATTCTCCCATAGTAAGCACTCAATGATGGCCAGTCTGGAATGAAAAAGATCAAGGGGGAACTAGAACAATTTGACAATTTGTATGGAAACATGAAAGACCTCAAATAGCCAAAACAATTTTAAGAAGAACAGAGCTGAAGGTATCATGGTCCCTGATTTGAGACTATACTAAAAAGCTACAGGCATCAAAACAGTATGGTGCTGATACCAAAACAGACACATAGATCAATGGAACGGGACAGAGTCCAGAAATAAAACCACACACTTATGGTCAGGTAATCTTTGAAAAAGAAGCAAAAATATACAATGGGTGAAAGACAGTTTCTTCAATAAATGGTGCTGGAAAGACTGGACAGCTACATGTATAAGAAAGAAATTCAAATATTCTCTAACACCATATACAAAAACAAACTCAAAATTGATTAAAGACTTCAGTATAAAACTGGATACTATAAAACTCCTAGAGGAAAACACAAGCAGAACTCTCTTTGACATAAATGACAGCAACATTTTTTGGATCCATCTCCTAAAGTAAAGGAAATAAAAGCAAAAATAAACAACTAGGACCTACTTAAAAGCTTTATACAGCAAAAGAAACCATTGACAAAAGGAAAAAAATATCTACTGAATCAGAGAAAATATTTACAAGTGATAATACTAATAAGGGATTAATAGCCAACATATAAAAAGAAGTTCATAAAACTCAACATCAACTTGACTTAAAAATGGACGGGGGGGGGGGGGGGGGGGGGGGCGCGGTCCTAAGATGGCGGAGGAATAGGACGGGAAGACCACTTTCTCCCTCACAAATTCCTCAAAAGAACATTTCAATGCTGAGCAAACTCCACAAAACAACTTCTGAATGCTGGCAGAGGACATCAGGCAACCAGAAAAGCGACCATTGTCTTCAAAAACAGGTAGGAAAAAATATAAAAGACGAAAAAAGAGACAAAGGAGGTGGGGAGGGAGCTCCGTCCCGGGAAGGGAAGCCTGTCCCGGGAAGGGAATTTTAAGAAGAGAGGTTTCCAAATACCAGGAAACACTCTCCCTGCTGAGTCTGTGGCAAGCCTTGGAAACACAGAGGGCAACATACCAGGAAGGAAAAATAAATAAATAATTAAAACCAACAGATTACAAGCCCAACAGTAACTCCTCCAGCAGAAAAGCAGCGCAGACGCCTGCATACACCACTAGCAAGTGGGGGCAGGGCAGGGAAGCACGGGAGGTGCAGGCTGCAGTGCTTTGTAAGAATCGGGCAGGAATGCCCCACGCGCAACCAGAACAATCTAACTTGGGCTAGCAAACCAGACTGTGGGATAGCTACCATGTGAAAAGCTCAAACATAAGACACTGCCAGGACCACGCACAGAACAAAGGACAGAATGAAAATAGCCAGCTGCAGACCATCCCCCGCTGGGGACAGGCAGCCAGAGCCGTAAGCGCTGGAAAGGGGCAATTGCAACCCCAGAGAGACTTTACCTACCAAGCTGCAAGCAGGCTTCTTTGCTAAGACTTCTGGGGATGCTGGACAGTCACCATCTGCCTCACAAGAGGCGCCAGTGGTACACCCAGAAAACTAAGCAGCAGAGACAGAAACGGCGACAAGTCGCAGCAACCACGCTCACCAAACTCCTGAGCTACTCAGACCTGGGAAGGGCACAAAATGCAGTCCCAACCGAATCTGTGCCTCTGAGGGCTACCTGAGTGCCGAACCTGAGCGGCTTAGACCGGGGAGGTGCACGCAGCCTAGGGCCGGCCTCAGACGGTTCCTGGCTGAGCATCGTACAGCCGGAGCGGTTTGTGCGCCGCGAGAAGGGACAGGTCCAGTGGGGCTGAGACACTGTGTCCACACGACAGCGTTATTTGTTTGCAGCACCCCCCCCCACCCCGCCCCCCCACAGCACGACTGAACTAGTGAGCCTAAAAAGCCACCAAACAGAAGAAGTTAAACAGTGGGAACCGCCTTGGAAGTGACCCCACACTGCCCACATCAGAGAAGGGCCAGATATATCTTTACTATTTTTACAGTCATTCCTTTCTTTTTTCTTCTTCTTCTTTTTTTTCTCTTTTTATTCTAACTTTTTTTTAAATTTTTAAGTCTTCTCTTTCTCCTCTAATTTTTATTTCTATAACCTACTATTACTTTTCAAAAAAAAGACTCTTTTTTTAAAGCAAACACCATATATAGTCTTTGTGTGGTTGTTGTTGGTGTTTTTTAATAATTCTTGTGGCTTTTTTTTTCTTTTTTCTTTTTTCCTCTGCTTCTTTTCTTTAATATCGTATTTTTGAAAATCCAACCTCTACTCTAGATTTTTAATCTTTGCTTTTTGGTTTTTGTTGTCAATTTTGTACATTTAAAAACCCAAACTTCACTACCCAATTTTACCTGAGAGCGAGATTACTGGCTTGACCACTCTCTCCTCCTTTGGACTCTCCTTTTTCTCCACCAGGTGGCCTCTGTCTCTTTCCTCCCCCATCTCTTCTCTATCCAATTCTGTGAATCTCTGTGTGTTCCAGACGGTGGAGAACACCTAAGGAACTGGTTACTGGCAGGATTTGTCTCTCTCCTTTTCATTCTTCTCTCTTATCCTCCTGGCCACCTCTGTCTACTTCCTCCCTCTCCTCTTCCCTGTATAACTCCGTAAACACCTCTGAGTGGTCCAGACTATGGAACGCGCATAAGGAAGTGACTACTGGCTAGCTTGCTCTCTCCTCTTTTGATCTCACCGCATCTCATTCCAGTCACCTCTAACTACCCCCTCCATCTTCTCTTCTCCATGTAACTCAGTGAACCTCTGTGGGTGTCCCTCAATGTGGAGAAACTTTTCATCTTTAACCTAGTTGTTTTATCATCGGTGCTGTATAGATGGAGAAGTCTAGAGTCTACTGTAAAAATAAAACTGAAAACCAGAAGCAGGAGGCTTAAGTCCAAAGCCTGAGAACGTCAGAGAACTCCTGAATTCAGGGAACATTAAGCAATAGGAGCTCATCAAACACCTCCATACCTACATTGAAACCAAGCTCCACCCAAGGGCCAACAAGTTCCAGAGCAAGACATACCACGCAAATTCTCCAGCAACACAGGAACACATCCCTGAGATTCAATATACAGGCAGCTCAAAGTTACTCCAAAACCTTTGATGTCTCATAACCCATTACTGGTCACTCCACTGCACTCCAGAGAGAAGAAACCCAGCTCCACCCACCAGAACTCCAACACAAGCCTCCCTAATCAGGAAACCTTGACAAACCACTGATACAACCCCACCCACAGTGAGGAAGCTCCATAATAAAGAGAACTCCACAAATTACCGGAATATAAAAAGGCCACCCCAAACGCAGCAATATAACCAAGATGAAGAGACAGAGGAATACTCAGCAGGTAAAGGAACGGGAGAAATGCCCACCAAACCAAACAAAAGAGGAAGAGATTGGGAATCTACCTGAGAAAGAATTCCGAATATTGATAGTGAAAATGATCCAAAATCTTGAAATCAAAATGGAATCACAGATAAATAGCCTAGAGACAAGGACTGAGAAGATGCAAGAAAGGTTTAACAAGGACCTAGAAGAAATAAAAAAGAGTCAATATATAATGAATAATGCAATAAATGAGATCAGAAACACTCTGGAGGCAACAAATAGTAGAATAATGGAGGCAGAAGATAGAATTAGTGAAATAGAAGATAGAATGGTAGAAATAAATGAATCAGAGAGGAAAAAAGAAAAACGAATTAAAAGAAATGAGGACAATCTCAGAGACCTCCAGGACAATATGAAACGCTCCAACATTCGAATTATAGGAGTCCCAGAAGAAGAAGACAAAAAGAAAGACCATGAGAAAATCCTTGAGGAGATAATAGTTGAAAACTTCCCTAAAATGGGGAAGGAAATAATCACCCAAGTCCAAGAAACACAGAGAGTTCCAAATAGGATAAACCCAAGGCGAAACACCCCAAGACACATATTGATCAAATTAACAAAGATCAAACACAAAGAACAAATATTAAAAGCAGCAAGGGAAAAACAACAAATAACACACAAGGGGATTCCCATAAGGATAACAGCTGATCTTGCAATAGAAACTTTTCAGGCCAGGAGGGAATGGCAAGACATACTTAAAGTGAGGAAAGAAAATAAACTACAGCCCAGATTACTGTACCCAGAAAGGATCTCATTCAAATACGAAGGAGAAATCAAAAGCTTTACAGACAAGCAAAAGCTGAGAGAATTCAGCACCACCAAACCAGCTCTCCAGCAAATTCTAAAGGATATTCTCTAGACAGGAAACACAAAGAGGGTGTATAAACCCGAACCCAAAACAATAAAGTAAATGGTAATGGGATCATACTTATCAATAATTACCTTAAAAGTAAATGGGTTGAATGCCCCAACCAAACGGCAAAGACTGGCCGAATGGATATAAAACCAAGACCCCTCTATATGCTGCTTACAAGAGACCCACCTCAAAACAAGGGACACATACAGACTGAAAGTGAAGGGCTGGAAAAAGATATACCACGCAAATAGAGACCAAAAGAAAGCAGGAGTGGCAATACTCATATCCGATAAAATAGACTTTAAAACAAAGGCTGTGAAAAGAGACAAAGAAGGCCACTACATAATGATCAAAGGATCAATCCAAGAAGAAGATATAACAATTATAAATATATATGCACCCAATATAGGAGCACCGCAATATGTAAGACAAATGCTAACAAGTATGAAAGGGGAAATTAACAATAACACAATAATAGTGGGAGACTTTAATACCCTACTCACACCTATGGACAGATCAACTGAAAAGAAAATTAACAAAGAAACACAAACTTTAAATGATACAATAGACGAGTTAGACCTAATTGATATCTATAGGACATTTCACCCCAAAACAATGAATCTCACCTTTTTCTCAAGCACACACGGAACCTTCTCCAGGATAGATCACATCCTGGGCCATAAATCTAACCTTGATAAATTTAAAAAAATCGAAATCATTCCAAGCATCTTTTCTGACCATAATGCATTAAGATTAGATCTCAATTACAGGAGAAAAACTATTAAAAATTCCAACATATGGAGGCTGAACAACACACTTCTGAATAACCAACAAATCACAGAAGGAATCAAAAAAGAAATCAAAATATGCATACAAACTAATGAAAATGAAAACACAACAACCCAAAACCTGTGGGACACTATAAAAGCAGTGCTAAGATGAAAGTTCATAGCAATACAGGCATACCTCAAGAAACAAGAAAAAAAGTCAAATAAATAACCTAACTCTACAACTAAAGCAACTAGAAAAGGAAGAATTGGAGAACCCCAGAGTTAGTAGAAGGAAAGAAATCTTAAAAATTAGGGCAGAAATAAATGCAAAAGAAACAAAAGAGACCATAGCAAAAATCAACAAAGCCAAAAGCTGGTTCTTTGAAAGGATAAATAAAATTGACAAACCACTAGCCAAACTCATCAAGAAGCAAAGAGAAAAATCAAATCAATAAAATTAGAAATGAAAATGGAGAGATCACAACAGACAACACAGAAATACAAAGGATCATAAGAGACTACTATCAGCAATTATATGCCAATAAAATGGACAACGTGGAAGAAATGGACAAATTCTTAGAAAAGTACAATTTTCCAAAACTGAACCAGGAAGAAATAGAAAGTCTTAACAGACCCATCACAAGCACGGAAATTGAAACTGTAATCAGAAATCTTCCAGCAAACAAAAGCCCAGGTCCAGACAGCTTCACAGCTGAATTCTACCAAAAATTTCGAGAAGAGCTAACACCTATCCTACTCAAACTCTTCCAGAAAATTGCAGAGGAAGGTAAACTTCCAAACTCATTCTATGAGGCCACCATCACCCTAATACCAAAACCTGACAAAGATACTACAAAAAAACAAAACTACAGGCCAATATCACTGATGAACATAGATGCAAAAATCCCCAACAAAATTCTAGCAATCAGAATCCAACAATACATTAAAAAGATCATACACCATGACCAAGTGGGCTTTATCCCAGGGATGCAAGGATTCTTCAATATCCGCAACACAGTCAATGTAATTCACCACATTAACAAATTGAAAAATAAAAGCCATATGATTATCTCAATAGATGCAGAGAAGGCCTTTGACAAAATTCAACATCCATTTATGATAAAAAAAAAAAAAACTCTCCAGAAAGCAGGAATAGAAGGAACATACCTCAACATAATAAAAACTATATATGACAAACCCACAGCAAACATTATCCTCAATGGTGAAAAATTGAAAGCATTTCCCCTAAAGTCAGGAACAAGACAAGGTTGCCCACTTTCACCGCTACTATTCAACATAGTTCTGGAAGTTTTGGCCACAGCAATCAGAGCAGAAAAAGAAATAAAAGGAATCCAAATTGGGAAAGAAGAAGTAAAATTCTCACTGTTTGCAGATGACATGATCCTCTACATAGAAAACCCTAAAGACTCCACCAGAAAATTACTAGAGCTAATCAATGAATATAGTAAAGTTGCAGGATATAAAATCAACACACAGAAGTCCCTTGCATTCCTATACACTAATAATGAGAAAGTAGAAAAAGAAATTAAGGAAACAATTCCATTCACCATTGCAACGAAAAGAATAAAATACTTAGGAATATATCTACCTAAAGAAACTAAAGACCTATATATAGAAAACTATAAAACACTGATGAAAGAAATCAAAGAGGACACTAATAGATGGAGAAATATACCATGTTCATGGATTGGAAGAATCAATATAGTGAAAATAAGTATACTACCCAAAACAATTTACAAATTCAATGCAATCCCTATCAAGCTACCAGCCATATTTTTCACAGAACTAGAACAAATAACTTCAAGATTTGTATGGAAATACAAAAAACCTCGAATAGCCAAAGCAATTTGAGAAAGAAGAATGGAACTGGAGGAATCAACTTGCCTGACTTCAGGCTCTACTACAAAGCCACAGTCATCAAGACAGTATGGTACTGGCACAAAGACAGACATATAGATCAATGGAACAAAATAGAAAGCCCAGAGATAAATCCACACACATATGGACACCTTATCTTTGACAAAGGAGGCAAGAATATACAATGGAGTGAAGACAATCTCTTTAACAAGTGGTGCTGGGAAAACTGGTCAACCACTTGTAAAAGAATGAAACTAGATCACTTTCTAACACCACACACAAAAATAAACTCAAAATGGATTAAAGATCTAAATGTAAGACCAGAAACTATAAAACTCCTAGAGGAGAACATAGGCAAAACACTCTCTGACATAAATCACAGCAGGATCCTCTATGATCCACCTCCCAGAATTCTGGAAATAAAAGCAAAATAAACAAATGGGATCTAATTAAAATTAAAAGCTTCTGCACAACAAAGGAAAATATAAGCAAGGTGAAAAGACAGCCTTCTGAATGGGAGAAAATAATAGCAAATGAAACAACTGACAAACAACTAATCTCAAAAATATACAAGCAACACATGCAGCTCAATTCCAGAAAAATAAACGACCCAATCAAAAAATGGGCCAAAGAACTAAATAGACATTTCTCCAAAGAAGACATATGGATGGCTAACAAACACATGAAAAGATGCTCAACATCGCTCATTATTAGAGAAATGCAAATCAAAACCACAATGAGGTACCACTTCACACCAGTCAGAATGTCTGCGATCCAAAAATCTGCAAGCAATAAATGCTGGAGAGGGTGTGGAGAAAAGGGAACCCTCCCACACTGTTGGTGGGAATGGAAACTAGTACAGCCACTATGGAGAACAGTGTGGAGATTCCTTAAAAAATTGCAAATAGAACTGCCTTATGACCCAGCAATCCCACTGCTGGGCATACACACCGAGGAAACCAGAATTGAAAGAGACACATGTACCCCAATGTTCATCGCAGCACTGTTTATAATAGCCAGGACATGGAAACAACCTAGATGTCCATCAGCAGATGAATGGATAAGAAAGCTGTGGTACATACACACAATGGCGTATTACTCAGCCATTAAAAAGAATACATTTGAATCAGTTCTGATGAGATGGATGAAACTGGAGCCAATTATACAGAGTGAAGTAAGCCAGAAAGAAAACACCAATACAGTATACTAACACATATATATGGAATTTAGAAAGATGGCAATGATGACCCTGTATGCAAGACAGCAAAAAAGACACAGCTGTGTATAACGGACTTTTGGACTCAGAGGGAGAGGGAGAGGGTGGGATGATTTGGGACAATGGCATTGAAACACGTATACTATCATGTAAGAATTGAATCGCCAGTCTATGTCCGATGCAGGACACAGCATGCTTGGGGCTGGTGCAAAGGGATGACCCAGAGAGATATTATGGGGAGGGAGGTGGGAGGGGGGTTCATGTTTGGGAACGCATGTACACCCATGGTGGATTCATGTCAATGTATGGCAAAACCAATACAGTATTGTAAAGTAAAAATAAAAATAAAAAATAAAAAATAATTTTTTTAATGGACAAAAGAACTGAATAGACATTTTTCCAAATAGGAAATACATATGGCTAACAAGCAGATGAAAAGATGCTCAACAGTCCTAATTATCAGGGAAAATCAAACCAAAACCAGTGAGATATCACCTCACACCTGTCACAATGGCTATCATCAAAAGAACACAAATAACAAAAGTTGGTGAGGATATAGAGAAAAGGGAACCCTTGCACACTACTGGTGGGAATGTAAATTGGTGCAGCCGCTGTGGAAAACAGCATATAGGTTTCTCAAGAAAGTAACATATGATACAGCAATTCTACCCCTGGGTATATATCTGAAAAGAACAAAGCTACTAATTCAAAAATTACATGCATCTTAACGTTCATAGCAACATTATTTATAAATGCCAAGATATGTAAGCAACCTACATGTCCATCAACAGATGAATGGATAAAGGTAGCATGGCAGAGATATTTAATGGAATACTACTCAGCTGGATGGCATCACTGACTTGATGGACGTGAGTCTGAGTGAACTCCGGGAGTTGGTGATGGACAGGGAGGCCTGGCATGCTGCAATTCATGGGGTCGCAAAGAGTCGGACACAACTGAGTGACTGAACTGAACTCAGCCATAAAAGAGAACACAATTTTGCCACAGCAACATGGATGGATTTGAAGGGCAAGTCAAATGGAGAAAGACAAATACTGTATAATATCACTTATATGTGGAATCTGAAAAATACAACAAACTAGTGAATATAACAGAAAATAAGCAGACTTATAGCTATAGAGAACAAACTAGTGGTTAACAGTGGGGAGAGGAAAAGGGGGTCAATATAAGGGTAATGAATTAAGAGGTACAAACTATTAACTATAAAATAAGCTGAAAGGATATACTGTACAATATATATACTGTACAGTATATAAAGGGAATATAGTCAATAGTTCATAATAACTATAAATGTAGTATAACCTTTAACAATTGTGAATAACTATATTGTATACTTGTAACTTATAGAATATTGTACAACTATACTTCAATAAAAAATATTTAACTGCAAGAAAAGTAATTATTAATAGACAAGGGGAAAAGATCAAGGGGAAAGTTGAGTTATTTCATTATACATATATATCATTATTACATATTATAAAATTGAAAGTGTCAGTCCCTCAGTCAGGTCCAATACTCTGCAAGCCCACCAGGCGCCTCTGTCCATGGAATTCTCCAGGCAAGAATACTGGAGTGGGCTGCCATTTCCTTCTCCAGGTGAAATTCCTGACTCAGGGATCTAACCCAGGTCTCCCACATTGCAGGAAGACTCTTTACTGTCTGAGCCACCAGAGAAGTTCAGAATATCAGAGTGGGTTGTCGTTATAATATCATGCTATGGATATACATAATATTATATATCATAGCTAATGTTATAAAATGGTTTGTGTCAGGTTCCCTTTCAAGTACTTTACATGAATTCTCTACATCTTCTTAACCTCATAAAGCAGGTACTACTGTTACTTCACAGGTAGAAAATTTATGTGAAGCCTATAATCAGATACTATTGCTGTTTTATAGATGAAGAAATCAAGAGAGAGTATTAACTTGCAATCACCTGGTTAGTAGCTGGTACAACTGATATTCCAAATCACAACCACTACACTATATACATTCCCTGTTCCATAGCCATGGGAGAGTAGACAAGAAACTAACTCAGATCTTGAAAGCTTGCTGGATTTTCCAAGTATTATCATCCTGCACATTTGAGTAAAAAAAAAAAAAAAAAAGACAGCTGGACCTCTACCTCACAACATAGACAGAAAAATCAATTCATGCTGGAACAAAACACAGACATGAAAGCAAAAACAATAGACCTCATTAGAAGATATAGAAGACTATGTCCTCTTCTTTCTCGGAGAAGAAACAGAAAGCATAAAACATAAAAAATAATCAGTAACTTGGAATAATTCAAATTAAAAACATCAAAAATACTGTAAAGGAAATCAATAGGCAAGCCACAGACTGAGACAAAATGTTAACAAAGCATAAACTTGACAAGGAACTTGTATACAGAATATATAAAGAACTCCTGCAAGTCAATAATAAAAAGATAGGGGCATCCCTGGTGGCTCAGTGGTAAAGAATCCACCTGCCAAGGCAGGGGACATGGGTTTGATCCCTGGTCCAGGAGGATCCCACATGACATGGGTCAGCTAAGCTCATGTACCACAACTTCTGAGCCCACATGCTCCAACTACTGAAGCTCATGTGCCTAGAGCCAATCTCCCCCACAACAAGAGAAACCACTGAAATGAGAAGACTACACACCATAACGAGAGAGTGACCGCCACTCACGGCAACTAGAGAGAAAGCCCACGTGCATCAACAAACATCCAGCACAGCAATAAATAAATAAATGCCTTTAAAATAATAATAAAAAGGCAACTCAAAAAATCAAGCAAAAATATTGAACAGATGCTTTATAAAATAAAATATATAAATAGACAATAAGTAGATAAAAACATACTAAATAGTATTGGTTATCAAGGCAACACAAATTAAAATCATTAAATACTAAAACTCACCCACCATAAATTTAAAAGACTGGTAATATAAAATATTAGAGAGGATATGGAGTATTCAGAACCCTCATGCATCGCTAGTGAGAGTGTAAAACGGTACAGCTTTGGAAAACTGTTTAGCAATTTCTTCAAAAGTTAAATATGCAGTATCTTAGAACACAATTCCATCTCTTGCTTTTTACCCAAGAGAAGTCAAAATACCTGTCTACAAAAGCCTGTACACAAGTGTTCATAGCAGCTTTATTCATACTAGTTCAGACACAAGCCAGATGTCCATCATCAGGATAATGGGTACATAAACTGTGGTATAATTGTATAATCAGACACCCACAATAAAAAGGAATAATCTGCAGATCTAAGTAACAACATGGATCAACTTCAAAAAATGAGCTGAGCGAAAAAAAACTAGCAAATTAAATAAAAGGACATTCTGTATGACTTCATTCATACAGAACTGTGAAATAGGCAAGACTAACATTTAGTGATAAAAATAAGATGAGTGCCTCTTCTGGGGAAGAGGAAGAAGAAATGCTGGGAAAGGGGCATAAGAGAACTTTCTGGGGCGGTCAATAAAAGTTCTGTGCCTTGATACACATTCAGTAAAACCTACTGGGTATATACTTAAGATCTGAGGATTTCACTGTATATAAATTATATCACATTTTTATAAATGGGGGAAAAATGACCAGAGAAGATCCATGATGATTTTAATAACCAGATACAGCTTTCACACAGATAACATCAGTTTTAAAAATGAGTGTGAGGAAGTGAAAGGACAAGAATAAATAACCATTAGTCTGCAAGGAAAGAATGCCAGTATTGTTCTGAATATAGTGGCAATTTTTATGTTTATTTTAACCCAGATGACTACATTAACATTCTTTTGACATTTTATGATAAAATAATGTTAATTGCTTGCCTCCAGCCAAGAGCAAATATTACACCCTGTGTCAGAGAATTACATCTTCCTTTAGAAGAAAGATGGACTCTGGGATCAGATATCTTTCCTGCCTTTTTCAGGGTGATAAACGCTCTCAAAGACCCCAGATAGGGGTCACTGATTTACTGCCAAAGTTCACAGAAAATGAAGCTCCAATCCTATCCATAGCAGAAGTTTACAAGGTCTGACTTGAAAGGACCCACACACCTCACCAAGCGGCCTTCAAGCCTAGTATTTCCACCATGATACGCATCTGTGCAGGAAGGTTCACTTGTCATCTGTGTGGTGGAAAGCATCTGTCACCCATGACTCATGGTCATCAATATGGTCATCACCAAGCTAAGTGGAGACATCAGTCTATCTCCTCCTTTGTTCTAGCATCCAGAACTCGAGTTTTGCTGAACCAAGTCCTCTTTTCCAGCTTTCTTTTTACAGTTTGGGAATTTATGATTCATGGGGAAGATTTTTCTTTGCTAATGAAAATGAAACAGATGCTGTTGTTCTGCTTTCTGTTCTGAATGTGGATGGCATGTTTGGAGTTGCAGCAGCTATACGTAGCAGCAGCTATACGTAGCAGCAACCATGAAGAAACAGCCGATAAGGATGATGCAGTGGAGTTCAGGAGGAAGCTGGTTTCTTCCCAGCGTGAGTCAGCCCCTGAACCAATTCTGGACTATGTGCTCGGAGAGTCCCTGTTCTGGTGGGTGGAGATGCTAGCTTGGAAAGTTCAAGGACCTAGACACATAGAAACAATAGCCCTAAAAGCCTGAAGAAATGAACATAAAAGAAATCGATAGCTCCAAACATTAACTTTGTTCTGAGCAGGCCCTACATTTAATATCAGATTTAAAGGATTAGATGAAAATAGAGGAGGCCTAAAATATCCAGTTTCCTAGAATTTAAGAAAAAAAATTGATTTCTAACTTGGATAAATGACTATATTTCACCTTTTAGAGCGTGTGTATATGTGTGTGTTTAAAGAGAGAAACACCAAGCTATTTGGTACTCTGTGCTTCTTTTCTAAATTTCTGAACTTTTTATTCTATAGTACATTGCACTTTGCTGTATTCTGTCCAAGGGGCATCCATTAATCACTGTCCCATTCTTGGCAATGACAGTGTAGATAATGCATCATGTCAAAGATACTCCTGTTAATAATTAACGATAATTTCCATAATGGCAGGGGTGACACACTGTATTATACCCACGCTCAAGACAACCAGGCCTGCCCTCCACT
Organism: Budorcas taxicolor; assembly: GCF_023091745.1. Classification (NCBI taxonomy): domain Eukaryota; kingdom Metazoa; phylum Chordata; class Mammalia; order Artiodactyla; family Bovidae; genus Budorcas; species Budorcas taxicolor. The sequence goes on along the minus strand of NC_068910.1, from coordinate 18,403,731 downwards.
CTTGTTACCCACAAGGGCCTACAGGGCAGCCTCAGAAAATATAGCAGCCCACATCTAACACTACCATTAATCTGCCATGAGGTAAATGGTGGTATAAAAAGGTATGGTGTATGAATTGAGGAGTAACATGACGGCCTGCTCACTCCATTCTTCAGCTTTTTTTGTCTGAACAAGCTTTCATGCAGCCCCAGCTTGCATCAGGATGTGTCGCACCAGCAGCTTCTCCACCTCCTCCTGCCCCAGACATTCTAAATTTGAATATCCTAGAGTGATAGACACTGTTGATTGCCTATCCAATGTTAAGCATCCCTTCTCTCTTGCTAAAACAACACCAGCTTCGTACAGGGCACCAATATGTCCAGATAAATACTCTCTTTTCCAGGTTCCCTTGCAGCTATGGCTTGCTATTTGACATGGGACTAGTAAGTGAGAGTAAATGTAAGTCTCTGATGAGAGTTCCTATGAAAACTTGCTTTCTTGATTATAAATATGGGTATATACATAAAATCCAGCACCCCTCTTCCCACTTCTTCCTGACTTAAATGTGAGCATGGAAGTGTAGAGTGATAGCCACTATCTTGTAGTCAAAGAAAATGTCCCAAAAGCTAAGAATAGTGAAGCATAGTAGCAAAGCATGCCCACCTCTGTGCCACACATCACCGTACATGCTTTCATATGAAGAAGATCAGCCCCTATTGGTTTAAGCCACTTCCATTTGGTGCTTTTCTTTCTGAAACCAATATATTTCTAAGTGATACAGGTAGTTGTAAGAACCTATGCTTTATAAAACTGCACAAATGACCAGCTGTCTAACAAGCATTGGCAACTTAATATGTCTAAAACAGAATACTTTATTTCTACATGATATCTTCTTTCCTACTATCTCCCCTTCATGAGATCTGCTCTTCTTCCAGCTTTCCCCCATAGGAAGAGACACTACACCACTTACCTAGGTGCTTGAGCCCGAAACCTAAGGATCATTCTTGACCTCTCCTACCCAACACCCACTTTATTAGCAAGAGCTATTAACACTATTTCTAAAGCATGCCCCTAACCCACCTACTTCTCTCTCTCTCCCAACTCCAACCCATTTCTTGAGTCTGGGCTATCATCATAGCCTCTTAAGTAGTTCTTCCCCAGCAACCAGTGGTTTTTAATGATACATGTCAGACCATGCCATTCCCTGATTAAGACCCACTAAGAGCTTCCCATGTACTTGGACTAAATTCCCACCTCAACCAGGAAGGCTCTACATCACATGCCCTTGAGATCTCTGGGAACTCAGCTTGTACCACTTACCCCCACACTCACTGGGCCTCAACCTCTCTGGTCTTCTCTTCCTTCCCAAACACACCAAGGGCATGTCTACCTCAGATTTTACACTGTGTCCTCTCTACCCCGGGTGCTCTTCTCCTACAACCTGTGCATTTGTATTATTTCCGATTTTAGCTTAAATACCAGGGGACTTCCCTGGTGGCTCAGTGGTAAAGACTCTGCCTATTCTTGCAGGAGATGTGGGTTTGATCCCTGGGTTGGGAAGATCCTCTGGAGAAGGAAATGGCAACCCACTCCAGTATTCTTGCCTGGAAAATCCCATGGACAGAGGAGCCTGGCAGGTTACAATCCATGGGATTGCAAAGAGCTGAGCATGACTTAGTAACTAAACAACACAACTTAATAATCACCTCCACAGTCCATGGGGTCGCTAAGAGTCGGACACGACTGAGCAACTTCACTTTCACCTTTCACTTGCATGCATTGGAGAAGGAAATGGCAACCCACTCCAGTGTGCTTGCCTGGAGAATCCCAGGGATGGGGGAGCCTGGTGGGCTGCCGTCTATGGGGTCACACAGAGTCGGACACGACTGCAGCGACTTAGCAGCAGCAGCAGCAGCAGCAGCAGGCTTGCTTTCTCTGTCGTTTCTATGTAAAACAGTCAGTCCTCCACATACTCTTCCTGTCATCATTCTCCTTTTTGCTTCATAGCACTTATCATAATCTGACATTTTATATATGTTAATTGATTTATTTTTTGATTCCTGCCATTAGAATTTATGCTCCTTGAATTCAAAGAGTTTATCTGTCTATTCCTTAGTTAACCTCTAGCACTCAGAATGATGCCTAACACATAATAAGCTCTTTTCTAATACATGAACAAATTTTTTGAATGTATGAATGCATCATTGTATATCCACAAGTTGGAACCACTTAGATAAAATATTCAGATTATTTAGTTACTTTCTGTTTTTATATTGGATGTCCTCATCATAAGAAACACAGTCCTCACTGAGTGAATGAGGAATGCAGATTTCAGTCATGGCAGACATTTATAATTTCATTGATCTCAAGCAGAGACATTACTTTGCCAACTAAGGTCCATCTAGTCAAGGCTATGGTTTTTCCAGTAGTCATGTATGGATGTGAGAGTTGGACTGCGAAGCAGGCTGAGCACCAAAGAATAGATGCTTTTGAACTGTGGTGTTGGAGAAGACTCTTGATAGTCCCTTGGACTGCAAGGAGATCCAACCAGTCCATTCTGAAGATCAGCCCTGGGATTTCTTTGGAGGGAATGATGCTGAAACTGAAACCCCAGTACTTTGGCCACCTCATGCGAAGAGTTGACTCATTGGAAAAGACTTTGATGCTGGGAGGGATTGGGGGCAGGAGGAGAAGGGGACGACCAAGGATGAGATGGCTGGATGGCATCACTGACTCGATGGACGTGAATCTGAGTGAACTCCGGGAGTTGGTGATGGACAGGGAAGCCTGGCGTGCTGCAATTCATGGGGTCACAAAGAGTTGGACATGACTGAGTAACTGAACTGAACTATTCTGGTAGCTTGCCCACTCTTTTTAAGAATAAAAAATGACATTTTGCCTTGGATTCTATTGTATTTTTCAAAAAAAATTATGTTTTCCCCATTAAATGCACTCTGAATTTACCCTATTTTTACTTATCAGAAAACCATCAAGATATAGTTATTTTCATGAAACATTCAGAGGTCAAAATTCCTGAACTTACAGAGTGATAACTTCCCAGGACTCATTCTTAAGTCTATCACACCATTTGCCAATAAGTATAAGAACAAAACTCTAACAGAAGGCTTGGGGAGAAGTACAGTCATTTAGTTTGAAAGATAAATTACACCAATAATGTATACTATCACACACAGAAGAGCCACCAACCTGCTTTAGTTCAACTTTGTTACCAAATTACTCATCTTAATTACTGCCTTCTTCTTTTTCTTATCTCATTTTTCCTAGTCGTATTAATGGTTGCATAATAATAGTAGACAATGTTCACTAAGCTTAACTCTAAAAGTAATGGCTGTTTTAAATCAGAGTTAATTAGTATGTCAAGAAGTTCAGGTACTTATGGGGCCATGCGATTTTTTTAAGGCGCTGGGGGAAAAAAAAAGTCACTTTACCAAATGCTACATTCATGATTCCACAATGTATTTTTAATATTTTTCTTAATATTGTCACTGAAGACTGAGCAATGCAGTTCTTCAGCGATCATTTGTCATCGCTAAGTACAGGTGAGTGAGATCTCCCTAATCCTGCAGTCATGGTGGAAAATAAATCTAACATTAATTTATGAATCTCAGTGCCATTTGTCTTCCAGGTTTAATAGTGAATCATGGTTTATACTATTTATAGTTCACCACATAAAAATAAGGTTGTCAGGAGCAAAAGATCAGAGTAACATAATTCTCCTCTCTCCTACTCTCGTCCCTGCTCCTGGAGAACACTCGGTGGTTTGAAGGGAGTTAGAAGGCACACTGCCCTTGGATGTGTGTGAGAAATGTTCTGGGACTTCAAGGGGAAGAAGCGAGTACAGTGAGGGATGTCTCTGAGAACCGCATGCATATGGAATAAGCATCATAAATAAAAGACCTGTTATCCTGGGTATCATGGCCTGTGAACTTGTCCATCTGTGGGTCCTCTGAGAGTGCCCATGACCTCTCCCCCAATCCTCCACAAAATAACCAGAATTTCAGGGCAGTTGAGAAGAAAGAGTAAAAATAGTTTGCTTTTGTTTCACTGGTTCCTTAAATACCAGAGAAATAAGGCCTGTCTCTTTACAATCAATATTAGCAAAGACACAAAAGTGAAAACAGGAAGAAATGGGCAACAAAAATAAAGAGGGTCCCTCAGTTCGTGGATAGAGCCATTAATTAATCCATTAGTGGGGCAGCAAAGAGATTGTGGGTAGTCAGCCCTGGACTAAGCCTAGCAAGGGTAGTGCTGTGAGTGCTGACCAGAGAACAAGATGTCCATCATTCTCAGGACCTGCTGGGAAATCTCCGATGAAGTCTGACCTCAAGTTGAGAGATACCAACCTATCATATTAATAGTATTGCCTATATTCAACTACATTGAGTTCCTAATAAGGTAAAATTGTAAACATTTTCAATCTACTAGTATTTACTGAGCACCTACTCAGTCCAAAACACTATGTACTGCATAAAGATACCTGGGCTCCTGTGATTCCCTTTCTGTCCCCTGTAACAATAAGCCACACTGATCACAGTCTGTTGTTTGACTGTCCACCTTCCATGGAGACTGCCAACTTGAGGAATGAGACTTTGTTTATCTTGATCCCATTACCTATCCAATGCTTAGCACATAGTAGGTGTTCAAAATATGTGTCTGAATGAGTGACTGGGAAAAGAAATGAAAATGAACAGTGTTAGTCACTCAGTCTTGTCCAGCTCTTTGTGACCTCACGGACAGCAGCCCATCAGGCTCCTCTGTCCATGGGATTCTTTAGGCAAGAATAGTGGAGTGGGTCACCATTCCCTTCTCCAGGGGATCGTCCCAACCTAGGGATTGAACCTGCATCTCTGGCATTGCAGGCAGATTCTCTGCCATCTGAGCTGCCAGGGAAGCCCAAATGAGTGACTAGAAATGCATAGGATAGTTTAAGAGGAAAGATACAAACACGTGAAAAGCTGACTGACAAGAGAAGAGCTGTCCCCAAATAGCATGTGAGGTGCTGAATGAAAATTAGGACCAGGGCTTGAGAGAAGAGAGATCACTGCAGGCTGGAGCGGGGACTCCCTCAGGTTGTCAGACTCTGACACAGTTTATTCCATGCTTTTCCAGGATGGAGATAAAGGCAAGCATCTAATGAGGGAGAGGAGTATGAAACTGGAGGGACTAGTTGGGGTAGAGAGGAGGCATCCTGTCAGTACGATCTCAATTGCTATTGTGTTTCGATTGTTCACATTGTACATGTATAAGTTGTACTACAATTATTTTAAGGAAGTGTTGCAGACTAGTACTCAGTTACCATTAATCAACTGAATTAATAATTAAGGACCAAGCACTTAACACTTAATGCTCCCACTTAATCTATATGCCCATCTTTGAGGTATCACATCATCATTTTGAAGATGAGAATATTAAGCCCTGGAGAGGTCATGTGAAGTAGCCCAACCACAATCCAGAATGGCTGACCTTCAAAGAATTGCCTCCATATTTAACCCCAAGTAAATACCTCTTGAGAAACCTATATGCAGGTCAGGAAGCAACAGTTAGAACTGGACATGGAACAACAGACGGGTTCCAAAGAGGAAAAGGAGTACGTCAAGGCTGTATATTGTCACCCTGCTTATTTAACTGATATTCAGAATACATCATGAGAAACGCTGGGCTGGAAGAAGCACAAACTGGAATCAAGATTGCCAGGAGAAATATCAATAACCTCAGATATGCAGATGACACTACCCTTATGGCAGAAAGTGAAGAGGAACTAAAAAGTCTCTTGATGAAAGTGAAAGAGGAGAGTGGAAAAGTTGGCTTAAAGCTCAACATTCAGAAAACGAAGATCATGGCATCCGGTCCCATCACTTCATGGCAAATAGATGGGGAAACAGTGGAAACAGTGGAAACAGTGTCAGACTTTATTTTTGGGGGCTCCAAAATCACTGCAGATGGTGATTGCAGCCAGGAAATTAAAAGACACTTACTCCTTGGAAGGAAAGTTATGACCAACCTAGATAGCATATTCAAAAGCAGAGACATTACTTTGCCAGCAAAGGTCTGTCTAGTCAAGGCTATGGTTTTTCCTGTGGTCATGTATGGATGTGAGAGTTGGACTGTGAAGAAAGCTGAGCACCGAAGAATTGATGCTTTTGAACTGTGGTGTTGGAGAAGACTCTTGAGAGTCCCTTGGACTGCAAGGAGATCCAACCAGTCCTTTCTAAAGGAGATCAGTCCTGGGTATTCATTGGAAGAACTGATACTAAAGCTGAAACTCCAATACTTTGGCCACCTTGTGCAAAAAGTTGACTCATTGGAAAAGACCCTGATGCTGGGAGAGATTGGGGGCAGGAGGAGAAGGGGATGACAGAGGATGAGATGGCCGGATGGCATCACCAACACGATGGACATAAGTTTGAGTGAACTCCGGGAGTTGGTGATGGACAGGGAGACCTGGCGTGCTGCGATTCATGGGGTCACAAAGAGTCGGACATGACTGAGCAACTGGACTGAACTGAGCTGAACTGAATGACTGGTAAAGAATCTGAAGTGCAAGAGACCAGGGTTTAATTCCTAGCTTGGGAAGATCCCCTGGAGGAAGGAATGGCAACCCACTCCAGTATTCTTTCCTAGAGAATTCCATGGACTGAGGGGCTTGGTGGGCTACAGTTCATGGGGTCCCAAAGAGTTGGACATGATTAAGTGATTGACACTTAATAATGACCTAGTCAGATGTTAATTCTTTTGAACTCAACAAGTCAAGTGAACAACTCCTAGACGGTAAGATGAAATCAAGCTACAGTTTTTCATGATATGAGGGACCCTTTACAGTATGGAGGGCTTCCCTGGTGGCTCAGCTGGCAAAGAATCTGCTTGCAAATCAGGAGACTTGGGTTCAATCCCTGGGTTAGGAAGATACCCTGAAGAAGGGAACGGCTACCCACCCCAGTATTCTGGCCTGAAGAATTCCATGGACTATATAGTCCATGGGGTCACAAAGAGTCAGACATGACTGAGTGACTTTCACTTTCATTTTACAGTATGGAAGGGCTATGGACTATTAAGAAGACTGGAAAAAAATGAACTATCCAAAAATACCAAAAGGTGATACAGTAATGACTCCAAAATCACAGGGTTTCAAGATGGTGCAGGGTCTAGGAAGGTAGGAAGCAGCAAGCATGAGAGGGGAAGATGGGGTCTAATCAATGGTATGAGTCCAGTCTGGCCCTTGTTAAAATTACCCCCATCACTGCTCTGTCTGACAGTTCTCATTTAGAGATATACTCCTCAGCATAAGAAATGTTTTTTCACTATCATCAATTGCCATCATGCTCCTTCAACTACACTTTCAAAATATGTGTCAATCACCTATTGGGAGAGAAAGAAGCATGCCAGCTCTAGAGTACAAAACTGAATAAATCTAGGTCCCTGGCCCCAGGGAGCAGATGGGAAAACAACTCCATATACTGGAGTTTATACTTATTGGGGTCACCAAAGTGTTATGGGCATATATGGATGGAAGTACTTAACTTTGCTCTCCTTGTCTCTATTTCCAGCTCCATCCCTCTGCACATACCTAACTCCCCACCAATAGGGTGAAGAGCCCCTCTGCTTCACTATCTGTGGTAAGCATCAGTTCAGTTCAGTTCAGTTCAGTCGCTCAGTCATGTCCGACTCTTTGTGACCCCGTGAATCGCAGCACGCCAGGCCTCCCTGTCCATCACCAGCTCCCAGAATTCACTCAGACTCACGTCCATTGAGTCGGTGATGCCATCCAGCCATCTCATCCTCTGTCATCCCCTTCTCCTCCTGCCCCCAATCTCTCCCAGCATCAAAGTCTTTTCCAATGAGTCAACTTTACGCACGAGGTGGCCAAAGTATTGGAGTTTCAGCTTTAGTATCAGTTCTTCCAAAGAAATCCCAGGGCTGATCTCCTTCAGAATGGACTGGTTGGGTCTCCTTGCAGTCCAAGGGACTCTCAAGGGTCTTCTCCAACACCACAGTTCAAAAGCATCAATTCTTCGGTGCTCAGCTTTCTTCACAGTCCAACTCTCACATCCATACATGACCATAGGAAAAACCATAGCCTTGACTAGATGGACCTTTGTTGGCAAAGTAATGTCTCTGCTTTTGAATATGCTATCTAGGTTGGTCATAACTTTTCTTCCAAGGAGTAAGCGTCTTTTAATTCCATGGCTGCAATCACCATCTGCAGTGATTTTGGAGCCCAAAAAAATAAAGTCTGTCACTGTTTCCACTGTTTCCCCATCTATTTGCCATGAAGTGATGGGACCAGATGCCATGATCTTTGTTTTCTGAATGTTGAGCTTTAAGCCAACTTTTCCACTCTCCTCTTTCACTTTCATCAAGAGACTTTTTAGTTCCTCTTCACTTTCTGCCATAAGGGTAGTGTCATCTGCATATCTGAGGTTACTGATATTTCTCCCGTCAATCTTGATTCCAGCTTGTGTTTCTTCCAGCCCAGCGTTTCTCATGATGTACTCTGCATATAAGTTAAATAAGCAGGGTGACAATATACAGCCTTGACACACTCCTTTTCCTATTTGGAACCAGTCTGTTGTTCCATGTCCAGTTCTAACTGTTGCTTCCTAACCTGCATACAGATTTCTCAAGAGGCAGGTCAGGTGGTCTGGTATTCCCATCTCTTTCAGAATTTTCCACAGTTTATTGTGATCCACACAGTCAAAGGCTTTGGCATAGTCAATAAAGCAGAAATGGATGTTTTTCTGGAACTCTCTTGCTTTTTCCATGATCCAGCAGATGTTGGCAATTTGATCTCTGGTTCCTCTGCCTTTTCTAAAACCAGCTTGAACGTCAGGGAGTTCACAGTTCACGTATTGCTGAAGCCTGGCTTGGAGAATTTTGAGCATTACTTTAGTAGCATGTGAGATGAGTGCAATTGTGCGGTTTTTTGAGCATTCTTTGGCATTGCCTTCCTTTGGGATTGGAATGAAAACTGACCTTTTCCAGTCCTGTGGCCACTGCTGAGTCTTCCAAATTTGCTGGCATATTGAGTGCAGCACTTTCACAGCATCATCTTTCAGGTTTTGAAATAGCTCAACTGGGATGCCATCACCTCCACTAGCTTTGTTCGTAGTGATGCTTTCTAAGGCCCACTTGACTTCACACTCCAGGATGTCTGGCTCTAAATGAGTGATCATAACAGCCCCCAAATGTGCCCCTTCCCTAATCTGTGGAACCTGTGAATATTACGATAACAAAAGAAGACATTGCAAATATAAGGAGATTATCCTGAGTTATCTGGGGAGGCTCAATCTAATCTAATCACACAAGCCCCTTAAAACAGAAGTTTCCTTGGTTGAAGTTAGAAAGATGCAATAAAAGGAGAAGGCAGAGAGATTCAAGATGGAAAGGGCAAGATGAGGAGTGCAGGTAGTCTTAGGAGGTAAGAGGCTCTCAGCAGACACCTAGCAAGGAAACTGGGACCTACAAGCACAAGGAACAACAATCTCAGTGAGCTTGGAGCTGGATTTTTTCTTCCCTCAGAGTCTTCAGAAAGTCTGTAGATTTTGTCCTTGTGATAACCTAAAGCAGAGAACCAACAGAGTTCCAGTGCTAGACTTCTCACCCATTAAACTATGAGGTAATAAATTGGTATTTAAAACAATCACTAAGTTTTTGGTCTTTCATTATTGCAGCAATAGAAAATCTATACATTAACAAAAATGTTCTTCAACCCTCTTCATCCATATGCATTGTTGTTGATGTTCAGTCCTTCAGTCACATTAATTCTTTGTGGCTCCATGGACTGCAGCACACCAGACTTCCCTGTCCTTCATTATTTTCTAGAGTTTGTTCAAACTCATGTTCATTGAGTCAGTGACATCATCCAACCAGCTCATTCTCTGTTACCTCCTTCCCCTCTTGTCCTCAATCTTTCCCAACATCAAGGTCTTTTCCAATGACTCAGCTCTTTGCATCAGGTGCCCAAAGTATTGGAACTTCAGCATCTGTCCTTTCAATGAATATTCAAGGTTGATTTCCTATAGGATTGACTGGTTTGGTCTCCTTGCTGTCCAGGAGACTCTCAAGGGCCTTCTCTAGCATCACAGTTTGAAAGCATCAATTCTTCAGAACTCAGTCTTCTTTATGGTCCAACTCTCACATCCATACATGACTACTGGAAAAACCATAGCTTTGACTATATGAACCTTTGTTGTCAAAGAAATGTCTGTGCTTTTTAATACACTATCTATGTTTGTCATAGCTTTCCTTCCAAGGAGCAAATGTCTTTTAATTGCATGGCTACAGTCAACATTCACAGTGATTTTGGAGCAAAAGAAAAGAAAATCTGTCACTGTTTGACTTTTTCCCCATCTATTGGCCATGAAGTGATGGGATCAGATGCCACATCTTGGTTTTTTGAATGTTGAGTTTCAAGCCAGCTTTTTCACTCTCTTCTTTCACCCTCATCAAGAGGCTCTTAGTTTCTCTTCACTTTCTGCGATTAGAGTGGTATCATCTGCATATCTGAAGTTGTTATTTCTCCAGGAAATCTTGATTTCCACTTGGGATTCATCCAGACTGGCATTTCACATGATATACTCTTTACAGAGGTTAAATAAGCAGGGTGACCATATATAGCCTTGACTTACTCCTTTACCAATTTTGAACTAGTCAGTTGTTCCATGTAAGGTTCTAATTCTTGTTTCTTGACCCGCATACAGGTTTCTCAGGAGGCAAGTAAGGTGGTCTGGTATTCCCTTTTCTATGGAAAGGATTTCCACAGTTTGTTGTGATCCACACAGTCAAATGCCTTAGAGTAGTCAATGAAACAAAAGTAGATGTTTTTCTGGAATTCTCTTGCTTTTTCTATGATCCAGTGGATGTTGGCAATTTGATCTTTGGTTCCTCTGTCTTTTCTAAATCCAGCTTGTACATCTGGAACTTCTTGGTTCACATACTGCTGAAGTGTAGCTTGAAGTATTTTGAGCATAACCTTACTAGCATGTGAAATGAGTGCATTTGTACTGTAGTTTGAACACTCTTTGGCACTGTCCTTCTTTGAGACTGGAATGAAAGCTGATCTTTTCCAGTCCTGTGGCCACTGCTGAGTTTTCCAAATTTGTTGATATATTGAGAGCAACACTTTAACAGCATCATCTTTTAGGATTTCAAATAGCCGAGCTGGAAGCCGATCACCTCCAGTAGCTTTGCTTGTAGTAATGCTTCCTAAGGCCCACTTGATTTCACACTTCAAGTTAAGTAACCACATGCTCTAGGTGAGTAACCACACCATTGTTGTTATCTGGTTCATTAAGACTTTTTCTTGTATAGTTCTTTTTTGCTTATTCTTGCCACCTCTTCTTAACCTCTTCTGCTTCTGTTAGGTCCCTTCCATTTCTGTCCTTTATCGTGCCTATCCTTGCATGAACTGTTCCTTTGATCTCCAATATTCTTTTTTTTTAATTGAAGAATAATTGCTTTACAGAATTTTGTTGTTTTCTGCCAAATATCAGCATGAATCAGCCATAGACATACATATGTCCCCTCCTTCTTGAACTTCTTGAAGAGATCTATGTTCTTTCCCATTCTATTGTTTTCCTCTACTTCATTGCACTGTTCATTCAAGGAACTCTGCATTCACTGTCTTTTCCTTTCTCCTTTGCTTTTTGCTTCTCTTCTTTTCTCAGTTATTTGTAAAACCTCCTCAGACAACCACTTTGCCTTCTTGCATTTCTTTTTCTTTGGGATGGTTTTGGTCACCGCCTCCTGTACTACATTATGAACCTCAGTCCATAGTTCTTCAAGCACTTTGTCTACCAGATATGACCCCGTCAATATTTTTGTCACCTCCACTGTATAAACATAAGGGATTTGATTTAAGTCATACCTGAATGAATCTAGTGTTTTCCCCTACTTTATTCAATTTAAGCCTGAATTCTGCAACAAGGGCCTCATGATCTGAGCCACAGTCAGCTCCAAGTCTTGTTTCACACACATGTGTTTTGGCTGGTACCCAGGGTAGTGAAACATCAGTCCAAGACAATTCATGGTGAGAAGGGCAGTGTTTTACAAGCATAACAGTTCATTCGTGATCAGTTGACACCATTTTGTTAACCTATATTGACTGCTTTTTAAATGCAAATTGAATGCTTTAGTGAAAACTAAATTGAAATATTACATTGGAATTAGTCTTGATGAAAATACATCGCAGACTGATGCTTAGATCATCACCTGCACAGCTATAAATTACCCGTGAGTCACTTGATTATTGTCCCTCAGTTGAACAAAGACAATTTAGTGTTTCAGGAAAACCATTAATTCATTAGGAGACATAGGAAGCAACTCTAAATAAAAGGGCAAAGGGGTAAAATGTGATATTTATTCTTTAGAATAAACTAACACATTAATATATCAACAATGCTTCCTTAAAACTGTCACCTAATTTATTTGAAAGGCTAATTAGCAAGGAGGTCAGAACTATCTGGAATGTGGAAAGATATTAAATTTTCTGTTACAATATATGAGAATACTATATAATGCTAGTGATCTTATGGGGGAGGTGTAAAAATAGATATCATATATCATACAGTTTGATTAAACCCACTTTGCACTAAATATTCATCATATATTAAAATTGTTAAACAACATAGCCTGTCTAAGCTTAAGTATGTTGAAAAGTCTCATGTTATCCCACAGTCCTTGACTCCAAGGAGAAATCAAAGCTCCCAGTGGAGATAGAAACATAAAATATATACATCTGTGTATTATTATTATTACTGATGTAATTATCTCAAGTGATATGGTCACTGTAGGTAAAGAAAATCTATAAGAAAGTACTGATTTATCTCATCACGACAAGGTGTCCTCCATACTTGAGTAGAGTGATGTATTTATCTGTTTTCTAAAAATGAAGTGCTAATTGGCCAATCTGGTTAAACTCCCTGGAGAGAGAACTAGATGAATGGAAGGTTGTAAACAGATCAGAAAAGATAAACCAACTGTAAATTAAAACCCAAGTAATTGTGAGAGAGAGAGAGGGAAGAAAAAATAATTTACAGGAGCAGAAAATGCCATGTGTTTGTGTGCCCTACCACTTACAGAGATGGGGATGCTAGGGAAGGCACCGAATCCCTGACTGGTCAGGGATCTGACTGCAATAATTGTACCATGGTGCCTAGGAAGTAGAGTTGCATCAGGCCATAAACTCTACAACTTAACTCCTTGCAACCAACTAGAAATGTTTGAGTGCCTACTTCAGTAACCCTCAGATCAGGTTGTGAGCAGCTAAAAAATGAATTAGAAGTAAATCTTGCCCTCAAATGGTCTGAGTAGAAAATACAACAGATGTAAAGAGGGCAGAGGTTTTCACACTTTTAGGAAAAGTGACCTCATATAGAATTCCAGCGGGTGAAACAGATAAAAATGTTGCTTTTCTCATTGAAGTAGAAAGCCAGAGTTGTAGATTCTAGCTCTGTATGTCATCATTTGAAAACAGTCACTCTGCTACAGCCTATCAAGGTAGAAAGTGACTTGTTCCATAAAGGAACAGAAAGGTTTCTATGAGAGCACAATGTTGTGAGCATGTTCACCTAAGGTGCTTGAGATAGCACTATACAGTAGAACTTTCCGAACTATTGGACATGTTCTCTATCTGCACTGTTCAAAAGAGTAGCTACTATCCAGTTGTAGCTATCGATCATCAAGCACTTGAAATGTGGCCAGTGTGATTAAGATTTCTTTTTTTAATTTTAAGTAAATAGTCACCTATGCTTAGTGGTTACCATATCAAACAACACAGGCTTAGAGAAAGTCTTCATGTATATACAGAGAAAGCAACAGGGGCTTAGGACATGGGCAGCACTCAGACATTCAGAGGGAAACCAGACGTTCAATGAGAAACCATTCAGAAACCCACTCCAAGTAGAGGGAACTGAATAAGGAAAATAGGAACACCATTTCCTAAAAGAAATATTACTTTAAAAAAATGCATGTGCTATAATTTTCAATTTTTATCTTGGGGATCTTTAGTTCCTTTTTCTATCCAACAATGTAGAATTGCCATGGATTTGGCTGATTACCTTTAGTTCCAAGGTAACTAAACAATCATTGTTTTAATATTTGCCTAAAACACAGCAAAAAACAAAGAGCAGGACCCAAGAGCCATCACCCAGGAATGAGAGGCTTCCTGTCTAAGAAAGGCAATACTGGGGGCACCTACCTTCTGGTCTGTCACTTCATCATGGGCCCATGGGTTTACACCCCTTTACTTCCAATCTCATACAGATGACCTGGAACACATCAACTATATTTTTCAATCAAATCATCTTTCCCACAATAATAAATATCCTATATAACTGAAAGACAGCCAATCTGATTCAGTTAAGATTCATCTGTGAAAACTGACTATTTTTGCCCAATATGTCAGTATAGCATCAATTAAGTAAAATCAAGGTTTCAGAGATTCTAGTCAATCAAGATTGTTGTTGTTGTTGTTGTTCAGTCAATCAGTCGTGTCCGACTCTTTGCGACCGCATGGAATGTAGCCAGCCAGTCTCCTCTGTCCATGGAATTCTCCAGGCAAGAATACTAGAGTGGGTAGCTGTTCCCTTCTCCAAGGGACCTTCCTGACCCAGGGACCGAACTGGGATCTCCTGCACTGCAGGCAGATTCTTTGCCATCTGAGCTACCAGGGAAGCCCCAATCAAGATTAATGAACCATAAATTATGCAGATAACTGAAAAGTTATAGAAGAAAACCATAGGATAATTATTCCTCTGTCTTACAATTGTCCCTACCCTGCAAATTCTTAACCAAAACAAGCCTGACTCTCAAACTGAGCAAGTTCAATTCTGAAAGGAGAAAGGAAACATGAAAATATTTGTGAATCAACAAAATTTTATTGTACCAAATTGTCAAGGTCTCAATGGTAAAAGACCATTTATTTAGAATTTAGAGCAGTCTTGGTACTAAGCATTTTTTAAGTCTTTACATTTCATTCTCACAACTCTGTGTGGCATGGACTATAATTATTCCCATTTAACAAACAAATAAATTGAGGCTTAGGGAGGAAAAGTTGGAACCCTGGCTGACCTGACTCCAAATTATATCTTCTTTCCATTAGTGTCCCAGATACAACATTATTTTCTGCTTGATATCGAAACTATTTTCAGCCTTTGCTTATAGTAGAGGACGCAAAATATATCATTTATTGAGTATTTACTGCATGTACTCTGATATTCACATTCATTCATTCATTCAACAAATATCTATTGAATGCCTTCTCTGCCCCAGCCCTATTCAGTGATTATCAACACAAGTCCCAAGGAAACACCTTGGAGTCAGGTCTTAGTAGACAGAGACAAATAGCAACAAACCATCAAATTAACACCAAAGAAATAAACTTAAAATAAAAACAAGTAAAATAATGTTAAGGTTTATAAGCGAAAGCAAAAGCGAATTCGCGAAGTCGTGTCCGACTCTTTGCGACCCCATGGACTGTAGCCTACCAGGCTCCTCTGTCCATGGGATTTTCCAGGCAATAGTACTGGAGTGGATTGCCATTTCCTTCTCCAGGGGATCTTCCCAACCCCGGAATTGAACCCAGGTCTTCCATATTGTAGACACTTTACCGTCTGAGCCACCAGGGAAGTTTAGGTTTATAAACAGTAAGGGAAAAAGGTACATGGCAATAATATGATAAAGAGTAGATAGGGAACTCAAGACCTCTCTGAGGTTATATGTTGACTTTTGCTTTCTGATTCTAAAATCTAAAGAATGAGAGAAAACATTCCAACTAGAGAAATCAGCCTGTTCAAAAGCTCTGAAATGACCAGGGTGGCAGGGGTGTGGGAAACAAGAGAAGAAAGAGTATGAGACATGTTTGGACTGATAAGCATGATCCATGCATGGAGTTTGTTTGGATTCTAGTCTTAGTGCAGCAAGAAGCCCCACTGGAAGAGTCTAAGCACTAGGGTCACATGGTAAGATTTACATTTATAAAAGTTCACTTTGGCTGTAAGGTGGGGATAAGATTGTAAAGGGTATGTGTAAAAGCAGAGGCTGTTGCAGTTGCCCAGTCAGAGACTGTGGTGTTTGAAAGCATAAATGGAGACTAGCAGAGAGATTCCTGAAGACACATTCTGGAGGCAGAGCTGAGAGACTTGTGGATTGGACTGTGGTTGGGAAAGTTGGGAAGACAATGGGGAAAAGAGAGGAATTAAGGATCACATCCAAGCTATTGACCTGAACAGCTAATGGGTGGACAGGGTACCCTTTGTTGAAATGAGAAAGACTGGAAGAGAAGCTTGGAGGGTTGATGACAAGGAATAATGAAGAGTTTGAGAGGAAAAGAAAGGTTCCTAGGTTTTGGCTTGAACAACTTACTGCACCTTCACAGCAACCCTGTACAGTTATTCCTGGATTTCACATGAGGAAATTGAAATTTAGGCAAGTTAAATAACATGCCCAAGGACACTCAGCAAGGAAGTGCCAGGGCTTGGATTTGAGGTAAAGTGTTTGATTCTAGAATCTGCAATGTGCAATTCTACACATCACTGCCTCCCAATACAGAATATGGTACTGCTTTTATCTCAATGAGTTTCTCTCTCCCCATCTATAAAACTAGGTAAATAATATTTACCGTGTAACAGTTTTAAGAATCAATGTGGTTAAATGGGAAATTCTCCCTGTACTACAGAGTTGTTCATAACAATAAAAAAAAATTCCATTTCCAGCCACTAAAATCTGGCATATATTCTTGATTCTGTTAACTCTGTGTACTCTGGCTCTGACCGTGGCCACACCATCGCCTAGTAGATTTCTGCTGTCTTACTTGGTTTCCAGTCAGAGAGCTTTCCAAGTTCTGCTCCTAGAAGCCTTAAAAGGGACTGAGAAACTAACTGTACCCTAACTCTGGGACTGTGCCCTCCTCTCAAGCATCATTGGAGAACTTTGAGATTCTCCTGCCTCCAGGATGCCTTTCATGATTTACCTTTAAGAAAACGATATATCATGCTGAGCCTGGGGTTAAAATCTACACAAATGGGGATGCTATCATGTAGACAGTTGCAGTGACTTGCATCCTCTAAAGAAAGCTCTCTCATGACACTCTACAAACTCTTGTGGGAGATACTCAGCCTGCACCTCAGAGGGTCCTTAACAACTGTCCCTTTGAGCTAAGGAGTGACAGGACAGGGAGGGGGGGAAACACAAGGAAAGGGAAGGTCACCATATGTGAGCTCCTACTGAGTCCTAGGCCCCATGGTGAATGTTTTCACTCATAAACTGAACTGAAAGCCGCTTTAGTCATGTCAGACTCTTTGTGACCCCATGGACTATACAGTCCACGGAATTCTCCAAGCCAGAATACTGGAGTGGGTAGCCATTCTCTCCTCCATGGGGTCTTCCCAACCCAGGGATCGAACCCTGGTCTCCCACATTACAGGTGAATTCTTCACCATCTGAGCCACAGGGAATATCTCCCTTAACTCCTAAAGCAATCTTGAAAGGCAACAATTATTATCCTCATTTAATAAACCAAGATCCTAAGGCTCAGTGTTTGTTTCACTTGCCAAAGTTCACACAGCAGATCAGAAGTGGAGTCACAGTTCTGCCGTACATATATTTGACTCTAAAATACAGTGTTGTGTTTTCCCTTGCTAAGCCGTAATGCTGAAGTATAGAATCAAGAAAGAAGGGGAAAAGGAGGACAAAAGGGTCCTATTGAAACTATGAAGTCACAAGTTCACGGTGACTGAAAATTAATTTTATTTTCATCTCAGGCGTATCAGAAAAAAAATCTAGTTTCAGTTATTGTTATACATGTAGAAGGTAGGTTATCAAACTGCAGTGAAAAACATCGGCCAAAAAACCAACCAGACTTTCTTATTCCCCAAGGCCATGATAAGGAAGATGACTGCAAATTTAGTTTGCATAACTGTAGAGAAACCATGCTAGCAAAAGGAGAAGGAGAGAAGCTTATTCCATTGCTAAGAGAATCAATTCTTCCCTCCAAATGAGAATGCCAGGTGAGAAATAGGGACATACATGGCTACCTTTCACTATGATGATGTTATTTGTGTCAGTAAATTCTATACCTTTCTGGCTCCTAAATTCAGAGCAGTGCAGTTAAGCTGATGCATATCAGAGCCGACTCACTTTCTCATTCTAAGTTGATAATTTAAATGCTTACATTAAAGTTTCTATGTTAATTTTCAGGGTTTTAAAAATGAAGGAAGTTTCTATTCTCCATCAGGCTCAGGAGCAATGGGAATTAATGTGATATTGTCTTTAATGAAACGTAGTGGGGACTTGTGATTCATGTTGGTTCCCAATCCTTTCCATCTCTTTAAAATGCCATAAAATGAAAAATACAACAGCTGTTTCATATTAAAGAGAAATGCAAATGTGCATTAATGCAGCTCAAGAAATATTTTATATGTTCGGAGAATTTATTATTTTTTATATGAGTGGAATCAATCTACATTTTCCCCATTTAATAATATGGCACTTATTTCAATGGCTTTGCCAGCTACTTAAGCGAAATGCACAAAAAAGAATGGTCTAGGATCTAAGTCAAAGATATCTTTCTTTTCCTTAAAAGAATAAAATAAACAACGAAATTTCTGTTGCAGTTCGCCCACCAAAGATAAAAAAGAACCACATTCTCCTTATACCTAGATTAGTAGATTAACTAATTTCAGTTGTATATTCAATAATCTTATCAGAAGAGTCAGTTGTTTAAGCTGAGCTTTCCATACGGTGAGCTGTGTTCAAACCCAGGTACTTCTTGTGCTGATAATTATTGTTTGGAGAAGTCTCCTAGTGATCAGTAATGCTTCTTCATTATTATACTCCTTCTATTACCTAATTTAGATGCAGATATAAATTATTTAAAACAAGAGAGGTTTCCCTTGCTAATTAATGGCAACCTGACTAACCAGCTCCTATCAATGCCTAAGGCTTCACTCTATGCACAATTCTCCAACCAGTATAATAGCCCACTTCCATGGTTTCGCTGGGTAATTTTAATCAGTCACCGTGTATACCACAGAAACCCAACAGCTGTGCACTTGGATGACCTTATTACCATTAGTGGCAAACTGGTTGTTGAACAGGGAATTTTTCATCAGGAAAGACTACATGATCTCATAAACTTGGGAATGGCCAGGTTCTTTTTTTTTTTTTTTTTTTTCCTAGCTATAGTTTACAACTTAGGAAATGAACATGTTTTGACTGAAATTCACCTTTTAATGAAGAGAGATGTATCTGAAGTTTCTAATACATTTTCCATATTCTTTTATGCTCTTCTGGGGAATAGGAATTTTGTCGTCACTGAGAAAATTTCTCAGTGAATGAAAGGGAGTTTTCTGTGACTTTTGCTTTTGGCATTGGAAATATCAAACGTTGCCTCCTGGTGGTCAAGGGATCAATAATTCTCTGGAATCTTGGGGAAATAACTCAAATAATGGACCCTAAAAGGAGATCTTTAGGTCCCTATGGTGCAAGATGCACATTTTTGGTGCTAAGAGAAAGTCAAATAACTTGCTGAGGACATGATTCCTCACAAGACCATGTTTCAAACAAGTCAGCGGATATTAATTCTACAATTTTGGCACAGTCCAAATGGTATTTTCCTATCAGGTGTCTGCCATTGTTTTAGCCTTTCAGACTTTTAAATTTTCCTATATTACCTTAAATTTAATATGTCACCAAGCACTTACCTTCTAAGAAATATTCTAGTAAGAGAATGTGCTCTTCTTTCTTCTGTAAGGGTAACTTCTATAGAGAGACAGTAGTTTTGTCATAATTCGTCCCTTCACTCTGTGATAATTTCCAATAGTTCATTCTCGCTGTTAACAGCTGTATGACATTTATATCAATTTCTTTGTGGGACTTCTCTATTGGCTCTCTACAGCCTGCACACTGCAACTGCTGAGCCCATGTGTTATAACTACTGAAGCCCACGCACCTAGAACTCATGCTCTGCAATAAGAGAAGCCACAGCAATGAGACGCCCGTGCACAGCCACAAAGAGTAGCTCCTGCTCGCGTTCAGCAACTAGAGAAAGCCCATGTTCAGCAATGAAGATCCAACACAGCTACAAATGTAATTAATCCACTGAAAAAATTCCAGCTCCACCAGGCACAGCACATAGAGGAAGAAAGGAACCCAGCCTACAGCTAGAACCGAGGCCCTGGGCACATGACCCCAGCTGAGTATTCCAGATGAGACTTCAATTATCAAGACACAGAGATAAGCCTTTCTCACTATTCCCAGGTCAAATTTCTGACCCACAAAATCATGAGCATAATAAAATGGTGGTTGTCTTCTGCCACTAAGTTTTGGGGTGGTTTCTTAGACAAAAGTGAATAACCGAAACATAATGTGCTAAGGAAGACAGCACAGCTAAAAATAAATAATTTTTTTTAAAGAAAGGCTATAAAAATTTTTCTTTGCCATCCCAGAGTAGTGCTGCCAAATGGAATGATGACCCAAAGATATTTAAAGATAATGTGTACATGCGCAGGGCTTCCCAGGTAGCTTAATGGTAAAGAATCCACCTGCCAATGCAGGAGATGTGGGCTGTCTCCCTGGGTCAGGAAGATTCCCTGGAGGAGAAAATGGCAACCCACTCTAGTATGCTTGCCTAAGAAGGCCCATGGAGAGAGGAGCCTGGAGGGCTACAATCTATGGGGTGGCAAAAGAGCTGGACATGAATTGGCAACTAAACGACCATACAGATGTAACTAGGGAGACAGTGAGTGCATAGAATGTACAAGCTTCTTTCCCTTCTTGCATGCCCACGGAGGAGATTTCCACACGTGTTATACCAGCCTTGATTCTCTGTGATGTTTATGGTCTTGTCTCTTGTGGGCGTACCTGGGAAAAACTATAAAGGATGTAAAAATGAAACTTCAGCCTTCTCCGACCTTCCCTGTTGGCGGCTCCCTTTCTCTGTCTTCATCCTCCTTCTCACCCCACACCACTGTACTCTAAAGGACCTGGGCCCAGCTGGATAGTCACTAAGTGATGCTCCACTCAGGGCTGCTTTCTAGGGCCAACAGACCCATCTCTCGCCTGCTGGGAATGTCAGCTAGGAAGGCTCCCAGCAGTATCCCTCACTGAACATTACCTCAGCCTCAGGGAACTACCTCACCTCATGTAATGCTCACTCCCTGGAAGCAGCCCACAATCAATGATTGGCTGATGCTAGGATATAAATATCTGGCACCTTGATCTTAATGGAAACAACTCTGAAGGGCCACCCCAGCTCTAGAGCTCCTGTAGCATTGGCTGAAACCTCAGCTGCACATAAGCTTCTCTCTCTGCCCAATCCTGCCTTCCTGGCCTCCTTACAGGTGATCTTCTGAAAATATCCCACAGTGAGCATTCTGCATCCAACTTTTCATCTTTAAATGTATTCCCAGGGAACCCAATCTAAGATAAGAATTACCCAGAGTAGTCTGAGACTGTTGTGTCACAAGGAAGGGTGGCCCAATCATTCCCCAAAGAGGCAAGGGTTACAACCAGGAAGACAAGCAGTTACATCCAAAAAGCTACAGACTGAACTCAACAACCCAAAGTAAAATGATGAGGTTTAAGACACAGATAGAGTCAAATTATTAAGGACAAGTTCAAAGAGCAAAGGGATTACAATTGTCTACATCTTATTCTTGCTTCTATCACCAGTCACATCCACAACTGGGTATTGTTTTTGCTTTGGCTCCATCCCTTCATTCTTTCTGTAGTTATTTCTCCTCTGATCTCCAGTAGTATATTGGGCACCTAATGACCTGGGGAGTTCCTCTTTTGGTATCCTATCATATTGCCTTTTCATACTGTTCATGGGGTTCTCAAGGCAAGAATAGTGAAGTGGCTTACCATTCCCTTCTCCAGATTAGAGGAGAAATAACTACAGAAAGAATGAAGGGATGGAGCCAAAGCAAAAAAAAATACCCAGTTGTGGATGTGACTGGTGATAGAAGCAAGATCCAATGCTGTAAAGAGCAATATTGCATAGGAACCTGGAATGTCAGGTCCATGAATCAAGGCAAATTGGAAGTGGTCAAACAAGAGATGGCAAGGGTGAATGTCGACATTCTAGGAATCAGCGAACTAAAATGGACTGGAATGGCTGAATTTAACTCAGATGACCATTATATCTACTACTGCGGGCAGGAATCCCTCAGAAGAAATGGAATAGCCATCATGGTCAACAAAAGAGTCTGAAATGCAGTACTTGGATGCAATCTCAAAAATGACAGAATGATCTCTGTTAGTCTCCAAGGCAAACCATTCAATATCACAGTTATCCAAGTCTATGCCCCAAACAGTAACTCTGAAGAACTGAAGTTGAACAGTTTTATGAAGACCTACAAGACCTTTTAGAACTAACACCCAAAAAAGATGTCCTTTTCATTATAGGGGACTGGAATGCAAAAGTAGGAAGTCAAGAAACACCTGGAGTAACAGGAAAATTTGGCCTTGGAATGCGGAATGAAGCAGGGCAAAGACTAATAGAGTTTTGCCGAGAAAATGCACTGGTCATAGCAAACACCCTTTTCCAACAACACAAGACTCTACACATGGACATCACCAGATGCTCAACACCAAAATCAGATTGATTATATTCTTTGCAGCCAAAGATGGAGAAGCTCTATACAGTCAACAAAAACAAGACCAGGAGCTGACTGTGGCTCAGATCATGAACTCCTTATTGCCAAATTCAGACTCAAATTGAAGAAAATAGGGAAAACCACTAGACCATTCAGGTATGACCTAAATCAAATCCCGGATGATTATACAGTGGAAGTCAGAAACAGATTTAAGGGCCTAGATCTGATAGATAGAGTGCCTGGTGATCTATGGAATGAAGTTTGTGACATTGTACAGGAGACAGGGATCAAGACCATCCCCATGGAAAAGAAATGCAAAAAAGCAAAATGGCTGTCTGGGGAGGGCTTACAAATAGCTGTGAAGAGAAGAGAGGTGAAAAGCAAAGGAGAAAAGGAAAGACATAGGCATCTAAATGCAGAGTTCCAAAGAATAGCAAGAAGAGATAAGAAAGCCTTCTTCAGTGATCAATGCAAAGAAATAGAGGAAAACAACAGATTGGGAAAGACTAGAGATCTCTTCAAGAAAATTAGAGATACCAAGGGAACATTTCATGCAAAGATGGGCTCGATAAAGGACAGAAATGGTCTGGACCTAACAGAAGCAGAAGATACTAAGAAGAGGTGGCAAGAATATACAGAAGAACTGTACAAAAAAGATCTTCACGACCCAGATAGTCATGATGATGTGATCACTAATCTAGAACCAGACATCTTGGAATGTGAAGTCAAGTGGGCCTTAGAAAGCATCACTACGAACAAAGCTAGTGGAGGTGATGGAATTCCAATTGAGCTGTTTCAAATCCTGAAAGATGATGCTGTGAAAGTGCTGCACTCAATATGCCAGCCAATTTGGAAAGCTCAGCAGTGGCCACAGGACTGGAAAAGGTCAGTTTTCATTCCAATCCCAAAGAAAGGCAATGCCAAAGAATGTTCAAACTACCGCACAATTGCACTCATCTCACATGCTAGTAAAGTAATTCTCAAAATTCTCCAAGCCAAGCTACAGCAATACGTGAACCGTGAACTCCCTGATGTTCAAGCTGGTTTTAGAAAAGGCAGAGGAACCAGAGATCAAATTGCCAACATCTGCTGGATCGTGGAAAAAGCAAGAGAGTTCCAGAAAAACATCTATTTCTGCTTTAGTGACTATGCCAAAGCCTTTGACTGTGTGGATCACAATAAACTGTGGAAAATTCTTCAAGAGATGGGAATACCAGACCACCTGTCCTGCCTCTTGAGAAACCTATATGCAGGTCAGGAAGCAACAGTTAGAACAGGACATGGAACAACAGACTGGTTCCAAATAGGAAAAGGAGTCCGTCAAGGCTGTATATTGTCACCCTGCTTATTTAACTTCTGTGCAGAGTACATCATGAGAAACGCTGGGCTGGAAGAAACACAAGCTGGAATCAAGATTGCCAAGAGACATATCAATAACCTCAGATATGCAGATGACACTACCCTTATGGCAGAAAGTGAAGAGGAACTAAAAAGCCTCTTGATGAAAGTGAAAGAGGAGAGTGAAAAAGTTGGCCTAAAGCTCAACATTCAGAAAACGAAGATCATGGCATCCGGTCCCATCACTTCATGGGAAATAGATGGGGAAACAGTGGAAACAGTGTCAGACTTTATTTTTGGGGGGCTCCAGAATCACTGCAGATGGTGACTGCAGCCAGGAAATTAAAGGACGCTTACTCCTTGGAAGAAAAGTTATGTCCAACCTAGATAGTATATTCAAAACAGAGACATTACTTTGCTGACTAAGGTCCATCTAGTCAAGGCTATGGTTTTTCCTGTGGTCCATGTATGGATGTGAGAGTTGGACTGTGAAGAAGGCTGAGCACCGAAGAATTGATGCTTTTGAACTGTGGTGTTGGAGGAGACTCTTGAGAGTCCCTTGGACTGCAAGGAGACCCAACCAGTCCATTCTGAAGGAGATCAGCCCTGGGATTTCTTTGGAAGGAATGATGCTAAAGCTGAAACTCCAGTACTTTGGCCACCTCATGAGAAGAGTTGACTCATTGGAAAAAACTCTGATGCTGGGGGGGATTGGGAGCAGGAGGAGAAGGGGACGACCGAGGATGAGGTGGCTGGATGGCATCACTGACTCGATGGACGTGAATCTGAGTGAACTCCGGGAGCTGGTGATGAACAGGGAGGCCTGGTGTGCTGCGATTCATGGGGTTGCAGAGTCGGACACGACTGAGCGACTGACCTGAACTGAACTGAACATCTTATTCTAGCATCTCTGGCTGCTGAGAACACTCACTAAAGGGCACTCTAGTGAACCTCCATTCTGAGGCTCCTACAGCCTTACCACATGGTCATAATCATAGAATGGGACCCATGCCTCTCAGATCACCCCTCCTCAGAGTTCCATCTGAAAGTCCAAGGCTGAGTGGCCCGACTATGCCTTGTGTCTGCATCCCAATACTCTGCCTCTCTTGTCACTGTCTTCCACAGCCTGGGCCATGAGTCAAGTGAACTGCCGTACTCCTAAGTAGTCTGGAAGCTCAGTTTATTGCCAAGAAGTTACCTTACATTCTCAATGATGCTTATTATACATGAAGATGCTTTTTTTTTTACAAGTTTCCTTTAAATATGGATACATATTTTTCTGGAGCACTTGTTTCCTTTCCCTTATCAGGAAGGAGAGTAAATATTCCCCTGCCTCCTTCCCCAAAACAACCTTTACTTCTCCTCCTCTTAGTTATAATAGCTAACACAGACTGGGCACCTACTATGAGCTAGGCACTGTTCTGAGTAATACTTTTCATGTAATACTGATAGTGGCCTTGTGCAACAGTTATTATGAGGATGATCTCCACTTTGCAGTTGAGAGAACAGAGGCACAGAAAGGTGGCCCTAGCTGCCCCATGGCCGCACAATCAGGAAGTGACAGGGCCAATATACAAGCCCAGCCAGCGCTCTCAATCAGTAAGCTCATTTGCTTTGCCCTAGTCCTAGCCTCCACTGACATCCTCTTCACATTCCTGCATATGTTGAGGATTTTCTTTGCACTCTGAGTGCTACCACTGCCCATAATGTAATGTCAATCTCCCCACTAAGGACTCCACCAAAGCCCTAGCATCCCATTTCTGTGCACTCATCTGTTGCAATGATATTCAACATGACTACCAGGATCAGCCTCTTCTCAAAACTTCAGTTCTGAAATTTCCCTCTAACCACTTTGAATTCTCTACTTGTCCTGCTTCTTCACTGCTTCTAAGCTGCTATCTGGCATTACTCCTTCCTTTCCTGATATAACCCATGCCTTGTCCATACATTTGGCCTTACTTCTTTCCTTGATGAGCCCATGTTCCCTGTCTTCCTGTCAGTTACTCCTTTATCAGCACTGGAAACTCCATTACCTTCCTTTTGATGCAGATATTATGATAATTCTCCTAATTCAACTGGAGAAGGGTAGAAAATAGACCTATAGGGGCACACCAAAGGTTTCCAAAACACACACCACACACACACAACATGAGTTCTATTAGGCTAGACCCCAAAGTTCTCAAGTGATTTCATTTATCTAGACAGCAAACTCATTTTGAGGGCTTCCTATGTACCAGGTAAAGTTCTAAGGGATGAAGAGTCTGTAGTGAAAAAGACTGACAAGGTTCCCACCATGGTTGCCTTATGATATTCATGGGCTACTTGTTTCATAAAAAATACAAAAATTATATTTTACAGTTGTGTTTAAAAATAAATTTAATCTAGGGTGAGTTCTTTATTTTATATTCATTATTATGATGTTTTTTTCCTTCTATTTTTAAAAAATACATTAAAGGATTTTAATGAGCCCCTTAAAGTATCATGTATCCCAGGATCTACTCAGTGGGTAAGTTGGTCAGCTCTAGCCTCCACCATCTGGAACTTACATTCTTGAGGGGGAGACAATAACAAAAAAGTTACAAATAAATCAAAATGAAAATATCAAAAAGTACAGTGAAGACAATTGAACAAGATATCTTAGAAAGTGGTCAGGAAAATGGGGCTGTACAGAGGCAGTGTCCAGGGCAGACTCCCTGAAGGGATCACACTTGACATGAGAACCTTGATGACTAGAAGGAATCAGTCTTTTGAAAATCTAGAAGTCTCACAGGAGGAACAGATGATACACAATCTCTCAGGCTGGAAAGAGTTTGGTACATTTCAGAAAAGTAAGGCAGCCAGTCATGTTGAACCACAGTAGATGGGAAGAGGGACAAACGAAGAGTGGGAGGGGCAAGGTCACACCGTGCCTTACGGTTAAGAGTTTGGATTTTGCTCTAAAGTAGGGAGTTACATGGCTTGATTTTGAGAGTGAATTACAGGGAGAAGCAGGGAGACTGCTGGCTGCTGTAGGGTACCCAGGTGAGAGAAAACACTGCTTTGCATCAGGGAGATGAAGAAAGGATAATGAATGTGAGATGTCCTTGGAACTTGAAGTCAATAGGACTCAATGAATTGATGCAAGAGGTGAAGAGCAAAGAGAGGAGTCAAGGATGACTTGAGGACTTTGGGCGTGATGGGGCTGTCAGTCACCAGCACTGGCTTCTGTAAATGCTCATAGGAGTTAGAATTCACATAGTGCTCGCTACATGTTTGCCAGGCATTCATTTAATCTTCAAGATGATCCTGTAAGATAGATACTGTCTCCACATTAGAAATAAAGGGTGGGGGGGAGTAAAGATATTAAGGAACTTGACAAGATCACCCAGCTGGTGCCCTGTGGAGTGAAGATAATGGACTCCAGTCTCCAAGTGTTGTAACAACTCACCTACACTGTCTCATTAGCCTCATGCATGTGAATTACAGACCCAAATATCCAATGTCTTAATCTCCAGATGGCCCACAGGAACCTAAAACTCAAAGTACTTTACGCTGAGCTTACCTTTCTCCCTACCTTCCTCCTCATAAACTTCAACAAATTATATCACCATCCACCCAGCTGATCAAGTTAGAAACCTTGATGCCATTCTTGACTTTACCCAGCAACTTTCATCCCTAGCCAGCATTTAGTCATTGATGCTGTCCCGTCTCTTCCGTCTCTTTGGTACCTTTCAAATTTATTCATTTCTCTATCCCAACCCTCTGTTACCTTATTAGCCTCTGTCTGGTCTCTGACAATGGTAAGTCAACATATCTGTGCTAGAAAGACTCTGAGGCCATGAGCACAGCATCAGTTCCATTGCTGGTGATGTCTCCCATGGGAACATGAGCCAGTGGTGGCTCTGGGACCAGAATTTGCCAGCCTTGCCCTAGCATTCTAACACAGTACTTACCACACAGAGTGCCCTTAATAAAGGATGCTAAATGAATGAAAAATTGACATGGATGTCTCACTTTCTCTGCGAAACTAAGCATAATGTTCTAGACCACAGAATGTTAATCAACAGCTGTGTATCAGGATGCTTTGTTGCAAAAGATAGTAATAGAGCCCTTTATATCCACCAATCCAATCTAATTCAACAGTTTTTGAAAGCCGCTTCTTGTTTCTCACCACAATCTTTTGACATGCGCCAAGTCTCCCAGGCTTCTTTCTCACCCCCACCTGGAAAATGCCCCCCACCCTCTGCCACACACACACACACACACACACACACACACACACACACACTCCCTCACTGCTCCATCCCAGGTTTAGGCAGCCTGACCATTTTAAATGTTGACAATTCACCCAGGGGACATTCTATATATTCATTTTATTTCCAATAATTAAGCTGTTCTACTTGTAATGTGAACAAATAACATACAGGAAGAACCAGTAATGTGTAGAAATCCTAGCCTCTCAGTCCTGTAGAAGCTTAGATGTGACTTATGCTACAGACCTTCACCTTGATGTGGAGACTAATGTCTTCTCGGCACATATACTATACACTAATCTCTTCAGTGATGTTCTGATCTTTAAATAGGGTTTTCTTCTTCGTTTGTCAGTCTATCACCCCCAAACATGTCAGATATCTCCCCTGCATACAATGGACATTTTATATATGACTGATCACTTTATTTTTACTTCTCAGGCAAAGAAAGCTTTTCATACATTAAATTTTTTGGCAGATATAAAAGAGGGTGCTATTTTTATTCTATATCATATTCTTAATACAATCAACAAGCACAGTGACTAATTCTAATTTAATTTATAAAGGTTACAATGGTCTGTTGGGCCACCTCCCTCAAGATTCAAGGAGCTTGCTAATAATAATGCAGAGTTGCTGAACCATAATATCTCTTAGTCTGTAAGACTAAAGACATTTTAACACTTGCAGGGCTCCAGTCTGCAGCAATCAATTCTGATCAGATGTCCACAGTCCAGAGTCATTATTAGCTGCAGAGTGTCAGAATGTGCTGGCCACTTTGAAGGTGAATCTTCAATGAATGCCCTTTGTTGTTGCCAAACAATGAGAAATTAACATTCCAGTTTATATAAAAGGTTGCAAATGGATAGGAAAAAGTGTTTCAGCAATTAGTCATTTTTTGCTGTTCTGGATTTTTTTAGGAGTTGAAACCCAACTTGCTTATATAATTCATATATGTCAAATAGCACAAGTGTTTTCAAGTTGTAACTGAGTTGGCTAAAAAGGAGCCCTTCAGTTATTTGGGGAAGGAGAATGTATAAGTAGAGAGGTGAATGTGCTTAAATCTCTCTTTAACCAGGACATTAGCATCATGACTGGCATCAGAAGTGAGATGTCAGGGTTCCAGATTTCATACAGGTCTTCTCCCTGATGTCTCCGGGACAGGTGGAACCCAGAGTCCTTAGGGAGTTCAAGTCCAAGGACCAAGTGTGGAGTGGGGCCAGACAATGTCACACAGGTAAGGGGAAGCAAGCAAGCCACTGGATATGATTAGGCCAACAGATCTGATCATTTTGAAGAATTCTGATAAAGTTTTATTAGTCACTTACAAGAGGAGAGGGTCAGCAACACAGAAGTCACAAAATGCCATGAAAAATTACCAGCCCTATTCTGTACAAGGAAACTAGGTAAGGGGCAAGTAAGGAAGCTCCTGGATATAGTTAGGCCAACAGATCTGATTATTTTTAAGAATTCTAATAAAGTTTTATTAGTCACTAACAAGGTGGGTGAGAGAGGTCACAAAATTCCATGAAAAAATGATCAGACTATCCTAGGCAAGGAAACAATAGTTGAAGTGGCATGTACAGAGCTGATGGCACTGCCATCCTGTCCTCAGGCACTGGGATCTAGGATGATAGGGATATGGTGGGGGAAAAAACAAATGGTCACAGAAGGTCTACATGGGGCAGAGGGAAGAACATAGCATAATGAAGAGCAGAGTCTCTACATAATCTCAACCCAAAAGAAGAAAAAAAGAAAAAACAACAACATCAGTTCAGTTCAGTTCAGTTCAGTGGCTCAGTTATGTTAGACTCTTTGCAATCCCATGGACTGCAGCATGCCAGCCTTCCCTGTCCATCACCAACTCCTGGCATTTACTCAAACTCATATCCATAGAGTTGGTGATGCCATCCAACCATCTCATCCTCTGCCATCCCCTTCTCCTCCCACCTTCAATCTTTCCCAGCATCAGGGTCTTTTCAAATGAGTCAGTTTTTCACAGGAGGCCAAAGTACTGGAGTTTCAGCTTCAGCATCAGTCTTTCCAATGATTATTCAGGACTGATTTGCTTTAGGATAGACTGGTTGGATCACCTTGCAGTCCAAAGGACTCTCAAGAGTCTTCTCCAACCATAGTTGGAGAAGTCTTCTGAGTTGAAGAATCTTCAACTCTTCATAGTTGAAGAGTCTTAACCAACCATAGTTCAAAAGCATCAATTCTTCGGTGCTCAGCTTTCTTTATAGTCCAAGTCTCACATCCATACATGACTACTGGAAAAACCATAGCTTTGACTAGATGAACCTTTGTTGGTAAAGTAGTGGCTCTGCTTTTTAATATGTTGTCTAGGTTGGTCATAACTTTTCTTCCAAGGAGCAAGTGTCTTTTAATTTCATGGTTGCAGCCACCATCTGCAGTGATTTTGGAGCCCCCCAAAATAAAGTCTGACACTGTTTCCACTGTTTCCCCATCTATTTCCCATGAAGTGATGGGACCAGATGCCATGATCTTCGTTTTCTGGGTGCTGAGCTTTAAGCCAACTTTTTCACTCTCCTCTTTCCCTTTCATCAAGAGGCTTTTTAGTTCCTCTTCACTTTCTGCCATAAGGGTGGTGTCATCTGCATATCGGAGGTTATTGATATTTCTCTTGGCAATCTTGATTCCAGCTTGTGCTTCTTCCAGAGATCAAATTGCCAACATCCACTGGATCATCAAAAGAGCAAGAGAGTTCCAGAAAAGCATCTATTTCTGCTTTATTGACTATGCCAAAGCCTTTGACTGTGTGGATCACAATAAACTGTGGAAAATTCTTCAAGAGATGGGAATACCAGACCACCTGACCTGCCTCTTGAGAAACCTATATGCAGGTCAGGAAGCAACAGTCAGAACAGGACATGGAACAACAGACTGGTTCCAAATAGGACAAGGAGTACGTCAAGGCTGTATATTGTCACCCTGCTTATTTAACTTCTATGCAGAGTACATCATGAGAAACACTGGGCTGGAAGAAGCACAAACTGGAATCAAGATTGCCGGGAGAAATATCAATAACCTCAGATGTGCAGATGACACCACCCTTATGGCAGAAAGTGAAGAGGAGCTAAAAAGCCTCTTGATGAAAGTGAAAGAGAATGCTAATTTTGTTTGTACAGACAAAAAAAATTTTGGTGTTATCTTTGGCTCCTCTTCCTTTCATACCTCTCGGCCAGACCATCAACAAATCCTTTTGGCTCTGTCTTCAAACATATTCAGAATCCATCCATGGCTCATTACCTCTCCCACTCCCCACCTCCTTCAAAGGTCTCCATGTCTTATCTGAACTTTTTGGTGGTCCCCAGACTGGTCTCCCTGTCCCTGCCCTTTCCTCCTATGATCTCTTCCCAATGCAGCAGTGACAATGGTCCTTCTCAAATGTTAGACTGCATTCCCCACTGCTCAAAACCTTCCAAAGGGGTCCCTGTCTTAGAGTAAAACTCTGGGTCCTTAAGATAGGCCAGGCCCTGAGGACTTGGCTCCCTGCTCTGTTCCTGTTCTCAGGCTCTACCACCTTCCTCACTTCTGATTCTCTTGCCGCGCCAGCCATGATGATCACAACCACTTCAGCTTGCGCCTGTCTCAGTCCTTCACATCTGCTTTTTGTGTTTGTCTGGGCCCTCCCATAGCAGATTTCAAGATGGAACTGGATAACCAACAAATGGACTGAGAGGAACTGCGGGTGAGGGATAAAGAGGGTGGAGAGGGAGAAGGTGAGAAGGACCTTCGCCCATAATGCCAGGCTGGCACCTGTGGAGGAGAAGGGAAGTGAAGAGGATTGCCAAGGAAGGTTTCAGAGTGCAGTTTAGTCCTAAGGAAGCTTTGGGTAGGCCTGTGGGTTGTCTTTGAGTCACAGCTGCCTGTCAGAGGCATTCCCCATCACACAGTATAGTCCTGAATTAGTACCCAATTTGCTCAGTCACTGGCTGGGAGAGGCTCAGGGAAGAGTGGCCTTCACTTGAATGTGGCTGTGGATCCAGCAGGTAGCAGCCAGGCAGTAGTCAATTACGTTCCCCAGCAGGAGACCTATGTCGATCACCTGTTCCCTCTGCCTGGAATGATATCAGCATGGCTAGTCTCCCCACTTTCTTTAGGTCTCTATCCAAATGTCATCTTCTCAGTGAGGCCCACCCTGACTACTCAAATGAAGAAGCACCCTTTTCCTGATACTTCCTACCTACCTTACCTGGGTTTATTTTTCCTTATAGTGCTTCTCTCCATCATAACATATAATATAATAACTTGTTTTCATCTCTTCTCCCACTGAAGTGCAAGTTTCACGAAGGCAAGAATTTGTCAATTCTGTTTGCTGCTTTATTCCCAGTGTTTAAAATATTGTGAATAACATAACACATCAAACTTGTTCAATATATTAAATGTATGTTGTGAAAAAATAAAATTTAAAAAACACAGGTTAATATCATCATTTTTCATGTGTGCTTTGTCACTCCATCGAGTGTGACTCTTTGCAACCCTTGGGACTGCAGGCCACCAGGCTCCTCTGTCCATGGGATGTCCCAGTCAAGAATACTGGAGTGGGTTGCCATTTCCTTCTCCCATCAACAATGTATGTGCATTTAAATTCCCTGCTGATTTTAGAGCCTGAGCTCCCCAAATAACATTATTTAATCTTCTCAGTGATAACACAAGCAAATCTATTAATATGTATCCAAGTTATAGAGGCTTAATATTAAGAAATAATGAAATAAAATATGTAGTCAAGCAGAACCCTTTAGATTTCTCCATCCATCTTCATTTACTGCCTGATATTTGTAAGCTCTCTTAAGGACCCAGATATCTCTGTACAGAATCTTACTTTGCTCCTTGATTTATATATTTTAGTGATTTCCAAAGTTTAGTTTGCTAAATCTTTTTAGTATTGGATACATATGCCATATGTCTTGTACTTACGGGAAATACAATGGCTTTTCAAAGGTAATTTTGGCATCTTTCATGCT
This sequence comes from Budorcas taxicolor, assembly GCF_023091745.1. NCBI lineage: Eukaryota > Metazoa > Chordata > Mammalia > Artiodactyla > Bovidae > Budorcas > Budorcas taxicolor. Next base: position 18,370,587 of record NC_068910.1, on the reverse strand, counting down.
GTGGGTGCTCCAGAAGCAGACCCTGAGATAAAGATTCATGTGAAAACTATTTATTTTCATGTGAAAATAATCATTCCCTAAATGACTTTATGGAAAGTATTCCTTAAAAAAACTGAGAGAGTGAGACTTCATAGTCTTCTCTTCATAGAGAAGGAGACCAAGCAAAGGTGAAATATCAAACATCCATGGAAAATAACTTTGCCTTCACCCTGCAAGGAGGGGCAGGGAGTCTATAGATAGTGGAAGTTGCTCCTCAGAGTCATTCTTAAGAGTATTGTACCCCTGTACCACTCAGCCATTGGTGAGGGCCTACTCCCATAGCCCCTTCATGGATCATAGCCTTGACATGGCGAAGGGGCTTGTGTAACTCACTGAAGCTTTGAGCCATGGGGCGCAGGGCCACCCAAGACAGACAGCTCATAGTGAAGAGTTCTGACAAAACATGGCCCACCGGAGGAGGAAATGGCCACTCACTCCAGTATTCTGGCTGTGAGACCCCATGAACAGTATGGAAAGGCAAAATATATGACACCATGACACCAGGAGATAAGCCCACCAAGTCGGAAGGTGTCCAATATGCTACTGGGGAAGAGCAAAGGTCAATTCCCAGGCACTTTTATTTTTTAATTAAAAAAATATTTTTTCATCAGTTAAGTAGGTGGCAGCAGTCTGTGTGCAGTACTCCAAAAAGAGATCCTGTTTCTAGATGTTGGAAGGAAAAATACAGGGAGAGCCAGGATGCATGAAGATGGTTAAGGGACCAGGGATGGAAGATGATGCAGTGAAGGGATTAAGGGCACATGGGCAGAGTACTGACACTGCTGGCTGTGTTTGCTGAATACCTATCTGTCTTACTGAGTACAGTTCCATAAACAAAAGGAAGGAAGGTGGGGGAGGCAGGATGATAGTAAAACTTAGAATACATTTTTCAATTTTTTTATTTCCCTATTTACTCATGAGCACTTATTTATAATTGCAGTGAAATTTCTTTAAATCACCTCATATAATGATCCAAACATTGTGCTGGAGATCACATCTCATTGGCTTGAAGAGCTGTGTTATAAGAGCATGGAGCCACACCAACCAGATGAACTTCTTTTCTGCATTCAGTTGTTGATATGAAATACTATATCCTCCTATCACTGCAAGGCAACCTCAAGATCTCAGCCAACTACTTGAAACTACAGAGGCTTTTCTGAACAACTGCTCAACTCTGAGCCAGACGGCAGGGTCAAACATTTTAGCCAGGTTAATCAAATTTTGGTGCCATTCTCTGCACTTGGAATTCTGTTCACAACAGCTCTTTTATGGCAGATGAAGGGATAAAGCTATACTGAAAACTGTCATCCACGAAACAAACAATGCCATATAAATAAGCTAAAGAACAGCACCTGGTGACATCAGGCATGGTAATTTCTGAATGTTTCAGTATTCTTTTCTTCAGCTACTGAGCTAACTAGATTTTTTAAAAATTTTCTTTCTGCAGTAAAAGTCCATTACTCAACAACTATGTGGAACATGTCCCAATTCATGGTTCAGTAATTTTATGGGAGGTTCCCATATGATAGCCTCTGTTTGAGGGAGTTCCTTTGGCCTTCTCAAAGTCTATGACAATTTTTCCACCATTTAACACAGTATCACCAATAGATGAAATCTAACAGTTGTTGGATATCAAGTACCATAGTAAGTATCTCTTTAATGACATTACAAAGTGGTATTACTAAATGCTTTTTATAGGTGATGAAAAAGCTCAGAGAGATAAAATAACTTATATAGTCACATAGTGAGTAAATATGAAGCTAGAATTCAAACCCAGGGAGGCCTGATTCTTCCCAGTTTGCTGATACAAAGGAAATAATCTCAAGTGGAGCTATTCCCAGAAAGTAGCACTGAGCTTCAAATATTCCTTGTCTTATGCAGTTCAGGCTGCTGTTCTGACAAAGTTCCACAGACTGAGTAACTTGTAAACAGAAATCTACTGCTCATAGTTCTGGAGGCTGGAAGTCTGAGATCACGGTCAGGCAAGGGCCCTCTTCCCCAGATGCAAAGCTTGCACTGTGTTCCCACAAGGCAGAATGTGTGAGACAACCTCCTGAGATGACTTGTATAAGGGCATTAACCATGAAACTCCACCTGCATGACCTAATCATCTCTCAAGGCCTCAACCCCCAATATTATCACAGAGGGGATTAGGGTTCCAACATGTGAATTTGGAAGGACACAACATTCATAACACTCACTGTTCTAAGAAAGATCACTGATGACATGCACCTGACTGGATTTCAGAATTGCTATGAGCAATGACTGCTCCGGGCCCTCTGTCCCTCCCCTTTTGTGATAGACATATCTACTGTAGTTACGCTGTGCCCTTCTGACCATAGTGTGTTGAGAGTGTGCAGGTACAGATTCTGAGTTCACTGGTCTTCAGATCAAGAAGCATCTGTACCTAAGGAGCCACATTCCATGATTCACATCCAAAGAGACTCATCTACATCCAGATCTGGGTTCAGTAAAGAGATCCATGATGGTCAGTGCTGCAATATGAAGTAATTTGGGACAAGGAGTCCCTAGAAAAGAGTGAATGTATTTTGCTTGTGGAAGGCATGTAAATACTTTGTCACCAGAGGGTGGACTTTGGTAGCTTTAAGACAGCCATAACCTTTTTGCTACTACCCTATTGAGTAGTGGTTCTCCTCTCCTGGGAGCTGATCTGGCTTTAGAGTCTTGCTCAACCAGTTCATTGCAACAGGAGTGATGTTCTGGGTCTTCTAAGACTAGGTCATGAGAAAGATTACAGGTTTCACCTCTTAGAATGTTTACCCTGGGTGAAGTCAGCCATCAGATAAGAAATATGACCACACTGAGACTACCCTGCTGCTCAAACCTGACATGTGGAAAAGTCTTGGGGAAAGAGAGAGTGAGCAAGTCCTGGCCAACCCCAGATATTCCACCTATCTCAGCTCAAGCACCAGATATGTGACTGAAGAAGCCCTCTTAAACATTCCTGCTCCACCCAACACAACACGTAGAAGAAGTAAGGAACCCAGCCCACAGCTAGAACCAAGGCCCTGGGCATGTGACCCCAGCTGAGCTTTCTCAACCATTTCCTGCCATTTCAGTGCCCTCGATGAGACTTCAGTCATCAATATGCAGAGATAAGTCTCTTTCATGATGCCCTGGGCCAAACTTCTGATCCAGAAAATCATGAGCATAATAAAATGGCTGTTATTTTCTGCCACTAAGTTTTGGAGTGGTTTATTGGACAAAAATGGATTACTGGAACATATTGTTCTAAGGACTCCCTAAAGAAAGTGATTGAGTTGCCCAGTCAGTTGTTTGAAATGATTCCTCCTTTAAAAATCAATATTATGTTCAGTGTCATTTGTCATTAATCTTATTTTTAAAGTATCACAGGTTCATTAGAATATATATGAAAGTATCAAAAAGAAAATGAAAATCGCCTATAATCCCACCACTTAGACATACATTTTCAGTGTGTATCTGTGGATTAGGATGACACTATATATGACCATTACTTATAACGGCATAAAACCATACCCAAATTAAAGACTTACAATAACAAAAATTTTATTATGTTCACAAGTCTGTGGGTCAACTGGGTGATCCTGAGCACAGCTGGTGGATCAAAGGGAACCGAATGTGCTGTAGACAGGCAGGTTAGTTTCTAGAGCCCAAACTGGGATGTCTCTGCTGTTCATGTTTTCTTATCCTCAAAAGGCTAGCCTAACCCTTTCCACAAGGAGATATCAGAACAGGAAAAGTATGAGAAGATGAACTACGAGATCTCTTGAAGCCCAGACTTGAAACTCTTACGGCATCATCACTTCTGCCCCATTCTACTGGTCAAAGAAAGCCAGAAGTCCATCCAGATGCAAATGGATAGAGAAAGTGACTCCAATTCTTGAGCTGAGTGCCAGCAAGTTCACATGGCAAAGGTGCATGTGTGCAAGGATAGGAGGAACCCATGGCTATCATTACTATGATTATCTGCAATAAATACTATACTTGAAATTTTCTACCAAATATTTATAAACTGTTATGCTTGGAAAATATAATCAAGAGAATCTGGGTAAGTAAACTGCCCATTGCCCTCTAAGAAAGACTGTTATGTCTCAGATAGAGGAATCCTTCTTTTCTCTAAGGAAAAACTCCTTGCAGCTCCCAAAGCCAATTTTTTGAGTAAATAGATCAATCAGTTCAATCTCTATTTTTTCCTTTCCAAATCTAATGGGTTCTTTAACTGCCCTGAGTCAATACTGCCTAATCATCTCATTGAGGCACACGGTTACCACCCTCAGGGCTTTCCCATTTCTCTTACTGGATAACTGAGTGATATAATGATAGTGACAAGGTCCCTGGGCCTCAGGATGAACTTCGTTGCCATATGTTGATTGAGTGTTCATCCTAAAGACTTGTAAATATCCTAAACTGCAGTGCAAAGGCCAGCAACATTTATTTCTCAGAGAAATGGTTATCTTTATCCTGCTTTGGGCAAAAACATCCCCTGAACTGAGGTTACATGCCCTGAATAAATTAAATCCCAGAGACACATAAAGGTTAAATGAAAAAAAAATCAAAATAAATAGGTGATCTTAGTAAGTAGATCAGTTTGAGAAACATGTGGGAAGTGAGGGTAAGAAGTAGGTCCCTGTCCTCAGCCGCAGCGTAGACTTCTATTCTCCCTGGACACAGCTATTAATCAAATAGGCCATTTTTAGAATATCCTAGAAATGAAAGTGCCCTTCTGGATTGTTATTGTCCTCTTTTAGGTCAATGATACATGACCGACTTATCATGAAGTCAGTTAAGAAGGAAAAAAATCTGTGATGTTCTTTGTGTCTTAAACCAAAGAAATTTTAACCGGCTGAGGTCTATAATTTGTCACGATTCCTTCGCAAACCTCTTGATGGAATGCCTTAGTCTGATGTTTCATATTATGTCCATTTTTATGTGACAGAGTCTAATAGCTTGGTACTAAATGGAAACCAGAGAAAAGTGATAACAAGCTTAGGCCCTGGGATTGATCTGGTTCCAAGTTCCTACTCAGCCACCTACCACTAGCTATATGGGCTTAAGTAAATTCAACTGTTGAGCTTTGATTTCTCCATCTGTGACATGATAATAAGTTAGGTAGAGAAACTGACCAGGGTGAGACAAGGAAAGTGTCTGGCACTGTATCTGGCACATGGTGAGTGCTGAATAAATGTAAGCTCTTAGAGAAGGAGGCCCAGTGAGGTGCCATGAACCTCTGTCACAGGGATGTCAGTGGCGCAGACAACAACTCAGGGGACACTTTCCACTTATAGCACGTGACATGTCCATGTATGAACTGGATTCATGGAATAGCAAGGGGTACTATAATGAGCTAACTAAATTTGTGAAATGCCAAGCCTCTGTAACCAGAGAACTTCTATCATTCTCTCTGGATGCATGCAACAAAACCTGGAAACAGAGAAATTGAACAAATCCCAGTGCCACTTATTAAAATATAGGAAAACAAACCAAATCTAGGTGGTATCACTCTGAGGAGTCTAGTTAACATCAGAAGTTACTTTCCTCACTTAACAAAACATTCTCTTTCCCTCACAGGGAAAGGAACAGTGTGCTTGCTGCCACTAACCAAGCAGAGCCTTCATTACAAACTTCTACAGGTAAGGGCCCACTCCCTCACAAGTCAACCATGAAGAAAAGATAAAGTTCTTTAATCAAAGGGCAATTAATAATTCATGTTCACCTAGACCCAAGACAACATGTTGAAGAGTAAACAACATGTGGTTTTACATAATTTTGTAGAAAGGGTTATTAGTGAAGTCTAATTCATTTTTCCTCAGTTCATTCATAATATCTTACAAATATGTACAACTGTAATCTGGGAGATTTACTGTTAATTGAAGCTGTATCTCTCAGGTGTTATTCTCTCGTGTTGCTCCTTGATTTTAAAATAATACTATAGTATCCACTGGGGTTTCCAACTTGCATCCTGTTATAACAACTATGATGTTTTTGGAGACTTAAACTGCCATATGATATCATGACCTAGCTTGGCCAAGTGCTATAAAGTACTCAGATTAGAGGAGAAAGAGAAGATTAAAATCATGAGTATAGCATAAGGAAATTGCCAGTGTGCATGAAAATCTTACAATATATGGAACACAGAGCAGATATCCAGTGGTTAGGGAGACGCTCTGGAGCAGGGAGATTGCATAGAAGAAAATGGAAGCACTCATATCTTCTGCAGGCATTTATGAATGTTGGCGTTTGGAGGAATGCACCATAAAGCTGCAGTAGAAGCCACCTAAACTGCCTCCTCACCAAACAGTGGGTTTCTTTCCAAGATACACATCCCAAATTTTATCTATATCTATATCTATATCTATATATGCTGCTCCTGCTAAGTTGCTTCAGTCGTGTCTGAATCTGTGCGACCGCATAGACGGCAGCCCACCAGGCTCCCCCGTCCCTGGGATTCTCCAGGCAAGAACACTGGAATGGGTTGCCATTTCCTTCTCCAATGCATGAAAGTGAAAAGTGAAAGTGAAGTCGCTCAGCCGTGTCTGACTCTTAGCGACCCCATGGACTGCAGCCTTCCAGGCTCCTCCACCCATGGGATTCTCCAGGCAAGAGTACTGGAGTGGAGTGTCATTGCCTTCTCTGATGTATATATATATATATATATATATGTAAATCAGTAGGGAAATGGGATTTACTTTACACAATGTACTTTACTGGCAGCTCTTTAAAACCTACCTATTCCATAAAAATGAAGCATAGCCGTCCTCTATCTGATCCAGACTTCAAGAGGGATGTGGGTCAAACTCCCTGAGTTTTAATACGGTCAGAAGGTTTAACGCTTCTAGAAAACAATCTAGGACCTTAATGATGATAAATACTTCAGCTCGTTTCTCATCAACGCTGAGGCTGGAAATGCTGTCAGCCAGCGTGGCAACCCCTAGACGGGGTGCAGAAGCAAGACTCACGGCACAGGCTTCCCGCAAACATTTCATCAACTGTGTCCAGCCTACTCAGCAAGCCATTTCTTTGCTCACTGATCTGTATCCTATTTGCCATGTAGACCCAGCAAAACAAACATTTTCAGTGACATGATTGCAAATGTTTCTGTCACATAGACCCATTGCAAACAATCTCCAGTTTGGATTTATTCCTGGTAGGCAGGGCTCTGCTCCAGAAGCTTATGGCGATTCCTCTTACTGTCTACATCTCAGAGGGCTCAGAGGGTTTCTCTCTTACCAAAAAAAAAAAAAAAAGAGAGAGCGATTACTGCCACAGCAAAGCAGCAGCATGAGGTTCTCCTGAGAATCAACATCCCACCTAAAATATTCACAACTAAGATTCCCAAAGGCTGATGAAGTGGTGCCTCAGCTACTGACATTTCCCCTACTGCACAATCAAGAACATGAGGTCTTAGCAATATGGTCAGGATGCTTCACTCTTGCATTGTTATCAGTCTTCATTGTTTCACTGCTACTGAGATATATCTTTTAATAAAAACATATGAAACTGTGAAACAATTCTTTCAGCTCATTTTATGGACTGATCTGAGCTTGCTACTCGTAAATTATGGATGGTTATGTCCTATGGCATTTTAGTTCTGCTCACTTTATAATTTAGTCTGACATTTGGATAGCCCTCACCCTTCCGCACTAAAGTACTTTTGAATCACTTAATTATAACCATTATGTCTTGGGGGGAAATGTGTATCTGTACTGACTTGCCACTATTAAGTGGCCAACTGATGATAGTGAAAGTAAGTTTTTGATACAAAGGTAGCAGAGTCATCCTATGTAAAAAGAATGGTCTAAAATTTTAAAACTTTGGATGGCAAATCATAGAAACCTATTCAGACTGGTTTGCGCAAAATAATGGAAACCAACTGGAAGTATCCAATGCATCCTTGCACTGCAGCCAAGCATGGGGAACCGGAATACGAAATTTGCAAACCAGTGGGAATCCAAGTAATCAAACTTACCCTCTCTCGACGTCTATCTTTCCCTCCTTGAACTGTGTGATTTCTCATTTCACACAAGATCCTGCTAGGCATCTGCTTTATTCACATTTTCTTGTCTATGACTATTTTCCATTTCCCCACTAACAGAACAAATAGGTTAGGGCGCCAGCTCCACAGATGGCATACTTTCCAGCTACAGAAAGACAACCAATTGCAAATCCTTGGGGAGAGAACACAAGAGTACCAACTTGGTTCAGGTGAGTGAGCAACCCTGCTGTAACTGACTGTGGCTGCTTCATCAATGAAACATGCACATATTAATATTAAACCCAGTTAATCCTTAACCCTTTGGAGTTACCCCAAAGAGAAATGTCTATAAGGCTGAAATCTGAGGCAGGTATATGTCATGAATGGAGTGATCGATTTTGAGGTTATAAAGGATCCTGTGGATATTCCCACTGACACAGAAGTCCCCTAACAGCTCAGTTTTCCTAATAGAAAGCCACCTGGAGTCTCAGTTTCAATACATCCTGTGGCTGGGTGCCCACTTTTTAGCAGAGGCTCATTCTACTAGTGGGAAGATCTCATCTTCAGATATGTCTGCTTGTTGGTATTCAGTCCCTAAGTTGTGTCCAACTCTTTGTGACCCCATGAATTGCAGCATGCCAGGCTTCCCTGTCCTTCACTGTCTCATAGAGTTTGCTCAGATTCATGTCCATTGAGTCAAGGATACTATCCAACCATCTCATCCTCTATCACCCCCTTCTCAACCTGCCTTCAATCCTTGCCAGCTTCAAGGTCTGTTCTAATGAGCTGTCTCTTCACATCAGGTACCCAAAATATTGGAGCTTCAGCTTCAGCATCAGTCCGTCCAGTGAATATTCAGGACTGATTTCCTTTAGGATTGATTGGTTTGATTTGCTTGATGCCCAAGGGACTCTCAAGAGTCTTCTCCAGCACCACAATTTGAAAGCATCAATTTTTTGGCACTCAGCCATCATTATGACCCAACTCTCACACTGGCACATGACTACTGGAAAAATGATAGCTTTGACTAGATGGACCTTTGTTGGCAAAATACTGTCTCTGCTTTCTAATGTGCTGTCTAGGTTGGTCATAGCTTTTCTTCCAGGGAGCAAGAGTCTTTTAATTTCATGGCTGCAGTCATTGTCTGCAGTGATTTTGGAGCCCAAGAAAATAAAATGTCAGTATTCCCATTTTTTCCCCATCTATTTGCCATGAAGTGATGCCTTGCTCTAAACATCTATCCATGCTCGGGTCTGGTCTTTGGAGTTCACAGAAGAGTTCAATACAATAGGTTTCACACAGCAAATATTTGCAGACAGCTGTCCCATCATATCTCCTCTTCCCCAAGTTTGACATTTTCACATCTCCCAAACTTCCCTTTGAATGGCACCATCCTGACAGCCCTTCTCTGCATGTTTTCTGGTTTGCCAAGGCCCCTCAATACATGGATATAGTCATTTAAATTTGTGGAACATCAGAGAGGATGTTGTCTGACACTAATTCTCACCTAGATGTAGTGTTTCTATTAACATGACACAAAACTGCTAGGTTTTTTTTACAACACACTTAGGTGTGGAATTAAAAAGCCTAGGTTTCCTGGGCTCATAAGTTGTCTCCTCCATCCTTTCCTAGCTGTATGAATGTGGGCAAATAATCCCATTGTGATTCAGTTTCTTTACCCATAAAGGGAAAAAAATATGCACAGTGCCTACTCCTAACAGCTGCTATGAAAATTGTATAACAATACATATAAAGAGCTGAAAATAGCACCTGGCACATGGCAACTGATCAGTGAGCAGGCTTTGGTTTGGGATGAACTAAAGAGAACTGTCTTTTTCTGTGACCTTCTTGAAAAGTTACACTTCATGTTGAAGGGCTTGATCTCTTGGTTCACTCTACAGAGAACCATTTTTGTGTCCTGATTATTTCACAACAAATTAGCCATCCTTCTTAGGCTTGTCTTATCCACAAATTTTATAATTATGACCTACTCGTCTTCAAGATAATGGAAATGCAAGTAAGATAGAACCAAGGAGAGGATTTGAGGCATACATAGAGTGTCTTTAAACTGTAAGTGCTTAACTGCCTTCTTATTTGAGTTAGATACTGTTAGACCTGTTTTTTTCAGATGAGGATATTAAGATCCCAAACTAAAGTTGCTTGTCTGAAGACACAAAACTAATAAGTGATTAAGCCAAAACTGAAATCTAAGACTCCATGTTACTTCAGTATTCTTAAGATACAATTGATCAAACAGCTAAAAATTTATATCAGTTTTATCTTACACACTTTACTAATCTTCCCTATAGGGCATAATGGATGAGTGAGAATGTCAGTTTAGGAATGATACTGATCTGCTTTTGAATCTCAGTTCCACCTTGAGTCACTGAGATGACTTTAAACTTGTTACTTAATTTCTCTAAAACTTGGTTTGTTTTCTCATCTGTAAAATGGGTACAATAATACTACCTAGCTCACCAGCTTGCTGAGAGGATGAAAGGAAGTAATGTGTGGAGTGTTCATCACAGTGCTTGTGTATCTACCATGTGGGTTCTCATTCATAATCTTATCCATGAGAGAGTGTCAAAGACATGACTAAAGACAAGAAGTGTTATTTATTTTTCTTATTTGAAAGCACATGCTTTCAAATTAAAAAAAAAAAAACAAAACTTGAAAATAAGCCTTTAAGGAGATTCAGGTATTTGAACTATACTGCCATAGTTTCCAAAGTTATGGTACTGAACTCTCCCAAAGTTAGAGTAGTGTTCACTTTTTGAGATAGAAAGCTTCTTATAATTTGTAAATTATTCTTTTTCTCCTCACACCAGTTCTGCAATTGAGATTTCTAATCTAGTAAAATCTAATCCCCCAAGTATTACTATTATTGCCGCTATAGGCAGAAGTAAGATACTGTGGTACAGTAGCAAAGAAGAGTGTGATGACCAGATCACATCACAGATTTGGATAAAAGGGTGCTCCATGACCAAAGCTGTACTCTTAACTTCGGTCATCCTACAGTGAAGTTGCCACTGGTCACTAGTCGTGAGAGCAACAAGAAAACAAATGTATGCTGCTGGCAATTACCACTCACATTACCGGAACTACAAATCCAAAGCCATGTCCTTACCAACCGTAGGTCTCCAGCACCCACTGGACACACAACAACTATAGATGACAAAGGGCTTATTGCTCCAAAAACTGTCTAGGTCTCAAGAAACAGAAACATTAAGAGGAACGATTCACCTGGACACAACGTGAGACTCAAGAAGCTCATACCAATCTCCCCAATATTCATTACATAGACTGTGTGTGAACAACGAATAAGCCCAGAGTAACATCTTAAGGAGACAATTAAGAGAAACTGGAGTAATAGCTATTTTTATTTGCCTATGAGCTCTTATTTCAGCCTTATGTCTGAAAAGTGAATATAACTCAACAGAAATAAAATTGTAATAGCATAAATAAAAATTTAATGTGAAGCTCACATGCAATTTTAATATTTATTTTGTGGAGATAAACAGTATTAGCACATCTGAATAGAAAATGTATTATAAATCAAGCCAAGGACTCACAAACTAATCCCATTTAAAATATATTCATTCAAGGTGGCAGAAAATGGGGCAGTGTCAATAATTTTGGCACCAAGGACCTCCCTTGCATGAGTGGGGAGAAGCCCTTGAGAACATGGATTCCATGGATTGTTATTGTTGTTTTCAGTTGCTAAGTCGTGTCTGACTCTGCGATCCCACAGACTGCAGCACGCCAGGCTTCCCTGACCTTCACCGTCTTCTGGAGTTTGCTCAGACTCATGTCCATTGAGTCAGTGATGCCATCCAACCATCTTATCCACTGACACCCCCTTCTGCTGCCCTCAATCTCTCCCAGCATCAGGATCTTTTCCAATGAGTTGGGTCTTCACATCAGGTAGCCAAAGTATTGGAGCTTCAGCTTCATCATCAGTCTTTCCAATAAGTATTCAGGGTTGATTTCCTTTAGGATTGACTTGTTTGATCTCCTTGCTGTCCTGTGCTCTAAAGGGGGTCTTCGGAAAAAGGAACCTTATTCTAGGAGCTTCAGCTCTGTTGAGGGCCAGGGACAAAGGAATAATGAGAAGGAGGGGACATTTTATAATTTGAGATTTCTTTTTTTTCAGGTGGCTGCTCTCTGCAGACAAAATCGAAACCCAACCTGCCACTTAAGTAGATGGAGACATGGGAGCATTCCACCCCCCAAGTATGCAAATAACTAACATCTAAGGGAGACGTCAAATGGACATGGAAAAGGGTCCTTCCAGGAAAAGCAAATTATTCTAATGTTCTCATAAAACAGACGTGATAAAAATGTAAGTATATTTAATGGAAAGGCAAAATAAGAGAGTAGGATTCTGCCCCTGGCTGTTTAGAATGAGTTTCTTGGACAGGCCTGGCTCCTACTAGAGTGTCTTCCAATGGCCAGAGCTCCACCTCCAGGAGAGAGTCTCTGTAAGAAAGACATGAAATCTCTATTCTTGTCTTCACTTCATGTCTGCTTCCTTTCTAGGAAATGACTTGCTATTTTCTATGCATTTTCCTTTATTTCTTTTTTTTCCCTTTCCCAAGCTAGGTTCCCCCTTAAAATGCCTGTTATCTTCACTATTATATCTCCTACTCTATAAGAGTTCCTGGAACTCAGCAAGTAAGCATTCATTAAATATCTGTCAACCGAATGAGAAAATTCTCTCTGGCACCTAGAAAGTAACATCTTAAGCTGATTTGCTTTATCATGTATGTGTGTCCGGTATGACCAGTAACCTGCAGCTCCCAGAAGGTGGGTCTAGGCCCAGCAGAAGTGTGCCACTTGGCTCTGCAGTCAGGAAGGAGACAGCAGGCCTCTGCCACTCATCCTCCACCCTTGAGGGAGCTCCTAATGTGAATTCAACTCAGGTTACCCGTTGAATTCAACTGGGGCAGGGTGGGAGTGGAGGGGCATGGAAGGCCTTCATACTGCTTAAAACTTCATGGGTGATTCTGACTTGCAGCTGGGAATCAAACACTGAGCAACCAGCTTCTTGGGAATTCATTGGTCAGGCCCAGCAGCAAGTCCTGTTTGCAATGGGAAGAGGGACAACTGAAATGGGAGGAAGCCTCAAGAGGAGAAGCTTCTCAGAGACCCAGACCAGTCTGCCTGGGCCCATCTGCACCCTCAGCAATAACAGAATCTGATGCGCTACCTCCGTGTGTAGCCCACATGCCCTCTGTTCTCCACAGCAATTGCTGCTTCATAATTGCAAAATCATGGGCTTCTTATTGCTAACTTGGAATTGGAAAACAGCATTTATTCAGAAATTCTGGACTTGTGGTAAACCAGATGTAAACCTTAAGAAGAATTAATCTCATGTGTGTGGCAAAAATTTGCGTGCAAATCCACAAAATGTCCACGAAAAGTAAATAATGAGTGTCTAATTTCCCTCTGTATAATTTAGCTAATTATGCAACTTTAAGATTATAACAGTGCTTGGGTAAACATAATGATATCTTATTTGCCACGAATTCCCCTAGTTGAGTTAACCAATTACTTTTCTAATTCTTCAGGTATCATTAAAGCTACTCTAATTTAAGAATAAGCAGATGTGTATCATAACAGAGCTCTAAATTTAACCCTGGTTACATAATAAATGTATAAAAGGGGAAAAATCTATTCCTAATATGCTATTTAATTACATGGTTTGAGGAAGAAATAATACATGCTAATGATGAAATTAAAGGCTTTAATATCTAATTTGATTATATTCTGTGAACATTGGTTATAACTTGGCTTGCAGCTAAATCTATCAAGATGACTTTTCCATTCACATGGGGCTGAAAGCAATTTTCAGGCAAGAAGCTAGAATCATGGTGGATTGTTAGCACTGGATAACTTTTTATCAAACAGCACCTCATGCCCTGGATCTATTAGTTGGTAACAAGCATATACCAGGCTAAGATGATGCCCATAAATAGCGCCATTAGCTGCTTATATTGATATATAAGATAAACATGTCTAATGGACCAATATCACATACTTTCCTACAGCAGCAGGGCTTATTTTACAAGGGGTTATTATGCTAATAGATTGTAAAATAGTATACGAGAATGTGGCTTTAATGTATTTACCCCTGTAGACAAAGCAGGGGGAAATGCTTTGCAAGCAATTATCGTGAATTATTACACTATCTAAAAAACAATTACTGGAGACTCATGTGTTTCAGTTTTCCAAGTTTATTACTGTTAGCACGCACGCAGTGAAAATAATTGAGCAAGCCACTCAAATCTGCACTTATAAACATAACACTCTGAGTGAAGGGACATGAGTATTATATGCATCCATCTCGCTCTGCCCCCACCACATCGTGCCCCCAACTCCAGAAGGCCTTTTCTTCTTGAACGCACCAAGTACTTTTAAGAAAGGAATTGAACAATGGCTGTAATTTAGAAATGCAATTAGGTGAGCCACTTTTCCTTTTTTACCTCCAATTACCCACAGCAACCTGCACACAGCTACCACCAACCTCCTTCTCTTGGTCCCAGCTGTCGTTCTTGAATATCACATCAGGGTGATGTTAACACAACCAGAGAAGCTGAGGCTAAGAGAGGTCCCCAGAGAAACCTGGATAAACCACAGCACTTCTCCCCCTCCCTGCCTTGTTGACAACATCTGTTAAGCCGATTCCCTGGGGCCATATGCTTCTTCACTGAAAACTCTCCACAGACCTTGCATTCACCATAACTAGTTCAGCCCATCCTCTTCCCTGGCATGTCTCAAAAATGTGTGCTCAGTGAAAGGTGATTGACTCTGTGAAAGCAGGCTAAATGAGCAGGATCTTTTCAACTCCCTCCTCTACCCCTTTCAAACCTTTCATTATGGTCTGCAAACCCGGAATGTTCAGGTTTCCGCTCAACTCCTGGCTTTTCTTGATTTCTTGCACCAGAGGGCCTTCGTACACATTGTTTCTGATGCTCATAAAACTCTTCACTCACCCTTGCACCTAGTTAACATCTAACCAAACTTCAGATTTCAACTCAACTTACTCTTCCTCTGACCTCCCATAGACAAGTTCCTGATCTAACTAATTAAGTTGCTGATCTAACTAATTAAGTTAGATCCCTCTCCCCATCTCCCTTCCCACAGATTATTCTCTCGGCATATCTCATTCTACTCCTTCAAAGCGCTTACTCCAGGTGCATTTGGACTCTTACGTGTGTGATTACTTGCTTAACACTGGTTTCTCATACCAGACTCCAAGTGCCGTGAAGGCAGGAATCCTTCTGCTTTACTTGCCATTGTATTCCCTCTAGCACAGTAAAAAAAAAAAAAAAAAAAAAGAGGGGATATATGTATACATATAACTGATTCATTTTGTTGTACACCTGGAAGTAATACATTATAAATCAACTATACTCCAATAAAATTTTAAAAAATAAAAACAAGCTAAATATGTAAGTAATGTGTGCAGGAACAAGAATAACTAACGTGGAGTGTGTGTACTTGAGCTCGATGAGAGAGAGTATAATATCACTTGTAGTCGTCATTGCCTATACAAGATAATTATAATAATTTAGAAGGGTAAAGTCAAGAGAGATGAGAGAGTATGGAGGATTTTCAAGGCAGAAAACCTAGAAACTAGGTGAAAATGTGTTTTAAATTGGGGGTGTGGGGGCGGTGGTAATCAAGTGTCCAATATAACATGAACCAGGAATAGCTCAAGAAAGAGTGGAGAATTTGTCTAAGAGGGTAGAGAGACAGATCATTTTTGATGGAGTATAGGGCATAGGTGCCAGACTGCAAGGACAAGGATGTAAGAGGAAACAGAGGTACAGAAAAGAAAATATTTGGCTATGAATCAAGAGACAGAAATCAACCAACATTTACCAGCTATATAGTGTGGGGCAAAGAAGTGTTTCAAGATGGAAGAGACGAATCTATGATGTGGGGAGGAAGGAATTCATGGGGAGGCTGAGTTAGCAGCAGAAGACTGGAAAGTGGCTATGCGTCCAAGCAGCAGACAAAGATTTAGGTCCCTCAGGAAACCACGCGATGCAGACTGCTGATGGAAAGGTTAGCTGTGGGAAGAGGCAGACTGCTTCCCAGGAAAGCATCAAGCAAGGAGAGGGCAGAGAAAGCCACAGAGGATCCAGCAGAGCAGGCATGGTGTAGCCTTGGTCTGTTTCAGGAAGTAAGAAGCAGGGGCTTCAGGTGTAAACCCAGTCTGCAGAAAGACAGGAAGCCTGGAAAACAGGCATTTCCTGCTTTGTCTGCAAAGAGAAGAGGGAAAAGCAAACTGTCCCACTCGCATCATGAAGAAGATCTCTTCTGGGTTACGCCAGAGCAAAAGGACTTTTAGAAGCTGTGTGTTGGAAGCATCGGTTGCCACGGGAGTGCCGAGTTCCCCTAGAAGACCGCACTCAGCCATCTGTCTGTGGCGGGGCTGAGCATTAGTAATGTGGACAGCCACCCAGCTGCCCGAGGAGACACAGCGCATCTCCAGCGCGACATCAGGCGTGTTAGCTAGGACGTGTCAACTTGGTAACCTTGCTCTAATCGGATGATGAATGGCCAGCCTGTGAAGGAGAAGCCCTGGAAGGCTGGGCCGTCTGAACTGCACTTGGCACTGAGTGAGGCCGGCACGTTGCCCCTCAGGTGGAACCACCACCATCAGGATACATTAGGAAAGGAGGGCACGCACTCCACACCCACACGCAAGCTGGCAGCTCCAAAAACCAGGCTTTGGGGGAAGAAGAATTACTACTGACAGCCCTGGAGTTTTTTTGTGTGTTTTCTTTTTTTTTTTTTTCCCAAACACACTTTTAATTGATGAGGCCATTATATCCCTTCCAAAAGCATTTTTAAAACTTAATAAATGACAGCTTGCTATGGAGCACAATGCAATCCCTTACACATTAAGCTGCTCTCGTGAATCACTTGTAATTACTGGGCATTTTCAAGCCCAGGGGATGTATAACTATATTATTGTATTCCTGTGATTTTTATGAAGTCAAGACAAGGAAACAAATCATAGGAACTGAATTAATCTCTTCACCGGAGCTCATAATAATCAGCAGAAAGCTTTAAAATCCCATAAAATCATAAAAAAAAAAATCAGTATTCAATCATTAGATCTTTTCTAACTACTACTTGGATTGTTTACTCCCCAAAGGGATGGGGGAAGAGAGGGGGGCTGGAGAAGATGAAAAGAGGAGGAATAAAATGATGGGAGGAAGAAGCTGAGGGAGAAAGACTGGGGAGAAGGGAACATGGGGAAAGGGAAACAAAAGAAGAGAGGGACAGACAGAGAGAAGGAGCGAGGGAGGCAGGAAATTATATTAGCTTCTAGTGGCTGCTGTAACAAATGGCCACAAACTTAGTCGCTTAGACCAGCACAGATTTATTCTCTTACAGATCTGGAGGTCAGAAGCCTAAATCAAAGTGTTGGCAAGACTGTACTCCTTCTGGAGGCTTCGTGGGAAGAATCTGTCTCGTCGTCTTTCCCAGCTCCTAGCAGCCGCCTGCATCCCCTGGCTCACGGCCCTTTCCTCCACTCTCAGGGTGTTTCTCCGCAACCGCTGCTTCCTTTGTCCCAGCTCCTTCTGCCTCTGACCTCCTTGCCTTCCTCTTAGGAGAAGCCTTGTGATGAGACTGAGCCCCTCCAGGTCACGCAGGATAATCTCATCTCGAGATTATTAATGAACTTGCTCATATCTGTAAAACCTCTTTTGTTGTGTAAAGTAACATAGTCACAGGTTCCAGGGGGCAGGAGGTGGACATCCTTGAGGGGCCATTTTTCAGTCTACCACAGGCATTTAAAACTTTGCCAACTGAACATGAAAATATGCCAACTGGAATCTCCACACCACTCTGATAGCAAATGACCTTCAAGTCATGTTGTGAAAATGGCTTTTTAGAATGTCTTTTCTTAAAAAGATGCAGAATGTGCCATGCTGCCTTTTTGACAATTTTTTTCAAAACACATTCACACCTATAATCTGATTTTCTCCTCCAAAGATACCTTGTCAGATAAGAAAGGCAGTTTATTCCTAGTTGCAAATAAGAAGACTGAAGGAGAATGGCTGGCTGACTTGTGTCCCACTTCCCCATCACCTGGGAAGCCACCAGCAACTGAAGAGAACAATTGTCCACTTCTCTTTCCAGTGCATGAGATTTATCAGCTATACTTTCTTTATAGCTTTTGCAAAAAAACCCACACACACACAAGATAGAAAAGAAAGATGCAATCAAAGGCTTTTAAGTGTTAGAAATCATTTGGAAAAGGATGAAGTATTTCACCCTCTCCCACCCCCGTGCGCTGCCTGCCAAGCATTCCTGTCACTTGTGCGTGGTCTCTGTGCACGGATATTTCCAGGGGCTCGGGGCACACTGAGAGTTAAACCACTGACAGTCATTACTTTTCAGGGTCTATTTCCAAAGACAACTGATGCGTGTCATGGGGCCTGCACTAAGCTGGTCCCTTATACAGAAGTAAGGACTGCTACAGGATGGCATAGAGGTGCTGTTCAGGGTCAAAAGTCATTTTACAGGACATGTTTCCACAGAAGTCCGTTGGCAAGGCACTGGCCAGGGAGTCTGAACCTCAGAGTCCTTTTCTTTTTTATTCTTCTCTTGCAGGCTTGTTGAACAGTATTGGTTAAATCACCTTTCTTTTACATGGAGCTGGTCCAAGGCAAAGTGTGGCAGGATGCTCTCACGTGATGCTCAGGAGGCCAGAGGATGGAGCCAGGCTAGTTACTAGTTACTTAATGTCAAGCAAGTTCCTCAGTTTCCCTAAGCCTCAGTTTCCTCAGCTGCAGGAGTCGGAGAGTAAACATCACCTGCCTTGCAAGACCATTAAGAGGATAAGGGAGGTGGTGTGTGCAAAGTACTCAGAAGAGTATTTATAATAGTAGCTCTTTGTCCAAGGATCCGGGCTCTCAGTCTGTGCTCCACTATCCAGCCTTCTCTCCTCCCACTCCATATGACATTACGACTAGATATACCCTCCCTCAGCAAAATCTCTTTGTTCCACTTGCCACCTCTCTCTCACACACACACACACACACACACACACACACACACACACACACCCCGTAACTCCTATGCCTATCAGTGCTGTCAGTGTGCTGCTGGTTCACCTGGCACTCAGCCGGCTGGCCACAATGTAGCACACAAAGGAGAATTAAGAGTCTACCTTCTCAGAGGCCTACATCCAGGCAAAGAGAAGACCCACGGGAAAACAGCTATAATGCAAGATGAGATGTTGGAAGGTGCTAAGACAGATCTGTACAAATAATGCACTAAAGTTTCAGAGAACAGCGCTGGCTGAGAGAGGGAGAATGCCAGCCATAAAAGCCACATTCACTGGTCTTGACCCAAAGATGTGGAAGTGATGGGGAAGAGCACAGTAGGTGGTGGAAACACTTATAGGGGATAAACACTATTGATATAGCTGCTGGGGCCCAATTCAGTCTTCTGCTTTGCAGACTCAGAAAATGGGTTAATTCAGAAGCCTGAGGGGGGAGCCTTTACGCAGGGTAGACTCATTTTAACCGCCCTCTGGAACCTGATGTACAACACCAGATAGTCACTATACTGCTTCCAAAGAGCAATAACTTGGGTTAGAGTACTCACATCAGTATGTCCATCGTATGTTTTCAAATCATAATCAGAAAACGTATTGACCAGGACAGCAGATCAAGGAGAGTTATGTAATGCACCTGTTTTCTGACATGAAGCTAAGATTTCCTCTGATAAGTACTGAGGACCAAGATGCCCTCTTGCTCTTTTTGTTCTAAACCACCTCTTTCTAATTGACCCATCTTTGGCTTTTTTTCTAAGTCAATTATCTTAATTACATCATAAACACCTTGCTGATCTAGAAACCAGCCCATTTGCTTTTGAATGTCTCTACTCAGATTCATAACTCTCACAGGGAAATAGAAAGCTCTGCAGTGTGGTTCTGGGAGATGTGGCTGCAAAGGCCTGATGGGAGGACACCCCAGGAAAGGAACTGGACTTCACACAGTGGGTGTAAACGGGACGACGATGTCACAGGGTGGAAATGACACTGACAGCAAGCTCTGCTGACCTTCCTGGCTATCCATCTGCTTTCCATGAGGAAAGGCTTGCCCAGAGCCCATGTCTTTCCCAGGGGCAGGCTGCTGGCAGAAGCATTTTGGGGACATGTGTGACTCCAAGTGCTCCTACATCAGAGGACCGTTTTCTGATCCACAGGTACAGTATCTAGGTTCACTCTGTATAAAGCTCAGAAAAGCTCTGCTCTCAGCAAAGGAGGTGGGGATGAGGGAAAGTCCATATCGGATATGAGAGGGAATAATAACGTGGCAGCATGTTCCTCCTATTCCCTTGTGTCGTCCTGTCAAACTTCACCTCTTCAGCTCTGAACACACTTAAGACATGGTACTCGCTGGGTGCCTTCCTGAGCCCTCAGAATTAACTCCTCCTTCCTCTGCACCAGGGGTCAGCAAACATGTTTCCGGAAAGGGCTAAATAGTATGCATTTTAGGATTTGTGGGCCATATGGTCTCTGTCGCAACAACAATCAGTTCTGCTACAAAACTTGCTTCAAAAACGTGAATTCATTCCAATGTGATGAACAGCATGAGCATAACATGAATTTCATGTTTATTTGTGTACAATTTCCTCTGAAAAAGGAAGAAAACTGCAGCCTGCTGAAACAAGATACACAGAGATACACAAAACACACACGTGCATTCACCCCCACCATCCACCGTCAACCCCAGGGCACCACACTGCCCACTTCCTGTGCCACAGGATTCCACCAGTTTCTCACAAGCCTTCTCCCACTGCTTAATAGCTCACAAGCTGACACCTTTCTGCTAAATACCAGGTCTTTTTTAAGGTAAACTTCCAAATTTGTTGTGGTATTTGTATGTTTCTTAACCATTTAACATGTGCAAAACTGTGTGGCCCTCTTTATCAGGTTCCTAACCATTTTATGTGTCCCTGGCCAAGCTTTTAAATGTTGTCCTCAAAGCCACTTCCCCATAGGTCCTTTGAACGTTATTGCACAATCTTGCATAGTCCGGTGATTTTTTAGGAATGTGTGCCATGTTAAATCAGAACTGACTGTACTCAACTGTGTCATATTCGGGCAAAAGTGGCCATAACGCCATGCAAAGGAGTGACTATAGGTGTGTTCCAATAACACTCATTTACGAAAACAGGCAGTGGGCCAGATCTGATTTATGTTATTTCCCTATGACACACGTGATCCAGGTGGTGCATTTAGCACCTGGGTAGAGGCTCAGTGACAAAGAATCTGCCTGCAATTCAGGAGATGCAAGAGACACAGGTTCGATCCCTGAGTTGGGAAGATCGCCTGGAGGAGAAAATGGCAGCCCACTCCAGTATTCTTGCCTGGAAAACCCCATGGACAGAGGAGCCTGGCAGGCTACATACAGTCCATGGGGTCACAGAGAGTCGGACACAGCCTAGCAACTAAACAACAACAACATGCAGATTCTAAACTCTGTTTACAGAATGACAAAGGGTTTCAGTTTCACCTGGTTTGCTCTAACACACTATAGCAAGAGTGCATTTGTTTGGCCCATTCTCCATTTCTGTAAGAAATATAAGCAACTATGAATAGCATCTTGCCTAAACTGGCAAAATTACCATCTGGAGTCTGTAAATAGAAGTTAAAGGAATACCTGGGGGGAAAAAAAGGAATGTTCAAAATGCACCTGGCCCCAATTATTGCTCTGGACCCCTTGTTCAACAGCCCATGATCCAGCCAACTCCCCAAGGTCTGAGATATCAATGAAGTGGTCCAGGGCATTTCCTTGCAGACCATCCTGGCCATGGCGGGCTCTTAGCAGAGCATGCTGCTGGCAGCCCAAGGGAGGAGAAGGCTTTCTGCTCTTTGATACGCTTCCTCCCTGGCTGGATGCCTGGAGTGCAGTGTGTACACAATCCATGTGAAGAGACAGATGGAAATTGAGTTAGAGCAAATAAATCATATGGCACTTCTTTTAGTGATGTCTTCCTATAGGGAATCTTCCTGTTGACTAAGTGTGGCCTTGTACCTCCTTGATTAGGCACACAGATGCTTGGTTGAGATTTGACTCCTGCGAGAAGTTTCTTATTTAAAGGCTCTCTGGAGCTTCTCAACATGCGGGGTTGTGCCACTTAGATAACCGTCCAAAATCACACAGAGCAGGGAAGGGAATGTTCTGTGGGGGCTGTGAAGAGATCTGTGCACTGATCAAAGCAATCACACTCATTCTGCAGACACACACCTGGGCCAACACACTTACACAGCTATACCACCAAAATTGCCAGCACCCCAAAATGTCTCACACTCCACCCTAACAAAATGCTCCCTGTAAAGGTCGGGGCTTGTTCAAAGCACTTGATGACATGGACATTGTAGCTCAGGCATTTCCTTCACCATTCTCCAAAGAGATGTCCTATCTAAAAGTTAGAAAATGCTTCCCAAAGAGGCAGCAATCTGGAAGTGCAGTTTTAACAATCATGTGCGACATGGGCAACACTACTGAGTCTCAAATCCCAATCTGTAAGATTAGAGTATGAATGCAGCTTCATGACGGTCTTGGGGGGAAAGCCCATATGGCACAGTACACTGAGCACTCTGTGTGTGTGTGTCTACTTTTGTTTGTTTTGGGGGAGGAGAAAGGACATATTAAGAAATACTACTTCTCTTCTCAGGGAACTAGCAAGTTTAAGGGCTGTCGACATTTTGGATGGCTTCTGGGCTAAATATATAGAGCTGACTAAACTGTACTGCCGAGTAGCCAGACCTGTTTGTTGAGGGGAGATGATAACACAGGCACCTGTAGCTATGCAATTAATGTTGTTGTTGTTTAGTCACTAAGTCATGTCTGACTGTTTTGTGACACCTTGGACTGTAGCCCGCCAGGCTCCTCTGTCAGTGGGATTTCCCAGGCAAGAATACTGGAGTGGGTTGCCATTTCCTTCTCCATGAGACCTTCTCAAACCCAGGGATCAAACCCAGGTATCTTGCATTGGCAGTTGGATTCTGTACCACTGAGCCACCAGGGAAGCCCACGAAATTAATAGTATTGGAAAAAACAGAATTATCAAACCTAGGAAAACAGACTAACACAGACTGGGCGCCAACGGTGTGGCAGGCACTTAACATAAATGATTTTATTTAATCCTCAAACCAAATGAGGAAACTGAGGCTCTAAGAAAGTAAGCATTTTGGCTCAGACCACCCCGTTCACGAGTGGCAGTCCTGCAATTCCAACTAGGCAGGTGGGTCTGGCTCGGAAGACTGGGTTTAGTTTTGCCTGGGTGCCTCTCGCCTCCACAAAGCCAATCATGTAACATGTAGGCAGTTCCACAAGAACAGCGGACATGAATAGAGATAAACAGCACAGCACTGGAATTCTGAGGAGGCCCTTTGTGCGGCAAAGGCGGGACACAACCTATCAGTCATCAGAACTGGTTAAAAAATGTACGTGGAGCAGACCCCCTGAATAGGCACTATTGAAGCCCTCTCAAGAGAAACAATGCTGGCGTGCATACAGCAGAATCCCATTGCTTTTCTGAGATCAGAGTGTGGAAAGGAGCCAAGCAGGTGGAGCCTTGGATGTGTGCCAAGTCCCTCGAGAAAGAAAAGACAAATAGAAAAGGCAAATTCTTTCTCGTCAGAATTTTAAACAAAAAGCAGAAATTCACTGACTGGGGTCAGCTCCTCTGATGAACCAAAAAGAGTCATCCTTGATTAACATTCTTTTGCATCATCAAGAGGAGATAGGTCAAGATAAGGTAATGATAAGGTAATCGATGGGCCTTACATTGTGTTAAAGGGGTCATTTTCCCCTTGGAAAGGGGGGCAGCTTTCTCCCCTGAAGGGGTCATACTATAGCTAGAAGATTCTGCCATCCTATAATTCTTAATAAAAAGCTTAATCTCACTGCAGTGACCTTTAAACCACTATGATTTTCTGTCACAACATGGAGGGACAACAAAATAAAGTCATCACTCTTTCCTCTTTTTTGAGCTAAATTGTTTTTTTCCTTGATTAGTGACGAATAACCAATTGTGTCATCTCTGCCTGGGGAGACTGAGGTAAAGAGCCTTCTGACTGCATATTAGAAGCCCCTGGGACTTTTACCTAACAATGGTCCCTGGCCCTGCAACAGACCAAGTGATTCCAAATCCCTGAGAAGGGCGAACCCAGGAACCTGGAATTTCTAATACGCTCCCTAGGTAATACTAACATGCAAGAGGGTAGAGAACACCCAATGATGCCAAGCACCCAGGCTTTGTTATAAAAACTGGGTCAGTGGTTTGGAATTTGAATTCTGGCTTCAACATCCACTATCTGTGTGACAATGCTCAGAATCTGACTTTTCTAAGAGTCAGCTTCCTCACCAATAAAGTAAAGGTTTCCAGGGTCAAATGACACAGAATATGCAGAAGATTTTCATAAGCTGTGAAAACACTAAAACTAGGGAGGATTATCATTATCAAGTTTATCATATAAATAATGTATGTTTTACAGATAAATACACTCTATGACACCTTTAAATCCTACAAAACTTGAGAAGGCCCTCTTGGGTTTGCCAATATGGATGCATGAATAAAAATGATCAAGATCTTCTTGAACTTTTAGTGGCAGGAAACTGCAGAAGATATTTCTCTGGAAGATAGCAAGAGCCATTTCCCTGAAGCTTGTGAGTGGCTGGTTTGTCCTCTGGCTCACACTAGTAAGGAGATTATCCTCCTGCAGAGAGCATGTCCAGTTAGGTCACAGCAGCCAGTCTGTATGCCAGCAACTGAGGCACCTGTACTTGCGGCAAGCTCAGGAGTGAGGATACTTTATTATTCCTAAAGAGTCACTTATTGATCACTGGGTAGGAAGAGAAAGCAGATGCTTTATCTAAATTACTTCGGATCAATTGATTTGACAGGTACTGAAGATTAAGTGACAGGCAGGGGTTTGCATGAAATTAGATAAACAAAATAAGTTATATATCTGAATGATCAGTCAGAGTCTCCTAAGAGGAGGAAAAAAAATCATAGACTCAGTCCATGAGGCATGCCCTTCTAGGAGAAGTATGTAGTAATCAACCAGATCAGATGATAGCTTGGAATAAGAAACAAGCAGCTTGTTTCCTATCTGACACAAAGGCACTGTGTGGCATATGGACAGTAACAACCAACATTTGGGTGGCTGTATGGACTTCTGGTGGCTCAGACAGTAAAGCGTCTGCCTACAGTGCCAGAGACAGGGTTCAATCCCTGGGTCAGGAAGATCCTCTGGAGAAGGAAATGGCAACCCACTCCAGTACACTTACCTGGAAAATCCCATGGACAGAGGAGCATAGTAGGCTCCTACAGTCCATGGGGTCACAAAGAGTCGGACACGGCTGAGCGACTTCACTCTCATGCAGTTTATAAAGTGAGGGACTTGGAGGCCCAGAGATGGTATCACAAGCTTGCAAGTGCCAGCAGGAGAGCTCCTGGCCTGCCATCTCACCTTTTCTAGGTACCGTGTTACTTCACAGAATGGAAGCGAGAGAAGGCAACAAAGCGAGGTGTATTCAAGTGATCCTCGTTCCCCCGACTATCATTTATTACACAATTTTGCATTCCATCTCAAGGTACCTTAATAGAGAATTGATGAAGTAAGCTGTCATGCATCTCTAAAATAGAATATCAAGGAGCCAATGTGAAAAATGTTAGAGAAAATGTTCTTGACATGGGAAATGTTGACAATACGTTAGGTTTTAGAAAGCAAGCAATGTTTTATGTGAGACCTTTTCATAAAAAATGAAGTAAATATATAATATTCATATGACATATATTTACTGGATACCTGCCACAATTCTAGACATTGATAGAATAATTGTAGAAAACAAGAGCCTCTGATTCATGGAACTTGAAATTCTAGGGACAGGATATAGGAAATAAAAATAAAAATAAGCATGTAAATATATAGTATGTCATATGATAAGTGCTATGGAGAAAAATAAAGCACAGGAAGGGAATAGGGATTACTAGGGAAGGAACTCCCCTGCATAAAGGAAGGCCTCACTGTCAACTGTCAGGAAGAAAGACACCCTTGCTGATGAGGGGGTGATGACATGGTTGGTAGAGAGAAGTCTTTGATGGGCAGTAGAGTGCTCGGTATATTCCAGGGACAGCAAAGAGTGGCAGGACAGATTAAGCAAAAAGAGTGACAGATGAGGACTCAGTGAGTTTGGAAGAGATCATACCAGGACATGTGGTATTCAGATATCCTTCATATATAATTATTTAGGGTACTCCCAAAGCAAGGTGGCTCAGACAGTAAAGAATCTGCCAAGAATGCAGGAGACCCAGGTTTGCTTCCTGGGTCTGGACGATCCCCTGGAGAAGGGAATGGCAACCCACTCCAGTATTCTTGCCTGGAGAATTCCACGGACAGAGGAGCATGGTGGGCTATAGTTCATGGGGTCCCAAAGAGTTGGACACAACTGAGCAGCTAACACTTTTCTAGAATGAGATGGGCAGTCATGGGAGGGTTTGGAGCAGATACATGACTTATACTATAGCAAACATGAAAAAGAAATGTTCAAGGTAACGATTTCTTGTGGTGAATTCAATGTTTTTCATGTTGTTATTTTCAATGTTTTTTTTTTAATCTCAGCAAACAAACACCAAAGACTCATACCTACTTCTTCACCACAACATCCTCCTCCCATTCCATCTCTTTCCAAGTAGAATCTATTTACAGTAAAATCACATGATGGCATCAAAACAATCTGTTAAATTAAGATAACAAAAAGTTTTATAGCATTAGACACTTGTTTATTTATTCAGTATGCATTGTGTGCCCATTATACACAAATAAGATATTTCTATTGTAATTACATCATAAGGATCAGGATAAACAACTTCTAAACAACAAATGTTACATCTCATTAAGAGACTTAAAGTTGAAGATATAAAAAGAAAGAAAGGAGAAGTGAGTGAACGCACTAAAGGAAAACAAATTCAGGCAATTCAGCATCACATATAGGATTTTAATGAGATTATGCCTTTTGACATTACATAGGTAATAGTTTAGAGTATATATCAGCTGCGAAATGCAAATGCAAGGCAAAAAATCATGTATGCCTGTTGTTTTTTTCCTTCAAGATTTCTTTCTTCCACTCAAGAAATAATTGTTTTGTTTCCAAAGTGTTAGCATTAGTCACTCAGTTGTATCCAACTCTTTGCGACCGCATGGACTGTAACCTGCCAGGCCCTTCTGTCAATGGAATTCTCCAAGCAAGAATACCGGAGTGAGAAGTCATTCCCTTCTCCAGGGGATCTTTCCAAGCCAGGGATCAAACCTGGGTCTCCTGCATTGAAGGTGGATTCTTTACTATCTGAGCCACATAAATTTCTTCCTTGTGTGAATGGCAGCATCAGCCAATCAAAGGAAAAGGAAGAAACCTTTAGCGGCAACTGAGCAATATTAAATGTCCTTTCTCAAAACAAATTAAAATTTAGAAGCCAGTGAATTTCAGCAGGACTAAAAGGGCGGTATGCATATCCCATCACCTCTGGAATTTCTAATCACCTTCACTGACTCCCAGCCCACCACAAAATTCTGCACACTAGAATTTTCCCAGCAGAAGCAGGAAGGCTATGACTGATATTTTCAGAACTTGGGGCTCAACAAACAAGAGAATTTTAGTCCAGAAGAAGCTTTGGAATTCACATCTCACCTTTTTAACAGAGGAAAAATACCAAGGAAATAAGATTTGCAAGGGTCAGATGACAGAGACAGGAAGAGAGAGGACTGGGAGCCCATGCGTTTTCCAGGCTTTGAATATATTTACACTTTATCTTTCCTGGGGTCACTATGTAACCCAACAGCCAAACTCAAGCATAGTTTAACACTGGTTTCTCACATATGTCTAGTCTCTCGTTCACGCGTTAACCTTCCCATCACTCTCAGTCTCCCTCTTGCTCTCTCCCGTCTAAACAATCTTTTTTTTTCCCCCATCAAGCATATAATACAGACTATTAAAAGAGCAGTCTTGTAAAGTACACCCCTAAGGAGATTAGCATATTTGACAATGATGAAAAAGTTTAAGCCTAAGTGAAATAATATTAACCAGAAAGAATATTCTCAGGAGGGGGCGGGTAGGAAATGCTTCCTACATGGCCTATTTTCACCAATGAAGTCAGAGTAAAGACAGAGTCCCTCAAATGAATTATCTGTAAGAAATTATAACAGGTTTTTCAACTCAAAAATAATTTTCTTTTAAAAAAAGCATATTCTCGATCTCCTGATAATCATAATCTAGTCAAGTACTGCTGTGCAAATTCAGAGCCAGCATTTTTATTGGGACCCAGTGTAATACTCATTGTCTTGGGCAAATGGAAAAAGAACAAAAGTAAAGTCAGCATTTACTCAAGATAAGTAAAAGCCACATTATGTCTGAGAATCCTCTATGAATAAAGTCTGGAAAGGAAAAGAAGGAAGAATTAAGGCAACACACAACAGGTATTACTCAGGGGGAAAAAACCTTCAATGGTCAGCACTACACTCAAATTTTCTCAGCAATTTCATTTTCAGTAAAACCATCAGTCACATTACATTCATGTACCTAATTTGAATTTTATTCACTTTATGGATTGTTTGTATTTAATTTGTAAATTTGCTTTAGCTTTATCTTTGTGTGGAAGCTACAAACATAAGGTGTTTATAAGCAGTTTAACGTTTATATGAATTTATATAACAATGTAATAAACATAAGTCAACACAGGCAAGAGTCTATAAAATTTTACTCCTTTGTAACGGAGTCTAGTTTCTCCAAAGAAGACATACAGAAGGCCAACATACATATGAAAAGATGCTCAACAACGCTCAGTATGAGAGAAATGCAAATCAAAACTACAGGGAAGTATCATCTCACTCCAGTCAGAATGGTCATCATTAGATAATCTACAAACAATAAATGCTGGAGAGGATGCAGAGAAAAGGGAACCCTGTTGCACAATTGGTGAGAAGTTGATACAGCCACTGTGCAGAACAGTATGAGGATTACTTAAAAAAAAACTAGGAATAGAACTAACATATAACCCAAAAATCCCACTACTGGGCATATACCCTGAGAAAATTATAATTGAAAGAGATGCGTGTACCTCAGAGTTTGTTGCAGCACCTTTTACAGTAGCTAGGACTTGGAAGCAACCTAGTTGTCCACTGACAGATGAATGGGTACAGAGATCGTGGTACATATATACAATGGACTATTACTCAGCTATAAAAAGGAAGGCATTTGAGTCAGTCTTAATGAGGCGGATGAACCTAGAGCCTATTGTACAGATTAAAATAAGTCAGAAAGACAAATGTTGTATACTAATGCATGCATATACAACCTAGAAAGACGGTACTGATGAACCTATTTGCAGGGCAGCAGTGTAGATGCAGACATAGAGAACAGACTTGAGGACACAGTGTGTGAAGGAGAGGCTGGGACGGATTGAGAGCAGCATGGAAACACACACATTACTATGTGAAATAGACCGCCAGCGGGAAACTGCTGTGCGACACAGGGAGCTCAACCCAGTGCTCTGTTACAACGTGGAGGGGTGGGATGGGGTGGGAGACGGGAGGCAGGTTCAGTTGGGAGTGGACATATAGACCTGTGGCTGATTCATGTCGATGTATGGCAAAAACCATCACAAATTTATCCTCCAATAATTTTTTTTAAAGGAGTCTATATACTGCTCAGTTTTGAGAAACACTGAGCTAAAATAACATCTACCCTGAATATCACTATAGCAGCCTGAATTAACAGCCACCCATGTATGAACTCAGCCCAACTCTGGAACCTGTGAAGATGTAGCTTTCTATGACAAAAAGGACTTTGCGGGTATGATTAAGTTTAAAATCTTGTGACAAGATTCTGGATTAACTAGGTAGGCCTGACGTAATTATTAACGTCCTTATAAGAAAAGACAAGAGATCAGAATGAGAAATAGGAGATGAAAGACAAAAACAAGAGGTTGGAGTAATGCAAGGAAGGGGTCACAAGCTAAGAAATTAGGTGGCTTCTGTAAGCTAAAAGAGAAGGAAACAGAGTCTCTCCTGAAGCCTCTAGAAGGAGCACAGCCCTGCCAAGGACTTAATTTGGGACTTCTGACCTCTGGAACTCTGAAAGTAAATCTGTATTGTTTTAAAACATGACATTTGTGGCAATTTGCTACAGCAGCAATAGGAAACAAATTCATTGATTAATCCATCTGCAGAGAATGATATTAAGACCAATATGATACGTGCCACTGCATTAACCAGGAAGCCGATGCACCAACCTTTGTGATCAGCAAGGAGGCTCTAGGACCCTCAACTAGAGTCAGATATCAGTGGAAGAGTCAAGAGGGAAACAGAGAACTGCAAATGGGCTTCCCTGGTGGTATATCAATAAAGAATCCATCTGCAATGCAGGAGACCCAGGAGACTTGGGTTTGACCCAAGAGTCAGGAAGATCCCCTGGAGGAGGGCATGGCAGCCCACTGCAGTATTCTTGCCTGGAGAATCCAGGGACAGAGGAGCCAAGTGGGCCATAGTCCAGAGGGTCACTAAGAGTCAGACATGACAGAAACGACTGACCACACATGCATGCAGATGAGGCCAGGCAGGGTGCCCCCACCCGTGGGAAGGCCCTGAGTTGGAAATGGAACAGTACACAGCTGTAATACTAGGTTTCTCATTAGCCAGTGGGGCTGGTAGGAAAGGATAAGAAACTGGGAGCCACAGCACAGCTACCCAGAGGAGAATGTGGCTGGACAGGGGAGACAGTATGGAGACTGACTACGTGGCCACCTTTGCAATTTTGCTTTAGATTTGATCCTTGCCTCTGAATCTTTAAATCTGCATGCAAACTGTTTTTCCAGCATTTGTGTTCCCAGAGGAAGGGAAGTTTCCCCAAAGATCTGCTCTAGAGAAGAAGGCAGATGCTGACAGCACTGAAATGTCAAGGCAAATTAGAGATCACCCCTGCTGAAACTGACCCAGGCTGTCAGGCAGGGCCACCACGAGGCAGGGCTAAGCACACAGAGACTAGAAGAGAAAGCACTTCTCTCCCTGCCCCTGACTGACAGACTGGGGGAGGAAATCAAGTCGAAGGGCAAACACCACTTAGATGATGATGCAGAAAGCAGTAGAAACGGAATATCAAACAGCACTATTTTGTTATTTTATCCTCTAAGGAACTAGGAGAAGCAGTTATTCCCTTGAATGATGCAAGCGAAAACCAAGCAAGATGTCACAGTGGCTGACAGGGAGGACAAGGGCAGCAGAGAAAGAAGGGCTTACTAAGTGTAAGCTAAATGGTGTCTAGTAAGAAGTAATGGTATGTATTCTTTCTGCCCCTGGATTCTCTTTTCCATACTCTGGTCATTTTCACTTCTCCCTGGGCCCCTGCCTCCTTCACTTCCTCTCCTCCACCTCCACCACCCGCTGTGGTAGGATTAAGTTAATTATCAGTTCTCTGATTCTCTGAGATTTAATCTCTTTGTGAGCACAGGCAGGCCAAGGCACACTAGTTCACTGCAGTGAAGTCCGTCACAGCTCTATTGGTTTGAATGATAGCAGAGTTAATGATGTTCTGTGTTGTCACTCCACACTTTCTCACTGCACCTCACATTGGTATTTGAACAGGAACCCATTAGAGGGCCTTTCAGTACCATTTTATTAGAACTATCACTTCATAATCCAAGATCAATTTACTACCTAAAAAGACAAGGATTCCAATTCTGTTTTAGAGCTTAAATTAATCTCACATCAGAAGCCTATTTGAAGTAATGGAAAATCTAGCGATACTATATCCATCTTTTCACTGCATAGAATATTTAGAATACAAATGTTGCATGGGGGATTCTAAATCTATCCTTAAGCGTCTTCCTACTCTTTAAAATAAAATATCTTAACTTAAATATTTATTTAAATTAATTTCTTATATTCATCATAATTTTTCTCATTTCAAGAACAAGTTCCTTAAATTTTCACTACATCAGAATCCATAATAAATTTAAATTTGACTAGAATAATGTTCATATCATAATATTTAAGGAAAAAGAAGATTGTTAAGATTAAAATGGCAGAATATGTAAAACAGTTAGGAAACATCATTTTCTTATAGAGTGTTGGCATTGATTTCAGTTCAGTTCAGTCACTCAGTCATGTCTGACTCTTTGCGACCCCATGAACCACAGCAAGTCAGGCCTCCCTTCCATCACCAACTCCCGAAGTTTACCCAAACTCACGTCCATTGAGTCAGTGATGCCATCTAACCATCTCATCCTCTGCCATCCCCTTCTTCTCCTGCATTCTATCTTTCCCAGATCAGGGTCTTTTCCAATGAGTCAGCTATTTGCATCAGGTGGCCAAAATATTGGAGTTTCAGCTTCAACATCAGTCCTTCCAATGAACACCCAGGACTGATCTTTAGGATGGACTGGTTGGATCTCCTTGCAGTCCAAGGGACTCTCAAGAGTCTTCTCCAATACCACAGTCCAAAAGCATCAGTTCTTCTGCACTCACTTTCTTTTAGCTTCAGCAATATGTGAACCATGAACTTCCAGATGTTCAAGCTGGTTTTAGAAAAGGCAGAGAAACCAGAGATCAAATTGCCAACATCCGCTGGATCATCGAGAAAGCAAGAGGGTTCCAGAAAAACATCTATTTCTGCTTTATTGACTATGCCAAAGCCTTTGACTGTGTGGATCACAACAACCTGTGGAAAATTCTGAAAGAGATGTGAGTACCAGAGCACCTGACCTGCCTCTTGAGAAACCTATATGCAGGTCAGGAAGCAATAGTTAGAACTGGACATGAAACAACAGACTGGTTCCAAACAGGAAAAGGAGTACATCGAAGCTGTATATTGTCACCCTGCTTATTTAACTTCTACACAGAGTACATCATCAGAAACGTTGGGCTGGATGAAGAGCAAGCTGGAATCAAGATTGCTGAGAGAAATATCAATAACCTTAGATATGCAGAGGACACCATCCTTATGGCAGAAAGTGAAGAAGAACTAAAGAGCCTCTTGATGAAAGTGAAAGAGGAGAGTGAAAAAGTTGGCTTAAAACTCAACATTCAGAAAACTAAGATGATGGTATCCGGTCCCATCATTTCATGGCAAATAGATGGGGAACAGTGGGAACAGTGGCTGACTTTATTTTGGGGGGCTCCAAAATCACTGCAGATGGTGATTGCAGCCATGAAATTAAAAGATGTTTACTCCTTGGAAGGAAAGTTATGACCAACCTAGACAGCATATTAGAAAGCAGAGACATTACTTTGTCAACAAATATCCGTCTAGTCAAGACTATGGCATCCCTGGCTCAGACGGTAAAAGCATCTGCCTACAATGTGGGAGACCCGGGTTCACTCCCTGGGTAGGGAAGATCCCCTGGAGAAGGAAATGGCAATCCACTCCAGTACTCTTGCCTGGAAAGTCCCATGGACGGAGAAGCCTGGTAGGCTACAGTCCGTGGGGTCACAAAGAGTCAGACATGACTGAGTGACTTCACTTCACTTCTTCACAATTATAAGATACAGGTCATCTACTAAAAGAACTAAAAACAGTCACATTAAGTCATAGATCATTTGAACTGGAGCAGACCAACAGTTCAGTTCAGCCTCTCAGTCATGTCTGACTCATTGCGACCCCATGGACTGCAGCACGCCAGGCCTCCCGGTCCATTGGCAACTCCTGGAGTTTCCTCAGACTCACGTCCATTGAGTCGGTGATGCCATCCAACCATCTCATCCTCTGTCATCCCCTTTTCCTCTTGCCTTCAATCTTCCCCAGCATCAGGGTCTTTTAAATGAGTCAGTTCTTCGCATCAGGTGGCCAAAGTATTGGAATTTCAGCTTCAACATCAGTCCTTCCAATGAACATTCAGGACTGATTTCCTTTAGGACTGCTTGATCTCCTTGCAGTCCAAGGGACTCTCAAGAGTCTTCTCCAACAACACAGTTCAAAAGCATCAATTCTTTGGCGTTCAGCTTCCTTTAAGGTCCATCTCTCACATCCATACATGACTACTGGAAAAACCATAGCTTTGACTAGACGGACATTTGTTGGCAAAATAATGTCTCTGCTTTTTAATATGCTGTCTAGGTTGGTCATAACTTTTCTTCCAAGGAGCAAGTGTCTTAATTTCATGGCTTCAGTCACCATCTGCAGTGATTTTGGAGCCTTCCAAATATAAAGTCTGTCACTGTTTCCACTGTTTCCCTATCTATCTGCCATGAAGTGATGGGACCAGATGCTATGATCTTAGTTTTCTGAATGTTGAGCTTTAAGCCAACTTTTTCACTCTCTTCTTTCACTTTCATCAAGGGGCTCTTTAGTTCTTCTTCACTTTTTGCCATAAGGGAGGTGTCATCTGTGTATCTGAGGTTATTGATATTTCTCCCGGCAATCTTAATTCCAGCTGGTGCTTCTTCTAGCCCAGCATTTCTCACGATGTACTCTGCATATAAGTTAAAAAAGCAAGGTGACCATATACAGCCTTGATGTACTTCTTTTCCTGTTTGGAACCAGTCTGTTGCTCCATGTCCAGTTCTAACTGTTGCTTCCTGACCTGCACACAGATTTCTCAGAAGGCAGGTCAGTGGTCTGTAATTCCCATCTCTTTCAGAACTTTCCACAGTTTGTGGTGATCCACAGAGTTAAAGGCTTTGGCATAGTCAATAAAGCAGAAGTAGTTGTTTTTCTGGAACCCTCTTGTTTTTTTGATGATCCGGTGAATGTTGGCAATTTGATCTCTGGTTCCTCTGCCTTTTCTAAAACCAGCTTGAACATCTGGAAGTTCACGGTTCACATATTGTTGAAATCTGGCTTGGAGAATTTTGAGCATTACTTTGCTAGCTGTGAGATGAGTGCCACTGCATGGTAGTTTGAACATTCTTTGGCATTGTCTTTCTGTGGGATTGGAATGAAAACTGACCTTTTCCAGTCCTGTGGCCACTGCTGAGTTTTCCAAATTTGCTGGCATATTGAGTGCAGCACTTTCACAGCATTACCTTTTAAGATTTGAAATAGCTCAACTGGAATTCCATCACCTTCACTAGCTTTGTTCATAATGATGCTTCCGAAGGCCCACCTGACTTTGTGTTCCAGAATGTCTGGCTCTAGGTGAGTGATCACCATCATGATTATCTGGGTCATGAAGGTATTTTTTGTACAGTTCTTCTGTGTACTCTTGCCACCTCTCCTTAATATCTTCTGCTTATGTTAAGTTCATACCATTTCTGTCCTTTATTGTGCCCATCTTTCCATGAAATATTCCCTTGGCATCTCTAATTTTCTTGATGAGATCTCTAGACGTTCCCATTCTATTGTTTTCCTCTATTTCTTTGCACTGATCACTGAGGATGGCTTTCTTATCTCTCCTTGCTATTCTTTGGAACTCTGCATTCAAATGAGTATATCTTTCCTTTTACCCTTTGCCTTTCACTTCTCTTCTAGTCACAGCTATCTTTTTTTTTGTAAGGCCTCATCAGACAACCATTTTGCCTTTTGCATTTCTTTTCCTTGGGGATGGTCTTGATCCCTGCCTCCTGTACAATGCCACAAAGCT
Source organism: Budorcas taxicolor (assembly GCF_023091745.1). Classification (NCBI taxonomy): domain Eukaryota; kingdom Metazoa; phylum Chordata; class Mammalia; order Artiodactyla; family Bovidae; genus Budorcas; species Budorcas taxicolor. The sequence goes on along the minus strand of NC_068910.1, from coordinate 18,334,952 downwards.
CTGTCCATAGTTCTTCAGGCACTCTGTCTATCAGATCTAATCCCTTGAATATTTGTCACTTCCACTGTATAATCATAAGGGATTTGATTTAGGTCATACCTGAATGGTCTAGTGGTTTTCCCTACTTTCTTCCATTTAAATCTGAATTTGACAATAAGGAGTTCATGGTCTGAGCCACAGTCAGCTCCCGGTCTTGTTTTTGCTGACTGTATAGAACTTCTTCATCTTTGGCTGCAAAGAATATAATCCATCTGATTTTGGTGTTGACCATCTGGTGATGTCCATGTGTAGAGTCTTCTCTTGTGTTGTTGGAAGAGGGTGTTTGCTATGACCAGTGCATTTTCTTGGCAAAACTCTATTAGCCTTTGCCCTGCTTCATTCTGTACTTCAAGGCCAAATTTGCCTGTTACTCCAGGTGTTTCTTGACTTCCTACTTTTGCATTCCAGTCCCCTATAATGAAAAGGACATCATTTTTTCGGGTGTTAGTTCTAGAAGGTCTTGTAGGTCTTCAGAGAACCGTTCAACTTCAGCTTCTTCAGCATTACTGGTTGGGGCATAGATTTGGATTACTGTGATATTGAATGGTTTGCCCTGGAAATGAACAGAGATTATTCTGTCGTTTTTGAGATTGCATCCAAGTACTGCATTTTGGACTCTTTTGTTGACTATGATGGCTATTTCATTTCTTCTCTCCTAAGACCTACAGTGAGTTATTTCAATTGTCCAAACATGAGTAAGTCTCTTCCACAATAATTCCAACTATTGGCTGCCCAGACTTTCTGGACGACAGAAATGGAGAATACTCATCTTTGACAGAATGATTTTCTTCTTTCTAAGATGGCAATCTACCTTGGTGTCTCTGCTTTTCACCCTTGGGTCACACCTCAACCCTCTGCAGCATACCCATAAGTCTTTCCCACCTCAAGACACCCCACATTGATCTCTTTTGACCCTTGCACACACAATCTGGTTTTTAATCTCTCACAATTCTTGTTCTGGTACCCTGGTCATTCCAATTGGTTACTGCTAATCCTGTCATAGGATGTGAAGAGCTGACTCTTTGGAAAAGATCCTGATATTGGGAAGATTGAGGGCAAGAGGAAAAGGGGGCAACAGAGGATGAGATGGTTGGATGGCATCACTGACTCAATGGTCTCAGGGAAATAGTGAAGGACGGGGAAGCATGGCATGCCACAGTTCATGGGGTCACAAAGAGACACAACTGAGCAACTAAACAACAATCCTGTCATCTGGAGTCCACAGCCCAAACTGGCATTCCAGCAGGGGTTTGGCCTTCTCCTTGGAGCACTTGATTAAGCATCAGAACTTCAATAAAAAAGGGATACAATTACATTCATTAGATACAATCTGCAAATCAGTTTTGCCATTGAGAATGTCCTGACTTCCAATGAGTCCAAAATAAGGGACTTTTTTTTCCTCTGCTGTTTCTCTATCAAGAGTCCAAATTATCTATTCAAGGCGTCCTGAGCTGTGAAAGTCAAAAGGAAACAAAACTAAAGTTGCCTATGAATCACCCCCAGGAATACAGAGCTAAGTAGCCAAATATCATCAGGTGCTGCTGCTGTTGTTTGAGTCGCTAAGTCCTGTCCGACTCTTTTGCAACCGTGTGGACTGCAGCCCACCAAGCTGTTTCGCCCATGGGATTTCCCAGGCAAGACCACTGGAATGGGTTGCATTCCTTCTCCAGGGGGTCTTCTCAACCCAGGGATGGAACCCAAGTCTCCTGCATTGGCAGGCAGATTCTTTACCACGAAGCCATCAGGGAGGCCCTATGATCAGGTGTACTATTTGCTCAATTTTAAAACTACTGAAAAGCAAACTGAAAAAGGAATAGGAAAAACGAGCTGGAAAAGTTTCCTAGCCTAATGAAGTTTCTTTTATGGTCTCCTATCTGAGGGGAAATTGAAAACAGATCATCCTTGTGAAATACAGAAAAGATTATTTTAATAGTCCCTACTTTTGAGACAAAGCCTTAAATTTACTAGCAAGATCTTTACTAGGCCAGATTTCAAAACCATTTCCTTAATACTCGTTTAATGCTCAGGACTTACTAGGGGAAGCAGTGCATTTTGATGGTGGAACGGCAGAGGAGAGAGAGAGAAGAGGTCCCTCGACATTCGGGGGAGGCCCAATAAGCCGGCAGTCCTAATGGCGGGCAGAAGCAAGAGCCAAGCTCATTATGGGAACCTTGGGCAGAAGTTTGGCTGCTACCTTGGCCCCCAGGTGAACAATTCACCACTGCTCTCAAGCTGCATTTTGTAATGAGACAAAGAGATTTTACCCCCTTAGAAGCTGGGTGTTTTGGTTTCACACCTTCTCATTTGGGTGTTCTTTGTTTGGCCTTCAACAAGGACTGATTGAAAAGAAAAACTCACAGAGATTTCAATTACTGTTAATGTTGCCTAAGCGTTTTCACTGTCACAGTCTAGGACTTTAGCGTTTTAATAAGTTTTCCATAATTATTACAAGTTTTTGGTTTAATTCCAGCTGAGGATTTAATGGGACCCATTCTGACAAGATATAGGATATTGTCCCAATAGATGTTCGTTTGGAAATGGGCCACTTGCAATTTTGAGTGTGCAGAGCTGTGCAAGATTAAAAGCACTGGCAGTATAATTTCCACCTTGTGTCCCAGGCTCTGTGGATTTGTAGCTCATCCAGGCTGTCCATCTGGGGAGCAAACAGCATGTACTTCTTGATGAGAAACTCTGGCCAACCGACCAGCTGTGAAAAAATAGATTACTCTTGTCATTTTTTTCACTTCTAGGTAATTTGCTGGGAGTAAAAATATAATTTCTTAGAAGGTGTGCAGTTAAAGGCAAATCCTACAGATGCGTGTGATTTGTATTTAAGATTTCACTACACTTTTATTTGTTAAATTTAATTTTCAACAATATCCTGGTTGTGATAATATTTCCTCATTCAAAGAAGATGGAAAGGTTAGCTTCTGGTATTTGTGCACTAGGCAAGCACAGGAATCAGAGCTTGGAGGAGAAATAACGAAGGAGAAGGACATGGCTCACAGGCTGAGCTGAGCACAGGGGAAGGCACTGTTGCTCTTATCACAGATAAAGGAGATAATGTGATGGAATTAAATAACTGTTGGTAAAGCAGATCTTCCTATTGCTCCCCAAAAGCTAAAATGATAAATGCATCTTTTTAAACCTCTTACATATAACTTCATTTTTGTGAGAATTCAGAAGGTCACATTAAATGGATAATCAGGGTAATTCTGGGTCAGTTGAACTGAGGAGCTGAAAGAGGGACTATTAATGACAGTCTGAATTGTGATGAAATATGTAATGTCTAGAGGTGTACTGTGTTCACCATGCTGCATGCTACATGTTCAGCCAGCCAAAGGGAATGGAAAGACATGTGCCAAGGAGAATTAAACTGTTTTGTTTGTATCCAGTAGAGAGTTAATGTTATAACTGGAAAAGTAAAGAATTTGCAATAATACTTCTGCACTCTCTCTCTCTCTCTCTTTAGTCACTCAGTCGCGTCCTACTCTTTGCAACCCGATGGACTGCAGCCCACCAGGCTCCTCTGTCCATGGGGATTCTCCAGGCAAGAGTACCGGAGTGGGTTGCCATTCCCTTCTCCGAGGCTCTTCCCAACTCAGGGACTGAGCTAAGGTCTCCTGCATTGCAGACGGATTCTTTGCCACTGAGCCACCAGGAATGGATATACTTCTGCACAGTGAATTACAAAATACGTAGACATAAACGAGTATTTCATGGTAACTTGCTATCTGGAGTTAAAGCATTACAGTGCTGTGCCTCATATAATCTTGTGTCCTGACCCAGAAATTCATCAAAAATAAAAAGAATCCCAAACAGGTGTTGGGTTGGTATTTTAAAAATGTAATATATTAAAGTTATATATTATTTTATTTATTTTGACATTGGCTATAGTTTATTGTGCATTGGTACACACTTACACACATACACACACACACATGCACAGACATAGGACTTATATTCAGAGTCTTTTCTTTTTCTACAATTAAATAAAGGAATTATTTTTTACAATTAAATAAAGTAGTGATTGTTACATTTCAATAAAAAAAAAAAGCCAACAAACCAATAAAAATAAGATTCAACAGATTCAACAGAACCTCCACAAAGAAGAGACACTAATAGGTAATGAGCACATGAGAAGCTCAACTTCATGAGTTATTAGGGCAATGAAAACTAAAACTATATTGAGATACCACTTCACATCCATTACACCGACTTAAATTTAAAACCCTGACATTACCAAGTGTTGATGAGGGTACAGAGCAATAGGAATTCTCAACAGTGCTATTGGGAATGCAAAATGGTTCAATCTCTTTGGAAAATAGATTGACTGTTTCTTATAAAGCTTAAGTTTCATTTCTATATGAGCCAGCCATTCTACCCCTAGATATTTATTCAAGAGAAATAAAAAGAGATGTCCACACAAAGACTTGAATGAATATTTATAACAGCTCTACTCATAATAGTCAAAACCTGGAAACAACCCAAATGTCCACCACCAGATGAATGGCTAATTAAACTGAGGTAAACTCAAACAATAGAATATTATTCAGAAATAAAGAAGGAACAAACTACTGATACACATAATGACATGGATGACTCGCAAAACCTTTATGCTGAGCCAGAGACTCCAGACAGCAAAGTAAACACATGAAAGAAATAAAATCAACTATATAGTGATAATACTAGGTGTGATAGAACTGAATTTTCACATTAAAAGAGAGACAGACTGTCCTTTTAGGGTAAAAAACAAAATCCAACTGCACTCATTCAACTAAAATAAAAGTTAGTGTTGAAAACCCCTTTATGTTAGAGCAATGTAAGCAAACAACAGCAGTGGCAGCAGTATAAGTATTAAAGGACAGTAATTTAATATAGAGGATAAACTATAGTTATCAAAGGTATAGCTAATGAAGAAATTCAAGTTATAAAGCTATCAACATAAAAAAAAGCATCTAGAAAAATATGACAAATGAGGCGGAGTTTGATAAGCAAGACTAATAGTGGAAACCTTTAACAGTTAAACATATCTGATAAACCAAAAAAAAAAAAAAATCATGAACACAGAGGAATTGAATGAAACAATAAATAAACTTGGTTTGTATGCATTTCTCAACAGAACATTGTCATTTAAGTAAAATGTAAACTTTACAAAGCAAGACATATATATATGTATATATATGTGCTGGTCACTACTATATTTCCAGACCAAGAGCCTGTAATGAAGCTGAGTTTCATAAATATTCGATGAGTAAATATCTGCATTCACAAAATTTGATGCCACTTGGTTAACAAAACCTTTAAGAACGACAACAAAAACAAATTTGGCCACATTGCATGAGCATGTGGGATCTTAGTTCCCTGATCAGGGATCGAACCTGTGCCCCCTGCAGTGGAAATGCAAATTCTTAACCACTGGATCACCAGGGAAGTCCCTTATGAAATATTTTTAATGGATGTTTTAAAATCAGAATTTGTACAAGCTACCTTCTCTGACCAAAACCAAATACTACTGGAAATAAATTATGACAGAGAGATTAAAGTAATATTCATCATGTGGAAATTAAGATGCACATACCTATTTATAACTCTTAAGTCTCATAAGAAATCAAAAGTAAGATAAAAATTATCTAGAAAACAATGAAAAAGAGAACCCTATATACTCCAAATCCATTAGACACAGAAAAATGTATGCAAGCAACATAAAATGCCTTTATTTGAAGGTATGAAATAGCATCATAGCAAAAAACAAATCATAAAGGAAATCAAATCTACAATTAAAATGATATTGAAAAGTTACCAGGACTAGACAGGTTCACGGCTAAGCACAACTAGATATAGAAGAGTTTATTCCAGGGTGGTAAAAACTATTACAGATATAGGATAAAGACTATGTCTCAAAAAAATGTTTTCTCAGTTCATGTTATTAAATAACTGAGTGCAATTCTAAATAGAAAACTGTAAACCAATATAACACATAAGTAAAGGCAAAAATGTAAAAGAACATATTAGCAACTGAATTTAACACTGGAATCTAAGGATAACAATAACATGTAACCAACTAAGGTATACACTAGGAATGTAACAGTGGCTGAATATAAAAAATTCTGTAACTACAATTCATCATACCATTAAATTAAAGGGGGAAAACACCATAATCATACCAATATTTACTAACAGAGCCTAAGATAAAATTAAGCTGCCATTAGTAACACAAAAGCTAAATCATAATAAAGGTTATTTTTCAGTGACTGAAAATATTACCCTAAATTATGCAACACTAAACCGACTTTAATTAAAGTCAGTAGCTAGACTGAACTGCCTGTTATTATATTTAGTGTTTAATATTAACTTGAAGATTTAAGAGAATACAACACAGCAAGAAAATAAAACAATAGATATAAATATGGGGAAAAAGGAAATGATACCTGTTTTGGTTGATTACAGGATTGCATACCTTAAAAACCTAAGAAAGTCTAGTAAACTACTACTAAAATTAATGAAACATTTAGCAAAGAGCTTGATATCATGTAAATTACACTGAAGTCAGTATCTCTGAATAAATGGAGAATCATGCGCTTGAATGAGAAGACAGAATTACCAACAAACTCCAAAAATTAATATATAAATTGAATGCAATTGAAACTGAGATGAGAGGGCTTTTTTAATTAGATTCACTTACCTTAAGTTTGTTGTTGTTCAGTCTCTCAGTGGAGTCTGACACTTTGTGACCCTGTGGACTGTAGCATGCCAGGCTTCCCTTCACTGTCTCCCAGAATTCGCTCACACACATGTTCACTGAGTCAGTGATGCTCTCCAACCATCTTATCCTCTATCCCCTCTTCTCCTTTAGACCTAAGAAGGAAAAAAAAGAAAGTTCAGGGACTTCTCTGGTGGTCCAGTGATTGAGAGTCCACATTGCAATGCAGAGGGCCTGTGTTTGATCCTTGGTGGAGGAATTAAGATCCCAAATGCTGTGTAGCGACTAAGCCCAAGCCACAACTATCACGCCTGTGTGCTCTGGAGCCCCTGTGCTACAAAGAAAGATCCTAAATGATCTAATGAAGTTCTCCAGTGCCTCAACTAAGACCTATGGGAACGAAATAATTATTTTTTTTAATCTTGAAAGAATAATTTTTTTAAAGTCCAAAAGAAACGAAGAAAAATATGAAGAAGAGATGACATGTCTGACCACATGTTAGAGCTTACTTCTGTTCTATCAAAATCAAAATAGTATCATAGCAGCACTGAAATATTCACTGGGAGATTAGTGTAACAGATAGAGCATCCACAACCTGAACTCTCTATATTTAGACAGGATTAAATATATATCATTATTTCAGTTTAGCAATGAAAGAATGGAAGGTTTAAACGGTATAGACCTAACTGGCTATACATCTGGAAGAAAATGCAGGAGGACTTCTCTATTTATTGCAACTTAAATAAAAATAAAATCATATAAAAACTAAAATACAAAAAAATAAAATGCAATAAATCTAGGAGACTACATATTTAATCTAGAGGGCTAATAATAGAGGAAGAAAACCCAGAGATAATAAAAGGACGGGGGAATTCCTTGTTGGTCAAGGGATTAAAGCTCTGTGCTTTCACTGCCAAGGGCACGGGTTCAATCCCTGGTGGGGAACTAATATCCCACAAGCCATGCAGGATGGCCAAAAAAATGCAGGCTACCCTGGTGGCTGAGACACTAAAGAGTCCTCCTGCAATGCAGCAGGCTGGGTCCAAAAGATCCCCTGGAGAAGGGAATGGCTACCTACTCCAGTATTCTTGCCTGGAGAATCCCATGGACAGAGCAGCCTGGTGGGCTACAGTCCATGGGGTTGCAAAGAGTTGGGCATGACTGAGCAACTAACAATAGAAGAATAGGTGAACCTGCACCATAGATAACTGTTAAACATTTTTATGCAAAAAGATAACATAAACCGAGTCCACAAAAATACACAGAGAGATGTGAGGATATATTGGCAACAGAAGTGAGAAATGGAAGGTTAATATCTATAACACATAGAGATCTTTCTAAATTAATAGGAAAAGATAAATATCCCAGTAGAAAAATGGGCAAGAAAAATGGGCAGAGAAAGCTCAAAAGGCCACAAAAATATAAAAAGATGCTAAACCTCATTCAAAATAAGAGAAAACAATAATCAATAAAATGTTATTTTCTATCTAGTGAAAAGGCAAAGATGAGAGGAAAATGGATTTATTTCTCGCTATTGATGAAAATATTAATTGGTAGCTTTTTTTAAAACAGTCTAGCAGCATTTATATAAAGTAAAATACCTTGTAAATCAACTATATTTCAATCAATTTTTGAAAAAGTTGAATGATTGACCAATAAAATTTGAGCCTTTATTGATTAAAAAAAAATATCTAAAGACTTTGCCCTAGCAATCCTATACCTCAGAATCTCCCCTAATAAGAACATTAATACACAAAAATGCATTTGCAAGAAGGTTTCCAACACCTATAATTGCATTTATGGTCTACCTGGATAATTTGGGACAATCTCTCCAGCTCAGGACCTTTATTTAATCACATCTGCAAAGACCATTTTACCAAATATAGTATTACTACGGGTTCCAGGGATTAGGACTTGATACCTTTGGGGACTATTATTCAGTCTACTACAAACACTATGCTAGAATAAATAAGTAAAATTTTTATGGAGGATAATTTGTTACACTATTTAAGTTGTTTAAAATGTATATTGTTGTTCAGTCACTCAGTCATGTCCAACTCTTTGTGACCCCACAGACTGCAGCATGCCAGGCCTCTCTGTCCTTCACCATCTCCCAGGGCTTGCTCAAGCTTATATCCATTGAGTAGGTGATGCCATCCAACCATCTCATCTTCTGTTATCCCCTTCTCCTCCTTCCTTCAATCTTTCCCAGCATCAGGGTCTTTTCTAGTGAGTTGGCTCTTTGCATCAGGTAGCCAAAGTATTGGAGCTTCAGTTTCAACATCAGTCCCTCCAGTGAATATTCAGGATTGATTTCCTTTAAGATTGACTAGTTTGATCTCTAGTCCAAGGGACTCGCAATAGTCTTCTCTAACACCACAGTTTGAAATGTATGTATCTTTAATGAAAAAAAATCATTGCTAGAGATTTATTCTAATAAAATAATTCTTTCAATTAATACTTAACTTACACAATCATATGAACATGGAAATTTAGCTAAAAGAATTGTTTATAATAATGAAAATTCAGAAAAGGCATAACCTTGCTAGCATGGGAAGTAAGTGCAATTGTACTGTAGTTTGAATATTCTCTAGTACTTCCTTTCTGAGGGGGTGGAATGAAAACTGACCTTTTTCACTGAGCCACTGCTCAGTTTTCCAAATTTGCTGGTATATTAAGTGTAGCACTTTAACAGTATCATCTCTTAGAAACTGAAACAGCTCAGCTGGAATTCCATCACCTCCACTAGCTTTGTTTGTAGTGATGCTTCCTAAGGCCCACTTGACTTCACACTCCAGGATGTCCAGCTCTAGGTGAGTGATAACACCATCGTGGTTATCCGGGTCATTGGCATTATTTCATTCTTTTTATGGCTGAGTACTATTCTGTTGTACACATGTACCACATTATCTTCACCCACTCATCTGTCCATGGACATTTAGGTTGTTTCTATGACTTGGCGATTGTGAATAGTGCTGCTGTGATCATAGGCGTGAATGTATCCTTTTTAATTACAACTTTAGACAATAATTTTTAGATGGTTATTATAATTAGTCTAAATGAAGCAAGATAAAATGTGCTCACAAAAAATAAAGGAAATCAGAGAAATAGAAAAATTAAAAGAACCAAGTGGAAAACTGAGACCTGAAAAATACAGTATCTGAAACAAAGTATTCAATTGACTCAATTGACAATCAAATGGAGTTGACAGAGGAAAGCGTATGTAAACGTGAAAACAAATCAGTAGAAATTGTCCAATGGAAAGAATAATAGAGGGAAAAAAATCTGAAAACAAAGAACAGAACCTCAGAGACATGCTAGATAAAATCAAACAATCTTAGCTATGTGTGAATGAAATCATGAGAGAGGAGAAAGAAAATAAAGCAGAAAGAAATTTTAAAAATAATGGCTTAAAATTTCTCAGTTTCATGACTAGCAGAATTTACAGATACAATATGCTAAATGAATACCAAACAGAGTGAAAACAAAGAAGCCAATATCGAGGCTTGTTGTAGTTAAGCTTTCAAAAACTAAAGTTAAACTGCACATCTTATAGGCAAGAGAAAAAGTCATATTGTATAGAGAAGAAAAATGAATTACATTATTAATAGCTGACTTCCCATCAGAAACCACACAGGCCAGAAAATAAAGTGGAACAATAATTTTAAAGTACTGGGGAGAAAAAGGAAAACAAAACCTGTTAAGCCAAAATTCTATATCCAGCAAAAATATCCAAAAATGAAGATAAAATAGACATACTTTCAGATAAAAGAAAAAGAAAAAAAAAAACCTCTTACTGTCAGATTTCCATTACTGTAAATTCTCACAAAATTTCTTGAAGCTGAAGGACAATAATGTCAGATGAAAAGTTATATTTTCCAAAAAAGAAAAAGCACCAGAAATGTTACATGTATAGGCATATGAAAAAGATTTTCTTTGATTTTTGCTTTTCTACTCTTTTTTAAATAAACCATAAAAATGTTTAAAGCAAAAAACCAAAACATTATTTTATGGGGCCCATCACATATGTAGTACTAACTCATAAAAATACATATTTAAAAGCATGAAGCATAAAAGATGGGGGATGGAGAGTTTCAAGTTTTCTGTATTTTACGTGAAACAGCATGATGTTAACTATAGGTAGACTATGAAAAGTTTAAGGATTTTTAATGCAATTCCCAAAGCTGGCCACTGAAATAATAACACAAGGAAGTGTAGTTAAAAATCAACAGGAGCAAAGTTGATACTATCTGGGGAGGAGGGGGACAAGCTGATTGAGCAGGAAGTTCCTGGATCATCTCCTCCCACCCACATACCAGAACTACAACTACACCTAGAGTAACTATCTCTGAGAAGACCCGAAGACTAGCAGAAAAGATTTTCTGCAACTAAGGGCAAAAGGAAAAAGCCTCACTGAGATGGGGAGGAGGGGCAGAGGGGCAGTCTGGCCAGGACCCTCCAAAGGCAACACACAAACAACAGGGCTATCACAGCCTCAGAGGCTGGGCAAAACGTTCATGCAGGTAACATCTTAATTTTTCTGTAACATCCTAATTCCAAATGAACTTTTTCGCCAACCCAATACATCAGGCACTTATACCAGGAAGACAATGTCTCCATAATGTCTGGCTTTGAAAATCAGTGGAGCTTATACCTGGGAGAGCCAGAGGACTTTAGAACACTGAGACTCCACTCTTGGAAAGTATGTGCAAGAATTCCAAAAGGCTGTGCTATATACATCACTGATTCCAAGTTCCAGCACAGAGGCGGCAGTTTGAAAAGCACTTGAGTCATACCCGAAGGAGACTCATTGACTAATTTTAGGCCATGTGCCAAAGGGGTAGGGATCTGTTGGAACTTCCTCTAGATACTAAGGGAGTAGTAGCCACCAATTTTTTTTACTCACCTCTACTTCGCTGGTCTGGGACAGGCAGGTGCCAGTGTTGACTCTACCCATCTACATTATTGGCAGATGACCCAAATAAACATTTTTCCAAAGAGAGACACATGGCCGATAGACACATGAAAAGAGGCTCAACATCACTAACCATCAGGGAAATGTAAATCAAAACCATGATTAGGGGCATTCCCTGGCAGTCCAGTGGTTAGGACTCTGTACTCTCACTGCTGAGGGCTCAGGTTCAGTCCCTGCTAGGGGAACTAAAATCCCACAAGACATGCAGCATAGACACACATGCGTGCACACACACACACACACACACACACACACAAAGAAACCATGATGATATGTAGTGTCACACCGATCAGAATGACTATCATCAAAAAGACAACAAATAACAGGTATTGGCAAGGATGTGGAAAAAGGGAACTCTTGTGCACAGCTGGTAGAATATAAACTGGTACAGCCACTATGGAAACAGTATGAAGTCCTTAAAAAATTAAAAATAGAATACTATCTGATCCAGCAATTCCACTTCTGGTTATTAATGAAAAGAAAAACACTAATTTGAGAAGATATATACAACCCTACGTTCGTGTGTGCATTTGTGCTGAGTCATTTCAGTCATGCTCAACTCTATGCAGCCCTATGGACTGCAGCCTATGACTCTGCCCATGGGATTCTCCAGGCAAGAATATTGGAGCAGGTTGCCATGTCTTCCTCCAGGGGATCTTCCTGACCCAGGGATTGAACCCACATCTCTTTTGTCTCTTGCATTAGCAGGTGGGTTCTTAACCACTTTTGTTCACTGCAGCGTTATTTATAATTGCCAAGATGAAGAAACAATTTAACCATCCATAGATAGATGAATGGATAAACAAGATAATTGGAATATCAACCATAAAAAAGAATGAAATCTTGCCATTTACAAAAACATGAATGGATCTACAGGACATTATGTTATATGAAATACTTCAGACAGAGAAAGGTAAGTATCATATGATTGCACTTATATGTTGAACCTAAAAGACAAAGTAAACAAAACAAAATTAGAAATAGACTCACAGATAAGAGAACAAACTGATGGTGGCTAGAGGGGAGGAAGGTAGAGGGGTGGACAAAACAGAGGAAAGGGATTAAAAGGTACAAACTCCAGTTACAACAAAAGTAAGTTACAGAGAGGTAATATACAGAATAAAGGATATAGTCAATAACACTTCAATAATTTTGCATGGTGACAAATAGTAGACTTACTGTAGTGATCATTTTACAGTGTATTTAAATGTTGAATCACTATTTTGTGCACCTGAAACTAACATGATAATTACATCAGCTCTACTTCATTTTTTAAAAAGTCAATAGGAAATTTTAAATGAAAAATCTTTGAAATATTCCCCAAAAGGTCAGGAAAAAGGAAGAGAGTTACAAAAAATAAAGTGAACAAGTTGAAAAAGCAAATCATGAAATGGTACATCTAATCCCAATTACTTCATGACATTAATTGACTGAACCTTCCAATTTAAAAGGAAAGAGAGTCAGAATGGTTTACAAAGAAAAAAGAACCAAATATATATGGCCAATAGAAAATGCACTTTAAATATAAAAACACATGTAAGCTGAAAATAAATGCTTGGGGCAAAACACATCACAAAGACAATACCATGAGAAGACTGGAATGGCTGGCTTCTGGATCCCCATCACTGTTCCAACTACCTTGCTGATGCTGTTTCCCATCTCTAGTAGTTAGTGTGCGAGGACAGCTTGTGCACACAGTCTGCCCTGTACCACCAGTCTCAAACACATCCTGTAATCTCTCAACTCCACACCTATTGATTCACACTTGAATTCATACTTCACATACCTTTAAAATTCAAAAGATTTTTCTTTATTCTGGTAAACTTCTAACTAATTTATATATCTCAAGTATAATTTTTAAAATATTTATCAAGTATCAGTTGTGTGCCCAGTTCGGAAGTAAGGCTATGAGGCTAAAATATGGCTAAGATAATCATCTCATAATCTTTGTAAAATGGAGTAGGAAATACACAAGAACAAGTATAGCTGCTCTTTGCTTGCTATCAGGTAATGATAAGCTAGGTACACAGGAATAATAAAAATGATATATTTTAGATGAGGTACCATACTGCTTTGTTCTCAGGATTTTCAACTTAGAGTGAAGAAAGGTATGTGCCATTTATTTTTTTAACCCAAACATATTTCCCTAGAGTCTCATATGCCCACTGTACTCCCACCTCCAAGCCAAAGATGGGGAGAAATATTGCCACACTGCCTTTAATGGAAGAGCTTCATACCCCTCAAATTTGTTAGAGCTAAAAACTGGTGACAATTTCAGTTATGTAAATTATTTTCCAGTTAAATGCACATATATTAATGGTACATTGGAGTTTCATATGAAGTACAATGTAGCAATATAGAAAAAATATGGTGTTAAATGTATACAGTTCCATCATTTTGAATTTTTACTCCTGTGACTTAGAGGCCATGGTTATATTTCCAATAGAGCATGAAAACCAACCACCAACCCATTAACACATGTAAAAGTCTTAAGGATATTCAAACTAATACAGCATGAGGGGTTTTCCCTATAGAGAAAAGTGCATGACCTATGTCACAGTGGATTGAGTGGCCCTGGAGACCTTTGGCTGTGTCCTGAATTGCCAAATGTAAAAGTCAGCTTCCAGGTTAGATGAGTTAGTTGTTATTACAATCTATTTTGGTATTTAAACATGAGCATAAGCTATTAACTAAAATCATATTTTCATAGCAAAAAAAAAGTTAACTTTTCTCAAAGTTATCCACAGTTTGGGACCAGAGTGAGACAAATACCTTCCTCACCTCACCTTAGTCCCAGTTAGGAAACCCCTACTTAGTGGGTCCACATACTGTGAAAATCAAATTTCTACTCTCTATCTACCTGGTGGCAATCCAGTAATAGGGATTGCTGCTCTTGTCTAGATGCAGACACTTAAACCTCTCACATTTACCCTAAAAAAAAAAATAATAATAACAATAGAAACAAACAGAATCAAGAGTGTTAGAGACTCTGGGGTTTCTAGTGGTCCAGTGATTAAGAATTCGTCTTACAATGAAAGGGTTGCAGGGTCATCAGTTGATTGGGTTAATTTAGTTCAAGAGTTGACCAAAAGTTTCTAAAAGAGAAAGAAAAAAAAAAGTGACATCTGCTATGGTATTGAACTGTAGTCAGATAAGTGTCAGCCCTCTAGCTGTAGTTACAGAATACTGAACATCGACAGAGGCTACTGTGAAAATGGTAACTTCGGGTGTCAAATCAATATCCACGTGCCCAGAGCAAAACCTCCCGCAGAAACTGGACATGGGTGAATTTAAGCTGGTTTTGAAATGTTAAATCCATAAATACATATGACTATTTACATTCTTAAACTTTTGCCTTTAAATGTTAAAATGTGGTATTTGTAACGAGAGATGTTGGGAGGCTTTCTATTAAATCGCTTTGACTATTTTGGTTTGTGCAGGAAAAGTTATTCTTCTTTCTCTTTTCAAATGATGATTTTAACACATGTTCATATAGATAACTTGAATACAACAGAAGTGTCAAAAAGCAGAAAGAAATCTCCTTTAACACTACCACCCTGAGGCAACAATATGGTTCATCTAGATAATGTTTTCTTCTAATTTTCTTCTTTACATCTTATAGTTAAGATTATGGTAGCCTATTGCCACATTATCCCTGTGGTTTGATACTACCATTTTCTTTGTCCTTATTTTGAAAGCAATTCCTTCATATTTTTATATGTTATTAGCTAAAAATCATGATATTGCACACTTGGAAAAATTCTTGGAAGAACTATGAAAGAATGTTGCTCACCAAGAACTGAAAATGCATTGCCAGAAGACTACTGTGTAAATTCCAAGCTTGGAAACCTGACATCATGCATGAATTTCTGTATCTGTGCAACTAGAACCAGAAATTTTATCTCCAAAGAAGTTTCAGAAAAAAATTTGTGTGTCCTGCTATTTTCTTGCATGGTCTATCTAAAGTGATTCATTAGCAATAAGCTCACAGAATAAAGGATTTTTTTTATTTTTTATTTTTAAAAAAAGAGCTGGTTAGGAAAAGTATAACACACACCCACTTTCCTATGAAAATCTACTATCATAGTAACAATTTGGAGGACCTAAATGACAAGTAGAGGATAACTATCTCTTCCTCATCAGAACCAGAGTGTAATTAACACCCATAACGATAACCTCAGACCAGGAAAGCAGGAAAGAAAATTGAGAATGAGCCAACTGAACCCCAGATGTTAAGGCTGGGAACATTCCAGACCGCTGCATCTGGAGGCATCTACTGCCAAACCAGTCCCATCTGTAACAAAGGTGATAAACTCCTCTCTCAGAGGAGAGGAAATCAGAAAATGTAAAACAATATTGCTTAGTCAGGTTTTTAGAAGCCAGTACCGTTCCACCTGTGAACCTTCTGTTGGCTAACTGGTACCAAGAAAGGGCTAAAAAACATTCCAGGAAGTCAGGAATGGAAACTAGAATGCTAATAAAATTCAAAAACAAAAAAAAAAAAGAGTAAATTACAAGGATATATAAATTAAGTTGTATAAAGAACCTCATTGTGTTATTTTTCTCCCCCCACCCAAAGCAATAAATAAAATACAATAGTGCACCCTTCTGGTCAAAAAGAAAGAAAGAAAGAAAACTAATGTACAGATGAAAGTCTAGTCAACATTCTTTCTCTGGTTCCTTGGGAATAATCTTCAAATGGGTTTGTTCCTGGTTGCCTCATTAAGTGTGAGAGTTCATAGCAATGACCTCACTAGGAGATTTTTTTTTTAAGTGACAAATGCAAGAGGTTTTCCAGCATGAGACTCGTTTCCATGAGGGAATTTTGTCATTCTGAATAAGATGAGCATTTAGATTATAAAGAACATTGTAAAGATCTTTGTTGCTTTGTTTATTTAATATTTATATGGGTATCTGGAGTTTTATTATCTTGGCTTTTTGGAGCTTTCCTATCAGGCCTTGAGTGATGACCACTTACTAAATATTTAATGAATAAATTAATCAAGTACATTTCTGAAACTCTGGCCCTCAATAAAATTCAAAAACCAATTATATTATATCACAAGTGCAATAGCTCTGGAAGTTTCAATAAAGGAAAGCCCAAAGTATTGTGGAGTGGAAAAACAAGCATGAAGATGCCTAAGAAAGTCTTAGTACCATTCTTGGAAATAATTATAAGTATATTGCCACCTGTTTTCAAAAAGTTAAAGGGTAATCAGAATAGAATTCTTGAAGAGTAACTGAAAATGCAAAATGACACTCCTTCCTTAACACAAAATATACAACCTAGCAAAGCCTCCTTCCCTTTAGATATGCTCATATTAGAACCTGTTATGTTCAGAGTATGTCTTCACATCTTATAGTTCCACAATGACATATTTGAAACAATCAAAGGACTCAAAATAGCATTATAAGAATGTATGCAATATTCACAAAGTATTAATTATCACAATAAAGCTATGTTTTCCATCTCTATAGAAGTATCCATGGTTGTCTTACTACACTTAGTCACCTTGCAGCACTCTGTGTCTTTGAAAACTGTTTTCTGCCTTGACCACAATCTCTCAGAATTAATGAGACTAAGAAATAATGTGTTAGTAAATGGGTTTACTTTCCTTGGCACTAGGTTGACATCATGTTATACTTATAAATGAATATTTGCCACAAGCTCTATCCCAAAATGGAGTGCATTACATGGTCTGCTCAAGTAAATGATTAATCTGACAGACAATATCCTAAAAGCATAACTCTATGATTCAGTGCCAAAAAAATAAATTTTATACACTGATCAAAGTTGAGGAACATTCCTATAAGGGTCCTGCTATATACTACTTCCCAGGCATAACACTTAAGAATAACTATACTTACCATATATACAGAGAAGAAGAATTATTAGACATTGTAGAGCTAAAAATAATCCTACACAAATATGAATGCTGATTTCTAAAACCATGTATTAGTCTGAAACTCTGTAAAACTCGCCCAGCCACAGGAAATCAATGAAAGATGAAAAGAAGGTCTGTCCTAAAATCTGCACCTCCCCAAAAAAAGGTTTCCTAAGACACATTTGGAATTCAATTTTTAGCAATAAGTCATCTTGTCTATACAGCTTTCTTCCAACAAGTTCAAGCTAGGCAAATATCAGCCAGTATAATGTTAGCACAAAAACTGATCACACTACAATGGTATGAAGAAAAGTTCACCCACAAAAGATCCAGACTTGATAGGACTATCAGCAGGATGTAAGCAGAAAAGAGGGAAGGACAGAGACTTCCTGAAGAAAGGAAAGCCTTTGCTCACCGGCTCCTCAGGGCAATAGAAGAAGCACATTTAAAACTGAAAAAAGTAGCCGTAGAGAAGAGCCAGGGGTTAATGCTTCTTGAAATAGAGATGAGATTGAGAACCATGAAAAGCAAAGGTTTCCGGAGCAGATAACCTGCTTCCCCAAATCTTGAGATCACAGGCAGTGAAAGTACTCGTATTATAAAACACCCTGCCTATCACAGAAACACCAGGATCCATGGGCAGTAAACCCCAAATGGCACCCGTATCAAATGAAAGCTAAAGTGAGCAGCAAGAAATAGCAGGCTGGCTTTGCGGAGTTAGACTGTTGTGATAAGGAAATGCTATGAGTCACTTGAAGAGCAGCAGTCATGGACAGGTGAGGAAGATTTAACTGGAGGAGGTCGAGCTCAGTAAATATTTTGTAAAATTAATTTAGAGGACTGTGAGAAGTTAAGCAGATGATACAATAAGCTAAGACTTTTAAGACAGCCATTGTAGAGGGCTGTATAAAAGGTTCACAGTGAGGATACAAGTACAGAAATGATGGCAAAGTCTATAACAAGAGGCAAAACTTTGACAACATGCTGAGGTTAGTCTTCAGGCCTACTGTAAGCCTAAGCACTGTGGTGGGCGTCTATAGCACGAGGAGAAATAAGATGCTGCCTGTGCCCTCTGGGAGCATAGGAACTAACAGTTTTAGAATGTTGTATTTTTTCTTATTTTTGTTGGGATATAGTTGCTTTACAATGTTGTTTTATGAAATAGTTTCTGCTGCTGCTGCTGCTGCTAAGTCACTTCAGTCATGTCCAACTTTGTGCGACCCCGTAGACGGCAGCCCACCAGGCTCCCCCATCCCTGGGATTCTCCAGGCAAGAACACTGGAGTGGATTGCCATTTCCTTCTCCAATGCATGAAAGTGAAAAGTGAAAGTGAAGTCGCTCAGTCATGTCCGACTCTTAGCAACCCCATGGACTGCAGCCTATCAGGCTCCTCCATCCATGGGATTTTCCAGGCAAGAGTACTGGAGTGGGGTGCCATCGCCTTCTCCGTAAATAGTTTCTACTGTATAGCAAAGTGAACCAGCTATACATACATGCCCTCTTTTCTGGATTTCCTTCCTATTTAGGTCACCACAGAGCACTGAGTTTCCATGTTATACAATAGGTTCTCATTAGTTATTCATTCCATACATAGTAGTGTATATATGGCAATCCCAACCTCCCAATTCATCCCACCCCGCTTCCCACTTTGGGTATCCATACGTCTGTTTTCTATGTGTCTCTATGTCTGGTTTGTAAAGATCATCTATACCAATTTTTTCAGATTCCACATATATGCATTAATACAAAATGGTTGTTTTTCTGACTTACTTCACACCATATGGCAGTCTCTAGGTACACCCATCCACATCTCTACAAATGACCCAGTTTTGTTCCTTTCTATGGCTGAGTAATATTCCATTGCATACATGTAGCCATCATATGCAGATAGGAGACTGAGCACGGTCAGTTGATGAAGCCTGACCAGAGTTGAGCAAGGAGGGGCCGTTATTGAGAAATACACAATATGGGCAGATCATACAGAACCTGGAGAGTTTTATAAGACAGGTGAGATTTAAAGTGATGAGAAAGGGGCCTGCTAAAGATTTCTGAGCAGAGGCATGAAAGCCCTACTTCCCAACTACTGTCTAAATCTCTCCTTATACTATTAACAGTTCTTTATGGCTCTTCTTAAAGAGATCTCTTCAAGAATATTGGAGATACCAGAACAAAATTTCATGCAAAGATCAGCATAATAAAGGATACAATATAGACCTAACAAAAGCAGAGGATATTAAGAAGAGGTGGCAAGAGAACACAGAAGATGTATACAAAAAAGATCTTAATGACCCAGATAACCATGATGGTGTGATCACTCACCTAGAGCCAGACATCCTGAAATGTGAAGTCAAGTGGGCCTTAGGAAGCATCACTACAAACAAAGCTAGTGGAGGTGATGGAATTCCAGCTGATCTATTTCAAATCCTAAAAGATGATGCTGTGAAAGTGCTGCACTCAATATGCCAGCACATTTGGAAAACTCAGCAGTGGCCACAGGACTGGAAAAGGTCAGTTTTCATTCCAGTCCCAAAGAAAGGCAATGCCAAAGAATGCTCAAACTACCGCACAATTGCATTCATCTCACACGCTAGCAAAGTAACGCTCAAAATTCTCCAAGCTAGGTTTCAATAGTATGAGAACCAAGAACTTCCAGATTTTCAAGCTGGTTTTAGAAAAGGCAGAGGAACCATACATCAAATGGCCAGCAACCGTTGGATAATTGAAAAAGCAAGAGATTTCCAGAAAAACATCTACTTCTACTTTATTGACTATGCCAAAGCCTTTGACTGTGTGGATCACAAAAACCTGTGGAAAATTCTTAAAGAGATGGGAATACCAGACTGTCTTACCTGCCTCCTGAGAAATCAGTATTCAGGTCAAGAAGCAACAGTTAGAATCAGACATGGAACAACAGACTGGTTCCAAACCAGGAAAGGAGTACATCAAGGCTGTATATTGTCACCCTGTTTATTTAACTTATATGCAGAGTACATCATGGAAAACACCAGGCTGGATGAAGCACAAGCTGAAATCAAGATTTCTGGGAAAAATATCAATAACCTCAGATATGCAGATGACACCATCCTTATGGCAGAAAGCAGAGAGGAACTAAACAGCCTATTGATGAAAGTGAAAGAGGAAAGTGAAAAAGCTTACTTAAAACTCAACATTCAAAAGATGAAGATAATGTCATCTGGTCCCATCACTTCATGGCAAATAGATGGGAAACAATGGAAACATTAACAGACTTTCCTTTCTGGGGCTCCAAAATCACTGCAGATGGTGACTGCCCCCATGAAATTAAAAGACACTTGCTCCTTGGAAGAAAAGCTATGACCAACCTAGACAGCATATTAAAAAGTAGAGACATTACTTTGCCAACAAAGCTCCACCTTGTCAAATCTATGGTTTTTCCAGTATGGATAGATGTATGTGACAGTTGGACCATAAAGAAAGCTGAATGCTAAACAGCTGATGCTTTTGAACTGTGGTGTTGGAGAAGACTCTTGAGAGTCCCTTGGTCTGCAAGATCAAACCAGTCAATACTTAAGAAAATCAACCCTGAATATTCACTGGAAGGACTGATGCTGAAGCTGAAACTGCAATACTTTGGCCATATGATGCAAAAAGCTGACTCCTTAGAAAAGACACTGATGCTGAGAAAGATTGAAGGCAGGAGAAGAAGGGGATGACAGAGGATGAAATGGTTGGATAGCATCACTGACTTGATGGACATGAGTTTGAGCAAGTCCCAGGAGTTGGCGATGGACAGGGAAACCTGGCATGCTACAGTCTATGGAGTCACAAAGAGTTGGACACAAATGAGTGAGTGAACTGAACTGATGGCTGCTGTAACAAAGATAGGATGGGTTCAATAAAACATCAATTTATTATGTCACAATTCTGCAGACACAGGCCTTACTGGTCAAGTTAAAGGGTCAGTAGGGCTGACATCCTTTCTGGAGACTCTACAGAGGAATTCCTTTCCTTGTCTTTTCCAGTTTCTAGAGGCTGTCTGCATACTTTGACCCCTGGGTCCCTTGCTTCATCTTGAAAGCCAGCCATGTTGCATCTCTCTAGTCATTCTTCTGTAGTCACCCCTCTGTCTTCTTTCAAGGATAAGTGTGATTAGATTGTGCCCACCTGGATGCAGCTGGATACTCTCTCCTGTAGTTCAGGTCCTTAACATAAATTAAATTAGCAAAGCCCTCTGCCATGTAGGGTAATATTCACGGGTTCTGGAGGTTAGGATATGGACATTTGGAGGGGTGTTATTTTGCCAACCTGGCATCTCTCACCTGGCCTATATATGCCCAGCTCCAGGGGCCTATAATACACCCTCCTTTCCATTGCCCGGATAACCAGTCCTCTGCTATAAATCCTCAGTGACAAAACCACTCACTGAACACCAAATGGCTTAGCCTGGCATTCCTGTCAAATAACTGAAAACAGTCCCTTATCAACTGAATAAAGAAATAAAAGCAGTGTACTATAAGGGAGACCTGAAAAAGATGAGCGTGAGGCAGAGGCAATGGATGGGGGGCAATGAGTATGACCTGGAGTTGAGTCCAGTGTGGCTGAGAGGCATTCTGGGGCTTCAGGGCTAGACTCACCACCGGCAGCTGGGATTATCTTATCTCTTCCCTTTGAGCCTCAATTACCTGGTCTACTAAAATGGGGATACAAACAGTATCTTCTTCACTGGGTTGTTGTAGAGGTTAATGAAATGGACATAGGTAAATACATGGCAAGCACTTTTCACATAGTAGGCTCTCCACAAATGTTACTTTTCTCTCCTTTCCCAATATAAGAACAAATAAAGCAACCAAATTATAGTGAATGATTCATGAGAACCATCCAAGAGATACAGAGGTATTAAATGTTTGGCTTAGTTCAAGATAATTCCTCTTCCCACGTGAGTAAGAAAATGTCATATTACTCCTCTTTATGTGTGAACATATTTCTATAGAGAACTAATTAAAAATGTCATCAGCAATGAATACTTCACTGAAAAATTATAATCTGGAGAAACAGAGCCTAAATGAAAGCGATAAGAACAAAAAGAAAGTTCTCAAATATGTGTATGTGTATGTATACTATCACCACTAAAAAACAAATGCTGTATTCATAATGACAGAGCATTAGAAATTCATGAATTATTCATTTACTCATTCATACAAAAATACTCATGGAGCACTGGGATGACCCTGAGGGATGGGATAGGGAGGGAGGTGGGAGGGGGGTCCAGGATGGGGGACACATGTACACCCATGGCTGATTCATGTCAATATATGGCAAAAACCACTACAATATTGTAAAGTAATTGGACTCCAATTAAAGTAAATAAACGAACTTTAAAAAAACACAAAAACAAAAATACTCATGGAATGCCTTTTATACACAAGATACAGTCAGTACTGGACACCTGAGGTACATTCTGTCCTCTCAGAACTTACATTCTATTTAGAATTTGTAAGATATATAAAATAAATATGTATGTCTAGATAATATATGTGATAAATGAATTCTCCAAGTTTCTTCATGAGCCCTTAGTAAATACACTCTGTGAAACCCCAGTAAGATGGTAGGCACTCAGAGAGGGCATCAGAGGGCAGACAAACTAAAACCACAATCATAGAAACTAACCAATCTAATCACATGGACCACATTGTCTAACTCAATGAAACTAAGCCATGCCATGTAGAGCCACCCAAGATGGAGGGGTCTTGGTGGAGAAGTCTGACAAAATGTGGTCCCCTGGAGAAGGGAATGACAAACCATTTCAGTATGCTTGCCTTGAGAACCTCATGAACAGTATGAAAAGGCAAAAAGACAGGACACTGAAAGATGAACTCCCCAGGTCGGTAGGTGCCCAATATGCTACTGCAGATCAGTGGAGAAGTAACTCCAGAAAGAACGAAGAGATGGAGCCAAAGAAAAAGCAACACCCAGTTGTGGATGTGACTGGTGATAGAGGCAAGGTCCAATGCTGTAAAGAGAAATATTGCATAGGAACCTGGAATGTTAGGTCCATGAATCAAGGCAAATTGGAAGTGGTCAAACAGGAGATGGCAAGAGTAGAACACCGATATTTTAGGAATCAGCTAACTAAAATGGACTGGAATGGGTGAATTTAATTCAGATGACCATTATATCTACTAATGTGGACAAAAATCCCTTAGAAGAAATGGAGTAGTTATCACAGCCAACAAAAGAATCCAAAATGCAGTACTTGGATGCAATCTCAAAAACGACAGAATGGTCTCTGTTTGTTTCCAAGGCAAATCATTCAATATCACAGTAATCCAAGTCTACACCAAAACCAGTAATGCTGAAGTAGCTGAAGTTGAACAGTTCTACCTACAAGACATTTTAGAACTAACACCCCCAAAATATGTCCTTTTCATTACAGGGGACTGGAATGCAAAAGTAGGAAGCAAAGAAACACCTGGAGTAACAGGTAAATTTGGCCTTGGAGTACAGAAAGAAGCAGGACAAAGGCTAATAGTGTTTTGCCAAGAGAACACACTGGTCATAGTAAACACCCTCTTCCAACAACACAAGAAAAGACTCTACACATGGATATCACCAGATGACCAACACCGAAATCAAATTGATTATATTCTTTGTAGCCAAAGATGGAGAAGCTCTAACAGTCAGCAAAAACAAGACCGGGAGCTGACTGTGGCTGAGATCATGAACTTCTTATTGCCAAATTCAGACTTCAATTGAAGAAAGTAGGGGAAATCACTAGACCATTCAAGTATGACCTAAATCATATCCATTACGATTATATAGTGGAAGTGACAAATATATTTAAAGGACTAGATCTGATAGAGTGCCTGATAAACTATGGACAGAAGTTTGTGACATTGTACAGGAGACAGGGATCAAGACTATCCCCATGGAAAAGAAATGCAAAAAAGCAAAATGGCTGTCTGAAGAGGCCTTACAAATAGCTGTGAAAAGAAGTGAAAAGCAAAGGAGATAAGGAAAGATATACCCATTTGAATGCAGAGTTCCAAAGAATAGCAAGGAGAGATAAGAAAGCCTTCCTCAGTAATCAATGCAAAGAAATAGAGGAAAACAATAGAATGGGAAAAAACAGAGATCTCTTCAAGAAAACTAGGGATCCCAAGGGAATATTTCATGCAAAGATGAGCTCAATAAAAGACAGAAATAATATAGACCTAACATAAGCAGAAGATATTAAGAAGAGGTGGCAAGAATACACAGAAGAACTGTACAAAAAAAGATCTTCATGACCCAGATAATCATGATGATTATGATCACTCACCTAGAGCCAGACATCCTGAAATGTGAAGTCAAGTGGGCCTTCGAAAGCATCACTATGAACAAAGTTGGTTGAGGTGATGGAACTCCAGTTGAGCTATTTCAAACCCTAAAAGATAATGCTGTGTTCCAGAAAAACATCTATTTCTGCTTTACTGACTATGCCAAAGCCTTTGACTGTGTGGATCACAATAAACTGTGGGAAATTCTGAAAGAGATGGGAATACCTGACCACCTGACCACCTGAACTGCCTCTTAAGAATCCTGTATACAGGTCAGGAAGTAACAGTTAGAACTGGACATGGAACAACAGACTGGTTCCAAATTGGAAAAGAAGTACGTCAAGGCTGTATATTGTCACTCTGCTTATTTAACTTATATGCAGAGTACATCATGGAAAACACCAGGCTGGATGAAGCACAAGCTGGAATCAAGATTGCTGGGAGAAACATCAATAACCTCAGATATGCAGATGATACCACCCTTATGGCAGAAAGTGAAGAGGAACTAAAGAGCCTCTTGATGAAAGTGAAAGACCAGAGTGAGAAAGTTGGCTTAAAGCTCAACATTCAGAAAACTAAGATCATGGCATCTGGTCCCATCACTTCTTTGCAAATAGATGTGGGAACAGTGGAAACAGTGGTAGACTTTATTTTGGGGGGCTCCAAAATCACTGCAGATGGTGACTGCAGCCATGAAATTAAAAGACGCTTACTCTTTGGAAAGAAAGTTATGACCAACCTAGACAGCATATTAAAAAGTAGAGACATTACTTCACCAACAAAGGTCCATCTCATTAAGACTATGGTTTTACCAGTGGTCATGTATGGATGTGAGAGTTGGACTGTAAAGAAAGCTGAGAGCTGAAGAATTGATGCTTTTGAACTGTGGTGTTGGAGAAGACTCTTGAGAGTCTCTTGGACTGCAAGGAGATCCAACAAGTCCATCCTAAAGGAGATCAGTCCTGAGTGTTCATCGGAAGGACTGATGCTGAAGCTGAAACTCCAATACTTTGGCCACCTGATGTGAAGAGCTGACTCATTGGAAAAAACCCTGATGCAGGGAAAGATTGAAGGCAGGAGAAGGGGATGACAGAGGATGAGATGGCTGGATGGCATCACCGACTCAATGGACATGAGTTTGAGTAGACTCTGGGAGTTGGTGATGGACAGGGAGGCCTGGCATGCTGTGGTCCATGGGTTGCGAAGAGTCAGACACGACTGAGCAACTGAACTGAACTGAACTGATGCTGCTGCTGCTGCTGCTGCTGCTGCTAAGTCACTTCAGTCGTGTCCAACTCTGTGCGACCCCGTAGACGGCAGCCCACCAGGCTCCCCCATCCCTGGGATTCTCCAGGCTAGAACACTGTAGTGGATTGCCATTTCCTTCTCCAATGCACGAAAGTGAAAAGTGAAAGTGAAGTCGCTCAGTCATGTTCGACTCTTAGCGACCCCATGGACTGCAGCCCACCAGGCTCCTCCATCCATGGGATTTTCCAGGCAAGAGTACTGGAGTGGGGTGCCATTGTCTTCTCCGCTGAACTGATGCAGATCTAAATTATATTTTAATTTTATAACTTTTGTCATGTTAAAGCAGGAGGAAGCCTTAAGAGACATTATTCCAGGATAAAACATATAAGTAAGTCAATAAACCATAAAAATGAATTACCCTCCTCTTTTTTCTTCCTGGTTTACTGAGATATAATTGACATGTAGCATTGTGTAAGTTTAAGGTGTACAGTATAAGGCTGAGTGACTGAACTGAATTGAACTGAAACTACAAATGAAATCCCATAAGGCTATCAGTTGATTTCTCTACAGAAATATTCCAGGCTAGAAGGAACAGTAAGATACATCTGTTACGCCCAGTGTCCGAGTCCCCAAAACTGAGAGAATAAGACGTCCACAGCAATGCAAAAGCATAAAGGGGTTTATTGCTAGCTCGAGCTAGGGCTCAAGTCTCATCCAGCACAGTGGAGTCTTGACAAGAGCCCCAAGCTCTGAATCACAGCTGCTTATATACAGGCGGTCTTTTGTCTCAGCAATAGTGTAGTTGGCGTGTGGTGATTGACTCAACCTTGGGTCATCATGGTGATTGACTTAACCTTGGCGTCATCGGGGACCTTGGTGTCATCGGGGACCTTGGTGGGGCTTCCTAGAATTATGACTCATGCTTACAAGAATCTGAGGCCTAGGCCTAGTGTGGCCCATCGAGCCTGTCACGGCTCAGGTCAGGTCCCAACACATCCAAAGTCCAGAAAGAAAAAAAGAAAAACTTCAACATAGGATACTCTACCCTTAAGATTATGGGTTAGAACATAAGGACAGATAAAGCATTTCTCAGACAAGCAAAAACTGAAAGAATACAGCAATATTAAATGCATATTAAAACAAATATTTATGGTTGTGTCTATACACAAAAGAAGCAAGAGTCTATAGGAAAAAGAAAAACAAACTTGGCAAGTAAATCTCCTAAATAAAGCAGTTTGAAAAAGAAACAAAAAACTGGGGGGAGAAAGTAACGATAACTATAATAAATGACAAAAGATAAATGAGATGTAAAAGACAGCAAAAAATCATAAAATATTAACAGGAGAGTGAGGTGGATGTTTTATAATATGTTTAAGGGTCTACCACTTTAACACAAGAAGATATAGTAATAACTTAACATACTTTGAAAACAGGGAAACCACAAATCGAAAACATAAAATATATACACAAAAACCAACAGAAAGAGAATAAGAGCATACTATAGAAAAATTATCAAACCACAAATATTAAAAAGTGAAAAGGAACAGTAAAAAGAAGAACTGAAAAATCAGTTGGCCCTAAAACAATGTCCTGGGGTAAAATTTTTTTTCTTAATTAAAACACAGCAGACCTTCAGGAAGCCAATATATATATAACCCACAGTGTTGTTTTGCTTGTTTGAAACACCTGAAAAGAGGTTCCACATCACTTATTAAGCGAGAAATGAAAATGAGATCCACAAAGAGGGAGCACCTCACACCAGTCAGAAGGCGCCTGCTCAAAACGACCACAAAGGGCAGTTTGGGGAGAGTCGACACATGGAAATGTGCGGCTGAGTCTGCCATGCACCTGAAACCATCACATTGTGAGTCAGCTGCAGTCCAGTATATAAACAAGAAGGTTTTGTAAACAAAGACTACGAAGAGTAAATGGGGAGACAGCCTGGGGAAAAGAGAAGCCTTCTTCGATTTCAGGGGAAATGTAAATTGGTAACAGTCACGATGGACAACAGTATGGAGGTTCCTTAAAACAGTGAAAATAGAGCAATAGAGCACGTGATCCAGCCTTCTCTCTCCTGGATCTCTATGGAGAGGAAAACCTGTACTCTGAAAACACATGTGAACCCCAATGTTCCCAGAAGCACTACTTACATTAGTCAAAAAAAGGACACCCAAAATGTCCATGGAAGATAGATGGACCAAGAAGGTGTGATGTGTCTATACAATGGAATATGACTCAGCCATAAAACTAAAGGCAGAAGCTAATACCTTTGTCAGCAACATCGTTGGACCTGGAGATGATTGTATTAAGTGAAGGAAGTCAGACAGAGAAGGACGGAAACCTTGGATGTCACTTATGGGTCAAATCAAAAGCTCAGTACAAGTGAATGCATCCAGAAAACAGAAACAGATTCATAGACTTAAGGGAAGAAACTTCTCATTATCAAAGGGGAAAGGTGGGCTGGGGAGGACAGGGAAGGAGGCTGGGTTTCACATACATGCAGTAATATCTGGAAAATAGATAATCCACAAGGACCTACTGGATAGCACAGGGAACTCTACTCAATACTCTGTAATAATGCAGATGCATGTATGTGTCTGTTTAACTGAATCAGGCTGCTCAACAGCCAAAATAAACACCACTTTGAAAATCTACTCTACTCCAGTACACAATAATAATTAAATTTAAAGAGAAAACAACAGAAAAGAAATGCTGACGGTATTCCCCTCAGGCCTCGATGACCTGGATTGGTGTCACATCCCTGGAGCCTGAGCAGTCTTGGGTCCCAAGGTTGAACTAGAGTGCGGCTGAGCTGAGGGAGCTAGAGGATGTGCCAGCAACGGAGCCCCACTTGGGTGTGGAATGCCTGATTCCCTGTGGATGGGACCCCAAACTCCAGATCCAGGCAGGCCCTCCTATAGCTCAAGCAAGAGTACTGCTCTACTGCCTCCTGCCCTCAAGCACTCCGACAACCCTCAGCACAGGCTGTTCAGCATGACTTGGGATGTGTCTGGAGGGTACAGGGGAGCAGGGGAAAGTAATGACACCGGAGTGCTGGCATTTTCCACTGCAATTTCGGAGCCAGGACTTTGTCTAAGGCTCCTGTTGCCCAAGGAAACCGCCTGGGGCACGAAGAAGTGCTGCTTCCTCCTGGGCATTTTCTGTAACAACAACATGAAAACTGGAGCTGATGGTCATTTCATATTCACAAAGCCTGCGGGGCTGTAAAGGACACATGGCTCAAGCAGTGTCCTGCCACATGCAATCAAAAAACAATTCAAAACACAGCAGACCTTCAAGAACCCAATCTCAAGAGGTCAGTTTAACACACTTTGCTTTTGTTTTTTGACCACTTAAAAAAACATTCCACATATTGTTTATTATGGGATAACTGAAAACAGAAATTTCAGTGAGATACCACCTCACACCAGTTGGAAGGCACATCCTCAAAAAGACCGCAAAGAGTAGTTTGGGAGAGAATGGACACATGGAAATGTATGGTTGAGTCTCTCTGCTGTGCACCTAAAATGATCACAACACTGTTATTCAGATATACTCCAGTATAAAGAGTCAATAACAGTTTTTTAAAAAATACTACAAAAAGTAAATGGGTGGGTGAGACGGCTGGAGAAAAGAGAAACCTCAATTGATTCTAGGAGAAATGTAAACTGGTAACAGTCCCAGTGGACAATGGTATGCAGGTTCTCAAAAAAAAAAAAATAGAGCGACCACATGGTCAGGTCTTCTCACTCATGGGTGTCAATGAGGAGTAAAAACCGTACCTCAAAAACACACATGCACCCCAACATTCCCTGCAGTCCTATTTATATTAGCCAAAAATGGGACCACCCAAAGTGTCCACAAAAGATAGATGGAACAAGATGTGGTGTATCTATAAAAAAGAATGAACTAACTTTGTCAGCAACATTGATGGACCTGGAGATGATTGTACTAAGTGAAGGAAGTCATACAGAGAAGGACAAAAAGCCTAGGGTAGAATTGAAAAAACCATTCAAATGAATGCATCTACAAAACAGAAAAACTCACAGACTTAGAAAAAACTTTTTTTTCTGGTTAAAAAGGGGGAAAGGTGATTTGGAGGGAGGGATAAGTTAGGGGGTTGGGTTTAACATATACACAGTAAAATATGTAAAATAGATGGTCCACAGTGACCTACTGTATAACACAGGGACTCTACTCAACACTCTGTAATAGCTTAGATGGGAAAGGAATTGAAAGATACAGATACTTACATACATCCATGTAACTGAAACACACTGCTCAACAAGCAAAAAAAGCACCACATTGTAAATTAACTCTATTTCAGTATACAGTAAAAAATGATTTTAAAGAGAAAACAACAGGAAAAAAATGCCAGTGGCATTCCCCCCCAGGCCTTGATGACCTGGGCTGGGATCACATCCCTGGAGCCTGAGCAGCGTTGGGTCCCAAGGATGGACTGGACTGGAGCTGAATTGAGGGAGCTGTGGAGGATGTGCCAGCAAAGGAGCCCTCCTTGGAGGTGGAATGCCTGGTCCCCTGTGGATGGGACCCCAATCTCCAGATCCAGGCGGGCCCTCCTACAGCTCAAGCCTACTCTACTTAAAGGATTTTGGACACTGGAGCCTGAAAGAGTTTTGAAAAGTGCCCCCATCGAAGTAGAACAGCACCCTCAGCATCACTGTTTCAGCAGAACTTGGGATTTGTCTGGCAGGTGTAGGGAGAGGGGTAAGAAGTAATGATACAGGAGCCCTGGCGTTTCCCACTCTAATCTCCAAACCAGGAACACGACTGTTCTCTAGGACTCCTGTTGCCAGAGGAAATCACCTGGGGCATGAGGAAGTGCTGGCGCCTTGTGGAGGCATTGTGTAACAACCACCTGAAAACCAGCGCTTAGGGTCACTTCATATTCACAAAGTCTGTGGGGTTACAAGGACACCTGACCTCAAGCAATGCCCTGCCATAGGCAATCAAAAAATGGTCAGAACACGGCAGACCTTCAAGAAGCCATTGTGAAGAGGTCAATTTAATGCACTGCTGCTGCTGCTGCTAAGTCGTTTCAGTCATGTCCAACTCTATGCAACCCTTTAGATGGCAGCCCACCAGGCTCCCCTGTCCCTGGGATTCTCCAGGCAAGAACACTGGAGTGGGTTGCCATTTCCTTTTCCAATGCATGAAGGTGAAAAGTGAAAGTGAAGTTGCTCAGTCGTCCCTGACTCTTAGCAACCCCCATGAACTGAAGCCTACCAGGCTCCTCCGTCCATGGGATTTTCCAGGCAAGAGTACTGGAGTGGAGTGCCATTGCCTTCTCCGAATTTAATGCACACTTTTCCTTGAAAAAAAAAAAAAAAAACAACCCTGAAAAGATGCTCCACATCACTTATTATGGGAGGAATGAAAATAGAAACTTCAACGAGGTATCACCTGAGACCAGTCGGAAGGCACATCCTCAAAAAGACCACAAAGAGTTGTTTCGGGGGAGAATGAATATGGAAATGTGTGGCTGAGTCTCTCTGTTGTACATCTGAAACTATCACAGTATTGTTAATCAGCTATACTCCGGTATAAAGTAAAAAGTTTTAAAAAAAAAGACTACAGAAAGTAAATGAAGGAGACAGCACGGAGAAAAGGAAAAACCTCTTAAACATTTGGGGGAGAATGTATATTGATAACAGTGCCCACAAACAACAGTATGGACATCCCTTAAAACACTACAAATAGAGTGACAGCATGATCTGGCCTTCTCACTCCTGGATCTCTACGAGGATGAAAAACCATACTTAGCTAACACACGTACATGCCAAAATTCACTGCACACTATTTACATTAGCCAAAAAAAAAAAAAAAGAACATCCAAAGTGTCCATAGAGGACAGACGACGGCTCAAGAAGCTGTACTATGTCTATACAATGGAATGTGACTCGGCCATTAAATAGAATGAACTAATGCCTTGTTAGCAACATTGATGGACCTGGAGATGATCATCCTAATGGAAAGAATTAATACAGAAAAGAACACAAAGTCTAGCATATCGCTTATGGGTCAAATGGAAACATCAGTACAAGTGAATGCATAGGAAACAGAAACAGACTCATGGTCTTAAAAAAGAAACTTCTGATTACCAAAGGGGAAAGGTGGGTGGGGGAGGGATAAGTTAGCATGTTGGGTCCCAAGGCTGGCCTGGAGTGGGGCTCAGGGATCTGGGAAGGATGTGCCAGCAAAGGAGCCTTGCACGTGGAGTGTCTGGTCCTCTGTGGACGGAACCTCGGTCTCCACAGCCAGCCGGGCCCTCCTACTGCTCTACTGCACTTAAGGGAAAGTGGACTGGCTGGGCTGGATGAGCTTTGAAAACTGCCCCCACCTGAGAAGTACAACCAGAGAAGGCAATGTCACCCCACTCCAGTACTCTTGCTTGGAAAATCCCATGGATGGAGGAGCCTGGTTGGCTGCAATCCATGGGGTCGCTGAGGGTCGGACACGACTGAGCGACTTCACTTTCGCTTTTCACTTTCATGCATTGGAGAAGGAAATGGCAACCCACTCCAGTGTTCTTGCCTGGAGAATCCCAGGGACAGAGGAGCCTGGTAAGAGGCTGTCTGTGGGGTCGCACAGAGTCGGACACGACTGAAACGACTTAGTAGCAGCAGCAGCAGAGAAGTACAACACCTTCAGCATCGCCAGGACCACAGCTTTCTCTAGGACTCCAGTTGCCAGAGGAAACCGCATGCAGCATGAGGAAGCGCTGCCGCCTTGGAGATGTTTTCCATAACGACTTGAAAACCAGAGCTTTTATGCCACTTCTCATGAAAGGCAGAGACAATACTCTGCTGACAAAGGTCCGTATAGTCAAGGCTATGGTCTTCCCAGCGGTCACATATGGTTGTGAGAGCTGGACCATAAAAAAGGCAGAGCACCAAGGAATTGATGCTTTGAACTGTGGTGCTGGAGAAGATTCCTGAGAGCCCCTGGACAGTAAGGAGATCAAATTAGTCAATCTTAAGGGAAATCAACCCTGAATTCTCATTGGAAGGACGGATGCTGAAGCTCCAGTATTTCAGTCACCTGCAAACAGCTGGCCCACTGGAAAAGTACCAGTGATAGGGAAGGATTGAGAGCAGAAAAGAGGGTGTCAGAGGGTGAGATGGCTGACAGGCATTACCGATTCAATGGACATGAACTTGGGCAAACTTCAGGAGATGATGAGAGACAAGGAGGCCTGGAATGCTGCAGTCCATGGGGTTGCAAAGAGTTGGACACGACTGGGTGACTGAACAACAATTTTCACAAAGCCTGTGGTGTTGTAAAGGATATCTGACCTCAAGCAATGCCGTGCCATAATCAAAGAACAAGTCAACACATGGTGGATCTTCAAGAATGTAATCTCAAGAGGTACATTTAGAGTATACTGTTTTGTTTTGAAACCACCTGAAAAGGTGTTCCACATCACTTACTATGGGAGAAATTAAAATGGAAACTTCAACAAAGTATCACTTCACACCAGTTGGAATGCACATCCTCAAATATAACACAAATAGTTTGGGAGAGAATGGACACATGGAAACGTATGACTGAATCTCTCCGTTGTGAAACTATCTCAACATTTTTAATTGGCTATAATCCAACATAAAGTAAAAGGTTAGAGAAAAAATACTACCAGCAGTACATGTGGGAGAGGGCAAAAAGAAAAAGGATCCTCTTAAGCTGTTTTAGACAATTCAAATTGGTTGCAGTCACACTGGAGAATAGATGGAGGTTCCTTAAAATCTTAATATTAGCAACCACATGATCTGGACTTCTCACTGCTGTCCCTCTAATGAGAGAAAAACCATACTTCAAAAAGATGCACCCCAACATCTTCCACAGCACTATTTACATTATCCAAACAGGAAGTATGCGAAATGTCCATGGAGGATGGATGGGTATAGAAGGTGAGTTATAATATATACATAATGGAATAAAACTGAGCTATAAAAAAGAATGAACAAATGCCTTTGTCAGCAACATGGACAGACCTGGAGATGATCACAGGAAATGACGGAAGTCAGATAGAGAAAAATAAAATGCCTATGACATCACTTATGCGTGGAATCTGAAAACTGATACAAAGGAATTCATCTACAAAACAGGAACAGATTCATGAACTTCTAGAACAAACTTTCAGTTACCAAAGGGGAAAGGTGGGTCAGAATGAGGGATAAATTAGTCAGCTGGGATTAACATATCCACAATAATATATATACATATATTGGTGATTGTTGTTCAGTTACCAAGTCCTGTCTGATTCTTTGCCATCCCATGGACTGCAGCATGCCAGGCTTCCCTGTCCTTGACTATCTTTCTGAGTATGCTCAAACTCGTGTCCATTGAGTCAGTGATGCCATCCAACCATCTCATCCTCTCCTGCCCTCTTCTCCTGCCTGCAATCTTTCCCAGCATCAGGGTTGTTTCCAATGAGTCAGATTTTTCACATCAAGTGGCCAAAGTAGTGAAGCTTCAGCTTCAGCATCTGTCCTTCCAATGAATATTCAGGGTTGATTTCCTTTAGGATTGACTGACTTGATCTCCTTGCTGTCCAAGGGACTCTCAAGAGTCTTCTCCAGCACTACACTTCAAAAGCATCAGTTTTTCAGTGCTCAGCCTTCGTTATGGTCCAATTCTCACATCTGTACATGACTACTGGAAAAACCATAGCTTTGACTATAGGTGTCTTTGTTGGCAATGTGATATCCTTGCTTTTTAATACAGCATGTGTGTGTGTATTTTATATATATATATATATGCATATATATATGCATATATATATGCATATATATATATATACATACACACAGACAACAGATAACCTACAAAGACCTACAGTATAGCATAGGGAATTCTACTCAGCACTGCAATCACCTATATAGAAAACTGTCTGAAGAAGAATAGATATATCTGTATGTTTAACTGAAACAGGTGACTGTACACTGAAAATTAACTAGACATAAATTCATTGCATTCCAATATACAATAAAAAGTAACTTTGAAAAGAGAAGAAAAGAAAAGAAAGGGCACCGTATTCCCCCCAGGCCTAGGTGAGCTGGGCTGCCGTCACATCCCTGGAGCCTGAGCAGCCTTGGGTCCCACGGCTGGACTGGGGTGGAGCTGAGGGAACTGGGGGGATGTGTCAGCAAAAGAGCTACCCTAGGATCTGTAGTGCCTGGTCCCCTCTGGATGTAGGTGATCCTCTATCAACTGAGCCTAGCCTAGTGCACCCAAAGGGTGGTGGAACTGTTAGGCAGGAAAAGCTCTGAAAAGTCTCCTCATCTCCATGGCTCCTGGTCTGTGGGGTCCTCACTTAAAGCTGGCTTCCTTAGAGTCACCCCTGCTACTGACCACAGCACCCTCACCCTCAGCATAGCACCTCTGCAGGTCTTGGGATTGCTCTGGGATGGGGGACGGGTGAAAGGCAGGGTCAGAAGTAGTGAGACACAAGCCTTTGGGTGTTGTTCTGGCTCTGTGCTATCTAATTTACAACCCAGGAACACAGCGTTTGCTAAGGTCCTGGTTGCCCCAGTAACCAGATCCCCACAAAGAAATCCTACTGTCTTGCAGCTGTTTCCCGCAACTGCAACTTTCAAGTTGGCTCTTAAGGGCACTTAAATATTCATAAGGACTGCAGGGTGGTAAATAAATAGATCTTACCCCAAGAAATATCCCAGATTAGGTCACTGAATAGGAATTCGCAAGCAGGCAGATTTTGAAGAAGCCAATTTCAAGAGGTAAATTTTACTATAATTATCAAAAAAAGAGAAAACACACACAAAAAATGTATTCCACATCACTAACAAGCAAAGACATGCAAATCAAAACTAAAGCTATGCACCACCTCTCACAAGTCAGAGTGGCTTTCATCACAAAGTCTATAAACGATAGGATAGAGCGTGGAGAAAAGGGAACCCTCCAACACTGTTGGTGGGAACATAAATTGCTAACAGACACTATGGAGAACAGTATCAGTTCAGCTCAGTTCAGTTCAGTCACTCAATCATGTCTGACTCTTTGCGACCCCATGGACTGCAGCATGCCAGGCCTCCCTGTCCATCACCAACTCCCAGAGTTCACCCAAACTCATGTCCATCAAGTCGGTGATGCCATCCAACCATCTCATCCTCTGTCATCTCCTTCTCCTCCTGCCCTCAATCTTTCCCAACATCAGGGTCTTTTCAAATGAGTCAACTCCTCGCATCAGGTAGCCAAAGTATTGGCGCTTCAGCTTCAACATCAGTCCTTCCAATGAACACCCAGGTCTGAATATAAAAGTTCCTTAATAAAGTAAAAATCAAGCCACCCTATGATACAAAGAAAATCATAATTTGAAAGGACACCTGAACCCCAATATTCATCACAGCACCATTTCCAGTACCCAAGACATGGAGGCAATTCAAAAACAGGTTTTTCCCTATGAAAGTGAAAAGTGTCATCATGGATCAGTTTTATCACAATCTAATTATTAGTGTATGAGATGGCATTTTCAGTTTTCATTAAGTGGATGTGTTTACACATGCACAAGGACACATATATATGAATACAATGAAGTGGCAGTCTTCATAACAAGGCAATAAATTCCAATTTTAGATTACAGTTTCAATGAAAACTTGAAAATAAGTTCCCAGTGTCTATAAGTCCACATCAGTGCACAACCAGCCCATTAACGGAATTAAAATAAATTAAAAAACAAACAAACAAACAAAAAGTACCTCATCAGGATCTGTCATGTGAACATCAAATGGGAAAAGAATATTTCAGGTATGGTATTCATTTTATACTTTGCTGGTTTGTTTTGATTTGTTTATTAATTGGATGGTTATTTGATTTAATTTGATTGCAGTTGGAAAACAGTGGACCGAAGGACAGGCCCAGGTTAGTGGTGTTGGTCCACTTTAAGGGTCAGTTCAGGGCATTGCTGTGCTGAGTCCACTGTCTGTGCAAAACTTCATCATCCAGGAGGACCAACAATCAGATCGACTCTGCCATGTCCAATTTGCAGGCGTTGCCACGACACTGCTTTCAGCAAGAAGAGCTCACTTGTTGAGCTTCTGCACAGTTTTACTTTCTTACACTATCCTTTATTTATTCTACTTAGTAAGCTTTCTTCCACAAAGGAGAAAAACCAAGAGTGGAAAGAAAGGAATTACACTTTCTTTAAGTTCAATTACAAGAACTTGACAACACAAAGATGGATCAAAAGGGATATTTTAACAGGGCAATTGATTATTTTCTTTCACTGTGGGGACTGGCTACCATTGGTGACTCATTAAGACAGACAGTGTCCACTCTATTTAGTTTCTGCCAGAAACCAAAATCCATGTTCAACACAGTAACAAAAAAAGTCTGTGTAGTCTTTACCAAAATGCCAACAATGCAATATGTCCCTGGGCCACGTAACTACTGGATTTCAGGCTGGTGGACATGTTTTAAGAAAGGCCTGAGAACCATTCTGAGTTGCTAGAAGTGCAGGGCTGCAAGCCTCTTGATCTGAAAGTGTGATATTGATGTCTTCAGAGAACAGACTCTCATACTGCAAAATGGGTTGAATGACAGAAAGCTCATTCAAGGCTTATGACACTGTGGCTTACACCTAGCTATCTCCTGGGTGCCTCTATAAGAACAAGTTCTGAATATAATACATGATGACCTTTGTCAGTGAAGTAATTCCCACTTCAACTGCATTTGGGAATTTATCATTTCCTACTGTGTAGGTCTTATGACCGGTATATTCTTCTGTCAAAAATATGACTTATTGGGTAATAAGTCTGGATTTCTCTCCGTATAACCAGTCAAATGGACAAGCACATTTAGAACTACACTTTGTGAAAATGAATCAATTTTGCAAGTTCAGTTGATCCCAATTTTTTTAATCAACTGAACTTTCCAAAATTTGGTGAATTATATTCAAACTATATAATTACATTAAAAAATACTTAGTATTGATTTTCATTTAGAAAAATCCAGAAAATGAACTGAAGACTGGCCTTGTGAATTGAGGCCTGTTCAGCTACCAGTAGCTATCATAGTCAACAAAAGAGTCCAAAATGCAGTACTTGGATGCAATCTCTAAGACGACAGAATGATCTCTGTTAGTCTCCAAGGCAAACCATTCAATATCACAGTTATCCAAGTCTATGCCCCAAACAGTAACTCTGAAGAACTGAAGTTAAACGGTTTTATGAAGACCTACAACACCTTCTAGAACTAACACCCAACAAAGATGTCCTTTTCATTATAGGGGACTGGAATGCAAAAGTAGGAAGTCAAGAAACACCTGGAGTAACAGGAAAATTTGGCCTTGGAATGCGGAATGAAGCAGGGCAAAGACTAATAGAGTTTTGCCAAGAAAATGCACTGGTCATAGCAAATACCCTCTTCCAATAACACAAGAGAAGACTCTACACATGGACATCACCAGATGCTCAACACCAAAATCAGATTGATTATATTCTTTGCAGCCAAAGATGGAGAAGCTCTATACAGTCAACAAAAACAAGACCAGGAGCTGACTGTGGCTCAGATCATGAACTCCTTATTGCCAAATTCAGACTCAAATTGAAGAAAGTAGGGAAAACCACTAGACCATTCAGGTATGACCTAAATCAAATCCCTTATGATTATACAGTGGAAGTGAGAAATAGATTTAAGGGCCTAGATCTGATAGATAAGAGTGCCTGATGAACTATGGAATGAGGTTTGTGACATTGTACAGGAGACAGGGATCAAGACCATCCCCATGGAAAAGAAATGCAAAAAAGCAAAATGGATGTCTGGGGAGGCCTTATAAATAGCTGTGAAAAGAAGAGAGGCGAAAAGCAAAGGAGAAAAGGAAAGATATAAGCATCTGAATGCAGAGTTCCAAAGAATAGCAAGAAGAGATGAGAAAGCCTTCTTCAGCAATCAATGCAAAGAAATAGAGGAAAACAACAGAATGGGAAAGACTAGAGATCTCTTCAAGAAAATTAGAGATACCAAGGGAACATTTCATGCAAAGATGGGCTCGATAAAGGACAGAAATGGTCTGGACCTAACAGAAGCAGAAGATATTCAAAAGAGGTGGCAAGAATACATGGAAGAACTGTACAAAAAAGATCTTCATGACCCAGATAATCATGATGATGTGATCACTAATCTAGAGCCAGACATCTTGGAATGTGACGTCAAGTGGGCCTTAGAAATCATCACTATGAACAAAGCTAGTGGAGGTGATGGAATTCCAATTGAGCTGTTTCAAATCCTGAAAGATGATGCTGTGAAAGTGCTGCACTCAATATGCCAGCAAGTTTGGAAAACTCAGCAGTGGCCACAGGACTGAAAAAGGTCAGTTTTCATTCCAATTCCAAAGAAAGGAAATGCAAAAGAATGCTCAAACTACCGCACAATTGCACTCATCTCACATGCTAGTAAAGTAATGCTCAAAATTCTCCAAGCCGCTAGTCTATGTCTGACGCAGGATACAGCATGCTTGGGGCTGGTGCATGGGGATGACCCACAGAGATGTTATGGGGAGGGAGGTGGGAGGGGGGTTCATGTTTGGGAACACATGTAAGAATTAAAGATTTTAAAATTAAAAAAAAATAAAAAAATAAAAAAAAAAAAATTCTCCAAGCCAGACTTCAGCAATACGTGAACCGTGAACTCCCTGATGTTCAAGCTGGTTTTAGAAAAGGCAGAGGAACCAGAGATCAAATTGCCAACATCTGCTGGATCATGAAAAAAGCAAGAGAGTTCCAGGAAAACATCTATTTCTGCTTTATTGACTATGCCAAAGCCTTTGACTGTGTGGATCACAATAAACTGTGGAAAATTCTGAAAGAGATGGGAATACCAGACCACCTAACCTGCCTCTTGAAAAATCTGTATGCAGGTCAGGAAGCAACAGTTAGAACTGGACATGGAACAACAGACTGGTTCCAAAGAGGAAAAGGAGTACGTCAAGGCTGTATATTGTCACCATGCTTATTTAACTTATATGCAGAGTACATAATGAGAAACACTGGACTGGAAGAAACACAAGTTGGAATCAAGATTGACGGGAGAAATATCAATAACCTCAGATATGCAGATGACACCACCCTTATGGCAGAAAGTGAAGAGTAGCTAAAAAGCCTCTTGATGAAAGTGAAAGAGGAGAGTGAAAAAGTTGGCTTAAAGCTCAACATTCAGAAAACGAAGATCATGGCATCCAGTCCCATCACTTCATGGGAAATAGATGGGGAAACAGTGGAAACAGTGTCAGACTTTATTTTGGGGGGCTCCAAAATCACTGCAGATGGTGACTGCAGCCATGAAATTAAAAGACGCTTACTCCTTCGAAGAAAAGTTATGACCAACCTAGATAGCATATGCAAAAGCAGACACATTACTTTGCCGACTAAAGTCCGTCTAGTCAAGGCTATGGTTTTTCCTGTGGCCATGTATGGATGTGAGAGTTGGACTGTGAAGAAAGCTGAGTGCTGAAGAATTGATGCTTTTGAACTGTAGTGTTGGAGAAGACTCTTGAGAGTCCCTTGGACTGCAGAGAGATCAACCAGTCCATTCTAAAGGAGATCAGC
This sequence comes from Budorcas taxicolor, assembly GCF_023091745.1. Lineage (NCBI taxonomy): Eukaryota > Metazoa > Chordata > Mammalia > Artiodactyla > Bovidae > Budorcas > Budorcas taxicolor. Next base: position 18,294,225 of record NC_068910.1, on the reverse strand, counting down.
CCTGGGTGTTCTTTGGAAGGAATGATGCTAAAGCTGAAACTCCAGTACTTTGGCCACCTCATGTGAAGAGTTGACTCATTGGAAAAGACTCTGATGCTGGGAGGGATTAGGGGCAGGAGGAGAAGGGGACGACCGAGGATGAGATGGCAGGATGGCATCATTGACTCGATGGACGTGAGTCTGAGAGAACTCCGGGAGTTAGTGATAGACAGCGAGGCCTGGCGTGCTGCAATTCATGGGGTCGCAAAGAGTCGGACACGACTGAGTGACTGAACTGAACTGATAAACAACTTCTATCCCCATGGAAACTCATGTTGCCCATTAATACATTAAAGACTCTGAACCCAGAAATAACCATGCAAATCTTTGCTTAATGTGGTGTTCCCATTTACTAAAAATCCATATTTGAGAAACACCAGCTAACCATAAAGGTGGTATCTGGAATACAAGATACAATAAAGATATAATGTAAGCCTTGTGGGTAATTTTAAATTTTCTTATAGCCATGTAAATATAAAAAAAGAGTTGAGATTAATTTAGCCTTTTTCATTTCAGTCAATCTATCCAAAATATTTCTTCAACATAGAATCAGAATAAAATAACTAAAGAAATATATTTTTGTAATAAACATTCAAAATTCAGCATCTGTTTTACATGTAACTAGTGGCTACCTTACTGAACACTGCACATATAGAAGATTAATGATGCTATTAAATTAATGTTTAAAATGTCATATTTAACAAATTGATTTAAACAACAACTAATCAACAAGTGACTATAGGATTATTACATATTAATAATGATTATTTAGACAATAGTACTAGGTTGAAATGTAATTCTTTTTTACAAGTGAAATCAGAATTGTCCATGTCCAGTGACTTTATGAAGATAGGAATTTTTATGTACTTTGTTAATTGCTATATCCACAGCACCACAGTGCAAGGCATATAGGAGATGCCCAGTAAATATTTGTGAAATATATGCCAGCATCACTTAGGAGAAGATCATGTATATATCAAATGATCAGCAAATGCTTAAGGTTTGCTTTACTCAACTAAACAAACTCTGTACTATTCAGAGTACTGACTATGTGTGTTTACAAAGAGTTGAATAGTTAAAGAATTAAATAAGTCCTTAAAGAAGGAACTGAACAGCAGGGGTTAGGATTTTTTTTTTTTTTTTTCCTGTAATGAACCGGATAGTAAGTAGTTTAGCTTCTGCAGGGCTTCCCTGGTGGCTCAGGGGTTAAAGCATCTACCTCCAATGCAGGAGACCCGGGTTCGATCCCTGGGTCAGGAAGATCCCCTGGAGAAGGAAATGGCAACCCACTCCAGTATTCCTGCCTGGAGAATCCCATGGACTGAGGAGCCTGGTGGGCTGCAGTCCACGGGGTCACAAAGAGTCGGACATGACTGAGTGACTTTACTACTTTTACTTAGCTTCTGCAGACCCTGGGGTCTCTTTTGCAAATACTCAACTTTGCCTTAGGAGCACAAAAGTAGCCATAAGCAACGTATAATTAAATAGGCAAGGCTGTGTTGCAATAAAGCTTTATTTACCAAGACATTGCAGGTCAGATTTGGCCCAAGAGCTGTAGTTTGCCAACCTCTGGTATATACAGTACAGTAAGTAACTTGGATACATTAAACCTAATTATAACCCCGTTGACAATAATTACAGAAAATAGAAAACACCTAAAGATTGAAGAATAAATTTAGAAAAGAAATGGGCAGAAATCATAGTAAGAAACATTTAAAATTCTACTAAAATACATATATTATATATTGATACATTTTTCTGCATTATATATATTATCCCTAGTTGGTTGGTTTAGTCGCTAAATCATGTCTGACTTTTGCGACCCCATGGACTGTAGCCTGCCAGGCTCCTCTGTCCATAGGATTCTCCAGGCAAGAATACGGGGTTGGGTTCCCATTTCCTTCTCTAGGGGACCTTTCCCACCCAGGGATGGAAGCTGAGACTTCCTGCATTGTAGGTGGATTCTTTACTGTCTTGGTCTGAAATGCCTAGAATAGCTGGCAGCTATACAAAATTGGCAGCTATAAATCCAGTCAATAAGTTTATCCATCTTATTAAGACAGGCTTGGATCTGGGACCTGGGACCCTTTATAGTAGTGCGTGTACCTGGATAAAAGTCTCTTTGAGCAACAAAATACAAAGAAACTATAAGGGACTGAAAATAACTACATAACATGTGCAGTTGGGGCAAATGATGAACAATGAGGTACAAAAAGGCTAAAGCCCAACTGTCTCTTCTGAGATACTGGGAGCAAAAGGAGGGTAGTATGCATGGTCCATGCACAAGGCATCTCCAAAGAGGTGGGCAGAAGACACAACCCATCCCTCCGGCCCAACCCACCATTTTGCCCCTATCCTCACCTCACTTAAGGGACCAATTCACCCCTTCTGGGGAGTGACCAAGGGAATCTGTTACTTGTTCTTGCTCCCTCATGCTGGAGTACCAATAAAACCTTGCCTGAATTCCTTACTTGTCCTCTTATCAATTTCTACTAATTAAAGAGTCCAAGGATCCAGGCTGGTAACATCATCATCAGGGAAATAATAGACAACCTGGTCTAATGCTTTGCCAAAAAAAAAATCACCATGCCTCATATTTAAGAAAGCATTTGCACCAAAAAAAAAAAAAAATGTATTTAAGCAACATTGATTAATTCAATGGGCACTTGTTGAGCCAGGGCACAATTTAAGGTGGGAGGAATACAGCGAAGGTCAACACAAGCGTGATTCTCCTCAACCCCATGGAATCTGTACTCCAGTGGGAAAGGGACCAGACAGTAAACAAATAAGGTCATTACAATATAATTTTCTCCATATCAATAAATGTCTTAAATATAAAAAATGATGTAATCTTTTATGGCAATTACCTGGCACCCGCTTAAGACCAGGTACTTAGGAATAGCCTTTCTGAAGAGGTAACCGTCTGCCTGCTGCCTCAGATGGTGAGACTAAACCCTGTCTATGGTACTGCCTTAGTCCACTGGTCTAATGAAAAATCAAAAGAGAAAACAATACTAATTTGGCCTGACTTGAACACTCTAAGTTAAAAATAAGTCATCAGGGTTCCGTGGGGGCTCAGTGGTAAAGAATCCACCTGCCAATGCAGGAGACATGGGTTTGATCCCTGATCCAGGAAGATTCCATATTTTGTGGAGCAATTAAGCCTGTGTACTGCAATGATTGAGCCTGTGCTCAAGAGTCCGAGAGTCACAACTACTGAACCCACAGGCCACAACTACTGAAGCCCATGCACCCTAAAGCCTGTGCTATGCAAGAAGAGAAGCCACCAAAATGAGAAGTCTGTGCATTGCATTGCAACTCGAGAGTAGGCCCTGCTCACAACTAGAGAAAAACCCACTCAGCAACAAAGTCCTACCACAGTCAAAAAATAAAATTTAAAAATTATATATAATCTAATTTATATATACATTATATATTTATATATATTTGAATGTATACTATTATATATACTATAATTTATAATATATGTTAATATATTTATATATTATTATTATGTATATTATATAGTTAAAGAATGAGTCATCACAACTTTTTCCCAATCATTCAGAAATAGTCATTTTTAATTACTTCTGATCCAGGTCAAGCTTATTAACCATTCTTTTTTATCCTCTTCTTTTGAAAACTGAGACACTAACCCCTCTCTAGGATTCTGGAAATTCTCCCGCACTCCATGATTTCTCAAACAGTATCACCAACAACCACGGTTCTTTAATCAGGGTCATGAAATAGGAGCTGCCTATTACATTAGATCTGGGCTCTTATAAAAGCCCTGCACTTTTCTCCAGATTTCTCTTGGACTTTAATTCTTTATTATTGTGTTTTTGTCTGTCCTTCTCGCTTAAAGATCATTCTTCATGAGGAAAAAAAAAAGTGAAATCAAAGCAAAATCAAAGCCCTTTAAGAAATAAGCTTTCATTTGTTCTTTTCTATGAGTTTTTTTTTTAATCTTTTGAGGCAAATTTGCTTTCTCTTCAACTCTGATTATTTGCATAAACAGATCATTCATTGTCAGATCACTGTTTGTTATGATCACTCACACACACATGTACACCCCAAACCAATTTCAAAGACAGAAAATTCATCAAAGAGAGAAGCCAATATAGCTAAAGTTTTATTCACTCCAGTGGCCTTGTATGACTTTCCCTAATTATAACAAAATGCCTGGTGGGCACAATATGCCTCCAGAAATATTTTTATTCTTTTTTTTAGCATGATTTTGTTAGTTGAAACAAAGCACTATGATCTTTCTGTGTCTCTCTGGAGCTTTCTTTCTTTTTGACTTGATACTTTATTAAGATAAAAGGTGAACAGATTTTCCTTCATTTCTCTTTCTTACAAAAATTCATAAGACATACCCAAAGGGCAATATATTTGGCCTTAGGGAAGTGGTAGGGCCTCAAGAACTTGGACCCTTTCTTGCTGGTTTTCTCTGGGTCATTGCAGATGAATGCCAGAGTACAAGAAAGGCGTAAAAAAAATTCACATGAAAATAGGCTTTTTAAAAATTGAGCTAAAATTAACTGACAGGACCGTCTGAATATAAAGCTGTATTTTTCTCATGGTCTCTCAATGGGAAGAAAGAATTTCAGCAGAAAGAACAATAGGGCCACCCATCCTACCTCAGAGAATTTATCCCCCCAAATCAGCTATGGATGTAGAGACCAAAGACTTATCTTTATACTTGACTTACTGGCCAGCTTACCAGTCACCAAAGTTCATGTTCTCTCCTCTCTCTCTTTAAAACAAGTAATCTTCAAGGCTCTAAAATATCCAGATAAAAAAAGACATCTCTAAGCCTTCTGATTCATGATCAAAAGCTGGCAGATGAAACGGCACAAAATTTTACTTAGAAGTGAACAAAAATTTAATACAAACCTCAAATAAAAATAGATAACATCATTTATTAACATCTTTTCTCTGGGAATGTCTTATCAAATAGAATTGCTATGTAGTATTTTTAGCTTTATTTCATTGGGAAATATGTTTCTTTTTTCCAAATTTTCTCTCATAAAAATGGTTTCTCCCTCTATTTTTCATCCTTGTTTCCTTCTTTTCTTTCTTTCATTTTGGTTTTCCTTGTGAGGCAACCTAACCTACACTGATCAGGCACCACACAAAAGCAAAGGGTCACTAGTTAATCGAACTTGACAGTGCTGACATCTTTCATCTCCTAATAAACCTTATTTATTCTTCCTAATCCAGATTTTTGTATTTCAGGTAAGAGTACATAAATGTCAAAGTTATGGTCTTCAAGGAAAAAGAAACATTTCCAAATTTAAAAATTATTAGAAGTTTGAAGGAAAAAATAAATGACTGGGATGAGAAAAGATATCACAGAAATATTAATTCAGAAAATACTCAGAAGATTAGTGTCTATCCAACACCCATTTTGGAGAAGGCAATGGCACCTCTCTCCAGTACTCTTGTCTGGAGTATCCCAGGGATGGGAGAGCCTGGTGGGCTGTCATCTATGGAGTCACACAGAGTCAGACATGACTGAAGCAACTTAGCAGCAGCAGCAGCAACACTCATTTTACATAAAGCAATGTGCTTTGTTCAGAGGTGTAGAATTAGCCTTTAAATTATATTACAAGGCATTTAAATACTCCTGAAATGACATAAACATAGGCTTTTCCTTTCATTTTAGTGAAAAAGTCATTAAAATTACACTTTATTTTCAAAATTGTTACACTTGCAGGGCAATTTGGGGACCACGGTATATTTTGGATGGACTTTCCCTGTGGTTAGGTTGGTAAAGAATCTGCCTGCAATGCAGGAGACCTGGGTTTGAGACCTGAGTTCGATCCCTGAGTTGGGAAGATCCCCTGGAGAAGGGATAGGCTACCCACTTCAGTATTCTGGCCTGGAGAATTCCATGGGGGATTGCAAAGAGTCAGACACAACTGAGCAAATTTCACTATATTTTGGATATCTGCCAAATTGTGGTGCTGAAAAGGACTCCTGAGAGTCTTTTAGGTTGAAAGGAGATTAAACCAGTCAATCCCAAAGGAAATCAACACTGAATATTCATTGCAAGGACTGATGCTGAAGCTGAAGCTCCAATACTTTGGCCACCTGATGCAAAGAACTGACTCATTGGAAAAGAACCTGATGCTGGGAAAGATTGAAGGCAAAAAGTGAAGAGGGCGACGGAGGATGACATAGTCAAATAGCATCATTGACTCAACAGACATAAATCTGAATAAATTCTGGGAGACAGTGGAGGACAGAGAGGCCTGGTATGCTGCAGTCCATGGGGTTGCAAAGAGTCAGACACGATTTAGTGACTGAACAACAACAAAGCTGTCTCTTAGGATATAGTATCTTGTGGACTGGGTTGTATTTATCCCTGTTCTTAATCCTAGCACCTGACAAAGTATCATAATACAACAGAAAAATATCAAATGCTTAATTGTGTTGAAGTAGTGACACTTCTCTTGAAACCTAATAAGGCTGCTAAGTATATCCTGGAGGATAGAAATCAAGTTGGAGTGGAGAGAGTTCCTGTTCTTTAACCCTACAGTTAAGTGGTTCATTGCCCCATTGCAGGCCTAGTGAGATGCCCAGTACTCCTCCCTACGCTGGTTTTCAGAACTCTTCTTCGGGACTGAGTCATGCTCTCCTCTGCTGACTGCTTTAACTCTCTATTAACCAAGGGGGAAAACCAGCCATTTTTTTGGATGCCCCTCAGAGTCTACCTATAATAGACATTCTTGTATAACACTTCTACCATTCAAACGTAACAATGGGGAGAGACCACAGCACATCATGGCAAACAAATTAAAACTCAAGCCTCAACACACTCCAAGTGTTTCCGACCTCTGAGCTGTTTCTACCGGCCACCTGTTCTCCTCAGATGCCTCCTTCTCTTCACACTCTCCTTATCACTCCTCCTTTTCTAAAATTCTCATATCCTCTCTGGCTGTACCATGGGTGGCACCACCACCAGCTGCCAGGAAACTCAGCATTCCTATACATTGTCTAATGCAGAATAACTGACCTCTTTGTTTTCCTGCCTTGTTAACTCAGACCTGGAATTGTCCAGTACAGTTGTCACTTGCCACAAATGTCCAAAGACCATTCGAATAGTGGCTAATCCAAATTAAGATGTGCTGTAAGAGTAAAACACACGCCAGATTTTGAAGATATAGTATTTTGTTTTTAAAGACTTATTAAGTAATAAAATATCTTATTAATAATCTTATATTGATTTTACATTGAAATGATAATATTATGAATATATACTGAGTTAAATAAAGTCACATTGAAATATATCCATTTCTTTTAGTGCTTTTTAATGTGACTGTTAGAAAGTTTTCAATTACATATGTGGCTGACATCCTAGTTCTATTGGACAATGTTGATCTAGACCCTAGAATCTTACTCTTCCACAGCAGCATAAGCTCATTACATTGGTTAAATCAACCCCAGGATGAGCTATGCAACTCCAAAAGAACGGTTACAGCCAGTGTTTGCTTTGAATTATCTTTCTCCCACAGAACACGTAAACAAATACTCTTAATTTTCAAACAGTAGTACAATGGATTCTGATATTAAATGCCAATGTTTACTTAGAAACTGTTGAAAATATACTTAGCTAACTGTGATTAAGAGAGCTGACTCAGTTTTGCTTCCAATGTGCTTTCTTTGATTCGATAGGCATTTTAATGTTGTGGCTTCCCTGGTGGCTCAAACGGTAAAGCATCTGCCTACATTGTGGGAGACCCAGGTTCGATCTTTGGGTTGGGAAGATCCTCTGGAGAAGGAAATGGCAACCCACTCCAGTATTCTTGCCTGGAAAGTCCCACGGACAGAGGAGCGTGATAGGCTACAGTCCACGGGTCACAAAGAGTAGTAAATGACTGAGCGACTTCACTTTTACCTTCGTGTTGTGGCAAAAGGCACAGGCTTCAGAGTAAGACAGACTTATTCCAGCCCCAGCTATCTGAGTAGGGCTGATTTAACCACTAAGCACAATAGGTTCAGTGCCTGGAGCCCACAGTGCTTTTGCTGCTGCTGCTGCTAAGCCACTACAGTCGTGTCTGACTCTGTGCGACTCCATAGACGGCAGCCCACCAGGCTCCCCTGTCCCTGGGATTCTCCAAGCAAGAACACTGGAGTGGGTTGCCGTTTCCTTCTCCAATGCATGAAAGTGAAAAGTGAAAGTGAAGTTGCTCAGTCGTGTCCGACTCTTTGCGACCCCATGGACTGCAGCCCACCAGGCTCCTCCATCCATGGGATTTTACAGGCAAGAGTACTGGAGTGGGGTGCCATTGCCTTCTCCAACAGTGCTTTTAGGAGTCCACAAAAAATGTTTTAATTTCTTTTAAAATTAGGGTAAAAGGAAGATAATGAGTCAAGCCTGGCTTATTTTCATATTTATGCCAACGCATTCATAAAATTTTAAGTATTTTTGATAGGAAAAAGACCCATGAAAGCAGAAGTGCACAAGGCCCATGAAAGTCCTGATGCGGGCCATAGCAGAGTGGTCCTGGATGAGTAATTTTAGTCCCTCTGAGTATTGGCTTCATGATCTGTAAAATGAAGACAGTAATGGAACTTATGTCACTGATGAGGAATATATATATTCTCCAATATCTGTTTCCTTTTTATTCTCAGTAATTGGGAGGATTACACTTCTCTAACTTCTTGGAGTTACACCTGACTGTGTGGTTTGCTGTGGCCAATAAAATGTGAGCAGCTCTGACATGCATTACTTCCAGAAAGAAGCACTTAATGGCTTATGATTGGCCTTCCACCTCTCTCTCTTCCTCAGCCTTGGTGGCCATCATCATCTTAGTCACTCAGTCATATTCAGCTCTTTGTGACCCCATGGAGTATTTGTAGCCTGCTGGGGTCCTCTGCCCATGGGGATTCTCTAGGCAAGAATCTGGAGTCAGTTGCCCTGCCCTCCTCCAGGGGATCTTCCCAACCCAGGGATTGAACCTGGGTCTCCTTCATTGCAGGCAGATTCTTTACCATCTGAGCCACCAGGGAAGACCTTGGTGGCCATAGTAGGATGCAGTGATATGCAAATGTGATATGATTGAAGCAGATTGGAGTTCTGAGCTGAAACAAAGGACAGCTGCTCTACAACGTTATCCTGGGCCTCCAGTGGACTTTACATAAGCCAGAAATAAGCATTAAATTGTTAAACCATTGGGACTTGGGGGTTATTTATTACTGGAGCACAATACAAATGAACCTAGTTGGCACAATAGGGATATAATGATGACTAGATAAGATTATATATATTAAAAGCTTTTATATTATCATTGTCAGGTGGTACCTAATAATATGGTGCAAAATAATAATAAGTAAGTACTTTGAACATAGAGTTCAATAAATAGCTCCTTCATTATTGTTGTTATTGTTTTTGCTTAAGTCCCGCTGCCCTCCCTTCCATGCCACAGGGTGCTCTTAATCCCACTCTGATTTCCATTGTCAGAGAATTTATTACTATTGCAGAAATGTCTCCTCTTAGGTACAGAATATTGTCAAATGGTATATTTAAGTAAGTGTGGCTTTACTCCAATGTAGCCTGCCAAATGCCAGTTGGAATCATCACCCTCTATTCATGAGCTGGGGCAGGTCCCCTCTCTCTCTCTCTCTGTCCTGGCTATATTTCTCTTGCCACTCCATCTGCCTCTGAGTTTTGTACCTTTATTCCTTGCCTGTGAAAATGAAATGTCTCCTCCCTTACTTTTTGACAAAGAGTAACTGCCAAGGAGAATCTAAGTTGAAAAGTATATATTAGGCACAAAAGAAGATTCCATGACATTTCTTGCAGTGCCCAAGAGTTTTAAGTATTTTTTTTACACACTGTCATATGGGGTATGGATGCTCATTATAAGAGAGATGGTGATGGTGTCAAAAAAGAGAGAAGGCAAGAGGAAGAAATTTAAAGTGGGATAGAGAAATTACATTTTTTCTACTTATAAGTCCCTTTGTTAGGCACTGTCTAGACATTATCTTATTGTTGTTGTTTAGTCGTTAAGTTATGTCTGACTCTTTTGTGACATAAAGGACTGTAGCCCACCCGGTTCCTTTGACAATGGAATTTTTCCAGGCAAGAATACTGGAGTGAGTTGCCATTTCCTTCTCCAGGGGATCTTCCTGACCCAGGGATCGAACTTGCATTGGCAGGCAGATTCTTTACCACTGAGCTACCAGGAAAGCCCCATACATTATCTACTTCTGAATAAAGGACTTTGAGGAAAAACTCTAGACAGCTCCTCAGAACAACTGGTTAGATCTCTAAGTATCATACAACTCAAGCAAAGAAATGGGAAAAGGCCATTTGTCAGCAGGGTCAAAGTACATGTGCCGCATGAGGATGTGGAGCAACTGGAACCCTTCTGCATTGCTGCTGGGAATGCAAAATGGGACAACTACTGTGGAGAACAGTGTGGACGGTCTCCCCAAAATTCAAATAGTAAGTCACCATAGGACCGAGCAATTCTACTTTCAGGTATATACTAAAAGAACTGAAAGCGGGGACTCAAACAAATCTTTGTACACCAATGTTTATCACAGCATTATTCATCATAACCAAAAGGTTGAAACAACCCAAATTCTCACAGACGGATGAATGGGTAAACAAAACGTGGCACATTCATATTACTCAGCCCTTGAAAGGAAGGAAATTATGGTACGTGCTGCAACATATAGCATTGAAGACATTATCCTAAGTGAAATACATAAGCCAGTCCCAAAAAATAACTATTGTATGATTCCACTCAAATGAGACACCTAGAATAATCAAATTCATAGAGATCTCAGTGGTTGCCGGGGCCAGTGGGAGGAAGGAATGAGGAGTTGTTTAATGGGTTGTAGAGTTTTAGTTTCATAGGATAAACAAGTTTGGGAGATGGACATTGGTAGTGGCAGCCTGGCAAGGTGAGTGGACTTGATACCACTGAACTGTACACTTCAAAATGGTTTTAAATGGTAAATTTTATGTTGTGTACATTTTCCCACAGTGTTTAACAAGACAAGAAGAAGTCCACATGCCTCAGACGATGCACCCTGAGCTCTACAAGAAGGATCTGCCTGTGGGAGATCTGCGCTCTTTCCCTCTGATCTGATGGGAGCGGCAGTCACCAGGAAAGGATGAAGATGTGCATGACACCAGGTAAAGCAGAGCAGTCAGGCAACTCAGTTGAAAGTATTTTGACATTTAATTTAACTGCAATTTCCCGAGCATGTGATGCTTTCTTCCTGCAGGGAGAACAGACAGATTTCATTGCCTTGACTGTTCTGTCCAGTAGAGTCTGTGAGTTCTTTCCAGCATCCCTTCAGAAAGGAGATACGGATGGTAGCGTTTCATTTTTCTTTGTCTTCATCACCTCGTCAGTAAATGCTGCTTCCTTTCCAAAGCACCCGTTGTACATGTCACGCTTTTCCAGTCCCCTCTCCTTTTATTAATTTTTCTGCTTGAGTCATATGGAGAGAGGCGTTGGTGCCGGCACAGTTTCCTGTTTGCCACTTGCCGGGAGCCAGTGTGAGGAACTCCGCCTGTGGTAAAGGTCATGAGGAAGGAGGCTCGGCATATGCAAAGGCGGGATCGAGCCTCAGGAGACCCCCTATTCTCAAGCATCTACCCCCAAAACCAGAGTCTGCCTACTTTACTGCTTTATGCTTTCACCTACACCTCTGACTATATGGGGGGCTGCCCCCCCCCCACCACCTCTCTCAGAGAAGGAGTTAACTTAGGGCTCCAGCTAATAAAATTCCTGGGCGTGACAAGAGTGTTTCAGTTCACAAACTCCTCTGAAAGTTCTCTAGCCTGCCTGACAGGCTCCTCCAGCCACATGTGATTGTTCACAACCTCCCAACCATGAGAGGCACGAGACGCTTTAAACTTTCTAAATATGATTCTTTTGAGAAGTTAGAAAATTATTAGTATAGTATAGTGGGTTGATTAGGAATTATATTGGTGAAGGGTTTTTCATTTGTTGGGCCAATATTTGCTGCTAAGTCTCCATATCTCCTGCCCTTATACACATTAATGAATACAACTAGCATATAGGAGAAATAAGTATTAACCTTTAAGATTAATCATGTTAAACCTTAGGCTAAGTAAATTCCTTTCTTAATTGTAACCCACTGCACCTTCACCCTATAGGAAAGCAACTTTATCTGGTGCCTTCGGAGGGTGGCGCCTGGTTTAAGAAAATTCACCCCTGGAAAAAATAGGTTTTCTGGCTGACTGACCATTATCAGAAAGAAAGGGTCATAAAATGTTAGCAGGCCTCATAGCCAGAAGATGATGTAAAGCCTCTAAGACCTTTGTATACATTTGTATAAAGCACCTGATTTTGATAAGGGTCAGGTCTACTGACCCTGTGTGACTCTGTTTCTTACATTTATCTCCATGTATAACTAAAAGTATAAAAGTGGACCTGGAAAATAAAGAAACAGGATCAGTTCCTGGAAAGACTGGTTTTCCCCGTGTGGCCTTTACTTGTTCTCTTCTTTTCTGGCTGAATTCCCATCTGGAACATGGAGGCTCGCCATGTCTACTTACTTGCCCTGGCTTCTAAGACCCACGCGAGAGGGAGCCCAAGGTGGGGCACCCTCCGCTATTCAAGCAGGCACCAGTGGCCTATGTAGGTGGTGCAAACTCCTTGTCTTGGAGTTTTATGGCTTTCCACATAAACCAAGTTATTCAGCATCTTTTCTCCACTAATATTTCCTACTACACTACCCTTTTCTAATCTCTCTTCATATCTATAATTAAATAAGTTCTTTCCTAGGACGCCGACTCTGTCCCTGCTTCAAATTCCCTGGATCCACTGGGGCTGGACCCCGGCAGCCACTGCCAGAGTTAAGGGCAGCACTGAAACTTAGGGAAATGATCTTAGACCAGTGAAACTGATTAAAGTCTAGGGGGAAGTCTGAAATGCTTAATAAGAAATGGTATGTGACCAAACTGTAGCCTGTTAAAAGCAGGAAATAACTTAGGCCATGTTGGCAAATGTACCACATGTTAATCTGTATCACCCAGCATTAAAAATCTCACAAGGTTGTTGACTGCAGCACTTGCTGTATTGAGGGGAGGGATGCGTGATCAAAAAAGTATAAATCAATGAGAGAACTATTAAATATATTATGGAACATCCAAAAGAAGCTATGGGGCTTCTCAGATGGTTCAGTTCAACTCAGCCACATGAAAGAGTTGGTTCGTGTCCAGTTCTTTGCAATCCCATGTACTGCATCACACCAGGCCTCCCTGTCCATCACCAACTCCCGGAGCTTGCTCAAACTCATGTACATTAAGTCGGTTGGATGCCATCCAACCATGTGACCCTCTGTTACCCCCTTCTCCTCCTGTCTTCAATCTTTTCCAGCACTGGGGTCTTTTCCAATGAGTCAGTTCTTCACATCAGGTGGCCAAAGCATTGGAGCTTCAGCTTCAACATCAGTTCTTCCAATGAATATTCAAGACTGACTGACTTTAGGATGGACTGGTTTGATCTCCTTGCAGTCCAAGGGACTGTCAAGAGTCTTCTCCAACAACCACAGTTCAAAAGCATCAATTCCTTTGGCACTCAGCTTTCTTTATGGTCCAACTCTCACATCCATACATGACTACTGGAAACACCATAGCTTTGACTAGACAGTTCAGTGGTAAAGAATCTGCCTGCAGTGCACAGAAGACATAGCTTGGATCCCTGGGTAAGGAAAATTTCCTAGAGGAAGAAATGGCAACCCACTGTAGTATTCTTGCCTGGAAAATTCCTTGGACAGAGGAGCCTAGCGGGCTGCAGTCCATGGGGTTGCAAAGAGTTGGACACAACCAGCTAGCGAGTTGAGTTGAAAGCAAGCTACAACTAGCAGACTGCCCTTGTGTGAGTTATGAAAAGTGTGTCCTCTGGTGGCTGACAATTTTCAAAAAAAAGAAACAATTCCACCATCACCTCCACTCCACTGCCCCATCCCTCATCCCACCTCCATGCCCATTTCCATCTTCATTCTTGGGTAAAATCTCCACTTCCATCCTTGGGTAAAACAAAGAGATAAAGGTCTCACAGCCCATGCCAGTGATGTGCAAACTGATCTCAGCCACTAGGACACAATTAACTCACAATATGAAAGGCAAGGAACTATTTAAAAGGAACAATCTCTGAGATACATTGTTAAGTAAAAACAAAAGGTTCAGAAGAGTGTTTTTTTTTTTTTAATATACAAATATACACATGGGATGTTTCTGGGGGAAAAAAAATTCCAGAAATAGGGTATGTTAACGGTAGTAACGCTGAGGTTTGGTATTTCAGGAGACAGATGAGTGAGCCTTGTACATGGACTAGAAGGCCAGATAAGCTTGCTGGAGCAGCAACTGGTGATATTTTTCCTTCTCCTCTCCCTCCTTACCTTCCTCCTCCTTCTTTCCTTCTCCCCCCTCCCCTTCCTCTGTCTCCCTCTCCTCCTCTCTCTCTTTTCTTTTTGGTTACATGAGTAACTGCATGCTTTGAATTGGAGAGCATGGGCTCTCCATTTGTGTAACTTCCCCCAGTTTCTGGAATAGGACTCAAAACAGAAGAAGTTTAAAAAAAAAAAGCCTTCTAGAAGTAATCTAGACTTTATATATTAAAGGACAGCATTGACAAGCAGCTTTTACTTAAATCAATAAGAGCTGAGCACTTGATCTGGTTCATAACCTCTAGAATATCTACAAATATTTGACTGAATTACTTGTCTCTAGCTCAAAACCAACATCTTCCTTTGAAAGGGGGAGAAGGGGTTATAGGATAAAATAGGTCAAGTCTGGGGTTCCCTATATAAGTTTGCCACTAAGAGTTCCTAGGGCTGTGTGTGTGTGTGTGTTCATGCGTGGATATATATGCTCTTTGGAAGAAAAGCTATGACAAACCTAGACAGCATATTACAAAGCAGAGACATTACTTTGCCAACAAAATCCATCTAGTCAAAGGTATGGTTTTTCCAGTAGTCATGTATCTGAGTGACAGTTGGACAATAAAGAAAACTGAGTGCTGAAGAACTGGTGCTTCTGAACTGTGGTGTCGGATAAGACTCTTGAGAGTCCCTTGGACTGCAAGGAGATCCAACCAGTCAAATGTAAAGGAAATCAGTCCTGAATATTCATTGGAAGCCCTGATACTGAAGCTGAAACTCCAATACTTTGGCTACCTGATGCAAAGAACTGACTCATTGGAAAATACCCTGATGCTGGGAAATATTGAAGGTGGGAGGAGAAGGGGACAATAGAGAATGAGATGGTTGGATGGCATCACCGACTCGATGGACATGAGTTTGAGCAAGCTCTGGGAGTTGGTGATGGACAAGGAAGCCTGGAGTGCATCAGTCCATGGGGTCACAAAGAGTCGGACATGACTGAGCAACTGAACTGAACTGATACATGTTGATTTTGGTACTTTGGAGAACCATGATTAATACAATCGACAGGCTAGTCTTCTTTCATTGAATCAAAGTTTTCCTTATTATTCATGTTGGTTTATTTTTCCATATACATTTATAGTCATCTTGTCTAGATAAAATTAAAAATTGGTTTCTGTTATTGGAATCTTATTAAATATCTAACTCTATAACATATTTAAAATTGATAAGTTGAAAATTTAATTTGGGAGAATTGAAATCTTTATGATACTGTTGAGTTTTCCTTTTATTGAGGCTTATTTTATACCTTTCAGGGTTATTTTATATGTTTTTTCACTCATCCAAACATTTCTTAAGATTATTCTTGTATGTTGTCTCTTCATTCTTTATCCTAATGCATATATTCCTATATGATATAATCATATATTCCATCTTTTGTCCATCATATGTTCTGTTCATTGTTTGCATACAAGAAAGCTACTGATTTTTAATATTCATTCTGTCCTGCAACACTTTTTAAAAATCTCTTTTTTGTTTGCGGGAGTTTTCCAGCTGGTTTCCTAGTTTTCCAGGTATAGCATCCTATCACCTGCAAACACTGATAGTTTTGCCTTCTCTTTTTCTGACTTTATTCAGCAAGTTACTTAGCTTTAAAAAACTGCTTTGCTTTAACCAACTACGATATTACATTAGTGGTGATAATGGGCAAAATTGTCCTGTCTCTAACCTCAGTGGCAATACCTCTAGAATTTTACCTCTAAGAAAAATGCTGACGTTGGGGATGAGATAGAAAATTATTATATGTTAAGGAAGAATTCATCTTGTATTATTTTATACCAGATTTTCACTGCAAATGTCTGCTGAATTTTCTCAAATTACTTTTCAGTAGTTATAGAATGATGAGAGGATTCTTCTCCTTAGATCTAATGATAATTTTTATTAATAGATCTCCTAATAGTAATTCACCCAGGCATTCCTGGGAGGGGAGGGAATGTCTTCATCAGGATGCATTCTTGCTTTGATTTTTTCTATATGTGAGAAATATAACACACATATAGAAAAGTGAAGACACATATGTATATTTCAACAAGTAGTAACTTATAACCACTACCCAGATCAAAACTCAGAACACTGCTAGCACTGCACTGAAAACTGCAAAACACTGTTCGAGAAACTAAAGACTGCCGAGATAGATGGAAGATAAGCCATGTTCAAGAGTCAGAAGACCCTATATTGATAAGATGTCAGTTCTCCCCAAACTGATCTATAAGTTCAATGCCAATCCAATTAAAATTCCAGCAGATTATTTTATAGAAATTGAAAAATATTTTCTAAAATTGATATACAAATACAAAGATTCTTAAATAACTTAACCAACTTTGAAAAGTGAAGAGCAAAGTGGAAGAGCACCTGATTTCAAGGCTTACAAGGCGATCTCACATTGTTGGTTGTTGTGATTTTTGTAAAGAAGCTCTGCTCATATGTTGCTATCGTAATACTCATTCACTCCAATTTTCAGTTTGTTGGATCTGGTTGGGTAAACACTGTAGCCTCCAATCAGGCTGCCTGAAAGTCTAGGCCACCATCTCAACAAAATTCCATAAAAGATACCAGAAACTGTTTCACAGATGGCATAGATAAGATGGAGGAAGTGGAAGGCTTTTACTGTTCCTAAATTCTATGAATCAAACTTACCTTGGGCATTAGATTTCAGTTTAAAGATGAAATCTCTGAGGCAGTTTAAATTTCAATCCAAATCAAGAAAAACTTTTTTCTGTATCCAAGATTACATACTAAACACCAAAATTCATTTCACAATGTTTAAGAATGTATGATTTTAAAAATTTATTAAAACAGTTTGATCTAGTGAAGGTCAATCAGTAGCATTATCTACCTGCTTATGACTATTTGTATAGGCAATTTCCAGACTGTTAATGAATTGTGTTCCTAAAGTTCATATGTAAGTCAACAATATAGAAATTCAGATTGCATTTTTTTCATAGAAATGATTCAACAAATGCTTCCAAGTGGCTAATAAAGCCCACTTAACACACAATGGCTAAAATATAGTACAAAGAATAAAAAAGCACTTCCCTGCAGTTTTTAAAAAAATTAAATGTTTCTGAATAAAACATCTGACAAATTCCAACTCAGTAATACGTTAGAATTCTCTTCCTACATGCCCTCTGAAAATGGAAAAGCAATATAAAGATATATTTACCAACAGATACAAATTATGTCACTTGCTTTAGAAGGCAGAATGAACTATAGACATATTTGGTTTTAAATAACAAGTTGTTTCATCTTTCTACACATATAAAGGATATTCAACCTGTGCATTTTAAAAATCACAGGAATATTTCCAAATGTAATATATAGTTCAGAATTTCTATACTAAAACTGAAAATAAAAATTACGCATAAATTTAAGTCCTCGCCTCAAAATCTTCCAATGATATTCACAGTAGAAGTCAAAGTCATTAAAATGGCCTAGAACATTCCACATGATCTGCCCTCATCCCCTTATCGCTAAGGCTTTGTCCCCTTCATCTTTCCCCACCTCTCTTACTGTGTGCCAATTGACTTTGGTCTTCTTCCTTTCTTCCCAGTAGGATAAGCACATTGCTGATTCATGGCCTTTGCTCTTGTTGTTCCCTCTAATCGGAGCACGCCTCCCCTGGATATCTACACGGCTCCTTCAGTCCTTCAAGGTTTTGCCCAAATGTCGCTTTTCATCTGGGGCTTTCACTTATCATCCCATGGAAAAGAGCAAGCCCTATCCCTCCTCCTGCCTCTACCCTTACTCTCATCATTCTTCCCCACTTAATTTTTCCCCATGTAACTTTTCTCTTTAAACACATTATACAATTCACTTATTTTCTGTTTGTCATCTCACTTCTACCAGCACTAACATGTCAACTCCATGATAACAGTGATTTTATATCTTCTGGTCCTTTCTGCAGGACCCAACACCTCCATGTTTCAGAGCTCTGCATAAACAACTTTTCTAACTTATTTCATGATCTATACATACCCATTTCTTTCACAGTATGTTTTTTATTTGACTGTCTCCTTTAAGTCTTCCACATAAAGGGAACAGATTGTCTTCTCTTTGGCAAAAGATTTATCTGGAAATAACTAATGAGCTATCAGAATTGCAGATGGAAAATTCATTGTTGTAACAGCCTTTCAAATAATTCTTGGTCTTCAGATCATTCTTGAAAAATTCATGTTTTCCATATCCCTATACAGTGGCATAAATTTGGTTGAAGCTGTTCTCTGATCAATACTGATTTGAATTATACAATTGTGTCATGGTTTAGCACCCTGTAGAATTAAATATGCCATCAAAAAAGTATCTATTCATGGATAGAATGTATTATATTACTTAAAATCTAAAAACACATCTATTATATGTAAAAAGATTCAGTTTAATGATATCTTGCCATTCAATTTCATTGAATTAAAATTTTACTACTTCCTAAAATCTGCTTTTTTTCAATTAATCTGGATAAAAACCAACCCCAATCAGTCATGAATAAATCTACACCAGAGCTTCCAAAGACTTTTTTTTAGAATAGCAACTCTGTCATTTGTTGGTGTGATTTCTGTAATGCAGCTCTGTTCATATGTTGCTATCTAAAACTCATTCACTCCAATTTTCAATTC
Source organism: Budorcas taxicolor (assembly GCF_023091745.1). Taxonomy (NCBI): domain Eukaryota; kingdom Metazoa; phylum Chordata; class Mammalia; order Artiodactyla; family Bovidae; genus Budorcas; species Budorcas taxicolor. The sequence continues at coordinate 18,275,137 of NC_068910.1, read as the reverse complement.
ATTGGATCTGGTTGGGTAAACACTATGGCCTCCAATCAGGCAGCTAATGGTTCCAAATTGAGAAATAGATTTGCAAGGCATATAAAATCTGAGGTGGGATACAAATTCAAAAAACTTAGCTTGGGAGCTAAAGGACATATATTGTGTTCTGTCTATATTTTCATACGAATCATTCACATTTTATGGTTTGGATATTTAATGTCAGTCCTCCACACCTTTTTCAAGTGTCCATCACTCAGAAAACAAAGATGAGTTAAACACATTCTGAAGTGCTCTTCTTCATAGGGCGCTTATGAGTTTTGAATTCTAGAATACATATATCACTTAATTTTTTCCAGCTAAATAAACATATTGTAAATAACAGTCTACCTTTAATAATCACTGATGATACAGTAAAAATATATTGAAAACATACTTTTGTAGGAATATACAAAATCCATGGAAATAGAAATCACATTGAATGTGTACCATGTACTCAGCCTCATATGTAATAAAAATATGGATCTATAATAATAAAAAAATAAGTCCCTGCAAACAAAAGCTCAAGACCAGATGTCTTCACTGAGGAATTCTACCAAATATACAAAGAAGAATTTATACCTATCCTCCTTGAACTCTTCCAAAAGACTGAAGATGAGGAAACACTCCCGAAGTCACTCTATTAAGCCACCATGACTCTAACACCAACATCAGACAAAGACACTACCAAAAAAGAAAATTACAGTAATATTTTTGCTGAATATAGATGCAAATCATTGATAAAATATTAGCAAATCTAATTCAACAACACATTAAAAAAATCATACACCTTGATCAAGTTGGAGTCATCCCAGGGTCACAAGGATGGTTCAATATAGGCAAATCAATCAGTGCGATACACTAAACAAAAGAAAAGAGAAAAATCACATAATCATCTCAATAGATGCAGGAAAAAATTTTATAAAATTCAACATCAACTCATGATAAAAACTCTCTCCAAAGTGGGTATAGAGGGGACATATCTCAACATAATAAAACCCACTTATGATAAACTCACAGAAAACATAATAATCAATGGTGAAAAACTGAACACCCTCCCACTAAATTCTGGAAAAAGACCACTTCTATACAACATAATATTGGAAGTCCTGGCCACAACAATCAGACAAGAAAAAGAAATAAAAGCTATCCAAATGGGAAGGGAAGAGATAAAATTGCTATTTTATGGAGATGACATGATACTCTATATAAAGAAACCTATAGAATTCACACAAAAACTACTAAAACTGATCAACAAATTCAGCAAGATATCAGGATATAAGATTAATACACAGAGATTTGTTGCATTTCTTTACACTAACATTGAAATATCAGAAGGGAAAAGTAAAAAAAAAAAATCCTGTTTAAAATCTCATCAAGGAAAAAAATTAGGAATGAACCTAACCAAGGAGGTGGTTATGTACAAGACTTATGTACAAGAACTATGAAACACTGATAAAGGAGACTGAATATGATTCAAAGAAATGAAGAGGCATTCTCTTGGATTGGTATAATTAATATCATTAACATGGCCAAATTACCCAAAGCAATCTACAGATTAAATATGATTGCTATCAAATTATGCATGACATTTTTCACAGAACCAGAAAAATAATCCTAAAATTTATATGGAACCACAAAAGACCCAGAATTATCAAAGTAATCCTAAGGAAAAAGAATAAAACAGAAGTTATAACCCTCCCAGACTTCAGAAAATACTACAAAGCTGCAGTAATCAAAATAGCATGGTGTTGGTACAAAAACAGACACACAAATTGAACAGAACAGAGAACCCAGAAATAAACCCACAAACCTACAGTCAACTAACCTTCAGCAAAGGAAACAAGAACATACAATGGAGAAAAAACTGTCTCTTTAGCAAGTGATGTTGGGAAAGCTGAACAGCACATGTAAATCAATGAAGTTAGAACACTCCCTCACAGCAAACACAAAAATAAATTCAAAATTCCTTGAAGAGTTACGTAAAGAGACATGATACCATAAAACTCCCACAAGATAAAATAGGCAAAATATTCTCAGACATGAATTGTACCAATATTTTCTTAGGTCAGTCTCCATAGGGAACAGATAAAAGCAAAAATAAACAAATGGGACCAATCAAACTTATAAGCTTTTGCATGATAAAGGCAACCATAAACAAAGCAAAAAGACAACCTACAAACTGGGAGAAAATATTTGCAAATGATGTAACAGACACAGACAATTTCAAAAATATACAAAGAGCACATACGGCTCTATATAAACACACAGACACACACAGAAAACAACACAATTAAATTAGGGCCTAAGACTTAGACATTTTTCCAAAGAAGACATAAAGTTGGCCAATAGGTATGTGAAAATATGCTCAATTTTGCTAGAGAAACACAAATCAAAACTGCAATGAGGTATCACCTTACACTGGTCAGAATAGGCATCATCAAAAAGTCTATAAATAATAAAGGTGTGGAGAAAAGGGAATCTTCCTATACTGTTATGGGAATGAAACTTGGTGCAGCCACAATGAAAAACAGTAGGAAGATTTCAAAAAAACAAAACAAAACAAAAATTGGGTTACCATATGATCCAGCAATCCTGTTCCTGACACATATCTGGAAAATATGAAAAGTTTAATTTGAAAAGACATGATTCCCCAGTACTCACATGATACTATTTATAATAGCCAAGACATGGAAGCAACCTCAGTGTCTGTCAACAGACGAATGGATAAAGAAGATGGGGTATGGGGTATATGTGTTTATATGTATATATATACATATAGATACATACACAATGGAATATTATTTGACCATTAAAAGAATGAAATATTGTCATTTGCAGCAACATGGATGGACCTCAAGATTATCATACCAAGAGAAGTAAATTAGATAGAGAATGAAAAGTATTATATGACGTCACTTACATGTGGAATCTAAAAAAGTTACAAATGAATTTATTCACATAACCAAAATAGACTCACAGATATAGCAAATAACCTTATGTTTACCAAAGGGAAAAGGACAGAAGAGGGATAAATTAGGAGTGTGGGGTTAACAGATCAACATCAGTATATAAAAAACAGATAAACAGCAAAGATGTACTGTATAGCACAGGAAACTATATTCAATATCTTGTAATAACCTATAATGGAAAAAATATATATGTATATACATATGTATATATATGTATATGTGTGTGTGTGTGTGTATATATATATATATATATATATATATATATATATATATATATGTGCTGAAATACATGTGAAATCCAGTCCAGAATTTTGTGTAAATTTATTCAAAATGCCAGACTGGATGAAGCACAAGCTGGAATCAAGATTTCTGGGAGAAATATCAATAACCTCAGATATGCAGACGATACCACCCTTTTGGCAGAAAGTGAAGAGGAACTGAAAAGCCTGTTGATGAAAGTGAAAGAGGAGAGTGAAAAAGTTAGCTTAAAACTCAACATTCAAAAAACTAAGATCATGGCATCCAGTCCCATCACTTCATGGCAAATAGATGGGGAAACAATGGAACAGTGAGAGACTTTATTTTCTTGGGCTCCAAAATCACTGCAGATGGTGACTGAAGCCATGAAATTAAAAATCGCTTGCTCCTTGGAAGAAAAGCTATGACAAATCTAGACAGCATATTAAAAAGCAGAGACATTACTTTGCCAACAAAGGTCCATCTAGTCAAAGCTATAGTTTTTCCAGTAGTCATGTATGGATGTGAGAGTTGGACCATAAAGAAATCTGAGCACCAAAGAATTAATGCTTTTGAACTGTGGTGTTGGAGAAGACTCTTGAGAGTCCCTTGGACTGCAAGGAGATCCAACCAGTCAATCCTAAAGGAAATCAGTCCTGAATATTTATTGGAAGGACTGATGCTGAAGCTGAAACTCCAATACTTTCGCCATCTGATGTGAAGAACTGACCCATTGCAAAAGACCCTGATTCTGGGAAAGATTGAAGGCGGGAGGAGAAGGGGATGACAGAGGATGAGATAGTTGGATGGCATCACCGACTCAAAGGACATGAGTTTGAGCAAGCTCTGGGAGTTGGTGATGGATCAGAAAGCCTGGCATGCATCAGTCCATGGGGTTGCAAAGAGTTGGACACAACTGAACTGAACTGATATATATATATATATATATATATAAAATGGAGTCACTTTTCTGTATACATGAAACACAATACTGTAAATCAACTATATTTCAACTTAAAAACATACATGAAAGAGCTAACAAAAATATGCACAAGACATAGCTGTGCTTAGTTGCTCAGTCGTGACTGACTCTTTCCCACCCATGGACTGTAGCCTGCCAGGCTTCTCTGTCCATGGGAATTCTCTAGGCAAGAATACTGGAGTGGGTTGCCATGCCCTCCCCCAGGGGATCTTCCCAACCCAGGGATTGAACCCAGGTCTCCCATATTGCAGGCGGATTCTTTATAGTCTGAGCCACCATGGAAGCCCAAGAATACTGGAATGGGTAACCTATCCCTTCTCCAAGGGAACTTCTCAACCCAGGAATCAAACTGGGGTCTTCTGCATTGCAGGTGGATTCTTTACCAGCCGAGCTATCAGGGAAGTCAACAAGACATAGACCCTGCATCAAGAAAGAAGACATACGGATGGCTAACAAACACATGAAAAGATGCTCAACATCACTCATTATCAGAGAAATGCAAATCAAGACCACAATGAGGTACCATTTCACACCAGTCACAATGGCTGCAATCCAAAAGTCTGCAAGCAATAAATGCTGGAGAGGGTGTGGAGAAAAAGGAACACTCTTGCACTGTCGGTGGGAATGCAAACTAGTACAGCCACTATGGAGAACAGTGTGGAGACTCCTTAAAAAATTGCAAATAGAACTGCCATATGACCCAGTATTCCAGCTGGGCATACACACCGAGGAAACCAGAATTGAAAGAGACACATGTACCCCAATGTTCATTGCAGCACTGTTTATAATAGCCAGGACATGGAAGCAACCTAGATGTCCATCAGCAGACGAATGGATAAGAAAGCTGTAGTACATATACAAAATGGAGTATTAGCCATTAAAAAGAATACATTTGAATCAGTTCTAATGAGATGGATGAAACTGGAGCCGATTATACAGAGTGAAGTAAGCCAGAAAGAAAAACACCAATACAGTATACTAACACATATATATGGAATTTAGAAAGATGGTAATGATAACCCTGTATGTGAGACAGCAAAAGAGACACAGATGTATAGAACGGACTTTTGGACTCTGAGGGAGAGGGAGAGGGTGGGATGATTTGGGAGAATGGCACTGAAACATGTATACTATCATGTAAGAAACGAATCACCAGTCTATGTTCGATACAGGATACAGGATGCTTGGGGCTGGTGCACAGGGATGATCCAGAGAGATGATATGGGGTGGGAGGTGCGAGGGGGGTTCAGGATTGGGAACTCATGTACACCCGTGGCGGATTCATGTCAATGTATGGCAAAACCAATACAGTATTGTAAAGTAAAATAAAGTAAAAATAAAAATTAAAAAAAGAAATTATTAGAAATACAGAGTATTCTAACACAAAATATGATTAAGTGCCATTAAAATAACATTTTGTTGATGATCATAAATATTGAACAAATGATGAAAAGCAGATAGTATAAACTTTTCTATAAGCATCACAATTCCCTTACGAAGATTCAATTCTTCCTAAAAATGTTCCCCTAACTCAGTTTGTGAAAATTTGAAATATATGTTTAACTCTATGAAAGTAATTTATTCATCCTTACAGATAACTAAGAAGAAAACATTTCATCATCTCAAAATGTAGAGGTTCTCTCTCCAATTTTCTTGCAAGTATTTTCACTGCTTTTCTTTGGTAATTAAGAACTCAAAAAGTAGCAGCAAATTATGTACATATACATGTATCCTTCTCATTTCTCTTCATAGAACAGTTAAGCTTATCCTTTTCTATCTAAAACAAGTTTCAGTTATTAAATAAGCAAGGCACGTAATAAAGAGGTTAAGAATATGTTTGATAAATATTACATCATGGCTTACTGTCATCATAATTTCAAAAAGGATTACTTTTAGCTTTACATTAAAATACAAAATATTGAGGCAAAGTCTCAAGAATTTTAACTCAGATAATACTCAAAAAATGAGAAATTTCAGAAAGAGGAAATAAATAAAAATATCTAGGACACAGAATACAAATCTATTTTAACTGAGTATTTTCTATGAAAAGAGACAAAATTCCCAATTCCCTTGATGCAGAATTATAATGAAGTTAGAACTACTTGGATAATAGTCACCTAAATATTTGTTAATTTATATATTATTTTTAAGTACCAGAATATTTGAAAACTACCTTTCAAAAAATCTCACATTTCTCTGGAGCTGCAGCTGTCTTCTAAAGTTTTTGCTTACTGTTTGAAATTCCCCTTGTTTACCAGCATGTAATATTTGACTAGTTAAAGAATTCCAAGGACAGAGGAGCCTGTCGGGTTGCAGTCCATGGGGTCACACAAAGTCAGACACAACTGAACACTCATGCATAAATGAAACTCTATGTTCTAAGAATCGGCATACATCAGGAATTTTAGAAACAATCACTTGATTTCAAACATCTGCGTGGATATTTATGCTGCAATGAATAGAGTGGTGAATTTTGAGAAAAATCAAAATTGTAGCATTTGATTGATCAATATCAGAAAACTCTATTATTGTTGACCTGCCATCTAATGTGCAAATTAAAGGGGAGTTTTAATTTAAACCAAAAATCAGCTATATCTGTGTTCAAATACTTGAACAGCTGTCACGGGGGAGATCGGGTAGTCTCAACTCATGGTTGCAGAGCTACATTTGGACCAAAAGAAGGATGAGGAGAGTCGATTTCAGCCCAAACTAAGCAATAACTTGAATTAGAACCATCTGGAAATGGAGTATTCTGTCTTATGAGGTAGGCATTCCTGGTCACCTGTGTCTTGCAGTTTATTGAGGACGTTATAAATGAGTTGGAGCTCAGATTTTAGGCACCATTTTCTGCCTCTCAGGGCCCCCTGCACCTTGTGAAATTCTGGATGATGACCAGCTCAACTCACCACTCATCCAAGCTGGTATTTTACATTCATTCAATATGAACTGATATATTTACATTCATCCAGGGAATTCCCTGGTAGTTCAGTTGGTAAAGAATCTACCTGCAGTGCAGGAGACCCCAGTTCATTTCTGGGGTTGGGAAGATCCCCTGGAGAAGGCAATGGCAACCCACCCAGTATTCTTGCCTGGAAAATCCCATGGCCAGAGGAGCCTGGTGAGCTACAGTCCATGGGGTCCCAGTGGTCAGACATGACTTAGTGACCAAACCACCACCACATTCATCCAACCTCAGTGTGTAAAGCAGCCTTTCAGTGACACCTAATTTTGTACCAATTTCCATGTGTAAATAATTACTCCTGGGAGTGATGTCTTTGACAAAGCAGACACTGCTGGCAGCAGTTTCAAAGGTCCACAGCGGGCAGATATTGTGAGACAAAAGGCCAAAGCAGTTGAAGCGATATAGAGGTAAACTATTATCCTGGTAGCGATTCCAAGGATAGCAATTTTCTTTATTTCTTGTAATAAATTTATAAACCAATATTTAACAGCATCAATATTCTCTTTCCTATCAGTTTTCAATATGAAGTGTTGAGGTCAATGATGGCTAAGAAAGACATTTTTGTGTGGTTGAGTGACAGCATATTTTGATGCAGCTGTTCCAACAGTGCCATATAGAGTGATATGAGTCAGAATGTAAAAATACTATGAAAAATTACAGACAATGCTTGCAATAATATCCCTGTCGATTACCTTAAGAGAGGCTCCCTTCGGCCCTCACCCTAACTTCATCCTCCCTTAATTCGTCATCCATCACCGAGTGTCTAGCACCTCACTCAGAGATGGAGTAAAACATGGAGTCAGGCTCAGGGTTGAATGGAGAACAAGGAGTGAATGAAGCTCAAGGGCAGAGTCAGAGTACGGGTTGTGGTGTGCTTAGACGATAAATCATGTCCAACTCTTTGTGACCCCATGGACTACTGTCCTCCAGGCTCCTCTGTCCATGGGGATTCTCCAGGCAAGAACACTGGAGTGGATTGCCATGCCTTTCTCCAGGAGATCTTCCCAACCCAGGGATAGAACCCAGATCTCCCGCAATGCAGGCAGATTCTTTACTGTCTGATCCACCAGGGAAGCGGAGGGGTTGGAATAAGGAGGAAGTTAGAATGGAGTGAAGATGTCCAGTGCACACATGACTTTGTAATTTGTAAAATCTTAGTATTAATTTAAAGGTCCCTTTTTCAGCGTAGGTCTAGATCCACCCCAACCCATCCACTTAGGGAAGCAGGGAAGCTTTCACAGGCAGCACTTATTGCTGATGCCTCTGTGAACTCTGCAGTCCCTTCCAGAATATGCATCACTAGAGGGTGGCTATGACATGACACCCCACTGTCAGATGCCCCAGGGGGTGGTATAAACTAGAGGAAAAGCAGCTCAACTATTCCTCTTCCTGGAAATGAATAGGTCTTAACCACTGTGCTATTGGGTAGATTCACCACTCACAGTGTCAATATTCATGAGCTCCAGACTTTTGGGAGCCCTGACACCTCATTATTAAAATAAATAAAAATTAAATGGGATTTGAGAGTCTTAAGCGATAAAGAATCCACCTGCAATGTAGGAGTCACAGGAGATGCAGGTTTGATCCCTGATTAGGGAAGATCCCCTGGAGAAGGGCATGGTAACCCACTCCAGTATTCTTTCCTGAAGAATCCCCTTGACAGAGGAGCCTGGCGGGCCATGGTCCATAAGGTTACAAACAGTCAGACATGACTGAAGTGACTTAGCACACACGCACAAGAGTTTTGAGAATTTTGCAACATGTCTTGAGATGTGCAGAGAGATACCAAGTTGCTAACTTGGGGGATTCAATTAGGGACAATAGCTGAATCTGTAAGAACACAAAGAAAAATTATTCTTTGTCTTTTCCACTGCCTAATTAATTTAGAATTTAGGAGAAGAATGAGCAGAAAACATGAAGAAATGGGACAGCTAACAAAACTGATTTGGCTATTGTAGGGTTAGTCCTAGTTTAGACCAGTGAATAGTGCAAATAACTCTGGTCAGTTTGAACCCACTTCCTGCAGATGTCGTATTCCAAGGAGGTCTAACTTTGTGAGAGAGCTTCAACAAAGGATGGAAAAGGACATAACATACAAATTTCAACTAGTTTTCATAGTTGTGATAATTATAAAGCAAACACTTCTTGATTTCAAACAGTAGACAATTTATGAACATTCGACCATCTTGACATATTTACCATTCTTGCAGATACTGATAATTACTAACAAAACTTGAATATATTTTAATTATATATTTATAAAGTTTATTATTAGGATATTAAATACCTAATTCTTCTTAAATACAGTATTTGAATTCAATAATCAAAATTTGAATTGTCTACATTCATGGGTTTTTAAAAACAGATAAAGTCAAGTCTGTCCCTGGAAATTGTGACTAGTACTGTACTATTCTGAATGACACTGAAACAGCTAATCATATGAAAAACTATGTTCTTCTTAATATAACTATATATTTGTATCAGGTAAATGCAACATATATTTCAGGGTTCATATATTTATTACCAAAATTATATCATTAAGTATTATGACATATATGTATCTAGGTAATACAATATTCTATAAAGCACTGAAAAATTGATGCTTTTGAACTGTGGTGTTGGAGAAGACTCTTGAGAGTCCCTTGCACTGCAAGGAGATCCAACCAGTCCATCCTAAAGGAAAACAGTCCTAAGTATTCATTGGAAGGACTGATGTTGAAGCTGAAGCTCCAATACTTGGGTCACCTGATGCGAAGAACTGACTCATTGGAAAAGATCCTGATGCTGGAAAAGATTGAAGGCGGGAGGAGAAGGGGATGACAAAGTATGAGATGGTTGGATGGCATCACCAACTCAATGGACATGAGCTTGAGCAAGCTCCAGGAGTTGGTGATGGACAGGGAAGCCTGGCGTGCTGCAGTCCATGGGGTCGCAGAGAGTTGGACGTGACTAAGTGACGGGAATGAACTGAATGTAACATAATATACAGTATACAGTCTATGCTGCTAAGTCGCTTCAGTCGTGTCCGACTCTGTGCGACCCCAGAGACGACAGCCCACCAGGCTCCCCCGTTCCTGAGATTCTCCAGGCAAGAACACTGGAGTGGGTTGCCATTTCCTATATACAATAAAATCACACTATAACACAAATTTTCTATTTTTATGCTATTCTGCACAATTAGAGCTTATGATTATTTATGGATACCCTTCCCTGATAGCTCAGTTGGTAAAGAATCTGCCTGCAGTGCTGGAGACCCCAGTTCAATTCCTTGGTCGGGAAGATCTGCTGGAGAAGGGATAGACTACTCACTCCAGTATTCTTGGGCTTCCCTTGCGGCTCAGCTGGTAAAGCCTCTGCCTGCAATGCGGGAGAGCTGGGTTCAGTCCCTGGGTTGGGAAGATCCCCTGGAGAAGGGAAAGGTTACCCACTCCAGGATTCTGGCCTGGAGAATTCCATGGACTGTATACTCCATGGGGTCACAGAGAGTTGTACCGGACTGAGTGACTTTCATATTCTATTTCTTTAGTCCTATGAAGTTTTTCTTCTCATTCTCAGTCATTTTTCTTTCTTCATAAATATTTTTATTCAGTGTGATGAACTTTCATTTTTGACATTTGATATATTTGATCTCTCCTTTAATATTTCATTAGCATTTCTTTTATAAATTCTCAGAAGTTCTCAGGGTTAAGCATTATAAATTTCTTAAAACTTTTAAATCTTTGACTACATAAGTGAATACTGAGAGTTTCTAAAATTCTTTTAGCAAAATTTCTTCATAAATACACTAAATTCTTATAAATTGTTTCGATATTATATTAAGTTCATATTATATGATACCTGTTAAATTTGCACTTATTACTCAGAAATTTATATGATTCTTAAAGCAGTCACTCTCTACCTCTCAACTTTTGATATTAACATTTATGTTATTAGACATGGCTTTTATAAATTGCTGAAGGTCCATTTTAGCAACATAAAAACCACAGAGTTAATAAACAAAGACAGAAGAGTTAAACCTTGAAAAAATAGGTCTAAGGTTTTTGTGCTGTTTGCCTTTTGTTTTAATTAGAGGGTAATATTTACCTTTGGGAATTTGTTGTTCAGTCGCCCAGCCATGTCCGACTCTTTGGGACCCCATGGATTTGCAGCACGCCAGGCCTCCCTGTCCCTCACCATCTCCAGAAGTTTGCCAAAGTTCATATTCATTGCATTGGCGATGCCATCCAGCCATCTTATGCTCTGACACCCTCTTCTCCTTCTACCCTCAACCTTTCCCAGCATCAGGGACTTTTCCAATGAGTCAGTTGTTCTCATCAGATGACCAAAATACTGGAGTTTCAATTTCAGCATCAGTACTTCCAATGAGTATTCAGACTTGATTTCCCTTAAGATTGACTGGTTTGATCTCCTTGCTGTCCAAGGGATTCTTAGGAGGCTTCTGCAGCACCATAGTTCAGAGGCATCAATTCTTTGGCACTCTGCCTTCTTTACAGTCCAGCTCTCACAACTGTATGTGACCACTGTGAAGACCATAGCCTTGACTATTTGGACCTTTGTCAGTAGAATAATGTCTCTGCTTTTCAGCATGCAGTCTAGGTTTGTCACAGCTTTCCTGCCAAGAAGTAAAAATCTTCTGATTGAACTACTTCCACCTTACCCTTTCTATTTGCCATCATGTAATGGGGCCAGATGCCACGATCTTAGCTTTTTTGATGTTTCCTTTTAGGCTGGCTCTTTCACTCTCCTCCTTTACCCTGCTCAAAAGGCTCTTTAGTTCCTCTTTGCTTCCTGCTATTAGAGTGGTATCATCCCCATCTGAGGTTGTTGATGTTTCTCCTACCTATCTTGATTCCAGCTTATAACTCGTCCAGCCTGGCTTTTCTCATGATGTGCTCATCATATAGATTAAACAAACATGGTGACAGCAGACAGCCCTGCCATACTTCTTTCTCAATCTTGAACCAAACAGTTGTTCCATCCAGGGTTCTAACTGTTGCTTCTTGACTGGCATACAGGTTTCTCAGGAAACATGTAACATGGTCTGGTGTTCCCATCTCTTTAAGAGCTTTCCACAGTTTATTGTGATCCACACAGTCAAAGGCTTTGTCATAGTTGATGAAACAGAGGTGGATGGGTTTGTTTTTTTTTAATTCCTTAACCTTCTCTATGACCCAGCAAATGTTGGCAATGTGATCTCTTGGGAATTTCCTCTGGGACTAGGGTTCTATCAAAGACAGACTACCAGAGTCCCACTGGGGAACCAGAGTACTAAGTAGAGCAGCTAAGCAAAGTACCATGTTGGGTGACTTCATCCAACCCTTCAAGATCCTCCTAGGCACAATAATTCTGTTGCAGTAAAACTAAATTCACACACTGCTGACTAGAAGAATTTAGGTGCAGTATATTAATATGCCTCCTGCTTTCACCAAAACTGTCCAGAATCTGAGCCAGGCTGGGCCTCCAGGAGGAAGGTATCAGAAACTCCAGGAGATAGGACTGAGGAAAGAACACAAAGTAATCATGCCTAGAAAAGATATGGTGATAATCACTGCTACAAGCTTGCCTCCCAAGAGTAAATTACAGACCTACTCATCCATGAGATCCTTACAAAATGTGAAGATAAAATTTCCCTGACCTTTTCTTCCTTCACTTCACTGGACCCCCTCTGTCACTGTCCTTGCTCTGTTGGTTTGTTTGTTTTAATTGGAGGATAATTGTTTTACAAGGTTGTGCTGGCTTCTGCTGTACAATAGCATGAATCAGCTGTGTGCATATGTATGTCCCTCCTGTTTGAGCCTCCCTCCCACTCCCCAACCCACTCCTCTAAGTCATCACAGACCACTACTTGTGCTACACAGCAGCTTCCCACTAGCTATCTGTTTTACATATGGTAATGCATATATGCCAAAGCTACTCTCCCAATTCATCTACACAAAAGAGTCAGTCTCTGGGCTGACAGATTGCCTTAGTACTTATAACCCTAAACTTTTATGAGCATAGTGCATTCCACTGGTCTTGGAAAAGATTTGTTTTCTGCACTAGTTCATTTCATGGGTATGTTCATTTTATAAAGTTGTGAATCAAACCCCTGAAATATTAATGGTGTAAAACTCTATGTGTATTCACGATGGTTATATACAAGGGACTGTCAGATCCCAACCCCAATTATGTGTACTTACTGAAAACACATTCATAAATGAGTAGAACTCAAGATCATAAGTTCTATTAATTTTAATGCTCCCAAGATGAGTCAGAATTTTTGAAGAAAATGGTTCATTTGCTTAGATCCTTAGCTCTGGAAGTTGTTTTAAATTAGTAAAATTGGTTGTCTTGAAATGTTTAAACTGATGTAGAGTTTTGCTTTCACTTCTGAGGATTCTTCCCAGTGATTAAAGAGATTTTATATTTTAATATTAAATTAAAATTTTCCCTCAATAACTTTTAATATTTTTAACAGAATATGAATGCTTTGCCTAGCTTTACTCAGTTCAAATGATGTATAAACTATTATAGATTGAATTTCATTAGTCTTCTAATGTCTCTATGAGCTGCTGTTATTTCCTCTCTGCTTGAATCTAAAATATTATGTGACAATAAATATTTAAGAGGATGAATTTCACAGCAATTTTGGTTAATAGAATTCACCACAACTAAGAAAAAATATTGCAATAAATATATATTAAGATCCATTTCACCAAATCCCAGAATATTAAACATTCACAAATGCCTCTAAAATTCAAATATTCTTATAGAATACAAATTTGTAAAATTTATCATCCAACGAAACAGTGCAAACAAAAATGTGAGTTGTTCTAGAAACAAAGAAGTATCATAATCACTACTACTTTTTACTCAGTTAAATTCAGATAAATATGATTCTGTAAATACATATCAATTCTAAGTTTCAGGGATTGTGATACAGCTTAACATGACACTTTCCTGGTCTCCTTTTACTCACTTAATAACTGTTCATCCAGTAAATATGTATATCATGCATTCCCAATGTTCCAAGCACTGTGCTGGCCCTGAAAAGACAACTTTCCGTGTCTAAAGTTGGCTGTGCAAGTCAACAGTAGCCACTAGCCACGCAGCTATTGAGCACATGAAATGTGGCTTCTCTAAACAGAGATGTGCTGTGATGTATAAAATACATATCAGATTTAAAAGACTTTGTACTTAAAGTGGAAACTACCTCAGTGATAATTTTTATGTTGATTGCATGTTGAAATGATAATATTTTGGATGTACTGAGTAAAATAAAATATGCTATTAAAATTAATATCATGTATTTCTTCTCACTTTTTAGCATGAACACGAGAAAAATTTAAGTTATATATGTGGCTCTCATTGTATTAGATAATGCTGGTCTAAGGGAAACTGACAACAACATACCTCAGTTCAGTTCAGTTCAGTTCAGTTGCTCAGTCGTGTCCGACTCTTTGCGACCCCATGGACCACAGCACGCCAGGCCTCCCTGTCCATCACCAACTCCCGGAGCTTACCCAAACTCATGTCCATCGAGTCAGTGATGCCATCCAACCATCTCATCCTCTGTCATCCCCTTCTCCTTCTACCTTCAATCTTTCCCAGATTCAGAGTCTTTTCAAATGAGTCAGCTCTTCGCATGAGGTGGCCAAAGTATTGGAGTTTCTGCTTCAACATCAGTCCTTCCAATGAACACTCAGGACTGATCTCTTTAGGATGGACTGGTTGGACCTCCTTGCACAACATATCTATATCTATATAATTTTATGTTTAAAAAAAGCATTCTGAATCTGGTCAGAAGGGCATGACAAAGTATGTAGTGGGTTGAATAATAGCCACTCAAAGATATGAAGCCTTAATGGCTAGAACTTGTTTTCTTATTTGGAAAGAGGATCTTTACAGGCGTAATTAAATAAATGATCTGGAGTTGAGGAGAATCTGAGTGGGCCCTAAATGATATCATAAGCATCCTCCAGGAAAAAGGCCAAAGGAGGTAACACCTACAGAAGAGAGGAGACAATGTGGGTATGGAGGCAGCATTCACAGTGACGCAGACACAAGTCAGGGAAGGCTCACAGCCTCCAGAAGCTGGAGGTGGAGTCAGTCCTCCCCTAGAGCCTCCAGAAGCTGGAGGTGGAGTCAGTCCTCCCCTAGAGCCTCCAGAAGCTGGAGGTGGAGTCAGTCCTCCCCTAGAGCCTCCAGAAGCTGGAGGTGGAGTCAATCCTCCCCTAGAGCCTCCAGAAGGAGTATGGCCCTGACCACACCTTGACTTTGGACTTCTGGTCTCCACAACTGGAAATGGATACTTTCTGTTATTTTAAGCCACCCAGTTTGTGCTAATTTTTTTTACTACAGCCCTCAGAAACTAATAGAGAGCATAACGGTGGGAAGAGGTGGTTCATAACAGATAACTAAGGAACAGCTACAAGTTCTGCCCATTTTGAGACAAGAACTGTGAGAATAAAGCCTATATTCTCTCCCAAAAAATCCCCTCAGAGTTCTTGCCATGAAAATTGAATACTGAGCTGGAAGACCCATTACCATTGGCATGTTCAGTATAATATTCCAAATTTTCATGATTATATATATATATATATATATATATATATATATATATATGTGGCAGAAAGTGAAGAGGAACTAAAAAGCCTCTCGATGAAACTGAAAGAGGAGAATGAAAAAGTTGGCTTAAAGCTCATTATTCAGAAAACTAAAATCATGGTACCTGGTCCCATCAGTTCATGGCAAATAGACGGGGAAACAGTGGAAACAGTGTCAGCCTTTATTTTGTGGGGCTCCAAAATCACTGCAGATGGTGATTGCAGCCATGAAATTAAAAGATGCTTACTCCTTGGAAGGAAAGTTATGACCAATCTAGATAGTGTATTAAAAAACAGAGACATTACTTTGCCAACAAAGGTCCATCTAGTCAAGGCTATGGTTTTTCCAGTAGTCATGTATGGATGTGAGAGTTGGACTATAAAGAAAGCTGAGTGCTGAAGAATTGATGCTTTTGAACTGTGGTGTTAGAGTAGACTCTTGAGAGTCCCTTGGACTGCAAGGAGTTCAGTCCTGGGTGTTCACTGGAAGAACTGATGTTGAAGCTGAAACTCCAATAGTTTGGCCACCTCATGCGAAGAGTTGACTCATTGGAAAAGACCCTGATCCCGGGAAGGATTGGGGGCAGGAGGAGATGGCTGGATGGCATCACCAACTCAATGGACATGAGTTTGGGTGAACTCCAGGAGTTGGCGATGGACAGGGAGGCCTGGTGTGCTGTGGTTCATGGGGTCGTGGATAGTCGGACATGACCGAGCAACTGAATTGAGCTGAACTGAACTGAATATGTATATCTGACCCACTACTGCATGGCAAATAGAAGGGGAAAAGGTGGAAACAGTGACAGATTTCCTCTTCTTGGGCTCCAAAATCACTGCGGACAGTGAGTGCAGCTTGAAATCAGAAGACAACTGCTTCTTGGAAGGAAAGTGATGACAAATGCAGACAGTGTGTTGAAAAGCAAAGACCTTACTCTGCCAGGAAAGGTCTGTATAACCAAGGCTATGGGCATGTACAGTTGTGAGAGCTGGGTGGTAAAGAAGGCACAACATCATAGAATTGATGCCTTTGAACTGTGATGCTGGAAAAGACTCCCGAAAGTCCCCGGGACAGCAAAGAGATCAAATCAATCTCAAGGGAGATCAACCCTAAATATTCACTGGGAGGACTGACGCTGAAGCTGAAGCTCCAGCATTTTGGTCATCTGATGTGAACAGATGACTCGTTGGAAAAGTCCCTGATGCTGGGAAAGATTGAGGGTAGAAGGAGAAGAGGGTGTCAGAGGATGAGACGGCTGGATGGCATCACCGATGCAATGAACATGAAGCTGGGCAAATTCCAGGAGACGGTGAGGGACAGGGAGTCCTGGCGTGCTGCAGTCCATGGGGTTGTAAAGAGTCGAACATAACTGGGCGATTGAACAAACATACAAGCAAATATGCACACATAGTTATAAAATACATGCATGCATGTGTATGCATGACCCACTAATACTATATTAATTAATTAAGCAGTACAGACCAGAGCTAATGTTGGCTCAGAGGAAGTGCTCAGGCTTGAATAAATATTAATAACAGATGAGCTTTAAGACAAGACTCTAAGTAGGAAAAGACTCTTCACCATTGCAATATCCTCTGCAATGGCCACAGGGGGCCAAAAGGACATAAGCACACTAGCATGCTAATCCTGCAGAGAGAGTGCAGCATCAAAGGAAAATGGGGAAAAAAATACAAACTTGAGGTGTTCTGGAAAGGACACAGAACTCTAGTGACCCTGAGAGCAATCTGCAGAGCACACATGGGAGGAGCAAAGCCTCACATAGACATGAGCTGATAAAATCTCAGGGCTTAATGGCCACGCTTTGAATGAGTACAAGAGCAGGTAACGATATTCAGCTATAAAGGTCTGGAAGCAGGAAATGGGCATCACAATGTAAATCAGACCAATTGGAAAAGGAAAATAGAGAATAGTATCTGTACTGAAACAAAATATTCATTTAGCCATACTTGTTAGGGCTATCACCAGTTACCTTAGCAAGGAAGAAGAAAGAAGAAGATCTCACTTAGCAATATTAAAACTCACTTGTGTACTCAATTGCACATATTTATCAGCGTGGATGCAAATATTTTCAACAAGCAATGGTTATTGTTAAAGAGAAGTATGTGAATTGCAGGGATCCTGATTCTTTCTCTCTAGTTATGTAACGTATTATACATTTATACATAGTTGACCAAACACATAGGCAGTGACTGGTGAGGGAGAACCAAACCATAAGACCATAAATAACCATGTCCAAAAATGTCCAAAGCTTTATGACATAACTGATAACTAATGGGAAAAAAGCATATGTAGGATATCAACAAAATGTGAAACCAAATTATGTTACAATTTGTCAGTTATTAAAGGATATATACATTTACCTTAGTCACGTTTTATCCACTTATGTGTCAGAATTACACTTCTCGAATCTGAATTACATCAATTAATACCATCCCTTCACCTCTCTGTAACACTGCTTCCCAATAGTTAAGAGGCATTCAGACAATAGGGAATGAGGACACCATTGTTGAGGGACTTTATATTTAAAAACCTACAAGAGTGCATAAAGACACCGAGACACGTTTAATGGGACAGCATAAAATAGTAGCTGGTCATTTACCCCTGAAATCTTCATGGAACAGATTCATTTTGAAAGAAAAGGAAAAGGCTTTGATATAAACTAATAGCAGGCTTGTATAAGAGAGAGAGAAAATATCTTTTTAAAAGATGTGAGAAGATGAAAAGCAGAGAGTCAACCTTCCCAAGACAGAAGTCTGAATCAGAGTTGAGCCGCCTTTCCCTAAACTGACTTGAGCTTATTAACGTCTTGAATCTGAACACTGGCACTTGGAAATTTCCGAATAGCTCATCAATTTTTAGTACTTTTGCTTGAGGCCAGCAATGGAACAAGAACAAAAATAGAGCAGGTGTGCTTGCTTTTTATATGTGTTTCCACAAATTGAAAGTGAACCCAGAGTGAAAAACTACTTACCTGAATCATTTCCTATGTCAGAACCACCACCTCGTATTTACATTTCTCAGAGTATTTACATACTCATCCTAGTGTGTTGGGAAAGACGTATGCATGCGCTCTAAGGATCTGATCTGTGCTCAATATTGAAACTGTGCTGTTATTAAGGAAAGCTGGAGTTGCTAAAGTTCATGTTACTTTAAAAAATATTTTTAAATGTTATCAAAATAATCATTCATATAACTTAAAATATGACAAAATGTACCTGGGGAATTTTAATTTGAACATTACTTTATTAACTTTTTCATGCAAACATTATTTTTATCTTTTAGTTGGGTTTATGAAAGTTATACCTGAGACATAGCTGAAAGAATCAAATGACACTATTAATGGAGGGGAGTTGCTTATGAAAAATAGCAGTTTCCTGGGCCCTTCTATCCTGATTTTTCCCCTTTTGAAGATAATAACTTGCTTCTCTTATAGGCAATTATTTTAGAATTTGCCTCCATATCTCTAAATAACATGTATCATTTTCAATCTTCCTTTTTAAATTTCCTCCTATGGAAGATTTAGCACATTTTCCCACTCCTGCTGCACACTCAGACATTTGTCCCTTTGCTCCCTACGTGTGTGTGTGTGTGTGCTAATTTGCCTCAGTCGTGCCTGACTCTGTGTAACACTATGGACTGTAGCCTGACAAGCTCCTCTGCCCATGGAGCTTCTCCAGGCAAAAATACTGGAGTGGTTGACATCCCTTCCTCCAGGGGATCTTTCTGACTCAGGGATCAAACCCACGTCTCTTATGTCTCCTGCATTAGCAGGCGGGTTCTTTACCGCTAGTTCTTTACCACCTGGGAAGCCCTTGCTTATTACTAATGCAGATAAATGGGGAAGATCAATAATCACGTGTTTTGATATTATGACTATATAAGTAACATCCACAGATGTGGTAAAAGTGAACTGCACTGTTTCTCTGCTATGATATTGTTCTCTCTAGAGCTAATAATTATATTACTTGTCATCATTTATTTGACATTCTATATATTCATCACTAATTCAAGCCCTAACTCTTTGTCGGTTTTCTAATTCTCCTCTCAAGAGCAAGTTTCTGTCAGTTTCCGACTTCTGAAGAAGTCTCCCTTTGAGCCTCTGATCTGTTCTAATCCATGACATATCCTCACTCCCAGGAAACCAAAGATACTCCTAGAATTAACAGTAGATTGTTCTGGGGTGGAACTGCATAGAAGGTGCAAGAACTGGTGTCTTCCCCCTGCCTGAATGCACATGCTAAATGGCCATGTAAAGTGGACACATCGGTGTTATTGGTAGATGGTTCACCCAAACCAGCTAAGTTTCTGGGAAGCACATGGGCAAGGCCTACCCTGACTTACTACAGGCAGTGAAGAATAAATTTTTGCCTCTGACCCCATCTAAGCCTAAACTCATAGCCCAGTGTCTAGTCACCCTGTTTGGCTTATGCCTAACCACAAATGGAATCTTCTCACCAAGAAGAAGTGGATAAGAGACCATCAATTTCTTCTCTCTATTGGTGCTCTTTTCATTGGTGCTACAGTGATGCTTGGCATAGGGAACAACTGACTCCCACATGCTAAAGTCTCAGGATGCTGGAGCCAAGAGGCAGAAAGAAAGGATGTACAACTATGAATGTGGGAGTCACTTAGAAATTTAAATACATAGTTTGGAATGGAAAGTATAATGGAAAATAAAAGTTAAAGAAAAAACCTGTAGCCCAAAATGAGGGAAAATTTACATGAATAAACTATCATTTTAAGTAATATTTTTAAAGTGGTAAATTAAAAGATTAAACTTTCCATAAAGGTTTTTGAATAAAATAATAATAGAATTAGTTGTTCAAAAGATACAGAATCCTGACATTTCAATACATAACTGCTAAACTGCTGAGGTTACACCAAGAAGTACGTTAGTGCAAAGAGAGGGGCTTTGAATCCTAGCTACAATGATATGTGAACTTGGGGCGTGTTTTAACTCCCCTGAGCCTCTCCGTTCTTCAAAATGGAGAAAAGATTATTTACTTTATGATTGTTGTGAGCATTAAGAATACACTGACGGTACGCCAGGTCTACACATTTCATAAACATATACAATATAATTGTACCATCCATAAAAATACAGTAGTAAGAAATGGGGAATATAAATACATAGGTGCATTTGCTTGAAGTTGCACAAAGAAACCCTAGGAGAATAAATATGTAGGAAATAGTATAGTTTCTTAGCCCAGGGAGAAGAGAGAAAAAAAGGATAAAGGGAGAATATAGGAGTGAGATTTTTCACTGTACCTCTTTATTTGTTTTGATTGGATTCCAGGAAACTTAAAATCTACTCTCTATCCATCAGGGCTAGATGTTTTGCATGACACTCAGTCATTTCTTACATTTTTGATAATAAATAACCCCTCTTACACATTCAGCTCTACAACCATGACTTCATTTTCTGTGACCTTCTATAACTGCCAGTTAGCAGCAAAAGCAAAATGTAGTTCTACCTGTTTGTATCAGACTTTCAACTACCCAGTGAAAACCAGCTCTGTGTTCTTGGGTCACAACTGCAGCCATGAGCAAATCACAGATGCACTGATTTTCGGGATCTATATAATTCACTACTGTTTCAGATTCTACCTGCCTTTTTTTTTTTTTTTTAAATTCTAAGGGAAATACATTTGGCAAACTGGATTTCTTTGGTAATAACAAATGATCTACCTCAGAAATATTCAGCCAAAATAAACAATTATTTACTACAGTATCTAATATTAATTTCAATCTCTGCTAATGCCAATTATTCTACAACCTTGCTGAGAAATGCTCATGTTGAGAATAAACAAAGAAAATGAGATAATAATGCTTTAATGTTTAAAAGTAGGAGGACAAATATTTTCTCACATATGGTGTGTTTTTCCTGGGTGAGTAGGGGAAGAAATATAGGTGAGGAAACTTAGTTTGTATTCTGTCTTGGTGTTAAAACTTTCTGCTCAAGGAATCTACAGAAAAATTATTACTTGTGATAAGTTCTTTACATTCAAAACTTGACACATTACAAGGTTTGCCAATGACACTGTTCATACAGACCCCAAAGTCTTCTGCTTTCTTTTCTCTCTTGGGGGAAAACTTTCTTTAAAAAGAACTGAGGCTCAGTTGAACTACATAACTCTGCTTTTTTTTTTTTTTCAGCTCTGATAATTCAGGAAATGAAAATGTAAGCTATTCATACTTAAAATGAAGATGTACTATAATTGGAGAACCAGGAAAAACATTAACCTAGTTAAAACACATGTCTTTTATTAGGGGAGGAGAAAGAGTGAAAAAATAGTTATGTTTTTAATATTTCTGGCTTTATTTTCATAGAGGCTGGTACCAAAATTTGATGATCTTAGAATATGCCAATTTAGAGAAGGAAACAGAGATTCAACACTCTTAGGGATTTTTCTGTAGGATCTATAATTCCAAGTATACCATTTCCTGCCTAGTAGCAGGACAAAATGCAGCTTGACTAAACTGACAGGTCTAAGCTATAAAGAGTCAATCCTGAAATTCAGGCTTTTCAATTTCAGTTGAAATTCATTAAGCTAAAGGTACACATGACCTAGAAACTGTTTTCACATCTGTAAGCATATCAGTCTTTCCTTTTTGAAAAGACAACCTCTTTCTTCTATTGCACTTGTAAAATTTCCCTTAGGATGGAAAATAGAATACCAACTGATGTTTTAATTGGAATTTTGAGCAGGAATTCATCAACCTTGAGTATGTGGGACTTTAAAGGTACAAATGCATTTTTTGAGTTCCTCACTCACAGTTCTCATTCACATTTTGTCTAGGTGAGAGTTGTTTGTACATTCATCTTATCCCCATACCAACTATCTTGTGTCCACTTCAGAGCATTGCAGTGTTTCCCTTCTGCCTAGAATATTCTTTCCTGGGTCAGCACCTCCCAGCTTCCATATCACTCAGGTTTCAATTCAAAGAGAGGCCTTCAGTTCATGCCGCCTTACTCTATATTGTCTTCAAATTCTTATTTATGCACTTATTTATGTGTTGATTTCTGTTTCTTTCCAACTATAATCTTAGTTCATCAAAACCAGGGTATCTGTCTTATCTACCACTACTGCTTGTGCTTAAAATAGAACCTGGTCCAATATAGACTTATAAATGATTGTAAGCTTCTTAACAACAAGAATATAGTTTTCATTCAGCCCTCAGAAATGATATAGATATAGTAGCCCAGCTGGTAAAGAATCTGCCTGCAATGGGGGAGACTTCTGGGTTCGATCCCTGGGTTGGGAAGAATCCCAAATATTCTTGCCTGGAGAATCCCCATGGACAGAGGAGCCTACAGAGGAACGTGGTGGACTACAGTCCATGGGGCTGCAAAGAGCTGGACATGACTGAGTGACTAACCACAACACAGTAGCTAACTAAGCTGCAAAGGATTATACCACTAACCCTAAATGTGAAAAAAAAAAAAAAAAAATGAAACCACTTACTCAAATCAAGTTTAAAACCAAAAGAAATATTTAGAAAAACACTAGATCCTCAGGTCTAGATTCAAAGTAAATGAAAAAGTAAGACTAAAAATTTTTTTTGAAAACTTGTGACCTTCTTTTGCTAATTGAATATCATAAAATCTGATTTCAAGTCCATAATAAACTGTGCAATTGAACCATAAGTTATCAAAGTTTGAATCCATACTTGGTAAGGATATACTTTCCAAGAATCCATACTTGGGAAGGAGGATATTGTAACTCCTTCACAGTACTATGATGATTCAGTTTAATAATGTGACTACTATTACTGAAAATGTTAGTTGCTCAGTCGTGTCTGACTCTTTGTGACCCCATGAACTGTATAGCCTGCCAGGCTCCTCTGTCCTTGAAATTCTCCAGGCCAGAATACTGAAGTAGGCAGTCATTCCTTTCTCCAGAGGATCTTCCCAACCCAGGAATTAAACCCAGATGTCCTGCATTGAAGGCATATTCTTTTCCACTTGAGCCACCAGAGAAGCCCATTGTTACTAATTTAACAGAAAGAATTAAGGTATATTTAAGAATACTTTTGTACCAAAATGTGTCTTCAAAAATGGGAGAAAATATTATATTGTCAGGAAAAGAGACCAAGAAAAAAATAAAAGAAATATTTATAGAAGAATCTGACTAAAAACACAATTTCACCTGTTTAGTTATATTAGGCATGTAAGTAAGTCTAATAGTTATAAAACAGCTGTTTGGCAGGTAAAAAGAGTTTAAAATCAATAATTACTTGTGGTTAAACTTTCCACATACTCAAGATTTCCTAAGTACAAGACATTGTGATGGTAACTGGCAAACTATATCATTTAATGCTCCCAACAAACTTATAAGGATTATCCCTATTTCACAGTTGAAGAGGCTTAGAGAAACTAACCAAACTCTCCACTATCAAAGAGGTAGCCAGTGCCAAAGCAAGGAAAGATTCAAACCTGAATCTCTCAATCTCCACAGCCCATTCTGTTCCTATGTTACTTACATTCTGTAAGCACGTGTTTTGTGTTTGTTTTTACTAAGCACAGTTTAAATAATATACTAGTTTCAGGTGTACAAAACAGTAATTTGATATTCTATCCTTCATGTATTTTGTGCCTACTCATCTCCCCTCCAGTAACCCAATCATCTCTGTTCCTATATTACTTACATTCTGTAAGCATGTGTTTTGTGTTTGTTTTTACTAAGCACAGTTTAAATAATATACTAGTTTCAGGTGTACAAAACAGTAATTTGATATTCTATCCTTCATGTATTTTGTGCCTACTCATCTCCCCTCCAGTAACCCAATCATCTCCCCTCCAGTAACCACTAGATTGTTCCCTGTATCTATGGGTCTGTTTCTGTCTTATTATATTTGTATGCTTGTTTTACTTTTTAGATTCCACATATAAGTGAAAACATACAACATTTACCTTTTTCTGAACCATTACACTAAGCATAATACCCTCCAGGTCCATTCATGTTCTCACAAATGGCAAAATCTCATCTTTTTTTATGGTTGAGTAATATGCCATTATTTACAGTGGAATACCATCCTTTCATCTTCTTTATCCATGAATCTGTTCATTAATGCTTAGGTTGCTTCCATGGCTTGGCTGTGGTAAATAATGATGCCATGAATATTAACATGCATGTATCTTTTCAAATTTGCTTTTGTTTTCTCCAGATACATACCCAGGAGTGACATTGCTGGGTTGTATGGTAGTTTTATTCTTGACTTTTTGAGGAATTTCCACACTGTTTTCCATAGTGGCTCTACTAATTTAAACTGTTTACAAATAACGCTTTTCATCTACATCCTCTACAATGTTTGTTAAACCTTTTTGAGAACAGCCATTCTGACTGTTATGAGGTGATATCTCATTGTGGTTTTGATGTGCATTTCCCTATGGCTAGTAATGTTGAACAGTTTTTAATGGCCCTGTTAGCCATCTGTATATGTTCTGTGGGAAAAGGTCTTCCTTGAGAAAAAAATAAACCTGGAAGTCTCATGATCCCTAACTTCAGTGTATACTACAAAGCTACATTAATCTAAACATCATGGTACTGGCACAGAGAGAGATACATAGATCAATGGAACAAAATAGACAGCCTAGAAAAGAAACCCTCATATGCTCAATTAACCTACGACAAGTTCAGTTCAGTCACTCAGAAGTGGCCAACTCTTTGCAACCCCATGGACTGCAACACGCCAGGATTCCCTGTTCATCACCAACTCCTGGAGCTTACTCACTCATTTCCATCAAGCTGCTGATGCCGTCCAACCATCTTATCCTCTGTCATCCCTTTCTCCTCCTGCCTTCAATCTTTCCCAGCATCAGGGTCTTTCCCAGTGAGTCAGTTCTTCTCATCAGGTAGCTTAAGTATTAGAGCTTCAGCTTCAGCATCAGTCCTTCCAATGAATATTCAGGACTGATTTCCTTTAGGATGGACTGGTTGGATCTCCTTGAAGTCCACAGTTCAAAAGCATCAGTTCTTTGGCACTCAGCATTCTGTATGGTCCAACTCTCACATCCATACATGACCACTGGAAAAACCGTAGCTTTGACTAGATGGACCTTTGTTGGCAAAGTAATGTCTCTGCTTTTTAATATGCTGTCTAGGTTGGTCATAGTTTTTCATCCAAGGAGCAACTGTCTTTTAATTTCATTAAAAGCATCTTTTAATTTTATAACACAGGAGGCAAGAATATGTAATGGGAAAAGACAGTCTCTTTAATAAAAGTGATGCTGGTAAAATTGGACAGTTACTTATAAAAAACAAAATCATAACATTTTATCACACCATATACACAAATAAACTCAAAATAGATTACATACCTAAATGTAAGATCTGAAACCATAAAACTCCTAAAGAAATCATAGCCAGTATGTGCACTGATATTCGTCTTATTTTTTTTTTATCTATCTCCCCAGGCAAGGGGAACAAAGACAAAAATAAACAAACGGAACTGAATCAAGCTTAAACCTTTTGCACAGTGAAGGAAATCATCAGCAAAACAAAAAGGCAACCTACAGAATGGGAGAATATATTTGCAAATTATATGTCGAATGAGGGTAACTATCCAAAACATTTTAAAACTCAAACAACTCAATATCCAAAACAAACAATCCAATTTTTAAAATAGGCAAAGGACCTGTAAGCATCAGTTTTTTTAACTAATTACCAACATCTTTGCCTAAAAGTTCCTAGAGTCATGACTGGCTAGATCTCCAAGGCTGGATACTTAAAATTCAGCCTTATAATCACTCCTTTTTAAACTGCCATTAACAAATAAAATAAGAAAAAGGAATTGCCCCTTGAGATACACCAGGATGGTAGCCAAGTCATTTCTCAGACCAATATTTATGTTCCTATGAGGCCAAGGGCAAGCTTTGTTTTCATCTTTAAAAGTTTATTTTTCTGCTATTAATTTGGAGGATACATGGAAACCAAGCTTAGTGAAAGGCTAAGTGAAATTGTGAAAAGAAAGATACGATTAGAAATAATGCACTTGGATTCGCATGAATCATTTGGGCTCTGGGATGAATGTACAGTAAATTGAGCTCAGTCCAGAGAAAATGTAGATAAAATGAATTTAGGAGCAAATAATAAGATGTGAAAATACATATTATATGGCACAATGCTTCAGGTTAATAGGTAGGAAGTTGTTTTAAGAATTAAGGCAGAAAAATTCTCATTGAATCCACTAGTCTGTACGACAGACATGGCAAAACAAACAGATATGATAGATAAGGTGATGGCTGTTGCTGGAGGCTGACTGGTCAAACATAAAATAGTAATGATATTGACAATTTTTTGATATGGTGAAGGGAATTACAAATGTCATGCAGTAGGGACTTGGCTACTGTCACATTATCATTTTCAAACATTTTCAGAAAATAAGGGCCATCTAAGTCTATGCCCCGACCAGTAATGCTGTAGAAGCTGAAGTTGAACAGTTCTATGAAGACCTATAAGACCTTCTAGAACTAACACCTAAAAAAGATGTCCGTTTCATTATAGGGGACTGGAATGCAAAAGTAGGAAGTCAAGAAACACCTGGGGAAACAGGCAAATTTGGCCTTGGAGTACAGAATGAAGCAGGGCAAAGGTTAATAGAGTTTTGCCAAGAGAATGCACTGGTTATAGCAAACACCCTCTTCCAACAACACAAGAGAAGATTCTACACATGGACATCACCAGATGGCCAACATCAAAATCAGATTGATTATATTCTTTGCACTCAAAGATGGAGAAGTTCTATACAGTCAGCAAAAACAAGACTGGGAGCAGACTATGCCTCAGACCATGAACTCCTTATTACCAAATTCAGACTTCAATTGAAGAAAGTAGGGAAAATCACTAGACCATTCAGGTATGACATAAATCAAATCCCTTACGATTATACAGTGGAAGTGAGAAATAGATTTAAGGGACTAGATCTGATTGACAGTGCCTCATGAACTATGGATGGAGGTTCATGACAGTGTACAGGAGACATGCATCAAGACCATCCCCAAGAAAACAAAATGCAAAAAAGCAAAATGGCTGTCTGAGGAGGCCTTACATATAGCTGTGAAAAGAAGAGAAGTGAAAAGCAAAGGAGAAAAGGAAAGATATACCTATTTGAATACAGAGTTCCAAAGATTCCAAGGAGAGATAAGAAAGCCTTCCTCAATGATCAATGCAAAGAAATAGAGGAAAACAATAGAATGGAAAAGACTAGAGATCTCTTCAAGAAAACTAGAGATACCAAGGGAACATTTCATGCAAAGATGGGCTCAATAAAGGACAGAAATGGCATAGACCTAACATAAGCAGAAGATATTAAGAAGAGGTGGCAAGAATACACAGAAGAACTATACAAAGATAATTTTCACAACCCAGATGATCATGTTGGTGTGATCACTCACCTGGAGCCAGACATCCTGGAATGTAAAGCCAAGAGGGCCTTAGGAATCATCACTATGAACAAAGCTAGTGGAGGTGATGGAATTCCAGTTGAGCTATTTCAAATCCTAGAAGATGATGCTGTGAAAGTGCTGCACTCAATATGCCAGCAAATCTGGAAAACACAGCACTGACCATAGGACTGGAAAAGGTCAGTTTTCATTCCAATCTCAAAGAAAGGCAATGTCAAAGAATACTCAAACTATCACACAATTGCACTCATCTCACATGCTAGTAAAGTAATGCTTAAAATTCTCCAAGCCAGGCTTCAACAATACATGAACTGTGAACTTCCAGATGTTCAAGCTGGTTTTAGAAAATGCAGACGAACCAGAGATCAAATTGCCAACATCCACTAGATCATGGAAAAAGCAAGAGAGTTCCAGAAAACTCCAGTTCCAGAAAACTGCTTTATAGACTATGTCAAAGCCTTTGACTGTGTGGATCACAACAACCTGTGGAAAGTTCTGAAAGAGATGGGAATACCAGACCACCTAACCTGCCTCCTGAGAAACTTGTATGCAAGTCAAGAAGCAACAGTCCTAACTGGACAGGGAACAACAGACTGGTTACAAATAGGAAAACGAGTACATCAAGGCTGTCTATTGTCACTCTTTTTATTTAACTTATATTCAGAGTACATCATGAGAAACACTGGGCTGGAGGAAGCACAAGCTGGAATCAAGATTGCTAGGAGAAATAACAATAAGCTCAGATATACAGATGACACCACCCTTATGACAGAAAGTGTAGAACTAAAGAGCCTCCTGATGAAAGTGAAAGAGGAAAGTGAAAAAGCTGACTTAAAGCTCAACATTCAGAAAACTAAGATCATGGCGTCTTGTCCCATCACTTTATGGCAAATAGATGGGGAAGCAATGGAAACAGTGGCAGACTTTATTGTTTTGGGCTCCAAAATCACTGCAGATGGTAAATGCAGCCATGAAATTAAAGGATGCTTATTCCTTGGAAGAAAAACTATGACCAATCTAGACAGCATATTAAAAAGCCAGGACATTACTTTGCCAACAAAGATCCGTCTAGTCAAGGCTATTGTTTTTCCAGGAGTCATGTATGGATGTGAGGGCTGCATATAAAGAAAGCTGAGTGCCGAAGAATTGATGCTTTTGAACTGTGGTGTTGAAGAAGACTCTCGAGAGTCCCCTGGACTGCAAGGAGATCCAACCAATCCATCCTAAAGGAAATCAGTCCTGAATATTCATTGGAAGGACTGATGTTGAAGCTGAAACTTCAATACTTTGGTCATCTGATGCAAAGAACTGACTCATTTGAAAAGACACTGATGCTGGGAAAGATTGAAAGCAGGAGGAGAAGGGGACGACAGAGGATGAGATGGCATCACTGACTCAATGGACATGAGTTTGAGTAGGCTCTGGGAGTTGGTGATGGACAGGGAGGCCTGGTGTGCTCCAGTCCATTGGGTCACAAAGAGTCAGACACGACTGAGCAACTGAAATGAACTGAACTGAACTGAAGGGATGAGTGAGTAAGACAAGACATATCTGAATCTTGACTCTACATTTATTAGCTTTAAGATGCATGGAAGGCGTCAACTTCTCTAAGGTTTCTGATCAAGTAAAACAGAATTAATAATAAGCATCTCACAGAGTGTTTAATAATAAATAAAATGGTGTATGTGAGAAGAGTTTGTGATCTGTACAGCATTACTGAAATGAAAATTTACAATGTTAATAATGATAAAGTTAAAATCAAAAGTAAATGTCCTACAGGAAGTATTAAGATCTCAATTATAGAAAATTAAAATATATGTGTTGGTAAGTCCTTAAAAATAATATCAGTACCATGACTAGCGAGTTGTAAGGCTGTGATTTTAGGTGAAAAAGCAAATAGTATACAGCATGATTTTATTTCAATAACAGTGTGTGCTTGTATGCTTCAACATATTTAGAAAAAGAAGGAGAAGGTTATGGAATGTGTTATTTCAGGCTATCAGGAAAGAGAGATACAGATTTGTTCAATTTTCATATAAAGCATATACACATCTGCATATACACATAACTTGAATCATTTGCATTATTCACAACTTCATATATTTGGAATTTGAGAAACAAAGGGAATTTTTTTAATAACATTGCTAATAAAACCCTTGAGAGCAATATTAATTAATACCCAAAAAATGTCACCCAGGTGTGCAGCAGCATCCAGACTTATAGAAGTGTTCTAGTTGACTATCCAACATACTTCAAGTCACTTTTGGACTATCATTCCAAACCAACAACATGAGGCAGCTTCCCTGGCCAATAAAATGACCCTCATAATGTCAAAGAAAGGAGTACACTGTGGGACCTGAACCTAATCTGAGGGTTCAGTGGCTCTGGGGCATCTGAAACTCTGATGGAGTAGTTCAGAGGCAGAGGGTTATTAAGACCTCAATGCATAGCATGAAGCTCTTTAAATCTGGGAGCATCCAGGTCACCCAAGAGCTTTTTCTACCTTAATTGCATAGTGGAACTATTATGTTGTATTGACATGTTTAGTTTCAAGCCATTTTAGTTATATTTTCCACTGCCAATTAGTAGAGGAAATTAGTGGCCATATCCTCTATTTCTTTATAATTCCCTTAGAATATGTTCTTAAAGTATTAAAACTCTATAAAGGAATGTTGACAGAATATAAACTTATGCTTAAGGGCTCTATGTCAGAGAAATCCTAATGAGAATTAATAAATGAACTTTAAATAACCTGTCTAACTCTGTTTCTCTTTTGTAATCCTTTGTTTTTCATTTTCATGCAGGTCAGGTTGTGTGGAGAGAAATTATGTTTGCCAGAGCAGATGCTTTTGTGACAAATCAAAGGAGTTGGGGATGTTTAGGAAGGAGAATGGAAATCTTTGTAAGCAAGGCAGTATTTCTTGATTTTTAGTGATTTCTCTCAATTGTTCACAAGTTTTCCCAAGTGTTTGAAGTGGTCCACTCAGCTGTAGCCCTGCCCAGAGAGAGAGTCTCCCACAAAAGGAATATTTCCTCAACTTCTGGAAGTAGAGAGGAAAATGTCACTTCCTCAAAAATGTTCTTATTCACTCCAGAAATACTTCTTTGAATTTAGGGACCTTTTTACTTTCACCAAGGAGTCCTGAGGTACTTTACTTCAGTGGCTACTTGAGGATGAGACCTAGATAGGCCCTTGGCTTTTCCAGCTGACCCTGCCACATCTTCAAAACAGCATTCCAAACCATAGACGAAAAGCTTTGAAAGAGGCCAAATGCTTTGAAACTGATATTCTTCTGTCTAAATTGAGAGATGAGCTGGTACAAAGAGGAGTATTCCTCTAATCTATTAAAATAAATGATACAGAAAGAGGATGTTCAATTCAGTTCAGTCGCTTAGTTGTGTCCTACTCTTTGCAACCTCATGGACAACAGCACCTAAACAAATGTTGGTTGCTCCTTGTAGAGAGGGTTGCTCCAGCTATGCAGTGGGATGGGGTCAACATGAAACGCTCTGAAAGACATGAACCCAGCAATGATCCTTTGAATATGTAATGTTGTCTGCAGCCTGCACAGAATATATTTAACTCTATTCTAGCAATATTTACTGTGCCTAGTAGTACTGTGGTCCTCAGGATGAAGAAGGCCCAGCTTGGGGACACTCAAACAAACACATGTAAAGACAGTCTTTCCTTCACCTTCAGGGTATAATAACAGCACCAGAAATTCGCAGGACTATACTCAGAGAACCTAAGTGAAAGTCGCTCAGTTATGTCCAACTCTACGACCCCATGGACTACAGCCCTCCAGGCTCCTCTGTCCATGGAATTTCCAGGCAAGAATACTGGAGTGGGTTGCCATTTCCTTCTACACATACGAAGAGAACCTAAAAGTTAGATGAAAGGAAAAGTTCAAAGGGGAGTAATTCTCCAAATGTGGGTAAAAGAGAAAAAATAAATTAAGGTAGTAGAGGAGCTGCAAATTCAATGAGTTGAGTGATCCTAAAATTAATGATATATTTCTCACTACTACGCAGTGTTGGAAATGCTGGATCCCCAGGGCTTTCTGATGTTTGTTTCTGGTGAGATATCAAGGCATATTCCCATCTTCTCACATTCTTAGGGGCAGGATAAAAAAATAAGTTCTAACAGAGTCAAAGTTGTAAGCAAAACAAAATATTCAAACAAAAATTGAAATATGGACAGACAGTAAGTGTGGTCATCCTTTTACAGACTTGTTTTATAAAAATCTACTAAAAATTAGCTTTAAAGAATCTCTGAATCTGAATTCAGAAAATTCACTTTCTGAATCTCAGAAAAAGGACTTATAGAGAAAATCCAAGGAGTTTTTTAGAAAACCTTACAGTTTGTCAGAAGATGATGAAATGCAACTAGATGAGTTTGGAGAGGTGACAAGTTCAAATGTTGAAGCAGTAATGAGCTTGAGAGCATGCCAGGAGATGAAAGAGATTCTTTTGGTACTTTAGGGGGAACAAAAACAACCATTTTTCTTGGTACATAATACGCAGCATCTTTTTATATAGTTTACAAAGGAAAAAGTTCTTCAGTTCCTGGAGTAAAAGCTTGATATAAAGTCTAGATAGCAGTCCCTTTGAAAAGCAATGATGATATTTAGTATAATGAAGATAATTACAAGAGAAATGTATACAAATTCTTGGTCATGATGAAACTTTAATATATTTTCAGGAAAAATCTAGAAAATTAGGCATTCATGAATACATATTTCAACAATTTAGACAAGTAACTTTTATCTTAATGAAAGTTAGTTTTAATGCAGCAAGATGTTAAGGTTTAGACAGTTTCACCAGTACATCTTTTAATGATGGATTAAACTTGAAAGAATTAAGACTTAAATACAGCTCAGTGTTCGGTTTATCTTTTATATGAGGATGAATCATTGAGAATGCCACTGGAAATATGCAGTTAGCGGCATCCTGGAAAGCTGGTCAGAGCGTGTGAGAGCTTAACTTGCGGTTACTTTTGCTGTCAAGTTAACAATGCCGTATCAGTGCAACTACGATTTTAAATGAATCTTTCAGACTAACAAATAGCAGCTTCTAAGAATAATTGTTTTCTTCCCACCTATGGAGTAAAACTATATTTTTTGCTGTTGGGTTAATAATTTCTTTTACACACATTACAGAGAAACCGAGAAAAGATAAGTACCCGATTCATTTTTATTGATTGTGTGAATAACTTGATTGTGCTTGCTTCACTAAATTTCTTCGCTAGGATGGAACTGTGATTACCTCGTGTGAACTTAAAAAGCATTTTTTAGTAAAGATGTGCTTCTGGTGAAGTGGCTCTGAGAGGTTTACCAAGGAATCCATCGACTTCAAAGGACTCTGGCAAATCATCTATGACAGATCCAGGTTCTCTATCCCCTTCACCTTTTTTTTTTTCTTTCTCTGCCTCCCTCTCAGTAGACAGGGTCATTTTTGACACAGTTACATCAGACTTCTGCTATGAGGGTTGTGCTAGTAACACCAGAGAGACTGGTGTTATATACCAGATTCCATTCCATAGAATCTGAAAAGTTTAACCCAAATCCCAGGGAAGGCTCTGAGCTGCCACCAACTCTGATTCCTCATTGCCTTCCAAAATAGACCCAGGAACAGTAGTTTTCCCAGCTCTGGCCCCATGGAGTGGGCAGACGAGTAAAAGAAGAAGGGATGAGGGAAGATGTGTGGGGAGAAGGGGGCTAAAATGGACTCAAACAGACTAACAGAATGCAATGAGAACAGTGAAATATCTATATCTGTATTTTTTTGCATCACACTCTGGACCCTCTCAGGTAGCTCAGTGGTAAAGAATCCGCCTGTCAATGCAGGAAATGGGGGTTCAATCCCTGGGTCAGGAAGATCCCCTGGAGAAGGAAATGGCACCCCACTCCAGGATTCATGTCTGGAACATTCCATGAAGAGAGGAGCCTTGTGGGCTACAGCCCAAGGGGTTGCAAAGAGTCGGGACATAGCCAGAATCCAGGTGTGCACTGGATTCTGAGAATGTTTGCAGTTACCAGTAAGACCATATTTTTTTCTTGTCAACGGACTATACACGCATGCTTCCTCAGACATTACAGACTATAAGAGAGAGAGAGTTACATGTGGAATGTGAAATAAACTGCTAAATGTTCTGAAAATAATATCTCCTATTTTACACTTGACAGTATTCTTGCTTCATTACAGTGTGGACTTATACAGGAATATTTAAATTAACAATAATAGCAAGATGGCTTCAAACCCTTCTTACCTCTGAAGGACCAACCTGGCCCCCAAGTATCCATATATTAAGTGTAAGTGTAAACAGATAAGACAAAATACAGAAGAAGTAATCAAAGTCAGAAAACCAAATGAAGTCAGCTATAAGATACTGATCATCATTTTTCCTGCATGCTGTAGGAGATGTTATGTGCAGATAGGGACTCTTTATGCAGCATTTATGTGGCTTGAGATTGCTTTTATGCAGAACGCATTATGACTGTATTGTGTGTTATGCTGTGTTAGCTGCTCCTGCAGCACGATTCATAAAATCAGGAGAAAGTGAATCCGTCTGAATTCTGATGATTGTAACCATTTCAATCATATGGAAAGAATGGGAGGAAAAGATATACAGTGATTATCTTATTATTTGATCCTCAGACAAGCAGAGGTTATCTAACTAAATGGCCAGTCTCAAATAAGCACAGGTTATTTCCTATATATCACCGAGTGGCCGGGCGTGTGAGGGACTTAAAGAGGAACATTATTCTTTCATCTCTCTGACCTAGCACAATCATCTGGGGCAGCACGAAGATGAAAGCGACTTTCTGACCCACAGGATATTACAGCTCAGCTGAACAGGCTGGTCCTGTAGGCTAGAGTAATGGCATTTCACACTGTGCTTCTACCAGAGATATGCCATAGTAGATGACCTTATGGATATCTCTTCCTTTGTGTTTCAGGCCAAGCGCCATTTCCTCAGAAAAGACTCCACTGACTAAGGCTTTTGAGCACACATCCATTCCTCATTATGTTCTCTTGCCCATTTGTATCATACTTACAACACAATATAACTGGGTATTTACTTTTCCATTTACAAAGCAGCAAGCCCAATAGATATCTGTTGAAAGAGGAAATATAATCAAATGGTGGTTGCTTGAGGTTTTCACCAGGCAAGGAAATCTTCTATGCCCGGGGGGGTTAGCTTCAAAGAGGCCCTCTCTTAGCTTCCTGCCTCCCAGCCTCACCAGGAGAACTTCATCTGGAGCTACCATCTGAGACAATCCCACCACCAAGGAGAATGCTTCATAAAAACTTAAATGTCATCATTCTGCCTACAACTTAGGAACTAGATGATTTAATAAGCAGCTCACTGGGCAAAGTATATGAACAGACAGCTCACATCAGAGGAAAAAATTAATAAACATGGAAATATACACAGCATCAAGAGACACGAAATAAAAGCGGATAAAATCGTACTTGATCCTCTATTTCTGCCTACAAAGAGGGAGAGATTTAAAAGGAAAATAACAACTAGTGCTAATGGAGTTGAGGTTGAGGTGTGCTTGTCCACTGAAAACTGTCCCTGCCCTTCTGGAAAAGACAACATGCAGGGAACATAATGATGATGCTACTCACTCTGATTCATTCCTCTGAATTTATACTTAAGAGATAATTCAAAAGGAATTTTTAAAGCTAATATACATAGAAACATTCATTATTCTGTATCACTGTAAACATTTGGGAAATATCTAAATATCCAATACTTAAAGAACAGTAATGGTACAAAAGAGAAATAAAAAGTTAATAGACATTAAAACATCTGCAAATGAAATTAATACTAGGGAAAGAAATCTGTTTATTTTAAGAAAAATACAAAATAATAATATATGTATCATATATTCATTTAAAAGCTACTTATTAAACACCTATTGTATACCAGACAATATTCTATGAGCTGAGAATGTGTCCACAAACAAAACAAACTTCCTTTTCAGAGCTTTTTGGTAGAGATAGACAATAAACCACTAAGAAATAAAATTAATGATGGCTTTCCATATATGACAATGTCTCATTACAGTCAACCTCCAAATATGTCTGTAAGCAAGTTGACTAAAATAATTTTGTTCCTAAAATAGAATCTTTTAAAATTTTAATGTCTTTTCTCCAAATTAAGCCTCTCTAGGTTACTGACAAAAATAAATGCTAAGTGTATCTACTGAAAAAAAGGCAAAAATTTAAGAAAAGTATTTCTCAAAAAGAAAAAAAGATGACAAGGGTGAAATTAACTCCAGAAGGCAGCACACTTGACTACATGGATGGGACCTAATCTGCCCCTTCCCTTTCTATGCTGGTTGTAATTTTATCTTGTTTAAATAAAAACACACGTTTTTAAACAGTAATGAAATCCTTGGAAACTATATGTAATATAAGTTAATTATTTCACTTATGTGGCACGTATAGCTACTTCGGGTCTGCCTCTCAGCGTGGAGGTAAACTCCAAGGTAATATCTCATTTGCCACCATCCCTGGAGCACGGACTATCAGTTCAGTTCAGTTCAGTTCAGTCCCTCAGTCGTGTCTGACTCTTTGCGACCCCATGAATCGCAGCACGCCAGGCCTCCCTGTCCATTACCAACTCCCGGAGTTCACTCAGACTCATGTCCATCGAGTCAGTGATGCCATTCAGCCATCTCATCCTTTGTCGTCCCCTTCTTCTCCTGCCCTCAATCCCTCCCAGCATCAGAGTCTTTTCCAATGAGTCAACTCTTCTCATGAGGTGGCCAAAGTACTGGAGTTTCAGCTTTAGCATCATTCCTTCCACTATAGGGCTTGGCAAAAACCATAGCATCATTCTGGACTCTCTCTTACATATCACATCTGGTCTGGACTCTTTCTTACATATCACATCTGGTCTGGACTCTATTTGAAAAATACCTCCAGAATTAAGCCACTTTACACTATATTCTTTTTGACAGACAATTCTCCATTACATTTCTGCCAATTTTACAAGGGAAGACACTCATAGCCTTTTCCCTGGACTATCTTTTCAAGAAGGTTTGTGTAGCAAACATCCTTGGAAGATAGTGATAACGTCCACTCTGAAACAAAGGACAGGTCTGTTTGCCTCCCAGAATAACACAGATAACATTACCAAACATTACCAAAGACAGCAAAGGTTAGGCAAGCTTGCACGTGGTCCATTAGATTGGGGTGTCCTAAGCTTGCAGGCCCTCAGCTGTGACATAAACCCACTGTCTGCACAGTGCCCACTTGGGCTACTCTGCATCCCCCATGAGACTAGGGCTGCAGTACTGCAGTATCTACAACCTGCTTTCCAATGGTTCGTAAAACATACACATATTGTGTGTGTACATATGTATACAAATATGGAGAGAGATTTTAAAATGTGACAAAATATTAAAACTGGTGTAACTTAGTGAAGGCATACAGGTGTTCATATTATTACAGGTTGCTATTAGGGATGAAACAAACATGACACTCATTTTCTGCCAGAAATGCAAGAAACAGGCTAACTTCATGGCTCTGGTCCTCATAGTTCTTGGCATTTGTTTGTTTAGTCGCTCAGTCATGTCCAGCTCTTTTTTGAGAGTCCATGGGATTTTCCAGGCAAGGCTCCTCTGTCCATGGGATTTTCCAGGCAAGAATACTGGAATGGGTTGCCATTTCCCCCTGCACGGGATTTTCTCGACCCAGGGATCAAACCAGTGTCTCCTGCATTGGCAGGGGGTCCTTTAGCACTTAGCCACCTGGGAAGTCCAGTTCTTGACACTGCTCCTCTCCTATCCAGGTATAGCTGACCATCATCTCTCACTTCAGTAGCCTCCTAATCAGTCTCCTACCTCCTCTCAGGTTTCCCTCCAGGCTTTCCTGTACATGGATGCCAGAATGATCCATTCAAAACTAAGTCAGATAAAGCAGCTCCTCTGCTTAAACCCACAGCGGTTTCCTGCCTTACAAAACTCTAAGTCTCGGGCTTCCTGTTCCTTTATCTCATTTTGTTCTCCTCTCCTCACTGTTGCATGCTGGTCTCCTTGGTCTCAAACCCCTAATGCTTACCATTCCCCTGTTTTAAAAGCTCTCTCACAGAGTTGGATCAATCCCTGAACTCTTTCAGGCCTCACCACAAACATTGCTTTCTCAGCCAGGCCTTCCCTGATTATCCAACACAGAACTGCAACCCCTCCTTCCCTGCTCCACAACGTTATCCCCTTTCTCTGCTTTAGTCTTCTCTAAACCATTCTTAGCGTCTAATATACCATTTTAAAATGTTGTTGTTGTTGTTTGTCTTCTCACACTAGAATACAAGCTCCAGGAAGGCAAGGTGTTTGTCTTCCTCATTTCGGTACCCCTAATCTAGGGCAGTCTCCATAGTTAAAACACAGAGTCGGTGTTTAATGCATTCTTGTTAAATGACTGAGGACAGACTTTTAATCAGGCCAAACTCAGTTTCTTTTTAACTAATGACACTTTGGACATGTTACACAGCCTCTCTAAGATCTACTTTCCTGTCTATATAATAGAATCACCTTCTTCATATGATTGTCGAGTTGACTGGACAAGAGACACATGAAAAGCACCTACTAGGTACTTAACATTCTCCTTAACAAAATATCAATAAAATTTGTGGTAAATTGACAGAATACATTTTAGTATCACTAGGGAATGTTTGATTTATCTTTTTTTTTTTTAATATAAACCAACTTACTTTTTTTTTTTTTAATTTTATTTTTTTACTTTACAATACTGTATTGGTTTTGCCATACGTTGACATGAATCCGCCACAGGTGTACATGAGTTCCCAACCCTGAACCCCCCTCCCACCACCCTCCCCATATCATCTCTCTGGGTCATCCCCGTGCACCAGCCCCAAGCATCCTGATATCCTGTATCGAACCTAGACTAGCGATCTGTTTGTAACATGATAGTATACATATTTCAATGCCATTCTCCCAAATCATCCCACCCTCTCCCTCTCCCACAGAGTCCAAAAGTCTGTTCTTTACATCTGCGTCTCTTTTGCTGTCTCGCATACAGGGTTATCGTTACCATCTTTCTAAATTCCATATATATATGTTAGTATACTGTATTGGTGTTTTTCTTTCTGGCTTTCTTCACTCCGTATAATCGGCTCCAGTTCCATCCACCTCATTAGAACTGATTCAAATGTGTTCTTTTTAATGGCTGAGTAATATTCCATTGTGTATATGTACCACAGCTTTCTTATCCATTCATCTGCTGATGGACATCTAGGTTGTTTCCATGTCCTGGCTATTATAAACAGTGCTGCAATAAACATTGGGGTACATGTGTCTCTTTCAATTCTGGTTTCCTCGGTGTGTATGCCCAGCAGTGGGATTGCTGGGTCATAAGGCAGTTCTATTTGCAATTTTTTAAGGAATATACACGCTGTTCTCCATAGTGGCTGTACTAGTTTGCATTACCACCAACAGTGTAAGAGGGTTCCCTTTTCTCCACACCTTCTCCAGCATTTATTGCTTGTAGACTTTTGGATCACAGCCATTGTGACTGGTGTGAAATGGTACCTCATTGTGGTCTTGATTTGCATTTCTCTGATAATGAGTGATGTTGAGCATCTTTTCATGTGTTTGTTAGCCATCCGTATGTCTTCTTTGGAGAAATGTCTATTTAGTTCTTTGGCCCATTTTTTGATTGGGTCATTTATTTTTCTGGAATTGAGTTACATAAGTTGCTTGTATATTTTTGAGATTAGCTGTTTGTCAGTTGTTTCATTTGCTATTATTTTCTCCCATTCCGAAGCCTGTCTTTTCACCTTGCTTATGGTTTCCTTTGTTTGCAGAAGCTTTATCTTATATATAGCTTTATCTTATATATCGCTATCGGAGAAGGCAATGGCACCCCACTCCAGTACTCTTGCCTGGAAAATCCCATGGACGGAGGAGCCTGGTGGCTGCAGTCCATGGGATCGCTAAGAGTTGGACACGACTGAGTGACTTCACTTTCACTTTTCACTTTCCTGCATTGGAGAAGGAAATGGCAACCCGCTCCAGTGTTCTTGCCTGGAAAATCCCAGGGACGGGGGAGCCTGGTGGGCTGCCGCCTATGGGGTCGCACAGAGTCAGACATGACTGAAGTGACTTAGCAGCATATATCGCTATGTGTATCTTTTTGTCTTTATATCTTCAGCATACAGTCCAGTTTCTAGCAAACACTAGTCATTCAATAAGGGTGTACTTGTTTTGCCTTCTCTCATTTCTCTCAGGTTAAAGAAAATTCAGAAAACACAGAGAAGAAACAAATCACCTATAGTCCTATTGTAGTAACATGACTATCATTACTATTTTGTTGTATTTTTTGGAATTTTTTCTATGACTATTTTTCAGTTGAAATGATCATGTGCATACATTTTTATATCAAAGGTGGGGTTTTTTGGGGTTATTTTTTGATGTAAACATTTTCCCATATAGCTATGTTGCCTTTCTAATCAGTTTTTGAGAGCTGCGTCATTTTGTCATGTAGAAGTATTATAGTTTACTTGGGCATTTTCTCATTATTGGGTTTTTAGGTAATTTCTGACTGTTCAATGAATTTTAAAAGATTTTAAAAGGAAAGAATCTACTTTTTTCTCTTTTTCTCTTCTCTAAAGTAAAGCGTGTCTGACCCTTTGGGGAGAAAAGGGAACTGAATTTCTTTACTGTTCATTTGCAAGAGAGCACTTCTGAATAATTCATGGGTACATAAACATGGAAAAGATATACATCATCTAGCTGATTATTAACATAATACAGCCAAATGACGCCTTATCCTAAAAAGTCATTTAATTGCAGCTGTGAAATGAGACTTTGAACATTTTAGAAAGAAGTCATATTTGAGATGTAAATAAATACATTTCAAAATTATTTTAAGGCATTGTTTAATGCAAATTCCTTGCTGTAAATGGTGGTTACTGTTCTTTTTCCCCATAAAAATGGAAAATCAGTCACCAAGTTAGTGACCAATCAGGAGAATAATGTACTAAACTTCTAAAATATCTATAAATAAAAGGTAACAAAAAATCACCTAGATTTATTTATGTAAATGTTAGTAGCTTTTTTTTCTTACTTTTTATAAGGTCCATGAAAAATGATTCAAATAGTAATATTAAAAAAAAAACTATATGCTAATCACTCCAATCACTGATAATGTTTGATTATATCATTTAAGAAGGAATACTTCTTACATTAAAAATGGAAGCCATAAAGAAAGATGAAAAGATAACTATAAAAATATTTATTTTATACAAAGCCAAGTAAAGTGAAAAGAAAATGGAAGGATGGAACACTGCTAGCAGTCTCTTGAAATATTATTGAATATATGCATGATTCAAAAGCTATGAGCATCTGAGTTCATCTTCAGTCCCATCTCTCTTAGCCCCTCTTCCAATCTATGTTCAACTGCACTCTAGACATAATTGTGTACTGGTTGTATAGATGTATGCTGAATTTGCTTTTGAAATTCTCCTATATTCAAACCCATTTCCTGGATTCAGCGTCTTCCTAAACCAAGTGTCTTATTGGTTTATTCCCTTATTCTCATTAAAATACATTCTCCAGTTGTCTCCTAAAAAGACAAATGTTTTGAATACATATATATATATATATCTGAAAATACTTTTATTCTACCTACTTGATTTATCCTATTTGATTAATCTCTTAAGAGTATGGGCACAGACTCTTAAAATTTTGAAGGTATTGTTCCAATATTTTTTAGCAGCAATTCTTCAGTTCACTTCAGTTTAGTCACTCAGTCTGACTTTTTGCAACCCCATGGACTGCAGCATGCCAGGCTTCCCTGTCCATCGCCAACTTCCAGAGCTAACTCAAACTCATGTCCATTGAGTCAGCGATGCCATCCAAACATTTCATCCCCTGTCATCCCCTTCTCCTCCCGCCTTCAATCTTCCCCAACATCAGGGAGTTTTCAAATTAGTCAGTTTCTCTCATCAGGTGGCCAAAGTATTGAGTTTCAGCATCAGTCTTTCCAATGACTATTCAGGACTGATTTCCTTTAGGATGGACTAGCTGGATCTACTTGCAGTCCAAGGGACTCTCAAGAGTCTTCTCCAATACCACAGTTCAAAACATCAATTCTTCAGTGCTCAGCTTCCTTTATAGTCCAACTCTCACATCCATACATGACTACTGGAAAAACCATAGCTTTGACTAGACGGACCTTTCTTGGCAAAGTAATGTCTCTACTTTTTAATATGCTGTCTACGTTGGTCACAGCTTTTCTTCCAAGGGATAAGCATCTTTTAATTTCATGGCTGTAGTCACTGTCTGCAGTGATTTTGGAGCCCCCCAAAATAAAATCGACCACTGTTTCCACTGTTTCCCCATCTATTTGCCATGAAGTGATGGGACCAAATGCCATGATATTAGTTTTCTAAATGTTGAGTTTTAGACCAACTTTTTCACTCTCCTCTTCCACTTTCATCAAGAGGCTCTTCAGTTCTTCTTCACTTTCTGCCATAAGAGTGGTGTCATCTGCATATCTGAGGTTATTGACATTTCTCCCAGCAATCTTGATTCCAGTTGTGTTTCAATCAGCCCAAAATTTCTCATGATGTACTCTTCATATAAGTTAAATAAGCAGGGTGACAATATACAGCCTTGATATACTCCTTTCCTGATTTGGAACCAGTTTGTTTTTCTAAGTCCAGTTCTAACTGTTGCTTCTTGATCTGCATACAGGTTTCTCAGGAGGCAGGTCAGGTGGTCTGGCATTCCCATCTCTCTCAGAATTTTCCACAGTTTGTTGTGATCCACATAGTCAAAGGCTTTGGCATAGCAGAAATAGATGTTTTTCTGGAACTCTCTTGCTTTTTCCATGATCCAGAGAATGTTGGCAATTTGATCTCTGGTTCCTCAGCCTTTTCTAAAACCAGCTTGAACATCTGGAAGTTCACAGTTCATGTACTGTTGAAGCCTGGCTTGGATAATTTTGAGCATTACTTTGCTAGTGTTGTGAGATGAATGCAATTGTACGGTAGTTTGAGCATTCTTTGACATTGTCTTTCTCTGGGATTGGAATGAAAACTGACCTCTTCCAGTCCTGTGGCCACTGCTGAGTTTTCCAAATTTGCTGGCATATTGAGTGCAGCACTTTCACAGCATCATCTTTTAGGATTTGAAATAGCTCAACCTCCACTAGCTTTGTTTGTAGTGATGCTTCCTAAGGCCCTCTTGACTTTGCATTCCAGATTGTCTGGCTCTAGGTGAGTGATCACACCAAGTTCAGGGTATACTTATAGTAATCAGGTATAATCTAGGGTAGTTGGTTATAATCATGGTTATCTGGGTCATGATGATCTTTTTTGTACAGTTCTTCTATGTATTCTTGCCACCTCTTCTTAATCTCTTCTGCTTCTGTTAGGCCCATACAATTTCTGTCCTTTATTGTGCCCATCTTTGCATGAAATGTTTCCTTGGTATCTCTAATTTTCTTGAAGAAATCTCTAGTCTTTCCCATTCTGTTGTTCTCCTCTATTTCTTTGCATTGATCACTGAGGAAGGCTTTCTTATCTCTCCTTGCTATTCTTTGGAACTCTGCATTCAAATGGGTATATCTTTCCTTTCCTCCTTTGCCTTTCGCATCTTTTCTTTTCTCAGCTATTTTTAAGGCCTCCTCAGACAGCCATTTTGCCTTTCTGCATTTCATTTTCTTGGGGATGGTCTTGATCCCTGCCTTCCATACAATGTCATGAATCTCCGTCCATAGTTCTTTGGGCACTCTATCAGATCTAATCCCTTGAATCTATTTGTCACTTCCACCATATAATCGTAAGGGATTTGATTTAGGTCATACCTGAATGGATACTTCAAATCTTTACTTAGATTTGAAAAATCAATGCCATTTAGTATTAAGAATGGGGGTAAGGGACTGGAGAGACTATATCTGTGTGTCAGATATCTGAGATTAGAGTACAGATGAGACATGGTGCTGAGAGTCTCACTGTTCAGTAAATGGATCAATATTTCCTGTTTCAGTCCTTGCCTTGGCGCTTCACTCTACTCTGCTTAACGTCACTGACTTCAAGTCTCCTCTGGTTTGAATCCAGAGAATAAATCTACTGCTCCTGAAACATAGGTGGCCAGGGTCCAACCACTTACCCGTCCCCTTTTATCTTTATGTATCCCTCTCCCTCATCTTCTACATGTGGCACTCCAAGGGCTGAGCTCCAGAGGGTGTTCAGGGTATGCTTCCAGTAATCGGGTATAATCTAGGGTAGTTGGCATACTTCTAGTCTAGTCAGTCCTACCTCCTCATTTCTTTCTGTCCTCCAAAAATTTTTCATCCACGCCTATAGCCTCTCTGCACTCTCTGCTCTTGTGAAAGAAAAATTTAATTTTATTCTTTTTTTTTTTTTTGCCTTTTTCTAAGAAGTGTTGAAGAGAGAGAGCATTTTTACTCTTCAAGTGGTGGCACGCACCACTGAGGCCTCCCTGACTGCTCTGGTCCACTGTCCGTTTCTTTCTCATGTCCCAGAGTTCTGGGAACAGATCACTAGTAGCTACTTTCTATTCCCTATTGATCTCTTCAACTGAAAATACTACTCCTATATTCTATATCATACGTTAGAACACTTGATCACTTTCCATCTTTGTCTGCCTTTACTTCATGCATCAGTAGATGACTCATTGCAAGGACAAAGACTAACATTTTTATGCAGCCCCACAATGCCTAAAATAGGAGATCTCAGACT
The DNA here is from genome assembly GCF_023091745.1 of Budorcas taxicolor. NCBI lineage: Eukaryota > Metazoa > Chordata > Mammalia > Artiodactyla > Bovidae > Budorcas > Budorcas taxicolor. Next base: position 18,230,212 of record NC_068910.1, on the reverse strand, counting down.
TTACTGTGTCTAAAGATCACTGAGAGAACTTGTTTAAAATGAAAATTCCCTAAGAGAAATTGAATAGGATGTGATAATGTCCTGAGAACTCTCCATTTAACAGCACACCAATGTGATTCTGACTCAGGTAGTTTTGAACCATAGTAGAGAAATTATTGTCTAAGGACACTTCGAAGCACCTTTTCAATAAAAAATGAATTGATTACATTGCTAGATTTTTTTTTAATTCTTCCCCATTTTATTTTTAAAAGGTTAGAATTCTGATTTCCCTTAATATACTATTGTGAATCAGATGTTCACGAATTTGTCTGTTCTTTAGATTTGTTATAATTTTATTTCCCTTTAATACTTCTTAGGATTATAAATTTCATAAGTTTACAGCCATTCATACAAATTATAGTTCTACATTGTTGTGTTTCCCTTAATTTCTTACAAGATTCACAGGTGCTCTAGTTATTAAATCCCTGGATTTTACAAACATATTAGTCAGCTCAGGCTGCCATGACAAAGAATCATAGGTTAGCTGACTTAAACAATAGAAATTTACTTTCTCACAGTTCTGGAAGCTAGAAGATCAAAGTCAGAAGATAAGTATTGTTGGGTTCTGATGAACACCCTCTTCCAAGCTCACAGACTTCTGAAAGAGTTAACTTAGGCATGTTGCTAGGGAGACCAAGGCCCTTTAAGGATGAGATGAACATTCTTCCTTTTTCACATTCTTTTACCTTAGACAAGTAGACCTTGTGGGCAGCAGTATCTTTTGCTCAAGGACATGCTTTTTTAAGCTCGGAATGTATGTTATGGGAGGTCTGGGTAAAACTTCCACAGCCTTGAGCTCTGGTTTCTTCCACAGCCTTGAGCTCTGGGTTAACCTGTTCCTTCGGGCTACTCTTGTGCTGATGTCATCCCAGGATTATGTTATGGGATAGGGCCTGGGAAATATTTTCACATCCTTGAGGCATTTTTTTCTATTCTCAGCAGCTAACAAAAGTATACAATGCTCTTCTTAAACTAGCAAGGCTGGTAACCTTTCTACCCTCTTCTGATGTCTATGTCAGAAGCTTTTTTTTTCTGTTACTATCACTTTAATAAAATTTCTAGTACACAAAGCTATAAGTGACTGAGACTGTCTTTGGTCCCAGAGTTAAATCTTCTCCTTCGGAGACCACAAATCCAGCATTCACCAAACACCATATAAGCTTTATCTATCATCTTTCATCTATCATCTCACCTGGGATCCCAAGACAAGGTGTAAGCTATCATCTTGGGGGCTAAGCTCAAGCTATTGCTTCTTCATCTTACTGCCTTCTCACTGTGTGCTCGTATTAACTTTTCTTAGTATGTGCATGTGGAGTGAGGTAGAGAAAGTTCTCTTCTTTTTAGCCACCAATCCTGTCTCGTTAGGACCCTATCCTTACGACCTCAATTTACCTAAAAGCCTGAGCTCCAAATACAGTCACATTGGAGATTAGGGCTTCAACAAATCAACTGGGGAAGGGGGGACCGACTGAGTCCAGAGCAGCAAACCACACACAATACTTAGGTACAGCTATAGCGACATCTAAACATGTACACCCAGGACTTGCCACAGGACTCTGAATGTGACAAGCACTCAAGAAGCATCTGTTTGATGAGTAAGCACAGCTATACAACAGCTAACGAGAAAAGATTATCTGATATGCTCTCCTTTACACAAAGTCAACGTGTCAAAATGTTGTAATATGCATATTGATATACTTGATTACACAAAAGAATTCACTAGGACTTCCTAAAGGCATAAGCATTTTTTAAAAATCCATTTATTTCTGTTTTTTTTCCCTAAAAAGTAAATTGAGGTATATGTATAAAATGGATAATAAATTCAGTTAGTTACCAAAAGGAACAAGTGATCAGATTCAGAATATGGATGGTTCATCTTCAAAGACTACATGAAAACTATGTTTGTCAATAGTCTGAGAGGTAGAGATTCAAGCTTTGGAAATTAAATGCATCCACATTTCACTGGCCGAAAGGAAGTCCATGACCACATCTGACTTTAAGGGTAGAGAGAGTATAATTCCCCCATGTATAAGAAGTGAACTGGACATTGAATTTGTTGGTGGTGGTGTTGTTCTTGTTTAGTCACTAAGTCGTGTCTGACTCTGTGACCCCACGGACTATAGGACTGTAGCCTGCCAGGCTCCTCTGTCTGTGGAATTTTCCAGGCAAGAATACTGGAGGGGGTTGCCATTTCCTCCTCCAGGGAATCTTTCTGACCCAGGGGTCGAACCCATGTTTCCCACACTGGCAGGAGGATTCTTTACCACTGAGCCACCTGGGAAAGAGTATATGCTTTCAACTTTTTTTTTTTTTTTTTCCTGGGCTGTTCTGCCTGGCTTGCAGGTTAATGAATAGTAAGTACTAAAGCCAGCCATAGTGACTATAGGATCTTTTCCCAGGCAAAATTGCATGTATTCTGCAAGGTATTTCCTGAAACATTTTATTTTTGCTAGTTTAAGAGTTAGCTTCAATTCCTGATCACCACATAGAAAATGAAAGCCAGAGATGGATTTGAGTTTTACAGCTGCTGATAGATGTGCAGCAATTTCTTTCCTACACCTCTCTTTGGCATCTGAGTGGATCTGAAGAGACAATTTTGGTCTTTGAGGCTTCAGAATTGATTGAAAGTGAAATAATTAAGGTCTGTTGCTTTGCCCGAAAAAGCCAGAACCTGAAAGGTGCCCTCAGGGGAAGAGTAGCATTTAAGCACAGTATGCTCTAGAGAAGAGAAACGCTGGCTCTTAACAAATCTGCTGAATGCCTCCCTCAACAGTTTCTTGGCCTCGTCTCCTCAGAGAGCAGAACAGCGAGTTCAGTGAGCAGAGACAGAAACCTAAGCCCTGCCATCTGGAGTGCCTCTGGCAGGAAAGGGTGTTCCTCAGGACAGCATTCTCCGGGCTCACAGAGCAGGGAAAACCTGTCTTAGAAGGAAAGGTCAAGTAGGAAAAGCAACAGTCCCCTCACAGTGAGCCCCAGCTCTCAGAGGATTCTGACGTGGGAGCTATAAAACTCAAAATACCGCTTTAAGAGAGTCAAAAATTCATTGGAGTTGCCTCAGAAACAACCAATAAAACTACTAAAACTAACAGCTCTAAGAGTCTATGCAACGCTCCCTGCAGTACTGAAGCAAAGTAATTCCTAAGTGAGCAGCTTCAATTTATTGTGGGTGGAGCGCTACAGAATAAAAGAAAAGTGACCTAAAGTGCCCATTTGTGACTGTCACAAACTCTAAAGCCATTTTCTTTAGCTCAATTATGGGAAGGGCCTTGACAGTACTTTAGACAGAAGAGATTACTCATAAACTAATCTGACCAGCCAGGCTTCAGCAATACGTGAACCGTGAACTTCCAGATGTTCAAGCTGGTTTTAGAAAAGGCTGAGGAATCAGAGATCAAATTGCCAACATCCGCTGGATCATCGAAAAAGCAAGAGAGTTCCAGAAAAAACATCTATTTCTGCTTTATTGATTATGCCAAAGCCTTTGTGTGGATCACAATAAACTGTGGAAAATTCTGAAAGAGATGGGAATACCAGATCACCTGACCTGCCCCTTGAGAAACCTATATGCAGGTCAGGAAGCAACAGTTAGAACTGGACATGGAACAACAGACTGGTTCCAAAGAGGAAAAGGAGTACATCAAGGCTGTATATTGTCACCCTGCTTATTTAACTTCCATGCAGAGTACATCACGAGAAACGCTGGGCTGGAAGAAGCACAAGCTGGAATCAAGATTGCCGGGAGAAATATCAATGACCTCAGATATGCAGATGACACCACCCTTATGGCAGAAAGTGAAGAGGAGCTAAAAAGCCTCTTGATGAAAGTAAAAGAGGAGAGTGAAAAAGTTGGCTTAAAGCCCAACATTCAGAAAACAAAGATCATGGCATCTGGTCTCATCACTTCATGGGAAATAGATGGAGAAACAGTGGAAACAGTGTCAGACTTTATTTTGGGGGGCTCCAAAATCACTTCAGATGGTGACTGTAGCCATGAAATTAAAAGACGCTTACTCCTTGGAAGAAAAGTTATGACCAACCTAAATAGCATATTGAAAAGCAGAGACATTACTTTGCCAACAAAGGTCCATCTAGTCAAGGCTATGGTTTTTCCAGTGGTCATGTATGGATGTGAGAGTTGGACTGTGAAGAAGGCTGAGCACCGAAGAACTGATGCATTTGAACTGTGGTGTTGGAGAAGACTCTTGAGAGTTCCTTGGACTGCAAGGAGATCCAACCAGTCCATTCTGAAGGAGATCAACCCTGGGATTTCTTTGGAAGGAATGATGCTAAAGCTGAAATTCCAGTACTTTGGCCACCTCATGAGAAGAGTTGACTGATTGGAAAAGACTCTGATGCTGGGAGGGACTGGAGGCAGGAGGAGAAGGGGATGACAGAGGATGAGACGGCTGGATGGCATCACGGACTAGATGGATGTGAGTCTGAGTGAACTCCGGGAGTTGGTGATGGACAGGGAGGCCTGGCGTGCTGCGATTCATGGGGTCGCAAAGAGTCGGACACAACTGAGTGGCTGAACTGAACTGAACTAACTGTGTATGAACAATATGGACTCCTGTTTGCAACGTAGGTTTGGGGAGTATCTAACTACCCTGCACCCTCTCTAACCAATTACCACTGAAGCAGTCTGTTGAATTAACCAACTATTCACAGTGTTATTGTGAAATATCTCAGCTAATACTATGGTATATTAAATCCTTACATCTGGTATAGTATTTTTAGACATCCATGTACTTTTTCAGATCTCACTATTTGAATTGTATATTTACCAGGCATTAAATGTATTTGTCCTCAGACTTGCTAATATTTGTTGTACCTGTTGTTTTAATTATATTTAACAATATATCCTGTAGACTAATGAAATGTAAATGTGAGAAGAAAGAGTTGTTTCTTTTATAAAAAACTGGTCTGAATCCCTTGGAAAGATTCAAATAAAAGTGAATTGTAGGAGAGAAATGTAAAATATTAAAGGAAAAAAATACATTTAGTGTAATTTTACCTCATTGTTTTAGAAATGACTTTACTTAGTTTTACAATAACTGAAAATGGACATCCTTATAATTATGGTGGATTTATGCAAGATAGATTCAGAATTCCAATTGACTATACCTTGCCTAAAGAGAAAGAATTAGTCCTACTTTATAAGATTTTGTTTTCTCATTCGTAAGCTATTTTTTAAATTATTCATACAAATTTACCCATAAATTCTTAATATACACAAAATATTATTTTTGGTTTTCATTTTTTCTTAATTTTTATTAGAAAAGTGTTCAAATCTATAGGAAAAAATACATCCACAGAACTATAAACACCTCTATACTTTCACCAAGTTTCACCAGCTTTACTATTTTCCCACATTCTTTATCTATCTCCACATATATACAGAGTGCTTCAGTCCATGGGATCACAAAGAGTCGGCAACTGAGTGACCCAACTGAACTGACACACATATACACACGTATGTGTATGTTTTATGAACCATTTGAAAGTAAGTTCCCGATACTGAAGCACTTCACCCCTAGATACTCCAGCCAGCATTCCTAAGAGTACAGACATTCTCCTACATGAACAAAGCACTAATATCATATTGATAATAATCAATAATATCATCTAATATACCATCCTTACTTAAATATTCCAGAAGCTTCTTAAATGTTTTCTATAGTTCTTTTTGTCACATCCAAAAGCCAAGTCAAGTTTTACACATTGCATTTGCTTGTAATGTCTCTTTAATCTCTTAATTTAGAGCAGCTTTAAAAAAATTTTTTTTCTATGACATTCTTTTTTTTTTTTTTAATGAAGAGTCCACAATAGTTGTCCTAATGCCTATCTCATATATGGAGATGTCAGATTATTTTCTCAGTACTAGATTCAAATTCAAACTTTTTCCCCAAGAATACTAAGTGCATAAATGATATGCGCTTCTTATTGCTTGATATCAAGTCACAATATTATTGTCACTGGTAGCAGTACCTGCACTGCTGCTGCAGTAATAATTTGATCACTTGCTAAAGGCATGCTTTTTTCTTTTTGTAATAAGAAGTTAATCTGTGAGAAGATATCACACTATCACATGAATATTCCATTCCCCAGCAACCTTTGATCCAATAGTTATAGCATTTATTAATGATCTTTGCCTAACAAGTATTACAAAGTTTCAAAAGAAGAATCTCCTATTCTCCTTTTATTAGTTTGTATTTCCTCCCCGCACTCCAAAAAAGGAGTTTCTCTCCATTTTCCCTTTCTCTATATTTATCTTTTTTTAAGTACATCATGTTTCCCAGGTGGCTCAGTGCTAAAGAACCTGCGTGCCAATCCAGGAAATGCTAGTTTGATCCCTGGGTTGGGAAGATCCCCTGGAGAAGGAAATGGCGACCGACTCCAGTATTCTTGCCTGCTGAATCCCATGGACAGAGGAGCCTGGTGGGCTACAGCCCATTAGGTCATAAAGAGTCAGACATAACTGGGTGACTGACACAACAGCAACAAGTACATCATGGACTCAGAAATCTCTTGTATTTAATGTGTAAGCCATTACTTACATCTCTCATTTCTGCTGCCCAAAGTATTCCAAATTCTGACAATGTAAGAGCTTTTCTATAAGCTTCTATTTCTTTTTGAAATATCACCATTAGTCTTTGAATACTTTCTTGCTTTTCAGCACTAGACATTTTGTCCTTTCCCTGAACCAGACCTGGAATCAGCCATTTGTTGAGTAGAGGATGATATTTAGAAAACATGGCATTTGATGTGTTTACTGTTATTATGGTATCTTTCTTCTAGTCTATAATAATTCCTTAATATTATTAAAAATACACACAATGTTCAAATCTCTAGAAGTGTCAAATTTCTGCATGTTTGTGTCTTTTTCTTTCTGTCCCTCTTTTCCTCACCACTTTTCTTTATGTTCTTATGCTACAATCAGAATCCAAATAAGATCAATATGTTGTAATTGGTTATGTGCCTTCTCTTATCTCTTTCTTTCTTTTCAATTTATTTGCTCAAGAAGTGTTGTCTATTCCCCTGTGGATTATCCCACAGTATGATTTTGCTGATTACATCCCCAAGGTATAATTCAGCATGTTCCTCTCCTTCTAGGATTTCCTCTGAATTGGACACTAAATCTAGGGATTTTTTTTTATTTCTTGGCAAGGGTATCTCATAAGTGACATAATTTACTTCCAGTAGGAGGTGTGTAACACCTAGTTGATTCTCGATATGGGATGTCAAGAACCAATGAAGATCATTATTGAGATCCATTAACTTATTAGGATTGCAAAAGAGTGATACACTACTTGTTCCATCTTCATATATTAACTGAAATACTCATAAATACACATTTCCCATCACAAAATATCTGGTTACCAAGGAATATATTTTGAATAAGAATATCTGTTTGATACCTTCCATTGAGCAGCGATCTTTTTTCCAGAACAATGAGTTGATAACCTAGATAACCCAAAAGTGACCAATGATTTATTTGCTATCACACATTCATGGATTTAAACCAGTTTGACGTGTTTCAGATCACTGCAATTCTTTTCATAATTATGTTGACAGTGTTACATGTTTCATCCAAAAAGAGTCTATTCAAGATGGTTCCTTCATCCTTTTGATACAACACTAGTTGTCTTTGATAATTACTTTACTTTCTGATATAACAAGATATTTCAGGCTTACCTTGTACATTTTCTACCCAAGATTGTGAAATCTGCATTTCTTCATCAAGGTCTGGTTTCTTTAAATTTAAATTGAGATACAGAGACCACAATCAGTACCTAAAGGTATTCAATGACTTGGGATCATCATTGTTTTGCAGAGCACTTTAGTGGAAAGGGCTAGGAAACAGTTTGTTTTTTTTTTAATGATATAATAAAGCATGTGTTTTCACTGATGTTTCCAATTCAAATCCAGAACTACAGGACTTTTTTAAACTTTATCAAGATACTTCATAAGTAACTGTAACTTTTATTAATTTTGTAAGATACTTCATCTTAGTATCTGTATTTTCTTTCTCCTGTGTAAAATATTCCAGCTGTCAATATCCAGTTATTATATTTTATCCCACAACACATACTCACCAGTCTCAAAATAGCACCTGCATTACCACCAACAATATGATTACCAAAACCAGTTTAATATTATTTTGTCTTTTTTTGTTTTTTCCTTTGGTCCTTTGTATATAATCCACTGGAGATATACAATCAACTTTGGTTTAGTTAACTATAACACAAATTTAATAGACATAACATCCTTCTTTGTGATTGTGCTACCAGTCTCAAATGGTAAAGAATCTGCCTGCAATGCAGGAGATCTGGGTTCGATCCCTGGTCAGGAAGATCCCCTGGTGGAGGAAATGGCAACCCACTCCAGTATTCTTGCCTGGGAAACGCCATGGACAGAGGAGCCTGGCAGGCTACAGTCCATGGGGTTGCAAAGAGTCAGACACAACTGAGTGACTAACACTTTCACGAATTTCATACATTTAGATTAATTTATTTTATGTTGGTTTTGTTTTTAGTATTATTTTTAATTTTATTTTGTTTATAATGATATAAAATACTTACACTGTTACAAAGTCAAATCTATAAATCAAATTATGTTCACAGAAATGTAGCTTCTGTCTCCTTCATACCATGTTCTTTCCCAAAGAATAATCAGTATTTTTGTCTGTTTATTTAACTTTCCATTAAATATATACACTTCCCTGGTGGCTCAGATGGCAAAGAATCCACTTGTACTACAGGAGATCCAGATTCCATCCCTGGGTTAAGAAGATCCCCCTGGAGAAGAGAATGGCTACCCAATCCAGTATTCTTGCCTGGAGAATCCCATGGACAGAGGAGCCTGGTGGGCTACAGTTCTTGGGGTTGCAAAGAGATGGACACAACTGAGTGACTAAGACACACACACACACACACACACTCAAATACATGTGTTTTCTCTACTTTCTCCCCTTAAAAATGCAGTAACATAAATGCACACTTTCTCCACCTCATTTTTTCTTTTCCACTGATACTACATATACTAGAGATCCTCTATAGAAGATATTCCTCATTTTCTTCTACAGCTGCATGATAATTTATTCTGTAGCATCCACAGTGTCCTGTTGATGAACAGGGAAAAGTTTAGAAATTTCCAGACTTGTGCTATCACAAAAAAATGCTGAAATGAAGAGCTTTTCACTTGGGTTTTTTGCAGTTTTGTTGCTACTTTACTGCATTTTGCTACTGTATCTTCTAGAGCTCTAGAAATTAGAACACTAGCTCAAAGGTTATGCACGTATAATTTTGCTGTGTCTGTGTAGTCCCTCAGTCATGTCTGACACTTTGTGAACCCATGAACTGTAGCCCGCCAGGCTCCTCTGTCCATGGGGATTCTCCAGGCAAGAATACTGGAGTGGGTTTCCATTCCTTTCTTGAGGGGATCAATCAGACCCAGGGATCGAACCTAGGTCTCCCGCATTGCAGGCAGGTTCTTTGCCATCTGGGCCACCGTAATTTTGCTAGATGTTGACAAATTCCCCTCCAAATTATTGTATTATTTTGATTCCTACCAGCAATATATAAGAATATCCACTTTTCCCATAGTGTCATCAATAATGTAGGTTATCAAACTTTTGAATTTTTGCCAATATGATAGGTAAAAATTAGTTTTCACAGTATGTTAATTTGCATTTCTCTTCTTATAAATGAAATGGAGCATTGTTTTACTGTTAAGAACAATTTCATGAGCTATTTAATTTGCTAACCATTTTTTTCTATAGAGTGGTTGACTTTTTTCATCTCCATTTTAGAGGTTCTTTATACTTGGTCTGTGATAAAATTTGCAATTTTTTTCAATTTTTCTTTTGTGTTTCTATGTTTGGTAAAGATATTTCTTTTGTTTGTTTTTGCTAAGTTCTTTCTTTTTACCATGCTAACCACTCTTTTCCCTTCTGGATTTCATGAACTTTCCACTCATGTTTGCTCCTACTACTCACATGATTTTTTTTTTACCATTTAAATCTCTCATGTATTTGAAATCTATCTTAATATTCATTATGAGGAATATATCCAATTTTATATATTTCACCATGGCTGTTTAGTTTATTCCAATACCACTTATTAAAAGTTCATAATTTCCCATAGATTTGGTATGCTGCCTTTATAGTATACATAACAACATATAGTGTTGCCATTCACAATGACGTCCATGGGTTTTCCATCTTGTTCCATTAGTCTGGCCATCTGTCCAGGCATCATGATCACTCTGTTTTAGAAAAGCTTTTTTTTTTAATATGTAGTTGGTCTATCCTACTCCCATTGCTCTACTTTCCCAGTGACTTCCTACATATATGATTCCTTTAAATGAAATTTATAATCTGTTTTTCTATTTCCAAGAAAAATAATCTGATAGTCGTTGGGGGGTGCTGTGTTAAACTTATAAATTAACTTAGGGAAAGAAAATTGACCTCTGTATGATGTTTCCTCTGTCTATTCAAGTTTACATTATGACGTTCCATACTTTCAAACTAATTTTTGCATATTTCTAGACCATTTTATGGGAGAAGGCAATGGCACCCCACTCCAGTACTCTTGCCTGGAAAATCCCATGGACGGAGGAGCCTGGTGGGCTGCAGTCCATGGAGTCGCTAAGAGTCGGACACGACTGAGCGACTTCACTTTCACTTTTCACTTTCATGCATTGGAGAAGGAAATGGCAACCCACTCCATTGTTCTTGCCTGGAGAACTCCAGGTATTGGGGAGCCTGGTGGGCTGCCGTCTATGGGGTCGCACAGAGTCAGACACGACTGAAGCGACTTAGCAGCAGACCATTTTATAGTTTTCTTCATTAAGTGTATTAGTCATTCAATTGTGTCCGACTCTTTGTGACCCCATGGACTGTAGCCCACCAGGCTCCTTTGTCCGTGGAATTCTCCAAGCAAGAACACTGGAGTGGATGGCCATTCCCTTCTCCATTTCTTCATTATATGTTTTGGATATTTCTTTTTAAATTTGTTCCTATTTCTTTTAATTTGGGTATAATAAACTGAGTCTTCTTTTCCATTACATCTCCTACACAATTTCTTTCTCTATATAATAAAGCTATTGTTTTGAATGTTGATTTATAATCTACTACTTTACTCAACCATTTTATTCCTTGTATTAGCTTTCCACTGATGCATAGGGCTTTTTGGATAAATAAGAATATCGTCTGAAAATAGAGATCATTTTTCTTTTTTTCAAATTCTTATGCTTCTAACTGCTTTCTCCTATCTAAGTGCTGCCACCTTCAGAGGCCTCAGAGCTGTGTCCTAGGACACAACTTACGTAAGTGATTTGGTTAATATCACAACACAATGTAAATAAATAGTGTGTTTATAGTTGCCTTGTTTACTATAAATATGTCCCAAATACTCTTCTTTTTTTTTTATTTTTATTTTTACTTTATTTTACTTTACAATACTGTATTGCTTTTGCCATACATTGACATGAATCCCCCTCCCACCTCTCTCCCCATAACATCTCTCTGAGTCATCCCCATGCACCAGCCCCAAGCATGCTGTACCCTGCATTGGACATAGACTGGCGATTCGTTTCTTACGTGATAGTATACATGTTTCAATGCCATTCTCCCAAATCATCCCACCCTCTCCCTCTCCCTCTGAGTCCAAATACTGTCTTCTTATCTATAGGAACATTATTCTGCTCTCTTTACTAGAGATTATTTCTTCTAATAACTATAATCCCTTTTTTGGTACTCATATTTAGGTGAAATGAGTTTTTCTATACTTAGTAAAGAGGGTGGGTCGGAATAATAATACATAGTTGGAAAGTAAAATTTAGAAGAAGTGACACTAATAAAGCAACAAAAAATATAAAATATGTAGTGATAAAATTAACAAAATATGTGCAAGGCCTACACATAGAAAACTACAAACACTGCAGTAGGAAATTACAGAATGCTTGAGTAAATGGAGAGAGATAGTACATTCATGGATTAAGAGACTCAATGTTAATAAGCTACCAATTCTTCCCTAACTGAAAATTCAAAAATGTATGGAGATAAACTAACACACTTATAAATAAACACATGGGTCAAAGAAAAAATCTTAAGAAAAACTTAAAAGTATTTTTTAACTAAATGAAAATGAAAACACAACTCATTACAGTTTGTGGGATACGGTGAAAGCAGTACTTAGAAGGAAATTTATATGAATCCATATAATAGAAAAGAATAAAAGTGTAAATTAATAATCTAAGTTTCCGCATTAGAAACCTCTAAAAAAAGAAGACTACACTAAATCAAGCAGGAGAAAAGAAATGCTAACAGAGTAGAAATAGATTTAATTGAAAACAGGAAATCAATAAAGAGCTGTGAAATCAAAACCTGTTTCTCGGGGCTTCTCTGGTGGCTCAATGGTAAAGAATCCACCTGCCAATGAAGGAGACGTGGCTTTGAACCTGGTCTAGGATGACCTCACATGCTGTGGAGCAACGAAGTCCATGTGCCACAGCTACAGAGCCTGTGCTCTAGAGCCCGGGGACTGCAGCTCCTGAGCCCACATGCCACAGCTACGGAAGCCCGAGTGCCCTCGAGCTTGTGCTTCACAACAAGAGCAGCCACTGCAGTGAGAAGCCAGCACTCTGCCACTAGAGAGTAGTCCCCCTCTCCAAACTAAAGAAAGTCCACATGGCAGCAAAGATCCACAGCAGCCTAAAAAAATAAAAAGTAGATAAATAAATTTTTTAAAACCTGCTTTTTTGAAAAGATCAGTAAAATTGATAAGCTTCTAGACAAAGAGGACACAAATTACCAATGTCAGAAATGAGCAAAACCCATGGACATTAATGGATAATAAAGGAATATGCTGAACAGCTAACTGTATTCTCACAGATCTGACAACCTAGATGAAATGGACCAATTCCTTGAAGACCAAAACTCAAACAAGAATAAATAGACAATGTGAATAGGCCTATATTTATTAAAGATATTTAATCAATAATTAATTTTTTAAAACAGAAATCACCAGGCCAAGATGGCCTCACTGGTGATATCTACCAAACAATGATGGAAGAAATCAGATCAACTTTTTAAAAATCTTTTTCAGAGGATAGAAGCAGAGAGGAAGTGGCACAATAGGAACTCTTACTCATTGCTGGTGGGAATGCAAATGGTACAGTCACTTTGGAAGGTAGTTTGGTGATGTCTCACAAACTAAATATACTCTTACCATGTGTGTGTGTTGGTTGCTCAGTTGTGTCTGCCTCTTTGAGACCCCTTGGACTGTAGCCTCCCAGGCTCCTTTGTCCATAGAATTCTCCAGGCAAGAATACTGCAGTGAGTTGCCATTTCCTTCTTCAAGGGATCTTCCTAACCCAGGGATTGAACCCGAGTCTCCTGCATTGCAGGCAGAGTCTTTACCATCTGAGCCACCAGACCAGGTACTCTCAATATACTCATATCATACAATTGAGTATTCACATTCTTTGGTATTTACCCAAAGGAGTTGAAAACTTATGCCCACAAAAAAACTTGCAATGGATGTTAACAGTAGCTTTACTCATGATTGTCAAAGCCTGGAGGGAACCAAGATGCCCTTCAGCAGGTGAATGAATAAACAAACTGTGGTACATCTAGATGTGATTGTGTGCTCAATAGCTTAGCGGTGTCTGACTTTTTGCAACTCCATAGACTGTTGCCCGCCAGCTCCATTGTCCATGGAATTTTCCAGGCAAGAATACTGGAGCAGGTTGCCATTTCCTACTTCAGGAGATCTTTCCAACCCAGGGACTAAACCCATATCTTTTGTGTCTCCTGCATTGGCAGGTGGATTCTTTTACTACTGAGCCACTTGGTAAGCCCCTGTATCTACATGAGAGAGCATTAGTCAATGCTAAAAAGAAATAAGCTATGAAGCCATGAAAGAAATACAGAAGAAAATTAGATGCATATAAGTAAGTGAAAAAATTCCATTTCTAAACGCTACAAATTGTATGATTCCAATCTGAAAAAGCTATATACTGTAAAATTATTGGCATTTTAGAAAAAATTAAAAATTATGGGGACACTAAAAATTCAGTCCTTGCCAGAAGCTGGGATTTAGGAAGGATGATTATGAATAGGGGGAGCACAGAGGATTTTTAGGACTGAAAAAATACTGTGTATGTAACTATAATGATGGTGCATGTCATCATACATTTGTCCAAAGCTATGGAATGTATAAACACCAAGACTGAACCCTGAGGTATACTGTGGACTCAAAGTGATTATGATGCATCAGTGTAAGTTCATCAGCTGTAACAAATGTCCCACTCTGGTGGAGGATATTGATAATACGGCAGGCTTAGCATATGTGAGGCATAGAGGATATGGGAAAGCCCACTAAATTCTGCTCAGTATTGCTATGAACCTAAAACTGCTCTTAAAAAACCAGTCTTTAAAAAATTTGTATGGAAATCCAAGGACCTCAAATAGTGAAAACTACTTTTCAAAAATCAAAGTTGGAGGATTTAAACTATTTGATTTCAAGGTTTATTATAAAGCTATAGTAATCAAGATAGTTCCAAACAGGAAAAGGAGTATGTCAAGGCTGTATATTGTCACCCTACTTATTTAATTTATATGCAGAGTACATCATGAGAAATGCTGGGTGGGAGGAAGCACAAGCTGGAATCAAGATTGCCGGGGAAAATATCAATAACCTCAGGTATGCAGATGACACCACCCTTATGGCAGAAAGTGAAAAAGAACTAAAGAGCCTCTTGATGAAAGTGAAAGAGGAGAGTGAAAAAGTTGGCTTAAAGCTCAACATTCAGAAAACTAAGATCATGGCATCCAGTCCCATCACTTCATGGCAAATGGATGGGGAAATACTTTGACGACCCGATGCGAACAGCTGACTCATTGGAAAAGACCCTGAAGCTGGGAAAGATTGAAGGCAGGAGGAGAAAGGGACGACAGAGGATGAGATGGTTGGATGGCATCACTGACTCAATGGACATGGGTTTAGGTGGACTCCGGGAGTTGGTGATAGACAGAGAGGCCTGGCGTGCTGCAGTTCATGGGGTTGCAAAGAGTCAGACACAACTGAACAACTGAACTGAATTGAACTGAATCAAGAGAGTATAGTATGATATAAAGATAAACATATAGATCAATGGAAGAGTCCACAAATTGACCCACATAAATCTGGTCAACATATTTTTGACAAAGATTACAAGACAATTCAATAGTGTAATTATAGTTCTTTCTAGGGAGATGGCAACCCACTCCAGTATTCTTGCCTGGAGAATCCCAGGGACATAGGAGCCTGGTGGGCTGCTGTCTATGGGGTCGCACAGCGTCAGACACGACTGAAGAGACGTAGCAGCAGCAGTAGCAATAAATGGAGCTAGAACTGGATCTCTGTATAGGAAAAGAAGAAAACAGAAGATGAACTTCTATCCCCACTTCTCCCCATATGCCAAAATAAATTCAAAAATGTCATAAACTGTAATTTTAAAGTTTAAACTAGGAAACTTAAATAAGAAAAAATCTTTATTTTTTTGGATCAGATGTCTGTCACAAATTAAACACAAAAATATCTCATTATAAAAAATGATAAATTGGATTTCACAAAAGGAAAAACTTCCATCCTTCAAAATATATAATGAAGAAAATGAAACTACTAGCCACAGACTAACAAAATATTCAAATAAAAAAAATCTAAATAAATATATCTGAAAAAGACCTAGTATCAAGAATTTATAAGGAATACTTTAGCATTCAATAATAATAAGACTAGCAGTCAATAAAAATAAGGTTGATTTCATTAAAGAACTCAGTGAGGCCACTACTCTATACCCCTTATGAACTGATATCTGTTATCCTGAGTCCACGGAGAAGGCAATGGCAACCCAGTGTTCTTGCCTGGAAAATCCCAGGGACGGGGGAGCCTGGTGGGCTGCCGTCTATGGGGTCACACAGAGTCAGACACGACTGAAGCGACTTAGCAGCAGCAGCAGCAGCATCCTGAGTCCAGGTGGTGCAGGGGTAAAAGAATCTGCCTACAATGCAGGAGATACAGGTTTGATCCCTTGGTTGGTAAAATCTCCTGGAGTAGGAAATGGCAACCCACTCTAGTATTCTTGCCTGGGCAATTCCACGGACAGAGAAGCCCAGCAGGCTACAGTTCATGGCGTCACAATGGGTCAGACACAACTGAGCATGCACACATGTATTCCAAGTCCAAACCTGATCCCATGACCAAAGCTTAGCAGGACTTCTGACTGCTTGACACTGGTAGAGGTAAAAGCATCCAGTTTCAGGAATATTGCTTAATTCATTTCAGTTCAACCTTTCATGCACAACGCGGAACAAATTAAAACACAGAGAGCAGGTTCTTCATCAAGTTTACAGCCCAGGTTGTAAGAACTGTTTTGAGTCTGGTTTGTTAATAACACTTGTCAACTACAAGTCTGCATGTAAGACAGCAAAGTGAAAAAAGGAAAAGGAATATATAATACAGGGGTCAACAGCTAACACAGTTGTAGAAATTTAAACACTGAAAATTAATCACAGTTGTGATAGAACTATATCGAGAGATGAATTGAAATACTCTGTTTTCCAGAAGCTAGGATGTTGGAGAGAAATTAAGAATTAAGTCAGAAATCACATCTTATAAAATGTACATTGACTCGTGGAGTTATACCAAACAGAACAATCGTATTCAATAAACTGTCACAATGAACACCAGACTCCTATATACAAGATTAGACCACAGATAAACTGATGCAAGGATAATTCTGCACGGTCTCAAGGTTTCTAAAAAATAAAATCATTGATATTCCATAAGTGAGGTCTAACCAATCTGTGCTAAAATCATCATAAATTTTATAATACCCTTTTCCTACCTCCTATTGAGACTCATCTTTGTTCTGCATAATGTGGGGTCTCCTTTGCTGCAGCAAATAATAAAACTAACTGCTGATTTCAGGTGTGTTCCTAACGGTCTCTTGCTGATATGGAAAGAAGAATGGGAAGACAGAAAGAATAAAGTATGTGGTGACAGATTCTTATCCTCCATAGTTGGAAGTGAATAGATAATGCATAAGATGGATAAACAAGAAGCAACAATAAAAGCATGCTATTTAAACATAGGGAGATAAGCATCAAAAGAGTCACCTAAGGAAACTGAAAGTGGTTGCCTTACAGAATAAGTTAGAAGACTGTCCTTTTGTTTATAATCTTGCACAACTATTTGAATCTTTAAGCTATTTGCACATATAACTTTGATGATAATGAAATTAATTTGAAAATAATAAACTAGACAGATATTTCAGGACAAAAAAAAGAATGAAAAGCCATATTCTATTGTTTATCTGAATTTATAGACTAATATTCCTACCCAATTTTAATGTATTCATCCAACAAATACCTATTAATATTTATTGAACACCACTAGATACCAGACACAATTCTAGGTAATGGGGATACACTAGAGAAAAGGAGACCAAAAAAAACCCTGCCCCAGAGCCTACTGATTTTAATTTTAATTATACATAGAGAACAGGGCAGGAAATTTCTAAAATGAATCTGAAGCATCTTGTAGTAACAGAATGTAAAAAAGTACTCCAAAAAGAATTCCAATAATGGGTGCATGACAAAGAGATATAGAAGTCAATTGAAAGAGCTCACAATGGTCAAAGATACAACAATTTTAGCAACAAAATAAAGGAATATTAGATTAGCCCAAAGTATACATTAAATACATATGAGTCCATATTGATGGAGAGCAAGAGGAAAGAAAGAACAAATTTCCCAAGAAAAAGAATTTCAAATAATTTATATAGCTACTCCACACTTTACTGTGAGCTGTGTATAGTGACTTCCTTCCCAAAGGTATATTATGGAAAGGAGGACAAAAGAATAACTTTATAGTGGAGAAACCTGACAAACACTACCTCAGCTAAGTAATCAAGGTCAACATCAATAATGATAAAGTCATGTTCATAATATTTACTTGGCAAGATGGATGAAAATGAAACTTTGCTTTTCTGGTCTTCCAACCAAAAACTCTTAACTCCAGGCTAATCATGAGGAAAAGCATCAATATATCCCAGTTGAAGGACATTCTACAAAATATACAATCAGTACTCCTCAAAACTGTCAAGGTAAACAGAAATTAAGAAAAACTGGGAAACTGTTACACTTAAGAGCAGCCTAAAGATAGATAATTAAATATAATATAATATCCTGAATGAGATTCCAGACAGAGGAGGGACATTAGATAAAAACTAATGAAACCTGAATAAAGTACGAACTTTATTACAAATAGTATATCAGTGTTAGTTTATTAATTATAACATATATGCCATACTAATGTCAGATGCTAATAATAGAGGAAACTGGAAACAGGGTACATGGACACTCTGTAGTCTGCATTTTTCTGTAAATCTAAAACTACTTTTTAAAATAAAGCTTATTTTCAGATGGCAATGACGACCCTGTATGCAAGACAGCAAAAAAGACACAGATGTGTATAACAGACTTTTGGCCTCAGAGGGAGAGGGAGAGGGTGGGATGATTTGGGAGAATGGCATTCTAACATGTATACTATCATGTAAGAATCGAATCGCCAGTCTATGTCTGACGCAGGATACAGCATGGTTGGGGCTGGTGCATGGGGATGACCCAGAGAGATGTTATGGGGAGGGAGGTGGGAGGGGGGTTCATGTTTGGGAACTCATGTAAGAATTAAAGATTTTAAAATTTAAAAAATAATAATAATAATAAATAAATAAATAAAATAAAGCTTATTTTCAAAATTTTGAACAAATGAAAAAAATATATATATAGTCAGATTGGCAGTTTAGCAATTAGGGCCTACTGTGCTCTTCAATAGAGAAGGCAATGGTACCCCACTCCAGTACTCTTGCCTGGAAAATCCCATGGACGGAGGAGCCTGGTAGGCTGCAGTCCATGGGGTCACTAAGATTCGGACACGACTGAGTGACTTCACTTTCACTTTTCACTTTCATGCATTGGAGAAGGAAATGGCAACCCATTCCAGTGTTCTTGCCTGGAGAATCCCAGGGACGGGGGAGCCTGGTGGGCTGCAGTCTATGGGGTCGCACAGAGTCAGACACGACTGAAGCTACTTAGCAGCAGCAGCAGCTGCTCTTCAAAAATAACAATTATCTACTAATTAGCTAGTTCTCTTCATCATGTGCTTTATTGAACAGACTGTCTAAAAGCCAAGATTATTAATTCCAAATTGAATATTCTAGGAAAATGTGCAAAATGGACAGTTCAGTTCAGTTCAGTCACTCAGTCGTGTCCGACTCTTTGCAACCCCATGAATCGCAGCACGCCAGGCCTCCCTGTCCATCACCAACTCCCGGAGTTCACTCAGACTCACGTCCATCGAGTCCATGATGCCATCCAGCCATCTCATCCTCTGTCGTCCCCTTCTCCTCCTGCCCCCAATCCCTCCCAGCATCAGAGTCTTTTCCAATGAGTAAACTCTCTGCATGAGGTGTCCAAAGTACTGGAGCTTCAGCTTTAGCATCATTCCTTCCAAAGAAATCCCAGGGCTGATCTCCTTCAGAATGGACTGGTTGGATCTCCTTGCAGTCCAAGGGACTCTCAAGAGTCTTCTCGAACACCACAGTTCAAACGCATCAATTCTTCAGCGCTCAGCCTTCTTCACAGTCCAACTCTCACATCCATACATGACTACTGGAAAAACCATAGTCTTGACTAGACAGACCTTAGTCGGCAAAGTAATGTCTCTGCTTTTGAATATACTATCTAGGTTGGTCATAACTTTTCCTCCAAGGAGTAAGCGTCTTTTAATTTCATGGCTGCAGTCACCATCTGCAGTGATTTTGGAGCCCCAAGAAATAAAGTCTGACACTTTTTCTACTGTTTCCCCATCTATTTCCCATGAAGTGATGGGACCAGATGCCATGATCTTCGTTTTCTGAATGTTGAGCTTGAAGCCAATTTATTCACTCTCCTCTTTCACTTTCCTCAAGAGGCTTTTTAGTTCCTCTTCACTTTCTGCCATAAGGGTGGTGTCATCTGCATATCTGAGGTTATTGATATTTCTCCTGGCAATCTTGATTCCAGCTTGTGTTTCTTCCAGTCCAGCGTTTCTCATGATGTACTCTGCATAGAAGTTAAATAAGCAGGGTGACAATATACAGCCTTGACGTACTCCTTTTCCTATCTGGAACCAGTCTGTTGTTCCATGTCCAGTTCTAATGCTTAAATATCAAAAGTACCTCTCTCTAGGGTGAAATCACAGGTGAACTTTCTGTTGCTTTCTATATTTTCCAAGTTACCTACAATGAACATGTAGTGCACATAGAATTTCAAAACAATTAGCAACAAAATAAAGGAACATTAGATTAGCCCAAAGTATACATTAAATACATATGAGTCCATATTGATAGAAGGGGAGCAAAAGGAAAGAAAGAACAAATTTCCCAAGAAAAAGAATTTCAAATAATTTATATAGCTACTCCACACTTTAAAATAATAATAAAAATAATAAAAAACAATATTATTTTATAATAATATATTATTTTTATAATAATATAATTTTATAATATTATTAACAAAATAATAATTAAAAAAGAAAGTGTGATTTTTGTAAAATTTACAGTTAATAATTTACATTCATGTGCTGCAGAAGGCATCTTAGAGGAAGAGAAAGAATATTCCATAAATACTAGATGCCAGTCACTGGGCTGGGCACCTAACATGCATTGTTTCATTTAGGTGTGTAAAATAAGAATGTCCTTGAATTGAATCACATTTGGAGAGTAATTTTATTTTTCTGAGGCCGTTGTAAGTTTAAGGCAAAAATGCTGAAGCATGCTTTTTAGAATTCCAGTCAGACATTTTTTGCTCTTACGCTAAAAGCACAATTAGTTACCCACCACCTAACATGCCATCTATTTTTTTTTCGTCACACGTTTTTATTTGATCCACTTCTGAAGAGAAGCCAATACACCATGTCCTGCTGATGTATAAATCTCTTAAACTAATTTTATGCTTCATTGTAAAATAATTGATTTGTGATTCACAGGACATTAATTAACTCATATAAGCCTTTAATAGTGAGTAAATAATTAAGTTTCAAAAACGATAGCACGTAATTGTGTTTAAAGGGACTCTTTTCCACAGTTTGGTTTTGTTTGTTTGCTTTTTGTGTCACATAAAATAAAGATGGAGAAAAATTTTAATCACACTGATCACAGAGTTAGAATTGCAAATTTCATATCTGTGTCAATATCTCTACATAGGGCTCCATTTTCTGTGAAAGCATATATTGAAATCAAAACTACAATCAATAACAAGCATATATTGTTTTTGCAAGAGAGTGCACAAAGCGGATGCTCAGTAAATTTACGTATTTGTGGATTTTTTTCTACAAAGATTTCCAACATACTTGAAAAACTGTTTTTTCTTCTAACATCTTTTTCTGGAGGTGATTGCTAAATTTCATAAAGTGACAATAACGCAATTATTGAATGCTGGCTCAGTATTTTGTTATATTAATACATAGTCTAATCTAATCCTTACAATAGTGTTATATACATGCTATTATCCCCAGTTTAAAAGGAATGTGCCTAAAGTCACATGGCAGTAGGTAGAAAAGCCATGTTTCAAACCTATGAAACAAGGAAGAACTTATTCCAAAGTCCAAAGTCTTAACCATCCTGCTGACTGCGCCTTAGCATCAGGGTCTGCCTTTAACAAGGAGTTAGATTTGGTTCCCCCCTACTTTTCAGCTCCCACTGGTTAGTTGAACTTGCCCTAGTTCTGTCCCACTGTGTCTAAACTACCCTCATCTCTTACCTAGACTTCTGCAGTAGACTCCTATCTATGAGTCTCAAGGTCTTCCTCTTTCTTTACGTCCCTTTCCTCCACCCACTCCCTCGGCCTCAATCCATTCTCCACACTGTAACCACAGTGATCTTCTCAAATTTTGTGGCCTATAAGCCACAATCTGTTTGCTACATGACTATCCACCTTCATATTGCACGATGCTACCCTTCATCCTGCACAATGCTACCCTTCATCCTGGGGGCTCTTGCCACACAGGTCTTCATCACACATGAAAATGTACCATACTCTCTCTTACCACAGGGCCATTGTATATGCTGTTCCCTCTTCCAGGATCACTCTTTGCCTAGTTAACTCCTACTTACCTTTCACATAACAACTCATAATCATGGCATTGGGAAGCCTTCCTTGGCCTCCATCTGAAGACATTACTCCTCCTATTAAAAGCACTCTGGCAATGTGCAGCTCAGTCCTTTTACATACTGCCACTACAACGATACGCTTGTTTTTGTGATTACTTGGTTAGTGTCTGTTAAAGTCCCTAGGCCCTATCTTACACTAGATAAGCCAGGTGAGGGCAAAGACAACTCTGTTTGCTCTTGCACACACAGTTTCAACATCCAACAAGTGCCAACAAATGAGCAACTATTACCACTCTCTACTACCATCATCTTCTAGGGACTACAATCCTTCTCCTATAGGAAGAATCTTCTCTGCGTCTCAATCAGGTCAAAGATGGGGGTAAAAAATAGGGCAAGGTAGGGAGAGAAATAAAACGGTAGTAGTGGCTGCAGAATACACCCCCTGGGATCCATGGACATGAATTTCAACAGCTACTTTAAATTCTAGCTGTTAGTTTCAAATGTATATCTTTAGCCTTCAACCTGTACTAGAAATTCCAACGTCTATTCCACTTGGATTTCTCTTTTTTCTTCCAGTCTTATTGAGATACAATAGACATTCAGCACACTAAGGTGTGCAGCATAATGATGTGACATGTATATCATGAAATGATTACCACAATAAGCTTAGCGAACACTGATCATCTCATATAGGCACAAAATTTTTAAAATGGAAAAAAAAACTTCCTTCTGATGAGAACTCTTGGCAACTTTCAAATATAATATACAGCAGCACTCATTACATTTCTCATGTTGTACACTACAATCCTAGGCTTACTTATCTCATAACTGGAAATTTGTACCTTTTGACCACCTTCATCTAATTCTCCCCTCCTCAACTTTGCCTCTAATCTCTCTTTCTATGAGTTTGCAGGGTTTTTGAAATATAATTGACCTATAATACTACATTAGTTCCTGATATATAGTGATTCAACATTTTAGTGTATTTCAAAATGATCACCATGATAAGTCTAGTTACCATCTGTCACCATACAAAGATACTATATAATCGTGGACTCCACACACTGTACATTCATGCCTGTGACTCCTTTATTTTGTAAGTGAGAGTGTGTACCACTTTTTCTAAAAGGCATTTCAAATTTAACATGTCCCAACTTGAGCTACTTTAACTTCTCCTACAGACTCTCCCTAGTTTTCCCCCACCACAATAAATGGCATCACTATGCATCCAAATGCTTGGGCCAAATACCTAGGAATCATGCCTGTTTCTCCTCTTTCTCATGTACCCTACATATAAATTCAAATCTACCCCCTGTTCAAAACCCTCCAATAGCTCCCCATAATACTTGGAATAAAATCCAAAATCTTTATTTCACCTTAAGGCTCTTCGTAATGTGGTCACTCATCACCTTTCTGATCTCAGTTGCTCTCTTTCTCACGAGAGTTAGCATCATTGGCTTCCTGCCTGTTCCTCAAAGATGCACATGACCATCTCAGAATCTCTGTTCATGTTTCTCTGGGCCTAAAAGTCTTTTACCGCAGATATCTGCCCAGCTCACTTCCTCCAAGGCACTATTCACATATTCCCTTATTGGGAATTCTTTCCTCATTACCATCTCTACATAACTCCCACTATTGCTCTATAGCTGTTAATCTCTTTTTCTTTCTTGGTAGAACTTATCACTACTGACATTAAATTATATAATTATTTATATGTTTATTCATTGTGACTCCACACTATATTGTAAACCCCTCAAAGGTTATCTATCCTGTCAAGTGTCCTGAAGATTAATAATTATCCTATGAATGAATGAACATAATATTCAATGTTCAACTACTTTGAATTATGTAACAGTTTGAATTTTTCATGTTGACTAGATTTTGAATATGAAATAAATGAACTATTTCATAACTAGTGTTAAAAAGGACAGCATTGCAGAATGCAATCTTTTAATGGATAGCTAAGAATGACTATAAACCTGTACAAAGCAGTTGTAAAAAAAAAAGCTTTATTGTTTCTTAATTGGTTTAAAAACTTCAGAGTCAGAAAAGTTGTTTCCTTTATTGTTTCCCTTTAGCTCGCCTCTATAAAGTCTGTCATCAACCTCTACTCACGACAGTATCTGGCAAAAATACTGTGTGTCTGTGAAAAGACTACATAACTTATAAGGAAAAGACAATGGCATTCAAGGCAGTAAAGTCATTAAGTGACTCACCCTGTGATTACTCAGTAAGTAAAGCTTAAGAGATGTGGAAAGCTCACTATTGTTTTGTTTTTTTTCCTTTATGTTATCCTAACATTAACACCAAAAATAACAAATTTCTGATTCAAGCAAAAAAGAAAAAGATTACAGGCAAATTAACACCACAGTTTCTATTTTAGATAATGGATATTTCACCCTAAAATTTCCAGCATGAAGGAAGAGAACTAAGAGAACTCTTTGTTTTATTCAACTATAGTCGATTTACAATGGTGTGTTAATTTCTGCTGTACAGCAAAGTGATTCAGTTATATATATACAATGTGTATATACAACTGAATACATATACATGCATTCTTTTTCATGTTTTTTTTCCATTATGGTTTATTATAGGATATTAAATACAGCTCACTATGCTATACTGTTGGACCTTGCTTATCCATTCTATACATAATAGTTGGCATCTGCTAATCCCAAACTCATAATCCATTCCTCCTCCAGCCGCCTACCCCCTTGGCAAACACCAGTCTGTGCTCTATATCTGTGAGTCTGTTTCTGTTTGGTAGATAGGTTCATTTGTATCATATGGTACAATCCACATATAAGTGATGCCATATGGTATATGTCTTTCTCTCTCTGATTACTACACTTAGTATGAAAATCTCTAGGTCCATCCATGTTTTGTAAGTGGTATTGTTTCATTGTTTCTTATGACCAAGTAGGATTCTATTGCTTATATGTACCACATCTTTATCCATTCCTCTGTCAATAGATGTTTAGGTTGTGTCCATGTCTTGGTTACTGTGAGTCGTGCTCCTGTGAACATAGTGACGCATATGTATGCGCACATCTTTTTGAATTGCAGCTTTCTCCATATATATGTCCAGGAGTGGGATTGCTGAATCATATGGAAATTGTATTTTTAGTTTTTTGAGGGACCTCCTTACTGTTTTTCATTGTGGCTGCACCAATTTATATTCCTACCAACAGTATAGGAGGGTTCCCTTTTCTCCACATCCTCTCCAGCATTTGCTATTTGTAAATATTTTGGTGATGTCCATTCTGACTGGTGTGAGGTGGTACCTCACTGTAATTTTGGTTTGCATTTCTAACAGAACTCTTCTTAATTAAGCAGGTCAGAAAAGCCAGGAGTCAGCCTGCACACTCCACTTGCCCATGCTCCACACCATCCTTTTCCACTCCCCATTATCCAATCAATCAAGTCTATCAGTTTTATATACTAAATGTGTCTCAAAGTCATCAGTTTATTGCTTTAGGTAGCCACTTTCCTAACCCTCTTACCTGGATTACAAAACAGCTTCCTAAAAGTTCTCCCCACATTCACATTTTTTTTCCTTCAGATCCATTCTCCAGTCCATAGTAAAGTGATTCCTTGAAAATACACAGTGGCTTATTTCTGCCCTTAGGATAGTCTTAACATGAGCTAACAGATGTTTGTATTTTGGCCTCTACCTAATTCCCCAACCTCATCTTATACCACTCTTGCCTTTACTCTTTCCACTTGAAACACATCATTCTCCTGTTAGTCCCTTAGAAGTGCAGACCTTTTTTTTTTTGCCTCAGTTCCTTCTCACAAGCATCATTCTGATTTCATATTAAACTTTGCTTCCTTGAAGGAAGTCTGCCAGTGCCTCCATATTACAAGAGGTTCTCCTATTAAAAACCTTCATAGCTCTCTGTAATTTCTGTCCCAATATCTGTCATAATTTTACACTTAATTTACTTATTTAATATTTGCCTTCTACATCATACTGTAAGCTCCTTGAAAGCAAGAACAATGGTAGTGTTGCTCACTATTTTATTCCAACACTTAGCATAAAACCCAGTATATCATGGAAACTAAATATTTGTCACATAATAATAGCCTGAGATGAGGAGAAATGGTCAAATGCTGCCATATGCAATTTAGGTTACATTTAAGAGCATTTTCCAAGCACCAATGAACACTGCAATGGGGCTCCAAAAAAAGGCTGAAGAATCATCACCTGTGGAGACTTTAAAACAGGAAATATTTATATCTGTCTAGAGCTGCACTGCTCAATATGGTAGCCACTAGCCACATGACATGGAGCTATTTGAGTTCTTAAAATCTGACTAGTCCTAATTGAGATGTGGTATAAGTATAAAATGCACCACAGGTTTCAGAGACCTGGAAAAAAAAAGTAAAATATCTGATCAATACTTTTTATATTGACTACATGTTGAAATAATATTTTGGTAATATTGGGTTAAAAATACATTGCTAAACTTAGTTTTACTTCTTCTTACCTTTTTTAATGTGGCTACTAATAAATTTAAAACATACTGTATTTCTATGGGCTGTGATGGCCTATATATTTCAGGATGACACTGCCTGAAGATAAGCATGACACAGTGAGACAAACTGTTCACATGGATTTGAATACTGTAAGAAGTCATGAAGAATCCCCTTCTGTTAGCACTGTTTTTCTATCTCCCGATAATCCCCAGCCCCACTTGACGGTGCCTGTGCTACTTCACCACATGTCCAAATATTTGTTCAACATATTTCCCCACTTGGTCAAACAATACTTAACAGGCTGAATTTCAAAGCCCCTTCTCATGCTTTTATTTAATCAGTATCCTAAAGGCTGACATAAAGTGTGCAAAATTCAGCTTTCTTATAATACTTTACTGGATTCTAAATTCTAGTTTGTTGACAGAGACAACAAACAGATTCTAGCTTGTCTAGTTTGGGACAGTTTGGCGAGATGAGTCATTTCTATCCAAAGTGGAGCCAAACAGTGAAAGAACTGTTTAGAATTGCAGACATAGGGTTTTACAGATTCTCTTTCTACTGCTGAAATTTACACGCCTTCTCAGAATTTTCTTCGTATTCCTACTACAGTTTGCCCATGTCAGTTTTACATGTTGTCTTCTTCCTCTGAAGATCTTGAGACAAGTGAATGTATGGATTTATCTTTGTATCCCTAGCCTCTAACCTAACACAGTGCCTGGCACAAAGTGGGCACTCAATAAATCTTTTCTAGAATGTGTTGAATGAGGGAAAACACTGATCACTCCTTGACTCTAATGTCAACACTTCTTACAGATTCAATTTATGAGTTTGTACTTAATGAACAATCATCCAGGGGTTATTTTAGGAGCATTTAATGAGTGTGTGTTTGGAATGCTATATCAAAGGTAGAGTCTTAAAACTTCCCTATAATGCCAAGGACTTTGCTTTAAGCATTTCACAGGTTCCATACACATTAACTGAATAACAAACTGTAATTCTTAGACCAAGCATGAATCCCAGTTACAGGGGAAGGACCTGACCAGGGATTGTTCTTAGCATTCCTCATCTCTTAAGGAACAGGCTAAGCTTATGCATAAAATTATTATTCACACAGCTTAGTGAGTATACCAGCAAAATTATAAGCTAAGTTTGGGATAAGCTGCTACCACTGAAATATGAAGGCTGAATGATTCCTTCTGAACAGAAATGCTACAGGGCATAAAGATGATTGAAAAACTACATCAAGAGTATGTACTAAAAATTTATCTTAGGCAATTAGGTCTAGGTGAGTAGAGCAACAGAGTAGTTGCATGTACATGATGGACTAATATATACAACCTTCACGTTTGACCAGGAGCAATCAAGCTCTTGCTTCAACATAAGGACACCAAGAAGCACAGCAGCATGCCTGTTGATGGCCAGAAATCAACACAAGGAGACAAATAACTTTGGTACCTGACAGCTTGAGAGAGTTGTTTCATTTCAGCAAAAGTATAAGGCAGCCTAACTAGGTGAAGGACAGTGCAGCAAATATCCATAGTTTCAGAAATTTCTGCTAGTCAGAGGGTAGTCCAAGTGTATTCTTGGGCTGATTTCAACATCTGAATGAAATATGAACATTAACCACTCAGGAATAAATAAGTTAGAAATTCAATTTGGGGGATTTCAACTGGATGATTCTCATTGCAGAGTTACAATCTCAAGTCAGAAGAGATTTTGCCTCATAGCAGGTTTTTCTTCCAGACTAATAAAGCCTAAGTAGCAACATCATCAAAAGATGATTTTTAATTACAAAACGGGTGTGTATGTGTGTGTGTGTGCGTGTGTGTGGACTCCTCAACATTTTGTAAATAACCAATATTTATACATATAAGTGGCTGACCTGGCCTACATCCAGGCCATAACTGTTTTTATCCTTGGTGGTCATTGAACTCCCCAACAACGATTTTCAGAAATTGTGTATGGAGAAACGGAAATCCCATTTCAGTAACTGATAGATAGTGGGTCATAGGCATTGTGGCAAGTCACAGTCTCTAGCCATTCCACTTTTCCATTAACAAAGGAATAATCTATAGATGTAGATTCAACTAGGGACATAAACATTATCTGTGTTAGCACATTCTCTTCTTGGTAAGAACTACCATTTGCCATTCCCAGACAATCAATATTACAAACAGGTCTCATGTGAACTCATACAAGCCTATTCAACCCATTAGTGGCTGAAATGCAATGTAAGAAGAAAATGAGAGAGAAATAGGAAAGAGGCATGAAGGAAAAATGGATTTCCACAAAGCAATGATAACACACAGGTAAACTCTAAGGGAAATTATAAGTTACTATACACTATGTCATGAATTAATTAATATACTGGATTATCTGAGAACACAACTATCACTTACAATAATGTTTCCATGGAGAAACATGTCAAAATTTTCTCTGAAATGAAATCAATTTTATTTCATTTTTTTCTTAGTAAAAGATGGAAATCAAGAGTGGTAAAAAGAACAGTACAGATGATTTCTCTTTTTAAAGGATATTTATTTATTTGGCTGCACTGGTTCTTAGTTGTGGCACATGGGACCTTCGATATTCATTGTGGCATGCAGGATGTTTAGTTGCAGCCTGTGGAATCTAGTTTCCTGACCATGGATTGAACTCAAGCCCCCTGCACTGAGAGCACGGAGTCTTAGCCACTGGACCACCAGTGAAGCCCCCAAAAATTCTTTAAAAAAAAGAATTCATTTTCCCCTACTAACTGTGGATATAGGCAAGTATACAAAGCATTTGTGTGCTAACTACCTCAAAAGGATGTGGGGTGCCATGAAGCACAAAGAAGGGGCATCTAACTAATCTTGATGCTGGTAGAGAGGTAGTTTCTAAGGAAGGTGTAGGGGGAATGATTTGAAAGAACTGAAAGAAGATAAAGTACAGACAAGGGTATTCTAGGCAAAAATAAAATGACATATCGTGTTTTGGAAACAAAAGAAATAAAAGAGACAAGGAAGACTCCCAGTTTTCTGGGTTTAGCTCCAGGAAGGTAGTGGAATCATCACCAAAAGAAGAAATAAAAGCAGCTTGAGGAGGAAGATGTATACTGTAGCTTTGGATGTGCAGTCTGAGTTATCTAAGAAACACACAAGTGGTAGTACTACTTAGGGGCCAGGGGGACACATGAAGCTGAGACTCATGAGAGACTTCTGGACTGCAGATACAGATTTTTAAGTCATAGAGATAGTAATTGGAGACGTTGGAGAGGGCAAATCCCTCCCGGGGTGTACTGACATGAGAAGAGGACCTAGACCAGAGGTTGAAAGAATAGGTAACAAAAGAGGGATAGCCAGAAGGGTTGGAGGAAAAACAAAAGATGCTACTGAAGCAAAATAAAAGGAGGATTTCAAGAATCAGAGTGATCAACAAGGGTGATCAAGATAAGGATTGATAATTATCCACCCTGTTTAGTTACATAGGGGCCACTGGCAACTTCGGCAAGAACAACACAGTTGAAGAGTACCGGAGGGCAGAAAGTACATCATGATGGATTAATGAAGACAGGCCGGTGAGTAGACAATTTTCAAAATTGCGCCTGTCAAGAAGTATTGGGAAGGTAACATGGGCCTGAGGGAGACATTTTGTTTCATTTTTCTTTGTTTACAAATCAAGTAAAGGATCCAACAAGAAAAAGGAAGAATTTGAAGATAAAAGAGAGAGAGGGGTAGTCACAAAACTAAGGGAAAGAATGGGATTCAGAGCCCACATGGAGGGAATTAGCCTTAGATCGGAAGAGAACTAAGTAAGTATATTCTCTATAGGAGGAATAAGAGAAAAGGAGAAAGCTCTAAGAGGAGGATAGGTAAAGTTATAATTTTGTTGGCCGGAGTTGAGGGTGTCCTATCTGATGACTGTTATTGTCTCTGTGCAGCAGGAAATGATTTCATCAGCTGAGGAGAGGTGAGAATAGGAATGCACAGAGCAACTATTCTGAGAAAAGTTGAAAATGGGAGAAAGAGCTGATTCTACACACACAGAAGGCTTGCCAAACTCTGCCAAGAGCCTAAAACTGTGTGCGTTTCTCCAACTGACTGAAGGGCTGGTTCATGGGCTCTAAGCTCTAAGATTTATGGACTGGGAGAAAAAATGGAAGTGAATAAACTGGATGATCCTTATGAAATGAAAGGATAATTGTTGGGGGGAAGATATTGAGAGACCTAGAAGAATTAGATATTTAAGTTTAATATTAACAAAGGCAGAGTAATTCTGGGAGATGGAGAGATACAGGGATTGGCCACTGGAGTAGGTAGCTGAAGTTTAGTGTAGATAAGCATATGAGAGTTGATAGGGTCACAGAACTGAGATACTACCGTTGTCGGATATATTGCTCACAAAGACATAGAAGTCATTCAGAATAATGCTACAAGTTGGAATGCAAAAAAATTAACAGATTATCTTTTGCTAGTGAATGCAAAAGTTGTGATGAATGCCAAAATTTAAGTGAAAACAAAATGACAGAGGAGAGGAATGTCACAAGGATATAAAAAACAACCTGAAAAATTTCTGATGTCCAAAGCTTTTTGAGCAACAAACCAATGATAGTTTTGGATTATAGTGCATAAAATAAAATAAATATCTATTACTTTCTACTGTTATAAATAAATGATTAAATAAATAAATACAGGAGAAGGAACAAACCTTCCATATAGAATAATTCTAAATAATCAACTGGAAGAAATGAAATAGAAAATCATCACAGTCGAATTTGCTTTAGGCACGAATGAATGGATGAATGCAGCTTTGAGCTGCAAAACATTAAGAAGAAATGCAATATTTATATTGCCAAAACTACTTCCCTAGTATATCCATTAATTATTATGGCGGTTTTAATGTATGTACAAAAGATTTTTTCAGTATTTTTCAATATTCCTTTCTCCAGAAAGTGCAGCTCAATTCTCTTCCCCCGAAGTGTAAACTAGACATCGTGACTCACTTCTACTCAACAGGGTATGAAAAAGAAAAAAAAAATAGTAACTTTGCAGGGGAGGAACGTGGCATGCATCACCTAAACCACATGATCAAGGTTTATATCACCAGCACCAAGTCGTGATGACACAATGCATCCCAAACATGATGTGATGGGAAGGTTACTTGACTTTTGTGGTGGACTTCCTCAAAATCCACAACCCCAATCTAATCATGAAAAACACCAACCAAACCCAAATTGATGGACAATCTACAAAATATCTGACCAGTGATTTTCAAAAGGGTCAAAGACATGAGAAATTTGTAAAAGGTTGTGAAACAGAGAAGGGTCGGAGGAGACTAAGGGGATATGACAACTAAATGCAAAGTAATAGTGGATTGGATCTTGGGAAAAAGGACATCTGTGGGAAAACTGGTGAAACCCCAAAAGTCTGTTGTTTAATTAACAGTGTTGTGCCAATGCATATTTCTTAGTTTTGACAAGTGTGCCATGGTCAGGTAAGAGGATAACATCGGAGAAGCTGGTTGAAGGAATCCATAGCTGCTGGTTGAAGGAACCCTAAGCTGGTTGAAGCTGATCTATAAGAATTCTATATACTTCTGTACAACTCTTTTGTAAATAAGAATTCTTTCAGAATAAAGAATTTCAGAGAACTTTAATGAATAAACTTAATGGGAACTTTAATGAATAAGAATGAGTAGCTAAGAGACCAGCCTAATATCAGCAAAATATAGTGAATGTAATGAGTGCTGAAATTCGATGATATGAGACTCAATGGAGTAGGAAGTTTTACGGAAAAAGGGATGGCTTGAAGCAGCATTATGGAGGGAGGAGTAGAGGCCAGATTATCAACTCTGCACTGGAGCCCAACATTTATTTGACTTGATGTTGCTGCTGCATCCAAAGGTGGAATAATGACTGAAAAGTATTCATTGCATTTGGCAATTATCTGATCCAAATATTATGTGGACCATTGGCCCTGATTTGTAGGGCTATCATCCACATAATCTGTCAATATCAATCAGCTCCCTTCCATTATCCATGACAGTTCTATGCTATTACCCACTTCAAAAGTTTGCAGCCCCTGTGGACAGGGTTCTGTAAGTGATCAGAGGAATGCTGAAGTTCTACACTGTTTTGCATAGTAGACATGACTGACACATTTGGAACCCAGTGAATGCTCAAGTTCTCTGCTCATATTTCCAGCTTTTGTCACCTTGACTGATTTCCACCAAGGGATAAGTTTTCTACAAAGTTCTCTAAACATTAGGTCAAACTAGCAAAAAATTTAAGGAAAGAGATTTATAAAAAAAGTTTATTGAGTGTCTACAAAGTATTCAAACAAGTAACCGATTCTTTATATCAGTTATTTCGATCAGAGATAATTTTTCAGAGAATCCCATGGACGGAGGAGCCTGGTGGGCTACAGTCCTGGGGTCGCAAAGAGTCGGACTCGACTGAGCGACCTCACTTTCACTTTCAGGTAAAATAGAGACACTGGTAAATACCATTCACTGTATTAACTGGGAAAGTTAATAACATATACTACTTTAAATTTAAGATTTAGGAAAAAAAAAAAAACAGAAGCAAAAGAATGGGAAGGAATAAGTTTTAAGGTACTGATAGGCGGACTCTTATGCAATAACTTTAGATATTTTTTTATTCCAACCCATGGTTTATGTATCATTGGAAAGTGCCAGATCACAACCACAGCAGAGTTACAACTGCAACCAGAGAGCCACCAACAAAAGAAACTGTGGGAGAGGGTGAGGGTGGGATGATTTGGGGGAATGGCACTGAAACATGTATATTATCATATGTGAAACGAATCGCCAGTCCAGGTTCGATGCATGATACAGGGTGCTCTGGGATGACCCAGAGGGATGGGATGGGGAGGGAGGTGGGAGGGGGTTTCAGGATGAGGAACACATGTACACCCGTGGCGGATTCATGTCAATGTATGGCAAAACCAATACAATATTGTAAAGTAATTAGCTTCCAATTAAAATAAATATATTTACATTTTTTAAAAAGTGAAACTAAAGAAGAAAAGGATTCTTGTAAACTTAGAAAAACACTGAATTGTTATATTTTTACCTGTATAAAAAAAATTCATCAGCCTTTCATTTTCACCTGTATTTTCTTTAATAGAATTAAGCCCCAAATTTCATCCTAATGCCTTGGGACTATCATTTTCCTTTGAACCTGTAGCTGTCTAAAAAAGGAGCAGACCATTTAAAGGGAGGGAAAAATAAAGATATCCAGATTTCCAGTCTGTGCCACTCATGTAAATTATGCTGAGAAAGAGTTCCTGAGTTGGCTACCCATTCACTCATCTTAGTTCAAAAACATAATAGCTGGTTACAGGGTTAAACTGGCATTCTTGCAGCCCATCAGCTTTCTTAATCACTGAAAATCATTGACATGTGGCCCTTAGCTTAACCTGAATAACTGTAATTTAGGAATTCTATGACATGATGTTAGCACATTTAAAAGTAAAATGCAAAATTCTGAATATTAAAGAATTTATTTTTTAAATATAAAGAAAAGAAATTGGCAAAGGCACACAGAGTAAATACCCTTCATCACAACCAATAAACAACTCAACTCAGAATCAATATTCATCATAAAGTTTCAAGAAGAAAAATATTTAAGAACTCTCAACTTTTCATAAAAGTCTCAATTGATAGATCAGTCTGACAAATACAACTAGAATTAAAGTATAATGATGATAGTGGTGGTAGTTTAGTCACTAAGCTGTGTCTGACTCTTGTGACCCCATGGACTATAGCCGGCCAGGCTCTCTGTCCATGGGATTTCCCAGGCAAGAATACTGGAAAGGGTTGCTATTTTCTAGTCCACATATGAATGAAAGATAGATGATATAATAGATTAGATAGACAAACAGATATAAAATGGCAATAAATGTGTTCTAAAAACCAAATCTGAAACTTCAGTTAATAATATCTATAAGGTTAAAAAAATGAAAAAGAGCTTTTCTAAGACTAGCAATATTTGAGTGCTTAAATAAAACAACAGAAGAACAACTGCAATAAAGCAATGTTGTAGTTTGTTCAGAGCTTGACTTTTTAAAGTGCTTTATATGTAATGTCCGGCCCACACCCAGAGAATTAAGTTGGAATCAGCATCTTGAATAAATAAATTAATCTGCTCAAAATCATTTAGCAAAAATGACTGGCCCAAATCAAATCTTACTACAGTGTTTGGTGCAACACAGAAGAGTTACAATTAAAAACCTGAAAAGGCATGCTGAGATTTTCCTAAAAGATGTTTAAACAAACAAACAAACAGGGGAAAAAATGTAGTAATGAAAAAAATCACAAGTTGAAATAAAAGAAAATGAATTTTTTTAAGAAGTAGGGAAATTGTAAGCTTTATTTTACATGATCCCTGACTAATAACAGGTATCTTGATAACTACGACAGTTGAATTTCCCTAGCAATTGTCTATTACCTCTCCTTTCTATCTCATGTCTCTCTCTTACGTATTAAGTCCTAGCCCTGCTGACTTTACTGTCTGAAGTAGTTTATTTCTTGATGTTTTCTAGTTCAGTCTCTTTTTTTTTGTCTCCTTCATTGCATTTGGGATAACTTGCATTTGTTTTGTCTCATTATACTTTTTTTACCTGCCTTTTCCACTGGACTAGAAGCTCTTGCCTGGAAAATCCCATGGGCGGAGGAGCCTGGTAGGCTGCAGTCCGTGGGGTCGCAAAGAGTCGGACAGGACTGAGGGACTTCACTTTCACCTTTCACTTTCATACACTGGAGAAGGAAATGGCAACCCACTCCAGTGTTCTTGCCTGGAGAATCCCAGGGACGGGGGAGCCTGGTAGGCTGCCGTCTGTGGGGTCGCACAGAGTTGGACACGACTGAAGCGACTCAGCAGCAGCAGCAGCAGCACTTGTCTCTGAATTAAATAAATGCAGTATTTTTATACAACTCAAAAATACAGACAGATTTTTGAATTGGGCCATATAATTTACTTGGAGAGGGATCATATATATAGTATCTACATTTTAAATTATTCTAGTTAAATAAATAGACATTCAGATAATTTTATTCAGTTCAGACTTTATAAAAACATTCAGACATTGTAAAAACCAGCACTGTTAAAAATGTTTTAGTGAAATACACATATAGAGAAATGCACATTCCTTGTTTTGTTTGTTTATGAGATTTTTTTAGAGCAGTTTTATGTTCACATCTATATTGAGCAGAAAGTACAGAGGTTTCCTATATTCTTTCCATCCCAAGTACGCATAGTCAATGTCACGCGCCTGCACCGGTTAACATCTTCCACCAGAGTGGTATGTTTGTTACAATGAGTGAATCTACATTTACACATTATCACCCCAAGTCCACATCTTACCTTAGGGCTCACTCTTGGTGTTGTACATTCCATGGATTTAGAGTGAAGTATAACAACATATACCCATCATTATAGTAAGATACAGAGTATTTTCACTGCACTAAAACCCCTCTCTACTCAGCATATTCATCCCTCCCTCCCCTGTAAACCCTGGCAACTACTGATGCAGTTACTGTCCTCAAAGTTTTGCCTCTTTAGTGTCACAGAGTTCGAACCATACAGTATGTAGCCTTTTCAGATTGACTTTTTTTCACTTAGTAATACACATTTAAGTTTCCTCCATGTCTTTTCATGACTTCATAGCTCATGTTTTTTAGCATTACATAATATTCCATTGTCTGGATATACCACAGTTTATTTATCCATTCACCTACTGAAGAATATCTTGTTTGCTTCCAAGTTTTGACAATTATGAATAAAGCTGCTATAAATAGCCATGTATGGGTTTTTGTGCAGTTTTCAACTACCTTGGGTAAATACTGAGGGCATGTCCTGAAGTGTATCTAGTTTTGTGAGATACTGGCAAACTGTCTTCCAAAGTGACAGTACCATTTGCATTCCCACCAGCAATGAATAAGAGTTTCTGTTGCTCCCCTTCCATGCCAGCATTTGGTGTTGCCAGCATTCTGGATTTTGGCCATTCTGATAGCTGTGTAGTGGAATCTCATTGGTGTTTCAGTTTGTACTTTCCTGATGACATATGATGTGGAGCATGTTTTCATACGCTTATTTACCATCTGTGTATTTTTGTTGAGGAGTCTGTTACAATATTTCCATCATTTGTTAATTGGGATGTTTTCTTATTGCTGAGCTTTAAGAGTTCTTTTATATTTTGAATAATAGTCCTTTATCAGATGTGTCATTTGCAAACATTTTCTCTAAGTGTGTGAACTGTCTTCTCATTCTCGACAGTGTCCTCCACAGAGCAGAGGTTTTTAATTTTAATAAAGTTTACCTTATCAATTCTGAAAAGCCATCAACAAATCTAAGGTCATCTAGAGTTTCTCCTATGTTACATTCTAGGAGTTTTATACCTTTGCTTCTTACATTTAGGTCTGTGATTCATTTTGGGGGAATTTTTGTGAAGGACATAAGGTCTGCAACCATATTCACTTTTTTGCATGTAGATGTCCAGTTGTTTAAGATCAATGTGTTGAAAGACTATTTTTGTTCCACTGTATTTAGCTTTTGCTCCTTTGTCAAGATCAGTTGCCTATATTTATGTGGTCACATAACTTAAATGCAAAATGCCAGCCTGGATGAAGCTCAAGCTGTAATCAAGACTGCCAGGAGAAATATCAACAACCTCAGATATGCAGATGACATCAACCTAATGCCAAAGAGTGCTCAAACTACCACACAATTGCACTCATCTCACACGCCAGTAAAGTAATGCTCAAAATTCTCCAAGCCAGACTTCAGCAATATGTGAACCGTGAACTTCCAGATACGCAAGCTGGATTTAGAAAGGTCAGAGGAACCAGAGATCAAATTGCCAACATCCGCTGGATCATCGAAAAAGCAAGACACTTCCAGAAAAACATCTATTTCTGCTTTTTGACTACGCCAAAGCCTTTGACTGTGTGGATCACAATAAACTGTGGACAATTTGGAAAGAGATGGGAATACCAGACCACCTGACCTGCCTCTTGAGAAACCTATATGCAGTTCAGGAAGCAACAGTTAGAACTGGGCATGGAACAACAGACTGGTTCCAAACAGGAAAAGGAGTGCATCAAGGCTGTATATTGTCACCCTGCTTATTTAACTTCTATGCAGAGTACATCATGAGAACCGCTGGGCTGGAAGAAGCACAAGCTGGAATCAAGATTGCCGGGAGAAATATCAATAACCTCAGACATGCAGATGACATCACCCTTATGGCAGAAAGTGAAGAGGAACTAAAAAGCCTCTTGATGAAAGTAAAAGAGGAGAGTGAATAAGTTGGCTTACAGCTCAACGTTCAGAAAACAAAGATCATGGCATCTGGTCTCATCACTTCATGGGAAATAGATGGGGAAACAGTGGAAACAGTGTCAGACTTTATTTTTTGGGCTCCATAATCACCGCAGATGGTGATTGCAGCCATGAAATTAAAAGACGTTAACTCCTTGGAAGGAAAGTTATGACCAACCTAGATAGCATATTCAAAAGCAGAGACATTACTTGGCCAACAAAGGTCCGTCTAGTCAGGCTATGGTTTTTCTAGTGGCCATGTATGGATGTGAGAGTTGGACTGTGAAGAAGGCTGAGTGCCGAGGAATTGATGCTTTTGAACTGTGGTGTTGGAGAAGACTCTTGAGAGTCCCTTGGACTGCAAGGAGACCCAACCAGTCCATTCTGAAGGAGATCAGCCCTGGGATTTCTTTGGAAGGAATGATGCTAAAGCTGAAACTCCAATACTTTGGTCACCTCATGTGAAGAGTTGACTCATTGGAAAAGACTCTGATGCTGGGAGGGATTGGGGGCAGGAGGAGAAGGGGACGACCGAGGATGAGATGGCAGGATGGCATCACTGACTCAATGGACATGAGTTTGAGTGAACTCCGGGAGTTGGTGATGGACAGGAAGGCCTGGCGTGCTGCAATTCATGGGGTCGCAAAGAGTCGGACACGACTGAGCAACTGAACTGAACTGAATGGCAGAAAGCAAAAAAGAACTAAAGAGCCTCTCGATAAAGGTGAAAGAGGAAAGTGGAAAAGCTAGCTTAACTCAACATTCAGAAAACTAAGATCATGACATCTGTTCTCATCACTTCATGGCAAATAGATGGGGAAACAAGGCAGACAGTGACAGGCTATTGTTCTGGGCTCCAAAATCACTGCAGACGGTGACTGCAGCCATGAAATTAAAAGACACTTGTTCTTTGGCAGACAAGACAAGACAATACAATACCTAGATAGTGTATTAAAAAGCAGAGTATTCACTTCGCCAGCAAAGGTCTGTATAGTCAAAGCTCTAATTTTTTCAGTAGTCATGTATGGATGTGAGAGTTGGACCATAAATAAGGTTGAGCGCCAAAGAATCAACACTTTCAAACTGTGGTGTTGGGGAAGACTCTTAAGAGTCCCTTGGACAGCAAGGAGATTAAACCAATCAATCCTAAAGGAAATCAACCCTGTATTCATTGGAAGGACTGATGCTGAAGCTTAAACTCCAATACTTTCGCCATGTGATGAAAAGAGCCAACTCATTGGAAAAGACCCTGATGCTGGGAAAGATTGAAGGCAGGAGGAGCAGGGGACAATGACAGAGGATGAGATGTTTAAATGGCATCACCAATGAGTTTGAGCAAACTCCGGAAGATAGTGATGGACAGGGAACCCTGGCGAGCTGCAGTCCATGGGGCCGCAAAAAGTCGGACACAACTGAGTGACTGAACAACAATAACAACATCTTAAATATAAAGGGCAGCAAAATTTCATGTACTGAATATACCCAGATAACCATGTTTTAAATATTATGAGTATATCCAACTAAAAATTTTTCAGTTTTCCAAATTTATGTTCAAATATTATCAAAACCATTTGCAGGCAATTTTATTTCTCAGAAAAATGGAAGCATTTTTATCTCTTCTGAATTTCTTCTTTGACATCTCAATGTTCAGAAGCTGAACCCAAGTGTAAGAAAATAAAACTATCTGGTAATCTGCAAAGGTTACACTGAGCATATTCCTTATCCTAGTTCTTTAGGTAACCCCCCAGCACTTCAGACTGAAATTTGCTAATTTTACAATAAGTGAAATACCTTAATAACAGGTTTCCTATCCTTTCTACAAGTCACTTCGTATACTAATAATGATTCCAACTGTGTAGATTCTGAGTTATGTTTGTAAGGAAGAATGTGAAGAAATGATTACCCTGTGGTTCTACCTACATTTTTTATAGATGCAAGAGAGCTCGACACAGGATAAAGTGAAATGCAGGTTAGCTCAAGAGTACTTGTTGAAACTTTCAAAGTATCCTTAAAGAGGCAGAGTCCTGAGATATTGGGGAACCAGAAGGGATCCCAAACTATCTCAGTTATGCAATCTCAAAAAATACTTCCTTAACTCACATACCTTCTCATATCCACAGTCCTGTACACTTGCTTGCTCTGGATGAAGCAAAACGAGAATTCCTCATACAACTGAAAAATCCAACAATAAATTTGACTTTAAGTACAACTGGATCCAATGGCTCAAAAAAGCCATCCAAACCTAGCTCCTCTTTCTCTGTATCTCTGCACAGACACCAGTCTCATAAAGGCTCTCCCACAGTGGTCCCAGGTCAGCTCCATGGAATCCCAGGGCTACATCTTTCCTCATTCATGCCCAGTACCAAAGAGTGAGAATTCTTGTCCCAGCATTTCCACCTAATCAAGAATTCATGTGTCTCATCTTCTCCAGTCTGATCTCA
The DNA here is from genome assembly GCF_023091745.1 of Budorcas taxicolor. Classification (NCBI taxonomy): domain Eukaryota; kingdom Metazoa; phylum Chordata; class Mammalia; order Artiodactyla; family Bovidae; genus Budorcas; species Budorcas taxicolor. The sequence continues at coordinate 18,189,733 of NC_068910.1, read as the reverse complement.
CAACTTTTTCTGAACAAATTATTGAAACTAGGAAATGTTACATACTTCTGGCTCATCCCATGTACAAGCTTAGTCTGATATGGACATTGAAACAATACTACCTCGTGGGCTGCAAGAAAAATGGGGATACAATTATCAGGGGAATGGAAAATAAATATCGTGAAGCAAAATTACTTCAACAACCTCCATCAGTAATCCTGTCAAGCATTAAAAGTTAAAAGATTGCAACGACTTTCATGCCAAGTATCAGCCATGTCAGTATCACCCTAGTCTCAATGGGATGGGGAGTCTTTCTCAGCAGTATCCATCCCCCAAAAAAAGTACCTTTAAGTAAAAGGAAGAAAAAGGAAGTTTGAATTGCCTGGAATGTTTTCTCTAGATGGATTAATTAATCTATGAAGTGAGAGCTGGACTGACATGATGAATACATAAAGCACCAACTGCTATGACTTCAAAAAGGGGAACTGTGAAAGTCAGAGCTGTGATCTTGAAAGGATTTGGTTGCTACTGAAAAGTTCTGAAATGCTTTCTTTGTGAGCATAAAGATAAACTAAAAGAGAGCTCACATGGAAGTAAGACTCAAGAAAAGTAATTCAACAGAGCACATTCAATAACATTGTTTGTATTAAAATAAGCCTGTTGGCCAATGTTGCCTGAGCCGGGTGTGGAGGCCTAATGAGCTCAGACATCCACCCAAAATGTCCAGACAGGAAAACACTCAGCAGGGGGTTGCTTCAAAGGGAAACAGAAAACTAGGGCCAGGGGCTAATCATATGGTTGCGGAAAATATTAGCTTTTGCTTAGAGCCTACTTAGAAAACACCAGGCAAGCTTTCAACAATCTGTGTTAAATGTGTAGTGGTATAAATTAATGGGCAATCACATTAATATGCATGCAGTCACATCAGCTCAGTCCAGTTCTGTCACTCAGTCATGTCCGACTCCTTGCGACTCCTTTGACTACAGAACGCCAGGCTTCCCTGTCCATCACCAACTTTCGGAGCTTGCTAAGACTCAAGTCCATTGAGCCGAAGATGCCATCCAATCATCTCATCCTCTGTCATCCCCTTCTCCTCCTGCCTTCAGTCTTTCCCAGCATCAGGGTCTTTTCCAATGAGTCAGTTCTTTGCATCAGATGGCCAGAGTATTGGAGTTTCAGCTTCAACATCAGTCCTTTCAATGAGTATTCAAGACTGATTTCTTTTACGATTGACTGGTTGGATCTCCTTGCAGTCCAAGGGACTCTCAAGAGTCTTCTCCAACACCACAGTTCAAAAGCATCAGTTCTTCAGTGCTCAGCTTTCTTTACAGTCCAACTCTCACATCCATATTTGACTACTAGAAAAACCATAGCTTTGACTAGACGGACCTCTGTTGGCAAAGTAACGTGTCTGTTTTTCAATATGCTGTCTAGGTTGGTCATAGCTTTCCTTCCAAGGAGCAAGTGTCTTAATTTCATGGCTGCAGTCACCATCTGCAGTGATTTTGGAGCCCAAAAAAATAAAGTTTGTCACTGTTTCCATTGTTTCCCTATCTATTTGCCATGAAGTAATGGGACTGAATGCGACAATCTTATTTTATGAATGTTGAGTTTTAAGCCAGAATATAACAAGGAGTTAAATTTCCTTCACCATTGTTGAAACTCTCTCTGAAAATTTCCTATCTATTAAATGAGCAGTGGCATTATTTTTTATTATGTGTATTGAATGAATAGATGCATAAATGAAGTGCATTAATTGTAAGGTAATTTCAGATTGTGTTAAAGTGCCATTTTTTTTATTCTGGCTATAATGCCTATGCCAGAGCCATTCTAGCCTATAAAGGGTCTTTGGACAAATTAGACAAGGTGTCCCTTAAGGATGGATGCAGCCACTTGGGCATGTAACTTGATGAAAGATGGAGCATTGGTATAAAGCTGAAACGTGCCCCATTCCCTGGAAGACTTGGTGAGGTGGCAAGGAACTGAGATGGATTTCCATCCCCCATTAATTAATCAGTGCCTTGGCCCAGTGTATAAAAACACTAACTATAAAGCAAGGAGCAAATTCAAAACTTTCTTGCTGTTTTGTTTTGTGGAGTTGTTTCCCTTAGGTCAGATTCTACTAACAAATGATATTAGTGGTATGGTGACAGATGGAAACTAAATTTTAGGTGGCAAGCATTCTTTAGGTATATAGAAGTAGAAATATAATGCACACATGAAGCATACAATGTTATAAATCTATGTTACCTCAATGAAAAATCATATTAAAAATGATATAATCAATAACTGTTAAAAAAAAAAAAAGCACCCAACAGTACTTCCTTGGTGGTGCAGTGGATAAGAATCCACCTGCCAATGCAGGGGACATGGATTTGATTCCCCGTCCAGGAAGATTCCACGTTCTATGGAGCAACTAAGCCCATGTGCAACAACTACTGAAGTCTGTGCACCGAACAGCCTGTGCTCTCAGCAACAAGAGAAGCCACTGTAATGAGAAGCCCATGCACCACAACACAGAGTAGCCCCAGCTCACCCCAACTAGAGAACACCCATATAGAGTGAAGATCCAGCACAGCCAAAAATAAATAAATAAAATTTTAAAAGACATAATAAGATGTATTTAAATGCTAAAAATTCAAATTTCCATCAAATTGTTTTTCAACCTATTATTTATCAATATGATTTTTCCTGAAGACCAGGTGAATCAAAATCATGAAAAGGGTCATACACATACAATATGTAATTGGTCACAAAGACTTTATATTCTAATCTTATGGTAAGTTTTCAAATTAAAATGCTATTGCTACTCTAGCAATTAAAGTCCCCCAGTCTAATTCTAAGAGGTAGGATACCCTCAGAGCAAGGAAAATGGGGAAACAGTGATAGAGAATGGCAATGGAATCTATTTTATCCTGAAGCAATAACAAAATGAAATCAATTTGAACAAAAGGATTCTGATTTGCAGCCAAAGAACTAAAAACACTCCTGTTTACTTTTCATTAGGAAAGTACACATGTCACATTCTTTTCTGACTGTCTCACAGCCAAGAAATGAGATTGCTCTTCCCAGTTGTAAGGCTTTGGAAGCTGAGGCTTGTTCTGCAGGTTAAAATGGAAAGAAGTAGATAGTGAGCCAGGCTTCCATGGTAGCTCAGTGGCATATAATCCACATGCCAATGTAGGAGATGTGGGTTTGATCCGTGGGTTGAGAAAATCTCTTGGAGAAGGAAATAGCAACCCACTCCAGTATTCTTGCCTGGGAAATTCCATGGACAGAGGAGCCTGGCAGGCTGCAGTCCATGGGATCGCAGAGTCAGACACAACTTAGCAACTAAACAACAACACACTGTGAGCCAGGAGACCCAGTTTTAAGTTTCAGCTTTTTAACAACTGTCTATATTCTTGGCAAATTTCAAGTCTCTCAGTTTCCTTAAGGGTAAGATGGGGCGGGAGGGCAGGGCCGGGGGCAGGGCGGGGCCGGGGGCAGGTCGGGGGGGGGGTGGGTGGCGATTGTAGTAGGAGGGCAGCTAAAGAATGATTATACTAAAAACAGCTGCCGTTTATCGACAGCATGTGTACCTGGTGCTGGGATGAGCTCTTGCAGTTATATTCTCTCATCTAAAGTGACTGATTTTTACAGGAGAGAAGCGGAAGCTTGAATGGATCAGATAACCTACCAGGGTCTTAGAGCTCTAGATATCAGAGCCAGGATAGCATCAAAGGTCCCACATAAAATCCTACCTGGGATTTCTTTCTGCATATCTATTATGCTAACTGAAAAGCAATCTATGATATGAATTGAACAAAACCAATCTATAGGTTTTCTGTTTTTCATATACTCAAGTACATTAACTCCAGAAGCATGCACTGAGTTTTTCAAATATGTTATGAAAAAGAAACACAACTGCTCTCCTCATGAACATGCTTAAGGGTAGCTCTCTATAAACTTTAAAGAATGAAAACTGTCACTGCCAAACCAACTGCTGTGTCATTTTCATCAGATATTTACATGTGTCATAGTACAGATTCAGAATTTTCATTTTATGCAACTCATAGAAGAATTGATATAGTGCAAAGAAAATGTCACTGGCTCTAAAGCCAATTCCAAAAGAATTTTAGAGACATTCTGGAAAATACTAACATGGTGGAACAACTGGTAGTTTATGAATGGCCACTCCAGCTGAGAGAGGTTCTTTTAACTAGATAAAGTTAGGCATTTTTGTTTTTCAAATCTATTGCCTGACTTTAAAAGACACACACATATATGATAAGTGCTTATTTATTCATTCATTCACCCAGCATAAATGTATGAAGTGCTTATTGTTCTGGGCACTAGAGCTACAACAGCAAAACAAAATGGAAATGGTACATAGACAGGAAAAGAACAAGCAAAGAAATAGAATAACTACAGATTGGAATAACTGCTGTGAAGAGACTAGCAAGTTCTTTTTCTCAAGATTTTTTAATGACCATTTTGAAAGTCTTTACTGAATTTGGTAAAATATTGCTTCCGTTTCATGTTTCAGTGTTTTGGCAGCATGTCAGAACTTAGCTCCCTGACCATGGATCTAACCTGTACCCTTTTCGTTGGAAGGCTGTCTTAACCACTGGACTGTCAGGGAAGTCCCAGACAGTAGGAAGTCCCTTTCAGTTCAGTTCAGTTCAGTTCAGTCGCTCAGTTGTGTCCAACTCTTTGTGACCCCATGAACCAGAGCATGCCAGGCCTCCCTGTCCATCACCAACTCCCGGAGTTTACCCAAACGCATGTCCATTGAGTTGGTGATGCCATCCAACCATCTCACCCTCTGTCGTCCCCTTCTCTTCCTGCCCTCAATCTTTCCCAGCATCAGGGTCTTTTCAGATGAGTCAGCTCTTCGCATGAGGTGGCCAAAGCACTGGAGTTTCAGCTTCAGCATCAGTCCTTCCAATGAACACCCAGGACTGATCTCCTTTAGAATGGACTTGAATCTCACTGCAGTCCAAGGGACTATCAAGAGTCTTCTCCAACACCACAGTTCAAAAGCATCAATTCTTCAGCACTCAGCTTTCTTTATAGTCCAACTCTCACATCTATACATGACCACTAGAAAAACGATAGCCTTGACTAGATGGACCTTGTTGGCAAAGTAATGTATCTGCTTTTTAAAATGCTATCTAGGTTGGTCATAACTTTCCTTCCAAGGAGTAAGCGTCTTTCAATTTCATGGCTGCAATCACCATCTGCACTGATTTTGGAGCCCCAAAAAATAAAGTCTGACACTGTTCCCACTGATTCCCCATCTATTTCCCATGAAGTGATGGGACCAGATGCCATGATCTTTGCTTTCTGAATGTTGAGCTTTAAGCCAACTTTTTCACTCTCCTCCTTCACTTTCGTCAAGAGGCTCTTTAGTTCCTCTTCACTTTCTGCCATAAGGGTGGTATCATCTGCATATCTGAGGTTATTGACATTTCTCCGGGCAATCTTGATTCCAGCTTGGGCTTCCTCCAGCTCAGCTTTTCTCATGATGTACTCTGCATAGAAGTTAAATAAGCAGGGTGACAATATACAGCCTGGACGTACTCCTTTTCCTATTTGGAACCAGTCTGTTGTTCCATGTCCAGTTCTAACTGTTGCTTCCTGACCTGCATATAGTTTTCTCAAGAGGCAGGACAGGTGGTCTGGTATTCCCATCTCTTTCAGAATTTTCCACAGTTTATTGTGATCCACACAGTCAAAGGCTCTGACATAGTCAAGAAAGCAGAAATAGATGTTTTTCTGGAAGTGTCTTGCTTTTTTGATGATCCAACGGATGTTGGCAATTTGATCTCTGGTTCCTCTGCCTTTTCTAAAACTAGCTTGCACATCTGGAAGTTCACAATTCACATATTGCTGAAGTCTGGATTGGAGAATCTTGAGCATTACTTTACTAGCATGTGAGATGAGTGCAATTGTGTGGTAGTTTGAGCATTCTTTGGCATTGCCTTTCTTTGGGATTGGAATGAAATCTGACATTTTCCAGTCCTGTGGCCACTGCTGAGTTTTCCAAATTTGCTGGCACATTGAGTGTGGCACTTTCACAGCATCATCTTTCAGGATTTGAAATAGCTCAACTGGAATTCCATCACCTCCACTAGCTTTGCTCATAGTGATGCTTCACAAGGTCCACTTGACTTCACATTCCAGGATGTCTGGCTCTAGGTGGAGTGATCACACCATCGTGATTATCTGGGTCATGCAGATCTTTTTTGTACAGTTCTTCTGTGTATTCTTGCCACTTCTTAATATCTTCTGCTTCTGTTAGGTCCCGACCATTTCTGTCCTTTATTGAGCCCATCTGTGCATGAAATATTCCCTCAGTATCTCTAATCTTCTTGAAGACTTGTCTAGTCTTTCCCATTCTATTGTTTCCCTCTATTTCTTTGCATTCATCACTGAGGAAGGCTTTCTTATCTCTCCTTCCTATTCTTTGGAACTTTGCATTCAGAGAGTTTTCTCCTTTGCTTTTCACTTCCCTTCTTTTCACAGCTATTTGTAAGGCCTCCTCAGACAGCTACTCTGCTTTTTTGCATTTCTTTTTCTTGGGGATGCTCTTTTTTGGGGGGTGGGGGGAGGATGGTCTTGATTCCTGTCTCCTGTACAATGTCATGAACCTCCATCCATAGTTCATTAGGCACTCTGTCTATCAGATTTAGTCCCTTAAATCTATTTTTTCACGTCCACTGTATAGTCATAAGGGATTTGATTTAGGTCATACCTGAATGGTCTAATGGTTTTCTCCACCTTCTCCAATTTCAGTCTAGAGAAAAATAAATGGAGGAGGCAGTCCATTTTAGCTGGGGTAGTCAATAAAAGCTTTTCTGAAATTTGGAGGATGAGAAAAATAAGGCTTGCAAAGGCTCTGAAATGGGAAAGTTTTTAGCAAGTTTTTGGAAACTATTTGTGGATGGCATAAGAAACTAAGGGCAAAAATCCATATTAACATCTTTTGTTGTTAGTTAGTCACTAAGTCATGACTCTGCGACCCCAAGGACTATAGTCCGCCAGACTCCTCTCTCCATGAGCTTTCCCAGGTAAGAATACTGGAGTGGGTTGCCATTTCCTTTTCCAGGGGATTTTCCTGACCCAGGGATTGAACTTACATCTCCTACATTGGCAGGTGGATTCTTTACCACTGAGCCACCAGGGAAGCTAACATCATACTTGATAATTGAAGATTTTCCTTTTCTTTCTTTCTTTTTGTATCTATATGAGATGGTAGATTTAACTAAACAGACTGTAGTAATCATTTCACAATACATGTTAGTCAAAATGGTATGCTATGTAACTTAAACTTACACTGTGCTTTACATTAACTATCTTAAATAAAGCAGGGGGTGCGGAGAGAAAAAGGAATGACACCCTGATACACAGTGAGTGAGTGAGTGAATGATCGAAGTCGCTCAGTCATGTCTGAGTCTTTGAGACCCCATGGACTGTAGCTTACCATGCTCCTCTGTCCAAGGGATTTTCCAGGCAAGAGTACTGGAGTGGGTTGCCATATCCTTCTCCAGGGGATTTTCCCGACACAGGGATCAAACCCGGGCCTCCCACATTGTAAGCAGACATTTTACCATCTGAGCCACCGGGGAAGTCCTGATACACAGTACAACACAGATGAAACTAAGTGAAAGTCAGTCATAAAAATTCCATATTGTATAAATTGACTCCAGTTATATAAAAGTGCAGAAGAGGTAAATCTATCTATAGAGATAGAAATTAGATCAGTGATTACCTAGGGCTGAGAGTATTGGGGGATATTGAGGATAACTGCTAAATGCTACAAGGTTTCCTCCAAGGCAATGAAAATCTTCTAAAATTGATTGTGGTATGCCAAAGCCTTTGACTGTGTGGATCACAAGAAACTGTGGAAAATTCTTCAAGAGATAGGAATACCAGACCACCTGATCTGTCTCTTGAGAAATCTATATGCAGGTCAGGAAGCAACAGTTAGAACTGGACATGGAACAACAGAATGGTTCCAAATAGGAAAAGGAGTACGTCAAGGCTGTATTTTCTCACCCTGCTTATTTAATTTCTATGCAGAGTACATCATGAGAACCGCTCGGCTGGAAGAAGCACAAGCTGGAATCAAGATTGCTGGGAGAAATATCAATAACCTCAGACATCCAGATGACACTACCCTTATGGCAGAAAGTGAAGAGGAACTAAAAAGCCTCTTGATGAAAGTGAAAGAGGAGAGTGAATAAGTTGGCTTAAAGCTCAACATTCAGAAAACAAAGATGATGGCATCCAGTCCCATCACTTCATGGGAAATAGGTGGGGAATCAGTGGGAACAGTGTCAGACTTTATTTTTTGGGGCTCCAAAATCAGTGCAGATGGTGATTGCAGCCATGAAATTGAAAGACGCTTACTCCTTGGAAGGAAAGTTATGACCAACCTAGATAGCATATTCAAAAGCAGAGACATTACTTTGCCAACAAAAGTCTGTCTAGTCAAAGCTATGGTTTTTCCAGTGGCCATGTATGGATGTGAGAGTTGGACTGTGAAGAAAGCTGAGTGCCGAAGAATTGATGCTTTTGAACTGTGGTGTTGGAGAAGACTCTTGAGAGTCCCTTGGACTGCAAGGAGATCCAACCAGTCCATTCTAAAGGAGATCAGCCCTGGGATTTCTTTGGAAGGAATGATGCTAAAGCTGAAACTCCAGTACTTTGGCCACCTCATGCAAAGATTTGATTCATTGGAAAAGACTCTGATGCTGGGAGGGATTGGGGTCAGGAGGAGAAGAAGATGACAGAGGATGAGATAGCTGGATGGCATCACCAACTCAATGGACATGAGTTTGGGTAAACTTCGGGAGTTGGTGATGGACAGGGAGGCCTGCTGCTGCTGCTGTTGCTAAGTCGCTTCAGTCATGTCCAACTCTGTGCTACCCCATAGATGGCAGCCCACCAGGCTCCCCCATCCCTGGGATTCTCCAGGCAAGAATACTGGAGTGGGTTGCCATTTCCTTCTCAAATGCATGAAAGTGAAAAGTGAAAGTGAAGTCGCTCAGTTGTGTCCGACTCTTAGCTACCCCATGGACTGCAGCCCACCAGGCACCTCTGTCCATGGGATTTTCCAGGCAAGAGTGGGGTGCCATTGCCTTCTCCTGGCGTGCTCCAATTCATGGGGTTGCAAAGAGTCGGACATGACTGAGCGACTGAACTGAACTGAAGGTTGCACAATTTTCTGAATATACTTCATTCCATCGAAATGTATACTTTAGATGGTTGATTTTATGGTATATGAATTATAATTCAATATTTCTGTATCAGAAAACAATTTCAGGAAGAAAAACTGAGACTAGGCGAAGAGATGAGGTTTGAGGTATAGACACATGTGGGAGCTTGGACAGCTTTTTAGGTCATATCATGAATCTAGGAATTTATACTAAGGGCAGAAGGAGGCCACAGAAGAATTCTAAGGAAAGGAGTGATAATAGATTGACAGTTTTAAAAGTTCATTTTGGCTGCTGTCTAGAGAATGGCTTGATGTGGGAGCAGGGAGAACACTAGAAGGCTACAGGAATAGCCCAGATAAGACATGACTGTTACTTAAACTAGGAGATGTTACAAGAGAGATGGAGAGAGACAGTTGGATTTGAGAGATATTTTAGAGATTTATATTTTATATATGTATATATATATATATATGCATATATAATTTAAAATGAAACCAAAGAATTAAAAGCAAGTATTTGTTGGTGTCAGGGAAAGTTTAACAGGAGGATTCCTACGTGCTGTTTCTCATAAATTCTCTGTTCCTTATCAGTTCTTATTCCGAGAATGAGTAGTGCTGCACGCAGCTCTCGGACTGAGATCATGAGAAATGGTATCTGCTTGGATTCCTTTCAGTAGCTCCCTTCAGTGACTTCTCAGTGTCAGCGACCTTGTATGTATTAGACTATCCATATTGTGACTATTGATAAAATTTCATCCTATGCTGGGAGGGATTGGGGGCAGGAGAAGAAGGGGACGACAGAGGATGAGATGGCTGGATGGCATCACTGACTCGATGGATGTGAGTCTGAGTGAACTCCGGGAGTTGGTGATGGACAGGGAGGCCTGGTGTGCTACGATTCATGGGGTCGCAAAGAGTCGGACATGACTGAGCGACTGAACTGAACTGAACTGAACTGAACTGAATCATCTTACTAAAAATATATAAGCCTGCATTTCTGCTAATAAAATACCTTTGCTCCATCAGAGCTTGGGTCCCCATGTCTTTCTTTCTTTCTTCCTCTCTCTCTCTCTCTCTCTCCCTCCAGCTCTCTCTTTCACTTTCTTATTGTCAACTCTGGACCACCAGGTTCCGGTCCATTAAAGGACCCCAGCATGTTGGAAAAGTTGTTTTGTTCAAAATATTTGATATTTAAGTTGGAATCTGTAGTAGACTAGATAATTTTCTGGGACTCACAGTTCACTTAACTATTCTTTTAATAAAGGTAATTTCTATAAAGAATGACTATATTACTAAAATTGTATCCAGTTTTTAAATTTTGAGATGGAATTAAAAGTACACAAATGTGAAATGTATTTATTGAACTATGAGTCCTAATTTGGTAACACTAACATTTAGACACTTACAAAATTTCAAGATTTGAAGGATCCTAAAAGTCGCTTATTTAGTCCAACAGCTTCCATCTAATCATTAATTTTTTTCTACAACTCTCTTGATAAGCAGCCAGCGAGATCTGATATTCTTTGTATGCTAAATATTTATGAATAAGAATATATTGGAATTTTGACATCTCTAAAGACTTGCTTGCTGCTGCTGCTGCTAAGTCACTTCAGTCATGTCTGACTCTGTGCGACCCCATAGACGGCAGCCCACCAGGGCCCCCGTCCCTGGGATTCTCCAGGCAAGAACACTGAAGTGGGTTGCCATTTCCTTCTCCAAAAGACTTGCTTAGGACGTTAAAAATTTTAGTGGGTGCTTTAAACCAAACATTTTGAAACTATACCTATAGAAAAATACTACAAGGAAATCAACATTTAAATAAGTTATAGTTACTTTTAGACATAATCTTGTTAATGTGCTTCTTAATTCATTTTTCTCTTTACATGTTATAGAGAGAGTAAATTGTCTCAGTGACATCATGTCAATTTACTTCTCTATTAGATAAATTGATCAACTATGAAAAGCTTATATACATGGCTACTGGCAAAAATTTACTATTGAATTTAGGCCAAAACAAATTAACCAAGTATCTTGCAAATACAACAGCAGCAGATTTATCCACCAATGCTGATGAATGAATAAAACCAAGTAAATGAATTTTCAAATAATCTGCTATTACGATCAATTCATGGAGATTTTTAAACTTAAACCATGTCTCATTGAAATATTTCTAAACATGTCAAAGTTTGCTTTACTATCATAGCAAACACGAACATAATTTAAAAGTTGTTGATGAATCAGGATCATTATTTTAAAATTCCATATAATGATGCTACTGAAGTTAGCTTGTCTATCAGTTGAATGTTTCCATTGACTATAGGGTTCGTGAACTTTATTACCAGATTAGATGACCTACAGAGGTGTCCTCATTTCCTTTTCAAAAGCCTCACAGAAAAACATTTTGCTCCAATTATTTCAAAACTCTTCATCCTGGTTTACTCCTTAGGTGTACTCCTATCTATAAAAACAGGCTTCTCCCTTGCACTGGAGGTTCTCCTTTGAATTAGATCTTTTAGTTGCAATCAACAGAAACTAAATTTAGCCAATTAATCGGAAGAAGTAGTTCATTAAAGAGACACTGGGAAGCTCACAGAATTGCTAGAATGACAAGTGACAGGACCATAAGGAGGCTTAAGACTAAGATTCTAGGATAAAGGATGGAAAACTACTCTGCAAAACTGACAAAATGAAAAACATACCACCACTACTGCTGTCCTACCAATGCCATCCACATACTCTGATATTTCCATACGTTCCTGTTGGAGGACAGCTACAAACATACAGTAAGGATTCAATATATGTTTACTTATTCAACAAATATGTACTGAACACCTATTATGTTTCTTGAAAGCTAATATCCTTATGATATGAGGAGACTGTACATATTTTTATCAACGTATATACAACGTGTTTAAACACAAAGTACTCCACTGATGCAAATGGTGTAAGACTCTCATATTCCTTATCCACTGAAGAACTGAACTGGACAATAGGGAAACCAGCTTGAAATCAATATATATCTGGATTGCATACATCAGCTGTAGCTTAAAAGTAATTGCCTAAGGGAATAGGGAGGGGAAAAAAAACTACAACATGGAGTTCTAGAAGGCCCACTTTTAAATAATGAGATATTCATTGTAAGTACCCTATACCTGGTATGCATGAGTAGTTACACAAGATTGGAAGAGGTTGGTGCACAGCTACATTTTATGCTTGGTTAATACTAAACTCAGTTAACTGTTCTGGACAAAAATGAATGTACAAGTATTGGTAGAGACTCATTTACTTCTTTTCACCTTGAACTTGAGCTGTTTATTTCAAAGTTGTGTTATACTGCAAACAATGAAGGCTCAAGATCTTCATACATGTCAGTCACTCAGATCCAAGTTAGAAACCCTTAAATGGACTCAGATATACGCCACTTGGAGGCCTGTAGAGAGAATGAGTGACTGAGCGAGAACCCCTAGGAACAGGAGCTCAGATCAAATTAGCTATTGCTATAGTAGGAAAAAAAGCAAGTCATTATGCTGTCCCATCATGCCCTGGTCCTCTGATTAGAGGTTTCTGGCCAAATCCCTGATCTTGATGTACAATCTAGCGGAACACACTTTTCCTTTTTCCTCAGGCTCTACTATGGCTTGGCACAGCACTGCCTGATTCATTCATCATACTCTCAGACTCAACAGTGAAACGTATTTAATAAGTGCTAGAGGATGAGATGGTTGGATGGCATCACCGACTCAATGGACATGAGTTTGGGTAAACTCCGGGAGTTGGTGATGGACAAGGAGGCCTGGCGTGCTGCAGTCCATGGGGTTGCAAAGAGTCGGACACGACTGAGTGACTGAACTGAACTGAACTGAACTGAGTATTTAATAAAATTCTAATTATCATGCCTGACACTGGGTCATAGAAGTATACTTTTAATAATGAAAAAATAAGGCTCAGGAAAGTTAAACTGCCATGTGGTTAGGATAAAACTAAGACTAGAATTCAAGTCTTCTAATGGCTAGTTCAATGGACTTACTAGGATGCTTTATGTTAGAACTCCTACTGCTCTGGTTGCCAACAATATGTTTTTAAAATTTTTGGATAATTAGCCAACACATTTAAAATATGAGACTTCACAACAAGATCTGGATTGTCAGCTTCTCTTTAAAAGGGAGGAAATTTGTCTTGGGTCCAGAGCCATGATTAGAGTCAGGCAAACAAGGCACTCTACAGTTACAAATTTCAAAAGGTGCTAAAAAATGCAGTACTCAAGACAAGTGATATTTTAATGCAATCTTTAAAGAATCGTAATTAATGCAAAAAAAATCCATGAACAAAATATCAAAAGTTTTAAATGAAGACAGGCTATTGCTCATTTGTTTTAACCACCCCACCACCACCACCACCCCCACTGTTTTGCAATCGAATAGTCATTTCTAATCAGCCCTCTGTTTTGGAATCACCTGCCCATCAAGTCTTACTTTTGGTCAGTTTTATGAGGGTTGACAGTTATATGCAAAACAGACTTAGCAACACAGGGCTTTATATATACTAGTGTGTTTTAACTGTAGAGATTTTAATAAGTTTTCCCACTTAATTCAAAATATGGGAATATATTTTGATAAGTATATACATAAATGCACATGTTTTCCTTTTGCCTGGGGCTCTATTATGGCTGCACATGGCAGTGCCTGGCCACACACAGGTGAAGCTGAGCAGCAGCAGAGCCTGTGACCAGGGATGTGCTTTCTAGGCAGCAGTCTCCACTCTGCTCTCTTCATTCATGTGGCTTGTTTGCTTTTCCTCTGCCATCTTTTGAATGTAGGCAAGTCCCAAAATTCAGAGCTGAGCCCTTTTCTCTCCTCTAGGCAATCTCATCCAGAGACTGAAACAGTGGATTCAGATGTCTTCTATATGGCACTAACCTCCTTAGGTATGTGTCCAATTGTGACCTCCCCTCTGAGCTCCAGATTTAAACATACCACTGCCAGCTCGATAGTCGTACTATTGAAGGATGACAAATAGGATTGTAAATTTGACCTATTAAAAACAGAAGACTTTTTTCCCCCAAACTTTTTTTTCTCCCCCAGTTTTCCCCAACTCAGTAAATGGTATCACTATCCTCCCAGTTCTTAATATTAAACATCTAAAAGACCTATTTATCTAATCTCTCCATCCTTAACCTTTAGCCCATTAAAAAGTACTGTTAACTCAAACTATAAAAATCTAAAATTTGTCATCTTTCTTCATCTCTATAGCTACAATCATGGTCTGAGATACCACCATATCTCTCTCTGACTGTTGCAACATGCTTTTAATTGGTCTGCTTTAACTTTGCACCTCCTCTTTCCACTTTTCAATTTACCAAATTGATTTATCTAAAATATTAAATCAGATTATGTGACTATCGTGCTTAAAAATCTTACAGTGCTTTTCTGTTGCTATTAGACTAAAATCTATAGTTCTTACTTGGAAAATACGACTTTTGAATCATCACATTCCAAACACATAGTCTCAGAAACACTCCAGTTACAATCTCTCCTAGAGATCTTTTCTTTTATATTCTCTTGGCCTGAACTTCTCTTTCTCAGATCCTCACATGGTTGGTTTCTTCTTCTTATTCAGATCTTAGCTGACCTATCACATCCCCATGGGGGCTTCTCAGATCAGCCTGTTTACCAAAGGTCCTTTGGCTACTCATTCTCATATCACTTCCTATGTTGTAAAATTACCCTACTTACTTCCTAATTTTTTTCTCTCCTCATACAGAGTTAACTGATCTTTCCCTAGCATCTAGCTTAAAATTAGGAAGAACAGATGCTCAATAAATATTTGCTGAATGAATGCCTCCATCCATAAATGAGTAAATGAGATCCATCATATTTCAAGCAGATGACCTTAATAGGAGTGTTAGTTATTATAAACTATTTAATGAACCATCCAAATTAATTTTCTCTACAGAAACACAATGCTTTGTTTTTAAAACGGTTGTCTCTACAAGTTCATTTCAGAACAAAATATTCCAATTCAGTTCCAATACACAAACGCTTGCTGTTAAATAATATCTGAGTACTGGAAAATAACCTTAGACAAAATTTAGAGTCAACAATAACCACATTAAACTGTATGAATTGTAAAGTAACTGACAAAATGAAGACCTAAAGGAATTTAGAAAATGGTTGCAGGTGGGAAACTTTCAGAGGACAAAAAAGATGATCTGGTAGTATTTTTTTCTCTGTGATCTTAATTTCTAAATATTTTTAGACAGCATCAATTTCTATGCACATGTGTGGTTCTTAAATGAAAGAGGACTCTCTCTGGTCACCATGGTATCTGCTGACAGAAATAAAAGCATCAAATGAGAAATTATTTTTAATCAATTTGGTCTCATATCACTGTTGGGATCCTTCTAAATTGTCAGCAAAACTCACAATGCAATTTTGAATTATTCTGTCTTCATCTACTTGCTGTGTTTTAGTGCATCACCCTATGTCTGTGATTTTTTTAAAGAGAAACAAACAAAAAAAGACAGCTTTATTGCCATATGTGAACTACACCCATTTTAAATGTACAATTTAAATGATTTTTTAGCAAGTTTACTGAGTAGTTCAGTCATAAATTAGTTTTAGAACATTTTGATTCCCTCAGAGTAAAATCCCTCATACTTAGTTACAGTTAATCCAGATTCCCACTTTCAGACCCAGGCAAAACACTAATATACTTTCTATCAGTTCAGTTCAGTTCAGTTCAGTCGCTCAGTCATGTCCGACTCTCTGTGACCCCATGGACTGCAGCACGCCAGGCTTCCCTGTCCATCACCAACTCCTGGAGCTTACTCAAACTCATGTCTATCAAGTCGGTGATGCCATCCATCCATCCATCCATCCATCCACCTCATCTTCTGTCGTCCCCTTCTGATCCTGCCTTCAGTCTTTCCCAGCATAAGGGTCTTTTCCAAGGAGTCAGTTCTTCACATCAGGTAGCCAACGTATTGGAATAGTCCAATGAATATTCCAATGAATACTCAGGACTGATTTCCTTTAGGATGGACTGGTTGGCTCTCCTTGCAGTCCAAGGGACTCTCAAGAGTCTTCTCCAGCACCACAGTTCAAACGCATCAGTTCTTCAGTGCTCAGCTTTCTTTATGGTCCAACTCTCACATCCATATATGACTACTGGAAAAACCATAGTTTTGACTAGACGGACCTTTGTTGGCAAAGTAATGTATCTGCATTTTAATATGCTGTCTAGGTTGGACATAGCTTTTCTTCCAAGGAGCAAGCATCTTTTGATTTCATGGCTGTAGTCACCATCCCAGTGATTTTGGAGTCCAAAAAAAATAAAGTCTGTCACTGTTTCCATTGTTTCCCCATCTATTTGCCATAAAGTGATGGGACCAGATGGCATGATCTTTGTTTTCTGAACAAAGATATTTTGTTTTCTGAACAAAAGTATTTCTATAAAGTTACCTTTTCCAGACATATCATATAAATAGAAACATATGTGCTTCTTTGCATTATGTTTCTGAGGTTTATCCATGATGAATAATGTGTAGGTAGTTTATTTTTATTGCTGAATAATATTCAATTCTATGGATGTTATATTTTGCCTATTTATTAACTAGTTGATGGACATTTTGGTTGTTTCCAGTTTTTGACCATTCTAAATAAGGTTACTTTGATTATTCTCACATGAATTTTAATGTGGTCTTATGTTTCCATTTCTCTTGAGTAGATACCCTAGGAGTGGATCTCCTAGTTTGCATGGTAGTTTTACTTTTAACTATTCAAAAAACTTTCAAATTGTTTAAGAAAGTAGACATAGCATTCTACATTCCCATCAGCAACATATAAGCATTGCTATTTCTCTACATCCTTACATTTGTTATTGTTTTATCTATTATGGCCATTCCACTCAGTATGAAATGGTATCTCTTTGTGGGTATTTTTTTAAGTATTTCAGCTATACAGCATTATAATTCAACATTTGTGTATACAGCAAAGTGATCACCACCACAAGTCTAGTTAACAACAGCTACCATACAGTCGGCCCCTTCACCCACTTCTTCCACTCCCCAGCTCTTTCCCATCCATATGATCTCTATAAGTTTGACCGTATTCTATTTTGTTTGTTCATTTGCTTTGATATTTTAGATTCCGAACATTTTTCTTTCTCCATCTGACTTAGTCACCTAGCATAATACCATCGAGGTCCACCTATACTGTTGCAACTAGCAGGATTTCATTCTTTTTATGGCTGACTAATATTCCATCATGTATATATACCACATCTTTACATCATTCATCCACAGATGGACCCTTAGGCTGTTTCTGTGTCTTGGCTATTGTAAATAACGCTGTAAACAATATGGGACTGCAACTATCTTTTTGAATTATCATTTTTGTGTTCTTCAGATAAGTAACCGAGGTGGAATAGGTGACTTTTATGGTAGGTCTTAATGTTTTGGGAATCGCCGCACTGTTTCACATACTGGCTGCACCAGTCTATAAATTGGTAGATTTCCCTTGTCTCCACATCCTTGCCAACATTTCTTATTTGTCTTTTCAGAAACAGCCATTTTAATTTATGTAAGGTGATATTGTGATTTTGATTAGCATTTTCCTAATAGTGATGTTTAACATCATTTTATGTGCTTACTAGCCATCTGTATGTCTTCTCTGGAAAAATATATATTCTGATCCTCTGCCCATTTTTTTATTCTTTGGATTTTGCTACTATGGTTAAGTTGTATGAGTTCTTTATATATTAGATGTTAACGCCTTCTTGGAAATATGATTTTTAAATATCTTCTCCCTTATGGTAGATTGCCTTTTTGTTTTGATGATGGCTTTCTTCGCTGTGCAAAAGCTTTTTAGTTAGATGTAGTCCCATTCATTTCTTTTTGCTTTGTTTCCCTTGTCTTTGGAGACAGACTCACAAAAACACATTGATGTCAGCGAGTTTACCATGTATGTTTTCTTCTAGAAATTTAATGGTTTCAGGTATTACATTTGTCTTTAATCCATTTTGAGTTATTTTTTGCATATTGTTTAGGATAGCAGTCTTGTTTCATTATTTTGCATGTGGCTGTCCAGTTTTCTGAATATGATTTATTGAAAAAGACTGGTTTTTTTTTGCATTGTATGGTCCTTGCACTACTGTCATAAAACACTTGTCTATATGTGTGCAGATTTAGTTCCAGGCTTTCAGTTATATTGCATTGATCTGTGTGCCTAGTTTTGTGCCAGTATCATACTGTTTTGAGTACTATAGCTTTATCAATATACTTTGAAACATCAAAAGTATACTTTGATGTTTCTAGCTTTGTTCTTCTTTTTAAAGATTATTTTGGCTATTGAGGACTTCTGTGGTCCCATACAAAATTTACAATTTATTTTACTTTTGTTAAATATGCCATTGGAATTTGGTACCTTTTGCAGTGAATCTGTAAATGATGTCTCATTGGGGTTTTAATTTGCATTTTTCTAATGACTAAACTTTTTAGACAGCATCAGTCTTTGTGCACATGTGTGGTTCTTAAATGACAGAGGGCTCTCTGTGTACCATGGTATTTGGCCACCAAAGACAGAAATAAAAGCACCAAATGAGAAATTATTTTTAATCAATTTGGTCTCATTTCACTTCTTTTATTTTCTTAATGTTGTCTTTTGAAGTACAAAAGTTTTTATTCTTGATTAAGTTCAATTTATCATTTTTTTCTTTTATGGGTTATGCTTTTGGTGTAGCTAACAGGCAAGAAATCTTTGCCTAATCCAAGGTCTTGAAGATTTTCTCCTATGTTTTATTTTAAAAGTCTTATTGTTTTATTTACATTTCAGTCTATGATTTTTATGTATGGCATGAAGTGAGGGTATGAGTTCATCTTTTTGAATGTGAGAATCCAATTGTCCCAATACTGTATTTTTAAGATTATACTTGCCCAAATTAATTTTCTTGATATATTTGTCAAAAATTAATTGACCCTAAATATTTATCTGAAGACTCAATTGTATTCCACTCATCTAGTCATATGTCTATCAGAACCACACTATTTTAATGACTGTAATTATAATAAGTTCTGAAATTGAAAAGTAAAATTTCTCCAACTTTTTCATGATTTTTTTGGCTTTTGTAGATGTTTTGTATTTTCATATACATAACATATATATTTTTATAATCTGTTTGTAAATGTATGTTAAAAAGCCCCTCAAAATTTTGATTGGGATTACAATGAATCTATAGGTCAATTAAGGGAGAATTTCCACCTAAATCATATTCACTATCCCAATTCAATGGAACATGGAATGTCTATCCATTTACTTAGAACTTCTCTAATTGCTCTCAACAAAGGTTTATATTTTTTGGTGTACAAGTCATGCTCTTCTTTTGTTAAACTTACTCCAAATGTATTTTATTCTTTTTGATGCTATTTTAAGTAGAAAAGTATTTTCTATTTTCTGATTTGTCATTGCATAAAAATACAACTGAATTTCTTTCAGCTCATACACACAGTTCTGAATTTTTCTGTTTTATAATTATGCAATTCATATGCCATAAAGGTATTCTTTAAAAACATATAATTTGGTAGTTTTCAGTACATTCTGAGTTACGTAAACATCACCACTAATTCCAGAATATTTTCATCACCCCCAAAAGAACCCCTGTGACCATTAGTAGTTATTTCTCCTTACCCTCAGCCCCTGACAATGACTAGTCTAATTTTTGTTATAGATTTGCCTGTCCTAGGCAAACAATTCATACAAATGGAATCATACAATATATGACTTTTTATGTCTGGCTTCTTTCACTTAGCCTAAGGTTTTCAAGTTTCATCCATGTTGTAACATGTATCAGTACCTCCCTTTCTTTTTAATGACTGAATAATATTCCATTATATGGATACAATGTATTTATCCATTAAACAACTGTTGGGCATTTGGTTTGTTTCCACCTTTTGATTACTATGAATAATGTTGCTATGAACATTCCTGTGTAAGTTTTTGTACAGATATATGTTTTCACTTTTCTTGGGTACATACCTAGTAGTAGAAAAGTTGGATCATATGGTAACTCTACATTTAATCTCTAGGGGGACTGCCAGACCATTTTTGAAAGTAGTTGCACTATTTTACATTCCAACTAGTTGTGAGAGTTGTGAGAGTTATGAGAGTACCTGTTTCTCCATATCCTTATCAACATTGGTTAATAGAGCCATCTTAGTGAATGTGATGGAGAAGGAAATGGGAATCCACTCTAGTATCCTTGCCTGGAGAATCCCGTGGACAGAGGAGCCTGGTGGGCTGCTGTCCGTGGAGTCGCACAGAGTCGGACACGACTGAACTGATTTAGCATGCATGCATGCATTGGAGAAGGAAATGGCAACCCATTCCAGTATTCTTGCCTGGGGAATCAATGTTCATCAATGAATGAACATCTTTTCATGTGTGTATTAGCCATTTGTATATCATATTTGAAAAACGTTTATTTAGATCCTTTACTCACTTTCAAATTGAATTGTTTTTTCAATATTAATTTGCTATAGCATTTTATATATTCTAGTTATAAACCCTTTATCAGATAAATGCTTTGCAAATATGTTTTCCCATTCTTTTGACTGTATTTTTATTTTCTTGTTTATGCCCTTTGAAGCACAAAAATGTTTCCATTTTGATGGTATAATTACCTATTTTTTTTAATTTTTTCTTTTGTGGCTTGTGCTTCTGGTGATCTACCTAACAAACTACTGCTTAATCTAATGTCATAATGATTTATACACTTAATTTCTTCTGAAAAAATTTTTAGCTTCAGTTATTATACTAAGGTCTTTGATCCATTGTGAGTTAATTTTTGAATATGGTGTGAAACGGAGGTGTGACTTTATTCTTTTGCATGTGGATGTTCACTAGTCCCAGGCTTCCTAGATGGTGTTAGTGGTAAAGAACCTGCTTGTCAATGCGGGAGACATAAGAGATGCAGGTTTGATTTACAGGTCAGGAAGATACCTTAGAAGAGGGCATGAAAACACACTCCAGTATTGTCTGGAGACTCCCACAGACAGAGGAACCTGATGGGCTACAGAGTCAGACATGACTAAAGTGACTTAGCACACACACACACGTCCACTTGTCCCAGCATCATTTGTTCAAAAGATTACTTTTCCCTTATTAAATGATCTTCAGTTCAGTTTAGTCACTTAGTCATGTCCGACTCTTTGCGACCCCATGAATCGCAGCACACCAGGCCTCCCTGTCCATCACCAACTCCCGGAGTTCACTCAAATTCATGTCCATCGAGTCGGTGATGCCATTCAGCCATCTCATCTTCTGTCGTCCCCTTCTCCTCCTGCCCCCCAGTCCCTCCCGACATCAGGGTCTTTTCCAATGAGTCAACTCTTCACATGAGGTGGCCAAAGTATTGGAGTTTCAGCTTCAGCATCAGTCCTTCCAATGAACACCCAGGACTGATCTCCTTTAGGATGGACTGGTTGGATCTCCTTGCAGTCCAAGGGACTCTCAAGAGTCTTCTCCAACACCACAGTTCAAAAGCATCAATTCTTCGGCACTCAGCTTTCTTCACAGTCCAAATCTTACATCCAAACATGACCACTGGAAAAACCATAGCCTTGACTAGACAGACCTTTGTTAGCAAAGTAATGTCTCTGTTTTGAATATGCTATCTAGGTTGGTCATAACTTTCCTTCCAAGGAATAAGCGTCTTTTAATTTCATGGCTGCAGTCATCATCTGCAGTGATTTTGGAGCCCAGAAAAATAAAGTATGACACTATTTCCACTGTTTCCCCATCTATTTCCCATGAAGTGATGGGACCAGATGCCATGATCGTAGTTTTCTGAATGTTGAGCTTTAAGCCAACTTTTTCACTCTCCTCTTTTACTTTCATCAAGAGGCTTTTTAGTTCCTCTTCACTTTCTGCCATAAGGGTGGTGTCATCTGCATATCTGAGGTTATTGATATTTCTCCGGGCAATCTTGATTCCAGCTTGTGCTTCTTCCAGCCCAGCGGTTCTCATGATGTACTCTGCATAGAAGTTAAATAAGCAGGGTGACAATATACAGCCTTGACGTACTCTTTTTCCTATTTGGAACCAGTCTGTTGTTCCATGCCCAGTTCTAACTGTTGCTTCCTGACCTGCATATAGGTTTCTCAAGAGGCAGATCAGGTGGTCTGGTATTCCCATCTCTTCACACCATCATAATATTATGAATCTTAATAAAGCATCAAGTCATGATGTTATAATGATAATACTATACCACATTTGTTTCCAATAATTAAAAATCTTTACATAATCTTTTCATATTTAGAATAATACTTGAAAATAACTTCAAAGGCAGTTTCCATTTTAGATTGCCTTAATAATCAGTTTGACACAGTTGCAGTCCAGCCTGAACAAACTTCTGTCACAATTCTACTCATATTACAGAAGACTTCTTACTAGATTTTTATAAATTAAAATGTATTTTGCTGAATGTAAGAGAAGCCTCAATCACATTGGTTTAAATGCATTATCTTATATAAGAGAAGCGCAGAGACAGGGCAGGTCCCTGTATTAATTGATTCAGTGACAGGCTGAGGAAGGTCAATGGCTCCCCAGGGAAGACATATTCTCCACAGCCTTGTTCCAATGTGTCCAGGAAGGATAATGCAAAAGAAGCAAGCAAAATGGCAAGGGGAAAAAATGTAGTAAAGAGCTACTCCCAGAAAGCAGAAACACCAGCTCATCCAGGGATATTCCTCAACCCTAGGGTAAAAAGCCCTTGTGATGTTTGTAGGATTTCAGATAATAATGACAAAGTAATGACTTCTATATCTTCCATTATTCCTTTTTCAGGAATGGGAGTATTTATTGCAGTTTATTACAGTTACCCATCCCCGTTCCATCTGTGTATAGTATGGAGAATAGATAACTTAGCGTTTTTAGTTCATAAGTCTCTGGAGTAAGAGGAGTCTCATCCATGCTCCACAGAAAAAATTATCAAGATACCTTGAACTTTGTGCCTGACACTCTGATTGGAGGGACTATTGAACTGTCTACCTTAGGTATGGAATGGGCATATTTTTCATGTAGAAGGGAAGGAAGTGAATATTTGTGGCCAAGAGGGTGGAGTATAATAGATTATGTTGTATCATTGTTCAAAATATTTGGTGCCTGCCCACTGACATCAGGTTTTGTCATATAATTTCCTTTGGCCAGTAAAACATGGGAAGCTTTAAGGGATATTGCCTACTTGTACTACATTCTTCATTTTCCTTTATCATGGGATTGGCAGTGTTCAAGGTAGGGGCTTCTCCCTCAGCATGAGTCCCAGAAGGAAAACATCATCAAACTGAGCTAAAGTGGCCAGGAAATAAACTTTTGTTGTAAGCTGCTGAGATTTTTGAACTGTTTTGTTACAGTAATACTAAAACACAGCTAACTAAAATGAAGACTATTTTATAATTATTTCTGACCTTTCAATTCTTTAAATAAATCTAAGGAGGTCATAATATAAAAAGAAACACTGTTTCCTTTATTAAATTGAATTCCAAAGTCTAAAAAAAACAGAAAAAGATTTCTTTTAAGACAAGGTTTGGCACAAATCTTATCTGCCAATCTTAATCTATGTAAATTAAATCTTTCCTACTTAAATATCTGTAAGGTTCTAACATCTTAATAAATGATGCTATTATCCCAATATTGAACTAGATAATTTGCAGTTTTCAATACACTCAAATATATGAAATGTATATTATTATACACAAGCACCATATACTATACTTATTTATTATTTGCATAACTGTTCCCAAATTAAAATAATCTGTTATATATAAAAACCCAAAATTCATCCATGGGGTTTCTTATATAGAATTGGTTTTTAATATCATACATTGAATATTTTTGATACACCAAGAATCTTCTAAATTAAAGCCATCCAATTCTCAGCATGTTGCAAGTAAGTTCAACTATTTGAAGCAAAAAGAGAAGATGGGTTACATATAATAATCTATATTTTGTTGAACACGTCAACAAAAGAAGGTGGTTTGTGAGAGTATGACAGCATATCTATTGGTATATTCCTAACTGAAATGAAAATTAAAATGTCTAAATTTCATATTTTATTAGATTAACATTATTTATGACAATAACTAGATATGCTTATAGGTTGAAAATTTACTTTGGATTATGTTTTATTATTTTAAAGAACATCATAATTCTGACACTGATTCTACTGTTTATAAGCAGGATTGCTTTCTGGCAAACTAAGGAACAACTTTCTAAACCAGTAAATAAATAAAAGCAAAGCCCCTATAGTCCCTTTGCATATTTTTATTTTTCTCTTTAGTGTTTACATTTTAGCTCAAAGGAATTAGAAGTAACATTACAGTGAAAAATACAAAGATTGGAAAATGCTTAAGCAAGTCAACCAAAGAGATAAACAAGTGAGGCAAAGAAATGAAGAGAAAAAGCTAAAACAATTTAATAAACATTAATAACTTAATTCTAATCCCATATCAGGAGAATAGCAAGCAAAGCAGATCCCCTAAACAATATGACATAAGGATTAAATTTTTGTGCTATAGGAATGAGCCCTATTTTCAATAGAAACATTTTATCATCTAAATGTAGCTATATGTTGTGTGCTTAGTTGCTCAGCCATGTCCAACTCTTGGTGACACCATGGACTGTAGCCTGCCAGACTCCTCTGTCCATGAGGATTCTCCAGACAAGAATACTGGAGTGGGTTGCCATGCCCTCCTCCAAGGGATTTTCCCAACCCAGGGATCAAACCCAGGTCTCCCACATTGCAGGCAGATTCTTTGCTGTCTGAGCCACCAGGGAAGCCCAGGAATACTGGGGGGAGTAGCCTATCCCTTCTCCAGGAGAACTTCTTGACCCAGGAATTGAACTAGGGTCTCCTGCATTGCAGGTGGATTCTTTATCAGCTGAGCTACCAGGGAAGCCCAAATATAGCTATAGTTAATTTTAATTGAGGTGACTGCATTATCCATGATTATCTATTCGAAAGACTATCTTTAGCAACATGTCAGGCCAACAGAAAAAGAGTGGGACTGGGAAGAGACCAAAGATAGCAGTGGAGGATGGTACAAGTCAGTGTTTGTGCATTTCCAACCATGCATACCAGCAAATACAGCACAGCGTAACACATTTGAGCTTCTCAGAACCGGAATTATCAAATATTTTTTAAATAATTCTGCTTTGTAACTTTAGACATACAAAGTAAAGCTAATGGATGACAGCATTAGCCAGAGATGATTTTGAGTAAATACACTTCAATACTCAACATATTATATGTAAATGGTACATCTTTTACTCTGGACTTTCATTCCCCATGCTTATAACTACCTTTACAAATTTCATCCACTATATAGGAGATGATACCTCCCCCACTCAAGAAAACCTAATTAATACTTCTCCTATGACATTTTTTCAGAAAAGCAGTATAGGCTGTTGAGCATGGGTTTACCTTTCACTCTACGACTTGAGCAAGTTGTATATCCTTTCTCTGCCCTATTTCTTTTATTTATAAAATAAGGATTAAATTAAAACCTACCTCAGAGAGTGATTGTGAGGATTACAAGAAAGAATACACATAAGGCAGTTAGAATAGGGCCTGACACCCATTAAGTTCTAATTTTAATTCTTTTAATTACAGAGAAAGCAGAGGATAAACTGCATCATTGACTATACCTAACACAGTGCCTGACACCTATTGTCTCTCAAACATCTACTTTTGAATAAACAAAAGAACTGTTCCTCAAGAAGTAAGAGGGTAAAAAGAGGAAGAGCCAGGAAAAGAGTTCAAGGTAGAGGCAACCAGTAAGTCTTTAAAACTGAAGGGCATTCAGTGTGGGGATGGTGGGAAAAAGTGCTGTGTTCTATGGTCATTGCATTTAAGTAACTTGCTTTTCCTGGTGATTATATTAGGAATTTTATTAGGAAAACAGATCACAGTAATAAATATAAACAGATCCCAAATCTCTGGTTAAATTTGGTTGATTAATACAAAGTTTATATCAGAGAAGACTAGGAAATTTACTCAACCACAGACTGCTGTATGATAAACACGGCTTATATACACTTTAGATATACCGGAAGACCATTTTAAAAATGCTTTTACAAAACATTTAGGAAACTTTTAGTATTTTCAGGAAAGGTGCCTTAACCAAATCCTCAATGAAGAAAGCTCAAATCACCAATGAAGAAATCTCATCTTGTATGTTTGCTTTGACCTTTTCTCCAGTTTTCAAGGGCTTTTCAACTGATTAAGTTATATTTAAAGGCTATGATTATGTATGTATGGATGCATTATGCATGCAGTATAAGTGCACGTGTGGAAGTCTATGAACAGAAGAAACATCCTTTTTTTTAACATCACAAACACACAAAGATATCACATGGCAGAAGATCATGCAAGATGAGTATCCTAGAATGCCTTCTACTACCTTTTACCCTCTTGTCTTTTTCCGTTTTTGTGGCCCTTTGTACAAGTCTAAACTCACTCCATTGCCCCTGCTGCATTCTAGGTCAAGTAGAATGAGTACCTCATTCTAGTTGTCATGGCAGATTCTGATCCTGGGTCAATAGAGGGGACAGAAGTCCTTCATGTTGGGCTTTCTATGAGATAAACCTTTCTCGTCATATTACCAACTCTATACCTGTTGATAAATTTCAGTGATTATTCTAAACAACATACCTGACTCCTATTGGATGAGAAAGGATAAAATAGAGAAGGAAATTCCATTCTGTTACATATATTTTTGTTAGCAAAACAAAAGTTAGTAAATGAACATCTGTATGAAGTGGGAACCCAGAGGATTTGGTCAGTGGAATTAGACAACTTCCCTCTATATGTGTCAGTTTGTGTGAAGATTAGGTGTTTTGGGGTAGTGGAGTGAAGTAAATTCCTTCATACTTTCATCCATTTGCATCCAGTAATTTGGAAAATTATTCTTCTCCTGGTGCCAAAAGCCTTCCAGAAGAATAATATTTAAATTCTACCCACTGTTAAAGTTGAGATATACCCAGCAGAGAACTGCAGGCCTTAATGAAAGTCAACTTTTAGATTTCCCTGAAGAGACTTTGCCATAAGGGAAGACAACACTGTGAGTTAGACCAGTAACAGCACCTGATATGACAGGGGAATATTGATTATGGGTATGTGAAATAGCCAAATTTGTGCTAACTTAAGCACCCTAGTGAAATAAGTCTGTGTGAACGTGTGTGTGTGTGTCTGTGTGTGTGTGTATGAATTTCTAAAATTACAATACTTTAGGACTCAATCAATTGTACTTTGGGACCCTACCAATCCCCAACACCTTTTCCTACCTTGAAAAGGCATCTTTGCCTGGATGTATAAACGAAAATATATACCAAAAAATCAGCATCAACAGTGCCGGGAGCCAGCGTGAGGAACTCCGCCCATGGCAAAGGACATGAGGAAGGAGGCTTTGGCATACGCAAAGGCTGGATCGAGCCTCAGGAAACCCCCTGTTCCCGAGCATCTACCCCCAAAACCAGAGTCTACCTACTTAACTGTTTCATGCTCTCACCTACACCTCTGACTTTATGGGGGGCTGTTCCCCACCAGTTCTCTCAGAGAAGGAGTAAACTTGCAGCTCCAGTCAATAAAA
Source organism: Budorcas taxicolor (assembly GCF_023091745.1). Lineage (NCBI taxonomy): Eukaryota > Metazoa > Chordata > Mammalia > Artiodactyla > Bovidae > Budorcas > Budorcas taxicolor. Next base: position 18,161,909 of record NC_068910.1, on the reverse strand, counting down.
ATTCCTGGGTGTGACAAGGGTGTCTCAGGTCAAACCTCTCTGCTGGCAGACTAGTTTGTGTGACAGGATTATCCATACTCCTGCCACTACGCACATCATTGTTTACTACCTCTCAACCATAAACAGCACAGAGAGTTTGGAGTATTTTTAAAATCTTAATTAGCATAGGGCTTTTCTCATTGTTGAGTCAATGATTGCCGCCAGGCCTCTCTATCCTTAGGCAACCTGGGAATATATTAATGTATTTGGAATATAGAAAAGGAACTATAGTATTTTTTGATGTTAGCAATACTAGACTTTTTGAGTTAATGAATTTTCTCTTTTGTTATAGATCACTGTACTTTGTTATAAATCACTGTGTCCTTGTTATGCAAAAATGTAACTTTATCACTATCTTAAGACTAAATAGATCTTAAGGGGAACATTGGTGAAGGGTTTTCAATTGTTGGGCTGATGTTTGCTGCTAAATTTCCATATTCCCTGCCCTTATAATGAATATAACTAGCATATAGGAGAAATAAGTATTAACCTTTAAGATTAATCATGTTAACCTTAGGTTAAATAAATTCCTTTCTTAGTTGTAACCCACCACACCCTCACCCTATAGGAATGCAACTTTATCCGGTACCTTCAGAGGGTGGTGCCTGGTTTAAGAAAAAACACCTTGGAAAAAATAAGTTCTTTGGTTATCAGAAAGAAAGGATCATAAAATGTCAGCAGGCCGCATGGCCATAAGATGATGTAAAACCCCTAAGACCTTTTTTTTAATACGTTTATGTGAAGCACCTGATTTTGATAAAGGTCAGGACTGCTGACCCCCGTGTGACTTTAAAATTTCCATTTGCCTCTATGTGTAACAAAAGGTATATAAGCAAACCTAAAAAATAAAGAAATCAGATCAGTTTCTGGAAAGACTGATTCCCCCATGTCGTTCTTTCTTTCCCCTTCTGGCTGAATTCCCATCTGGAGCATTGGGTGCTCACCAAGTCTACTAACTTGCCCTGGCTTCTAAGATCCGTGAGAGAGGGAGGCCAAGGCAGGGCACCCTCCGATATTCAAACGGGTGCTGGTGGCCCAATGTAGGTGGTGCAAATTCCTTGTCTTGGAGTTTATTGGTATCCCATGTAAACCAAGTTATTCAGCCTCTTTTTCTCCATTAATTTTCCTACTACACTATTTCTTTCTAATCTCCCCCTGTATCTTTTTTTTTTTTTTGGCTTTCAATTCTTTTATTTTTTTTTATTGTTTATTTTTCTGTTTTTTCTTTTTTTTAATTTTTATTTTTACCTTATTTTACTTTACAATACTGTGTTGGTTTTGCCATACATTGATATGAATCCACTATGGGTGTACATGCGTTCCCAAACATGAACCCCCCACCCACCTCCCCCACCGTATCTTTAATTAAGCAATTAATTCTTAGGACGCTGACTCTGTCCCCGCTTTGAATTACCTTGGATCCACCGGGGCTGGACCCCGGCACAACAGTGATGGTCGCAGGCAGTGTAAGCAGTACTCAGGACATGATAGTGTAGGTGACTCTATCGAAATAGCTTCTCTTGGAGTCTTAGATTCAAACTCAGGGCTTGACTGGCATCAGTATTTGAGTGAAAAAGCTTTGTTGCTAACCTATTGAACACTAGGGCCCAAGTAAGAATCCCCTACCTCCAATCCTGGCAACTAAGTGGAATTCATAATAGCATTCTATTTGCTTCCTGAAAATGAAAACACTGAGTTCCGAATTTACTAGTTTTAATGCCCACCAGCCAAAGACGAGGAACATACCTTCATGTCCTTCTTCATCAGAGTCATTGAAAAGGTTCATTGCTTGTTGCAACAAGAAAACCCACCAATGGGGAACTATGGGCATCTCAGTAAGAGGGTGTTAGAGTTGAAAATGGTATAGATGATCTTACTCCAAATCAGAAATAGAGACACATATGCAGAGAATAAATACATGGATACTAAGGGGGAAGGAAAGTAAAGGGTGGGTGGGATAAATCAGGCGATTAGGACCGACATATGTAAACTATCATGTACAAAACAGGTAGCTAATGAAAAACTACTGTAGAGATCAGGGAACTCCACTCAGTACTCTCTGGTGACCTAAATAGGAAGGACATCCAAAAAAGGAGGGGGTATATGTACACATATGGCTGATTCACTTCACTATATGACAGAAATTGGCACAGTAGTGCAAAGCAACTATACAGGGTGTTAGAACCCAGGGGGCACAGTGGTCAAGAATCCACTTGCCAGTGCAGGAGACACAAGAGACATGCGTTTGATCCCTGGGTCAGGAAGACCCCTTGCAGGAGGAAATGGCAATCCACTCAAGTATTCTTGCCAGTAAAATCTGATAGTCAGAGGACCCTGGCAGGCTACAATCCATGGGGTCACAGAGTCAGACATGACTGAGCAACTGAGTGCACACACACACACACACACACACACACACACACACACACACAGAGCTTCTTATAGGATTTATGCTAGCTGATTTGGGGGAGAGTGTAGGGAAGCAAGGCTTTGCTCTGGATTGAATCCTCTGATGAAGCAGAGTAAATTCAGTACTGTGAACATTAGTAGATCTTATCTACATGACAGGAAGAATGAAATAATGCATAGCTGTCCCAGTCCATCCTAAAGGAGATCAGTCCTGAGTATTCATTGGAAGGACTGATGTTGAAGCTGAAACTCCAATATTTTGGCCACCTGATGCAAAGAACTGACTCATTTGAAAAGACCTTGATGCTGGGAAAGATTGAAGGCAGGAGGAGAAGGGGACAGCAGAGGATGAGATGGTCAGATGGCATCACTGACTCAATGAACATGAGTTTGGGTGGACTCCGGGAGTTAGTGATAGACAGGGAGGCCTGGCATGCTGCAATCCATGAGATTGCAAAGTGTTGGACACGACTGAGCAACTGAACTGAACTGATAACTGGTAAACAAAGAGCAGTCATTCACATTAGCCAGGATAGAGAAATGTTTCTTCATTTTTGTGGGCTAGATAATGTTCATGGTCTTGTTTGTATTTAGACATGATTATGGAGTGATCTTGCTTTGGTCTTGATCCATCATGGTCACAGAGTAGCCTTTTCTGATGTTGGTATTCTGTGAAATGGTTCATGCACAACAACAACCCACAAAGGGTTACCTGTGAGTGGCAGGCCAGCTCCCAGAAGTCTTTTTTTTTTTTTAACTGGTAACAACATTATCTATGGTAGTTACCTTCTAATTTCAACATCTTCAAACATGACAGATATTCATCAGCAAGGGTGGCAACCATGCAGAATCCTTGAAAAAAATGTTGGGTCTGAGGAAAAATGCAGTCAAGTAATCACTTCAAAAATGATTTCTGGATACCTAGTGTTTTCCTACAGACCTTGGAAAATACATGGGCATCCAATAATACTGGATTTCCTGTGTCTGTGCAGCTGGGCTCAAAAAGAGTCTAAGAGTTAATGTGAAACCTGGGACAACCAAATGTGTAACAATAAGTCTAATATCTGAACTAAACATATGTACACTGAATCACCTAAAGAACATGACAGAACTTCTTTACATTAAATTCATTATACTTAGAATTTTAAAATATTGATTTATCTGTTATGTCTAAAAAATTATCATATATATGATGACATTAAAATGGACATCTGCTTTGCTTCCTAATATCTACACTCTTCCTTCTTTATAAGAGGACCCAGAGTTTTCTCCCCATTCCCAGGCAGAATTTGGGTGGGACTTCATTCCCAGTCAGTCAACATATCTCATTTCCTTTGTCGCAGTGACTGACTTAAAAACAGACACAATCCAGCCTTTTAAGATGCACATTTATCTGACCACAGTGATTAGTTCAGAGGTAAGCATATGGTCTCAGATGATGCAAATGAAGATGAACTCCAGGACTTTTGTTCAAAATGCTCTACTTTAAGAATATGAGATTTAAAATGCTATAGCCATTTTGTAAACCCAAGAGAACTAGCAGAGGGCTTGAGACAACCTAGAGAAGGAGTGTAGAGAAAGGAATTTGGTAATGCTCTTTGAGCTCCGGATCTGCTCTGAGTTGATTCATATCAATAAATAATCAACCATTTATAATTGAGCCACCTTCACTTTTTTTAGTGTATAGGAATACAAGAGACTTTTGTGTATTACTTTTGTATTCTTCAACTTCATCGAATTCATTGATGAACTCTAGCAGTCTTCTGGCAGCATCTTGAGGATTTTCTATATATCATATGTCATCTGCAAACAGTGATAGTTTTTTTTTTTTTGCTTGCTTTTTAAAATTTAAGTTATTTTGTACTTTTAAAAAAATTAATTAATTTATTTATTTTACTTTACAATATTGTATTGGTTTTGCCATACATTGACTTGACTCTGCCATGAGTGTACATGTGTCCCCCATCCTATTTTGTACTTTTAAAAGTCATTCAGTTACCATTAGCATTGGAGAAGAATTGAAATTGTATCTGTACTCTTTTATGAAGATAGTATTATTTATGAACTAGATCATAATGTTAAAAAACAAAACAAAACACATCATAGCAAACAGAGTATTGGACCTTGAGGGTGCTTGAACTGCTTTGGTGACCATGTTATTAGTTTGCTATTATACTGTTGTCTTATATGGATAATAGAAATACAAAGAAAAATTAAGGAAGCAATCCCATTTACCATTGTATATATATATATATATTTAAAAAAAAAACCCTAAGAATAAACCTATTGAAGGAGGCAAAAGACTTGTACTCTGAAAACCATAAGATGTTCATGAAAGAAAGTACAGGTGACACAAATAGATGGAAAGATCTTTCCTTAGATTGGAAAGATCAATATTGTCAAAATCACTGTACTACCCAAGGCAATCTGTAGATTTAACGTAATTCCTATCAAATTACCAAAGACATTTTTCACAGTATAGAACAAATTTTTTTTAAATTTGCATGGAAACACAAAAGACCCCAAATATATAAAGCAACTCCAAGAAAGAATACAAGCTGGAGGAATCAGAGGCCCTACCTGCAGACTAATACAAAGCTACAGTGATCAAAACAGTATGATACTGGCACAAACACAGAAATATAGATCAATGGAACAGGATATAAACCCCAATAATAAACCCATGCACCTATGGTCAGTTAATCTATGACAATTAATCTGTGACAAAGAATATACAATGGAGAAAAGACAATATCTTAGAAAACTGGGCAACTACATGCAAAAGAATAAACTTAGAGCACTCCCTAACATCATACGCAAAAATAAACTCAAAACAGATTAAAGACCTAAAAGTAAGGCCAGACACCATAAAACACTTCAGTTCAGTTCAGTCGCTCAGTCGTGTCTGATTCTTTGTGACCCCATTGACTGCAGCATGGCCCTGCTTCCCTGTCCATCACTTCTGGAGCTTGTTCAAGCTCATGTCCATCGAGTCATTGATGCCATCCAACCATCTCATCCTCTGTCGTCCCCTTCTCCTCCCACCTTCAATCTTTCCTAGCATCAGGGTCTTTGCCATTGAGTCAGTTCTTTGCATCAGGTGGCCAAAGTATTGGAGCTTCATCTTCAGCATCAATCCTTCCAATGAATATTCAGGACTGATTTCCTTTACAATTGACTGGTTGGATATCCTTGCTGTCCAAAGGAATCTCAAGAGTCTTCTCCAACACCACAGTTCAAAGGCATCAATTCCTTGGCGCTCAGCTTTCTTTATAGTCCAACTCTAACATCCATACATGACTACCAGAAAAACCATAGCTTTGACTAGATGGACCTTTGTTGGCAAAGTAATATGTCTGTGTTTTAATATGCTGTCTAGGTTTGTCACAGCTTTTCTTCCAAGGAGCAAGCGTCTTTTAATTTCATGGCTTCAGTCACCATCGGCAGTGATTTTGGAGCCCCCCCAAAATAAAGTCTCTCACTGTTTCTCCATCTATCTGCCATGAAGTGATGACATCAGATGCCATAATCTTCACTTTTTGAATGTTGAGTTTTAAGCCAGCTTTTTCACTTTCCTCTTTCACTTTCATCAAGAGGCTCTTTAGTTCTTCTTCACTTTCTGCCATAAGGGTGGTGTCATCTGTGTATCTGAGGTTACCAATATTTCTCCCTGCAATCTTCATTTCAGCTTGTGCTTCATCCAGTCTGGTATTTCGCATGATGTACTATATAAGCTAAACAAGCAGGGTAACAATATTCAGCCTTGACGTACTCCTTTCTCAGTTTGGAACCAGTCCATTGTTCCATGTCTGGTTCTAACTGTTGTGTCTTGACCTACATAAAGATTTCTCAGAAGCAGGTAAGGTGGTATCTCCATCTCTTTAAGAATTTTCCACAGTTTGTTGTGATTCATACAGTCAAAGGCTTTGGTGTAGTCAATGAAGCAGAAGTATATGTTCTTCTGGAATTCTCTTTCTTTGTCTATGATCCAGCAGATGCTGGCAATTTGATCTCTGGTTCACCTGACTTCTCTAAATCCAGCTTGAACATCTAGAAGTTCACGATTCACATACTGTTGAAGCCTGGCTTGGAGAATCAATTAATTACTTTGCTAGCATGTGAGATGAGATGAGTGCAGTTTTGCAGTAGTTTGAATATTCTTTGGCATTGCGTTTCTTTGGGATTGGAATGAAAACTGACCTTTTCCAGTCCTGTGGCCACTGCTGAGTTTTCCAAATTTGCTGACATATTGAGTGCAGCACTTTCAAAGCATCATCTTTTAGGATCTGAAATCACTCAACTGGAATTCCATCACCTCCACTAGCTTTGTTCATAGTGATGCTTCCTAGGGCCCACTTGACTTTGGACTCCAGAATGTCTGTCTCTAGGTGAGTAATCACACAATCGTGGTTATCTAGGTCATAAAGATCTTTTTTTTGTACAGTTTTTCTGTGTATTCTTGCCACCAGAGGCAATATCTTAATATCTTCTGCTTCTGTTAGGTTCATACCATCTCTGTCTTTTATTGTGCCCATCTTTGCATGAAGTGTTCCCATGGTATCTCTAATATTCTTAATGATATCTCTGTCTTTCCCATTCTATTCTTTTCCTCTATTTCTTTGCATTGATCACTGAGGAAGGCTTTCTTATCTCTCCTTGTTATTCTTTGGAACTCTGCATTTGAATGGGTATATCTTTCCTTTTCTCCTTTGCCTTTAGCTTTCTTCTTTTCTCAGCTATTTGTAAGGCCCCCTCAGACAACCATTTTGCCTTTTCTCATTTCTTCTTCTTGGGGATGGTTTTGATCACCACCTCCTGTAGAATATTACAAACATCTGTCCACAGTTCTCCAGGCACTCTATCTATCAGATCTAACCCCTTGAATCTATTTGTCACTTCTACTGTATAATCATAAGGGATTTGATTTAGGTCATACCTGAATGGTCTAGTGGTTTTCGCTACTTTCTTCAGTTGAAGTCTGAATTTTGCAATAAGGAGTTTATGATCTGAGCCACAGTCAGCTCCCTGTCTTGTTTTTGCTAACTGTATAGAGCTTCTCCATCTTTGGCTGAAAAGAATATAATTAATCTGATTTCAGTATTGACCATCTGGTGATGCCCATGTGTAGAGTCTTCTCTTGTTTTGTTGGAAGAGGGTGTTTGCTATGACCAATGCATTCTCTTGGCAAAATTCTGTTATCCTTTGCCTTGCTTCATTTTGTACTCCAAGGCCAAACTTGCCTGTTACTCCAAGTATCAAAAGAAAAAAACAGAACACTCTTTGACATAAATTTCACTGCTACCTTTTTGGATTCACCTCCCAGGGTAAAGAAAATGAGAAAATGAAAATAAATAAAACTGGACCTAATTATACTTAAAAGCTTCTGCACAGCAAAGGAAACCATAAACAAAAAGAAAAGACAATGCACAGAATGAGAGCAAATATTTGCAAATGAAGTGACTGACAAGGGATTAACCTCAAAAATATACAACAGCTCAAGCAGTGCTGTGTTAAAAAAAAAATCAAAAATAGGCAGAAGATCTAAATAGATATTTATTCAAATAAGACATACAGATGGCAGACAGCACATGGAAAGTTGCTCTACATCACTAATTATGAAAGAAATGCAAATTTAAACTACAATGAGATATCACCTCACACAGGTCAGAATGGCCATCATCAAAAAGTCTACAAACCATACATGCTGGATAGGTTGTGGAGAAAAGGGTGGGAATATAAATTGGTGAAGCCACTATAGAAAACAGTATGGAGGTTTATAAAAAAACTAAAAATAAAGCTACCATCTGATCCAACAATCCCAATCTTGGGCATATATCCAAAGAAAACCATAATTCAAAAAGATACATGAGCCCCAGTGTTCACTGCAGCACTATTTACAACAGCTAAGTCATGGAAACATCTAAACATCCATTGCCAGAAGAATGGAAAAAGACGTAGTACATATATATATATAAAGGAATATTAGTCATAAAAAATAATAAAATCATGTCATTGGCAGCAACATGGATGGACCTAGCAATTATCATACTAAATGAAATAAGTAACACAGAGACAAGACAAATATTGTATGACAGCACTCTTTATGTGGAATCTAAAAAAAAAAAAATTATGCAATAAAATTATTTGCAAAACAGAAACAGACACCCAGACTTTGAAAGAAGATTTGTGGTTGCCGGGTATGGGAAACCTTGGAGAGAGAGATAAATTAGGAGTTTGGGATCAGCATATTCATACTTTTCCATATAAAATAGATACTCAACAGGGAGCTACTGAATAGCACAGGGAACTCAAATCAGTATTCTATAATAGCCTGTGTGGGAAAAGAATCTGAAGAAGAATGGATACACATATATGTACAACTGAATAACTTAGGTATATACCTGAAACTAACACAAAATTGTTAATCAATTATAATATAGAAATTAAATTTAAGCAAGTATACAGGAATCTGTTTTTATAAAACGATAAAATAGACTATTTTTAAATTGTGTTAAAAGTTTTGATAAAGTACATAAAAGGTAAGTTTTGGGGAGAATTTATGATTGCAAATAAGTGTTATCCTCTGTCGTTCAACTTTTAGGTTAATTTACTGCATGATTTTGACTCTTTAAAAGTTCTTTCACTAAACTTTTTATTTTTACCTTCAATTATAAATTCCTCTATTGTTCTACAAAACTATGATAGAGGGGTATTTATTTAAAGATCACCACATATACATTTCTATTCATTATACTTGAACAAAAACATCCATTAGCAGTATGGGAGAATGAGTCTTTAATACTCAATCAAACCACATTAAATTAAGGCTCTAATACAAAAGATTTTATTTTGCCTTTGTTCCTTTTGTGGAAAAAAAAAAAGGATATTATAATTGTAGCTTTCAGAAGAATCTACATACTAAGATATTATTCCAGAATATCAAATTAAATTTCAAATAATCTCACAGGAAATGTAGTAAGAGTCCACGTGCTAGCTTATCTATAAATTATACATTGTCTTTCATTAAAATGGATCATACACTTCTCCTGTCTAGCCATAATCCTTCGCTCTGTGCTCTAAGTCTCATCACTTCCTCCTTTTCAGGCACCTCACTGTGATTATTCTTCCTTTTGTCTCTATCTTCAAAATCCATGCATCTCCCATGGGAACAAATTGTAAAAATTCTCTATAAAATGCCTAACACTGTAGCTCTTGTAGTTCCTTTATTCCCTTTCACTATTGAATTTCTTTAACTGTTGTCTTCATTTGCTATCAGCCCTTCCTCACTTACCAATCACTTCTTAATCTACTAGAATGTGGCTTCTAGGTGAATGGCTCTACAAAAGAAATCTTGCAGAGGTCACTGTTGATCTTCATGTTACTTTGCAAGACTTACCTTATTTGACATCTTAGAAGAAGAGACATTTGATGGCCTATCCCTGTTTACAGTTTTACACCACTGGTGTGAGCCTCAGCAAACTCAGGGAGTCTTTCTCCTACTTTTTTGACTACTTCCTTTTGATCCTTTACTCATCTCTTATGTGTCATTTCTGCCCAAATCTTTACTTCTTATCTTTTGCAGTCTCTCCAGGTTTTCTCCTCAACTATCTCTGAGTCTTTACTTACCATTTATATTTTCATAACTCTTAATTCTGTATTTCTAACCCAAATTTCCATCTTGGGGTCTAGAATCACACAGTCAACTCTCTATTCAATATCTCCAACTGTATGTCTCATAGGAAACCCAAATATAATCCCTCCAAATTTAACTCATAGCATGCTCTTCCACTTGAACAACCCCTACCACTCACCCAGTTATCTGAGCAATAAACTGTGATGTGATCCTTGAATCCTCCATTTCACTTACTTCTTATATCCAGTCAACCACCAAGCCTTTGTAACCCAAGCCTTTGTCCTAGCAGCAACTAGAAATCACTGAAGGGCATTAAACAGTGGAGGAACAAGACCATATTCATATATTAGAAGGATTACTCTAACTACAGAATGGGGGATGAAGTGAAGGTATCACAAGTAGGAAATTATTGTTATCTGACCTGGGTAGAAACCATGGGGGAAATGATACTTTTATGAATGTTACATGTCAAACGTGTGTCAGTCACTCAGTCTTGTCTGACTCTTTGCAGCTCCGTGGACTGTAACCTGCCAGGTTCCTCGGCCCACTGAAGTGGGTTGCTATTTCCTATTCCAGGGGATCTTCCCGAACTAGGGATCAAACTGTAGTCTCCTGCATCTCCTACACTGGCAGATGGATTCTTTACCACTAACGCCATTTATGAAGCCCTAGGCTACTACAGTCCATGGGCTCGCAAAGAGTCAGACACGACTGAGCAAATTCACTCACTCACATGTCAATGAAAGCAAAAATACTGGGGAAGAATGCTTTTTAAAAACCAAGAGTTAAAATGAATATACTAGAAATGACAAACATTTCTTCCCTCTATATCATTCCTTTAGAAAGTATGCTCTCTTATAGCCCTGTTAATGCTCTATAACCCTACACCACCCCCTCTTTGCCCTACCCTCAGCTGACTCGTAATTAAATTATTTGACAGTGATGATGATATTGAGATGAAGTGTACATGTCATATTATTGCATATAATGATATGTAGGAGATTATCCTTGTTCTCAGGAGATATATGCCATTACATTATGAAAATTTTAAAAGTTCAGCTAAACACACACACACACACACACACACACACACACCCCACACACACACTCTTATTCTATACCAGTGTTTTTCAAGCAGTTTCTAAATAAGTTTTCAAGGGTGTCAAACCAATCAGTCCTAAAGGAAATCAACTGTGAATATTCATTGGAAGGAATGTTGCTGAAGTTGACACTCCAATACTTTGGCCGTCTGATGCAAAGAGCTGACTCACTGTGAAAGACCCCAGTGCTGGGAAAGGTTGAAGGCAAAAGGAGAAGAGGGTGGCAGAGCGTGAGATGATGAAATAGCACATGAATAGACATGAATCTGAGCAAACTCCAGGAGATAGTGGAGGACAGAGGATCCTGGCATGCTGCAGTCCACATGGTCACAAAGAATCAGACATAACTTAGCAACTGTACAACAACAGCTGATTGTATCACCTGTGGACATCTGACTTCAAAAAAAATAAAAATACATAGATGGGAACTACCAATTAAGACTTTTTCTACTAGACACGACTGAGAGACTTTTGCTTTTCAAAAAAAGGTTTTTCTTTTAATTGTGGTTTTAAAAAAATCACATAATGAAATTTGGCAGCTTAAATATTTTAAAGAGTAAAGTTCAGTAATATTAAGCATATTCACATATACTTGATTGATTGTTGTGCAACAAACGTCCAGAAATTTTTCATTTTACAAAACTGAAACTCTAAATCCACTAAATAACTTCCAATTTCTTCCTCCCTTACATGTTCCCTGGAAATCACCATTCCACCTTTCAATTCTATGATTTTTGACTGCTCTCAATTCCACATATAAGTGAAATCATACAATAGTTGAATTTTATGACTGACTCATTTCACTTAACATAACATCCCCAAGGTTCATTCAGGTTGTGGCACGTGTCAGAATTTCCTTCCTTTTTAAGACTGAACAGTTTTCCATTGTTTCTATATGCTACATTTTGTTTATCCATTCATCTATCCATGGACAACTGAGTTACTTCCACCTTTTGAGTATTGTAAATAATGCTGCTAAGGGCATGGGTATACACATATTTTTTTGAGACCCTGCTTTCAATTCTTTGAAATATACCTAGAAGTAGAATTGCTAGGTCATATGATAATTCTATTTTAAAAATTTTTTTTAGAAACTGCCATATTGTTTTCCATAGTTGCTGCATCATTTTACATTGCCACCAACAGTGCACAAGTGTTCCAATTTCTCCACATTCTCACCAACACCTTTATTTTCCATGTTTTTGATACTAGCCATCCTAATGAATGTGAGGTGATTGTTCACCGATATTTTGATTTGCATTTCCCTAATGGTTAGTGATATTGATTTTCATGTGCTTTATTGGCCATTTGCATATCGTTTTTAGCTAAATGTCTATTTAGATCTTTGCCAATTTTGAACCAGGTGTTTTTTGTTATTGTTGTATAAGTTCCTTGTATATTCCGAATATATACATCACAGATATATGATTTCCAAATATTTTATCCCATTCCATAGGCTGCCTTTTAGTGCTGTTTATCATGTCCTTTGATGTGCAGAAGTTTTAAGTTTTTGATGTAGCTTAATTTACATTCTCGGAGAAGGCAATGGCACCCCACTCCGGTACTCTTGCCTGGAAAATCCCATGGATGCAGGAGCCTGGTAGGCTGCAGTCCATGGGGTCACTAAAAGTCAGACAGGACTGAACGACTTCACTTTCACTTTTCACTTTCATGCACTGGAGAAGGAAATTTATATTCTGTTGTTTTTCTTGTTGCCTGTGATTTTAGTGTCATATCCAAGAAATCACTGTCAAATCAAATTTCATGAATCTTTCCCCTATGTTTTCTCTTATAGTTTCGTGTTTAGGTACATTTTGAGTTAACTTTTTATATACAATAAAATAAGGATCCATCTTCATTCTTTTGTATGTGGCTATCCAGGTTTCTATAGCCCTCTTATCACAAGTCCACACTAGTTGGCTATTTAGATTGAGGATAGAAAAACTTACTACTTAGATCTAATTTAACTTTTATGAAAAAATAAGAGCATTTATGTTATTTAAAAACAAACTGGCATTAAATATCACCTCTCTTCATTTAATCTTTTCAAAGATACATTTTACAAATATGTTCATTTTTCTAAATTTGTGCTTGCTATTTAAAACTGATTTATCTAGGAAAGTATTTATAGGTAATACATAGGGAAATGTTCAACTACTGGAAAAGTTTTTTTTTTTTCCCTTAGAAAACCTGCAGGTAGTAACTCATTTTGGAAATTTCAAGTTTATGCATGGATTTTGGTTATCTAAAGGTACAGGCAGGAAACAGTCACTGTGGAGTTGCACAGATCAGATAGAAAAAAAGAAAAACATTTTTGGAGAAAACTTACAGTCCTCAAAAACTTTCCCCATACTGCACCTTCCTAAAAAAAGACTCACTATTCTCAAATCAAAAATGAAACACATGACTATGACTCAGATAGCATTAATTTTTTTTCAGCTTGCTTGAAACTACAAAACAGGCACAATTTTTAAATTATTCTAGCAACTTGGCATTAATATCATTCATAAAGTTAGTTCATAATGTGGAATAAAGTAACTCCCCAAGTATTAAACATTTCTAGATTACTGCATAGCAAAATAAATTCTGATCATCAAATCAGTATCTTTTTTCCTTCCCATTATACCAAATAATTTGATTGTGAACTGCAACCAAAAAACAAACTTCAAATATACTGTAGCAAATACTATACTTTCTTAGTTCAAAAGAATACTATCTCTTGTCAAATTAATAACCATATCATCTAACTTGAATGACTACATTGACAAAGACTCTTGAAAACTGCTTCTAGTCTATTCCATTTTAAATGTCATCCAATATACTTTAATAATATTAATATACTACCAAATTACTTTCTTTGTAGAACAAAGACAAGCACTTTAAAGCTTGTAAAGTGACTAATTTTAATGTTGTCAAATTAAGTTAGGTGATTTAATGCAATTACTAATTGTACCAGCTTCTTTAAAAATTATAGCAATTAGAGAAACAGTTTAACTGCCGTTAATAACATACATAAATAACTTGCTGAAGCAAAATGCTTTGAGCAGGCTGGGTTTTTTTTCAGGGTTTGGGCGGGGCGGGGGGTGGGTGGGTGGATGTTGCTTAGTTCTAGTAGCCATTCCTGAAGTCATAGCCAAATCCAAGTTTTTAGTCACAGCTTGCATTCATCCAAATCAAACAAAAGCAGTTGATATTATAAAATTAAATCTCTTCCTATCTGTGGTTTTGAGTTCATATTATTAAAGTAGGGCACATGCTTATATTTGCTTTATAGCCACCAATGTCAGTATCAAGGTTAGTTCTCACCATAGAGAAAACAATTTTGATCTAAGTTGGGTTGCCTTCCAAGTTGTCCAACGCCTGGGCAGGCCATACAACACACTTGATAACAAAAATCCAACTATAAGTCTCCTGAACTTGTTATGATTTAGGATTAGGAGATGATCCAAACCCTGGACAGCTGGGCCTTGGACAATCCTTTGTCTCGAGAAAATAAGGAGATTGAAGTAAATTTTACTGTTTTTTTTTTTCCAGCATTAAATTGAATAAATACGTGATCTAAAAAATATCTGAGTAATAAGGCATTGATATACTGTGGTTAATCTCTTCAATTCTGTAACTAGTTTCTCTATCAATACACTGAATTTGGGCTTCCCAGGTGGCTGTAGTGGTAAAGAATCTGCCTGCTAATGCACTAGAATGCAAGAGAAGAAGATTCAATCCCTGAGTGGGGAAAATGCCCTGGAGTAGCAAATTCAAGCCCACTCCAGTACTCTTGCCTTGAAAATGCTATGGACAGAGAAGCCTGGAGGACTGCGTCCCGGGTGGCCCACGCAAAAGAGTTGGACACAACTGAGCACAAAGCAAATCTAATTAAGATTATTAATTATGTTATTAACTAAATATGTTTTCAATTGCTTTTTTCATGTTTTCTCAACACGAAAACTATGGCTGTCTTTTAAGAGTATATTTGCCTTTCATTTCCTCTCACTTTGATTCAGTCATTCATTCAATTACTATTTTGTTATACCAAGTACATGGTTGGAGTAGTATACCAAGCACTAGGGAGGGATTCAAGGGTAAAGAAGCGAAAAACAAGCAAATGGAAACAGACATGGTACCTGGTCTCTTGAAATCTACAGTCCATTAGAGATGGGCAATATTAAAAACACATATAAAATTTCAACAACGATTTCAATAATGCTAAGAGCTAAGATGCTATGAGAACATGTAAATAGGGGGATCTGATCAATTCAGGGATATCAGAGGAGTACCTTAGAAAGAGATCCTTGATGTAAACTCTGTAGGATTAGTAGGACTTAACCAAAGAAACCAAATTCACACTTAAATTGAAGAAAGTTGGGAAAACCACTAGATCATTCAGGTATGACCTAAGTCAAATCCCTTATGTTTATACAGTGGAAGTGAGAAATAGATTCAAGGTATTAGATCTGATAGAGTCCCTGAAGAACTATGAAGGGATGCTTGTGACATTTACA
Organism: Budorcas taxicolor; assembly: GCF_023091745.1. NCBI lineage: Eukaryota > Metazoa > Chordata > Mammalia > Artiodactyla > Bovidae > Budorcas > Budorcas taxicolor. The sequence goes on along the minus strand of NC_068910.1, from coordinate 18,146,229 downwards.
GGAGGCAGGGATCAAGACCATCCCCAAGGAAAAGAAATTCAAAAAAGGCAAAATGGTCGTCTGAGGAGGCCTTACAAATAGCTGTGAACAGAAAAGAAGTGAAAGCCAAAGGAGAAAAGGAAAGATATACCCATTTGAATGCAGAGTTCCAAAGAATAGCAAGGAGAGATAAGAAAGCCTTCCTCAATGATCAACGCAAAGAAATAGAGGAACACAACAGAATGAGAAAGACTAGAGATCTCTTTAAGAAAATTAGAGATACCAGGGGAACATTTCATGGAAAGATGGGCACAATAAAGGACAGAAATGATACAGACCTAACAGAAGCAGAAGATATTAAGACGAAGTGGCAAGAATACACAGAAGAACTGTACAAAAAAGATCTTCACAACCCAGATAATCATGATGGTGTGACCACTCACCTAGAGCCAGACATCCTGGGATGTGAAGTCAAGTGGGCCTTAGGAAGCATCACTACAAACAAAGCTAGCGGAGGTGATGGAATTCCAGTTGAGCTATATCAAATCCTAAAAGATGATGCTGTGAAAATGCTGCACTTAATATGCCAGCAAATTCGGGAATGGAAAAGGTCAGTTTTCATTCCAATCCCAAAGAAAGGCAATGCCAAAAAATGCTTAAACTACTGCACAATTGCACTCATCTCACACGTTAGCAAAGTAACGCTCAAAATTCTCCAAGCCAGGCTTTAGCAATACGTGAACTGTGAATTTCCAGATGTTCAAGCTGGTTTTAGAAAAGATAGAGGAACCAGAGATCAAATTGCCAATATCCATTGGATCCCGTTAAAAAAGCAAGACACTTCCAGAAAAACATCTATTTCTGCTTTATTGACTATGCCAAAGCCTTTGACTGTGTGAATCACAACAAACTCTGGCAAATTCTTCAAGAGATGGAAATACCCAGCCACCTGACCTGCCCTTGAGAAACTGGTATGCAGGTCAGGAAGCAACAGTTAGAACTGGACATGGAACAACAGACTGGTTCCAAATAGGAAAAGGAGTACATCAAGGCTGCATATTGTCACCCTGCTTATGTAAGTTATATGCAGAGTATATCATGAGAAACGCTGGGCTGGAGGAAACACAAGCTGGAATCATGATTGCTGGGAGAAATATCAATAACCTCAGATATGCAGATGACACCACCTTTATGGCAGAAATGGAAGAACTAAAGAACCTCTTGATGAAAGTGAAAGAGAAGAGTGAAAAAATTGGTTTAAAACTCAACACTCAGAGAACTAAGATCATGGCATCTGGTGCCATCACTTCACGACAAATAGACAGGGAAACAGTGAAAACAGTGAGAGACTTTATTTGGGGGGGTTCCAAAATCACTGCAGATGGTGATTGCAGCCATGAAATTAAATGACTCTTGCTCCTTGGAAGAAGCGCTATGACCAACCTAGACAGCATATTAAAAAGCAGAGACATTATTTTGCCAACAAAGGTCCGTCTAGTCAAAACTATGGTTTTTCTCGTGGTTATGTATGGATGCGAGAGTTGGACTATAAAGAAAGCTGAGTGCCGAAGAATTGATGGCTTTTGAACTACAGTGTTGGAGAAGACTCTTGAGAATCCCTTGGACTGCAAGGAGCTACAACCAGTCCATCTTAAACGAAGTCAGTCCTGAATATTCATTGGAAGGATTGATTCTAAAGCTTAAATGCCAATACTTTGAACATCTGATTCCAAGAACTGACTCATGGGAAAAGACCCTGATGTTGGGCAGGAGGAGAAGGGGAAGCCTGAGGATGAGATGGTTGGTTGGCATCACCTACTGGATGTACATGAGTTTGAGTAAACTCACGGAATTGGTGATGGACAGGGAGGCCTGGTATGCTGCATTCCATGGGGTCCCAAAGACTCAGACATGACTGAGAGAGTGAACTGAACTGAGCTGACATTAATACTGACACTGGGGACTTTCCTGGTGATTCAGTGGTTAAGCCACCTTGCAATACAGGGGTCACAGACTCAATTCCTCCTGGGGAAACTAAGACCCCACATGAACGCTGTGTGCTCAGTAGTGTCCAAATCTTTTGTGACCCCCCCCCCCCCCCCCCCCGTGTAGCCTGCCAGGCTCCTTTGGCCATGGAATTTTCCAGGCAAGACTACGGGAGTATGTTGCTGTTTCCTACTCCAGGGGATCTTGCCAACCCAGGAATCGAACCTATGCCTCTTCCATTTACTGCACTGGCAGACATATTCTTTAGCCCTTGGTCACCTGGGAAACTAAGATCCCACAGGCCTAGAGCCTTCCGGTCACAAGTACTGGAGCGTGAGCAGGGCAAGGACGATCCCCTGTGCTGCTACTAAGACCTGACACAGCCAAATAAATAAACAAGCTATTTAAAAAAGGAGAGAGCGAGAAGGTACTTTTTTCTAAATCTTATACTTTAAGAGTGTCTCCAACTCAGAACCAAACTTAAGCCAGCGCCTGCCTCATGTCTTTATTATCTGCAGCAAAAAAAAAACCTTGGCTTTTTGAAGCGTGCAGTGACCTTGAGTAAATACTCTTACCTCCTTGGACCTTTTGAAGCAATGAAAGGGTCTGGCGACCCTAGAACTGACTGAAGCCACGTTTAGAAACTTGGTTCCATGAGTCCATGACTCTTTACTTCAGCAACCTATCACTAGTCAGTGTTCACAACGACGAGAGACCAAGTCGATGTGATATGTTTTCTAGAAAAGTCCAGCATTTGTGGTAGCTGTTAAGCCAGGTTAAGTTTTCACTTATCTTTGTAGACACACATCACTACCTGACCAGAGTGAGGGTATCAGGTTGGACGTTCCACCCTTTCCGCGGGAGACCCTCGGTTGCCTGGGCAACGCCTACGTCATTGCGTAGTCTCACGTGTCCCTCGGCGTGACGCTCAGACAGCGCCACGCACTGGCGCCTACTGGGAACCAATGGGCGCGGTCGGAAGGTCCGTCCTTCTCGCCCCCGCCCTTTTCTGAGAGGATTCGGGGCCGGGACGGCGGCGGGAACGCGCTCGCCTTTCCCGGGCTGGCGGGCGGGCGGTTGTCCGAGGCTCGGCGTCTGTGCGTCCCGTCACGTAGATTACGCACACACTTCATCCCCGGCCACCGCCGGGAGCTGTGCCCTCACAGACCCGGGCACCCTGGCGGCTGCGCCGTGATGGTTCGGGTCGCGGGTCTGAGGTGGAGCTGACTAAGTGCTGAGAAGAGCCTGGGAGTCGCGACGGAGCACGAAGCCCTTCCTTGGCCGTCGGGCCCCGAGCTTCACGCCCTCCCGCCGACTTCCAGCCGTCTGTGTCGAGCTGTTTTTCTGGAAGCCCTGAACTCCGTGCCCCTCAAGCCCTGGGCCCCCTGCGGGAATGTTCAAAAATGAGTACCAGGTAACCCGAAACGGCTGTCCATCCTGTCTAGTTCTCCTGTCGGGTGAGGTAGCTCACGTTCTGTTGACAACTCTCAGCCACCCACTCCCTCCCCCACATCCCCAAATAATACTGTCTTTTTAGGGGTAGGAAGGAATTACTGGGTAAGTGCTCTTGACCTTCCTCCCTCACCAAAAAAAAAAAAAAGGCAGCTGTGTGGGGATATGATTTGATTTTTGTTCACTCAACAGTTCCGTGCTTCTCAAGGTGTAGGGATGCCTGTGTTTGTGACTGAAATGCAGTCTTAAACCCTCCACCAGACCTCCTGGACCAGAAACTTGAGCACAGGACCCACCAATCTTGAGTTTTACCAATTTTGAGGCACTCTGGTAACTCGGACGCTATTGAGAAGAGAGTAAATAAGTGAATGCATGAATGGGTTAAGCCCAGAAAGAGCATAAGCACTTTGGCCATGTGCTGTTTTCTACCCCCCGCCCCAAACTGGGGGTTAGTGATTCTCAAACATGCGGTGCATTAAGATTATTTGGAGTACGTGTAAAACTACGAATTTCCTGATCCTCACCCTCAAATAGAGTGAATCAGAATCTCTGTCGATGGAATAGTTAATTTACCTTCATAGAACCTTTCCGCAGTTGATTCAGATGCAGGCGGTCCAGATAACACACTGAGGGAAACTGCTTCTGGCTCTTCAGTCACCGTGCCTACCCTGAATAGTTCTCAAAGCTCTCCAGCTTTCCTCACCTCACTGGGCATCTCCCTGCTCTTCCTTGGCTCCAGCCTCATGCCCTCCTACCTGTACCTGAGGTTACACTTTCCATGTGTCTGCCATCTTAGTACTGTTACGAACAAATTTGTCCCTGTGCTGGAACAGTCCTCTGCTGGTCACCTCTTCGTTGCTTTTATGTTTTGGCTGTGCTGGGTGAACACAGAGCTCATTAGTACCAGTAATGATTATTCAAAAAAAGAGCAAATTGAATAGTACTGGGTAAAAAAGCTTGAACTTGGAGTGATTCTTACTTTAAGAATTCCTATAAGATTTTTATATAGTTAATACAATTTGGAGATCTATATGTACAAAAAAGGATTATTTCTATAGTCATGCTAAATGTTCTCTACTGTGATCCTGAGACCATGGAGGGACACGCTCACATAAAATCACAAAACACATTACTGAATGCCCATAAGCTTTAATTATAAAAGAGAGGCATTATCGATGATTGTCTCTAAGGAAGTTTACTGAAAGAAACTGAAAACCTGAGCGTAAATATGATTTTCTTTTATGGCCTGTTAATTTATAAGCAACGCATAAGCAAATGTATGATTTTCGTAGTGTCCAGGCTCTCTAGTGTGCAGGCTCAGTAGTTGCTGCGGGACAGCTTCGTTTCTCAACCTGAGGTGGAACTGGTGCCCCCCGCGTTGGAAGCGGAGACTCCTGGACTGTCAAGAAAGGCCGCACGCTTTGTTTGCTTTTCACCATGTACTACCTGCCTTCTTACGAGTCTCCTCAGAGTGTTCCACAGTTCTCTTTTACATTTGATGTCATTAAACGTGTTAGAACAATTTTAGAGAGCTTCTTTCGCTTAACATAGGTAAAATATATATTGTTCCATAAAAATCTGTGTCCACTGTGGGAAACAGGTGATAGCAGAAAGGAATGGGCACAGGGGAGGTATATTTTTCTGTGTCTTCAGGTATATGGATTTTTCTCTTAAAAAAAAAAACTTCCTCAAATTTAAAATTCACAGTGAAATATACCCTGACTTCAGAAGCTATAGTAATTCTTTTCCTCAATTTGCACATAACACTCGCTCAAGAAGACATTAAATGTCTCAGCTTCAAGTGATTGTATGTTAAAACACAGAAGCAAAAATATCTTTGTATTTGAGAAAAAAGCTGTACACTTTATGAAAATCAGACAGTTGCTTATCTGCTGCTTATAAATTAACAGGCCATAAAAGAAATCATATTTACGCTCAGGTTTTCAGTTTCTTTCAGTAAACTCTTCCTTAGAGACAATCATTTATAATGCCTCTCTTTTATAATTAAAGCTTATGGACATTCAGTAATGTGTTTCATGATTTTATGTGAGCATGTCCCTCCATGTTCTCAGGATTACAATAGGGAACATTTAGCATGTCTATAGAAATAATTCTCTTTTTTTGTACATATTTTGTAGATCACCAAATTGTGTTAAATATATTTTAAAAATCGTATAGGAATTCTTAAAATAAGAATCCCTCCCTCTCCAAGTTCAAGCTTTTTTTGATTGACCCAGTACTATTCAATTTGCCTTTTTTTTTTTTTTGAATAATCATTATTGGTACTAATGAGCTCTATGCAAGGTCCTGAATGTGGTGGTTTATGTTTACTGTCCTGTGTAATCTGACAACCCATTTTACAGAAGGAGAATCAAGAGGTTAAGTATCTCCAAGGTCAGTTAATAAATGGAAGAACTGGTATTGGAACTCAGGTTAGTGTGACTAAAAAGCTTGTAGCCAGAGATAATTATCCAGTTTGATTGGCCTTGCCTGAGAGTTGAGTCTTGACCCTTTAGTGTGTGTTGAATAAAATATTTTGTGAGCATGAACTATATACATTAAGTAAATGAATCTTACACTGAGAGATTGTAAAGTTTGTATAGCTTGAAATTTATTTAATGTTTGCTTTCAAAAAAAATTTCTTAAACTATTAACTTGAGGTGACTTGAATCAGAACAGTTGTTGCTTAGATACACCCAAGATATAAAGGAATAATAACAAGGATAATGTTTCCTCTCAGATCTACTTTACTGACAGATTCCCAGAACAGTGGTTATAGACTATGTGGTAGATATTATTTCCTCCTTCTTAGCATTGCCTTTCACTGCAATTAAAAAAATTTTTTTTTCACCCTAGGGAGGTGCATTTGTTGAAATCTTTAGTGCCCAGGGTAAAAATCCTGGAGCAAAATGGAAGATCCTCGGCAGTCCATCTGTGATTTGGAAAGTAAGTGTTAGAAATTAAAGCCAGCTAAATCCAGGAAAGAAATGAGACTAAAGATTATAACAAAAAGGACTTGGTAAGGTTTCAGAACTGGTTTATCTGTTCATTCACTTCAAAACCCTTTCATGACTCCTGGCTACAGCCCTTTGAGATACCCCTCCTCATTGAAGACTTTGGCACACAGCTCATAGCCCTTCTCTACGTGTCAAGTCCTGCTGTTGTTTTAGGCGACTTCAGTATCTGTGAGGAAAATCTTCAAACCCTGGGCTTCTCATTTTCTTGACTTCCTCTCTCATGACCTTCTCCACTCTACTTCGGCACTGTTTCCCTCTGTCACACTTTGTACCTTCTCACTGAAACTGCATGGCCTCTGAAATTCCTGAGACCTTAAGTCTTCGATTCTTAATGTTGCTTGCCTAGTTACTCCCACTGTATTTGTTCTTCAACCTAATTGTGACTATTAGGCCATTGACCATTCTACTTTTTTCTCAGTGTTTAGATTGATTTACTTACTTACCTACTTACTCACTTAGTCTGTCTTCACTTTCTTTTTCTCTCTAGCCCAGAATCCATGGTCCAAAATTTCAGTCACTTCCCAGTCAAGACCTTGAATGCCCTGTTCCTTCTCCTTTCATCATGCCTGTCTAGGAAATGCCAGCTGTTTCTGAATTCCTGATCACGTTTCTTTCCTGCGTCTGCGTGTGGGCTTCACAATACCTTTGGAGAAAATATCTATAGTCTTTCAGGTTGTTAATGCTGTGGATTAAGTATGAACAGCTCAAGAACCTAATCTTGTTCTCCTGGTCTCTAAAATGATTCTTTCTCTAGTATCTTTCAGGTTTCTAGCCATAAATTCCTTACCCCCTACCCCCAACCCAGGCCCTCCTCCCTCATTTACCAGAAGACTTCACCCCCCATTTCATAGGGAAAACCAATAATATCAGGTAGGAACTACCTCAGCCTCTTGACCACCAGACCTAAAAATCCATATCCTTCCCTTTTTCTCTTTCTCTTCTTTCTTGTACAGTTGAGAGAAAAATATCTTTCTAGAGACTTTATACTATGGATAGTTTTTTAAACTACTGTTAATTGAGTGCTTACTATTTGCCAACCATAGGATTGAGCAAATTACATGTTATATAGTCTGTACAATAACCTTGTATTTCATAAAGTACACTTATGCTTATCTTATAGGCATGATAAGGTTAAGTGACTTGCTCAAAATTTTATAGCTTTTACTATGAATGAAAGTAAATAGGTACTGTGAGGGTATAGAGCAGAGAGGTCAGGAAAGGGTCCCCTGAGGAAATAATATTTGATCTCTAGCTAACTGGGCACCAGATGGAGCTGGTAGAGAGATAATTTCAGACAATGATAAAAGCAGGTATAAAGTCCTTGCTTTGGAGAGAACTTAGAATTTTTAAGAAACTGCTGGAAGGCTAGAGGCTAGGATGCAGAGTGGAGGAGAGTGTGAAGCAAGAGATGAAGTTAGAAAAACGGGGCAGGGGCTGGACTACAGAAGGGTTTATGGTCATGTTGAAGCTTTTGATAAGCTGTTAAAAGGTTTTAGTATATGCCCAATATGTGTGCAGATGAAATAAATAATATACTCTATGTTCATTGCAAATATATGAGAGATGTTATTGTGTTAAATATAATACAGATTTATTTAAATGTTACTTAATCCTTAGCAACCATCGGTTACAGTGTATTTTTAAAACATGTACCAAAAGGAAGAGGATATATGAAGGTTTCTTTGTGGAAAAGGGGTCTTTGTATTTAAAGATTGGAAATTTGCTTCAAGATTAAAAAATAATAATAACAATTTGCATTAATACTTTGATAGAAATTGTATTCTCATGTATAATAAGTTTTTCACATCCAGGTGTGTGTTGTTTATGTTTGTTTTTTAGATAACCTGCCTTGGTTGTAACACTTTAGTTTGTACTGATATTAAGTAAATGATGTATGGAACTTCACATTAGAAGACTGGTAAAATAAGGCACTGATTAATTCTATATGAGCCATGGCTTGAAACCAAGGAACTTTCAGACTAGATACAACATAATTTAGATGGTTTATTGTACTGTTAACAGAGAGCAATGTTCAGCCTGTGCTATTAGACAGAAATACATTGATTATAGAGGGGAAGGATACCTGAACTCTGGAAACTCTAAATTAGTAACTTGGGAATCCCTGACATTAGAAAACTTATTATTTGGAGAAAGAGTGTCTGGATATAGAAGAGAATTTGCCAAGTAGCTAAGTGTGGCTTCTGTATTCCAATTCCCAGCAAGTCTTAGCAGCATCATTAAGACCTGGGACTATTTTTAAGTCATTTGAGTGTGGGGCTTTTTATATGGGCTTGCTACTTCAATTTTATAATAAAAGTCAAATAAAACACACAATTACCACTGTGTTCAATTTTGTTCTGTAGGAATTTGATAAAGAAGTTAAAAGTTTTGTGTTTGTACTGGAAGGCAGCAGCCAAACAAATAAAATACAGTTACCAAAGGAGAATAAGCAAATCCGTAAGTAAGATTTTTAACATTGAAGCTTAACATTTGATGCTTAAAGTGGAACTTTTAAGTCTCATAAACAGATGTGTAAGTTTGGCTTTTACTGGCATCTGTTGATGTATAGTAATAAGATTTTTTTTTAATTTAAAGAGTAACTTTATACCAGGCTTTTGAAAAAGATTCTGCTTCATTGTTTATTAGAAATATACTTCTATTTTAAAGAAGATTTAGAAGATTATTTAACCTTCTAAATTACAAAATATGTATAAGATTATTTCATTAGAATAGTAATGATGTTTATTAAGCACTTACTGTGTGCCAGTGACTTTCTAAGCATTTCATTTTTTTAAATTCTTTTAATCCTGACAAATAAGTCTTTTATGGATGAACACATTAAGGTTGATTCTTCATCAAGAGCTCAGGTTGTTAAGGCTATACTTTGAAATAAACTCGTGAGTTCTTATAGTGAATTGATTTTTGAGGGGAAATATATGTGAAATACTATATAAGGCTTACTTAGTAATATATCAACTTACATACCTTTAGAAATATTCATATCTAATAAGTAAAGATATGAGTATGTGATTTAACAAAAAACGCCAAAATAGATTTCAATTCTTATCTGTTCTGGGAATTAGGAATAGTGGTTTGAAGCAGAAGGAACCCTGAGCGATCACCTAAATTTCTGATCAGAAGCCTAACTGTTGGCCAAACTGGGGTTAAAATTCAATGCTTTGCCACAAAATTAGGCTCTGCATACCCTGATGTGATTTAAGAAATGTAAATTATCAAAATGATTAACCATATTTTCATTAACCTTGTGCTATATTCATCTATTGTGTTTTAACCAATGTAGGTAATCAGTTATTTTTTACATTCATTATTTACTTCTTCTTTCATTAAGAACATTTATTGACTACCTGTTGTGTACCATGAACTATGAAAAGACCTAGTCTTGGTATCTGATTTTCTCATTTTAATCCTGTTTTCTAAACCTTTATAGACTCTGTGTTTTATCTACTATTTCAAGCTACTACATGCATATTTTAGATTTCTAAGACATAAATCAAGCCATAGAAATTATAGTTGAAAGATGACTTATTTTAAAATGGTATCTTTCTGAATAAAATAAAAAACAACTTCAAAGAGAAGGGATAGTCATTGTTAAAATAATTGTTATTAGTTTATTACCATTTTAAAACCATGATTTCCTCATAGTTTGCATTTTTTAATAGCAGAGATTTTTTTTTAATTTCTCCATAAATCTGTACTGGTAAATAACGTGAACTGAGATAAGCCATGGAAACATGTCTGAAAATGTCGGTTATTTTTAACAGGAAACATGGACCATCTTTTTTAAGATTATTGACTGTAAATGAACACATCTGATATTCAGGAACATGACTTTGCTCTAAACCAATTTTAGTTCTTTTTTATTTATTATTGTTGGCTCTACATCCCTTGATGCCTTCAGCATCTATGCCCGTGATGATGTTATTGACAAAATCAAATCATTTCTAGTAACCTTTCTCAGGTGGCCCTGAGAAAGATTTCTCCTCTAACAAAGCCTCAGTGATTAAAGACAAGCTCCCCTTGCCTACTTTTATCTATTTTTTTTAAGAAGTAAAACAAATTTAATGTATTATAATTGCTTTTTAAAAATGGAAAGATGATTGTTTTAACTCGAAGAAAGAAAAATCTTTTAATGTATTTCTTGTACAGTGTCCTGCAATTAAAAATTAATCTTTTTCTGTAGCATGTACGGCCCTGTAACAAATGAAGCAGTTTATATAGTCTGCCCTGTACTAATGCCTTTAAGATTAATTATTTGGAATTTTTGATAATAGCAACTTATAATTATTTTCACTTCTATAAAATGACCTATGTGAAGTTGTTATGGTTAAATTTAAATTTAATGGCATGCTTTGAATAAAGAATTGACTTTAAGTTAAGGATTCTAAATTAAGTTCAATTACCATTTTGTATTCCTACTTTAAGAGTAAAAACCCACTTTATTTTTGCCAACTTGACATTAGACACTTCATATGTATTTCCTACTGTATTAAGTACCTATGAAGGAATTTTAATAATGAAATTCAATATTTAAACATTTAATTTTAAATAGTAATATTCTGAATTATATTTGAGCATTTCTGAATATGTCAAAGTGTTTTTTTATAAACTGTATATTGTCACATAAAGGAAGGTGTGGTTATCAGCTTGTGTGTTTCTCCATGACAGAACTCTTGCATCGTCTACTTTGTACCCCTAACTTAGTGTATCATATATATATATATATATATATACACAGAGATGCCCATATGAAAAGAAACTTTATTACATGTAAATAGCTGTCATTTGGATGGTCTCCCTGGGGACTTTCTATTTGAGGCTTATATTTGAAACCATACTTTTCTCTGCCTGTGACATCTTAAGCAAATGGTGTGTGTCTCGGGATCGGCATCCCTGAAGCTGTGTGTTGATCTAAGTTTCAGCTGCTCTGATGGATGAGGTCATCTTTATGAGGTTCCCCTCAGGCTACCCCTGCCCTAACTTTTTGTAATTCTTTGAAATAAACTTCTTACAATTTCCTCTTTCTAAAACCCTTCAGTGGCTTTGACTTTACCACTCTATTGACAGAGCTCTTGTCGAGGTTTCTAGCGCTCTTTCTCTTCTTGAATCCAGTGGCCAGTTCTCAGCTCTCGTCTTGTTCAACTTAGCAGCAGCGTTGACAAAAATTGACATCCTCTACTTGATATATATTGTACTTTCTCCACTCATCTTCCAGGATGCCCATACTCCTGGATTTTTTGTTTGTTTTTCTTTTTCCTACTTCACTGGTCTTTCTTCTGTCTCCTTTCGTGGTTCTTCCTCTTCTCTCCAACCCAACTTAATGTGGCAATGCCTCTGGACTTGGTCTTTGACCTTCTTAACACTAAACTACATTTAGTTCTTTAGTTTCAGACTCTAGTCTGATGGCTTTAAATTTCATCTCTGCTGTGTACCAGCTTGCATTCTTATCACTGACTTGTGTCCCAAACTCCAGATTTGTATATTCGATTGCTTTGTTGACATTTCTACATGAATAGCTTTACCTTGGAAATTTTTGTTCCTCCTGCAGACTGCCCCATCTCAGTTGTTAGCAAGTTGTCTTTCAGTTGCTCAGCCCCCAAAAATCTTAAATCATCTTAATTTTTTCCTTCTTTTCATTTAACCATCAAGAAAATCTTGTTGGCTCTATCTTTAAATTAGTTTTAGAGTTTGACTGCCTCTTGCTACTTTCCCTGCTGCCACCCACCATTATCTTGCAGTATTGCTGCTAAGTTGCTTCAGTCGTGTCTGACTCTGTGAGACCCCATAGATGGCAGCCCACCAGACTCTGCCGTCTCTGGGATTCTCCAGGCAAGAACACTGGAGTGGATTGCCATTTCCTTCTCCAGTGCATGAAAGTGAAAAGTGAAAGTGAAGTCACTGAGTCATGTCCAACTCTCAGCAACCCCATGGACTGCAGCCTACCAGGCTCCTCCGTCCATGGGATTTTCCAGGCAAGAGTACTGGAGTGGGGTGCCATTGCCTTCTCCTGCAGTATTGCAGTAGCCTTGTAATTAGTCTCTGTTTCTGACTTGCCTCCCCACAGTCCATTGTCAATTTAGCAGCCAGACCAATACTTTTAAATCAAGCACTCTTCTGCTGAAAATGCCCCATCTCTCTCTGGGTAAAACCCAAACATCTATAGGGCGCTGTAGTATCTGATGTTCTCTTAACTCTGATCTTACCTCCTGTTACTTTGCCTTGTTCACTCTCTCCCATCATACAGGTCTCTTTGCTGTTTTCAGCCACAGTCTGGTACCTTAGCACTTGTGCACAAGCCATACCCTCTGCCTAGGGCTTTCTTTTTCCAAGTAGCTACATGGCTCACTCTCTCCCCTTCAGGCCGTCACCAAATAAAGTATCATCTTCTCAGTAAGGACCATGCTTGCCCATACTTAAATTACAACCTGTGCTTTGTATCCCTTCTGCTTTCTTGATCTCCTGTACCCTGCTGTCCATTTTCCTACAATAATTATCACCTTGAACTTGCTGTTTAGTATGTTCTTTTATTGTTTTTTTCCACCATCACCAGAAACTAAGACCTACCAACACAGAAAAATAGTCCACTTTGTTCACCTAGAACAGTGCCTGGCACATAGTAAACATTCACTAGATCTTTGTTGAATGAATGGATGAGTGGCTTCCTGTTGATTTTAGGATGATCTGTATCTTTCACGGGGCTTTTGGCCCCACGTCCCTGACTATTTGCCAGACATATCCCCTACTCCTTTTCCCCTTCTGTCTCTCCTGTCAGTCCTTTAGGCCTTTAAGTTCATCTAATCTAATCCATCAGTTCAGTTCAGTCACTCAGTCGTATCCGACTCTTTGCGACCCCATGAATCGCAGCACGCCAGGCCTCCCTGTCCGTCACCAACTTCCGGAGTTCACTCAGATTCACGTCCATCAAGTCAGTGATGCCATCCAGCCATCTCATCCTCTGTCGTCCCCTTCTCCTCCTGCCCCCAATCCCTCCCAGCATCAGAGTCTTTTCCAATGAGTCAACTCTTTGCATGAGGTGGCCAGAGTACTGGAGTTTCAGCTTTAGCATCATTCCTTCCAAAGAAATCCCAGGGCTGATCTCCTTTAGAATGGACTGGTTGGATCTCCTTGCAGTCCAAGGGACTCTCAAGAGTCTTCTCCAACACCACAGTTCAAAAGCATCAATTCTTCGGCACTCAGCCTCCTTCACAGTCCAACTCTCACATCCATATATGACTACTGGAAAAACCATAGCCTTGACTAGACAGAAGTTGGCAAAGTAATGTCTCTGCTTTTGAATATGATATCTAGGTTGATCATAACTTTCCTTCCAAGGAATAAGCGTCTTTTAATTTCATGGCTGCAGTCACCATCTGCAGTGATTTTGGAGCCCCCCAAAATAAAATCTGACACTGTTTCCACTGTTTCCCCATGTATTTCCCATGAAGTGATGGGACTGGATGCCATGATCTTTGTTTACTGAATGTTGAGCTTTAAGCCAACTTTTTCACTCTCCTCTTTCACTTTCATCAAGAGGCTTTTTAGTTCCTCTTCACTTTCTGCCATAAGGGTGGTGTCATCTGCATATCTGAGGTTATTGGTATTTCTCCCGGCAATCTTGATTCCAGCTTGTGAGTATTCCCTCTCTATTTGATATTTTTTTTCCTCTCCTCTGCCCCTATCTTCCTTGCCCAGTCAGTCTCTGCTGTTATTCCTAATTGAACAAGAAAACCTTCTTTTCTACAAGAAAACCTCCACTCATCATCCTCTTCCTCCCAATGACTCAGGATTATATAGGCTTTCATAGCAATGTGACCTTCTCCTTCATGAAACCTAGTATGTAAGTTCCAAGAGAGCAGAGAGCATGTCTGTCCTATTCACTATGAAAGCTTTAACACTGAGTCTTTTTCATAGTAGATGCTCAATAAATCTTTATTGAATGATAGATCTCATTTGATTTACACAAATGATTCTGTGAAGGGTAAACCTAAATTATCAACCCAGTTTTACATATGAAAAGTAAAAAGGCCCAAACGGGTTTTCTGATGTGCGCAAGGGGTGTGGAATAACCCATTATGAAGCCATAATTGTTTCCTGTTTTCTGTGCTTCAGCAGCTAAGGTGCATTTTAGAGTCCTGTCTGTGTCAGGACTCCAGTAGCATCAGGAAGTACCTTCAAGTTACTGTTACCAAGTTACAAAAGGTTACTGTACTGTGTTTGGTCCCAACACTTTGGACAGCAGAACACTTGCAAAGTGTATGTTGAGGTATACAACTGTGATTTGCTGTAATGGAACAACTGTAAAACCACTATTCAAAAGAAGAAAGTATCTGACCTCTTAAAAACAGAGGTAGCTTTTGTCCCGGGCAGAGAACATATTATGAAACTGCAGAAACCTGCATATTTCAGTAAAAAAGAGTGAATTTTTATGAATTTTATGTACTTGATGGGCATTTTCTGACTTAACAATAGTTCCAGCATTGCTTAGAGTGATTTTAAATATAATGTAGACATGAAGAGTCAGTTTAAATTTACTTGGCCAAAGAGTCAGTTTAAATTTACTCGGCCACTGGAAGAAAAAATGTTGCTATAGAGTTTATTTAGCATTTCTGACACACAGGATCAGTGTCTGTCAAATGTTATTACAGTACTTTTTTCTTTGTCAGATCATTACCGTATGGTATTGTCATACTTCTTTTAATCTTAGAAGTGAAGCCTTTTGGAAACTAGGGCTTCTATATGTGAGAGAGTTGAATTACAATACTCTTTTTTTGAGGGCAAGCATCTTTCATATCTAAAAATGTTCATACAAAAATGCCCTATGTGTGTAGCTCTTTGTGTTTGAAGAGAACAGTTGCTGATTCAGTGAGATCTGTGACATAAATTAGGACCTTTTGTAAAGAGAGATTTCATTTATCCCAGTGCTCTCTCAGCTCTCTTTATGGGGCCTTTCTGCAGTGGAAAAAATACTGTAGGGCCAATCAATGGAAGATACATGAGAGAGATTGATTAATGGTCTTTTACTTAAGTTGGCCTCATTTGGGTATTTGATTTTGGTTTTGTGGTCCAGAGCTCTAGTTGTCTTGTTGTCTGTTCCCATAAATGTGGTAGAACCTGATTCCTAGAGAATTTTCTAAGATCAGAGACTGTTACCTTTACTGATCACTCTTTGCAGCTTAGTATTTTAAGTACAATTTATCCTTGTATGTTTGATTTTTAAAATATTAAGCACATTTGGTCAAATATGTTTATTACTTAGAAACTAGATTTGAAGTAAAATATAGGCACTATTTAATGGAATGTTGTAAAAAATTTAACATAAGAATTCTAAACCAGAATGTTTTTATATGTAGACTATCCAAATATAAATTGTTACTTTAAAATACTTAAATATGTTAAGTCTACTAAGTTGGAATGAATAGAAAACAGCATTCATGTTAGACCAGTTACCTTTCTTGAAGTGTTTTCTCCACGTATTGGCTTATACTATTAGATTTGTAGGAGAGGTTCACAATTGTATCAAGACATCTCCACTTCCTAAGCAACATTCCATATTAGGGAAAAAACAAATTCCTGGAAGTCATGTTTCAGGAGGAAGTGATACTAAAACATTCTTTAAAAGCATCATAATTGAGATATCAAGTGAAAGTTCAAAAGCTGAGAGGAAAAGAATTAAGTGAATAGGTCTGAAGAGGTAATACAAAATCAGCTGATTTTTTTTTTTTTTACTTTATTTTACTTTACAATACTGTATTGGTTTTGCCATCCATCAACATGAATCTGCCATGGGTGTACACATGTTCCCAATCCTGAACCTCCCTCCCACCTCCCTCCCCATATTTTTGAAGCAGTTGTAGACTTCAGTTATCAAAAGTGCCATAGGTCTTTCTCCAGGTATTTTTAATTCAGATGAAGCTGGTGATGGGGAATAAAAGCTATAAGTTTTTAATTTGTGAGCGTTAAATTAAATATATTTTAAATTAACAAAAAGTATTTAACTGAAAATATGTTCCTCCATCCATCTCATTTTAGACACATTTAAAACCATATGAACTAGATATGGCTCATCAACTGTTTTTCTGATCTATTATTTTTTGATAAGTTGTTAAATACAGTTAAAATTGTCAGTGAGTAAGAATAATTGCTACATATTTTTATGACCGCCTTAATGAGAAAACCTATAGTTCAGTTTTATATGTGTGTATTGAATGTGTACACTTTCTTGCAACCTAATAAAAACAGTAAATAAAAAAGTTATTTTATAAATTTTCATAAAGATTTCACCAAGCCCACAGATGGGAGTTTAAAAGACAGCATTTGTTGTTAGAGTTGGATTTGATTTCATCATTTTTTTTCTTTTGTAGTGAGATTGTAACTCAGGATAGTGCTCTTGCAGTTGTGTATATTATTGAAATGATAAAAGCTTCAGTGTATTGATGGCATGTGATTGTTTTGTTTATATGTACATATAAATGATTCGGACATACAAACGTATATTTTCCTCCTTTCATTTTAGTTGGACTGATCCAGAGGTTTCTTGTACTTCAGATTTACATACCCCTGGGACAAGACTTCTCTACTGAATTGCTGTAAGATATATAGAACTTCTTTCAATGTTTTATGTGTATTAGACATTTGATCAATTTACACAGTGCTAAGAGTCACTAATTACAACTGGCAGTTTTTGCATTAAAGAGCAGTGACATATCAAGTCGACATGAAGTAATTAAACTAATTTAATAGTATTTCTGGATATACTGTAGTCTGGCATTTCCCTAAGGGGAGAAAACACATTTCATCTGTTTAAGAAAATATCAAAGGATCCTGAATTTAATAATGAAGAGCCTATGATTTGAAAAGGTAGGAGGTTTCCCTTTTCTCCACACCCTCTCCACTGTTTATTGTTTGTAGACTTTATGATAATGGCTACTCTGACTGATGTGAGGTGATATCTCATTGTAGTTTTGATTTGCATTTCTCTGATAACTAGTCATATTGAGCATCTTTTCATGTGCTTTTTGGCCATCCGTATGTCTTCTTTGGGAAAAATGTCTGTTTAGATCTTCTGTCCAGTTTTTGATTGAGTTGTTTGGCTTTTTTGGCATAGAATTGCATGAACTGTTTGCATATTTTGGTCTGTTTGCATAGCTGGTCACTTTGCAAACATTTTTTCTCATTCTCTGGGTTGTCTTTTCATTTTGTTTATGGTTTCCTTTTCTGTGTAGAAGCTTTTATTTTAATTAGGTCACCTTTGTTTATTTTTGTTTTTATTTTCATAATACTAGCAGGTGGATCCAAAAAGATATTGATGTGATTTTTGTCAGTGTTCTACTCTGTGTTTTCTCCTTAGAGTGTTATAGTGTCAGGCCTTACATTTAGGTATTTGATCCATTTTGAGTTTATTTTTGTGTCTGGTGTTGGAGAATGTTCTGATTTTATTCTTTCACATGTAGCTGTAAAGTTTTCCCAGCACCACTTATTGAAGAGACTGTCTTTTCTCCATATTCTTGCCTTTTTCATAGATTCATTGAGAATAGATGCATAGCTTTATCTCTGAGCTTTCGACCCAGTTCCATTGATCTATATTTCTGTTTTTGTGCCAGTCCCATACTGTTTTAATAACTGTAGCTTTGAAGTATTATCTGAAGTCAAGGATTCTGATTCCTCTAGCTCCATTTTTCTTTCTCAGAGTTGTTTTAGCTATGAGGGGTCTTTTTTGTTTGCATCCAAATTTTAAATTTTTTGTTCTAGTTCTGTTAAAAAATTGCCATTGATAAGTGGATAGGAATTGCATTGAGTCTGTAGATTGTCATGGTAGTTTGGTTATCTTGACAGTACTGATTCTTCCAATCCAAGAATGACACTACAGAGCACAGCACACAACCCCAAAACATGGTATATCTTTCCATCTGTGTCATCTTCAGTTTTCATCAGTGTTTTAAGTTTCCACAGTACAGGTCTTTTGTTTCCTTAGGTAGGTTTGTTCCTAGGTATTTTATTCTTTTTGATATGGTAGTAAATGGGTTTATTTCCTTAATTTCTCTTTCTGATTTTTCATTGTTACTGTATAGGAATGCAAGAGATTTCTGTATATTCCTTTTGTATCCTGCAACTTTACCAAATTCATTGATGAGGTCTAATAGTTTTCTGGTAGCATCTTTAGGATTTTCTATGTAGAGTATCTTAATGTTACTTACTTTTGTTGAGATATATTCAGTTTTTCTGTTTACATATAGATGGCTTGGGATATATTTGTTTTAAATGGCCTTGCTATGAACCAGTTGTTTAGCAAAAGTAAGAATATACAAATTTTACTCAGTTGAGCTACCTGTTATCTGATATAATTCTGAGAATGAAAATAACATTTAATTTCTGTACTCAGAATGGAATATTATTTAGGGACTCAATTATACATTATATTTAGTGTATATATTTTCTAATTTTTCCTCGTAATTAATAGCTGTCCAAGGTCAAAGCCTTATTTTTAGTCTTTTATTTCCCCTGCTGAAATAAGTGACTTTTCCTATTAATGAAGTTAATTTTGTACTAGATACACTGGTGCAGACCAAGGAGAAGGAAGAGCTTTCTTAATTAACTGAGATTAATATAAATTTGAGGTTATTAATTTCTTTTTTATGTTAAAATATTAATAATGGATGCATGTGTTAGTAAAATATGAATTTTGGCTAATGGCACATAGGTTTTTTTCTGGAATGATGAAGAATAGATGGAACAATTTATGTTTTTATTTTATTCAACTTTAAATCTCAGTAACCTTCTAAGATTTTCTCTTATCATCTGCCATGGTCAGCAAGATTCTTTAAACTACTTCTAATAGTAACAAGACCAAGCAGCATTTGATGCTCTTAATGTATCTTTTTCTAGTTCGGCAGAAAAACCATTTTCAAGACTCTAAAAACATTCTAAAGGTACAGTGTACCATATAAAGCTTTATATTCAGTGTAGAGGAAAGTGGTTTCCTACCAAATAGAAGTGAGCATACTGTATTTTATTTTTAAGGTTGTTAGGTTCCTTGCATAGAAATACAGTCCAGCCGTCTTATTCTCCTTATCTCTACCACCTGTACATTGAGATTCTTCAGAAGCACTGGTAGGGATGCTGGTAGTTAGCCTTTTGATCAAAGTTGTGCAGGAAACTTGGCTGAACCTCAGGACAGAATCTTCTGTGGATGAGCACTCTTTTCCTAAGCAAAATTATGCTTTATTTGTGCCCCCAAACACTTGAGCTTATCACTGTGGCCTGAGCAATATATTGTTTTAACCAAGTTAATAATAATTAGGGCTTTAATTAGAGAAAGTAGTAGGTATCTTAGGTTTACCTTAGTCCTAGCAAGAGAGCAGTTGATATAAATAAGCCTGACCCTTTGTTACTATGTGATTAATGCACTTGAAGGATGAGAAAATATTTTCATGGGTGATAGAACTAATGGTCAGATGTTGACTATAATCATAGAGTTTCATGTTCTTAGAGCCACATGGACAAACATTTGGATTTTCTAGATGGTTTTGGTTTTATAGTTTTCACAAAATAAATGTCTGGGACAAAAGGTCAGAATTATTAAATAAAATGGGGAAAACATTCTGTATCCTGACCCTGTGAAATTACCAGATTATAAGAAAATATATTAACTCCACATTTGAATTTGTTGCTTATAGACAGTCAAAATATTTTTGCTATTTTAGAAAGTAATGACAGAGCCCATGTTTTACAAGAAAGAAGGTATAGTAATGAGTCTTGATTGTCTTTCAAACTACAGCTTTTTATTTTCCTTAAATGAAAGGGCTTTCTTTCAGCACGCTTAGTGTTACTGTGTTTCTGGCAGCATAGCTCCAGGCCATTTTAAATAATATATATCTCTAACAAGTTTGGAAAGTCACATAGCAGAAAGATGTTTGACTTCTAAAATTTTTCATTGTCAAAATGGGAGAGGCATTTTGTTTCACAAAGATACACTTACACATCAAGAGTTTTTCACAAGCAGAGTCTTGCCAGATGGTGTATATATTTAATACTCATTTCTTCAGCATCTTCCTATGTATCTCATGTTCACTGGGTGATTATACAACTCAGGAGAAGGTCATACATCTGTGAGTTAGTGGATGCCTTAGAACCAGCAACAGCTCTGCTTGAGGAATCCCTTGTGATTAGTCAGTCAACAAATTACTGAATTCCTGTTAACTGTCATACAGTATGATAGGCATGGGACTGTCACTCTACCTTGAATCTGTTTACTTCTTCCCACCTTCACTACCCTCCTAGTCCCAAGCCACCATCACATTTCCCCTGATCTACTGTTACATAGAGCATCTGAGTGGATTTCCCAGATTCTTTTCTTATCCTTTTCCAATCTAATCTCTATACTGCAACTAAAGTGATCATTCTAAAAACCAGCTGGAATCTTCACTGTACTAAGGACAAGCTCCAAGATCCTTATAGTTCCTATATGCGCTGGTTTCTCACCTCTCCTTGCTTATCCCATACTGCTCTGTTGTCAGCTATATGAAAAATAAGTCTTATGAGGTATAAATAAATGAGAAATAAATCTGATGTTGTTTTCTAGCACTTTGATACTTTCCTTCACTACAACTATACCAATTTGTAATTGTATATTTATTTGATTATCTGTCATTTTGGATGGTCTTTGAGTTCCGTGATATTCTAGCACCTAAAAGAGTGTCTTACCCAAAAGCTCTGAAATATGTATGAGTGGGCAGGAGTGGAATGAGTATAAAAGACCTAGTCTCTGTCCTCATATAGTCTGCAGTGAGGGTGA
Source organism: Budorcas taxicolor (assembly GCF_023091745.1). Classification (NCBI taxonomy): domain Eukaryota; kingdom Metazoa; phylum Chordata; class Mammalia; order Artiodactyla; family Bovidae; genus Budorcas; species Budorcas taxicolor. The sequence goes on along the minus strand of NC_068910.1, from coordinate 18,124,986 downwards.
GAAACCATTTAAAAAGCAATTTAAGTATGTCTTTGTAATGTTACAGTGGTACAAGAGCAAGGCATAGGGAACATGTGATGGGTTAGGTAAAAGTAAGAGCACTGGCTTGGAACTAGACAGATCCAGAGTCATATTCTGCTTTATCTCAATGGGACTTTTGGCAAGTTCCTAAACTTGCCTCAGGTGTGGGAGGGGAGTAATAATTCCTACCTCACAGGTTTGTCAAAAGAATTAAATAAGAAAATTAACATAAATTAATAATGGCTAATATTTATTAAACACTTATTATATACTAGTGTTTTATTACATATTATAAATGTAATATATCCAGCACATATGTTATATATGATAGTTGTATGGCATCACCGACTTGATGGACATGAATTTCAGCAAGCTCTGGGAGTTGATGGACAGGAATGCCTGGCATGCTGCAGTCCATGGGCTCTCAAAGAGTTGGACACTACTGAGCTATTATATACTGGACTGAACTACTGTATAGTGGGCATGTTCTAAGCATTTTAATTGTTTTCATTCGATCTCCAAAATAAGCCTGAATAATAGCCATAAATCTTGCCTCTATTTTACCATTGAGGAAACTGAAGTCTGGAAAGGTTAAGGAATTTGCCAGAGGTTACTGACTTAAACCAATAACCTTAGAGACAAATCAAACTTAGAGTCTGAATCTAGAACCTGTGCTCTGCCGCAGTATACCATGCCTCCATATTTGTAAATTTTCTTTCTCACTATACGTACAAACATATGTAGCAGGGATATTTAATTGAATCTTAGAACAAGATAAAAGTGCTTAGACTTGTATATCTTATTTAGATTCTTTCATTCTCAGCTGTTCTTGTTTCTGTAATTACCCTTTTAAGAGATAAATACTTGAAAATAAAGAATTTTACTCAGATTTTTACTTAATATTTCGCATCTCAAAATAAGCTAATACTTTCTTATACTTTTTTCCCAGAAAATGAGAGATAAGAAACAACTTCATTTCTTTTTTATTGTTTCTTTACTTTGGTTCATGACTAGGCCTCTTTTTTTTCTTTAACATACATAAATTATATTATTCAAAAATCCTGTATCTGTGGATAAGGTGGCTTCAGAGCTTCATAACCTGACTAGAAATTATCAAAGTACGTTTTATTTTGTATGTAAACGGTGTGTTTACTGTGTTAGCACACAGTATATTTAGCATTAAACTAACAGAATTCTCACATGCTTCTCTCTTTCATTATAAACCCACAAAAGAAAATATCCTCTCTTGATTTTACAAATGAACCACTCATTTCGACTTGATTATTTCTCAGTTGCAGTTTTCATTTTCAAAGTGTTTAGTGTACCTGTGTCTCACTTTGACCTGAAGTTAAGTGATTTCATAAACAACAGATTTTTAAGGATTTTTTTCATTCTGTGGTCTTTTCCATACATTTCATCATGGCAGTGGGAAGCCAGCACTCCCCTGTGAAGGTTGTTAGATGTTTCAGAGCCTGGGGGCAGACATCTGGTGCACAGGAGGAGTACCAAGAACCTGAGTTATTGGAAGAGAACCAACTGCATCTTGAAATAGAAATCTGGTTCACTATATTTGATGCTGCCAATCATACTAAATGATTTTGGAATATTACATTTTGAACAGGAATTGCATTCATTTTACTGAATATTGTTGAGCTGCATTAATTCCTTTGTCTGTCCTGATGTTGTCATTATCTTGATGAATTCTGAGAGATACTTTGTACTGTTCATGCCTCTGGTGAATTGACATTACTTTTAAAATTTTCACTCAGCTCAACCAGTGTTTTTTCAATATTCGGGATGAAAACACTTTGAAAGCTGGTGGGCGCATCATGTGCTATCTTGAAGAAGTTGAGATTCTTAGCTTGCAGATCCTAGGGAATATTATTGCCGGAAGTTTTCATGTGTTGAGCCGTTAGCTATCTGGAGTACTGCTTTCATTTGGAATCTAATAGAGTAGATTCCTTAAAAAAAGAGAGAGAGAAAGACCCATAAAAGTGTCCGTAGTCCTTAGAAATTTTAGCTTATCCTTTGTGATGTCGTCATTGCAGTTTTCTGAATTTGAAAATTGTGTCTAAGTAGAGTTTAATGATTTTTAACCAAGAATCCAAAGCAGCCTAATATTCATGATGCCCATTCCAGAGTTTTTGTCTTGTCCTTTTGCTCTATCCTCTAGTTTTATGCTTTGGGGCTAGACACTTAAATTCTGTCTGTTTCCTCTGTAGTAAATGCTAATGTGAACATTCTTCTTACAACTGCCAGAGATAATCGGTGATACTAGATTTTTTTTTTTCTTCCCTTAAGAAATCTTGGGAGATTTAGGTTCAAATGCATCTCAAAGTTTCCTTTTCAATTTCTGTATCAGTAAAATGGAAGATTGAAGCATACTCATTCTACAAAAAAAAAAGCTTTAGCCTCAGGATAATCTAATGAAAGTTACTCTTACATCGCTTTTTCTGTATTGTTATTAGTGAGCTAGACAAAGAGTTCAGAAAAGAAATGTAATAGAAATTTCAGGTTCTTATACCCTATTGAATTTTACTCCTACTGTCACTTCTTCAGTGATATTGGAGACAGCAGAGTCTTTTGAAACTTTAAGAAAAGTGAATATGGCCCCACAGCTGCAGGCCTGTTCTTTTCACGTGTCACTGGTCTTCTTCAACCACTTTAAAGCCGCCAGAGTTGAGAGAATGCCTAAATTTTGATCATTTCAGGTCAGAATGACATTGGTGAGAGCTTCTGAGATTGTGTCCATGTACCAAGCACAACTCTTCCTGTGGAAAGTTTACTTTCTTATCTTTTTTGGTTATTTTGGTGCCTTCCTTTGAAGAAAATAGTGATTGCTGAATAGCTCCTAAGTTATTTGTTTAAAAAAGGTGTTACCCAAGCGAAAAGTCTCCTATTATCCAATGAAATACTTTTTTGTCACTTATATCTCTAAGCTGTGTATAGAATCGGTCAAAAATGACCAGTGGTTGCTCTTCTTTAAACTACTAGTATTATATCTTAAAATGGTAATGACACTGTACGTTTCATTAACATTTTGAATGCATCTCATGGCTAATTCCAACTTCTGTCTTTTTCTTTTTAAAATCATCAGTATTTAAATCTCATTATTTTAATTATATCCAATTAAATGTGCTTGCATAATCAGTATATTTTGTTACATGCATTAGTAAAGAGAGCACTTTAAGATACTTAGCATACTGACTTTCATCATATATTAAATTTGCATGCCTTAAAATAGATTTTATATGGAAGTTTTAGATAACACATGTGATAGGTATATAAATCAGATGCCAGAGTCTTTATCTGTTAAATAAATGTTCTTTGAGAATTCTTATCCTCTTGGTTCTTAGTTTGGTTCATTTTCATTTCCTAAATTATTTTATAGTACTCTGTAGATAATCTGGATGCATTCTGATGCATGCATGCTAAATAAGATGTTACCAAGAAAAAATTGCACATATATAAATATTTGGAAGTGTCATTCCTCTGTAAAATCCTCTATAAAATCATCATAAAAGGCCATACATTTGTTAAAGCACTATACAGTTAAATGATTGCCTTATCCACTATCAGGGCAAAAGTCAAAGGCCCTGAGATAGATCCGATTATGGGCCTGAGAGTCACTGGCTATACCATGTATTAGTTTGATGACCTGGGCAAGTTACTAGACTCGTATATGTGTTACAGCCTCACCTGTACAATGATTATATTTATGCCTATTTATTGAGTAATTATGAGAATTAAACTGGATAGTGCCAAGTGGTAATTGTTCAATAAATATTAATTTATACTTTTATATCTCTAAATTCAGACATGGATGCAGGGATATTTAATTTTTTAATTTCTCTTCTGAAACATTTTGCGACAAGTTGGACATGTCTCCAGTCCATGTGAAATTTCCATGGTACTCATCTCTGAAAAGAGGTGGGGAAGCAGCTTTTCTTTGGAGACTTTTATTTACCCTGCCACCTGTAAAGTGTGTTTCTCCTAGAAACACCTCTCCTAGCAGGATGGTAACTATTTCAAGAAGGAAAAAGGCGAGAGAAATTAGGGAAGGAGACGTAAATTCTTTTGAATTTTCTCAGCATGTTTATATGAGCAGAAGTTATGCAAATAAATATTTTCAAGCCTGGACTAAAACTAAGGAACACCACATTTGGCACATAGATGAAAACTATAAGCCCATAATAGAACTCCCAAGAGCTTTAATTAAAACCAATAGTCTGCCCTTTTTTATTGGAACAGACTAGTGATCTTGCATTTTATATCCATTTCATACTTAAAAAGCTGTTACAATAAGCTGTTTCAAACAATGACAGTGCTATGTATAGTTGGGGATTGGTTGCATTTGTTAGCAGTAAGTAAGAACAGCTGTTCTGTTTGATACACACAGATATTACCATGCCATTTTTTTCTAAGGTTAAATATTGATTTATAAGGTGGGAAATAAAATATCTCAGCATTGCTTAAAGCCAAATATGACTCTTGATGTAGCATAAACAGGGATTTGTAAAGTATAAAATCACTATTTTAGAAATTGATGTTTTAGTGTAAAACATTTAAAACATTTTAGTGGCTCAAGTTTCTGTTACTATGGAGAATCTACAGATCTTACCTAGCTCCCTATTTTTTCTAAATTTATTTTATTGGAATATAGTTGATTTACAGTGTTGTGTTAGTTTCTGGTGTACAGCAAAGTGATTCAGTTACACATGTATGATAGTTTGCATTGCTCATCTCAAACTCCCAGTCCATCTCTCCCCCACCCCATTGGAAACCACAAGTCTGTTCTCTATGTCTGTGAATCTGTTTCTTTCATAGATAAGTTCATTTGTGTCTTGTTTTAGATTCCTTATGTAAGTGACATTATATGTATTTGTTTTTCTCTTTCTGACTTACTTCTTTTAGTGTGATAATCTCTAGGTCCATCCATGTTGCTGCAGATGGCATTATTTCATTCTTTTTTGTAGCTGCTGCTGCTGCTAAATCACTTCAGTCGTGTCCAACTCTGTGTGACCCCATAAACGGCAGCCCACCAGGCTCCCCCATCCCTGGGATTCTCCAGGCAAGAACACTGGAGTAGGTTGCCATTTCCTTCTCCAATGCATGAAAGTGAAAAGTGAAAGTGAAGTCACTCAGTCGTGTCTGACTCTTAGTGACTCCATGGACTGCAGCCCACCAGGCTCCTCCATCCATGGGATTTTCCAGGCAAGAGTACTGGAGTGGGATGCCATTGCTGAGTAGTGTTCTATTGTGTGTGTATGTGCACGCGCACCATATCTTCATCCATTCATCTGTTGTTGGACTTTTAGGTTGTTTTCATATCTTGGCATTGTAAGCATTGCTGCAGTGAACACAGAGTGCATGTATCTTTTCAAATTACATAATGGTTTTGTCTGGTTATATGCCCAGGAGTGGAATTGCTGGATCATATGGCAGTTCTATTTTTATTTTCTTGAGGAATCTCTGTACTATTTTCCATAGTGGCTGCACCAGTTTACATTCCCACCAGCAGTGTAGGAGGGTTCCCTTTCCTCTACACTCTCTCCAGCATTTACTGTAGACTTAATAATGATGGCTGTTCTGAACCAGTGTGAAGCAGGTACCTCATTGTGGTTTTGATTTGCATTTTCTCTAATAATTAGCAATTCTCACTTCCTATTTTTACTAAAGTCAGGAACACTAAAGTCACCACTGCTATTCAACATAGTTCTGGAAGTTTTGGCCACAGCAATCAGAGCAGAAAAAGAAATAAAAGGAATCCAAATTGGAAAAGAAGAAGTAAAACACTCACTGTTTGCAGATGACATGATCCTCTACATAGAAAACCTTAAAGACTCCACCAGAAAATTACTAGAGCTCATTAATGAATATAGTAAAGTTGCAGGATATAAAATCAACACACAGAAATCCCTTGCATTCCTATACACTAATAATGAGAAAGTAGAAAAAGAAATTAAGGAAACAATTCCATTCACCATTGCAACGAAAAGAATAAAATACTTAGGAATATATCTACCTAAAGAATCTAAAGACCTATATATAGAAAACTATAAAACACTGGTGAAAGACATCAAAGAGGACACTAATAGATGGAGAAATATACCATGTTCATGGATCAGAAGAATCAATATAGTGAAAATGAGTATACTACCCAAAGCAATCTACAGATTCAATACAATCCCTATCAAGCTACCAGCGGTATTTTTCACAGAGCTAGAACAAATAATTTCACAATTTGTATGGAAATACAAAAAACCTCGAATAGCCAAAGCAATCTTGAAAAGAAGAATGGAACTGGAGGAATCAACCTGCCTGACTTCAGGCTCTACTACAAAGCCACAGTCATCAAGACAGTATGGTTCTGGCACAAAGACAGAAACACAGATCAGTGGAACAAAATAGCCCAGAGATAAATCCACACACCTATGGACACCTTTTCTTCAACAAAGGAGGCAAGAATATACAATGGATTAAAGACAATCTCTTTAATAAGTGATGCTGGGAAAACTGGTCAACCACTTGTAAAAGAATGAAACTAGAACACTTTCTAACACCATACACAAAAATAAACTCAAAATGGATTAAAGATCTAAATGTAAGATCAGAAACTATAAAACTCCTAGAGGAGAACATAGGCAAAACACTCTCTGACATAAATCACAGCAGGATCCTCAGTGACCCACCTCCCAGAATACTGGAAATAAAAGCAAAAATAAACAAATGGGGTCTAATTAAAATTAGAAGCTTCTGCACAACAAAGGAAACTATAAGCAAGGTGAAAAGACAGCCTTCAGAATGGGAGAAAATAATAGCAAATGAAGCAACTGACAAACAACTAATCTCAAAAATATATAAGCAACTTATGCAGCTCAATTCCAGAAAAATAAACGACCCAATCAAAAAACGGGCCAAAGAACTAAATAGACATTTCTCCAAAGAAGGCATAGAGATGGCTAACAAACACAAGAAAACATGCTCAACATCACTTATTATCAGAGAAATGCAAATCAAGACCATAATGAGGTACCATTGCACACCAGTCAGAATGGCTGGGATCCAAAAGTCTGCAAGCAATAAATGCAGAGGGTGTGGAGAAAAGGGAACACTCTTACACTGTTGGTGGGAATGCAAACTAGTACAGCCACTATGGAGAACAGTGTGGAGATTCCTTAAAAAATTGCAAATAGAACTGCCTTATGACCCAGCAATCCTACTGCTGGGCATACACACCGAGGAAACCAGAATTGGAAGAGACACATGTACCCCAATGTTCATCGCAACACTGTTTATAATAGCCAGGACATGGAAGCAACCTAGATGTCCATCAGCAGACGAATGGATAAGAAAGCTGTGGTACATATACACAATGGAGTATTACTCAGCCATTAAAAAGAATACATTTGAATCAGTTCTAATGAGGTGGATGGAACTGGAGCCGATTATACAGAATGAAGTAAGCTAGAAAGAAAAACACCAATACAGTATACTAACACATATATATGGAATTTAGAAAGATGGTAACGATAACCCTGGATGCAAGGACAGCAAAAGAGATGCAGATGTAAAGAACAGTCTTTTGGACTCTGTGGAAGAGGGAGAGGGTGGGATGATTTGGGAGAATGGCACTGAAACATGTATACTATGATGTAAGAAACGAATCACCAGTCTATGTTCGATACACGATGCAGGATGCTAGGGGCTGGTGCACTGGGATGACCCAGAGAGGTGGTATGGGTAGGGAAGAGGGAGGGGGATACAGGATTGGGAACACATGTACACCCATGGCGGATTCATGTTGATATATGGCAAAACCAATACAGTATTGTAAAGTAAAATAAAAAAAAAAAGAAATTAGAGGCAAAGCCAACAGTAAAATTCACAACTTCTGACTCTCTGCCATCTTTTCTTAGTATCATTGCTGCCTTTTAGTGCTCATGTTGGAAAAAGGTCAATATATAGTGTGATTTTATAAGCCTGGTTTCTGATAGTTTTAAGAAGTGAATTGTTTCTACAATTACTTTGGACTCTAAGTTGCAGGAAATTAATTCTGTTAATGTAATTCAGATTTCTACCCCTCCCCCCTCTTCCTTGCCCTCTAAAATTAATCACCAGGAATAAGTCAGATTCCATGTTTGGGTCAGGACTAGCAAGGTTGTAACAACTAATAGCAAAACAACTACTTCTTTGAAGGATTATTTCATTGTTAGGGACAGTAGTCTATTTAAGTTATGTCAGGCAAAAATATAGGTTTTAGAAAAACATGGAGAGAGAATATGGAACCTAACAGCAAAAGCTGATACAGGCCTTTTGGGAGATGATAGTTGTCAGCAGCTTCTCTCTTCTCTTCTCTCTCTTTGGCAGCTACTATGTCATCTCTCATTCTGTTTGTAAGTTTGCGTCATTCTTCTGTTTCATCGTATAAACCAGCTTTTTTGATTGCTTTTCATTGTGTACATGCGAAAATAGAGCTGCTAGTACATCCTTCTGTGACCCTATAATCCTAGTACTCATCACTGGCAGACCAGGTTCAGTCTCTGTATCTCCCAGTTCAGAAGTTTGAAAGATCAGGATTGGTCCTTAACCAATCTTTGGGTTTCATCCAAGTGCTTCATCTTTGTTTTTATTTTCAGAGGCTGGGTAGAGCAAGCAGATGGACTGATAGACCTACCGCACTACTGAGTATAGACCCTTAGTAGTCACTTTATAACCTTCTTTATACCACAGTCACCTGCCAGTTACTTCTGCAGATATTCCTGAGTGCTTCTGGGGGTATTTAGGAGTGAATAGTGGCGAGAAGTTTTATTAGAGTCAAATCTGCTTTGATGCCATGATTGTCCTAGCTGATACATTTCATTTACCAGGAATTTTGAAGTTACCTAAATAGTACCTATATGCAGGTCAGGAAGCAACAGTTAGAACTGGACATGGAACAACAGACTGGTTCCAAATAGGAAAAGGAGTACGTCAAGGCTGTATATTGTCCCCCTGCTTATTTAACTTCTGTGCAGAGTACATCATGAGAAACGCTGGACTGGAAGAAGTGTAAGCTGGAATCAAGATTGCCAGGAGAAATATCAATAACCTCAGATAGGCAGATGACACCACCCTTATGGCAGAAAGTGAAGAGGAACTAAAAAGACTCATGATGAAAGTGAAAGAGGAGAGTGAAAAAGTTGGCTTCAAGCTCAACATTCAGAAAACGAAGATCATGGCATCTGGTCCCATCACTTCATGGGAAATAGATGGGGAAACAGTGGACACAATGGCTGACTTTATTTTTGGGGGCTCCAAAATCACAGCAGATGGTGATTGCAGCCATGAAATTAAAAGACGCTTACTCCTTGGAAGGAAAGTTATGACCAACCTAGATAGCATATTCAAAGCAGAGACATTACTTTGCCAACAAAGGTCCGTCTAGTCAAGGCTATGGTTTTTCCAGTGGTCATGTATGGATGTGAGAGTTGGACTGTGAAGAAAGCTGAATGCCGAAGAATTGATGCTTTTGAACTGTGGTGTTGGAGAAGACTCTTGAGAGTCCCTTGGACTTCAAGGAGATCCAACCAGTCCATTCTAAAGATCAGTCCTGGGTGTTCTTTGGAAGGACTGATGCTAAAGCTGAAACTCCAGTACTTTGGCCACCTCATGCAAAGAGTTGACTCATGGGAAAAGACTTTGATGCTGGGAGGGATTGGGGGCAGGAGGAGAAGGGGACGACAGAGGATGAGATGGCTGGATGGCATCACCAACTCGATGGACATGAGTTTGGGTAGACTCCGGGAGCTGGTGATGGACAAGGAGGCCTGGCGTGCTGCAGTTCATGGGGTCGCAAAGAGTCAGACATGGCTGAGTGACTAAACTGAACTGAACTAAACTGAGATAGTACTGTATAAACTGTCTTAGTTAATCAGGGAAGGCTCAGCTTCATTGCAGTCACTCAAGGGCTAAGCCACATTTCTTTAATGCTTCTCTTGCTAAATAGTAGCACTGATTAGAATGGTTTGGTTTATTGAACATCTACAATATGTTAGGTTTGTTTCATATTGTATTTGCCAGGTTTGCTAAGGTGGTTAATACCAATTTCATATATCTCTATCTCACGTTGCCTTAGAGCTACAGGTGAGGTGCAGCTCTGATTTAGCTAGAGGTCAACTAAGTGTCTTCTTATTCCAGAGCCTGGATTGAACAAACAGCTCCTGTCTGGAACATGCTGTTCATGATGCAAAGGCAGAAATGCAGGAACCTGAGCATAACCACACAATCTAATTTAAAGCTTCTGCTCAAATATGTATGGCTCATGTCACTTCGACTTATGTCCATTGGCCAATGCAAGTCATATGGCCATGACTAGAGTCAGTGGAGCAGGGGTTATATACCTCCTACGTGAAAAAGAGATAGTAAATAATTACGGACAATGATAGTATATAATCAAACACAAGCATCTGTCATCTCATTCAATTATCACAACACTCATAAATGTTAATTTCATCACTGTTGTACAATTTATTAATATAGCAATTACTTGTTGAGCACCTGCCATGTCTTGGACCCTGATCTCTGGGAACTCTCACTGTCCTATTATATTTTGACAGTATGGGTTTATTTTATGTAACATGTTCTAATCTCAGAGATATTCGCACTTGGTTGTTAAACAGTGGATCTCAAACCTTTTTTTTGGTCTTGGGATACCTTTACATTCTTTCCTTCTCCAGGGGATGTTCCCAACCCAGGGATCGAACCTGGGTCTCCTGCATTGTAGGCAGACACTTTTACCATCTGAGCCACCAGGGAAACCCTTAAAAAATTATTGAAAACCCCTAAAGAATTTTTGTCTATATGGATTATATCTCTCAGTATTTACCATATTAGAAATTAAAACTGAGAAATTTAAAACCTATGTATTATTTAAAAATAATAAACCATTGCATGTTAGCATAAGAAACTCTAAATAGCTATAACATAAAATATCTATATTTTGCAAAGTAGAAAAAACAGTGGCATTATTTTATACTTTTTCTAATCTCTTTAATGTCTGGCTAGAATGAAGACAGGAACATTCTTATATTGGCTTCTGCGTTCACTTTCTTATGATATAATACTAATACATCATGTCACCTCTGGAAAGCAGTATACTTGTGAGAGAGTAAGAGTGAAAGAGACAAATAACATCTTGGTATTGCTCTTGAAATCGTTTGGCCTCACAGAGCCCCTGAAAGAGTCTTAGAGACCCTCAAAGATCCTTTAAGCACACTTTGAGAACTTCTGTCCTTAAGTGTATTTATGAAAACCAATACATGACATCCTTAGTTAGTATATTTTCATGGAGCATCACCCTTGTGTTATTCTATTGTAAGTTACATAACTTTGTTAGGTAGGCTTATTGCTGGAAGAATCCACAAATCTCAGTGACTTAGCACATTCATGTCTTACTCATATCACAGTCCAGTGTAGGTCGGTAGTAGGGGCTCTGCCCCTCAGCAGTCATTCAGGGACCTGCGCCCCCTAGGACATCAGAGTCTCCTAGTGGATCCTCTCTATCTGGTCAGCAGACAAAGGAAGAGCCTAGAGAATCACGTATATGAGGTCATGTTCCTCTTGCCAGAGTTCATGTACAACCCATAACGGTATTGGAAGCTGAAGAGTGTATCTAGTTCTGTGTCCAGAAGAAAAGGAAGCAGCACGGTTTGACCAAGACATATTGTCCTCTACCAGAATAAGCAATGAAGTTCTACTAAACAAGTTAAAAGAAAACTTAATTATTTATTGTCAACATTTTTGCCCTATGAAAATTAAGTGGTATGTAATGCAAAGCAGTATTGCCTCATGCTTTGTGAAAAGTTGCAGAGACATGAAATCTAAAATTAATTTTTAAATATTTAAAACTATTTATTTTGAAATAATTTCAAATGTAAAGCAAAGTTGTACAGAGAACTGCATATTACACCCTTTACTGAGAATCAGCAGTTATTAATATTCTGCCACATTTGCTTTTACTTTTTTCTTTGTGTATATACTTAAAAGTGGAAGCATATGTGTACATACACAGATTCCCCCAAAATTATTTGAGAGTAAAGAGTCTGCAGTGCAGGAGACCTAGATGCAATCCCTGGGTTGGGAAGATCCCCTGGAGAAAGGAATATGTGGGCTCTGGTTGGTAGGTCATTTAGCATGTTCCATCAATTTTGCTACAATTATTCTTTTAGGAGACAAACCCAACATTCTCTGGCCCAATCAGAGCCTTGTTTAGAATGCTGGCCTAGGAGCACCATTTCCATCTAGCACCCATGATGTGACCATGAGGATAAAGTTGATCCAGGTGACAAGAAGGGAGAAATAGAAGTTGGTTCATTGATGACTGTTTTGAGCTGTTAAATCAGTCAGCCTTGAAGCCTACCCTACATTTGTGGTTTCCAATTATGTGAGCTATTAAATTCCATTTATTAAGTGAGCTAGCTTGGGTTGGTATTCTGTTAACTTTTGACATAAAGAATACCAAGTGATATTCCTAGTAACAAATAGTAATGACTGTGTTGCTTTAAATTTAAAAAATGGTAAGAAAGATGTATGTATAAAACTTTCTCAATGCCCGACAAAAAGAAATGAGTATTAGGGGTTTTTTATTGTTGTTATTTATGTGTTTTCTCACCAGCTTGGTGGTAGAACCCTGGCATAGACTACTAAGGAAGGTTAATGTATCACACTCCACAATGCATATCCCAAGTTCCAGAGAATACATGGGCTTATTTTAGTAGTTAAGTTGTTAACAGTCATGGAGAGGGGCTTTAGATTCATTTGGACTCATTTCAGTTAACCAAACCAACTTGAGTGAATTAAAATATAGTAGTGGAGGCGTCAAATGCCAGGTATTTTGGTGTCATGCGAAGTCCAAGAGCAGTAAGGATCTTTGCATGGCACCCAACACTAAAAACCTTAAGCACTCGCTGTCTTTTTCATCTTGGCTTTTCCTGTGTTTCTGCTTCATTTCCAGTCTAACCAGGCAGTTTCAAATACATAGAGAGAGAATATGATTGTGTTAGTTTGAGTCAAGCATTCTCTCCTGTTCAGTTCAGTCGTGCTCATTGGTGTAAAAATGGTTTTGGAAGACCTATCCCTGAGGGCATGGAGAAGATTTCAGGGGCTGATTCAGAAAGAGACTGCAGAGTTAGCTTCTGAAGAAACATGTATATATGCTACAGCCAGCTGAAAATGGCCCTGTGATGCCTTTCTGCTTCCCTCTCAGGACTCCTGCCCCTCATTTTTAGCCTGTATTTCTCTGATTTGAATTCTTGCCAAGATGCTGACTAATAAGACTTTAGGATATGGGTTGTAATCCTTTCCAGGATTTTTTTTTTTCAGCAGCATCAACAACCTGGGAGTTTGTTAGACCTACACATTCCTGGGTTCCACCCCTGAAATACTGAAATAGAAGCTGGGGGCACAACCCAGCAATCCTCCAGGTGATGCTTGAGGCACTTGAAGTTTGAAAACCACTGCCCCCCAAAAGCTGGCCACAACCTGGGGTCTGTCTTCTTCCCGGCATCTCCTCCTAGCTGGGCACAGTGGTGCTACTTGCATATAGAATCATGGTGAACATTTGCTTGTTGCTGCAAAAGAGAAACCTAGTCTCTGGCCCCTGAAGAGTAAAACAGATTCCTATAGCACAAAGGTTACTGTCCCCAGTTCTGCAGCCTCCATCTCTTCAGGTTATCCCCAAGAGACCTCCATGTGGTGGCATTTTTTGGACATTTTTCTGCCTGTGCACATGAAGCAAGAGTATCTTCTTCTTCCTCCACCTCCCAACTCTCCCTCCTTTCTACTCCTGCTGTTTTCCTCTCTTCCTCTTCTTTTTTCTTTCTTTCCCTCCATCTCTGTTTCCTCTTCCTCTTCCTCATCCTTCCTCTTTCCCTTCTTTTACTTCTCTTTGCCTCTTTTCTCTGCATCTTTCTTTACTCTTGTTCTTGCCTTCTACTTCTTTTCTTCTTTGCATGTTTCTTTCTCATTTTCTTCCTTCTTCCTGGTCCTCATTCTCCTCCTGTTCTTCCTCTTCCTCCTCTCACTTCTACTCCTAATGGGGTTAAACTTAAAAAGAGAAGGCTAATGCCTGAAAGCCGTAGAAGGTGATATATGCCCTTTCTATAGTTCTAACACCCAGGGCACCTTGAGGATTATCTGGGGCCGGGGCCTGCCTATTTTGCACATGTTCCTCAAGACCTAAACTTGATGCCCTTCAATTCTCAGCTCCCTCAGCCTCCTAGCCTACTCCCCAACCCCGAACCTAGGAATGAACTGTCACTGTCCTGTTAGGCCAAATGTTTACTATTTACCTCTAGGATAGAGGTAGGGTGTTGAGAAGCTCTAGTGTTTAGAGTTTGCTAATCTCTGGATGCTGGAAAAGATTGAGGGCAGGAGGAGAAGGGGACAGCAGAGAATGAAATGATTGGATGGCATCATTGACTCGATGGACATGAGTCTAAGCAATTCTGAGGAAGGGGAAGCCTGGCGTGCTGCAGTCCATGTGGTCACAAAGAGTCAGACACGACTGAGTGACTGAACAACAACAAAATCTCTGTAGTACAAATGTACTCCTACTGTGACCACTTTCAAGCTACCAAGTTGACATCACTGAATGCAGAGCTGGGAAAGCAGCTTACAGGAGCCTCTCACAAACCAGTCAAACCTGTTGTAGCACACACTGAGGAGGGCCTTGCTAGCCGTGATCCGTATACAGTACAGCTCATTCCCTCATCACTATAGATGTTTGGGACTTAACCATTAATGAATGAATTACTGTAAGTTGAACCATCAGTTGTTTGTTTACTCTTTAACATTCATTTTTTGGGACAGCCATTGGAATAATTAAAAACAGCACAGTATATAATAATAGCCACAACACTGCCTTTTAGTTTAATTAAATAAAATCAACTCTAAATACTTTCAAAATTGCAGCTCTTTCAATGATTTGTCAAACCCTTTTACTTATGAGTCTGAGCTGTTTCAAGATATCATTATAAATTATAGTACCTTTTGGGTTATATGTAACATGTTTGTTTATGTAACAAAGTTTGAATTAATATTCAGTTAAAATGTAGAATATCATTCAGTTGCCTTGTCTTCTGTATTTGCATTCTACAGCATTTTTGGTGGATTTTTGTTATTTTTAAGTAGTTTCACATTGTGTTTTATGATATATTTCTTCCTGTAACACTTGCATACAGATGGAAATGTTGGGAATCTAGTTTAAGGCTGATTCTTTTTTTTTAAATTCTGTTATGTGATTGATCTGGTCAGTGAACAAGAAATTCTTCGAGGCCATCCATCACTCCAGGCAGGAGCTGAGTTAAACCTTCTAACTCACTGCTTTCAGTCAGTCATGCAAGATTCAGGTTATAAATATTGAGTGTGCAAACAACTGTTTAAATTAGCTGTCCTATCTATTTTTATGCAATTTTAGTAGAAAAGCAAGCTGATACATTGTTTAGTGGTAAGACGTAGAAGATGGTGAATACAGTATTATCTTTCCATACGTCATTGAGTTAATCCTGTTGGCAAATATTGAAAATAGTTAGATCAAATTAATTCTTGTTCCCTTAAGTTAAATTAGAAGTAAGGCAACTGAGCATGTAATTTATGTAGCTTTTTTGGTTTTTATATTCAAACAGTAGTAAGACTGTTAGTAATTGTAAATGTAGCCATCTGTCATAAATATAGTAGCCAATTGTTAAATGCTTAGTTCTGTGAATTTTGTTCTCTTTGCAATAACAAAAATAGCTTAATATTTGGAAAATATTTGGGCAAGAAGGGAAGTAGCATCTGCTTTGCCCTGCCTTTCCTGGTAAGCATCTAGAATATTGAATTTTTGCAGGTGTTTGTTCTTCTGCTACTTGGAGTTGTAACAAGTGTGCATGCTGGTGTTGATAAATGCAACAGATAAAATGCCAGCCATTTGTAATAAATCTAGGAGCCTTTTTGTATGTAATGAACTTAGGTAAACTTCCAAAATTTCTCTCTATGTCTTTCTTAAGTTTATTCTTCAAATTATATTATGCTGGCAACATTCTTTCAAGTAGATGACATGTACCTAAACCCACATTAATAATACACGTGAACTGCTTACCAAAGAGGAGTATTTATCTCCCTTTAAAGGCACACGAGGGTGTTCAGCAGCTGATGTCTCTTAGTTGTTGGATTGCAACCTAACAGAAAAGCTGGTCAAGATTTTATGTTACGTTCTCTGCCACACTGTGTTTGTTGCCTACCCATATCCATCCATCTTTCTCTTTCTTTAATAGAATTTTGATCAGGATAGCCATGACCCTAGCTAAGTAGACTCACCTTCCTAGACTCCCTTTTAGCTAAAGCTGGCCACATTATGGCTAATAATCACAAATGAAGTGCCAGTAGAATTTACTTGGTAGCATTTTAAAAGGTACAGGCTTAGCTAACTTGCGTCTTTGGCACTTTGCTTTTTCCTTGTTTTCTGCCTAAAATATAAATTCAATACATGAAAGTACAACAGCTTTCTTAGGAGAATGAATGTAAAAACTATATACTGAAGATGGCACAAGGGAAAAATGGAGAAGATACCTGGGTCTCTGATGGCTTTGTTGAGCCACTAACCTTCCTGAATTGCCTATCCTTAGACTTGAAAGGGTAAATAATCCTCATTCTTGTTTAAGCCTCTATTTTTCAAGGTTACTTATAGTCTAACACATTTCTAACTGATACACTTCTCTTTCTAAGTTTTCTAAGTCAGAATGAAAGTATGCATTGTTCTCTTAATAAACTTAATACTTGGGAATTATAAAAATAACTTTAATGTGTATCTTCTTGTTAGTATTAGCTACTCAGTCATGTCCGATTCTTTGTGATCCCATGGACTATAGCCCGCCAGGCTCCTCTGTCTTGGAATTCTGCAGGCAAGAATACTGGAGTGGATAGACATTCCCTAATCTTCCCACCCAGGGATTGAACCCAGGTCTTCTGCTTTGTAGGCAGATTCTTTACCATCTGAGACACCAAGGGAGCCCATATCTTTGTGAGGAAGTAAGTCAAACTAGAATTGCCATATTAATAAGCTTTGTTATTGATAAGTGTAACAATGGTAGTAATAATTTTTGTAATAAAAATCACAATTGCAGGAAAAAGATCAGATAATTTTCTTAATCTCATCCATCAAATCATATTTCCCTTAGTCTTTGATCAGTCTCTATCACCTTTTCTTACCCTGTCCATAGTCAGTTGGAGGCTAATTTATAAATAATTATAATGTAATATTATAAGTCCTAGAAATATTTGTCACAAATATTAATATGATTTTATTATTTCCCTGCTTAAAAGCTTTCCCTAATCTTTGATGTGGTATTAAAGGTTGCTTCATTCTGGCTCTGATTACTTGTTTAATCACATATCCTTCCTTCCTCCCGACATATTTCTCAGCCCTGTCTAAAACCTCAGTCTAAAGCCACTGAATTATTTCTTCTATCTTAAAAGTACCGCATACTTTTATTCTTCCATGTCCTTCCTTATCCTTTTACTGCTGTACCCTTTCATATCCGTCTGTGAAATTCCACTCATTCTAAAACACTGAGTTTACTTGTCTTTCTCTCTGAAGCTATCTGTGACTCTTCCAACTTCATATTCTGTGCTTTCCATAATACTCTTTTTACCTTTCTATGATAGCATTTCTTAGATTGGATTATGGTTCTTTACAGATCTGTCTTTCCCAGTAGCCTGTGAGTTCCATGAGGTGCTAGATGAGCTATGTTTTATTTTGCAGCTCCAGTATCTTAAGTTAGTATCTGGAGTGGAATAAATACTCAGAATTTTGGTATGCTTTTATAAAAAGAAAATAAAAAATATAAACGTTCTATACTTCTCATTGAATACTAGTATTATTTACCTGTTTATTAAATATATCCTTTGAAGGATATGCTGCTGTATTTGTTTTTATTGACTTTTGACTGACTTTCTTGCTTCTTTGCCTGTAATTTTTGGGTTACATACCACACATTGTGTGTTAAGAACAGTAAAGCCTGAAGTAAATAGCCTTTGCCTTCAGAAAAGAGCATGTCCCTTCTTTCAGGCTGGTGAGGGTGTAGGGGTTGAGTCAGTCTATGGTTGGGCTGGGGTCATGCTTTTTTGCAGCTTCAATATGATTCAGTTTGTTACTAATCTTTTGAGGGTAAGGTCAGATCTTTCCCCTCAGCAGGGATTGAGTTCTGACCACCAGCAGATTTAACAGATCAGCAGAAGCATGTCTTTGCCAACTGTGACAGATATCTCTCTGCTTTATAACCTAGGTGTCAGGTCTTTGGGCCACTAGGGGATTTCCATTCTCAGTCCTGCCCCTGGCTTTCTTTATCTCTGAAGAACTTTTTTCTCCTGATGCCTGGCCCAAGCCTATTGAGGAAGGATGCTCTACACTCTGAAGGCTTCGACTCCCTTAGAAAGGTCTCTCTGTTCTCCTGGACACCAGTAGCCTCCGTCACATGAAATCCCAGAGTGCCTTAGATGAATTTCTCTCCACTTCTCTGCTCCGCCCTCTGCGTTCAGAACACTACCCCAAGCAATTGGTGAAAACCATGGGAAAAGCTTGGCAGGTAAAAAGAGGCTTGCTTTGTAGTGGGGCTTCTCTGAGTTCTGATTCATCCTTTCAGCCTGCATGCAGCTGGTAAAAAATAGGCTGGTTTTTCCTTACCCCCAACTACAGCCAATGTTTTGTCTCACTTCTAACCTGCTAGAAATAAAACAGCCATGGGTCTCTCCTTTCCTCTGATGGGCTCATTTACTTCTGGAATTTAGTTCGTACGGGTCTTTTTGCATCCTCAGATCTCTGATGGATATATATATATATATATATTTTTTTTTTTTTTTAATGGTTTTTTGTTTACCAAACTTGTTTTGGTTACTGGAGTGAAGGTGAGGATCTTTTGCCACTTTATACATCCTAGCCTCCCTTCCCCACTTCCACTTGTCCATCCATCCATGCTTATGTGTGTGTATGTACACAAGTATATATTATTTAATGTAGGAATATTGTATATACTTTTATTGATGAAAAACACTGTATCTTATGTATCATCTTCCTTTCTCTGTGTCCCCAAATTATCAAAATTATTTTCTTGTTATTGTATCTATTGCATGTAGAAGGAAATAGTTTCAGCTTTCCCAAGGAAATAAATTATTTTCAGTGAAAATCACATTTGTTTTACCACCTTTGGTGTCTTGGATATTTTGCAGATGAGGATTTACTGGTTTGTAATGTCTTTTAGGCTTCATCAAAATCTAGAATTAGAATAATCACCACTTAAATTTGATTAGTTCACAAATAATGTGGTCTCTATTGACCACAAGGAAGATTAAGAATCAGATGAAAATATTTAATTAACATTAACATATTGAAACTTTCATGACAATAAGTGCTAATGATAGTTTTATGACAGTTATTACCTGCCTAGTAATAGAGAGGTGGGATGTTAAACATGATGCTATCAGTATAATTTCGTATCAGTTGGGTTTATCTCAAGTGACTGAAGTGATATAAAAATGACTGACTACAAACATGAAGTTTAATTCATATCAAATTTACATAAGAACAAAATTTTAAAATTATTTGAGAGCAAAATTTATACATGATGATACATTATGTATGCTATAGTCTCTCAAGAGAGAGGTATTCACCACAGAACACAGTATTGTATCAATGACTTAGCATCAGTTAGCTCTTTTTACCTAACCAACCATTGCAGATTCGGTGGCTGACAAGTGTTATGTATTATTTTCATGTATCTGCAGGGTGGAGTGGAGTCGGCTACTCTTGGCTGGGCTTGCCTGGGCCACTGTGCTTGAAGCCATGCTGGCAGGTGGCCCCTGCAAACCTCTCTTATGCTACAGCAGGAGGGCTCTATCGTCTCCTGCAGGGAACAGGAGTGGTGGGCTTGGCCACATGCCATAATGACACACGAGCTTAGGCAGAACAAAGAGGAGCATACATTGAGCCTGAAACAGGCAAAGATAAACCCAAAAAGGTGACACGTTCAGTACAGGAAGTGATGTTCTTTATTTTTTTGTAAGGAAGTATTCCAGGCCCAAGGCCCATTCTTGTGCAGCCTCAGTTCAGTTCAGTCACTCAGCCATGTCCGACTCTTTGTGACCCCAAGAATTGCAGCACGCCAGGCCTCCTTGTCCATCACCAACTCCCGGAGTTCACTCGAACTCACATCCATCGAGTCAGTGATGCCATCCAGCCATTTCATCCTCGGTCATCCTCTTCTCCTGCCCCCAATCCCTCACAGCATCAGAGTCTTTTCCAGTCAGTCAACTCTTCTCATGAAGTACTTCTCCAAAGTACTGGAGTTTCAGCTTTAGCATCGGTTCTTCCAGAGAACACTGAGGGCTGATCTCCTGGGTGTAGAATGGACTGGTTGATCTCTTTGCAGTCCAAGGGACTCTCAAGAGTCTTCTCCAACACCACAGTTCAAAAGCATCAATTCTTCAGCACTCAGCTTTTTTCACAGTCCAACTCTTATATCCATACATGACCACAGGAATAACAGCCTTGACTAGACGGACCTTTGTTGGCAAAGTAATGTCTCTGCTTTGAATATGCTATCTCAGTTGGTCATAACTTTCCTTCCAAGGAGTAAGCGTCTTAATTTCATGGCTGCAGTCACCATCTGCAGTGATTTTGGAGCCCCAAAAAATAAAGTCAGCCACTGTGTCCACTGTTTCCCCATCTATTTCCCATGAAGCGATGGGACCAGATGCCATAAACTTTTGTTTTCTGAATGGTGAGCTTTTAGCCAACTTTTTCACTCTCCTCTTTCACTTTCATCAAGAGGCTTTTTAGTTCCTCTTCACTTTCTGCCTTAAAGGTGGTGTCATCTGCATATCTGAGGTTATTGATATTTCTCCCGGCAGTCTTGATTCCAGTTTGTGCTTCTTCCAGTCCAGCAGTTCTCATGATGTACTCTGCATAGAAGTTAAATAAGCATGGTGACAATGTATAGCCTTGACGTACTCCTTTTCCTATTTGGAACCAGTCTGTGGTCCCATGTCCAGTTCTAACTGTTGCTTCCTGACCTGCATATAGGTTTCTCAAGAGGCAGGTCAGGTGGTCTGGTATTCCCATCTCTTTCAGAATTTTCCACAGCTTATTGTGATCCACACAGTCAAAGGCTTTGGCATAGTCAAGAAAGCAGAAATAGATGTTCTTCTGGAACTCTCTTGCTTTTTCGATGATCCAGCAGATGTTGGCAATTTGATCTCTGGTTCCTCTACCTTTTCTAAAACCAGCTTGAACATCTGGAAGTTCACAGTTCACGTATTGCTGAAGCCTGGCTTGGAGAATTTTGAGCATGACTTTACTAGCGTGTGAGATGAGTGCAATTGTGTGGTAGTTTGAGCATTCTTTGGCATTGCCTTTCTTTGGGATTGGAATGAAAGCTGACCTTTTCCCGTCCTGTGGCCACTGGTGAGTTTTCCAAATTTGCTGGCATATTGAGTGCAGCACTTTCACAGCATCATCTTTCAGGATTTGAAATACCTCAACTGGAATTCCATCACCTCCACTAGCTTTGTTGGTAGTGATGCTTTCTAAGTCCCACTTGACTTCACATTCCAGGATGTCTGGCTCTAGGTGAATGATCACAGCATCATGATTATCTGGGTTGTGAAGATCTTTTTTTGGACAGTTCTTCTGTGTATTCTTGCCATCTCTTCTTAATATCTTCTGCTTCTGTTAGGTCCATACCATTTCTGTCCTTTATCAAGCCCATCTTTGCATGAAATGTTCCCTTGGTATCTCTAATTTTCTTGAAGAGATCTCTAGTCTTTCCCATTCTGTTGTTTTCCTCTACTTCTTTGCATTGATTGCTGAGGAAGGCTTTCTTATCTCTCTTTGCTGTTCTTTGGAACTCTGCATTCAAATGGGAATATCTTTCCTTTTCGCTTCTCTTCTTTTCACAGCTATTTGTAAGGCTTCCCCAGACAGCCATTTTGCTTTTTTGCATTTCTTTTCCATGGGGATGGTCTTGATCCCTGTCTCCTGTACAATGTCACGAACCTCATTCCATAGTTCGTCAGGCACTCTATCTAGCAGATATAGTCCCTTAAATCTATTTCTCACTTCCACCGTATAATCATAAGGAATTTGATTTAGGTCATACCTGAATGGTCTAGTGGTTTTCCCTACTTTCTTCAATTTAAGTCTGAATTTTTCAATAAGGACTTCATGATCTGAGCCAGTCAGCTCCTGGTCTTGTTTTTGCTGACTGTATAGAGCTTCTCCATCTTTGGCTGCAAAGAATATAATCAATCTGATTTTGGTGTTGACCATCTGGTGATGTCCATGTGTAGAGTCTTCTCTTGTGTTGTTGGAAGAGGGTGTTTGCTATGACCAGTGCGTTCTCTTGGCAGAACTCTATTAGCCTTTGCCCTGCTTCATTCCATATTCCAAGGCCAGATTTGCCTGCTACCCCAGGTGTTTCTCGACTTCCTACTTTTGCATTCCAGTCCCCTATAATGAAAAGGACATTTTTGGGGGGTGTTAGTTCTAAAAGGTCTTGGAGGTTTTCATAGAACCGTTCAGCTTCTTCAGCATTACTGGTTGGGACATAGGCTTGGATTACCGTGATATTGAATGGTTTGCCTTGGAAATGAACAGAGATTATTGCATCCAAGTACTGCATTTCGGAGTGTTTTGTTTACCATGATGTCTACTCCACTTCTTCTAAAGGATAGAGTAGTAGATATAATGGTCATCTGAGTTAAATTCACCCATTCCAGTCCATTTTAGTTCGCTGATTCCTAGAATGTTGACGTTCACTCTTGCTGTCTGTTGTTTGACTATCCAGTTTGCCTTGATTCAAGGACCTAACATTCCAAGTTCCTATGCAATATTGCTCTTTACAGCATTGAACCTTGCTTCTATCACCAGTCACATCCACAGCTCGGTATTGTTTTTGCTTTGGCTCCATCCCTTCATTTTTTCTAGAGTTATTTCTCCACTGATCTCCAGTAGCATATTGGGCATCTACTGACCTGGGGAGTTCCTTTTTCAATATCCTAGCATTTTGCCTTTTCATACTCTTCATGGGGTTCTCAAGGCAAGAATACTGAAGTGGTTTGCCATTCCCTTCTCCAGTGGACCACATTCTGTCAGACCTCTCCACCATGACCCACCCGTCTTAGGTGGCCCCAGCCGTCATGGCTTAGTTTCATTGAGTTAGACAAGGCTGTGGTCCATGTGATTAGATTGACTAGTTTTCTGTGATTTTGGTTTGTGTGTCTGCCCTCTGATGCCTCTCTCAACACCTACCGTCTTACTTGAGTTTCTCTTACCTTGGACGTGGGGTATCTCTTCACGGCCGTTCTAGCAAAGTGCAGCCGCTGCTCCTGACCTTGGATGAGGGCTATCTCCTCACCACCGCCCCTCCTATACTTACTGCCTCTTCTCTCTCAGCTTCCCCCTATGGCCTCATGGGGAGTTCTTTATGCCCAGTTGACTTATAGAAGAAACATTTGGGACTCAGGTTTATAGATGATATTGTATGATATGCTGGAACTCTGTACAACTACAACACAACATCCTCAGTCTTTGGGAAACCAAGGAGGATAACAGAGAAAGGAATGCTCCCAAAGGACAGAACTTTAAGCAGGCACACAGGTGTTCATTTTTACTTCTAACTGGTGTTTCCACCAGCTGGCTGAGGATCACAGGGCAAAAGAGCCTTGTTGAAGCCGTGCCTGTTACTCAGCTCCTCTGGTGGCTTCACCAGGGGGCTTCCCTGGTGGCTCAGACAGTAAAGAATCCGCCTGCAATGCTAGAGACATGGGTTCATTCCCTGGGTTGGGAATATTCCCTGGAGGAGAAAATGGCTAAAGCAAAAACTCCTCTCCAGTATTCTCGCCTGGAGAATCCCATGGACAGAGGAGCCTGGTGGGCTACAGTCTACGGGGTCGCAGAGAGTTGGATGCAACTTTCACTTTCACTTGTGCAGCCTAGAGGAGGTCAAAAGACTACACACATGAGTTTGCCTTTCCCAGCATGTATGTTTTGCCAAGAGAAGAGTGTCAGTTGATTCAGTTGGTTGGTTAAGAGAGCTTCTTCTATATTTAGTTTAAGCAAAAATCAGTTTTGGAAAGAGCTGTTAATAATTGGGGGCAATGGAAGTGAAATGAAGAATAGTACTATAAACATAATCCAACTATGCAAGCAGCCTATAGCTTGCTGTTCTGAAGCACATCTAACTTTCCAAGTATTAACTCTGTGTCTGAGTCTGTTAAATAGATTAGGTTACATAACACCTATAAGAATGAACAAGTTTCCAGCTAATAAATCTGTGCAGCAAATTTTATTTCCTCCTTTCCTGTTTAGAACTTTTATAGAACTGTGACACACTGCTTGCCCTGTTTCATTCATTATATCCATTGACTTTAGGAAAAAGAGAAATAAGAAACTGGATTGTTATAATGCGTAACATAAATATCTGCCTTCAGATGACTGAGAATCTTACCCACAATGGATCATAATTCTTAAAGCCTTTCAGTTTACTCCCCTCCCTGCTGCTGCTGCTGCTGCTAAGTCGCTTCAGTTGTGTCCGACTCTGTGCAACCCCATAGACAGTAGCCCACCAGGCTCCCCTGTACCTGGGGTTCTCCAGGCAAGAACACGAGTGGGTTGCCATTTCCTTCACCAGTGCATGAAAGTGAAAAGTGAAAGTGAAGCCGCTCAGTCATGTCCCTTCCCTACTATGCTGCATTTTTAGTATGAGTGATCAGTGCATTCTCCACCCCCTCTGAACTCTGGTAACTCTTGAAATGTTTGTAAAATAGATCTTTTGATTCATCATATAACCTTAGGAAATAACTTAAGATTTTCAGTCAGAAATCATGGATGTCTCACAGCTTTGTCATTAACCAAGACTTTGGGCAAACAATTTAATTTTCTTGGAGCCCCTGTTTCTTATGTGTAAAAGAAGAAAGTGCCTACTTAATGTGAGGATTAAGTTCACTTGTAAAAAGAAAGTGCTTTTTAAGCTGTGCAAATATTAGTTCATGTTAAAAGAAGGTCACAAGCCCTCTCCTTTTCATATGAACTTTAAATGACAACCTCTTTAGTGAGGAGCAAAGGTAGAGAAAAGTAGAACCAATCCCAATTGGTAAGACCAAGAACATGGATTTGGCATCCCTCATTACAACTGGAGTTCATACCAAGCACATCAGATTTGCAGTTGACAGTAGTAAAAATAGAATGTAAAATTCAGTAGTTCTCTCTGTGGTATTATTAATTTACGAGAAACTTAATCAGTTTTTCCATATGGTGTTCAGTATGCATTTATGTCAGCATTTCCTACAGTCAAAGTTGTAGTATCATCGATAGTTCTTAATACTTAAATTACTAAGTTTTTAGAATTTAGAATTTTGAGAGAGACTTTAACAGTTGCCCTGTAAAATTTATTGAATGGACTAGTACATGATTTCACAATTAAAAATACTTCCACCACCTTTTTTTGCTTAAAGCCATTTTAGTTATGCTGGATGTAAAATACATTGTTTAAAAAAACATTAATTTTTTTTAATGTCCTTTGTTTAAAAACTGCAGAGGTGACCCCTGGGATAAGATCGTGTATCCCATAGGAAGGGCTCTAATGTTTACTCAGCACATGTGTATGAGAAGCACACATATTAGCATATTCTCAGCCACTCAGGAGTAAGAAATACTTATTAATTCTCTTTTGTAGATGAGGAAACTGAGGTTCTTAGAGTATCTTCCCCAAGGATTCTCAGCAGATTAATACAGCAAGGACCCCAACTCAGTTCTGTCAGGCTCTGACAAGCCATGTACTTTTAACTTCGTTCTTCTGCCTTCTATGCAAATAGTTTAGATGGTATCCAATCACTTGGTTTTAGTAACACTGTGGAAGTGTTAGTCGTTTGGTCATGTCTGACTCTTTGTGACCACATGGGCTGTAGCCTGCCAGGCTCCTCTGTCCATGAAATTCTCCAGACAAGAATACTGGCGTGGGTTGCCATTTCCTACTCCAGGGGATCTTCCCGACCCAGGGATTGAACCCTGGTCTCCTCCGTCACAGGCAGAATCTTCACTGTCTGAGCCACCAGTTCCTAAGCAGTAATACTGAGGATATTTTTAAATGCCAAATGTTAGTCATATTTAATACCAAAAGTTAGTCTTGTCTAGTACTCCACTCTTTCTCCTTAGAATATTCTCAGTTGTAGAGTCCTGTCTTTACCATAAATCACCTTTATGTCCTTCCCTTCAAGCCACACTAACTGGCTGAGGTCACGAGGAGCCCTTGACTCCTCTGAGACCAGATAGTAACCTCAGGTGCTTCTCCTTCCTCCCTCATGCCCCTCTTTAAAAGTAAGGTTGGCTAGTTCCCCACTTTGGAGAAATTAGAAGACTTTCTCCTTCAAAGGCCAGACCCCTAGGCCTCAGGGTGCCACCTCCCTCTCCCTTGTGTACTTTCTTTTCTATCCCTCTTGTCCTGTAGAGATGGTGTACTGGACCCAGGATTTTTAGAAAGAATCTTTGAGTATCAAATGTCAATATTAACTACATAAATTATAGTTTACAATACCGTGTTAATTATTTTACCATTGATTTAAGTCTTCTTCTGGGTCTCCTCTCTTTCCTTTTTCTCTGTTTCTATTCAGCAGTCCTTAGCCCTTTGAACTTATTTTTTTTCTAACTCTGTCATTTCTTTGATCCCCATATGCGTCCTAGTTTTAATAACATTTAATTTTTTTAATCCTCTTGAAATTAAGAAAAGACAAATTCTTAACTTTTCATTCTCGAATTTAAATCCATTTGTCTTTATTTCTCCTCCATCAGGTTCACTTCACCCCATTTAACTGTCTCACTGGTTGATGTCCTTTTATGGCTGAGTGTCCAATGAGTGCCTTCAGTTTAGTTCAAAACGATGGTATTTTCCTGTTTTATTCACCTAAGCCCAACTTGATGCCTTGTGTGTGTGTGTGTTTCTTAATAGTTTCTCCTTGTCCATAATTTTTTTTTTAAGTTTGCCCTCTTGAACTCTGTCTCACAAACTCCCCAAATGGGCCTTCCCTTTTGGAGGGACTCAGCACTCTACTCCGTACCCTGGAATAAAACTTCTAATGCTGTTCATCACCTCCTCAAAGCCCTCCAGTGTGCCTCTCCCCCATCCCCCTACCCACTCTTCTTCCTCCATTTCTGTCAGTCTAAATTTTCCAACCCTCTGGTCTTCTTGGATTCTCCTTGAGTCCCCACTGTCTCATGAACTGACAGGTCCTGAAATGTTGCCAATTTCTGCTGATACCCAGCTGGAAGACCTCCATCAGTGTTCCCAACTCTCCTAGCAGGCATCACAATCCCTCCCTGTCTTCCTTGATAAGGATTTCATTTCCAGATTTTATCATCAGGTCACTGTTTCCTCTACTGAATAAATTAGCATAGTGTTAGAGTCCTTAACTGTTATCACTGCTCAGTTTCTTTGGCTCCAGCCAAATTGGATTGCTAAAAATTTTGACTGGCATTTGAAGTCGAAACGTTTCTTCATTTCTGTACCTCCACCTCAGATTTTATCCACACGCCATTCCTGGCCATTGCAGGGAACTCACACAGATGGAGAATAATGCAGCGATATGGTACAAAAGGGTAAAGAAGTGGAAATTCAGATGTGTTATTTGTGTATTAAATTATAAATTTGGTGTCTGAAATGTCAGATACCAAATATCAGTAAGTGCAAACTCTAGATACCTGATAGTTCAGTTCAGTTCAGTTCAGTTCAGTTCAGTCCCTCAGTCATGTCCAACTCTTTGCGACCCCATGAATCGCAGCACGCCAGGCCTCCCTGTCCATCACCAACTCCCGGAGTTCACTCAGACTCGCGTCCATCGAGTCAGTGATGCCATCCAGCCATCTCATCCTCGGTCGTCCCCTTCTCCTGCCCCTAATCCCTCCCAGCATCAAAGTCTTTTCCAATGAGTCAACTCTTCTCATGAGGTGGCCAAAGTACTGGAGTTTCAGCTTTAGCATCATTCCTTCCAAAGAAGTCCCAGGGCTGATCTCCTTCAGAATGGACTGGTTGGATCTCCTTGCAGTCCAAGGGACTCTCAAGAGTCTTCTCCAACACCACAGTTCAAAAGCATCAATTCTTTGGTGCTCAGCCTTCTTCACAGTCCAACTCTCACATCCATACATGACTACTGGAAAAACCATAGCTTTGACTAGACGGACCTTAGTCGGCAAAGTAATGTCTCTGCTTTTGAATATACTGTCTAGGTTGATCATAGCTTTTCTTCCAAGGAGTAAGCGTCTTTTTATTTCATGGCTGCAGTCACCATCTTCAGTGATTTTGGAGCCCCCAAAAATAAAGTCTGACACCATTTTCACTGTTTCTCCATCTATTTTCCGTGGAGTGATGGGATCGGATGCCATGATCTTCGTTTTCTGAATGTTGAGCTTTAAACCAACATTTTCGCTCTCCTCTTTTACTTTCATCAAGAGGCTTTTTAGTTCCTCTTCACTTTCTGCCATAAGGGTGGTGTCATCTGCATATCTGAGGTTATTGATATTTCTTCCGGCAATCTTTATTCCAGCTTGTGCTTCTTTCAGTCCAGCATTTCTCATGATGTACTCTGCATAGAAATTAAATAATCAGGGTGACGATATACAGCCTTGACGTACTCCTTTTCGTCTTTGGAACCAGTCTGTTGTTCCATGTCCAGTTCTAACTGTTGCTTCCTGACCTGCATACAGATTTCTCAAGAGGCAGGTCAGGTGATCTGGTATTCCCATCTCTTGAAGAATTTTCCACAGTTTATTGTATGTAATCCACACAGTCAAAAGCTTTGGCATAGTCAATAAAACAGAAATAGATGTTTTTCTGGAAGTGTCTTGCTTTTTCCATGATCCAGCGGATGTTGGCAATTTGACCTCTGGTTCCTCTGCCTTTTCTAAAACCAGCTTGAACATCAGGAAGTTCACGGTTCATGTATTGCTGAAGCCTGGCTTGGAGAATTTTGAGCATTACTTTACTAGCGTGTGAGATGAGTGCAATTTTGCAGTAGTTTGACCATTCTTTAACCTGATAAGACCTGTTAAAACATTTCCTGAGTTAGCTTTAGTGACTAACCACAGTGTGGTCCTTCTTTGGGAACAGCCCAAAGAGAAAAATCTGAGAGGGCCAAGGGTACATTTAAATGTGCAAGACACATATCTCCCAGGCTTGCGTACCATCGTTATTATAGTTCTCCCAGGCTTGATACAGTAGGAATCCCTCTGTCTATCCCCCCCTTTTTCCACCTAACAAACACGGGTGGGTATGTGACTCTCATACATCTGAATAATCACTTCCCGTCTTCTGTCTTGTCCCGTCTTGACACTGCCAGTGCTCACTGTTCTAGGTCCCTGTCTCAAGCCTGGAGCAGCCCCCTTACCCAATCTCTGGTTCATATTTTCCACAACTATTAGGATGCTTCTTAGTCTTATTGCAGCTTCCCTAGTCCACCAAACTTTAGTGGCTTCTAATTTTCCACCACATAAAGCGTAAGTTCCACTGGCCTTATGCAAATAATCCATACTCTGTGTTCACAGTAGCATCCACTCTTACTGCACATACAGATTTTGCTTCTCGTCATCAGACACACACTGTCATTCCTGTTCTGCTTTCTTCTCTGTCTCTAGCCATCATTGAATCTCCCTTTCAGGTGTGGCTGCTAGTAAACTTTCCCTGGTATCTGAGTCCTCATCGATGATGTTGTTGTTGATAAGCAGTAAAGAGTCACTGTGCAGTGGTTGCCCTTCCTGCCTGCTGTGTGACCTTGGGTGAATTACTTAACCACTTTGTGCCTCAGTTTCCTCAACTAAAAAGAATATTAAGAGTACCAAATGATCCCCAAATCTCTATGGCTTACGACAACGGGCATTTATTTCTTGCTCCTGGTACATGAGGGATGAAGCTCTACTCTACTTGCCTTTTTCATTTCAGGACGCAGGCTGATATGCTGTCATCAGGGTCAGCATTGTGATGGAACCTCAAGTGCCTCTTAGAACTTTGGCTGGGATGGGTCACGTTGGCTCAGCTCTATTGGCCAAGTCTAGCACAAGACTGACCTTAGAGTCATTGGAGTAGGAATGTATTCTCCTTCTACGGGGAAAGGACCAGGGGGTATTTGTGAACAATAACGTAGTCCACCATGCTGTCTCCTAGGGTTATTGCAAGGTATAAGTGAGTTTAATAGGTGTGAGTGCTTAGAAGGGTGCCTGGCGTACAGTAAGGTCTCAAAGAAGTGTCAGTTGTTGTTGCTTGAATTGTAAGTTTTTGCTAGGTTTCTGTGCTAAGCATTTTACATGTATCTTACAGTTTACTCCTCAAAGTTGATATTATTATCCCCATTTTAAAAAAGAATAAACTGAGGCTTACAGAGGTTGAATTGTCCAGTCATGCTATTTGCAAGGGACAGAATGGACCTTTAAGCCAGGCCTGCCTTCAAAATCCTTGTTCCTGACCTTTTACTATTCTAGTAAACATGTACTGGAAGATTTCTCCTAAACTTTATGAGCTTGTTTCACTGCTGCCACTGCAGTCTCTGCCACCCTTGCAGAGACCTTGCTATGACCTTGAAGGACTTGCCTGTAGGCAGCTGCACTCCCAAGAAACACAGCAGCCAAAGTCCCAAGACTTTGGCTATAATTAACTTCAAGTTTGTCATTAGTTACTTTATTCAAGCAACATAGAGGTAGATTCTGTGGAAGACCAGCTGAGTGATTGGTACTTGGATTCTGAACCTCTTAATCCCATGTTTGGAGAGCTGAATTTATATACCACCCGGACTTTGCTTTCTGTGCAGTCCAACTTGTCAAATTATTTGCTGGAATATCCTCTACTCAGGACAGAAGCAAGATTCCACAGGGTGTCCATCTAGATAGTGTTACTGGGAAAGTTACCTATTAGACTCTCTGTCTCATTAGTGGCCAAACGCCAGAATAAAGAATGTAGGCATATGCAGTCCCGTGAGGTTAGATCTGTTCACCTCCAAGATTTAAGGTTTGGAGTATGCCCTTGTGAAAGCATGTGGGCCCTCATCTGTCAAGCCCAGAGCAGGTCTAGCCCTTCCATCTCATACTTGGTTCACTTATTGGTAGTGCTTCTTCCATGAGGATGTAAGCTTCATGAAGGGAGAGATCATCTTTCATGATCTTCTGCATTTCCCCCCAAAGCCTACAAGCTCAGGGACATCCTTAGAGTCTGCAGAGAGAACATGCAGAAGTGACTTAGGTACAGCTCCTGTCTTTACGCATTGCATTATCCCTCAGCTCTTAAGTAGAGACATATCTGTATCACTAAGTCAAGGTTTCAGATTTAAGGAGAAGGAAGCATAGGGAAGTGGTAAGAGTATATCCTGGAGCCAGACTGCCTGGTTTATATCCCCGCTCCCTACATATTTTCTGTGAAAACTTTGAGCGTGAATTTTCTCATCTATAAGGTGGGAATAATAATCGTATTAATTTTACAGACTTATTGTGAAGATTAAATGTTAGTACTAGTGTTGTACACATATAGTAAGGCTTCAGGATATGTTAACTATTACAAATAACAAAATAACAGAGGTGAAAGCACTTTCTTTCCTAGAACAGTGCTACTCAGAGTGGCCATCTGCTTTGAGCTAAGGAACTTGGGTCATGAGGTAAATCAACACTCACCTTCCTTCAAAAAACCCTTGTTAGGAGGAAAAAAAAATGTGCCTGGGGATACAGTTGGTTTACACTCCGGCTGCAGCTGCTTATCTTCTTTATAAACAGTTCACAGCCATTCCTTTTGTTTCCCTGACCTAGGACATAGTAGGCAGTCAGTAAATTTAATTATGTGCTCTAGCCCGATAAAAAACCTTTTTGAGATATCTTACTAAGGTAAATGAATAAATTTTCTACTTAATGAACTTTGTAAATTTTAAGTTCCCAGTATGTCACAACTGTAAATCTATATTATACTTATTTATAGTTTTTCTGTATCTTCAATTTAAAAATAAGGTAAATCGAAGCCTCTTTTTGTTTGTTTGTTAAAGCTATGAATTTTTTTTTTTTTCCCAGCAGTGAGTAGATAAAGGCAGCCATATAGGCCATTGTGGGAAGTCTAGAATGGGTTTTACCAGATCCCATTTTATTTATTCATTTATTTATTTTTGTCATCATGTTAGTGTTTATATACAGTCATGTCTGACTCTTTGCTACCCCATGGAGGATAGCCCACCAGGCTCCTCTGTCCATTGGATTTTCCAGGCAAGAATACTGGAGTAGGTTGCCATTTCCCTCTCCATTATATACAGAGTCAAATATAAAAAAAACTAAGTATAATTTTTGCAGGTAAGATTTATTTATATAAAAGTTTGGTAATATGGCAGTTGTTTAGCAAAAACTGTATATGTGTTGCTATGTAGAAAGAAATTAATATTATAAGTTAACTTTTTTACTTCATTTATAGCAAAGCAATTTAATGAGAAACTAATAATTGTATTAGTCTTGATTCTCTAGAAGAAGAAAATCAATAATGTGTTTTTTCTTCCAGTTTTATTGAGATATAAGTGACATATAGCACTATGTAAGTCTAAGATAGGCAGCATGATGATTAGACTTACATACATCATGAAATGATTATAATAAGTTTTGTAAATATCCATCAAGAACTAAATATCCATCAGGAACATAAATATTTTGTAAATATTCATCAAGAACTAAAGAGCCTATTGATGAAAGTGAAAGAGGAGAGTGAAAAAGTAGGCTTAAAACTCAACATTCAGAAAACTAAGATTGTGGCATCCAGTCCCATCACTTCATGGCAAATAGACGGGGAAACAGTGGAAGCAGTGAGAGACTTTATTTTTGAGGTTCCAAAATCACTGCAGATGGTGACTGCGGCCATGAAATTAAAAGACGCTTGCTCCTTGGAAGAAAAGCTATGCCCAACCTAGATAGCATATTAAAAAGCAGCGATGTTACTCCGCTGACAAAAGTCTGTCTAGTCAAGGCTATGGTTTTTCCAGTAGTCATGTATGGATGTGAGAGTTGGACTATAAAGAAAGCTGAGTGCCGAAGAACTGATGCTTTTGAGTTGTGCTAGAGAAGACTCTTGAGAGTCCCTTGGACTGCAAGGAGATCCAACCAGTCCATCCTAAAGGAAATCAGTCCTGAATATTCATTGGAAGGACTGATGCTGAAGCTGAAACTCCAATACTTTGGCCACCTGATGTAAAGGGCCGACTCATGGGAAAAGACCTTGATGTTGGGCAAGATTGAAGGCAGGAGGAGAAGGGTATGACAGAGGATGAGATGGTTGGATGGCATCACTGACTCAATGGACATGAGTTTGAGCAAGCTCCAGGAGTTGGTGATGGACAGGGAATCCTGGTGTGCTGCAGTTCATGGGGTCGCAAAGAGTCGGACACGGCTGAGTGACTAAACTGAACTGAGTTGAAATATCCATCAGTCATATAGTTATAACATTAAAGAAAGAGAAAAAAATTTTTCCTTGTGATGAGAACTCTTTGATAAGAACTCTTAGGATTTATTCCTTTAACTTCCATATGTAATATATATCAGTGTTAATTATGTTTATAATGTTGTACACTGTATCCTTCATCCTTAGTTATCTTATAACTGGAGGTTTGTACCTTTTGACTATCTTCTCATAAAATATTAGAATATATAATATTTGTGTTAAATAATACATATTATATATAATAAATGTTATATTTAATATTCTATATGGCAACCCACTCCAGTAGTCTTGCCTGGAGAATCCCATGGGCAAAGGAGCCTGGCAGGCTACAGTCCATGAGGTCACAAAGAGACACGACTCAGAGACTAACACAACACACATTATTAAATATAATATTCTATGTATAAGAGTTATTGTAAGAAATTAGCTCATAAGATCATGGAGGCTGAGAAATGCCACAGTCTATAGTTGGCAAGCTCAAGTCCCAGGAAAGCCCATGATAAAATTCCAAGCCTGAGTCCAGAGTCCTAAGAACCAGAAGGGTGTCTGAATCCTCATCCAAGTCCAAAGGCAGAAGACCACTGTCCCAGCTTGAAGATGAAAAAGAATTCTCCCTTCCTGTGCCTTTTCATTCTAATCAGGTTTCCAATAGATTAGGTGAGGTTCACTCACATCAGGGAGGGCAATCTGCTTTGCTGTGCAGATTCCAATGTTAAATCTCATCCAGAAGCACCCTTACAGACTTACTCTGAAGAGTATTCAACTGGATATCTGGGAATTCATGTCCCAGTCAAGTTGACGCATAGAATTAACCACCATCATAATATTAGACACAGTGCCCCTTTTGCAAAGGTCAACTTATTTGATTTCTATATACTCTTAAGGATGAATGCTTTTCCTGCTCAAAGTCAATTTACTTAGCCTAGTTTTGGATTTTAATTCCTTATTTTTGAATAAAATTTTTGTTTTCTTTTTAATTTTTACAGGTAGTCTATTTTTATGACAGGTTATTAACCATCATTTCTGCTGCATTACTTAAATAATTGAGGACCTAAAGATGCATGCCATCGGTTGTTCTGAAAGATTTTCAATTGCAGGAGAATCCTGTTACCCAGCTAAAAGATTTGATAGATTATAAAGGAAACCTTTGGCTGCTTTGTGCAACTGTATCTCTGAATATTCTTCTCAAAATGCATTGTAAGGATGTGCAGTGAAAGTCATAGCTCTCTGCCATTCCAGAAAAAGAAAAAGGAATGTAGGCAGTGTAGGCTGAAGGTTCTTGGGAAATGGAGGAAAAAATGTTTCAAAAACAGAAAAGGACCATTGGAAAGTGCAAAAGATAATGGATATCCTAGAAATGAATTGGATTGTTTTCCACTCTCAGCCTCTTGTAACCCTTATGAATAGTACTATAGCTCCACCTACTGTATAGAGAAGCAAAGAGGCAAAAAAAATACTGTCGGTCAGAACCTTCTCCCCCTAACCCCAGGATATTTTTGTTTTTTTGATCTTTTGGTTACTTACTCAAAGTCATTGAAACTGTGTTTATTTTTTGCTTCCAATCTTTCTCTCCTCTTCCTACTAATTTCATGTGTGAAAGATTTATGGGTATCATTTTAAAAGCTAACATTTCAAAGAAAACATAATAGGAAATTATAATTTGATGATTTGGTTGAGGTGTCTGGAAATGCATCACATAAAATACGATTTAGATATATATCATACTTGAATAAATTATGTGTGAGAAAGACCAAGGAGGGGGAAGACAGTGTTGTTATCTAATGAGGAGAAGAGAGGATTTTAAAGACCTGAATTCTCTAAAACTAATTTGCTTGATGCCTTGGGCAAGTTACTAAACTTTCCTTGTGTGCTGCAGTTTCTCTATTTAAAAAAATAATGAGGATAATGGCATATGCCTTTTCTCTGCCTCATAGAATTCTTATCAGAATGATAGAAGATCAAGTAATGTCCCACTTATCCAACCATCATACTTCCAGTCTCAGCCATCTGTAATGATTCTCAGAAGCAGGCAGAAAAAGGCCTGTGAGCCAGGAGAGTACCTGCTTTAAGAAAGCAAAATCCCTTGACTTAGAATTGTGCATAAAAGTAAGGTCTGCAGTTTAAAGCTGGTGTATCTGTGTTTGTGTGCGCTTCTTCTCTGTTGTTCTTTCTGTAGTTCTTCCTTCTCTGTAGTAACCTAGGAAAACAGTTGTTGGTTTGTTGTTTTGTTTGTTTGCTTTTATGATGGAAAGGTAGGAAAGGATGATGAGGTGAGTATAGGTTTCTCCTTAGAAATTCATCATAAAAGTAACTGGAGAAGAGATTGCAGAACCCCAGCAGCATTCTATGGCTAAAATTGAGAGTAAACAGCTTTCTGAATTTCAAGTAATCACACTGTATAAACCTTAATATAGACCTTAGTATAGATCTTATAATCACACACTTATAGATCTTAGCAGAAGTTTTCTGAATCATATCCAGAATACTCTTTTACAAAGATGTTTGCACTGTATTTTAGAAAGAGTTCCATTTTTTAGAAAAAAGTCTTTAAAGATTATATATTATTTATGATGAAAATCAACATGTTGAACTAATTTTTTCCTAGTGGATACATTCAATACCACTGTATTTTTTAAGATATATTTTGATTTCCTCAATTAAATGGAAAATTACTTCTCCAGGTTTCTTTCCTTGTGGTTTCTGCCAATTTAAATCACTTTCCAGATCACTGTTATTAGTGAGAAAATGTTGCCTGCCATATCAGTAAACAAAGGATGTTGCGGTCATCATCACGCCCCCACAGCCACCCCAAACTGTGAGCACTGAGGGACTCAGGAGTGCCGAGCCCTCAGCCGCTGCAGCCTCCTTTCCACACAGCAGTGTGCCTTGAGGAGTCTCAGGATGAGAAGCACAAGATACTGGTCCCAGTAGCTGAGGTGCTGTCAAAGGAATTATTCCAGTGAGCCCAGACTCCTGCATTTTCCCATACATAGAAAAGCACTAGATTCCTTAACTTGAGATATCTGGTTTTCTTAAACTACCAGTCATCTTCTGATGTTCTGACTACCCGGTCTTACAGAAAGTCGTATGTATCCTGGCTCCTCACTTCTTCAGAGCAGTTTCTCACAGCTGAGTGTCTGTGTCCTGGGCTTTAGTCTTCAGTTTTGTCTGCTAATTAAAACAGAATTCTCAGTTTTTAGTTTGTGCTTTTTTTTTTCCCACTGAGATAGTGTAAAGTCAAAAAAGGAGTTTTTGGAAAACTGGTTTTAAGGGGTAGAGGTGTGTGTGACTTATGAAATGAAAGTGTGAATTAAATATTTTTCATTGTATTTAGCCACTTGTAAGAAAGTTTTTCTGTTTGAGGGTAGAACTGAAAACTTAGTCTGGATGGATGTTTATGTAAGTCTTTCTTAATGTACCTTAAATGCCTAAATGTTGTATTATCATGCAGGAAGGGCAACAGATTATTTATATGTTTCATACTTGAATGTTTTTATATAACATCTTCATTAAAGTATGTACTAAATTTATAAATTGTAAAATTGAACAAATCTCAAAATACTTTGTCTTTATTGTCTGATGGAGGTAGGCCAAAAGTGACACCCTTGATGTTCTTTCCCATCTGAGATGAAAAAATCTGAGAATTCAAATGAGGTTAGTGTAGATCAGGAATTCTCAGACTAATTAAAGTAGCAAGTGCTTTTTTTTTTTTAATTACCTGTTTTTCTAAGACGGATGTTGTTCAACTGACTATACATAGTACCAGTGCGTAGTGAGGGCTGGGCTTCCCTGGTGGCTCGATCGTAAAGAGTCCACCTGCCAATGCAGGGTGAGACGACCCTCAGGAGAAGGAAATGGCAGCCCACTCCAGTATTCTTGCCTGGGCAATACGATGGACAGAGGAGCTTGGCGTGCTGCAGTCCATAGGGCCACAAAAGAGCTGAACATGACTTAGTGACTAAGCAACACAGCATGTGCTAACTATGACGATAGCACGTCCCTTTGACGATCCCTAAACTGGTCTGTGTCTGTCCAACTAGGCGAGTCCAATGATTGCATACTTGGATGTAACAGCAGGGTCAAATTGCTGTATATTTCTGAATTAATTTCTCTCAATTTTGATATGATATTTACATGGTTGTGAACTGATAACAGTTTGTTTGCAGGCAAGGACTTTGAGGTAGCACTGGATAGATTAGTGGTTGACCACACAGCCTGAACCAGACTGCCTGGATTTGAATACTGACTTTGCCGTTTGCTGGCAGTGAGACCCTGGCACATCATTTAACCTCTTTGTGACTCAAGTTCCTTACTGGTGAAATGGTAATAGCAGTGCTAACCCGTCTCAGAAGGTTGCTACAAGTGTTGTATGACTAAAATACTTAGTCCCTTAATAGTGTGCTTGCTACATGTTTAGCCATAGCAATATTATTGGCATTGATATTGTTACTAAATCAAGCTGAACTTTGAGTGATTAACCTTTCCATATTTTGTCAATTTATCTAGAATAGCTGTTTTGTAACCTGCTACTGCTGCTGCTAAGTCACTTCAGTCGTGTCCGACTCTGTGCAACCCCATAGACGGCAGCCCACCAGGCTCCCCTGTCCCTGGGATTCTCCAGGCAAGAACACTGGAGTGGGTTGCCATTTCCTTCTCCAATGCAGAAAGGTGAAAAGTGAAAGTGAAGTGGCACAGTTGTGTCCGACTCTTAGCGACCCCATGGACTGCAGCCCACCAGGCTTCTCCATCCATGGGATTTTCCAGGCAAGAGTACTGGAGTGGGGTGCCATCGCCTTCTCTGGTTTTGTAATCTAATTTACTTTAAAACTTGTATTTTAAGCACATACAGGTCATGAAAGCAAATAATCTAAGTTATATCATTTTAGGAGGATATGATTTCCTCATTTAATATAAGTGAATGATTTAGACATTAGATACTATTTGAACAGCCTTTTAATTGATACGCCATTAGGTTCCCAGAAGGTGACTGCTTTGTTGCTGAGCTTCTCTCCAGGTCACAGTTGAAGAAATCTGGCTAGAGATGGGTATATATGTTTTCTTAGTCACAATGATGTTATTTACAAGTTCCTTCACTTGAATTATTTTCCTTGGTCTTGAAAACATTTGTTAGCATGCTTGGTACTGTACAGACTAAAGCAAATGCTAGCCTTTTGAGTTACTTGTAATGAAATATCAGTAATAGTTCTGCGTTAGTGATATGCTGCTACATATTTTCAGCAATCAAGTTTATATTCTAGTATGGAGGCAGGAAAGAAAAGCATATCTTAAAAAAAGCAAAATTAAGATATTATGGAGTGCATACACTCCATAAGTATGGAATAAGGAGGTACACTGAAAGATCTACTTTAGGAAAAGTGGTCAGGATAAGCACTTCTAATAACAGTTGAACTGAACCTGCAGGGTGAGAGGAGGCACGCCCTGTGAAGAGCTGGGAAGGACATTCCAGCAGATGGGAAAGCTGTTGTTTACTCTGCACTACCTGTACCAGGCATTTCAAAAACTCCTCAGTAGTGGTAGACGCTGGGTTTTTTCTCCAGCTGTTTGTAACCTGTGATGGAAGAATACAGAAATGACTGCCAAAACAAGTCATTTCTACTTTAATTTACTGTACCAATACTTCCGCATCTGTCAGTTCAGTTCAGTCGTGTCCGACTCTTTGCGACCCCATGAATTGCAGTATGCCAGGCCTCCCTGTCCATCAACAACTTCTGGAGTTTACTCAAACTCATGTCCATTGAGTTGGTGATGCCATCCAACCATCTCATCCTTTGTCGTCCCCTTCTTCTCCTGCCTTCAACCTTTCCCAACATCAGGGTCTTTTCAGATGAGTCAGCTCTTCACATCAGGTGGCCATAATAGTGGAGTTTCAGCTTCAACATCAGTCCTTCCAATGAACACTCAGGACTGATTTCCTTTAGGATGGACTGGTTGGATCTCCTTGAAGTCCAAGGGACTTGCAAGAGTCTTCTCCAACACCACAGTTCAAAAGCATCAATTCTTTGGCATTCAGCTTTCTTTATAGTCCAACTCTCACAACCATACATGACCACTGGAAAAACCATAGCCTTGACTAGACGGACCTTTGTTGGCAAAGTAATGTCTCTGCTTTTTAATATGCTGTCTAGGTTGGTCATAACTTTACTTCCAAGGAGTAAGTGTCATTTAAATTCATGGCTGCAGTCAACATCTGCAGTGATTTTGGAGCCCAGAAAAATAAAGTCTGACACTATTTCCACTGTTTCCCCATCTATTTCCCATGAAGTGATGGGACCAGATGCCATGATCTTCGTTTTCTGAATGTTGAGCTTTAAGCCAACTTTTTCACTCTCCTCTTTCACTTTCATCAAGAGGTTCTCTAGTTCTTCTTCACTTTCTGCCATAAGGGTGGTGTCATCTGCATATCTGAGGTTATTGATATTTTTCCCAGCAATCTTGATTCCAGCTTGTGCTTCCTCCAGCCCAGCGTTTCTCATGATGTACTCTGCATAGAAGTTAAATAAGCAGGGTGACAATATACAACCTTAATGTACTCCTTTTCCTCTTTGGAACCAGTCTGTTGCTCCTTGTCCAG
The DNA here is from genome assembly GCF_023091745.1 of Budorcas taxicolor. NCBI lineage: Eukaryota > Metazoa > Chordata > Mammalia > Artiodactyla > Bovidae > Budorcas > Budorcas taxicolor. Next base: position 18,084,867 of record NC_068910.1, on the reverse strand, counting down.
TTCTAACTGTTGCTTCCTGACCTGCATACAGGTTTGTCAAGAGGCAGGTCAGGTGGTCTGGTATTCCCATCTCTTTCAGAATTTTCCACAGTTTATTGTATGTAATCCACACAGTCAAAGGCTTTGGCGTAGTCAATAAAGCAGAAATAGATGTTTTTCTGAAACTCTCTTGCTTTTTTGATGATCCAGTGGATGTTGGCAATTTGATCTCTGGTTCCTCTGCCTTTTCTAAAACCAGCTTGAACATCTGGAAGTTCACGGTTCACATGTTGCTGAAGCCTGGCTTGGAGAATTTTGAGCATTACTTTACTAGCATGTGAGATGAGTGCAGTTGTGTGGTAGTCTGAGCATTCTTTGGCATTGCCTTTCTTTGGGATTGGAATGAAAACTGACCTTTTCCAGTCCTGTGGCCACTGGTGAGTTTTCCAAATTTGCTGGCATATTGAGTGCAGCACTTTCACAGCATCATCTCTTAGGATTTGAAATAGCTCAACTGGAATTCCATACCGCCTCTTTGGAATTGTTAATTTCTTCATGAACTACCACAGTCTCCCAGGACCTCTCTGAGAGCTGATCCAGGGTGCCGCTCAGCGTTCCCAAAGCATTGTCAGAGCACAAAATGCATTCCATGCGCTCCTGACTTTATTATATGCTATCCATCAGTATACTGCAGGTACCTTTCAGGCCTTTAATTCCATTGAGAGTGTTTCTTGATACAAATTACTTTCATTTACCCTAATTTTTATACATTATCCACAAGGTTAGCTAGTTTTGAAACTTGATGAACACCTTTCTCAGAAGTCACAACTCTCCATTTTGTCTGTATCTCATTTCTTGCCCTGTCCTTTGCTAATAATGAATCAAAAAATTCCTCATTTCTATTCTCACCCAAATTAAGCCATATATGGTAAGCATGAATTTTTAAAAAATGCTTTTTCTTGGTCCAGAAACCCTACTGCTGTTTGAAATTTTCATGTAAACTGTGGAACTCAATTTACTTCCATTATTGAAAACTAACCATTTTCTTGTGTAATGTAAACTAAGTTTTGGCTTATTTTCTTAAAAGTAGTATGCAAGTCAAACTTTTTTTATTTGTATTAAATTTGTATTAATTTTTATATTAATTTTTATAGATTTGTTATAAAACAGATTTATATTACAAAATTTATCTTCCTTGAGTAGAGTGAGAAATGCCTAGAAAAGTTCATTAATGAATCTTGAAAACTTTGGTAATGAACTACTTACACTGTCCTCTTCAATCCAGTTCAGTTCAGTTGTTCAGCCATGTCCGACTCTTTGTGACCCCATGAATCTCAGCATGCCAGGCCTCCCTGTCCATCACCAACTCCCGGAGTTCACTCAGACTCACGTCCATCGAGTCAGTGATGCCATCCAGCCATCTCATCCTCTGTCGTCCCCTTTTCCTCCTGCTCGCAATCTCTCCCAGCATCAGAGTCTTTTCCAGTGAGTCAACTCTTCGCATGAGGTGGTCAAAGATCTGGAGTTTGAGCTTCAGCATCATTCCTTCCAAAGAATACCCAGGACTGATCTCCTTTGGAATAGACTGGTTGGCTTAGCATACTTCAATGATACTGAATATCTCTTAAAGACAGGATATGAGTAATGCTGTATCTAGTGAAACTCTAAGAAGAATTTTAAATGTAATCATCATTAGCAACAATTCTAAAATCGGCATGATCTTACTCAGTACTTTGGCTTCCTTGCTATTTTAATTCTATATATTTCCTTTCTTTACATAAGATATGCTACTATTAACTTGAAGAGCTAATGCAAATTCGAATAGAATGGCCTGGGCTCTGTGTGTCTTATACATTATCAACTAGATTTTTGTAAAACTAGTCTCAATTTTAGTAACAGTAAATGTATAAAAGGAAAAAATTAAACATGGTGTAAATTTCAATTTTTGATAGATTTGAGTGATGAAAGTCTAAAATGTTCACTGACCTTTTATCATGACTTTTCTTGACTTAACGCAGTTTATTTTTTAATGAGTCTTTTCAAAATGTAATACCCTAACTTCATCTCTTGTTATTATCTTAAGTTGGGGAAAATAGTTTTAAAAACACAGAATGTAAATATTTTAAGAATGATTACTATCTGAAAAGTTTACTAAAACTCCTGGCAAAAGACATCATAGTAACATTTAGAATCATAGGTATTGATGTCCTCTTTGCCGATTATTATTTTTTCTTCAGACTTGAATTTGTAAGCTCTTAATAAAAATATCATACTAAAATGGGAAGTATTTTTAAATGACAGTGCTTTAGAAACAGAATAAATGTGGGAGGAAATTTAAGAGTAAAGATGTCTAAATATTCTACATTTATGTTTTCCTTTTAGGAACAACTGAAAGTATAGAAATATAATAGTAACTAATCGAACACAATGGTCCTCACACTAATGTATGTAATAATCATCTGTCAGGCTTTTAGTGGGTGTGAGGTGGGACGGGGGGTTAATGTGACAGTCCTAGAGTTGCAACTAGGTGTTCACCAGTTGAGTTCAGTTCTGACACTGACTCATGGAGTGAGTGATAGATCCCACTGGTTAAGGGCTCAGTCCCATAATACTGTCCCCACTTCAGACACCCATTGCAATAAGGTGCAAGCCACTCATAATTCTGACCAGCCATCTGTAATTTGTGAATTTCCATGATCTCTCCTGAGGTTCAGTAATTGCTAAAATAACTCACAGAACTCAGGAAAGAAAGTGCTCTACTAGCATCTGCTAGCGGTTTATCATAAAGGGTACAACTCAGGACCGGCAAGTGGGGTGAAGAGCTTCCAAGCCCTCAGGACACACCACTATCCCAGTAACCCAGAAACGCTATGAACTCCATTGTTTAGGGGTTATTACGAACCTTCTACTAAATAGGTACACTTGATTAAATCATTGGCTATTTGTGTTTGTAAGTTCCAATCTTTTAACCACATGGCTAGCTCCTGTGGCAGTCAGCCCCCATCTTGAAGTATCTAGGGATGCATTGAGTCACCTCATTGACATAAACTTAGGTAAGGTTGGAAGGCGCTTGTTATGAATTTTACAAACGAACAAACAAAATGTGCCTGTCACTCAGGCAATTCCAAGGTCTTTAGGAACTCTGTGCCACAAATTGGAAAACAAAGACCAGATATATCTTTCTTGTGTGTGTGTATGTGTGTGTGTGTGTTAGTTGCTCAGTTGTGTCATACTCTTTGCAACCCCTGAACTGTAGTCCACCAGGCTCCTCTGTCCGTGGAATTCTCCAGGCAAGAATGTCTTTCTTACCATACCGCTGATAGGCGCTGGGATTGTTTCCAAATATTATAGTTTCCCTTCCAGACATATGGTAGAACTTTACTCCTCTCTCCTTTTATTATGTTGGCCATATGACTTGCTTTAGCTGGTAAAGATGAGAAGTGGCGTTGTCACATTAGGAGGAAGCTTTAGAAATTAGTGTGCCAGTCACCATGTTCCCATCTCAGTGCTCTGGTTACTTCTGAAGAATGTACCATCCCTGGGTCCTGAGTTACTAGAATAAGCAGAACTGCTTACTGCCCCTATGAGACTTTAGTGTGAACAGGAAGTAATTTTTTTGCTATTTTGTTAAGCTGCTCAGATTTGGGGATTACTTATTGCTGTGGCTTGGCCCTTGTATCCTGACTGATACAAGGTTTAAAAAATAAAAGTCACAGGTTGCAGTGCTTATTTTCTTAGTTCACTAAAGTTTGTTGTCATTAATGATTGTTGAATTTTATTAAATACTTTTTTCTGTATCTATTGAATTGTTCATATTTTTTCATTTAATCTGTTAATACTGTGGATTATTTTACAGATACTCTCATATTTAAACATCTTTCCATTACTGAATAATCCCCATTGATCATCATATATGGTATATGTTGGTATACATTGCTAGATTCAGGTTTCTGTTTGTTTAGGTCTTTTAAATATATGTTCATTAAATAAATTAACTTTAACTCTTCACATCCTTATATGGTTTTAGTAACAAGGTTATATTTGATGAACTTGGGAAGCTTTTATTCTTTTTCTCACTTCAAACAATCTGTATTGAGTTCCTTTAAGTTTTGATAGAACTTGTCATTAAAACATCTGGACCTTGCAATTTTTGGTGGATGGATTTTTGACCATTGATAACAGTTTTTTAGTGATTACACGTGTCTTTAGCATTCCTATTTCCTCTTGAGTCAGTTTTAATGATTGTATTATCCTAAGAAGTAGCTTTGTTTCAAATTCAATAGCATAAAGAATTATAGAAATTACATGTTTTATGTAGAAATATCATTTATATATAGAATGGTGCATATACAGTTTTTGTCCTTTATTGTGTCTGTACAGTGTTAATATTGTATTTTTATTTTTAATTGTATACTTTTCTTAACTATTCTTTCCAGAAACTTTCTATTTCATTGGTCTTTTCAAAGAATTTGATTTTTGCTTTAGTTGATCCTCAAGCTTCCATTTTGATTATTCTTTTAATTTTTACTTTTTTTCTACTTTTATGAGTTTATTATTTTCCTAACCTCTTAAGTTGAATATTTAATTTAAATATTAATGTTTAAGCTGAGAAGCTTAATCTTTTTATAGGCAATTTAAAGCTATACATTATGATGTAGGTCAGGTTTTTATGTGTAAAATCTTGAACTCTAATCTTGGCTGCTTTGAAAGTTATGTGTTTCACTTCTGTCCTTTTAGAGGTCACCTATAAATTTATAACATTCACATTTGTCTTAACATCATAGAAATTAAATAGCTCATCCCCTTACAGAAAAGGAGAAAGCTTTGATTACAATTGTATCCACCTCTCTCATCCTCTCTCCTTTTATCATCTGTGTGTTAGTTGCTCAGTTGTGTCCAACTCTTTGTGACCCCATGGACTGTAGGCTGCCAGGCTCCTCTGTCCATGGGATTCTCCAGCCAAGAATTCTGGAGTGGGTTGCCATTCCCTTCTCCATCTGTTATCTCTTGGTAGTCCATTATTTAACTTATATGCAGAGTAATCTTGTGAAATGTCAAGCTGGATGAGGCACAAGCTGGAATCAAGATTGCTGGAAGAAATATCAATAACCTCAGATATGCAGATGACACCACCCTTATGGCAGAAAGTGAAGAAAAACTAAAGAGCCTCTTGATGAAAGTGAAAGAAGAGAGTGAAAAAGTTGGTTTAAAACTCAGCATTCAGAAAGCTAAGATTGTGGCATCCAGTCCCATCACTTCATGGCAAATAGATGGGGATACAGTGGAAACAGCGAGAGACTTTATTTTGGGGGGCTCCAAAATCACTGCAGATGGTGACTGCAGCCATGAAATTAAAAGATGCTTGCTCCTTGGAAGGAAATCGTAGACAGCATATTAAAAAGCAGAGACATTGCTTTGCCGACAAAGGTCCATCTAGTCAAAGCTATGGTTTTTCCAGTAGTCATATGGATGTGAGAGTTGGACTATAAAGAAGGCTGAGCGCCAGAGAATTGATGCTTTTAAACTGTGGCATTGGAGAAGACTGTTGAGAGTTCCTTGGACTGCATAGAGATAAAACTAGTCGGTCATAAAGGAAATCGGTCCTGAATATTCATTGGAAGGACTGATGTTGAAGCTGAAGCTCCAGTACTTCAGCCACCTGATGAGAAGAGCTGACTCATTTGAAAAGAGCCTGATGCTGGGAAAGATTGAAGGCAGGAGGAGAAGGGGACGACAGAGGATGAGATGCTTGGATTGCATCACTGACTCGATGGACATGAGTTTGAGTAAGCTTCAGGAGTTGGTGATGGACAAGGAGACCTGGCATGCTGCAGTCCATGGGATCGCAAAGAGTTGGACATGACTAAGCAACTGAACTGAACAGTTTTTAACCAAGATATGGAAATGAAGGGATGGCTTGTGGCTGACAAACTGAATCAAGAATGAGAGTGAACTAATTGGGAAAAGCTTCCTAGGCATTCTTTCTTTTAATATCTATTCAAAATAACACTAAAGAAGATCCCAGTAACACTTTAGTAACACTAAAGAAGATCCCTTTTTTTAGTGGAATAGGAATAAGATAAATTTTTCTTTCCTTACGAAGTGTTCATAGTCTATTGAAGAGAATGATGTAGAACAAACAGAATGCAGTGAAAGAAATGCAAATAGAAGTAAATGTAATTGCCATGGAGCCTTTAAGTAAAATTCAGTTCTTATTTTTGCCTTTTAGAGTTAAAGATACGCTGATGGGGTAGATTGTGTTTTTAAACGATCATGTAGAAGAAATAAAAACTCACAAAAGGCAAGGAGGGGAGTTTAGGACAAGAGCAAACGTGTGGCAAAACTAGTGGGGTGTCTTGGTATGGCTAGAGAATTAGGGGTGAGCGAAGACTTGGTGGCAGACAGATCTGAGGAGAAATAGGCACAGATTTTTGGGCTTCATTCTGTAGACAAAGGTTTCATGTTTTTTTTGTATACAGGAACATAACATTAGAGGTTATCTTTCTAAAGACATGTTAAGCTACTGAGAGAAAAACTGGAAGCAGTGAATCAAGTTGGGAGGCTGTTACTGTCAAGTCAGGCCAGTGATGATGTATTTTGTAAAGCAAGAGGAAAAGTGAAGATGAATAGGAAGAATCAGTGGATTTCAGAAATGAGGACTCAGAGAAAATTTTCAGAGTTAATAGAAGCAGAGAATGGAAAGCTAAAATTTCTTAAGCAGTGACACCATGCCAGGCATTTTATCAAGAATTTCCCTTAACTTTCACAACTCTGGAAGATAAGTGGTAACTTAAAGGTGAGAAAACAGGCTGAGAGAAGTTCATGAATAGCCCAGCAGCACTCCTGGAGCGCCATAACCCAGAGCTGTCAGGCTCCCAAACTGGGGTTTTTTCCACTTCGTTTGCTGCTTCTCTTTGGGAATTTTTTTTTTTCTTCGAATTCTGATTGTTTTTTTCCCATGGAAGTCTGCCTCATATTATAGTTTATAAAGTGGAATGATGAACAAGTCAAGAGTTTCTAAATAACTGTAATTTGAAGCTTCAAATTATTTCTCAACTGTAAGCTAATTAAATCTTGCAGGGTTAGCCCCTCTAAAGTTGGAAACTATTTGGCATCTCTTTCCATGTCATTAAGCTACATCCATCTTTGCATTGTGATGATTCTGCCCACACCACCCCCACCCCGATTTTCTGTTATTGTCAACCTGTGGTTTGTGGGACTAAGGGTAATGATTACTCCAAGACCTGCTGGTGAAATTTATCAGAAACTAATTCAGAAGCTGTACTTTCAGCACTAAGCTAGTTCACAGTTCAGAAAACAGTGATCACTCAGGGATGTCTGACAAATATAGTGTAATCATAAATTGAAGAAATAGGAAGCCAGTAACAATTATTGATGGTTTATTGCAGGAGAAGTTCTTTGAGGCTTTTCAAAAGAAAAGTTTTATATGAGTAAATAGCAAAGATCTGATTATACTAAGCAATTGAAATACTTTTTCCAGCCAAGTGGATTCTTCCTTTCCTCCCAACCAAATTCACAAGCATTTTCCCCCATTTTCCCTTGAAGGCTAATGATGGAAACTAAAGAAACAAGGAAATTAGGAAGTTCAGAAATAGCCTGAGCCCACTCCTGAAATAATACCTTACACAGATTAAATTAGAATCTTGAGTTCAAAGATGAATACAGTCAACAGTGGTTTAGAATAACGAGCCTCAACCTTTTTGGCACCAGGGACTGGTTTTGTGGAAGACAGTTTTTTCACAGCTGTGAGGTTGTAGGGAATGGTTTCGGGATGATTCAAGTGCATAGCATCACTTTATTTCTATTATTATTACATCAGTTCCACCTCAGTTCATCAGGTATTAGATCCCAGAGGTTGAGGACCCTTGGTTTAGAAGACATATGCTAGAGCCAGACTGTATGCTTTTTTTTTAATATAAATTTATTTATTTTAATTGGAGGCTAATTATTTTACAATATTCTATTGGTTTTGCCATACATCAACATGAATCTGCCACGGGTGTACGCGTGTCCCCATCCTGAACCCCCCTCCCACCTTCCTCCCCATACCATCCCTCTGGGTCATCCCAGTGCACCAGCCCCGAGCATCCTGTATCATGCATCGAGCCTGGTCTGGCGATTCATTTCACCTATGATATTATATATGTTTCAATGCCATTCTCCCAAATCATCCAACCCTCGCCCTCTCCCAGAGTCCAAAAGACTGTTCTATATATCTGTGTCTCTTTTGCTGTCTCACATACAGGGTTATTGTTACCATCTTTCTAAATTCCATATGTATGCATTAGTATACTGTATTGGAAAACTGGAAATAGAACTGACATATGACCCAGCAATCCCACTGCTGGGCATACACACCAAGGAAACCAGAATTGAAAGAGACACATGTACCCCAGTGTTCACTGCAGCACTGTTTATAATAGCCAGGACATGGAAGCAACCTAGATGTCCATCAGCAGATAAATGGATAAGAAAGCTGTGGTACATATACACAGTGGAGTATTACTCAGCCGTTAAAAAGAATACATTTGAATCAGTTCTAATGAGGTGGATGAAAGTGGAGCCTATTATACACAGTGAAGTAAGCCAGAAAGAAAAACAGACTATATGCTTTTAAACCCTGGTTCAACATTCACTAGCCATGTAATCCTAGGCAGTTTGCTTACTGTCTCTGTGCCTTAGTTTCTTCATCTATAACACTGGAAATAATAAGAAGACATATCTCACAGACTTCTTTGGAGATTACACAATATATGTAAAGAACTTAGTGCTTGGTACCAAGTGAGTTCTATGGAAGTATTTATTGTTGATACTATCGGTCTTGATATTTATAAGCAATAATTTCTATTCTAAGTAATTATGGTGATTATTATTAAACTTAGATAATACAATAGTTGATATCTTATTTCCAATAAGCAAGTTTTTTAGTATAATAAGAATGGATTTCTCTTTTATGCTTACCCATTATGGTGTTTTATTCTGATTTTGTTGTGTCTTTCAAGTAGAAAATATGTAAAACTGAACTATAAGTTCTAAAACTGCTCTATAAATTGAGTATGACTTTTGTGCTTTTAAAATGTGTTTTGGAAACAGTTTAGTGCATCCACTTTCCTTCTGCTCTAAGTAATCTATAGAAAATTAAAATGACAAGAATGTAGCAGGTGTAGCTATTTTAATAGATATACCAGACTGGTCCATAAACCCACCTAGTTGCTGTGCTGTTCCACAGATGGCCACTTAAACAACTTAATGTCACTAAAATGGTTCTGGTAAAGAATTCTTTAAAACAAACTACAGTGATTTACCATTTTGAACTGTCTGAAATGCCATCATTTTCCTAATGGCCCACAGTTAGAACATTTTTCTTCAAATGTCTCCCCCCGCCCCTTCCACCTTTCTGGCTCTCCTGTTTCTATTCTAAACTTCTCTCATCTGCATATTCTTGATACCACTAATCAGGCTTAGATTTAATTCATATGATCTATCATCCACTGGATTTCCTTGCCCTACTCATTTGGCCTTGATTTGAAAAACAACACCTTGTCTTCTACTTCCATCCTTTCTGAGTTGACTTTAGTAACTCTTATCTTCATCTTCTTAGGCTTACTTGATTGTGGGAAGGGGGAAACTTCACAGAGGGATCAACATGTACAAAGGCTCAGTGGTGAGAGGTTTATGGCATTGAATTTAAGAAGGGACATATACATTTAGTAGGTCCAGCATGTTCTACCTGTGGCATGCTTTCACCTGTGGTAATAACAGTCTGAGTAAACATGTCACAAAGGCCCTACACTTCCTTGTTGATGGCCATGGCAGACAGTGCTAATCAATCATGACAACCCTGTAGTTCTTCGTAACAGACACTCCAGATAGTTACTACCAACCTTTCAGTGTTGGAACTCAAGATGAAACCTATTTGCTCTCCAGGAGATGATTTTTGCAGGGCATAAAGTTTTCTTCAGATGGATTTTTCTTATATTGATTCTCCATAAAAAAGAAAGAAGAAGAAGAAAAAAAAAAAAACTGAGACCAAAACATTAAATCTCAACTTCGTGAAGTCATTTCTTTAGGGAGGAAATATAACACGGTTCAGAATATCAGACATCTCAAGCAAGCATTTGACGAGTGCTAGATTTAGTTAGTTCATAGTTGAATTTTCTGACAAGTGTCGAAAGTGCTGAAACTCAGTGCTGTTGCTTAAGATGGGATCAATATAGGTTAGATACCAGACTGGAAGCAGAGTTGAACTGAACTTCATTCTTGTCAGACTGAGAGTCCTCATCTTTGTGCAAAGATGGATTAAGAGGAGAGGCTCATTTCTCAGGAACTTTGATTATATGCAAACAGTTGGATAAGTACTTGGTTACAACCTCAGAGTTCTGGAATATGTACAAAATTCAGTCAGCTAATACATAAAGCATACATACATTAGGCTATGTTATGCAATTTACATACATTATCCTCATTGAATGTAATCCTTATATCAATTCTATAAGGTAGAGCCTACTTTTATTCCTAGGTTAAAGGTGAGGAAATTGAAAAGAGGGAACCCTAATTTGCCTGAAGTTTTTAAGTGGAAGAACCATGATTTTGGTCCACTCTGCAGAGCCTGTCCTCTTTTATCTATTATTATCCACTTTTAATTGAAATACAGTAAATGTATAAAGTTGTGTGTGTTTCAGGTGTATAGCAAAGTGCTTCCATTTCAGATTCTTTACCATTATAGGTTGTAAGACATTAATATTGTTTCCCATGCTTAAAGCCTGCTCAACTTCCACACTGCCCTTCCTTTGTTTGCATTGCAGGTTTTGTAATTTTCTTTGTTTGAAGGAAATTTCATCCAGTACTGACTGTGGTTTTGATGAAGCAAGCCCTTTGGTCCTGCAGGACACTTTTGGGTAGTAACTTCTAGAACTTTAGCCCTAGGGTAAGGTACTGATGAATCATAGCCTAACCGCTACCACTAGGGTAGTAAAGAACTCCAGTTAAGGTTAGGCTGGAAGACTATAGCAAGAGTGCTTCCAGCCCTGGGATTAGAGTGGTTATTTGTTATCTAGCCAAGAAGAAGCAGGGATTGATGAGAACTAAAAAGCAGAAAAGTACTTTCCCAATGTAGTAAGCCTTGTTTCTCAAAATGTAGTCTTTGGACCACCTGCATCAGAAGTACTATGAAGTTCCAGATCCAGAAATATCTCCCCCATATTGCTTTGTTTTAATTAACAAAGTAAGACTTTTCTTAACACTCATGCATTTGAGGAGCTATCAAAACTATGAGGCAATAAGATAGTTTGTAGTTGAGGTTTGCAGCCTCAGAAAATAGGAAAGGAGAAAACCTTCTGGCTTCTGAATCTTAGAAAGAAGATTAGAGGTACGAAGGTCAGATACAGGAGGTATGAGACGGCAAGGAAATGGGGAGGCCAGAGAGGTGGCATACTAACATTGAGAACCTGAAAGAAGGGCAGTAATGTGAATGTAAGGAGAAGCTGCCTTGTGTCACTCTTTTTGGTCTCTCCCTACTCCACTTCAGAACAGAGATGTGCAGACATCTCTGGACCCTGTCCTCTTGTTCAGTCGCTGAGTCATGTCTGACTCTTCGAGACCCTATGAACTACAGCACACCAGGCTTCCCTTTCCTTCACTATCTCCTAGAATTTGCTCAAACTCGTGTCCATTGTGCCAATAATTATGCCATCCAGCCACCTCATCTTCTGTCATCCCCTTTTCCTCCTTTCTTCAGTCTTTCCCAGCATCAGGGTCTTTTCCAGTGAGTCAGTTCTTCCCATCAAGTGGTCAAAATATTGGAGCTTCAGGTTCAGCATCAGTCCTTCCAGTGATTATTCAGGGTTGATTTTCTTTAGGATTGACTGGTTTGATCTCCTTGCTGCCCACGGGACTCTCAAGAGTCTTATCCGGCACCACAATTTAAAAGCACCAATTCTTCAGCGCTCAGCCTTCTTTATGATCCAGCTCTCACATCTGTCATGACTACTGGAAAACCATAGCCTTGTGGGCAAAGTGATGTCTCTGCTTTTTAATACAGTGTTAAGATTTGTCATAGCTTTTCTTCCAAGGAGCAAGTGTAATTTTATGGCTGCAGTCACCATCCACAGTGATTTTGGAGCCTGAGAAAATAAAACCTGTCACTATTTCCACTTTTTCTTCATCTGTTTGCCATAAAGTGATGGGACTGGATGCCATGGTCTTAGTTTTTTGAATGTTGAGTTTGGTTTGGGTAATTTTGTCTAATTTAAGTATCAAACAAAGGAAGGGCAGCAAGGGTTTGGTCAAGCATAGGAGCAAATGGTTCTAAAACTGCAAGCCTGCTGTTTTCACTGTAGCCTGGTGATTTAGATATTAGCCCCATTTTGCAGATGAAAAAACTAGTTTTCTTACAACTACTTACTTGCTGAAGTCTCACAGATAGTAAGTGGTAGAACCAGGATTTAAAGCCAAGTTGGTATGTGTCTGTGGCCTGTGGTCACTCCAGTTGGTCTTTCAGGATGCCAGGTGCAGATGTTAATGGTTCTAATAACATGGACAGCTCAACTCTTCTCAGCCTGTGCTCTGCTCTTGCTCCTTCAGCCAGGATGGTGATGTTATCAGACCTGCTAGCAGCAACCCGGTGTCTTGGCAGCATTCTTTCTCATCCAGTTTTTAGCCCTCCATTTTTCCTTGACCCTCCTCTTTTTCCTCTCCTAGTTTTCTTCCACTTTCACCTCCTTCTGGAATTAGAGTATTTCCTGACTTACCCTCTGCTGCCAAGAGTCAAAATTACTTTTAATCTCAGTTAACTGCTTAGATGTTATGGGGCACTTGGTTGAGTGAATCTGAAGTGGAGATTGCCCATTATAAATGCAGTTGCCTTTAAAAATAAAATGCTGTATAAGTGAAGCCAAAGGTTACTCTTTACAGATTGCTTCTGCAAAGCAAATAGGCCCTTGTCATTCATAATGAAGGTTACAATGCTCTGAAATTTAGGATCAGCTGATGCTGCTCTTTCAGAGGCGGTAAGAGAAGCACTTGAATGTTTAAATATACAATAATACGGAAGTGTTGTCACCACTGTAGATTGTGCTTTGCAGTTGCCAACTTAGCGCATCTAAAAAAATGTTACCTACAAATGTACCTACATTTAAAACTACTCCCTGTTCCTTTGTTCCCTTCAATTAAAAGAAAAAGATGTTGGAATGACTAATATTCTAGTACCAAGAACATAACAGACCAAAACAGGTGATTTTATGCTATTGCTATAGAAACAGCAGTAAAAGAAATGAGTATAAACCTTGCTTTTAAATGATTCAATTATTTTCTTTTAGACCGTTGGTGCCATAATAGACATTCTCTTTTTAAGTGAATAAGAAATTGAGCACCTATCATTGTAGATTTTTACTTTACACAAATCTTCTTTTTTTTAGCTAAAATCATGGCACATAGAAAAATAAAGATTAAGTAGCTTTTTCTAAATGCTGCCTCAGTTTAGAATTCATGCAGATATTTCTATAAACCTATTGTCGCTAGACACAGTCTGAAGATTTTGCTGTATGAATTTGGCCACCATTCACTCAGTTAGTATTTACTGAGTACCTACTAGTTGCCAGGTATCTGCTAGACACATCACCACCGCCCTTGTATTCCAAGGAGAAGAAGGAGGTACCTGCTTCTTGATAGGGTGATAAAGATATTTGAGACTTGAAGGAGGATGAAGAGCTAGCCATATCAAGAGGAAGAGGGAGGGTACCTGTAGAAAGAAAAAACCTGTGCAAATTCCTGTTAAATGCACACACCAAGTATGAGGTTTAGAGAGCAGTAAGGAGGAGGGATATTTATGAATGAGATAGGCACATATGCTGATTAATATTCCACCCCTCCAGATATGTGCACTGCCTTCTAGCATGTGCTGTGTGTCCTGGGAGTTAGATCCCTCCTGTTCTCCCACATCACACTGTACTAATCACCCAGGCTCCTTTGACCTCAAGATATCCCAAGCAACAGAAAGTAGCATCTGAAGATCAGCAGACAGGAGGAGAAAAGGCAGTGTACTTCTTTCCTTTCTTCCTGCTGATGCCCCCACCTATGAAGATGCAGTTGCCCTGGCTCCAGTCTTCCCCTTTCCCCTGCAGACCTAGGAACAGTAATGGCTGCCCACTGTTGTTATTTTTCCATGTCTAACTGTACATTCTTTCTTCAGCCCTGCCCATACCTCTGTAAGGAATCATTTAGTAATCACCTGTCCATTTGAACCATGTGGTATGAACTCTGTTCCCTTTGAGGTCCCTGATTATAGGGAATGAGGCCTGATGAGTAAAGAAGGGTGGGTAATTTATAGACATTATGAGCTAGGAATTTATTTATTTTTTCTCAGAGAAGCATGAGTCCACTGAAATATGGTGGGATAATTGATCCTCCTTTAAGATGGTCATTCTGGCTGCTCTTGAGGATACTGGAAGGGAGGATGAGAATGGAATCAGGAAGCCAGTTGGGAGGTTTTGTGGGCAAGGAACAATGGTGCTTGAGCTAGAGTGATAGAATAGAAGATAGAGAAACAAATAGATTCAGTACAGAACTGATAGACTTGCAGGGAGGAACTCTGAATCAAGGGTGACTCTTAACTTTGAGCTTCTAGGAAGTGGTGAGGATGGGAAATTTGGGCTCTTTTCTTAATAAGGTCCATTTGAAATGTCTGTGAAATATGTAGGGAAAGATTCAAGCAGGCAGTTTGGAGTTCAGGAAATGAGTCAGGGCTAGAAATGTAGATTGAATTGTCAACATAGGGATAACATTTAGAACCAGACATAGGAGTGGAAATAGTCACCAAGGTAAAAAATGTTATAAAAAAAAAAACTCAGAAAACCCAAGAGCTCCCTGATTGAAAGTCTTCAGGGGCTGTTTGAATGCACATGTTAGTTCCTCTCAAATATTACTAAAATAATATGAAAATCAGTTTTAGAGAAAAAAGAATGAAAATGATGAATGCTTCAGAAATAAAATATGAAAATTCTGTGTTTATACTTCTCCTTATAAAATAAACTTAATATCTAATTGGTTGTATTTTTTAAAAGAGCAGTAGTCTTTTACCTTCTAGGAACACTGCTTTACTCCTGCTGTGAACATTGGCACACATACATTAACATCTCATGTATCCACTTTAGTCTTGTGCTAGAAACTTGTCAGTTGACCAGAGAACTGAATGAGTTAATTTCTCTCCTCATCTCAAGCTCTTATTTCTAACCAACAAGATTATGCTCAGGTGGTGAATTCTGCATACTGTCTAACTTAATTGGGAAATGTGTTTACAGTGATAAGCTTCTAGCCTAATTTAAATGAAGGAAAGCTTTCTAATTTCACCTTTCATTTACTAGAATTTTTTAAGATAAAAGAATGAGTTAAAATGGCACCAATGTGTTACCACTAATGCAATCCATAATAACCAAATCTGTTTGCTTTTTTACTTCAGAGCAACCATCAGGCCCTGCACAGAGAGATGTCTTGGTGTTTTTCTTTAGGTCTTCTGCAAGTGATCATCCCTTGACTCCAGGGGCATATAGATTTTATTATATGGCCTTCTAGCTTTTATATTATAGCATTGAACTGTCATCTATAGCATCCATTAGAATGGTATTGACAAAATGTCCACTCGTATTGAACTAAGCACTCAATAAACCACTATAAGTAAATTGTTATGCTCTTACTTCGAAGGATAGTCTATTGATTCCCCACACTAGTCTGGGCCTAGCAGAACAACCCTAGCGACAGTTCCCTTGTGATACTTGTAAAATGTTGCTTAATGTCTTTTTTGAAGTACCCAGAAGTAAAGCATTTTTAACCTTTTTTTTTATTATTGCTTGCATAGAATATTTATTTTAGTTCAGATAGTTAACCACTAATCACTGTTTCTCAAGAGGCAGGTCAGGGCATAAATTATATGCATATAATAAGAAAATTTGGAGAATCATTCTCCAAAGGTAACTTTTTTTAATAGTTTTTTTTGTGAGTACCTTCAGAGATTGTCTGTCTGTATGATGCATCCATTATTTTTTCCACAAATAGAATCATACCATTTATATTCTTTGGGAATTGGTGTGGTATTTTGAGTTTCCCTCATAGCTCAGTTGGTAAAGATTCCACCTGCAATGCAGGAGACCCTGGTTCAATTCCTGTATTGGAAAGATGCACTGGAGAAGGGATAGGCTACTCACTCCAGTATTCTTGGGCTTTCCTTGTGTTTCAACTGGTAAAGAATCCACTTGCAATGCGGGAGACCTGGGTTTGATCCCTGGGTTGGGAAGATCCCCTGGAGAAGGGAAAGGCCACCCACTCCAGTATCCTGGCCTGGAGAATTCCATGGACTGTATGGTCCATGGGGTCGCAAAGAGTCAGACAGGACTGAGTGGTATTTTGACACTAGGGCTTTCTACTTTATCTGTCTTGGAAATCTTTCTATAATACTGTATATTAATCTTATTCTTTTTTAGCTATCATATGTATCATTGCATGGGTATAGCGTAGTATATTTATCCTCTTGTGATGGACCTCTAAATTTTCCCCATATCTTCATTTTTCTATTAGTGTTATAATTAACACCCATTTAAGTGTATCTTTATGTGCTTGGGAAATTGCCTCCATTTAAAAGATATGTGAGATTTTCATGTAGTAAATAGAACTGGGCGAGTTGGTGATGAACAGGGAGGCCTGGCGTGCTGCAGTTCATGGGGTCGCAAAGAGTCAGATACGACTGAGCGACTGAACTGAACTGAAAATAGAACTGGAGAAAGTATATATTACCTAAAGAGTCAAAGTCTTCTATACCTGTAATGACACATTTAAGAAAGCAGAGGTGAGGAGGGGGAGAAAAATCTAAAGAATGAATGTTGGAGGTGTTCAAAGATACTTAGGGGATATCCCCCACCCTCTTGTTGGACAGTCAGATTTTCACTGAGTGACAACTTATAGCAATTTCTTTTAGATTTTCAAGACTGTCAGTTACTGGAAATCTATAATAGTAATAGTTTGTATAGTGTTTTATATTGATAATTGAGCATCCTAACTGATCTGTAATTTGTGAAAACCGTACTAATTTTAATGTCAAATATCTTCTTTATTGAAGTCTTCAGGAAGTAATCATTTATGATAGTACTATTCAGTTCAACAGAATAAGCAATTAACTGGAACAAATAATGCCCTTGTTGGTGTTGTTCAATCGCTAAGTCATGTCCGACTCTTGTGGCCTCACTAACTGCAGCATGCCACGCTTCCCTGTCCTTTATCTCCCGGAGTTTGCTCAGATTCTTGTCCATTTAGTCGGTGATGCCGTCTAACCATCTCGTCCTCTGCTGCCCTCTTCTCCTTTTGCCTTCAATCTTTCCCAGCATCAGGGTCTTTTCCAATGAATTGACTGACTCTTTGTAAACCTATGTACAAACAAAAGGTTACAGTGCTTGGTGTTGTATTTCCTAAACTACACATGAGTTCATTGGCAATTTATGGCGGCGTGTTTTAGCAGTGGGACGGGGGGAGGTTGGGAGAGTACGTGATGTAAGAGTTCCATAATATTAATTCTCACTTTTATGTTAGAGATGATTAAGTAGATAATGCATACCCAAACTGCAGTTTCTCTAAGGAAGGTGAATGTTGGTTGAAAACAGAAGATCTTAAAGAAAGGGAAAGAGACAATATATTAGAGCTGACAAATCAATTAAAAGTGTACATCTGGAGGAGTAATATTCTAAATTTATAAATCATTTCATGCTGTTTTCTCTCAGCAGATGAATGGACAGATGTAATTATCCCTAGTTTATATGTAAAGGAGTTGGGACTCCAAGAGTTTGACTCAATTCCTATAGCCCTTTGTCTTTAATAATAAATATGTAACTATTGCTGTAGTAGTTTCCTAAATCTCCTGTAACAGATTTCCATAAGCTGGATGGCTTAACACAATAGAAATTTGTCATCTCACAGCTGAAAGTCCCAAATCAAGACGTCAGCAGGATTGGTTCCTTCTGAAAGCACGGAGAAGAATCTGCATTCCTTGCTCTCCTAGATCCTGGCAGTTACCATCAGACTTTTTGGCATTTTTTGGTTTATAGATGCATCACTTCAGTTTCTGCCTCCATCCTTTTCCTGTCTTTGTCCAAATTTCCCACCTTTTTAAGGACATCAATCATTGGATTACAACCCATACTAATTTAACATGACTTTATCTTAATTTGATTACATACACAAAGAGCCTATTTTCAGATAAGGTCACAATGACAGGTGTCAGTAATTAGGACTTGAACATACCTTCTGGGGGACGCAATTCAAACCCCAACAATGACTGTAAGTCACTGAATGAATGTAGGAGCACAAGAGCTTCACCAATTAAATTGTGTGTTTTATACTAATGGAATAGAAATACAATTTCTATACTTTTCTCCTAAATTTTCATTTATCAAAAGTCCCATCACCAGTAAGTCATTGAACTAGTAACAGCTTTCTTTCTCATGGAATGTAATTCACATACCCTGAAAGTCTCCCTTTCAAAGTATGTGATTTAGTGGGTTTTAGTATACTTCATGGGGGCTCCCCAGGTGACTCAGTGGTAAAGAATCCTTCCCAGCTGCCAAGCAGGAGACACAGGTTCGATTCCTGAGTTGGGAAGATGCCCTGAGAAGGAAATGGCCACGCACTCCAGTATTCTTAACCTGGGAAATCCCATAGACAAAGGGGCCTGGCAGGCTACAGTCCATAGGATCACATTGAGTCGGACAGGACTTAGTGACTTAGTGATTAGCCACTGGACCACCAGAGAAGTCCCAGTATCTCATGGTTTTGATTTTTATTTCCCTACTGGTTAAAAACATGTTGAGCATGTTTTCATTTGCTTATTGGTCATTTTTAATTTTCTTCAGAGAAATGTCTACTCAGATCCTTTGCTCATTCTTTAATTGGATTACTTCTTATTATTGATTTGTATGAGTTCTTTATACATTTCAGACACTAGACCCTATCAGATATATGGTTTGTAAAAATTTTCTTTCATTCTTTCTCATAGTGTCCTTTGTAGGACAAATTTTTTACAAAAAAGAAACTCAGTACATCTGTTTTTCCCTTGTTGCTTGTGTTTTAGGTGCCATACTATTTTTGTCCTTAAATTTACACTGTTGATCCATTTTTATAAATTAGAATAAGAAGAGAATTTCCTCCACTTGTTAAAAGCTATCTATGAAAAACATATATCACACAGCTTATTATACTTACTGAGGAAAGATTGAATGCTTTCTCCCTGTGATTAGAAACAAAACATGGCTGTTTTCTTTCACGATTTCTGTTCATCATTATATTAGAGATTCTAGTTAATGCAATAAAGCAAGAAAAATATGTAAATAATGTAAGGCATTCATACTGGAAAGGAAAAGGCAAGACTGTCTTTAATCACAAACAATATGACTGTCTGCAGAAAAGTAATGAGTTCATTGAGGTTGAGGAGTATGAAAATCAATATACAAAAATCAGTTGTATTTCTATATACTAACAAAGAACAATCTGAAGATGAATTAAGAAAACAATTCTGCAGTAACATCAAAGAGAATGAGAAGTTTAGGAATACTTCAACAAATTTAGTACAAGATTGGTGTACTGAAATTAAAAAGTGTTGCTGAGAGAAATTAAAGCTATAAGTAAATGGAGAGCCGTTTTATTAAAAGATTCCATATTCTTGATAATTTTCCCCAAATTGCTCCAAAGATTCACCAGCAGATGGGTGGTTGTGTTTTGTAGAAAGTGATGACCTTATCCTAAAGTTTATATGGGATTTCAGAAGTATAGGAAAACAGTTTTGTAAAAGAAGAACAAACATGGAACATTCACACTTAACTCAAAATTTACTGTAAAGCTATAGCAGTTAAGGCAATATGATAATAGCATGATGAAAATAACGAAGCAGCTAACAGAATCAAGAAATAAACCTTCATTTGTTATCACTTGTTTTTGTTTTGTTTTGTTTACAAAGTATTGTAATTGAGGTAATTCAGTGGGTAAAAGAATAGTCTTTTAACAAATGGTACTAGGACATTTGGATATCCACATGCAAAAAATTAATTTAGAGCTTTACCTCACACAGTATATAAAAATTAACTCAAAATGGATTGTAGACCTAAATGTAAGAGTTAAAGTTGTAAAATATCTCCATGACCTTTGGGTTTCTGCAAAGGCAAAGCCTTTTTTAGGTGTGCTGTTGCTGCTGCTGCTGCAAAGTCGCTTCAGTCGTGTCTGCCTCTGTGCGACCCCATAGACGGCAGCCTTTCCCGTCCCTGGGATTCTCCAGGCATTAACACTGCATTGGGTTGCCATTTCCTTCTCCAATGCATGAAAGCGAACAGTGAAAGTGAAATCACTCAGTCATGTCCAAATCTTAGCGACCCCATGGACTGCAGCCTACCAGGCTTCCCTGTCCGTGGGATTTTCCAGGCAAGAGTACTGGAGTGGGTTGCCATTAGCTTCTCCGTTTTTAAGTATGACAAACAGTCATTAAGTTAAGAAAAAAATGATAAGTTGGACTTCATAAAAATTTTAAAGTTTGCCTTTCAAAAAAACCCACTATCATATAAATGAAGACAAGCCACAGATACGTGAAAACATTTACAAATCATTCATGTGATTAGATTCTTATACCCAGAATATAAAAATGACCAATTGGTTATTAATACAAAAACATCAGCCAATTTAAAACTTGGTAAAAGATTTGAATAGGCAGTTTATAAAAGAGATAGGGAAGCATGGCTAAAAACACATGATAATATTCTCAACATCATTTGTCATTGAAGTGATGTCGCTCAGTCATGTCCGACTCTTTGCGACCCCATGGACTGCAGCCTACCAGGCTCCTCCGTCCATGGGATTTTTCCAGACAAGAGTACTGGAGTGGGTTGCTATTTCCTTCTCCAGGGGAATCTTCCTGACTAAGGGATCAAACCTGAGTCTCCCACAATGTAGACAGATGAATTACCATCTGAGCCACCAGGGAAGTCATTTGTCATTAGGAAAATACAAATTAAAGCCACAGTGAAATAACACCTTATATCCACCACAGCGACTGTCTTCCTGATTATGTATGTAAGAACATGAAAACATTATGTCCACACACAGAGTTAAACATGAATGTTTTTAGTATGTGGTATTTAAATTAGCTAAACTAAAGACAGTGTATAGATCCACCAACTCAGCTGGTGAATGGATAAACAAAACGTGACTTATCCATACATTGGAATACTATTCTGCAATAAAAAGTAATAATACATGATACAATATGGATGAATCCTGAAAAAATGATGCAAAATAAGTCAGATGCAAAAGATTTTGTATATTTTCATTCCATCTGTAGGAAATATCCAGAAAAGGCAAATGTTTGGAGACCAAAATCAACTTAGTGATAGCAGGTGAGAATGAGGTTTGACTGCAGACAGTCTTGAGGGATCTTTGGTGATGAGAATGTTCAACAGCTGAATTCTGATGATGGTTGCATAGCTCCTTAAATATTCTAAACGTGTACACTAAAAATGGTGAATTTTAGCACATGTAAATTATACCTCAATAAAGGTATTTTTAAAAAGGGAATCAAGTGACATTCAAAGAGTCTATGTTATTAGTTTAAAATCATATGTGAAATATTTATTATAATAATGTTAACAATAAAGAGAGCTATATTGTGCTTTAAATAGAACATGAAAGCATATTAGGGGCAGAATTACTCCTCTTCATTAAGGACAAAAGAATCCTTAATGAATTTAAACTTTAGCAGAAGTGATCCAAGGAAAGCTAATGAAATAAAACTCCCTTTTGATGATTGTGAAGCCTAGGAATGAATGTGTAAGGGAGAACTTATACATGAAACCACCTTCTATAAAACTTTAAACTTCAGAATACAGCTTTATCAGCTATGTACCTAAACATCATTGCACATATTTAAATGTACTGTTTAATTATAAAAACTAATTATACCTAGAGTTATTTGATAGCATCACTAAAGATGTACATTTCAATTTTGTCTTTTTTAGTTCGCAACAGGAAAAATAGCATTTTACCTTTAAAAATGAATGATTCTAATAAATTAATTAAGTCATTAGAAGTCTGACATCAGTTTTGCAAGTTCATTCTGACCTGAAGTGAACATTCACAAGTGATTGTAAATGACTGTACATATACAGAAGAAAAGTGACTAGGTAACCTGAATAGATGAGGGTATCTATGCTTTTGGAAGGTTGCTACCATTTACTCAGATACTCACTGAAATTGCCATTGTGAAAAAAAAATTGTCAATCAAGATGAAGATATAAAAGTGAATTGAAAATTCAATTGAAAAGTAATTTTACTTTCAAATGGCTTGCAAATATAGATGTTAAGTTTGAAATGAATGTTGTTAATGACCATAGCTGAGAGAGTTACGTACCTGCTGATCACTAAAATATTATAATAAATGGGGTTGATTTTCCCGTTGACTACCCTGTTTTTTCTTAATGTGGTGTCATTACTTTTTCTATCACATTGCTGACCCTTAGCTGTCAGTGCTCACTTACAGATGTAAGAAATGTATTAACTCGTACTTTAAAAAAAACAACAGAAACAAATGTGTATTTAAGTGCAAGAGGAGTGATGCAAGTATTGCTTGTCTTTTTCTGCTTTGTTAAGTCACAGGAGGTTTTAGATGGTGAAAACCAAGCCTGTATTACAAGTGAAGAGATGTTTTACAAGCAGCCTTCCTTAGCAACTAAATTGTCCCCAAAAAAGCACATAAGTGTAATGAAGCTTTTAAGTCATCACACATATGCATTTATACTCTCTCTCATGAATGACTAATTTTAATTTTTTTTAAGTAGCAGTTCAGCTTACTTTCAGAACCATTTAAGCTTAGCACATGATTTTGTTTTCCCTTCAAAACCAACTATTCTTGATTATGAGATAGAGAAGTTTTACATATTTATTTTTGCAAAGACAGTGGAATAAAACCTCATCATCATTTGAGTGGCTTAGTCCTAATACCTCTGTCCTAAGCAGGGCACATGATCATTTAGAATTTCTTCTAGAAATCAGTCATAATAGATTTAACTGAGAACTGTTTTGTGCAAACCAAACCTGACCTCCATAAGGGTAAAGTCATGCCATGCACCCATCTTGTGGTTCTTATCAAGCTTTGTTAGCCCAGGGGGCTAACTTTTCTTAATATATATATTGGGTTATGTTAAAAGACCTGCTATAGAAAGGAATATATTTCTACGTAGTCTTCAGAAATATTCTGTCTGGAATCTGTCAGGTTCTAACTTCGATTTCACTCAACTCTTGCAGAAATGGCACCTTCTCTGGGAAGCCATCCCTGACTACCTCATCTGAAATACTTTTTACCCCATCTCCATCAGCTTGTTGTGCTTTACTTTTATTTATAGTCCTTATTGAGAGCTGACGCATTATATGTCTCATTGTTCACTTGCGTCTTGTTTATTACTGCTGTCTTCTTCGATTAACACATATGCCTCATGAAGGCAGGGACTTTGTTTGATTCACTATGACATCCCCAGTATTTCCTTCCAGACTTGACACTAAGTAGGTGCATAAAAAGGGCTCCCCTGGTGACTAAGGTGGTAAAGAATCCACCTGCAATGCGGGAGTCTTGGGTTCGATCCCTGGGTTGGGAAGATCCCCTGGAGGAGGGCATGGCTACCACTCCAGTATTCTTGCCTGGAGAATCCTCATGGACAGAGGAGTCTGGTGGACTGCAGTTCATGGGATCGCAAAGAGTCAGACACAACTGAGTGACTAAGCACACACACACACAGGTGCATAATAAATAGATAGGTAAATATGATTCCAGTAGGGTTTCAACAAAGACAGTTCAGCATCTGTTTCCCAGTTTACTACAAAACTCTCAGCCAAGCTCTGTGAGATGCTTTGATAACCAGGATATGGTCTCAGTCCTCAGGGACCTCTCAGGCCAATAGAAGAGACAGATTGTAGATAGCAACCTACAGTGACACCCATATTTTTTCACCGAGACTCACAGCGGCAGGATGAAGGATGTCATGGCTGACAACCCTGCCCATTCCCACTTTCAGTTTGGAGGTTGGCACATCAGTAGAGGATAATGTGGTCACGTACAGGCCAGTCAGATTTTAGTTATAACAATATTAAAGGAGATAGTGGTTAGTACCTAGGTAGAGTTTTTTCTGTGCCAGGAACTGGTCTGAACATTTTATGTATTTTACTTATGCACTCCTCACAACAATCCTGTGAGTACTGTTAGTATTCCATATTTTACTGCTGAGGAAACTAATGCACAAAAGGTTAACTAAGTTGCCCAGTGTCACACAGCTAAAAATGGTGAAGCCAAAATTTGAACCCAAAACATCTGGCTTCAGAATTATTGCTCTTAATCTTCATGGCCTATTTCCCTACTTGTTGTTAATGATTAGTCTAAAATAATGACTATTGCTAAAAAAGCAAAAATGTCAGTACTTGCAAACTATGTTTCCAACTCAAGATGACAACACTGATGAATTTTTAACAATTTTTTCTTCATCCAAATTGCAGAAATTCTACTTCTCTTGTGCTTATGCATACAAATTCAGACTACTTTGTGGAATTTAGAAGGAGAGATTGCTTGAAACTCTAATACGGAATTTGGAATACCAAATTCTAAACCCTTTTAAACTCAATTAAAATATTACTAGCAAGTTGTAAAACTGAGATATATGAGACCACATTTTCAGTTCAGTTCAGTCGCTCAGTCATGTCCGACTCTTTGCAACCCTATAAACCAAAGCACACCAGGCCTCCCTGTCTATCACCAACTCCCGGACTCCACCCAAACCCATGTCCATTGAGTCGGTGATGCCATCCAACCATCTCATCCTCTGTCGTCCCCTTCTCCTCCTGCCCTCAATCTTTCCCAGCATCAGGGTCTTTTCAAATGAGTCAGCTCTTCACATCTCGTGGCCAGAGTATTGGAGTTTTAGCTTCAGCGTCAGTCATACCAGTAAACACCCAGGACTGATCTCCTTTAGGTTGGACTGGCTGATCTCCTTGCAGTCCAAGGGACTCTCAAGAGTCTTCTCCAACACCACAGTTCAAAAGCATTAATTCTTCAGCGCTCAGCTTTCCTTATAGTCCAACTTTCACATCCATACAAGACCACTGGAAAAGCCATAGCCTTGACTAGACGGACCTTTGTGGACAAAGTAATGTCTCTGCTTTTCAATATGCTGTCTAGGTTGGTCATAACTTTCCTTCCAAGGAGTAAACGTCTTTTAATTTCATGGCTGCAGTCACCATCTGCAGTGATTTTGGAGCCCCCCAAAATAAAGTCTGACACTGTTTCCACTGTTTCCCCATCTATTTCCCATGAAGTGATGGCACTGGATGCCATGATCTTCATTTTCTGAATGTTGAGCTTTAAGCCAACTTTTTCACTCTCCTTTCACTTTCATCAAGAGGCCCTTTAGTTCCTCTTCACTTTCTGCCATAAGAGAAATTGATGCATGTCATCTGCATATCTGAGGTTATTGATATTTCTCCTGGCAATCTTGATTCCATCCCAGTGTTTCTCATGATGTACTCTGCATAGAAGTTAAATAAGCAGGGTGACAATATACAGCCTTGACGTACTCCTTTTCCTATTTGAAGCCAGTCTGTTATTCCATGTCCAGTTCTAACTGTTGCTTCCTGACCTGCATACAGGTTTCTCAAGAGGCAGGTCAGGTGGTCTGGTATTCCCATCTCTTTCAGAATTTTCCACAGCTTATTGTGATCCACACAGTCAAAGGCTTTGGCATAGTCAATAAAGCAGAAATAGATGTTTTTCCGGAACTCTCTTGCTTTTTTGATGATCCAGCAGACGTTGGAAATTTGATCTCTGGTTCCTCTGCCTTTTCTAAAACCAGCTTGAACGTCTGGAAATTCACGGTTCATGTATTGCTGAAGCCTGGCTTGGAGAATTTTGAGCATTATTTTACTAGCGTGTGAGATGAGTGCAATTGTGTGGTAGTTTGAGCATTCTTTGGCATTGCCTTTCTTTGGACATGACGACTCATAAAGTTGACTGTAGTTACTGACCTAAGAGCACCAAGGAGGGGTGGAAAAAGTTCAGTTATAAGGTTGAAAACATGCTGTAGGAAGTAAGAAAATAAAAGTGATTATTTTTAATTTGGAGATCCAAGATGTTTTCAAGGAGTAGGTGGCATATCTAACCCAAACTGTGATGGATGAATATAGTTCAGGTGACATAATAAGAGAAGGGACTTTCCAAGGGAAATGCATAAGCAAAGGCATGGAAAATACAAAAGAATGGAGTATGTTTAAGTAGAAGTGAGAGTGCCGGTATTGTCATTGTGGCAGCCCACTCCAGTGTCCCATCATGTGTCCTCTGGACCCACCTCTGGTGTCAGCTGCAGCTGCAGAGATCAATTTGATGTCTTAGTGTCTAAAATCTAGTTTCCTCACCTACAAAATGGACGATGAATGTACTACCTGTAGTGAAGAATTGATGTGAGACTTAATAAGAGAACGTCTGTGGATGTGCTAAGAACAGCTACTTAAGAATAGTTGTTTTCCCCACACTCCCTCCAGAGTACATTTCCATCTCTTAGCTACTTCCATATCTCTAGTACCTTGTTCTATACCTCTAAGGCGTTGACTGACTGACAGTTGAATTAATTAATGAATCGGGAGGAAAATTTGAATAGAAGACCTTGAAGTTGAGTCGTTATTAGTGATGCTGGGCTACAGAGTAGGACTGTTCATCTAAGTCACTAAATGGAATAAAAATATTGGTTGTCATTGTGGAAGAGGTTTAGGTTTAGATTAAAACTTGTTCTCTTTAAAGTCACCCAGAATGATGACAGTAGAGGAAAATTGTGATTCAGATGCTACAATTGCCCAGAAGTACGAAGAAATGTTATAAAAAAAGCAATAGATGACAAATCAATATAGACTAGACTTAAGGGAAAATAGTTTTTAATGGTTTAAAATTTTTAAATGTTAGCATTAAATTCAAATGCATATGGACCATTCACCAGTCTTATGTTGGGTCATACAATGTCTTAGTATTTTTTTTTTTGATGAAAAGCAAATTTTATCAGGTATGTTTTCTGATCACAGTGGGATTAAATTAAAAATCAATAGTAATTAAATATATAGGGGAAAAAATACTGTACTGTTTGGAAATTGAATAGCACATTTCTGAGTAATCCAAGATTCGAAGAAAAAAATCATATGGAAATTAGAAAATATTTCAAACTGAATAAAAGTTACAATACAACATAATCAGAATTTGTGGGAGGCAGCTATGATAATGCTTAGAGGAAAGCTTGTCATTTTAAATGCCTGTATAAGAAAAGAGAAAGGTCTAAAATTAATTATCTAACTTTCCATCCTAGGAAGCTAATGGGAAAAAAAAACAAATTAAATCCAAAATAAGTAGAAGGAAAGAAATTATAAAAATAAGATCAGGAAGCAGGAAAATTGAAAAGAAAGAAAAGTTTTTCAACAGCAAAAATTGTTTCTTTTAAAAAAACGGACTTGGTAAACCACAACAAGATTGATGTACTTAAAAAGAGAGAAGTCACAAATTACCAGTGTCAGGAATGAGAGCGGATACCACTACAGATCCTACTGATCTTACAAAAAAGGAATTTATCATAATAAAGTCAACAATCTTAAATGAAAATTGCAACTTACCAGAACTGAAACAAGAAAAATTGGAAATCTGAGTAGCCCTGTAAACCTATTAAATTGAAGTATAACCTTAATCTTCCTAGAAAGAAAACTGCAGGCACAGATGGTAAAGAATCTGCCTGTAATACAGGAGACCTGGGTTTGATTCCTGGGTTGGGAAGTTCTCCTGTAGAAGGAAATGGCAACCCACTCCAGTATTCTTTCCTGGAGAGTTCCATGGACAGAGGAGCCTAGCAAGCTTCAGTCCATGGGGTTGCAAAGAGTCGGAAGCTACTGAGCGACTTAGCATTAAAGAATAATCAGCAGCATTGAAAGAGACACGTGTACCCCAATGTTCATCACAGCACTGTTTATAATAGCCAGGACATGGAAGCAACCTAGATGTCCATCAGCAGATGAATGGATAAGAAAGCTGCAGTACATATACACAATGGAGTATTACTCAGCCATTAAAAAGAATACATTTGAATCAGTTCTAATGAGGTGGATGAAACTGGAGCCTTTTATACAGAGTGAAGTAAGCCAGAAAGAAAAACACCAGTACAGTATACTAATGCATATATATGGAATTTAGAAAGATGGTAACGATAACCCTGTATGCGAGACAGCAAAAGAGACACAGATATATAGAACAGTCTTTTGGACTCTGTGGGAGAGGGCAAGGGTTGGATGATTTGGGAGAATGGCATTGAAACATGTATAATATCATATATGAAACGAATTGCCAGTCCAGGTTCGATGCATGATATTGGATGCTCAGGGCTGGTGCACTGAGATGACCCAGAGAGATGGTATGGGGAGGAAGGAAGGAGGGGAGTTCAGGATGGGGAACGTGTATACCTGTGGCGGATACATGTTGATGTATGGCAAAAGCAATGAAATATTGTAAAGTAATTAACCTCCAATTAAAATAAATAAATTTATATTTTTAAAAAATAAACATTTTTAGATAATAGAGGAGGAAACACTTTCCAAATCACTTTCTGGAATTAAACTCTGTTATCAAAACCTGACACAGATATTTTAAGAAAATTATGTACCAGTGTCCCTCATGAACATAAGTGTAAAAATCCTCAACAGAAATGCTAGCAGAATTGAAACTTACACCCAGAATATAAGGTTGGTTCCACATTTGAAAAGCAATCACCATAATTCAGCATATAGACAGAATCAAGGAGAAAGATAATAGGATCGTTTATCAATACAGAAAAAAAACATTTTACAAAATTCTACACCTTTTCATGATTTAAAAAGTCTCAAAAAACTAGAAATAGAAGAAAAGTTTCTCTGATAAAAGAAACCTGCATCTAAAATCATATTTAGTAGAAACTTAGTGAACATTTTCCTCTTATGATAAAGAACAGGGCAAGATCTTATACTCTCATCACTTCTGTTCTGTATATTGTGGAGATCCTAACCAAGACAGTAATGCCAGAAAAAATAAAGGTATAAAAATTGATAAAAACAAAAGTTGAAATCTTTATTTACTGAAGACATGGTTGTATATGTAGAAAATTCTCAGAGACCTAGCAAACCACTACTAAAACTCATGAGTGAATTAAATAAGGTCATAGGAGACAAGGTCTATATACAAAACTCAATGGTATTTCTATATAGTATCCTGCTTATTTTACTTATATGCAGAGTACATAATGAGAAACGCTGGGCTGGAAGGAGCACAAGCTGTAATCAAGATTGCCGGGAGAAATATCAATAACCTCAGATGATACCACCCTTATGGCAGAAAGTGAAGAACTAAAGAACCTCTTGATGAAAGTGGAAGAGGAGAGTGAAAAAGTTGGCTTAAAGCTCAAAGCTCAACATTCAGAAAACTAAGATCATGGCATCCAGTCCCATCACTTCATGGCAAATAGATGGGGAAACACTGGCTGACTTTATTTTTCTGGGCTCCAAAATCACTCCAGATGGTGATTGCAGCCATGAAATTAAAAGATGCTTACTCCTTGGAAGAAAGATTATGACCAACCTAGACAGCATATTAAAAAGCAGAGGCATTAGTTTGCCAACAGGGTCTTTTAGTCAAGGCTATGATTTTTCCAGTAGTCATGTATGGATGTGAGAGTTGGACCATAAAGAAAGCTGAGCACCGAAAAATTGATGCTTTTGAACTGTGGTGTTGGAGAAGACTCTTGAGAGTCCCTTGGACTGCAAGGAGATCCACCCAGTCCATCCTAAAGGAAATCAGTCCTGGGTGTTCATTGGAAGGACTGATGTTGAAGCTGAAACTCCAATACTTTGGCCACCTGATGCGAAGAGCTGACTCATTTGAAAAGAGCCTGATGCTGGGAACGATTGAAGGCGGGAGGAGAAGGGGATGACAGAAGATGAAATGGTTGGATGGCATCACTGACTCAATGGACATGAGTTTGAGTAGGCTCTGGGAGTTGGTGATGGACAGGGAGGCCTGGCATGCATCAGTCCATGGGGTCGCAAAGAGTCAGACACGACTGAGTGACTGAACTGAACTGAAAGCATTGTGAAAAAAATTAAACAAGGCCCAAATAAATGGAGAGAGATATCATGCAAATATATTGAAAGACTCAATATAGTTCTCCTTAAATTGATCAGTAGATTCAACACAATCCAGTTAAACTCTCAATAACTTTTATTTTTTTAGCAGAAAATAAGAGGGTCTTAAAATCTGTATGGAAAAGCAAAGGCCAAACAGATCTTAGACAAAACCAACTTCAAGAGTTTCTTTACCTAGTTTTAAGACTTAACTGTGAATCTACAGTAATGAAAGCAGTGTGACATTGGTATAAGAATGGGTAAATGAAGCAAATGGATTAATATGGAGTAAAGAGTCCAGAAATACACACACATACATATTTATAGTCGATTGAGTTTCAGCAAAGCACCAAGACATTTCAGTGAGTAAAGAAGTCTTTAATAAATGATGGTAGGACAGCTGGATAAACATACAGAAAGGAAAGAACCATACCCAGTCCCTCACACAGTACAGAGAACTTGCTGTGAAATAAATTGTAGGCTAAATGTAGAAACTGAAGCTATAAAGATGTGAAAGGAAACAGAAAAGTACTTTCACAACTTTGGAGTAGGTGAGGATTTTTTAAGACAGAAAGCACTGCTATAAATAATGATCAACTGGACATCATGAAAATTAAAAACTTCTAATTAAAACTCATCATTAAGCAATAAGCTAATCTAGATAAAGCATATGTGAGTCTTCTGTGTTCTATTCTTGATACTTTTCTCTTAGAGATTATTTCCAAATAAAAAGATACCATTACAATAACATGCAAGAAAATACTCAGTTTATATATATATAAACACACAAAACATATACATAAATGAGATTAAACACTAAAATCTGTACATTTCAGTTATACAAATCTTACCCCAATAAATAAAGAGACCATATCTGTTTATCTTTATGATATCTGTTCATCATGCATGGTAGAATGTTCACCCTCTTGTAGGCTCCTGTTGTGCACAATACATTATTATAAACTCCTTACCTTAGCATAAAGCCCCAGCATGATTTGGTCTATTACCTCTCCTTTCTATCTCATGTCTCTCTCTTATGTATTAAGTCCTAGCCCTGCTGACTTTACTGTCTGAAGTAGTTTATTTCTTGATGTTTTCTAGTTCAGTCTCTTTTTTTTCTCCTTCATTGCATTTGGGATAACTTGCATTTGTTTTGTCTCATTATACTTTTTTTACCTGCCTTTTCCACTGGACTAGAACCTCTTGCCTGGAAAATCCCATGGGTGGAGGAGCCTGGTAGGCTGCAGTCCGTGGGGTCGCGAAGAGTCGGACAGGACTGAGGGACTTCACTTTCACCTTTCACTTTCATACACTGGAGAAGGAAATGGCAACCCACTCCAGTGTTCTTGCCTGGAGAATCCCAGGGACGGGGGAGCCTGGTAGGCTGCCGTCTGTGGGGTCACACAGAGTCGGACACAACTGAAGCGACTTAGCAGCAGCAGCAGAAGCTCTAGGAAGGTCGAGATCCTGATTTTTTTCACTGTTGTATACCCCAGTGTATACCTAGGATGTTGGCTTGGCTCAGGGAATATTGGTTGAAAAAGTGAATGAATGAATGAATGTTCCTATTGTTCCATCTGTTGATGAAGTGGGAGTATACTCAGATAGTCCTCTGTTTGGAGTTTGGTCCATACCTCTTCAAATAAAAATGACATAGTCTTATCCCTACAAGCAAAGCAAATCTTAATAAAATGGTGTCTCAAATAAGTTTTTGGTTGATGGCAATCAAACATTTTGTTTGATACAAGGGAATTTTTTGTTCTCATTTTCTTTGCAAAATTGCTGTATGTATAGTCTTTCATTTCCTAATCAGTACTTGCTACTGAAGAGAGTTAATAGCAGCCCTTTTGACAATGCCTTACAAACATATTGGATCCTGAATCCTATGGTAAAATGTTTGAGCACACTAACCAACCATATGGATACATTTATTATTTCAAATATATATAAACATATGCTGTACTATGTATGTAATGAAAGTTACATAAATACACTTTAAAAGGTTGGTATGAAAGGTGATCTAATATTTTTTGCCTCCACTCCAAGTGTATATCCCACTTTGAATATGGCACCTTAGGGCAGATATTCTACATTTTCTTATCTCTGTAAGGGTAAAACCTCAGTAGTGTTTAACACTTTTACATTTTAAACCTTAACTCTGACAATGACTTGAAAGGTTTTATTGCTTTTTAAATGAATTTATGGTATTGTTTAGTGCAGGTAGGGTAGAATTTTTAGGTCTGGGGAATATTCTGAAATCATTTCTCCTAATATTTATTGTACCTATTTTTTAACATTGTTCAGTGATAGTTTTAATAAGATTAGAAAAGTGGGAAGGGGAGGCAAGGGATAGGTCTGGAAAAGCCTGTGTTATTTACACTATAGTTAATTACACTGTAAATAATGGTAGCAGTATATTTGAATGAAATGTCTTCTTGAGGAATTGCTAATTGTAGAAAATTTGCAGTTAGTGCACCCAGACAAAGTTGCTCAAAAATGGGGTAAATACCACTATTATTGGAGAATAAAAAGACAGTTTTTAAGGAAGCATCAATACTTCAGTATAGCACCCTGAAACAGGTTTGGCTATTTTAAGCCTGCTCTGTTACCTCTGAGACCTAAAAGAAGCAGAACATAAAAATGAGCCTCTATCAGTTTGAAGCAAACCTAATCTCTGTGATCATAGCTGTGGTCTAAATCTATTAAAGATGTTCAGATTCAGTGTCCTTGGTATCACTGTGGGTTGACCTGAGTAGTGAGCAATAACCTTGTGTATTATAATTCTGGCTTGAAGATATGTGCTTGGAAAGTGAAACCGACAGTCAGTGTTTTGTGTCTGTCTCTAAGCAGGCCAAGAGCCTATATAAAATGACAGGTGAATTTTTAGGAAAAGAAACCCATAATGGTTTCCTATTTAGTAGGTGACAGTATGTCCCAAGATAACACAAGCTTAAGGGGCTGGAACAAGCATGGTTATTAAAGGCTAGCAGCTTCTCAGTTCATACAAATTGAATTTTTTCATACGCTGGAAAACTAGTAATATAGGGTAGAGTACTGAAATAAATTAGCATATTAAGTGAATTTATACACTCAAGTATGTGTGCACTTTGAATGTAAGGAAGACATTTTATTACTTCTTCAAAGAAAAAGGCAATTTTTAAATTCTGCATTTGATCTCCCTGTTGAAAAGTGCCTATATGATAGGTTACATCAGTTTGATGATTATCCAAAAAAGTGGTTATTATATTGATGGGAATCTTTTCATCTTCTCTCTCTTTTTTCAGAATTACTGATTTGAGGAACATAAAAAGAAGATTGTATTTATCTACAGTCCATAAGGAATTGTCTTCAACCCCTCTTCATGCAAAAATCCCACTCTTCATGATCAAGCGCAAAATTGTAAGTGTCACATGAATATTGCTTAAAATATTAAATTTATTTCAGTAAATATTAATTCTGGGCCTGCTCTGTATATGAAGCATTTGTTAGGTTACATGAATGTATTAAAAATGAATACACATTAAAAAGTGTATTCTCTTCCCTCCAGTGAAAGAGCTTCAAATTTATGAGGTGGAAAAATATAATTGTTTGAATATCTAGAGTATCACCAAAACAGTGATAAGAAGCACAGTAGAGAGAGAATGTGCTATTGGTACAGTGAAAGGGATGGAAATTGATCTGACTGCAAGATAAGAAAAGGTTTCACAGTTGCACAATTGCACTCATCTCACACGCTAGTAAAGTAATGCTCAAAATTCTCCAAGCCAGGCTTCAGCAATATGTGAACCGTGAACTTCCAGATGTCCAAGCTGGTTTTAGAAAAGACAGAGAAACCAGAGATCAAATTGCCAACATCCACTGGATCATCAAAAAAGCAAGAGAGTTTCAGAAAAACATCTAGTTCTGCTCTATTGACTATGCCAAAGCCTTTGACTGTGTGGATCACAATAAACTGTGGAAAATTCTGAAAGAGATGGGAATACCAGACCACCTGACCTGCCTCTTGAGAAACCTATATGCAGGTCAGGAAGCAACAGTTAGAACTGGACATGGAACAACAGACTGGTTCCAAATAGGAAAAGGAGTACGTCAAGCCTGTATATTGTCACCCTGCTTATTTATTTAACTTCTATGCAGAGTACATCATGAGAAACACTGGGCTGGAAGAAGCACAAGCTGGCATTACGATTGCCAGGAAAAATATCAGTAACCTCAGATATGCATATGACACCACCCTTATGGCAAAAAGTGAAGAACTAAAAAGCCTCTTGATGAAAGTGAAAGAGAAGAGTGAAAAAGTTGGCTTAAAGCTCAACATTCAGAAAACAAAGATCATGGCATCTGGTCCCATCACTTCATGGGAAATAGATGGGGAAACAGTGGAAACAGTGGCAGACTTTATTTTGGGGGGCTCCAAAATCACTGTAGATGGTGATTGCAGCCGTGAAATTAAAAGACACTTACTCCTTGGAAGGAAAGTTATGACGAACCTAGATAGCATATTAAAAAGCAGAGACATTACTTTGTCAACAAAGGTCCGTCTAGTCAAGGCTTTGGCTTTTCCAGTTAGTCATGTGTAGATGTGAAAGTTGGACCATGAAGAAAGCTGAGCGCTGAAGAATTGATGCTTTTGAACTGTAGTGTTGGAGAAGACTCTTGTGAGTCCCTTGGACTGCAAGGAGATCCAACCAGTCCATCCTAAAGGAGATCAGTCCTGGGTGTTCATTGGAAGGACTGATGTTGAAGCTGAAACTCAAATACTTTGGCCACCTAATGCAAAGAGCTGACTCATTTGAAAAGACCCTGATGCTGGGAAAGATTGAGGGCAGGAGGAGAAGGAGATAACAGAGGATGAGATGGTTGGATGGCATCACTGACTCGATGGACATGAGTTTGAGTAAACTCCAGGATTTGATGATGAACAAGGAGGCCTGGTGTGCTGCAGTTCATAGGGTCGCGAAGAGTCGGACACGACTGAGTGAACTGAACTGAACATGAAGGAGATTGTTCTTTTCATGGACTTTGAAGAACTGTATTAGTAGAATTTCAACAGGTAAAGATGCAAAACTGAGCATTTCTAGTCCTAGTCCTTATTAATGCCCTAGTCCTTATTAATCCCAGTCTGGAGTAGTGCATATGATATCCTCGTCTGTACTTTTTAGTCCCCTCAAGCCATTCCAAATGTCACTACCAGATTAATCTTCCCAAGCACAGAATTGACTGTATGTTCCTCTTCAAACCAAGCTTAATAGCTTCCTTTTCTCTCTAAAGTGGCTCCCAAAGAGTGGAATATGCATTGCATGTGAAATGGAAAGTTGTGCGTATTTGGAGAAGAGAGAATGATGCATCATTGTTGCCAGATTTCTTAAAGTAGCCTTAAGGAAACCTCAGTTCTATAATCCAATAGCTTGGTACAGGTTGGGAGATTTGTGTAACCTCTGAGACTCCAAGCGGCATAATGTATAAGTAGGTAAGCAGTAAGTTACAGGCTAATAATTTTTGGCCTGATATGACTGACTAGTCTTTTTCAAATGTCAGTCATTTCAGTGCTACTCTCATGACTACCATGTTTGGATACTAACTGTTCCAGTGTAAATAATACTTTCCTTTTAAACCAACTCAACTTTATTTTTTTACTTAAATTTATTTTTTTTTAAGTTATATCACACTTATGAATGGAAAACCAGTATAACTTTACAGAAATAAAAATTAACCATAACAGTAAACATACTGAAAACAAACAGTATTTGAGAGTCTAGTTAAGTACTATTTCCTGTTAAGGGTTCTGTCCTGAGGCCTACTCTTAAATTAACAGGAACTTATCAAGAGTTAGATACATGTAGAAACATTTTCTTGGGCATAATTAGGATTGAAACAAAACTGATAGAGGGAAATTTGTATTTTGTGATCCATAGCCATTTAATGCCATGCCCATGAACAATCTTAAACCATTTCTCATGCAATGCATATTCCACTCTTTGGGAGCCACTTTAGAGAGAAAAGGAAGCTATTAAGCTTGGTTTGAAGAGGAACATACAGTCAATTCTGTGCTTGGGAAGATTAATCTGGTAGTGACATTTGGAATGGCTTGAGGGGACTAAAAAGTACAGATGAGGATATCATATGCAGTACTCTAGATTGGGATTAATAAGGACTAGGGCAGTAGCAGTAGAGGAATGGATGTGAA
The DNA here is from genome assembly GCF_023091745.1 of Budorcas taxicolor. NCBI lineage: Eukaryota > Metazoa > Chordata > Mammalia > Artiodactyla > Bovidae > Budorcas > Budorcas taxicolor. The sequence goes on along the minus strand of NC_068910.1, from coordinate 18,048,455 downwards.
ATAACATCAGAAGCTTATGGTCCAATGAACTAAGACATATTTAAACAGAGCGGTTCTATATCATGTAGTACATGCTGTGTGAGCAGAACCCACAGTGACTGTGGAGCACCAGCGGAATGATCAGAGAAGGGCTCCTAAAGAAGAAGATGCCTGAGCTGGGCCCTGAAAGATAAGAAGGCATTAACCAGGTTGAGTGGGGGTGGTATTCCTAGAAGAGAAATAGTAGCAGTAAGAGCTGCATGAGATGCACAGGTAAGTCCAATAATTCAGTGTTGCTGAAGAGAGACCAGTAGGAAAGTAGTAAGGCTGGAGAGGAAAACCGGGCAACCTCCTGGTAAGCTTTGAGTTTACAGCCACAGATCCTGAATTTTTATTCTCTAGGTGATAGGGAGCTACTGAAGGGCTTGCAGGAGGAGTGCCTGGTCACATTTACATTTTAGATGGAATATCACTTTGGAGGATGGGTGGGAAGGATGAGACTGGAAATCAGCAGGACCAGTTAGAAAGTCAATGCAATTGTAGCAAGAAGGTAAGCTCCATGAGAGCAGGGTTTGTATCATTTTGTCAGTCTTGTATCCCCAGTGCCTATAGCAGGACCTGACTCCTCCTAGACACTTGGAGATTCAGATGGTAAAGAATCTGCCTGCAGTGCAGGAGACCCAGGTTCAATCCCTGAGTTAGGAAGATCCCCTGGAGAAGGGACTAGGGACCTATTCCAGGAATAGCAATCTGGAGAATTCCATGGACAGAGGAGCCTAATAATGATAGCTTACTGTGAATGATGTCGAGTTTGTGATCTCCAAAGATTTATCTTCAGGACCAAAGACCAGGTTTGATCACTCAAGAGCTTTTGTGTAGTGAAGTTTTATTAAAGTATATAAAGGGACAGAGGAGGCTTCTGACATAGACATCAGAAAGGGGACAGAGAGTGCTCCCCTCACTAGTCTTGGCAAGGGAGCTATATACTTTTTCAAGTGGTTATTACAGTAAGTCAGAAGAATGTCTAAAGGTTGTAAAGGTCTTACCAGACCCAATCCCAATCCTGTTAAGATAACAGGATTAGTCAGAAGGTTCTTAAGAAGGAGAAAAATGTCCTCAAGCATGATACATTGTTGTTATATAATCATTGGTACAGAGTTTAAGGGAAAACATATCCTTGAGCAAGATGAGTTGTTTTGTCGTGCAATCATCAGCTCTGAGCTTAAAGAAAAAAACATCTGTCCTTTTCTTCTCCTTAAGAACTCCAGACCCCTCTACCCACCTTGAGAGCCCCAGACCCCTCTCTCCTCGTCAGGGACCCCAGACTTCTTATCAACCTACCTAGGAATTCACTCTCCCAGTAGGCTACAGTCCATGAAGCCACAAAGAATTGGACATAACTGGAGCAAGGAAGACACACACAGAGACAGTCAATAAGTCTAAAAATGGATGAATGAGTAGATGAATGATCTAGGTAAAAGAAATGAGGTCCTGAAGTTGGAAAATAGAAATCAGAGTGTAGATGAGGAAGCAGAATTGAAAAATAACTGTAGGTAATAGTTTTAATTGAAAGTTAATTAAAAATGAAGAAGGAAAAGTCAAGGATGACACTGAGTTGGCTTCCTAGTTTGGTTGACTGGCGACAGAATCAATACATAGAAATCAAGGAGAAAGAAGGTTAGAAAGGAAACATGGAAATGTTGGTAAAGGAGTCTGAAACATTCAGATTGAGAATTTGGGGTGATTTTGGTGTCTCTTGATGAAAGTGAAAGAGGAGAGTGAAAAAGTTGGCTTAAAACTCATTCAGAAAACTAAGATCATGGCATCAAGTCACATCACTTTATGGCAAATAGAAGGGGAAACAGTGAGAGACGTTATTTTTGGGGGCTCCAAAATCACTGCACATGGTGATTGCAGCCTTGAAATTAAAAGACGCTTACTCCTTGGAAGAAAAGCTGTGACCAGCCTGTTATGGGAAGCACACTGATTGAAACCTCCTACCCTGGCCAGGCACCATAGTAACCATTTGCATGAGTTGTTTTATGACAGGAGATCCTGATAAGGAATATGGAACTAATAAGCCACCACCAGCCAGAAGAGTTCAGGAAAGGTTGAAAGGAGACAACGGTTGTCCGTCCACTTCCCAGAATCCCTCTCTCTAGCATCCATCTTGGCTGAGCATGTGTGCGCCACCAGGAAAGACTCTGAATTAGAATGATTGGCCAGAGACCACCCAGAAACTAATCCCATCACCATAAAACCCAAGACTGCGAGTCACGCAGCAGAGCAGTTCTCCTGAGTTCCCTTACCCTACTGCTTTCCACCCAGGTGCCCTTTCCCAATAAAATCTCTTGCTTTGTCAGCGCATGTGTCTCCTCAGACAATTCATTTCCAAGTGTTAGACAAGAGCCCAGTTTCGGGCCCTGGAAGTGGTCTGCCTTCCTGCAACAACCCTAGACAGCATGTTGAAAACCAGAGACATTACTTTGCTGACAAAGGTCCATCTAGTCAAAGCTATGATTTTTCCAGTAGTCATGTATGGATGTGAGAGTTGTACTATAAAGAAAGCTGAGCACCAAAGAATTGATGCTTTTGAACTGTGGTGTTGGAGAAGACTCTTGAGAGTCCCTTGGACTGCAAGGAGATCCAACCAGTCCATCCTGAAGGAAATCAGTCCTGAATATTCATTAGAAGGGCTTCCCTGGTGGCTCAGACGATAAAGCGTCTGCCTACGATGCGCGAGACCCGGGTTCAATCCCTGGCTCGGGAAGATCTGGAGAAGGAAATGGCAACCCACTCCAGTATTCTTGCCTGGAAAATCCCATGGATGGAGGAGTGTGGTAGGCTACAGTCCATGGGGTCGCAGAGAGTCAGACACGACTGAACAACTTCACTTTCATTCATTGGAAAGACTGATGCTGAAGCTGAAACTCCAATACTTTGGCCACCTGATATGAAGAACTGACTCATTGGAAAAGACCCTGATGCTGAGAAAGATCGAAGGTGGGAGGAGAAGAGGACGACAAAGAATGAGATGGTTCCATGACATCACCAAGTTGATGGACATGAGTTTGAGTAACCTCCGGGAGTTGGTGATGAACAAGGAAGCCTGGCGTGCTGCAGTCCATGGGGTCACATAGAGTCGGACATGACTGAGTGACTGAACTGAACTGAACTCAGCATACAAGTGGCACCTAAAATCATGAGAATGGATGAAATTGCCTGCAAAGAGAGTAGAGAATGGCAGCAGCAACAATAAAAGAGGCTAGAGGAGGAAAGGCAAGGACTTGCCCAGGAAAAGGGATGGGCAAAGGAAGAAGAATGCATGAAGGAGGCAGGGCCACAATAAGAAAGTGATGTGAAGCATGAAGCAGAGTAAAGTGTATCAAAACCAACAAAGTTTTGCTAAGAGAAAGTCAGTATGTGAAAATATTTGGAAATGTGGCTATCAAGAGGCCATAAATAACTTCATTAACAAGTTTTGATGTATGAATCAGTGTAGTGCGCTGAGCAAATGGAAGGTGGAGACATGGGAGCATCCTGACCATTGTTTTTAGTAGGCAGATCCACTGGACTTGATGCTAAAGTGGATATAAATAGGGAAGGGGGAGGAATCAAAAATAACTAAGGTTTTGAGTCTGAGAAATCTTGGAGACTGAACCCAGTAACCCATAGAGCTGGACTGTAGAATAAATTGATGGTTTCTGTTTATAGAATTATTTTAATTCATTGTATGTTAAACATTCACAAATGCAAAAGATTAAATGCAAATACTTCAGTTATTAAGGTTAAATTATTTAAGACATTAAGGAAGTGCTTAATGCTTAAGACATTAAGGAAAGCTCCTCCATCCATGGTATTCTCCAGGTAAGAATACTGGAGTGGGTTGCCATTTCCTTCTCCAGGGGATCTTCCCGACCTAGGGATCGAACCCAGGTCTCCCACATTGCAGGCAGACACTTTAACCTCTGCACCACCAGGGAAGCCCTAGGAAATGCTTTAGTGCCTTACAAATGAAATTATATCCGTTGTCTTATATTTGGGTATGATTTCCTTATTCATCTAAGATTGTTTAGAGTTCAGTGTTAGGTGGTTTCCAAGAGTTAAATCATATGTAAGACCCATACATTATTCTGTGTGTGGTTAATAAATCAGGATTGTCATTACCTCACTTTTGTGACTTCAGTCACCCTTGTCAATTAACTAACTGAAGTTTTTGAATATGGTTTTGAAATCTGAAGCAATCATTCTGTACATAATTATAATCTACACACATAGGCCAAACTTTAGATAAGGATTTTATCTCCTGTTTGCTCTTTAGGTGCTACATCTTCCATTAAGCCCTCCATGGTTTCCCCTCTGTTGACTAGACATTTTTAGGTACAGTTATCATCATTGTCATCCACAGATTCATAATTCTTACAACACTTGTTCACCCAGCACTTTAATTCTGTGTTTACTTGTCTGTCTACCCCTTTAGACTGTCAGCATATCTCATCTGGCTTTTATCCCTAGTCCTTATGTGTATAGAACATATTAAGTGCTTAGTAACTGTTGAACAATCGAGGGTCCTAATATGCCTACTAACTTGGAACATAAAATAATGAGTTTATCATGGACAAATTGTATAAGCTTTGTGATGTGCTTAACTGTTCTATAAACATCCAGGAGTATTCAAGCAACTATTAAGAAACTCGATTCTAAAACTTTATCTCATTTTTCCTCATCACCACCCACCCCAACCCCATCCAGGAGATGCTACAGCAGTAGAGGGTGTTCCCTTTCCACTACTAACATAGTCTGTTCCAAATGAGTCCTTATTGAATCAAAACTGAGTCATGTTTTAAGGGAAATTTCCACAGAGAGCAGTAAGGTGTCATAGAGCACTCCATTCATTCAAAATGCCATGACCAGGGTTCTCCCTGGCATTGGTGTTATATTGGCCCCAGTTCTCTGCTTTTTACCAAAGCACTTTTCACTTTTATCTGCTTTTAAAGAGCCCTAGATATTTTGTTGATAAACTTCAAAATACAGTATTTTAAAAGCATTTTAGCTGGCATTTTAAATCAGGCAATTTCACATAAAATTTCTGACCTCTTTTTTAAAAAATTGAGACATTAACTGACTCTGCTTTCTTGAACATCAGGAAGTCAGAGCTGAGTGGCAACTGCAAGTTCTCCTATGAAGTTTAATCTTCTCCATTCTAAGAATGTGGGTACGATCAGAGCTTTTCTGTTTCACTCATTTAAGTGACCTACCTGGCCCCCCTCACCTATAGTTTGCAACCCCTAATTTTGAGGAGATTGCCAAATGGTCCAGTTTTCCTTGGTTCCTTAGCCAAAGCCTTCACATAACCAGAGACAGCAAATAGCATTGATATTTTTATAGCCACACCAACATGAATATTTATTTAGAGGCTACATACTGTTCCAGTTACTGTAGAATGTTCACCCTAATAAAAAATTTTATTTTTCATGTTATTCTTAATTATGATGGATTCATCTTAACATTTAGCTTATAACACTTTATACTTTTAATTTAGGTTTTCAATGACAAGAGCAGTTTTAAAAGTTAATAACCATCCTATTAAACAGTAGAGGTAGCCACTTAGTCAGGACTCACTGAAATCAATCTTACTTCTTCTTTAATATAATTTCAATTAGTTGGTGATGGTATCAGATGAACATCAATGTCTTGCCACCAAAGTATGTATTAATGTACAGTGAATTTAATTCTATTTGAATAGGAAGTCTGGGGATGAGATACTGCTGAAAATGAATCTTTCATTGGAGATATAACAAAGTAGTATGATAAATTACAACACCAAATTCTTTTAGTAATTTGTACCACTCGAACACCCACTGTTTGTCATTTAAATAGATAGAATTACTCTTTAGGAGTTGTATTTTCTTGTACCACAACTCTGATGGAATATGTTATAGATTTTATTATAAACTAGAAGTGTGGCTTATTGTTTTTAAAATTTTCCCTTAAAGATTATTTTTCCCATAGAGCCAATTATTCAGAAATTTTTTCATTCTCAACAGTATTTAATTTCATGAGTGTCAATGAATGAACAGAGAAAGGGGGAGACAGATTTTTTAGATGTATATTCAATATATAATTAGAGAATGGCTTCTCAATAAGATCATTTTAACCTAGAATCCAAAATAGTATTTATGGTACTTAAATTTGACAGTTTGTAAATGTTTTGATGTGTAAATCATTTATTATCTATTTTTCACTCTATTCACCTGTCTAGTATGGTTGTTGAAGAGATTTGGGAAAAGAAGAGCACTTTCATACTTTTCTCTGCTGACCCTGAATGGTTATGTGTAGTGGGAACAACTACACACAAAAATGTTTATTCTGAGAAATGAATGATTACCTAGTATAAGGATCACTCTCTTTTCAAATCACATGAACAAGCAGATACTATTAAAGTGTGGGCCTCCAGAGCTAGATTGTAGGGGGTTTGACTCCTAGTTGTCACTTCCTGTCTTTGGGCCCCTGGGCAAGTCAGGTATCTCTCTGTGCTTCAATTTCCTCATAGGTTAGGTCATGGCAACTACAGAATCTGCTTTATAGAGTTGCTAGTATTAAATGAGTTATTACTTAGAACCGTGCCAAGCTCATAGTAAGTGCTTTAGTTAATGTTAGTTCATACTTATTACCATTTTACTATTTTCTCTTGACCTGAATCAATGTTTTATAATTTGTGAATATGTTATCATAATAAAAGTCTAAACTTGCAGTTTGTTTCAGTGAAGAGATGTCTGTTGAGCCCCTTCTGTAGGCCAAGGTCTGTGACAAGTGAAAGGAATCCAAAGGTGAATGAAGCAGTCTTTTCATCAAGGAGATTGTAGTAGGCAGAGGAGGCAAACGTATAAACAGTTAATGATGATGGACTGTGTTAACACCAAACTTGTCTTAGGTGGGGAATGCTGGTAAAAGGAAATATCAGACTTGCCTAGCTAAGTTAGAGCTTGTTCTAAGTGGAGATACTGGAGCTAAATTGTGAATCCACACAAATGAAAGCATGGAGGTTCATGTCATGTGTGATCCCTTAACTGGGATATATAATGAGAATGTACAGACTCAAAATGCTGGAAAAGAATGGTGGATGAAATAAACCATGAAGGGCCTTAAAAGCCATATTAAAAAGTTTGTTTTTTAGTCCACTAGAGATTTCTTTTAAATGTTAACATGGAGAAGTTTCATGATGTCATCTGTGTTCTAGAAAATGAGTACATTGTCAGAATAAAAACAGCTGGAGGCAGAAAGACCAATTAAAAGTCTGTTCAAAGTCCAGGTGAGACATAATTAACCTGAAAATGAGTATAGTAGCAAGGAAGTAGAGGAGAAAGACATATAAAAGATACTTCAGGAGTTAAATCAGTGAGAAAAAAAAAAAACAAAGGGAGAAAATGGCACTGAATTACTCTGGCACTTGGAATTGGCAAAGTAGTTGTGTTAACCAACAGGGTAAATGTCTTGTGAAACAAGACCCCGTTTCCCCCACAGTCAGTCTCTCCCATCAGGAAGCTTCCATAAGCCTCTTATCCTTATCCCTCAGAGGGCAGACAGAATGAAAACCACAGTCACAGAAAACTAATCAGATCACATGGACCACAGTCTTGTCCAACTCAGTGAAACTATGAGCCATGCCGAGTAGGGCCACCCAAGATGAATAGGTCATGGTGGAGAGTTGTGACAAAACGTAGTCCTCTGGAGAAGGGAATGGCAAACCATTTCAGCATTCTTGCCCTGAGAACCCAATGAACAATATGAAAAGGCAAAAAGATAATGACACTGAAAGATGAATTCCCCAGGTCGGTGGGTGCCAAATATGCTACTGGAGAAGAGTGGAGAAATAACTCCAGAAAGAATGAAAAGACGGAATCAAAGCAAAAACAATGCCCAGTTGTGGATGTCACTGGCAATGGAAGTAAAGTCTGATGCTGTAAAGAACAGTATTGCATAGGAACCTGGAATGTTAGGTCCATGAATCAAGGCAAATTGGAAGTGGTCAAACAGGAGATGGCAAGAGTGACCATCAACATTTTAGGAATCAGCGAACTAAAATAGACTGGAATGGGTGGGTTTAACTCAGATGACCATTATATCTACTACTGTGGGCAAGAATCCCTTAGAAGAAATGAAGTAGCCTTCACAGTCAACAAAAGAGTCCGAAATGCAATTCTTGGGTGCAGTCTCAAAAATGACAGAATGATCTCTGTTCATTTCCAAAGCAAACCATTCAGTATCACAGTAATCCAAGTCTATGCCACAACCAGTAATGCTGAAGAAGCTGAAGTTGAATGGTTCTATGAAGGCCTACAAGACTTTCTAGAACTAACACCCCCAAAAGATGTCCTTTTCATTATAGCTGACTCGAATGCAAAAGTAAGTCAAGACATACTGGAGTAACAGGCAAATATGGCCTTGGAATACAAAACGAAGCAGGGCAAAGGCTAACAGAGTTTTGCCAAGAGAACCCATTGGTCATAGCAAACACCCTCTTCCAACAATACAAGAGAAGACTACACATGGACATCACCAGATGGTCAACACCAAAATCAGGTTGATTGTATTCTTTGTAGCCAAAGATGGAGAAGCTCTATACAGTCAGCAAAAACAAGACCAGGAACTGACTGTGACTCAGATCATGAACTCCTTATTGTCAAATTCAGACTTAAATTGAAGAAAGTATGGAAAACCATTCAGGTATGACGTAAATCAAATCTCTTAGAATTATACGGTGCAAGTGACAAACAGATTATATCAGATTCTGATCTGATAGACAGAGTGCCTGAAGAACTATGGATGGAAGTTTGTGACATTGTGCAGGAGGCAGTGATCAAGACCATCCCAAGAAAAAGCAATGCAAAAAGGAAAATAGTTTTCTGAGGAGGCCTTACAAACAGCTATGAAAAGAAGAGAAGCAAAAGGCAAAGGAGAAAACGGAAAATGTACCATTTGAATGTAGAGTTCCAAAGAGTAGCAAGGAGAGATAAGAAAGCCTTCCTCAGGGATCAATGCAGAGAAATACAGGGAAACAATAGAATGGGATAGACCAGAGATCTCTTCAAGAAAATTAGAGATACCAACGGAATATTTCATGCAAAGATGGGCACAATAAAAGACAGAAATGGTATGGACCTAACAGAAGCAGAAGATATTAAGAAGAGGTGCCAACAATACACAGAAGAACTATACAAAAAAAGATCTTCACGACCCAGATAACCATGATAGTGTGATCACTCACCTAGAGCCAGACATCCTGGAATGCAAAATTAAGTGGGCCTTATGAAGCATCACTATGAACAAAGCTAGTGGAGGTGATGGAATTCCAGTTGAGCTATTTCAAATCCTGAAAGATGATGCTCCACATGCCAGCAAATTTGGAAAACTCAGCAGTGGCCACAGGACTGGAAAAGGTCAGTTTTCTTTCCAATTCCAAAGAAAGGCAATGCCAAAGAATGCTCAAACTACCACACAATTGCTCTCATCTCACATGCTAGCAAAGTAATGCTCAAAATTCTCCAAGCCAGGCTTCAACAGTATGTGAACCATGAACTTCCAGATTTTCAAGCTGGATTTAGAAAAGGCAGAGGAACCAGAGATCAAATTGCCAACACCTGTTGGATCATCAGGAAAGCACGAGAGTTCCAGAAAAACATCTACTTCTGCTTTATTAACTATGCCAAAGCCTTTGACTGTGTGGATCACAGCAGATTGTGGAAAATTCTTAAAGAGATGGTATTACCAGACCACCTGACCTGCCTCCTGAGAAATCTGTGTATAGGTCAGGAAGCAACAGTTAGAACTGGACATGGAACATAAGGACATAAGGATAAGGGGAGCAAATCATGTAGAAGATAGAACAATCCTGAATAAGTACACACCTCATAACAGTGCTTGAAATTGCACGAAGCAAAAACTAACAGAATTGAAGAAAGATAAATGCTCAATTATAGATGAAGATTTCAACACTCTCCTCTCAGAAATTGACAGAAAATCAATAAACTTGAAAAATGCTATCAATCAACTTGACTTATATGACATTTCTAGAATGTTTACTCAAACAGGTGCAGAGTAACACTGTGTTCAAATGCACATTGAATTTCCACCAATATATATGATATATTAGGCTGTTTCATTCTCAGCAAAGTTAAAAAGACTGAAATTATACAAAGTATGTTCTGCGGTTATTAAAGTTAATAACAAAAAAGGTAATTGGAAATCCCCAAGTACTTGAAAATAAAGCAACATACTTCTAAATAACCTATAGGTAAGCAAAAATTACAGGGAATATTAGAAAATAATTTAACTGATATTTTACTAATTTTAACTAGTAGTTAAAGCATACCAAAATTTGTGAGATGCATTAGAGGTATCTAAAGTATTAAGAAAGAAGTAATCAAGAGAGTAAGTCAGTAAAATGGAAAATGGACAGTGGAGAAAAAAATCAATAAAACCAGGTGTGGATTTTTAAAAACTGTTTAGTAAGTGATAAACCTAGACTAATCAAGCAAAAGAAAGACCACACACACACAATGTTAGTATGAAGACGAGATGTAAAGGAAAAGGAAAATGAGGAAATATTATGAACAATTTTGAACTTCCCAGGTGGCTCCCTGGGTAAAAGAATCCTCCTGCAGTACAGGAGATGTAGGTTCAATTCCTGGGTTGGGAAGATCTCCTGAAGTAGGGCATGGCAACCCACTCCAGTATTCCTGTCTGGAGAATCCATTTAACACAGGAGCCTGGCAGGCTACTATCCATAGGGTCACAAAGAATCAGACATGACTGAGGCGACTGAGCACACATGTATGTGTGAACAATGTTATACTAATAAATTTGACGATTTAGATGAAGTAGGAAAATTTTTTCAAAGAAACAATTGCTAAAACTGATACTAAAAGAAATAGAAAATCTGAGTGGCCTTATATCTATATTTAGGAATTGAATCTGTAATTTAAAACATTGCCACAAAGAAAATCCAGGTTCAGATAGATTTATAGGTAAGTCTCACCAAACATTTGAGGAAAAATAATGCTCTTAGATAATAAGGGAGAAAGAACATTTTCCAGTTCACTTAATAAAATAAGGCTGCTGCTGCTGCTGCTAAGTCACTTCAGTCATGTCTAACTCTGTGCGACCCCATAGACGGCAGCCCACCAGGCTCCCCTGTCCCTGGGATTCTCCAAGCAAGAACACTGGAGTGGGTTGCCATTGCCTTCTCCTAGCATAATTCTTATACCAAAACCAGGAAATGTAATTCCCAAAAGAGAACTATAAATCATCATCACTCGTGAACATAGACATATGGATCCTTAACATCATGACCAAGTAGTGTTTATCCAAGAATTCAAGGTTAATCTTACAATTTGATAATTAGTCAGTGTAATTTATCATGTTAACAGAATAAAGGGAAAAACTGTAAAGTCATCTCAGTGAATGTCGAAAAATCAATTGATGAAAATTCATCAGCCATTATGATGGCTCACATCAAACTGTTACCAGAAGGAAACTTGTTCAGCTTGATCAAAGACCACTATAAAAACCTACAATTCAGTCATATTTAATGATGAAATATTGAGTACTTACTCCTCAGATGGGGAACAAGTCAAAGATATCCAATCTGACAACTTCTGATCAGCATTGTATTCAGAGTCCACCCAGCAAGTGCAATAAGATAACAAAGAGAAATTTTACAGCATACAGATTGAAAAATAAGTAAAAATGTCTGTCTTTGCAGAAAACATAACCATCTTGTAGAAAATTCTAGGGAACCTACAAAAAACAAACAAAACCTTGTTAAAATAGGTGAGTTTAACAGGGTCCCAGAACACAATGTCAGTATACCAAAATCAATTTTATATTTCTATATAGATGTATTCATAGCAAGGAACAATTGAAAACTATAAATTTTAAAGACATTTACAACAGTGTCAAAAATATTTAAGAGTAAGTTTAACAAAATATATGTTAGCCTTTTACATTGAAAACTATAAAACATTGCTTAGAGAAAATGAAGACCTAAATAAATGGGAGCACGTTGTTAATGAATGAGAAGACTGTATTTGTTAAGATGCCAATACTTTTTCAGTAAATCTGTAGATTCAGTCTGATCCCAATTACAGTCCCAGCAGGCTGCTGCTTTTTCTTTTTCTTTTTTTTTTTTCAGAATTTAATAAGCTACTTCTAAAATTTACATAGAAATTCTTAGGTCCAAGAATAGCCAAAACCTTTTCAAAAAGTAAAATTTATAATTTATATCTCATGATTTCAAAACTTCATATAAGGTTATAGTAATCAAGATATTATGTACCTGGCATAGATACCAATAAAAAGTTCCAAACACCCACACATGTATACATCAACCAAAGCATCAAAACAGTTCAATAGGCAGGGTTTTTTTTTTTTTTTTGAGAGCTGGAAATTCTGAGTATATACAAGAAAGAAAAATGAACCTCAGCGCATACTTCATGCCATTTACAAAAATTTAATTTGAGGTGGATTATAGATCTAAATGTAAATACAAAAAGCTACTTTAAGATATTTCTTAGGGCCCAGAAAGCATTAACCATAATTAAGAAATTAATTGACAAAATAGGCTTCAATGAAATTTAAAACTGTGCATCAAAAAGATATTAAGAAAATGAATAAGCAAGCCACAAAATGGGAGATGATATTCTTAATATATATAACTGACAACAGACTTATTGAGACTAGATCCTACAACTCTGTAATGAAAAGACATAGCTTTTTTTAAGGCAAAACTAATTCAACAGATTTTTACAGTTGATTAAATAAGTATATGAAGAAAAGCTCTATACAATCAGTCAGGGAAATACAAGTTAAAAAAACAGTTACCTCTACTACTTCACCCACTAAGAATGGCTAAAGGAGACAGAAATACTAAATGTTGTTGAGATGTAAAGCAGTTTCATGAATTTCTAGTGTAAAGTGGAAAATGGTATAACTACGTTGAAAATACCTTTGGAGGTTTCTCATAAAGTTAAACATTTGCCCTTTGATCCAACAGTTCTACTTCTTGCTGCCTATCTAAGGAAATGAAAATATGTATATACAAATTTGCATTTTATATCAGCTTTATTTATGATGGCCAAAATGTTGAAATAACTCAAAAGTCCAACAGCAGAAGACTGAACAAATGGTGCTCTATGCACAGAGTGAGGTACTACTCAGCAAAACAAGAATAAACTACCAATGCATGTATCAACACTGATGAGCCTCAGATGTTAGCCTGAGTGTGAGAAGCCATTTACTGTGATTTCATTTATATAAATAGACAAAATTAATCTAAGGTGAAAGAAATTAGCGCTCATACCTTAAAAGGTATGAATGGGGAGACTGGTTGGAAAGCTGCACAAAGATCTGTCTGGGGTGATTGAAGTGTTGTGTACCTTTATGAGTTATGGTATGTAGATGTATGAGATGGTCAAAAGTCATCAAACTATATCCTCAAAGTCTGCATTTCATGGTATGAAAGTCAGAGAGCTTATATGGCTAATGTACATTGATCATTTACCATATGCTAGACACTATTCCAGTACTCTTGCCTGGAAAATCCCATGGGTGGAGGAGCCTGGTGGGTTGCAGTCCATGGGGTCACTAAGAGTCAGACACGACTGTGCAACTTCACTTTCACTTTTCACTTTCACGCATTGGAGAAGGGAATGGCAACCCATTCCAGTGTTCTTGCCTGGAGAATCCCAGGGATGGGGGAGCCTGGTGGGCTGCAGTCTATGGGGTCGCGCAGAATCAGACACGACTGAAGCGACTTAGCAGCAGCAGCAGACACTATTAGAAGTGCTTACATGTATTTAAACATTTAGTTCTAATGAACTCTATGAGAGATGCGTCATTATTATCACCATTTTACAAATAAGCAAAGAGAGACAGAGAGAACACATAACTGCAAAGATTATATAACTAATAAGTGGTAGAACTGGAATCCAAATTCAGACAGTTTGGCTCTAGAGTCCAAATCTTGCATCCCTGGAGGAATATATTTAAAAGGTATTGTCACTAGAGGTTAACTGGAGAGAGTTGCCAGATTAAGAAACAGAATATAGTTCAAATTTTTTAAGTATTTCAGGGTAATGAAATTAAATCTCAAGATGTGACCACATGACTGGATTAAGGAGTAAAGAGGAGAGGAACACTTCTGAAGGAAAGGCGTTAAGGGACTTTTAGTGTGTCAAACAGTATATCAGAGAGTAAGATGAACCTGGTCCCAGTGTTTTCCAAGAATGTGTATAGGATGGTGTGGTTTTACTCAAGTGTGTGTTCTCAAGTGGTGTGTCTGAGGAGGTGTAAGGAGTGAGTGGAGGGTGATGTGAAACTTAAAGGGTGGAAGGGCCTGTCTGTGCAATGCCTCAGGTTTCAAAGAAGGTAGGGTTTCACAGTCAGGAGAGCAGACGCTCTCCCAGTGCCACAGTCCCATGGCTTCAGAACTGAAGGCTGTAGAACCACAGGTAAACTCCATAAGTGAACTTCAACTCTAGACTTGAAGGGGAAGTAATACCTCAGAGAAAAGCCAGGTTTCATGTAAGGTAAGGCGTGTAGGACCGTTAAACCATATGTGTGCTCACTCATGTCCGACTCTTTTGCAGCCTCATAGACTGTAGCCCACCAGGCTCCTCTTTCTATGGGATTTCCCAAGCAAGAATACTGGAGTGGGTTGCCATTTCCTTCTCTAGGGAATCTTTCAAACCCAGAGATCAAACCCAAATCTCTTGCATCTCCTGCACTGGCAAATGGATTCTTTACCACTCACTAGTGCCATGTGTGGAGAAGGCAGTGGCACCCCACTCCAGTACTCTTACCTGGAAAATCCCATGGATGGAGGAGCCTGGAAGGCTGCAGTCCATGGGGTCGCTGAGGCTCGGACACGACTGAGCGACTTCACTTTCACTTTTCACTTTCATGCATTGGAGAAGGAAATGGCAACCCACTCCAGTGTTCTTGCCTGGAGAATCCCAGGGACGAGGGAGCCTGATGGGCTGCCGTCTATGGGGTCGCACAGAGTCAGACACGACTGAAGCGACTTAGCAGCAGTAGCAGCAGCAGTGCCATGTGGGAAGCCCGTAGGCCCCTTAAAAGAATATAGAGAATATAACTACTTTTCAGTAGTACAGATTTCTAAGGGCACAGTGAAAGGGCGACTTGAGGATTAGCAAGAGAATGATGAGACAGCTGTCTAAGGAAGAGAGAGCTTGCTGGAGGAGGGTAGAAATTGGGAGGTAGGGATTGATTGCTGAACAGGTACAGTGATGGTACTTCTGCAAGGAACTTGATTTTCCTTGATGCAGTCATGAGCTACATTGGCAGCCCCAAATTCCAGTCCTCAATGACATGCTTTCCATATTAAGAGATTGCAGTGACTTGCTTTTCATGGGGAAATTACTTTTACATTATTAATAGGTAATTACTTCTGCCCATGTGGAAATTACTATTTCAGTCTCTCTGCTTGCATCACTTAATAAACACAATATGTTGATGAAAAAGATGGACAAAGTCATTGTAAGCAGACTTTCTGTTGAGAAGTTAAAACTGAAGTGAAAAATTATTTTAAAAAGCACAAGAATAAAAGTCTTAAAAGCTCTTTTTTTGTTATTTTGGGAGCATGAAAACAGAAACAAGTTCTAAAATTTTGGAAAGAGATGTACTTTAGAATTGCTGGGTTAAAAAATTGTAGTTTTTTGTTTGTCATTTCTTTTTAGCGAGGCATTGCTGGCTAGTGCTGTGTACTGTTAATCAAAAAAATTCAGGGACAACCAAGAGCTTATTATTGCATGCATTTGAGTGTGTATGTGTGTGTGTGCATGTGTATGTGTGTTTCACCAATACAATGAAGCCATATTGCCAAAACATTTCAGTAAAAACTAGAAGTTAAATTCTTTGAATCATGATTTCACCCTTTGGCAGTCAGTTCTTTCATGGAAAATTCCATGTTGAAATTAAATAGCATAAACTCTCTTATTAATCCAAGCAACAAACTCAGCAGAATTGTCTCTTCTCTATCAAGACTGGTGTTTTTCCTGTGCTTATTTCTCAAGGACCTGTAATGGTAAATATTTTAGATCAGGAGCTCTTCCCTGCTGGACTGGAGTTTCACATAGGGGTAAAGTGATTAGAGATCAAGAAAAATGTCAGAAAAAGGGGATTTTAAGTGTGAATGATTCCCAATGATAATGAAAATATTTTATAAAGATCAACAGATAATCCACCTGTTCGTAGTAGAGAACTCAAAACACTTTTCCATGACTTCAGAAAATATATCACAGAAATTATAAGAATAATGATTATTTGTGAAAGCTTATGAAAATTGTAACCTTTCCAAATATCAGCTTAACCAAAAAAGAAAAAAAAGCAAGCAACAAACCTCCATTTCTTCTAACCAAGGAAGATTTGTGAAAGTTATCCCCATCTTTTCCAAGAACTACTCCCATCTGTACTTCTAAAAGATAGATTCAGTAAATAACTTATCAGTACTTACACATTTATGAGGTTTGTTGAATGATGATAAAGTGAAAGACTGAAAATATGTGTGCAGGCATGTATTTATATGCATATCTTCATATGCTCTTACACATACCTGCATACCATTATTTGTTGAGTACTTTTCATGAAACATTAATCTAGGCAGAGGAAATAAAAGCAGCTTGATTTGGGATATATAGAAAGTGTGTAAATCACACCTGAAATCCAAGCAACAAAACCAAAAGTAGACAAGTAGGACTACGTCAAACTAAAAAGCTTCAGCACAACAAAAGCACACATTAACAAAATGAAAAGACAACCTATGAAATAGAGAAAAAAATCTGCAAACCATATATCTGATAAGGCGTTAATGTCAAAAATATATGAAGAACTCAAATAACTCAATAGTAAAAAATGGGGGAAAAAATTCAGTTAAAGCGAGCAAAGGGCCTAGACATTTTTCCAAAGAAGATATACAGTAGACCAACAGATACATGGGAAAATGTTCAACATCACTAGTTACTAAGGAATTGCAAATTAAAACCACAATGAGACATCAACTCGTACCTCTTAGAATGGATATCATCAAAAAGACAACAGATAAATATGTATAAATGTAGAGAAAAGGGAACCCTTGTGCACTGTTAGTAAGATTATAAATTGGTATAGCCACGTGGAAAACAGTATGGAGGTGCCTCAAAAACTTAAGGATAGAACTACCAAATGATCCGGCATTCCACTGCTGGGACGCAGTCAAAGCAAACGGTAACACTAACTTGAAAAGATACCTTCACCCCCATAACCACTGCAACATTATTTATAACAGCCAAGACATGGAAGAAACTGAAGTGTCCATCTGTGGATGAAAAAAGAAGCTCTGGTATATATGTACAATGTGATATTTTTCAGCCATAAGAAAGTGAGAAAATCCTACCCAATGCAAAAACATGGATGGACCTTGAAGACATTATATGCTAAGTGAAATGAGTAAGACAGGACAAATACTGAATGACCTCACTTACATGTGGAATCTAAGCAGAACACCAAGCTCATAGAAAAGAGATCAGATTTGTGGTTACTAGACACAATGGGAGGCAGGGGTGGACACTTCTATCTTCTATAAGATAAGTGAACAGTAGGGATGATATTTTTCCACACTTTGTTGTGATCCACACAGTCAAAGGCTTTAGCATGGGCAATAAAGCAGAAGTCGATGTTTTTCTGGAACTCTTGCTCTGATTTTGGTATTGACCGTCTGGTGATGTCCATGTATAGAGCCTTCTCTTGTGTTGCTGGAAGAGGGTGTTTGCTATGACCAGTGTGTCCTCTTGGCAAAACTCTGTTAGCCTTTGCCCTGCTTCATTCTGTACTCAAAGGCCAAATTTTCCCGTTACTCCAGGTATTTTTTGACTTCCTACTTTTGCATTCCAGTCACCTATAATGAAAAGAACATCTTTTTGGGGTGTTAGTTCTAGAAGGTCTTGTAGGTCTTCATAGAATCGTTCAACTTAACTGGACATGGAACAACAGACTGGTTCCAAATCGGGAAAGGAGTACATCAAGGCTGTATATTTTTGCTTTGATTTCCAGTACTCTGGGAGGTGGGTCATAGAGGATCCTGCTGTGATGTATGTTGGAGAGTGTTTTGCCTATGTTCTTCTCTAGGAGTTTTAGAGTTTCTGGTCTTACATTTAGATCTTTAATCCTTTTTGAGTTTATTTTTGTGTATGGTGTTAGAAAGCGTTCTAGTTTCATTCTTTTACAACTGGAAATAGAACTGCCTTATGACCCAGCAGTCCCACTGCTGGGCATACACACCGAGGAAACCAGAATTGAAAGAGACACGTGTACCCCAATGTTCATCGCAGCACTGTTTATAATAGCCAGGACATGGAAGCAACCTAGATGTCCATCAGCAGATGAATGGATAAGAAAGCTGCGGTACATATACACAATGGAGTATTACTCAGCCGTTAAAAAGAATACATTTGAATCAGTTCTAATGAGGTGGATGAAACTGGAGCCTTTTATACAGAGTGAAGTAAGCTAGAAAGAAAAACACCAATACAGTATACTAATGCATATATATGGAATTTAGAAAGATGGTAACGATAACCCTGTATGCGAGACAGCAAAAGAGACACAGATGTATAGAACAGTCTTTTGGACTCTGTGGGTGAGGGCGAGGGTTGGATGATTTGGGAGAATGGCATTGAAACATGTATAATATCATATATGAAACGAATTGCCAGTCCAGGTTCGATGGATCATACTGGATGCTTGGGGCTGGTGCACTGAGATGACCCAGAGGGATGGTACAGGGAGGGAGGAGGGAGGGGGGTACAGGATGGGGAACATGTGTATACCTGTGGCAGATTCATTTCGATGTATGGCAAAACCAATAAAATATTGTAATTAACCTCCAATGAAAATAAATAAATTTATATTTTAAAAAGCTGTATATTGTCACCCTGTTTGTTTAATTTATATACAAAGTACATTATGAGAAATGCTGGACTGGATGAAGCACAAGCTGGAGTCAAGATTGCTGGGAGAAATATCAATAACCTCAGATAGGCAGATGAAACCACCCTTATGGCAGAAAATAAAGAAGAACTAAAGAGACTCTTGATGAAAGTGAAAGAGGAGAGTGAAAAAGTTGGCTTAAAACTCAGCATTCAGAAAACTAAGATCATGGCATCTGGTCCCATCATTTCATGGCAAATGATGGGGAAACAGTGGCGGACTTTATTTTTCTGGGCTCCAAGATCACTGCAGATAGTGATTGCAGCTATGAAATTAAAAGATGCTTACTCCTTGGAAGGAAAGTTATGACCAACCTAGATAGCATATTCAAAAGCAGAGACATTACTTTGTCCACAAAGATCCGTCTAGTCAAAGCTATGGCTTTTCCAGTACTCATGTATGGATGTGAGAGTTGGACTATAAAGAAAGCTGAGTGCTGAAGAATTGATGCTTTTGAACTGTGGTGTTGGAGAAGACTCTTGAGAGTCCCTTGGACTGCAAGTTGATCCACCCAGTCCATCCTAAAGGATATCAATCCTGAAGATTCATTGGAAGGAGTGATGTTGAAGCTGAAACTCCAATACTTTGGCCACCTGATGCAGAGAGCTGACTCATTTGAAAAGACCCTGATGCTGGGAAAGATTGAAGTCAGGAGGAGCAAGGGAAGATAGAGGATGAGATGGTTGCATGGTATCACTGACTCAGTGGACATGAGTTTGAGTAAACTCCAGGAGTTGATGATGGACAGGGAGGCCTGGCTTGCTGCAGTCCATGGTGTTGCAAAGAGTCAGACACGACTGAGCAACTGAACTGAACTGAACTGAGGGACGTCATGTACAACATGGTGACTGCTGATGAACTATAGTAAAGCTGTTAAGACAGTAGATCCTAAGAGTTCTCATCACAAGAAGAAATCTTTTTCCATTTTATTGTATCTGTGTGAAATGATGAATATTAACTAAATCTGTTGTAGTAATCAGTTCACACTACAAGTAAATCAAACCATCAAGCTGCACAGCTTAAAGTTGTACAGTGATGTCAGTTATTTCTCAATAAAGCTGTGGGGTTGGGGGGAGAAAAGCATTTAGTAGGTAAGGGCTTGGTTTCCTGTACTCACAGTGTGTGAAGGAGGTTGACTCCAATTCCAAGCAGAGCTGGGAGAGTCCATTGGGGTCTTCAGGTGCAGCCACCTGAGAGTTCATCTAAGCAGAGGATAAGGGGGCAGGTTCCTGAGGAAAAAAAATTGCCCAGCACATTCCCATGCCTCCCTGGCCCTGGAAACCCTTATTAATTGTTCAAAACCAAACTCAGATGTCACCTCCAAGCATTTTCTAAATGTAGACAGACTTAAAATATTTATTTCAAAAAAGAGATAATTTGAAAGCAATTATTAACTGTGGAAATATGAAGAACTTGTATGGGGTGGAGGTAATCATAGAGCAGCACCTGGTTCAGGTTTCATAATAGTTACCTAGTCAAAATAAGGAGAACACAGAATATAGATTTTTAAAAAAAGGGAGAAAGAGAATGATAGATAATTATCTTGGGAGGAAGAAGTCGGAAATTAAGGTGTGTAAATGAGCTAAAAGTCTTATTTACCATAATAAGTCAGCAGATAAATGTCTAAAATTGATGAATCAAGAAATATTATTTAAAAATACAGAGAGAAGGAAAGGTTAAGAGTTGACAATATGATTGGATGAGTGAAAAAGTGACAGGGGGCTACATTTTGTGTAAAACTATTGGTACTATATTTAACCTATATTTACATACACTGTCATGATAAAAAAAAAATAATTTTTTAAAAAGAAGCCTTTGTTGAACATCCCCACCTTCCCGCCCTCTATACTCACTGTACATAACAGATGCCACATGACTGATTGCCTTCCCAGACTGAAAGGAGTTTTATTCAGTGCTCTATCCTTGAAGCTATGCCCAGTGTCTCAACACCTGATAAGCATGTAGCACCTATATGAAGGCTTCCCTGGTGGTTCAGTGGTAAAGAATCCGCCTGCCAAGCAGGAGATGTGGGTTTGATCCCTGGGTTGGGATGATCCCCTGGAGAAGTAAATGGCAACTCACTCCTGTATTCTTGCCTAGAGAATCCCATGGACAGAGGAACCTGGCAGGCTATAGTCCATGGGGTCACAAAAGAGTCAGACACAATTTAGTGACTAAACAACAACAGCCTATGAAAAAGAATGGATAAATGTGATTACTAATGGGACAAACCAGCTGAAAGATTGAAATTGGGGCATAATGTTAAATTTTTAAGGAATAGGACCAAAATTTTTAACAATAATCATAATGAAGAGGAAAAGTTAAAATTTCACGTAACCTCTGGCTCCTTCTGCCTCTGTAACTCAGCTTGCGCCTTGCAAAGTCTGGATCACTTGGGTCACGTAGTCTCAGAAAGTGGGGACTTACAATACTACAATCTGGAACTAATCTTACTCACTCTTGTCCTGCTCTTTGCAATCACCCAGCCTCTGCAAACTTAATCATGCCTGTCCGTGTAAAGGTCAGGCATTCCCCTCCCCATCTTGATCACTGTTCCTTAAACCAGCCTATTAGTAGCTAGTGTTGCCCACTAGAGTAGGTCTATAAAAACTCTGTAACCCCTTTGTTCAGGGCTCAGAGCTTAGAGTGTTAACTCTCTGGGCCCGCTGGCATAATAAACCTGAGTTCTCCAACTCTTAGAGTGTGGTGCTTGGTTTCTCGATTACTGGTTTCTGCAACAGTAATACTTGTATAATAATAACAATTATTGTTAGATAGCTGAAAACCCCAAAATTTCCATACAGCCTGTTTTTTACCAAGCCATAGTGTTTCGCTGTATGGCATGCATACTGAATTTGTCCCGTGCATTTCACATCCTATGCTAGCACTTCATGCTTAAATGGCTGATGGAGACTAACTGGTCTGCCTCTGTCTGTCTGTATTCTACCTCAGTCTTCTCCCCCAGTACCCCTCCACTGCCCCAAATATTCCTTCACTGAGGCTAATTCAGACTTCCCAGTTACCCTACTTTTCTTACATTCTCCTTCAAGAACCACAGTGGCACTTGACCCTCTGTGGTCCACATTTCTCTTCTTGATCTTCCAACAACTCCACAAGCTAGCCTCAATGCCCTATCCCACATTGCTTCCCACACCTCCCAGGAGAGTGCCTTCTGCTTGTTAGGCCAGCCTCGTTATATTACACTCAGTCCTACCTCCTACCTTCATTACACCAGGCTCCTTTCCCCAAAAAAATATCAGAACAGTCCCATCACCTGGAAATACAATGTTACTGTTGAGACATCTGCAAAGAAAATAATTTTCTGTATTTAAGCAATATTTTATTGCAGTCTTTTTTACTCTTGTACTGTGGAAACAAACTCAGATTCTCATCCATATTAAAACCAAAACTCTTAAGTGGAATTTGACTTTTAAAATGACATTATATTTCCTTTGTCAGTTAATATATCTCTTGATTCTGATAGATTAATAAAATAGACCTTATATAAAATGTGCTTCTAAGCAAATAATGGAAGAGCACAGACAATTTTAAATACTGCTTTTCTTTTAACTTCAAAAATTCTCTTTTCTGCTTTTGTCCTGCAGTTTTACACGTCTTAATTTTTTACTAAATGATTATTTTCTCTTTTTCTTTAACTTAGTAAGACCATTTAGAGAATTCATCTGCTGAAGTATTGAGGGTTCTAATTGTTTAATGGACAGAAATTAGGCCCTGCAAGAGTACTTTAAAAACTGGCCAATACAAGGCATAATTACAGATTCTTTAGAAGAATCTATTTCTGTACAATAGGTTAATTGGTAAGTAGACAGCACTGGCCACACTTTAGACCCAGTTTCCAATTTCAATTTCATCTGTGCTTTTTTAAAAAACAAATATAAGTGGCTAATTGTGATCAAATTAGTCCTCTTGAAGGAACAATTGGCTACTTATCTCTGATTTTCAAAATTTAAGTGGTCTAACCCGTCTGCAGTTAACTGCCTACAGATCTCTCAAGTTGTCAAAGCCTTGACTCACGATAGGAATTCTGTAGCCAGGTGACCAGTGTGTAGTTCATATTATGATGATTTCTTTGGAAGAATCAAGATAGTTTTTAAGAAAATTGAAGCCAAAACAGATAGATTTACCTAAAGGGAAAAATTGGTTTGGGGCTGGTTGACCCGGTTGATTGCCTCAACTCAGTGAACTTTCCACTTATAAGATGGCTTCTTCATTTATGTGACTGTAAAAAGTACTTACTCCTCTTTCCCTTTTTAATTTTAGTGGTGCAATCTATGCATTGACTTGGTGGCATTTACCAATGAAATATTCAAAGGAGCAGTTTTCCAGTCACTGGATGGAATTACTGTCTCAGCGAACTGTAAGCTACGAAAGATCTTCACTTTAAAATACAAACCTCGAGACACTGCTGATAAAGATGGTATGTTCAGACTACTATCAAGATGTTTTACTTCTCCGGTTTTTAAAAAAGATAGACATGCCTTTGGACAACGTGTTTTTCTTTTTTTTAATTTGTCTGTATTTAATTGTGGAAAGAACATTTAACATGAGGTCTATCTTAACAAATTTTATTGTTAATAAGTGTTATTTTGACTATAGTTACAGTGTTATACAGCAGGTCTCTAGAGCTTATTCATCTTGATAGAAATAATAATAAATTAATTTTCTAATGATCATGGTAAGATAGAAGGATGGCTGAGATATTCCTCATATGATTTTTAAAGAGACTGAAAATATATATAGTAATTACTCATGAAATTATTAATAACTGTACTCTGCAGGAAACAGAGCCATCTAGAATTCATAAGGCAGCACAAACTCTCCTGCTAAGATATCTTAAACAACTAAAATATTGAGGGACTACTATTGCTTCTTTTTATTTTCATCTGGGATTACTTTTAACAAAATCAATTCTCCTAGGAGCCCAGGAAATAGGACTGTACATTAGATGGCAAAGGTGATTTCTTAGAAGTTTATATGTAGACTGTAGATTTGTGCTGCATCTGGATGAGTGTTTGTGAAACAGGACACTGTGCCTATAAATTCGCTTGGTAATAAAACACAGCAATGCATTTACAGCTCCCCAAAGAGATCAAAAGCCAGGAAGTATGGCTAGTCATCTTATATACCACTTAAAGGCTGTACAAGAAAGTGAAAGATTTCATTAAAAAAAAAAAATAGTACCCAGTTAATAAGAAAATTCAAAATTTATAGGAATACGGATAAATTTAGGTGAATTCCATATCAGATCATAAGAGGTAAATGATAACCTAATTGAAATTTTTAATAAATATAAGGAAAAACTGAATCAAAACTTGACAGATTAAATATATGTTTTTGTCTCTGATTCTTTCTAAAGCTGCAAAAAAATTATAACATGGGAATAAAAATGGTATAAACCCAGCAGGGTGAAGAGGAGATAACAAAACATAAAAGATGTTCATAAATTTTGTCAAATTGAGATGTGACTACTGAAAAGAGCAGAGAAGGCTGAAACTTCTGGTTTTATAGGGCGATTTACCAGTAAGATTCATAGCATAGAACCTCAGGGGAGATGAAGACTGACTGTCTTTAGGAGAGGGTTCAAGTACAAAGACATAGGAAGATCCTGCACTCACCTCCTCCCCTGGACACAAGAAGTCTACAGCTGCATTTGGAATGAATCTCTTGGAAGTTCAGTTCAGTTCAGCCACTCAGTCGTGTCCAACTCTGCAACCCCATGAATCGCATCACGCCAGGCCTCCCTGTCCATCACCAACTCCCGGAGTTCACTCAGACTCATGTCCATCGAGTCAGTGATGCCATCCAGCCATCTCATCCTCTGTCGTCCCCTTCTCCTCCTGCCCCCAATCCGTCCCAGCATCAGAGTCTTTTCCAGTGAGTCAACACTTCGCATGAGGTGGCCAAAGTACTGGAGTTTCAGCTTTAGCATCATTCCCTCCAAAGAAATCCCAGGGTTGATCTCCTTCAGAATGGACTGGTTGGATCTCCTTGCAGTCCAAGGGACTCTCAAGAGTCTTCTCCAACACCACAGTTCAAAAGCATCAATTCTTCAGCGCTCAGCCTTCTTCACAGTCCAACTCTCACATCCATACATGACCACAGGAAAAGCCATAGCCTTGACTAGATGGACCTTAGTCAGCAAAGTAATGTCTCTGCTTTTGAATATACTATCTAGGTTGGTCATAACTTTTCTTCCAAGGAGTAAGCATCTTTTAATTTCATGGCTGCAGGCACCATCTGCAGTGATTTTGGAGTCCAAAAAATAGTCTGACACTGTTTCCACTGTTTCCCCATCTATTTCCCATGAAGTGATGGGACCAGATGCCATGATCTTCGTTTTCTGAATGTTGAGCTTTACGCCAACTTTTTCACTCTCCTCTTTCCCTTTCATCAAGAGGCTTTTTAGTTCCTCTTCCCTTTCTGCCATAAGGGTGGTATCATCTGCATATCTGAGGTTATTGATATTTCTCCTGGCAATCTTAATTCCAGCTTGTGTTTCTTCCAGTCCAGTGTTTCTCATGATCTACTTTGCATATAAGTTAAATAAGCAGGGTGACAATATACAGCCTTGACGTACTTCTTATTGGATGAATAGCATATCCACAACAAAGGATTTAAACAGCATCAAAGCTATGAGAGAGTGAAAAGTGAAAGTCGCTCAGTCGAGTCCAGCTCTTTGTTACCCCATGGACTGTACAGTCCATGGAATTTTCCAGACCAGAATACTGGAATGGGTAGCCTTTCCCTTCTCCAGAGGATCTTCCCAAACCAGGGATTGAACCCAGGTCTCCCACATTGCAGGTGGAACCAGCTGAGCCACAAGGGAAGCCACAAAGGTATGAGAGGCAGAGATAAAGTCTCCCCCCAGGGGAAAAGAACCACACCCCAGCCACAGCAGTGTACAAATGGGAAAGGTCACAGAGCTATGGACCTTAACCCCTGAGGAGCAGAACATCTGAGCTCCATGCCAGGAACCCAGCCCCTAGGTCCTGTACAGGAGAGATGAGCCCCTAAAGTAACTGACTTTGAAAACCAGTGGACAGTATGTCCAGGAAAACTATAAAATTGCAGGGATGAGAAGTCCACTCTTAAAGCTCTTAAAGAGCTTCCTGCAGACCTACTAGACCCCAAAACCAGTTGACCCACAGGACACAAACACCAGCTGAAAAGTGCCTGGATCATAGGTGAAGGGGTCCTACTTACTAACCTTGAAACATATGCTTAAGAGTCAGAAACAAGTTGGAATAATCTCCCAGCTTTGAAACTCTAGCAATAGACCTTTTTGCGATCTCAGGCTACTTTGTAATATGAGAACTGTCAAGTACCATTTTGGAATTCTCTTTCTCATCTATTATGCCAGTGTGTCTGCCCTGCTGGGAGCCTCAGCCTTAGGGCTGTGTTTTGACTGGGCACTGCTTCCAGTCTGGGGACCAGCTCCACCCACAGCCATAGCCTTGCCAAAACTGGAAGGCACACACAGCCCAAATAGTTGGGCAAACCCTTGAATTCTAGGCTCTGGTGGAAAACAATGTTGTGCTTCTGAGCCACCGGGACATGTCTTAAATAAGGCCACTCCTTCAAGACTGGGAGAGACAGTGGATTTACCTAATACATAGAAACAAACATAATTAAGCAAAATAAGGAGACAGAGGAATATGTTCCAAATGAAGGAATAAGATAAAACCTCAAAAAAAGAAATAAAAGAAACAGAGATAAGCAGTCTCCTGGCAGAGTTCAATGATGATCATAAAGTTGCTCATTAAATTTGGAAGAAGAATGGTTGAACAGAGTGAGAACTTCAACAGAGAGATAGAAAATAGAAGAAAGTACCAAAGAGAAGTAATAACTGAACTAAAAAATACACTAGAGGAGTTAACAACAGATTGGATGAGGCAGCAGAAGGAATAAAGAAGCTAAGACAAAGCAATGAAAGTCACCCAGACAAACTAGCAAAATGACAAAGAGTTTTAAGAGGTGAAGATACCTTAAGAGACCTTTGGAACAGCAAGTGAAATAACATTCCCATTACAGAGTCCCACAAGAGGAGAGAAGGGCAAAAAAAACTATTTGAAGAAATAGTGGCTGAAAATTTCCCTAATATGGGAAAGGAAATAGACATCCAGATCCAGGAAGCATAGAGTTCCAAATAAGTTGAAACCAAAGAGCCACACACACCAAGATACATTATAATTAAAACGATAAAAATTAAGGATGAGAGAAAATCCTAAAAGCAGCAAGAGGAAAAAAAAAATACTTTTTACATACTAAAACCCACAAGGCTATTCGATTTTTTAGCATAAACTGTGCAGGCCAGAAGAGAGTGGCTTAACATATTCAAAGTGCTAAAAGGAAGAAAGTTCAACCAAGAATTATTAACAAGGTTATTGTTCAGAACTGAAGAAATCAAGAGTTTCCCAGATAAACAGAAGTTAAAGGAATCCATCAACACTAAACCAACCCTGCAAGAAATATTGAAGAGACTTCTTTAAGCTGAAAAGAAATAGCACTAATTAATAATAAATTTTAAAACAAGAAGCACATGAAAGTAAGAACCTGACGATTGTTGTACAGTCGCTAAGTCATGTCCAAGAGCCTTTGAGACTCTTTAAGACTCTGTGGACTGTAGCCTGCCAGGCTCCTCTGTCCATGGAATTTCCAAGGCAAGAATACTGGAGTGGGTTACCATTTCCTTCTCCATGGGATCTTCCTGACCCAAGAATCAAACTGCATTTCCTGCATTAGTGGGTGGATTCTTGTACCACTGAAATACTAGGGAAGCCCCCCCACAAAAAAATCTCACTCGAAAAGGTAAACATATAATAAAAGTAGAGGGTCAGTCACTTATAAAGTAAGCATGAAACTTAAAAGACAAAAAACTAAAATATATTGTTCCAAAAATAGTAAATTTAACAGGTTATGAAAAACCCCAAACAATCTTTTTGGACAACCTAATATATCCTGTGAGTTTTGATAAATCAATAATGACATGTATCCACCATTACAGTATCATACAGAATAGTTTCATTGCCCTAATTACTGTTGCAGTGGGGAGACCTGGGTTTGATCCCTGGGTTGGAACGATCCCCTGGAGAAGGGAATGGCAACCTATTCCAGTATTCTTTCCTGGAGAATCCCCATGGACAGAGGAGCCTGGCAGGCTACAGTCCATGGGGTTGCAAAGAGTCGGACATGACTGAACGACTAAGCACACAGCACAATTTCTATAGTGCAGTGCCTTTCAAGGAAGGATGGAAACGAGGGATGATTTTAAAAGGAAATATGCAAGAGATGTCCTGTAATAGAATTCAAGAATTTGGTGACTTGTTGTGTTGATGTCTGTATTACAGTAAGTGATGAATGTCCCTTTGTCTTTCTTTCTGAAGGATGGGTCATTGCCTTCTGCAAAACAGATTAGTCGGTCATAGCATTGAGACTTTTATCCAAGGAAATTTTTGTATGTGTTTCTTACATTCCATTCTCAGGTTCAGTTTTAAAATATCATATTAAATGCATGTTTAAGCTCAGTCCTGTGTTATCCTTGGCTCATTTAAACTACTACTATTTTACTTTAGGACCTCTCAGACTCACCCATGATAGGATGTGTTGCCTAGTTCCATTGCTGTTCTTTGTTACACAGTGGGATATAATAGAAAATGAGTTATTAGGACCCTAAAACAGCAGTTAACCAGTTTCTTGGTTGTCCAGCAGAATGACTTATGCTGGACAAGTAGTAAAGCATGATGATTCAATTTAGTTTATTACTTTTATGATCCCCAAGGGAACATGGACTAACATTTGCATGACTGAATTATTGATTAACTTGTATCATTTTGCATTTTTTTAAAAAACATGATATATGTGTAGATATATAGAGAAAGATGGAAGAGAGAAAAGAACAAGTGATGATCCATTCATGAATTTATGCTACCAATCACAGTTTTATAGGTCTCCTGTTTCCCCAGTCTCCCCAGTTCATTGTTCTTCCTGAAATCTCAGGACTGGGGAGTATGTGTTCAATGTTCAGTAATGCAAGAAGAGAAGAGCTAAACGGTGATTTAAGACTAGGAGCCCTTTGAGGGCTAAAATTGGATCTCCACAGTTGTATTTCTAGCACATGACCTGGCACCAGTAACATGTCATAAATGCTTGACGAATTAATGAAGTAGGGCTAGCTAACTGTTCAGTTATTCATTCACTATCTCCATACAGTAAATCTTTATTGGGTGTCTAACAATCTGAAGAAAATTATCCCTTCAAAGGTGACAGAAAAAAATCAGAAATACTGATGTCTTCATAGACTCATTGATCAGGAAAAGGCCCTAAAGACCATCTAATTCAGTGTCTTCATTATACAAATAAGGAAAAGAAGGTCCATGGAAATGAGACATCTTGTGCAGACTGCAGAAGGTAGAACCCAACACCAACCCTCTGACTGCCATTTTGTCAGTGCTGCCCAAGTTTACCATCCACAATAAGTAAAACGATTTAGTATTTTTAATAATTGACATTGTTGAGTTTTTTTCTCACTTCTCTCCTCACCTGCAGGTAAGGTGAATGTACATCATAACCCAAATCTTGTCAGTTTAAGGCTACATTTCCACTCCTTCCCAGAGAGGAGCTGAACTCACAATGCCCTTGCCTAGCAAACCGCGACAGGGGAAGTAAAATGGGTGAGGTACCTAACAGCCAATAGAAGATCCCACAAGAATCAGTCACCAGTGTCCCTATATAAAGACTCAGAATTATTCTAAGATATTTATTATATTTTGTAGTTCAGTTCAGTTGTGTCTGACTCTTTGTGACCTCATGAACCTCAGCATGCCAGGCCTCCCTGTCCATCATCAACTCCCAGAGTTCACCCAAATCCATGTCCATTGAGTTGGTGATGCCATCCAACCATCTCATCCTCTGTCGTCCCCTTCTCCTGCCCTCAATCTTTCCCAGCATCAGGGTCTTTTCAAATGAGTCAGCTCTTTGCATCAGGTGGCCAAAGTATTGGAGTTTCAGCTTCAACATCAGTCCTTCCAATGAGCACCCAGGACTGATCTCCTTTAGGATGGACTGGTTGGATCTCCTTGCAGTCCAAGGGACTCTCAAGAGTCTTCTCCAACACCACAGTTCAAAAGCATCAATTCTTTGGCACTCAGCTTTCCTTATAGTCCAACTCTCACATCCATACATGACCACTGGAAAAACCATAGCCTTGACTAGACAGACCTTTGTTGGCAAAGTAATGCTCTGCTTTTGAATATGCTATCTAGGTTGGTCATAACTTTCCTTCCAAGGAGTAAGTGTCTTTTAATTTCACGGCTGCAATCACCATCTACAGTGATTTTGGAGCCCCGAAAAATAAAGTCAGCCTCTGTTTCCACTGTTTCGCCATCTATTTGCCATAAAGTGATGGGACCAGATGCCATGATCTTCGTTTTCTGAATGTTGAGCTTTAAGCCAACTTTTTCACTCTGGTCTTTCACTTTCATCAAGAGGCTCTTTAGTTCTTCTTCACTTTCTGCCATAAAGGTGGTGTCATCTGCATATCTGAGATTATTGATATTTCTCCTAGCAAACTTGATTCCAGCTTGTGCTTCCTCCAGCCCAGTGTTTCTCATGATGAACTCTGCATATAAGTTAAATACTGTTTATAATAAAATATTATTTCTCAAAACCTCTAAGGATAACAATTTCATTTACAGTACCATCCAAATAATTAAGTACCTCAGAATAAATTTAATCAAGGATGTAAAGACTTGTACGTGGAAAACTATAAAACATTGCTAAAAGAAATTAAGAAAAACCTATCTAAATGGAAAGACATCCCACCTTCATGAATTGGAAGACATGATATTGTTAAGATTTTCAATATCATGCCTAATGATTTAGAGAATAAATTCAGTCTCTCTTGAAATGTCAGTGGCCTTTTTACAGAAATGGAATAAATAATCTTCAAATTCATATGACATTGCAAGAGGACTGAATATTCAAAAATTTCTTGAAAAAAAAAGAACAAAGTTGGAGGATTCATACTTCTCAATTTCAAAAGTTGTCTCAAAGTTACAAAAATCAAAGGAGTTGCTGTTAGGACTGACATATAGACCAATGAAACACAGTTAAATCCAGAAATAAAGGCATACATCAGATTTTGGCAGGGACACCGAGAACATTCAATGGGGAGAGAATAGTGTCTTCAACAAATGGGGAACCCTACCTCACCCAATTTAAAAAAATTGACTCAAAATGGATCAGTTACCTAAATATAAGAGGTAAACCATTAAAGAGTTAGTAAAAAAAATAGAGATAAATCTTCATGACCTTAAATTTGGCAGTTAAATATGTTACCAAAACCATAGTAACAAAATGTTCAATGTAGATAAACTATACATTATCAAAATTAAAAACTATATCAGATGACATTATCAAGACAGTGAAAAATCGCTTCTTGAGCTTTTGACTAAGATCAAGTGAAGACATGAAAAGATGGCTGCCAAAAGCCAGTGTGAGGAATCCCACCCGTGACAAGGTCATGAGGAAGGAAGCTGACATATGCAAGGTCGTGATCAGACTTCAGGGGTCCCCCTGGAATTTCCTGAGCATGTACCCCAACAGAAAAACAAAAATCTGCCGGCTTTTGTACTCTGCTTTTCCACTCTTCTGATATTCTCTGGAAAAAAGTCAACTCAGGGCTTTAGTCTTCTGCATTTGAAAGGGATGTTTCAGTTAAACCCCCTCTGATAGCTCTCTAGCTTGCCTAACAGGTTCCCCCGGGACCTCTTACAGCTTGTGAATTGCTTACACCCCCCCCACCCCCAACCGGGAGAGGCACAGAGCTTAAAGCATCTTAAAGATACAGAGCCTTTTCTAAAGAGTTAAAAATCATATTGGTGACGGGTTTTCACTGTTGACTCAATGATTACTGCCAGGCCTCCATATTCTTGATCTTTTAGGCACCTGGGAGGATGTTAATCAATGTAAATGGGATATGGAAAAAGATATATAGTAGTTTTGATGTTAGCAACACTAGACTTTTGAGTTAATTACTTTTCTCTTTGTTATATATCACTGCACTCCTTGTGTCCTTGCTATGTAAGAATGTAACTTTATTTAGTGCTTTCTGAGAATGGCACCAGACTTTGGGAAGATCAACACATATAAGTCTTCCGGTTGACAAACCCTTATCAGAAGAAAAGGCTGTAAAAAGTTAATTGGCCCTTCTGGCTGGAAGATGATGTAAATTACCTAAGACTTGTGTATACAATTAGGTATGCAGAGAGAAAAGCCTGGTTTTGATAAGAGTTTAGACTGCTAACGCTGCATAACTTTGTGTTACCCATTGATCTCCATGTTTTATCAAAAGTATAAAAGGCCTTCTGAACAATAGAGGACGGAGCCAGTCACTGGACTGGTTTCCCCCGTCTCTCTCTCTCTCTCCTTTTCTCCCTTTCCCTCTTTTTCCTCTTTACTTTAATTTCAGGCTAAATTCCCATCTGGGGTGCGGAGGCTCGCCAAGTCTACTTACTTGCCCTGGCTGTTAAGACCCGCGCGAACGGGAGCCTAAGGCGAGGCACCCTTAGATATTCAAGCGAGCGCCGGTGGCCCAACGTAGATGGTGCAAATTCCTTGTCTGGAATTTTATTGGTCTTCCACATAATCCAAGTTATTCAGCCCTCTTTCTCCACTTAATTTTCCTACTATACTATTGTTTCTTAATCTAATAAGTCTTTCCTCGCCAACGCCGTCCCCGCTTCGAATTTCCTGGATCCACCGGGGCTGGACCCCGGCAGATGGCCTATAGAATGGGAGAAGATATTTGTAACACATATCTGATAGAATATATACTCTGTTTCATAAATAAAGTATACATATATATTCTGATATATTCTAGAATCTGAAATATATAACACAAAAACAAAATGACAACCCAATTTTTTTAAATGGTCAAAAGTCTTAAAGTCAAAGTCAAGTTGCTCAGTCATGTCCGACTCTTTGCAACCCCATGGACTGTAGCCTACCAGGCTTCTCTGTCCGTGGGATCTTCCAGGCAAGAATATTGGAGTGGGTTGCCATTTCCTTCTCCAGGAGATATTCCCAACCCAGGGATTGAACCCAGGTCTCCAGCATTGTAGGCAGATACTTTACCGTCTAAGCCACCAGGGAATTACCAAAAGTCTTACATATATCTCCAAAGAAGATACACAAAAGAAGATAATACAAATGTCAGCCAACAAACCTAAGAGGCTAAACATCATTGTTCATTAGGGAAATAAAATTTTAAACCACAGTGAGATACCACTTTATACCTACTAGGATGGCTATAATTTTTTTATAGAAAATAAGTGTTAGCAAATGTGGAGGGAAATTGTAATCTTCAAGCATTGCTGATAGGAAACTAAAATTGTTCTCTCGTTGTGGAAAACATTTTGGCAGTTCCTTAAGAACTTAAACACAGCAATACCATATGAGCCTGAAATTCCACTCTGAAGTATATACTTCCCCACACAAAAAACAGATACATGTGCATGCATGTTTACAACAGCATTACCTCCAATAGCCAAAATGTGGAAACAGCCCACATGTCCGTCTCTGGATGAGTAGATTGACAAAAATTGGTAAGTACTATTTACACAGATACAAAAGGCCACATACTGTGAGATTCCATTCACATGAGATACCCATAATAGATAAATCCATGGAGACGTATTGTAGGTTTGTGACTGCCAGGGACTAGGGACCAGAGCGAATGGGGAGATTCAGGTTAATGGGTACGTTCACTGTGAGTGTGCTAAATGCCACTGAATATTTTACTGTAAAATGATTAACTTTATTAAAATCAATTTCTTCTCAATTAAAAAAAACTGTAATGGAATGATTCACTCAGGATAGTGAAGATTTTGTGTAGTTCCTTTAAACATCAAAACCTTTTATTATTCACAACGGAAGAAAAACACACATACCCGGATGCAGTTGTGTCGTCACCATTGTAATGAAATAATTTTCATAAGTGTCTGCCGTTACTAGTAATAAACATTTATATAGCACTTGCTATGTACCAGGTAGTATTCTTATCCTTTTATACGTTAACTAATATAACCATCACAGTAACCCTGTAAAGGAAATGTTATTTTCATATCCATGTTTCACAGATATGGAGAACAGGGCAGAGCAAGGTAATTACAATGCCAGGATCACACAACAGCTTGCTATAGCCAGAACATGAGACCAGGCTGCCTTGCTCCAGAACCTGTGCTGTAACTGCTATGATATTCAGCTTCTTAAAATCTTTCTGCCTTAATACAGTTAAACTCCATAAAGCAGGGATTTATGAATGAATAAAAAAATGAATCAACTTTATACCAATATTGTTAAATTAACTAGATTAAATGTGTCCCCCTAAAATTTATATTTCTGCTTTATTGACTATGCCAAAGCCTTTGACTGTGTGTGTGGGTCACAATAAACTGTGGAAAATTCTGAAAGAGATGGGAATACCAGACCACCTGACCTGCCTCTTGAGAAACCTATATGCAGGTCAGGAAGCAATAGTTAGAACTGGGCATGGAACAACAGACTGGTTCCAAATAGGAAAAGGAGTACGTCAAAGCTGTATATTGTCACCCTGCTTATTTAACTTATAAGCAGAGTACATCATGAGAAATGCTGGGCTGGAAGAAGCACAAGCTGGAATCAAGATTGCTGGGAGAAATATCAATAACCTCAGATATGCAGATGACACCACCTTTAAGGCAGAAAGTGAAGAAGAACTAAAAAGCCTCTTAATGAAAGTGAAAGAGGAGAATGAAAGAGTTGGCTTAAAGCTCAACATTCAGAAAACAAAGATCATGGCATCTGGTCCCATCACTTCATGGGAAATAGATGGGGAAACAGTGGAAATAGTGTCATACTTTATTTTGGGGGGCTCCAAAATCCCTGCAGATGGTGATTGCAGCCGTGAAATTAAAAGACGCTTACTCCTTGGAAGGAAAGTTATGACCAACCTAGATAGCATATTCAAAAGCAGAGATATTACTTTGCCAATAAAGGTCTGTCTAGTCAAGGCTATGGTTTTTCCAGTGGTCATGTATGGATGTGAGAGTTGGACTGTGAAGAAAGCTGAGTGCCGAAGAATTGATGCTTTTGAACTGTGGTGTTGGAGAAGACTCTTGAGAGTCTCTTGGACTGGCAAGGAGATCCAACCAGTCCATTCTGAAGGAGATCAGCCCTGGGTGTTCTTTGGAAGGAATGATGCTAAAGCTGAAACTCCAGTACTTTGGCCACCTCATGTGAACAGTTGACTCATTGGGAAAGACTCTGATGCTGGGAGGGATTGAGGGCAGGAGGAGAAGGGGACGACAGAGGATGAGATGGCTGGATGGCATCACTGACTCGATGGACATGAGTTTGAGTGAACTCTGGGAATGGGTGATGGACAGGGAGGCCTGGCATGCTGCGATTCATGGGGTCGCAAAGAGTCAGACACTACTGAGCGACTGAACTGAACTGAATAAGATAGCCAGGTTTCCCTGGTAGCTCAGATGGTAGAAGAATCTCTGCAATACAGGAGCCTTGGGTTTGATCCCTGGGTCAGAAAGTTCCCCTGGAGAAGGAAATGGCTACCCACTCCGGTATTTTTGCCTAGAGAATTCCATGGACAGAGGAGCCCACAGTCCATGGGTTTGCAAAAAGTCGGACACAACTGAGCGACTAACACACGCACACAATAAGAGATCCCAGAACGCTCCCTCTCCCTTCCCACCACGTGTGGTTTCAGAAGAAAGACAGCCATCTGTGAACCAGGGTTAGGATGTTTATCAGATATCAAATCTGCTAGTGCCTTGGTCTTGAGCTTCTCAGCCCCTAGAACTATTGGAAATAAATTTGTTATTTCTACACATTTCCACTCAATCTACAGTATTCTGTTATAGCAGCCCAAACAAAAACAAATATTTTAGCAGTAAGGAAACATTTGTGTTTTCTGCTTCGCTCTCAGTGATGTTTCAGAGAGGTGAGATTTGATATAAGTAAGGTACTGTACTAAGCACTACAAGT
This sequence comes from Budorcas taxicolor, assembly GCF_023091745.1. NCBI lineage: Eukaryota > Metazoa > Chordata > Mammalia > Artiodactyla > Bovidae > Budorcas > Budorcas taxicolor. The sequence goes on along the minus strand of NC_068910.1, from coordinate 18,012,371 downwards.
AAGTAAGATGAATATAGTTGAATCCAGAATCAATGAATTATTACTGAATTATGAGTATCTGTAGTGGAAATAGATCTATAAATCTAACTATTTTGTAAGTCATTCTCCCCCCCCAATAAAATGGGGATGATTATTCTTAATGCATAAAGTGCTTTATATATGTGTTAAAATTGATGACTAAATTTTTAAAACTAGTTAAGATCCTCATCAAGGGTATTAAACACCATAGAATGATTCATTTTATGAGGACTTTATGACCATAGAAAGGAGGACAGGGTTACAGAGTCACTCAAACATTGCAATAATACACTATCTCATACTGGGAGCAAAGGTGTCAAAAAAAACTACCATCTGGTTGTGTCTGGATGCTGTATGAGCAAATCTGTTAGCTTTCTCAGAGCCTTATTCACATACCATTTTGCCTTTTTGAGCCTACCATTCTAGCCAACATAATGTTCTTTCAGATGTGTTAGCAAAAGCAGTTCAAATTCTATTGTATCATAGTTCAAAAAGCAGTCTGCGTGTTTCCATACAAAGCCCCTGCCCTGGAGATAGAACCTGTGTGAAAGAACAACAAGACAGGCTCTCGTCCCTTAGTATCTGATTGCCTGCTTGATTTGTTATTTGCCATCTGGGGAGAAAAATATCCAAATAAAATGTGCATGGAGTACTATTCAGGATATAGCTGAATAAAGAACAACCAAAGAAAAAAAAACAGAAGACTGGGCAGCTGCATTTAATCTAGGTTGACTGTTATTAAGGGGCTTTTGTTCATGACCCTTTATTAAGCACCTCATTTGAGCCAAGTGTTTTACTAAATGTATCACTGGTATTCTCTCACTATTCATTGTGGCAGAACTGTCTTTCTTTCACTTCCTAGAATGCACCAAAGTCTTTCTATCTTCAGAGTCTTCAAAAGCTGTTTCATCTACCTGAATAATCACTCCCACCCCATTTCACCAGGCCATTTTCTGCTTATTCTTTATGACTCAGCTTAAATGTCTCTTTTATCAGGAAGACTTTCCCTAACAACCTATGAAGTTGGATTCCCCCATTACTTCTCTCATAACATCTTGAACTTTTCTTTCAGAGCATTTAACACAATTATAATTAACTGTGATATAGCTTGTTTCATATTCTCTGCTGGGTATAAGCTTTAATAAAGCCATCATAGAGTCAACTCTGGCTCACCACTAAATTCCCTGCCACTAGATGAGTACCTGGCACATAGTAGAGACTCAGAAAGAATTTACTGAATGATAAAATGAGTAAATGAATGACTACAGGTAGACCATGCCCTGTAATACAGTTCAGCACTATTTAATTTTTGTGTAGGATCTGTACTATTTTTGGAATTAGTCTTTATTTTAAAATTAAGCCATAAATGCTAAAAATACAAAATAATATAACCTAGTAATTGAGCCTAGAGAAGGGGGAGTGGTTGGTGGGGAGATGAGTTAAGTTCTATTTAGGTCTATCAGAAAACATCCAGCTACCCGGTTTAAAGCCCCTTCATAGTTTGGGATCACAGAAAAATGAGACTAAAGTTTCTTTCCTCTTTCTCAAAAATGAAACTTTCCATACAAAATCTCAGGAAGTTTGACAGTCAGTAGTCACTTAATGATTATGCTCTATTTTAGAATAATACATCAGTAGGTTTTTCTCTAATTTATCCCTTTATTGCAGGTTTTATTTTATACTGCCCACAATATTCATTCCCTCAGTAAATAATCCAATAAGTAGTAAGACAATTCTGAGAGCAAAGAGAGAGAATATATAGAAAAAGGAAAAATGATGTAGAGGGAATTTGAGTCTTTTAATGTGAAATCTGATTTGCATGTCAACCACGTTCCTGTAAGATTCGGATTGGAGTTTTGTAATAGTCTCTGTCTTGTTCTGTCTTTCATAAAAACGTGTGGATTTTTGGTTACCAGAATTTGCTGTTTGTCTCTTATTAGTTAGAAATTCAGCTTTTCTTTTGGATACATTTCAAACTTTGTAGTATTGTACCCTGTACCATCCACACAAGCCCTATGAGCTAAAGTTTCTGTAATTTCTCTTCATAGGATTCAGAATATATCATTTTATTTCAGGTTCTTATTAGCCTGCAGAATTTCCTTTCTCTATTAATATAAAAATCTCAGTTTATCAATATTGGCACCGATGTGGAAATTATCTTTTTCTACCTCAAGAAGTCTGAAATGACATGTCAAATATATATATAATATATATATATAATATATAATATATATATATATAAAATTCCAAATTTTTTTGAGAGTTCATTTACTCAGTTACTTTACATTGGCTTTCTAAATGTCAATGACAAGTAAGAAGTGAATGGACAAAGAATACCTGAGAACTAAGATTTATAAGCTCAGTGGCATTTGTAATAACGAACTTTAGGACACTTGGAAACCATTACATTGCTGATGAGCATTTAAGTTTTTAGTTAAATGATTCATTTTCCTTTTCAAGATTAGGACATTAAAATCTAATTAGGGAATGGCCACAGCTTGGATGCACAAAAACCTAACATCATTTGCCTTTATAAACATGGTTAGAGTTTATACTTACATAAGGATATTTTTGAGAGATGAATTTGGTTGAATTTTTCTTACTATTCATATTCACATGTGCACAAACCAAATTTTTTCCACTAGATTCTAAAAGAAATTTTTTTCCTACTAAAAATTATTATGAAGAAGAAATAAAAACTATGCTTAGACTAATCAGGAAAAGTTATTTTTCATTTTGGTATCTTTCTTTCTAGTCCTTTTCCTGTTTGTATGTTTCATTGAACAATTGTCTATAGTTGAGATTTGGATATACTATGTTCATTTAACATCTTATCTTGAACCTTTCCCATCTTCGTAAATACAGTGTCTTATAAACTCTTAACTGGAAATTCAACTTGTTTCAGAAATTATAAACATTTATATTGACCTTCATCTGAGTTTCTGATTTTTTAAATGTAGAATATATTCATAAGTGAAATTACTGAGTGAAATATCATGGACATTTTTAAGGCTTTTGATGCACATAGTAAAACTGCTTTTTGGAATGTTAACAGCAACTAAATTCCTACTTGCTACATATGACAAAGCTTAATATCTTTGCCACAAGATAGGTCATATAAATAACTTTTTAAAATAACCTAATAGTAAAATGGGTTAAGAACATGAACAGAAAATTTATTATAATGAAAACGTAAATATCCATATAAATATATATGAATAATATGAAATCTCATTGGAAATGCAACCTATAATAATAAAAATACTACTTTAATTAAACTACTTTTTTCTTTGAAAGTATTTGAAGATTGGATGTTAACATTAGGGAAAGCTGAGTAAAGGGTATATTGGAACTCTGTACTATTTTTGTAACTTTTCTGTAAGTCTAAATTTATTTCAAAATGAAAAGTTAGAAAAATGACTCATATGATGGCTCTAGGTGGTTACTCAATAATGTCATTGTACTTGGTGACCTATAAATGAGGCAGTGTAATCCCAGAAACCTTCACTGAGCATACTCAGCTCGTTCTTCTGAGTGCTACTCTAGTATTAAAAAAAAACAAATATAAAATATTTCCAATCAGTGCTCTCATTCATTGCAGAAGTCTCTGAATCTGTTCCATATGTTGGTACTCTATCTCATTTAATCCTCTCTACAATCCCAGAAAGTAAACCTTAAAATTATTTATGCTCAGATGAGGTAACCAAGACTGTATAACATTGAGTAACCCATCCAAAGTCATACTGTAAAATGTTTTACTTTAACTGGTTTCATTTATAAGGTATGTCCATTCGGCAGAAATTGCTTACATTTGGGGAATGAATGTTTGTCTTTATTTCCAGCTGGACATGATGCTTCCTTTCCAACAGATGAACGTATAGACATTATTCCACGAAGCTGCCAACTAACTACAGATGTTCCACAAGTCACACAGCTGCTAAACATGACTAAACTCCGCCAAACTGAAATAAAATTTGGAGGTCATCCTCTGAGTCCAGCAGAATCAGGTTTGTACTCAAGTCCTAAAGTATAAGCCTCTTTATTTCTAAGGCCAAAAAGTAGAGGGTGGTGGAACAGCCTGGCAGTGATGCTTCATTGAGATTATATATTAAATCACTTTAACATCAGCTCTTGTCAGTGATAAACCACTTTAAATTTCTTTTTTAGCAGCTAAAATAGCTTCTTGATTTTTATATGTTAAGTCAAACATCCTTGGTCTTTCCTTTCTTCCTGTATGTGTCCAAGCCCTGCCAGTTACACCTCCAAGTCAGCTCTCAAATCTGATCCTATTCTACTTTAATTGTTTGGTTCCCCACTGTCACTTAACCTTACCCTCCCAGTTAATCTTTACATTGCTGTCAGATTTCTCTTTCTGATAATAGAAATGTAACCATGGTGCTCTCTGATTAAAGACTTTTAATGCCTTTCTTACTATCTTAGAAGACAAAATGAAAAAAGCCCCTGGGGACTCACACAAAGTCAGTCTCCCTTATTCCAAACTTACTCCACAGTTTCATCTCCAGACCCTTTCTCTCATTCCCCCATGTGTTAATTTCTGACCACTCTCTACAGCTTTTGTATGTTCTTATTTTGAGATTGCTGTTTCATTGGCCTAAAATGGCTTCTTTGCCTTTCTGCCTGCAAAAACACTCAATTTGTCTTCCTAAATCCAACTCAAATGCCACCTCTTCTGTCCTAACAAGCATTGTTCTCCTTTTGTGATGGTTTTTTGTTCCTTGCAATACTTTTTAATTAATATTCTTTCATTCCCAATTAAATGTGACTCTTTCAAAAAGAGCACTGTACATCATTCTTCTATATCCCTACCACCTAACACAGTGTTTACCATATATTTGGCCTGGTGCTGCACACTCACCTGACAGTAGCCAGTCAGATAACAGAAATGAGTGAAATGAGCCGGATGCCTGGACATCCCACCCACAGAAACATTTTCTGCTTCTGCAGTGAGCCCTGTTGGGAGTGGAGGGGAGCAATTAGGGAAGAAGAGTATGATAGTGCTTCAAACAAACTGTTCTCTACTGTGGAAGCAGTAATATCAACAACTGATACAAATGATACAATACATGGCAGTTAACACTCAGCCTCTGTGAATAAGCTGTAAAGGAGTGGTGAGAACCACAGCAAACTGGATTCTCATTCTCAGCCTAGAAGGGACAGCTGCAATTCGGTTCTAGCCAAATTTTGCCTTGTAAGAACACAGGCACAGTCTCACCAGATCTTTCTTTTTTTTTTTTTCAAGAGGAACTCAGTTTTCCAGTGTTTGTAACAGTATTTGTTGTTCAGTCGCTCAGTCCTGTTCAACTCTTCGCAACCCCATGAACTGCAGCATGCCAGTCTTCCCTGTCCTTCACCATCTCCTGGAGTTTGCCCAAACTGATGTCCATTGAGTTGGTGATACCATCCAACCATCTCATCCTCTGTTGTCTCCTCTTTGACAATTTTAAAATATTGTCTAAAACTCTAAACATTTTTGAAAACACTCTTAGAGTCAAACAAAACACGCCAGAGCTGCCAGTTTGCTACCTCTGTATTGGACACCCATAGCTATTGACCAAACAAGTGAATAGTACTTACAGATCATGAAATCTGTTATTCAGATGAGCAGTTCTCAGCTTCCTGCATGTTAGAATCACTTGGGACATTTTAAAATAACTGATACAAAAAATTTTTTTCCCCTAATGTCTATGCTTCACCCCCAGAAATGTTGATTTAATTGCCCTCGGTTGGGTTTTGTTTGTTTTTTTCAACGTCTCCAGCCATTGTGACATACAACCAGGTTTGAGAACCCTGAATGAGTGACTGGATCACTTATCCCCACAAAGGTGATAACCTTGAGAGAAATCACAGTGAGGGGTGGGGGAACTTGTAGGGTGTGTTGGTTCTCAGATAACAGGTGGGGAAGAGAGTTGTCAAAATTCAAGAGTGGTCAAAGTAGAAAGAGGAGAAAAGAGATGATCATGATGAGATGCATTGCGTGCATGCTGAGTCGTGTCTGACTCTTTGCAACACCATGGACTGTAACCCACCAGGCTCCCCTCTCCAGTGGATTTTCCAGGCAAGAGCACTGGAGTGAACTGCCATTTCCTTCCCCAGTGATGAGATGAATGAGTGACAAAACCAGACTCACTTTTCAATTCAGTTCAGTTCAGTCGCTCTGTCGTGTCTGACTCTTTGCAACTCCATGGACTGCAGCACACCAGGCTTCCCTGTCCATCAGCAACTCCCAGGGCTTGCTCAGACTCATAACTCACTTTTACTCTCTATGTTTATCCAAAATTCATTTATTCTTGGTATATTTTTATTGCATATTTCTGGAGATTTGGGACCATTCTGTTAACTTTTTCAGTATAAACCCTGTAAGAGAATTTGACACTCTATTTTTCAGTTCTTTGTAATGCAATTTCCAAACTCACAAACAAGTAGAGACACTACATAGTGAATCGCCCATGTTTCCATCACCTGCTTTGACAGTTGCCATCTTTAAGCAAAGATTTATGGTAACAGTGAGAACACGGATCATGAGAATTGGTGTATTTGTTATATGTACTATCTTTAGAGAGAGATAGAGATAAAGAATAGAGATAGAGAATTTGTGTATTTGTTATATGTACTATCTTTAGAGAGAGAAGGCCCTGGTGGCTCAGATGGTAAAGTGTCTGTCTGTAGTGCAAGAGACCCGGGTTCAATCCCTGGGTTGGGAAGATCCCCTGGAGAAGGAAATGGCAATCCACTCCAGTATATTGCCTGGAAAATCCCATGGACATAGGAGCCTAGAAGGCTACAGTCCATGGGGTCGCAAAGAGTCGGACACGACTGAGCGACTTCACTTAGAGAGAGAGGGAGAGAAAGAGAATATATGCAATCTATGTTCATTACAGAACCTTTGGAAAATATATAAAAGTTTTCACTACCCAGGTAGCCACTGTTAACACCTCAAGTCATAATTCAGTCTTAATGGAAAATTCTCCACAGAGTACAATGAGTAAGAGTGTTTCACATAACCAAACACTCTGTCTGTATCTAACAGGCTGTGATAACTTTCCATAACAGAAATGATTGCAAAGCCTATCATGTAGCTCTTTGTAGTTGTAAATGCTCCTTTTTTCTTCTGTCTCTCTAGCTTAATGTTTTAAGAATTGTGTCTTTAAATGAAAATGCAAGTCTATATCCAGATACTTTGCATCTTTATTTTAAATTTAAACTTCAAGGACACTTGTAATGCCAGAGAATAAAGAGAAATTTGAATAAATATTAAATGCATCATTAACTCAATATTACAATTAAACAAACTTTTTCATAGGCCATGTTCAATCCCAGCTTGTAGAAGAGGGTTAAGTTAGTATATATTTTTCTAATTCCACAAATGGACTTTCAGTGCATAAGGATAGTCAACATGAGTTGTTTTACAGAAAATTAATAATCACCATTGAAAAGCTTATTTCTTCTGTCCTATGAAACTCAAATGTACTTATATTCATTTATAACCATACAGTTTATGATTGTTCATATGAAGTAAATCTCATAGCACATGTACAGCAGCCAAAATTTACATAAACGTGCATCGAACTTTGTAGTTCGCTTTCTGCAAATACTTTTCAGTTGCTTTTTTTGACATTTGTGGGCTTTGAACCTTACTATGAGTGATTATAATAAAAATTATTGTTCTCTGTGTGAGAGATTTTATTTGAAAGGTATAGCTAATGACTAACGCCCAAGGACAGACTTTTTAATCATGGAAAAACCAGGAGGTATTTCTTCATTTGAAGTATTTGTTTTTGTGTCTTTCTAAAATGAGGGCTCCCCGTGATGAGATTTGAATTGCATGAAAAGTGGCTGGGTGCTTTTGTAACTAATAGTACATACGTAAATTGTGATATTTTATTATAAATGAGCATGCTAAGAGATCCCAGTATGCCACTACAGAAAGAAGTAGCTGCTTCCTATGGGTGCTTTCTGACATGTTCACCCAAGCTCAAAAGGAAACCTTGAACCTTCTGTTTCAGAGTGCATTTTTTGAATGTCATGTTACTTGATCAATAGCATTTAATGAAATTAATAAAATAATTGTGTTTCCAAAAAGTCTGTTCCCACACATTCACACTGTTCACTTTGTCAGCTCCCAGTGCACATTAGCTAGTGATTGTTAGTCTGCAGAGGACTGTATGATCTGATGATCTTATTTTCATTAGTGGAACCCCACTTTAATTGAACCAGGGAATCAGATCTAGTTATTGAAGTTGAGCATTCAGCTACTAATGACAAGATGCAGTGGTCCACTAAGCACAAATCAAAACCAGTAATTTGCTTAAAAATTAGGACATAGTTTTCCCAAGTGCCCTCCTTTCCACAGCAGCCATCTTATTGGATTTTTAGTCCTTTTTAAATAAGAGACTGACATCCCTATCTCCTAGCTCAATTGCAAACGCATAAATGAAAGCATCTAGCAAAACCGTGACATAGTGATCGAACTATTGGCATTGGTGCTTTGGACATTATGAAAGCAAATTTCAAGTCAAGCAACAAAATCTACTGTAAAGTAGAATCTTAAAGAAAAAAGAGTTAGATTCTGTCTTCAGGAACAAGCGAGACACTCTAATTTCTTCTTTTCTAAAGCCAGACTGCTGCTATTCCCTGGTTTAGGGTTGTTGGTTAAAGAAAGGCCGCAATTTAAAAAAAATAAGCAGAAAACCTGAATAGACATTTTTCTTACATTTTAAAAGCTTGTAATTAAAGTACTTTACATGGGATGTGCATTCTCGATTTAGCCACAATTCTCCCCACATTCTCTATGTGAGTTCTTGTCAGTATATTTTGCCTGCCTGGTGTTCAAGCAACTTCATTTGGCCCTCCCCAATACCACCACTTTATTCTCTTTAGAAAAGATTATTACAGGGTTATATTCTATTCTTGATTTCTCATGAACCCCGTTAGTCTAAATCAAATATATTAATTATCATATTCATAAAGTTCTCTTACTTAGCCAAATCATTACTATTGGACATACTTTTCAGATAGCAAAACAAAAATTTTCAGTTAAATGGTCTTACAAAACTGCCCAGAATATAAAGAGTGGACAAGGAAAGAATCCCCTGCGATGCCCCCGGCCCACCTAAGGCCCACCACCACGTGTGGTGAAAAGACGGCACCAAGGGTCTGAGCCCAGGCTCCAAGTGGACAGATCTCTAAACATGGTGAGCCTCAGTTTCTTCATCTGTAGAGGTGGAATAATATCACACCAAGTGATTGAAATTTCCATAGAGATCATGTACACATCATCATATCCATCATCCTTTCGATCTCAAATTGAATGTCATCTCCCTGACCCTAAAGACTAGATACCAGCCCCCTGTCAAACACACTGAACCTTCCCTTCATAGCTCTTACCACAGTTGTAATAGTTTCGATCTCCCTTGTGAGACTATGAGTGCCTTGGTGGAGGTTATGTGTCTGCCTTATTCCTTGTCTTATTCAGTGCTTAGAGCAGTGGCTGCCCAGGCTAGGTGTTCAATCACTACTGAAAGAACTGGTGGATGAAAGAATAAATGATGGTGAATGGACTTCATAAATTGTTAAATTTTATTCAAGATGAAGGATATTAATATCATATTTATAAGCATTCACTCCCTATTAAGCACAGTATTTAGTATGTTGCATGGATTGTTTCAGATAATCTAACAAAAATGTCTGACTTAAGTACTACTATTACCTCAGTCTTATGAATGAAGAAGGTGAGGCTCAGAAAGTTTAAGTACTTTGTCTAAAATAGTATTAGATCAGCATTTTGTGTTTTTGATATTCCTTATAACAATGCACCTATAATAAAAATCCAATTCAAAATCTGGATTCTTGTAGCAGGTTTAATTCTGATTTGATTGTTAGATAATAGATGTAAGTCTTAAGCATGACCTCTCAATGATTAGAGTTGAAGATTCAGCAGGTTTTTCTAGTTAAACTTTGAAAACCTTGCAAACTTAAATGACTATAATAATTAGAACATTGTATCTTGGGACAAAAATGAATGTTTATTTTTCTAAAAGACAATTAGAGAGTAGACCCTCAGGTTTTATAATCTAACTACAAAGGCTGTACCCCTCAGTAAAATAGCAAAATAATTAATGGTAACATCTCTGACCTACACCAAGTTCATTTTCCGCAAACTCAAGAAAATGAAATGCCTAGAGCATGACTTTAATCTAGTCTTGATTTTTAACCTTCTGTTGTGCATATTGATATCAGCTCTTAAAAGAACTCCTTTTAGAATTCAAAAGGCATGCATTTCTGCTTGTAGTTTTCTTTCATTAAGATTTTTTCTCATTATAGAAACTTTGTCCCTTCTACTTTTTATTTTAGAAACCAAAGGTCTAAATTACTTTTCTTGTAGCTTTTAATTAGGACCCTATTACAGTGGATACAGAGCATGATGCATGTTTACATGAATAATTATGACAATTTTTATATGATTATAAACAGAATCATTAAAGTGAAACAGGCTTTAAGAATGTGTATGTGTTAATTGTACTGATAAATTGTTAAAGGCCTGCTAATTAAAGAAATAACTAAATGGTGGAGTATTGTATACTTTGCTTTGTGGAGGGAAAAAGGTATGCTAAAATTTATAAAACTTAAAAAATAGATATCCATTTAACCACATAGTAGTAGATTGCTCTTTAAAGAAATCCTATAGTAGACTCTCATAAAATACATCCTATTCTCTGTGCTTTAAGAAATTATATCAAGCTTAATTATAGTTTTAATAGCCACTGGCTATCCACTGCTAAGCAAGAGATTCCTCTGAGAAATTCAGGGTATTTAGGAATTTATAGCTGGAACTGTGACAGTATAATTTTTTAAGATACTCCCTCCCCCAAAAAGGTTATCTTCTAATCATGGATACTGTCCACAGTTTTGGTGAGATTTATTCATTGCCTACCATGTTCTCTGCTGGGCTCAGCAGATGAGTGTACATGGAGTACCAAATAAATGGTCTTTCTACTCAAAGAAACTTAAATAGTTGTGGGGAGTGGGCGGAACCTGTATATAGATGAAGAATATGAAAAAAAATCAAAGAAACTGCAAATGTACAATGTTTGAACATTAAGATATGCCAGTAGCCAAATGGTTTCTATGATTGGAAGTTAAAAAAAGAAAAAAAGCTTCTATTCTGGTGTTGAAAACTCCCATATAGGCCTATGCCATATCCCATGCACCCCATGAGGACTCTCAGTGGCTCTTCTTTCTTGGAAAATCCACATTTGAGAACAAACTCAGTAGTTTAGGATTTTTCCTGTTTGGTCACAGAAGGTACAAATGATGAGTCTGAAATAGATTTTTCCAACTGGCCTGGAATTTGAATGTCATTTCTTTCTTTTGCTGATCCTAAGAAACTAGCAATATTTTTATTGACTCCAAATGGTTGTTTCTAAATGACTGAAAAAGATGCAGCAGCACACATGGCCAAGTCCACTTGCTAACACTAGGACATTTCACATGGAAGCTGATGGGCATCTGATTCTGGTGCCATAGCACTGCAGCTGTTGAAAGCCACACAGTTCTTGTAAGTATCAATGTCTTGGTCATTGTTGACCCTTCTTTTTCATCCCCCACACTTTGGCAGTTGTTCAGTCTAGTCGTCATCCTCAATTCACACATAAAACTCTTAGGTAGATTTTTTTCTTAAAAATAAGTTTCAACAGTAGTTAGAAATATTCAGTCATTTAATCCAACTTCCCTTCTGACCCGTTATACTTTATGATTCATTTGTTTTGCTCAGCAAAGGTCTGTTGCTCTGTGTCAAGCAGTAGGCTAGCAAATCAGGGATGACAAAGCAGACCGCTGAATTTATAGCTACTGAAATATACATCATTGGAGAATCCCAGAAACACATGTGAAAGCACAAGTCTGACAAGTTCTGTGAGGGAAAGCTTATGGTAGTACCTAATTTGGGTACCCTAATCAGAGGGGTCTGGGAAGACTAGTCTGAGAAAGTGATACATGATCTGAAACATAAGGGCCAAGAGGGGAAGGAAGATCCTTTCTGCCATGGGCAACAGCATGTATGAATGCTCTAATAGGAAGAAGAACTGAGAGGCCAGAGCAGGAGATGGGAGGTGTTAAGGCTGAACTGAAACTGCAACATACAAGTTATTGCAGGCAATGTTAAAGATTTTCTTCTTAATCCTAAAAGTGGCAGGGAAGCCATTGAAAAGTTTTAAGTGGCAAAGAGGAATAATTCAATCAGACGTTTATATAAGACCCTTTTGGCTATGTTTTGGAGAGACCATGGGACAGGGAGCCAGAGTGAACTTGTAGATCAGTTGAGCGGCTTTGTGATCATCCAGGAGAGGGATGATGTTCTCTTGGATCAAGGTTCATGTCAAGATTCTGACATTTCAACCTGAATTGTTTATGATGCCATTTGTTAGACTAGATTTTTGGTTTTAGGTGTCTTTGATACATTGAGGAGAAGCTGGTGAAGAAGGCCACTGGATAGAACAAGTGACTCTCAGAAGAGAAGACTAGGCTAAAAATAGAAATTAGAGAATCTGTCTTATAATATCCAAAATAGCTTTCCAGACTTCTGTTCAAACACCTTCAAAATGACGGAAAATTCACCACCACCACAACTAGACATGCTTTAATTAAAGAAAGATGTTCCTTATGTTGGACTAAAAGCTTTTTTTTAATTAATTTTTATTGGAGTATAGTTGCTTTACAATGTTGTGTTAGTTTCTGCTGTACAAAGAACTGAATTAGCTAAATGTACATATCCCCTCTTTTTTCAGATTTTCTTCTCATTTAGGTCACTGCAGAATACTGAGTAGAGTTCTCTGTGCTATACACTAGGTTCTCATTAGCTATCAATTTTATGCATAGTAGTGTGTATATGTCAATCCCAATCTCCCAATTCATCCCATCCGCCCCACCCTTGGTATCCTTACCTTTGTTCTCTACATCTGTGTCTCTGCTTCTGCTTTGCAGATAAGTTCATCTGTACATTTTTCTATATTCCACACATGAGTAATATTATACGATATTTGTTTTTCTCTTTCGGACTTACTTCACTATGTATGACACTCTCTAGGTCCATCCACGTCTCTGCAAGTGGCGAGATTTTGTTCCTTTTTATGGCTGATTAATGTTCCATTGGGTATATGTACCACATCTTTATCAATTCCTTGGCTGATGAACATTTAGATTGCTTCCATGTCCTAGCTATTGTAAAGTGCTGCATTGAACATTGGCATGCATGTATCTTTTAGAATTATGGTTTTCTCTGGGTGTATGTCCAGGAGTGGGATTGCTAGATCATATGGTATTTCAATTTTTAGTATTTTACAGACCCTCCATACTGTTCTCTATGGGCTTCCCTGGTGGCTCAGATGGTAAAGAATCTGCCTGCAATGCGGGAGACCTGGGTTCGATCCCTGGGTTGGGAAGATACCCTGGAGGAGGGCACGGCAACCCACTCTAGTATTCTTGCCTGGAGAATCCCCATGAACAGAGGAGCTTGGCGGGCTATAGTCCATGGGGTTGCAGAGTTGGACACAACTGAGCTACTAAGCACAGCACATACTGTTCTTCATAATGGCTGTACCAATTTACATTCCCACCAGCAGTGTGGAAAGGTTCCCTTTTCTCCAGCCCCTCTCCAGCATTTCAGTGGACATGATTCCCTGAATCAAAAACCTTCAGTGATTCCCTGCCTATTCTGTGATTGCCTACCAGTTTTAGAATAGGCTGTTATAATTTTAAGGCCCTTTTCTTTGTGACCCAACCCTATTCTTCCAGCTAGGCTGGTGATTTTATTATTCCCCAAACATACCTTACTCTTATTCTTTTATACCTGTATTCACTTATTTTCTTCTGCCTTGGACACGTGGTGGTAAGTTGCTTCAGTCGTGTCTGACTCTTTGCCACCCTATAGCCTGTAGCCTGCCAGACTGGTCTGTCCATGGGATTCTCCAGGAAAGAATACTGGAATGGGTTGCCATACCATTCTCCAGGGGATCTTCTCGACCCAGGGATTGAACCTGCGTGTCCTGCATTACAGGCAGATTCTTTACCGTCTGAGCCACTAGCCTATATATCTCTTATTCTTGAGATCTTACCATTCATTCAGGGTTTATTCAAGAAGTCACTTCCTCTTGATTCTCACTGGTCTTCCTTATGTTGTAGCTCTCTGTTTACCTATATATACTATCACTTCCCTTCAGACTCCCTGAGGCCAAGCAATGTGTATTATCCATTTTATGTCACTGACAACTTCTAGGAAATGCCTGAGTGCTGAAATACTTGTTCAGTTGAGTTAGTTTTAATTATTTCCTTAAAGAGAAAAAACAGTATATTTTTCAGTAGCTTCCTTTTTTTTTTTTTCTTTTTTTTCATGAGGAAAAACATTTGTGGTAGAGGTTCTCAAAAGATACTTAGCACAAAGACCACTTGGGGGAACCTGTGAAGACTATAGATTTCTTGACTCCCCAACAAAATTCTAATTCTTGAATGCATATCTGATAGATCTGATGTTGGACCTCAGTATCTGTGCTTTTGTAAGTGCTCTGGGAAGGTGGGTAGGTTAAAGCAGAGGAAGATTCAGATCATATGTCCCCTCAATTCAGAAATACGGAAACATAGTGTTTGCCATTATGCCCATTAATGGACTATTATTATCTTCCTTTTATAAAACAGATCACTTCATTAACAGAGGAACAGTTAGCATGCGGAACAGTAAACATCAAGATGTTTGTCATATTGCCTTTGGATCCAAAGTCCTTGGACCGCCTCCACTCTCTGGCAGAAGAAATAACATGAGGCTATCCAGTGAGGTAGGAGCAAGGTTTGAAGAGCTTATCTAAGCATGGGTGGTATGGGAGGGGAAGGGTTTTCTCCCATTCAGAGGGGAAAAGGAAGGGAGAGAGACTACATGCCAAAAGCATAAGTCCTGAGTAAATTTGGAACAGAAATTCTGGATTTTAGAAGACCCCAAAACTGTTTTCTTTCTGTCATGTCAACACAGTTAACAGTTGTGAGTATTCTTTTCATTAAATACGCCCACAAAACTTAAAGACAAATATATGTGAGCACATTTTGTGGTCTCCTTCAAAAAGGAGTTGGAGAATCACCAGATACCTTACAATGAACAGATTCTCAAATGTTGTATTTTTATTTTTAGTTTCCTCTGAGTATCTGACATACACAGTGATTTTCATTTCAACTCCTACCTACTAAAGATGGAGTATGGCAAATAAGCACATTTTAATTTATATTTCTATAAGATTTGCTTGTCTTCTGTTTTATATCACATCATATTTATCCTTCCATTTCTTTCTAATTTTCTACCATAATTTCCCTCTCCAACTTTTTAATGTTCTCATTCCCTTTGTGTTTTTTTTTTTGAACCTTACTTTATTTGTCCAACTATTATTTCTTCTATGTAGATTCTACAAGAAATAAATGGCAGTTCCTATATTTTAAAATATAAATTAATTCTTTTTCCTTATAGACAGTAAAGTCTATTGGGTCCAAAAGTAACCGATTATGCCAGCAGTCTACAGTAGAGAAGTGTGTTAACAGTGCAGAAATGTCAGCCTTGCTGTTATCTGAGTCTGAGGCACAAGGAGATAAAGAAAATATTGGCCAAATAAAGCAGACTGTACCTGTTCTTGGTAAGAATTCTGCATAAATATTGATAGCTAGTGAAAACAGTGAGAAATGTTAATAAGAAAGTCATAGTTATATTCTTGATTAGATCTTAAGTTCAGAGAATTATCATTTGAAAATGAAAATGTGGTAGATATTGAAATATGTTTAGAATAGTGTGCTTTTATATATATATATTTATATATTATCTTCTGGAACCTATCATTCTATTTATTGTTATTTTACATTGCCATAGTACCCCGTGTTTTTACTTTCTGATGACTAGTGATAAAATGTAGTATCCAATTATTGCTATGTTTTGCAAACTCCACGTGCAATTTAAGTTTTCTTAGTTTTGTCTTTTAATTAATCTTCCATTTGTAAAGTGCTCTTTATTTTCCCTCCCTGTTACAAAAAATAGCCCCAATAGTAAAGAAAAGACTTTTATCCCAAGTTATATAAGATTGAGAGTTCAGGGCTAACAGACTAAGTGATTTGCAATCTGTTTGCAATTGGTAGTTATTGGAAAGAATGGAAATTAGAACCCAAGGCTTACCACTCCCTGTCAGTTTGTCCACTTTTACTGGTCTGACTTTTATCAGCATTGAAAAGGGGAGAGGCATTTGGGTTCATTTGATTTATAAATTAATGATCACTGTTAGAGACTGTATCTCCATTGGAATATAAAACTGAGATGAGGAAATTAATAACAGATATTCAGTCCCAGTTTTATCACTGTCTGTGAGACCTTGATCAGTTTTCTTAAAAACTATGAGCCTCAGTTTCCTTATCAGTAAGGATACAGTTACTACTATCACTAGTAGTAATAGGAAATAACAGCTGCCTTAAAGGGTCAATTTGAGGATTCAGTGAGGACAGTCAGTCAAGCACATTGTATTGTGCCAAGAATGTAAGTGTTCAGTAAATATCAAATGCTGCTGCTATGAATATTATTATTATTACAGAAATTAAGAATTCTTCAAGATTGATCTCACTTCTCCAGGGTTCTTCTGAAAATTCCCCTCTAAGTGCTTCTTGAATGATAGCTGACCACACTCTTTTAAAGGAAAAAAATAATTTCTTTGCATTGGCCATAGATTTCATTTTTTTATGTTTTCTGATATAGCATGTTGTATGATTAGCATTAATCTAAATTATTTCTAGTTCTCTATATGGTTACATTACATGAATAAAATATATTAGTAGTTTTGAAAACCTGATACAGTTCTAATATTGGGAACAGAAATAAATAGCTAGTTCCTATAAAGAAGTAAGTTGTGTTTTTTATACAGCTTTACATTTTGTCAAAATGATACATGAACATTCTCATTATGACTATAATTACATTTAGAGTTTATTTCAAACTATATAGTACTTTCTGTTCTGGCTTTTTGTTCTTTGATATGAAAATGTACCAGCCAGTCTGCATATTATGCATCCACATCCCCCTCAAGAACCATCAGCCGATAAGAATAATAACAGGAGAAGATTACGGTTAAAAAGCACCAGCAGAGAAAGGACAGACACCCCCAATGGTATGGCACTAATTCAATACTATCTTATATCTGTATATTATTCAGAGCAATGGAATCTCTCTCTGCAGGTTGTAAATTTCAAAGGATTATGAACCAATTCATTTAAAATATAAAAGTCTGTTCTACAAGGATTATGGAAATCAAATTTTCTACAAAAGAATTGCTCTAGAGCCCTAACAGAGATTTGTTGGGTTAAATAGACAGTGCCACAAAAGTAAAGGACTTCCTACTTCTACTCTCAAAGGCTGAATAAGCTTAAATTATTGATTTTTAAAAACGGCCCAAATTTGATGGAGATTCCTGCCTGCAGACTTGACTAAAATTGAACTTAACTCATAATTTTTCATGTTTCATTTATCTCTCTTCTTTTTAAATTGGGCCCATTTTAGATTGTTTTTATATTTGCTATCTCTCCTTTTGGACTTTTTGACGTCTATTATAATGTAGATTAAAATTTCAACTCTTTGCAACCAATAAAGCATTAGAGAGATATAGTCAACTATTCTATTAATTGTTATTCCTTAAAATACTAGATTTGAGTCAGATATGTACAAATTTGTATACACATGCATTAGTCTATCCTGAATCAAGCCCAGAATCTATGTTATATACATTTGTTAGCATAATTTCTCAAAAGTGTAGCTTTCTTGGGGAGGCCAAAATTCTGCTTGCTAGGTTTCATACTATTTTTATAAAATAGTAGGTAGAAAAATTACTTCTGCAATGCCTGTATCCATTTTTCTTAAGGTGCTAAAGGAACAAGCTTTGTTTAAAAGAGTTGAGTTCAATAAGAATTGTCATTTAGAAAAAACACACTCCATTTTACATGGAACCTAAGGGAAAAATATAGGACCTTTTAAAAATTATATGGGTTTTGGAATTCCTTTTATCACATATCATAAAACTTAAATTTAAAATGTCCCCATGCAAATATCAAGGAATTTTAAGATGAACCTCTACAAAAAATGCAACTGGGTTCATCTTAAAATATTCTACTGTAAAAAAAAAATGCATATAATCTATATTGTCACATCAAACTTTCTTTTTAATAATCATATAGAAAAGTATACCAAATGCCATTTTTCAAAAATTAATTTATATATGTAAAAAGAAGTAATATAGAAGAAAATATTTACTCCATTAAAGGCAATTCTTCAGACAATAACAGGAGTGATGAACATAAAGCAGCAACTGTCCTCACCACTATGTCCCAGCAAAGAGCAGAGACATTGAACCCCAGCTCTCCAGTACCCCAGTCTCCTGATCAAGCAGGTTAGCATCTTTATTATACCATAATTGCAAATAATTAATAATATATGGATATGTTAAATATTTCAAGCCTGGGCATTTTGAAAAGTCATGATACAGACATTTCCTAAAATCTATCATTTTTTAAAATCTCTTTTTAACTCAGTTTTATGTCAGACTTTAATGGATGAAAGAGTGTTTTTATTTTCAAATTTTAATGCACAAGTTACCCTGTTCAGAATAAAAGTTTAAAACTCTGTAAAGTTTAAAGATTATCTATGACATAGTCACCCTCCCCAAAGATTATCTATTGTTGCAATTCTCCAGTCCTCTTTATAATGGAGATGTTGGAGTATAGTACATTGAGCCCATCAACATATCTTGCCTAGCCGGTGTGTGGTACTTTTACAAAAGCAAATTGTTTTTGAGCTAGGAAAAAAAGAAAATAAATGAAAATTGTTTGTAGTTTGTCAGTCTTATTTATGCAGTGTTGAAACCTTCATTAAAATGTTAGGCGCAATTAGTGTCTCTAGCATAAATCTGACTGTGTAGAAAAACTAATTAGATGTTTAGGTGATCATTCTTGCATTTATCTTGTTTGCTGCAATATTGTGATTACACAGTAATTTACATATTTTCCTAAGAAAACATACCAAATTATTCATTACAATTGATATGGAAATACTTGAGGTAAAACTGCAAATTCCAAAAAAGCATGTGGTAGTGAGATAATTAGAGTTCTTTTAGTGTGAAAACACCTCTTTTACTTTGACTTTTTTGACAGTTAATAATATGTTTGGTGCTAGGTCATACAAGTTGTTTAATTACCTAATGTAGATTCCCAAGATCTTTTCCTCCCATTTTCTTTACATACTCCTGTACATAACAAAACACATTGGTTTTTGTAATCTTACTCAACATTTACCGTGTTTACAAAGCACCTGCTAGGCACTTAGCACCAGGCAAAGAGTTTGCTGTCCAGAAGAGGACAAGCCAGTGAATCTATTAATTTCATCCACCACAGAAGGAAATGGCAACCTACTGCAGTATTCTTGCCTGAGAATTCCACAGACAGAGGAGCCTGGCAGGCTGTAGTCCATGGGGTCGCAGAGTTGGACATGACTGAACGACTATCACTCACAGCACGCTGACTCAAGACTCTCCGCATTTGCTGTGAACATGGTCGGATGAAGTAGATTCAACCTGCTATTGTCCATTTACCTATAGAAAATGGGAAAGCCTTGTCCTTAATAGGTTTTATCTAAAAGAAATGCATATTTATAGCCCTTTTATAGGCAAGTTATGTTATATAATCATAGTCGTAAGTTAAGAAACAGATGAATTCACTTGAGAAGAATACAGTTTTATGTGTGCCATCAATTTAATTTTTATTAAAGGCCTTTTCGTTTGTTTGTTGCTTTTGATTTTTTAGTATCAGCTTTGAAGTTTCAAATTAGCCAGTCTTAGCTCTTGGATATTCTTCTTACGATATGAACATAATATGATTCAAGAATCAGGAGTAAAATTAACATGTTTGCATTGTGGTTCTGCAGAACACAAATTCTTGTAAGATTTTGACCATTGACAAAAAACAAGTGTAGCAAAAAATTAAAAAAAAAAAATCAGATTCAGTTGAGAAAAAGCTCAACTTTTCCTGATGTCATTCTAAAGAAGAAAGTAATCCTGCTTTTAATAATGCTTTTTATAGAAAATTTTTTTCAAGTTTTTTGTGGTCATGAAATTATAAGATCTATCCCAATATTGAGTAAAAGACTAATTTTTTTAAAGTTTTGATAACATATCTTAGTGGTGTTATATAGTATTTTTAAAGAAAACAAAAATGTGCAGAAAAGATTTTCATATCAAAACATTCTCTCCTAAAATTAAAATTAAATCCAAAGGTCCTTTTCAGCAGCAGAATTCACCAGTCACACTAACAAATATTTCTGTGGGCTTGCTATTACTTGACAGGTCTTCTCAGTTTAATTTATGAATTGTCTTATTCCAGTCAGTAGAATGGAGAGGGAAAGACTGTCAGCTTTTTGTAGTTTGTTTTTTTTCTCCTCCTGCAGTTTTGTAATCTGAACAAGGCCCAGACATTTTATTTAAAGAGCTTTAGTACTCTGTCCTCCTGAAGTTAAAAGAAATTCCTAAATTTGGAAGATTTCCCCCCTCTGGATTATCAAATTAATGAGACTGTGCTATAAAGAACTTGCTGCAAGATAGGTGATAATTATTTCAGACTTTCAAATTTCCTGGCCAGTGTTTCAACTCAGATGAAGCGGAAGTAAGTACAAATGAGTTGCCCATAGCTCTGAGCACTAACTGTGGGTTAAAAGTTTAGCAGGTTACAAGATGGGGGATAAATTACCTTCCTTGGCTTTTGCATTATTTGATAAACCTGTTTCAGGAACAAGAGGTGTTACTCTCACCACCCGCCTAACATAACACTTCGGGAACACTGCTCTTACTTCTGTCATCTTTTGCAATTGTCAGATGAGTGGGTATTTCCCGAAAATGGCGATCACATCCCGTATTTGGCCTCTACCACACAGTCTCTACTTTTGAATGAAGACTCCTGCCATACTTCATGCCTGTGGCTAGAAGCCAGCAAGGAAAGTGAACAGGATCAACAGACAGAGGAAACCCAGATTGTTCCAAAGGATGTTTTCACTTTTTCATCCAGACCACGATCAGCACCTCATGGAAAGACGCAGAGTGTGTCCCCAGAAGGGTGCCCGTTTACTTTGGATCTAAAAGAAGATACCAGTGTGACAAGGAGTGACACCCAAACAGAGGAAGATTTTTACGGTGGTGACAGCAATGAAGAGGTACATTGCCTGATGAGGGAAATAGTTGTAAAGTACAGTTGTTCTGTTAGCTCCAACTAAACACTAAAACTAGTTGAAAGAGGGAAAATCAACTGCTATTTATAAAAATCCAGCAGATTGCAGTGTCAGTCAACAGTTGCCTCAGGTTGTTATGGTAACTCTAAATTGTTGCCTTTTTTATTAACAGTCAGCCAATTTCATTTTTAATTATGGAAACCAGTTTTTGGTTTGATTTTGTTTTTTCATTTTAATCTTTGTCTCACAGAATGAAAAATAATATGCAGTTCAGTTATATGATAGCGTGACCAGTAAAATTGAGAGCACATTGTTCTAGGTCTTTGGGGAAATCATGTTGCAGTCACTAAGCATTCTGAGTTGACAGTTTCCTGCCTTGCTTACTCCCCTGCCATCTTCTCACCTTGGACCTATTAGGACTCATTATTTTCCATATGGTCCCAGAATTTCAAGAGTTGTGCCAATTAAAGTTGCGATAATGAATCATGGATTACTGCTGGGACTTGCCTTACAGGAGGTTTTCTGTTTGCAATTATTTAGAATACAAATGTATCTCATAAATCAATAAATTCATGAAAAGTTTTTAATACCTTGTGAAATACCAAACTGAATGGAGTTTGACACATTTGTTTAAAACAATATATTATACCTCTTTTTCTCCATAGAAAATGAATTTGTGAAATTTCTGTAGCATTGTTCTTTATTGATAGGCATTGATATTTTCTAGAAAAAAATAATTATTTTAAAAGCAGATTATAGTGAAGTTATGGTTTAGTGAAATTATACAAATTGTTTATATGTAGAAATTATAGAAATAATTAGGAAAACATGTTTGTATGCTTACAAACTTATTTTTAACAGCTGTATCTGATTAAGAATACCCCTTTGGACAAGGGGAAATATGTAAGTCCAAAACTCCTACCTTCAGAACCAGTTGAGAATATGGTGAGATCGTTCAGACAGTAATTATGATTTTTTTTCCAACTTTTAATGAGTTTCTGTAGCAAAAGTGCATGGGGAAATCCTTTTTTATAACATTCTTGCTTCTGAGTGTGATGAAACTGTTTGTCAAACCAAACATAAACCTACTGCAAACCACTTTATGCATAAATGAAAAAATAGTACATTTTAAATGTGTTGGGATAAAATTTGTCCCTTTCACCCTGAATAAAATTAACCTATAAACTGTAAAATGAGCACTTGTTTTGAGCATCTGTACTGCTTCCACCCAACTGTCAGCTCTCGTGCAGTAGGAACTGGGTAGAGTCTAGCAGTCACACCATTTGCCAACTGGGTAGGCCCATCCCCTTCCCATGTGCACAACTTACCTGAGCCAAAAGAATGACTTGATGGTGGCAGTTTTATGGCAGATGGGAAGTGACAGTTCCCTGGAAACTTTGAGGGAGGTATTAGTGGAATCTACCCTTTAAATAAGACATTAGGAAGATACCTCTCCATCTATCATGAAGGATGAGCCTTGAGAAGAAGCAACAGAGCTTTTGGAGAAAATGAAGAATACTAGTTCTGAATATTTCAATTTGTCTTCCCTTTATATGTTTTCTTTTGCTACTGGTTCCCTGGTGGCTCAGATGGTAAAGCATCTGCCTACAATGTGGGAGACCCAGGTTTGATCCCTGGGTTGGGAAGAGCCTCTGGAGAAGGAAACGGCAACCTACTCCAGTACTCTTGCCTGGATAATCCCATGGATAGAGGGGGGTTGTAGGCCAAAGTCCACGGGGTTGCAAAGAGTCAGACACGACTGAGCGACTTCACTTCACTTTTACTACTAGCTACTCAACTTCTGACATCCTTCACCATTTATTATGCAGACATGTACTTGTTACCAACTACATGAAATTGAAAATTAATTTATTATGCATTTTCAAAGCTATGATTGACATAGCTCTCTGGGAAGCCCTGTGCCAAGACCATCAGAAGATGGCTTGAGTCTGTAATGTGACCATCTCATTGCTAACACCTTCCCTGCTCCACCTTTAGTCAGAGCCTACCAAGAGTGGGCAGCCAGAGAGAAGGGCAGCCAGAGAGAAGGGCAGAAGCCTTCTATATCATGCAAGCTTTGCTGTTAGAGGCAATAACAAGATACAGACTAAAATACAGAGGACCAACAGAACTACTGGGCTATGTTTAAACAAGTTCTACACATTGTCTTGATCCCTTTTTTATCAAATTGGTTTGTCTGGGGGATTTTTGTAAGTTATTTTTCTGTAGGATTATGTCTTCCGTTTATTAATTATATAAGTCAATGGAAAATTAGATTACATATTATAAATGTTTATTTATATATAGTCTTTGAAGAAAAATCAGCTGATTTAGACATTCTTACATTAGTTGCATTATTTTAGAATGCAGTATTCTTAGAGTAACACTATTGTACCTAAGGAAGATATAATGTCATACTATAAATAATGGTGGACAAATCAGTAATAATTACATTACTTATTATGAAGTTTGCAACTTGTAGTTGAAAGACTATTTGATGTTAGACCTTGAATATTTTTAAAGGGAATTTAGATGTATTCATAAAACTGTTCAACTTCAGCTTCTTCAGTGCTACTGGTCAGGGCATAGACTTGTATTACCATGATATTGAATGGTTTCCCTTGGAAACAAACAGAGATCATTCTGTCATTTTTGAGACTGCATCCAAGTACTGCATTTCGGACGTGTATGGATGTGAGATTTGGACTATAAAAAAAGCTGAATGCCGAAGAATTAATGCTTTTGAGCTGTGGTGTTGAAGAAGACTCTTTTAAGAGTCCCTTCGACTGTGAGGAGATCCAACCAGTCCATCCTAAAGGAGATCAATCTTGGGTGTTCATTGGAAGGACTGATGTTGAAGCTGAAACTCCAGTACTTTGGCCGCCTGATGCAAAGAGCTGACTCATTGGAAACGACCCTAATGCTGGGAAAGATTGAAGGCAGGAGGAGAAGGGAACGACAGAGGATGAGATGATTGGATGGCATCACCAACTCGATGGACATGGGTTTGGGTGGACTCTGGGAGATGGTGATGGACAGAGAGGCCTGGCGTGCTTCAGTTCATGAGGTCACAAAAAGTCGGACACGACTGAGCAGCTGAACTGAACGGATGAGATGTATTCAGAAGCAAAAAAAAAAATAGGCAAAATCATGTTATCATGATACAGAAAAAAATACGCTTATGATAGTAAAGACTAATTAAAATAAGCTTTCAGTGCTAAGACAATGGTCTTTTGTAATTTAAGTTCCTAATCATCAGTTCACATTTGAGATCTTCATTAATGTGAAAGACTCAAAAGCGTAGTGTTTATTTTTTTCATATCGTTTTAATCTTTGCTTTACTGTATATTTTATTCCCTAGGCAGCTATATAATACTAATTTTCCTGATACTCAGTTAATTTGGAATTGGTACTTCTTATTTGAAGACACATTATGGAAATATATCTTGTGGTGAGTTGTAAAATTAGGACTACCATGTAAAATGAATTTTCTAGGAAATCTGTTAAAACCTTTCATAGGATTATAGCATCTTAAAAAAAAAGGCATGTTACTATTATCATCACTATTTTGTTTTTTATGCCATTATTCCCAATGTGGCTTTAAGTATACATATCCAGTTTGTAATTTGAAATAGATAGCTTTATATTAATATTTTATTACTTCTCTAATACTAAAGTAGATAGTTGCAAAGCTAGGTAATTTGTCTTACATAACAGTCCAAATGAGAACATTTGAGCCGAAGAATTATCCGTATTTGGACATGACTTATGTAAACTGACTACTTACTATGTTCAAATTAGCTAGGAATCTTCTAGATCTTCTCTTCATTTAACTCTGTTGAAGCCTATCAAGGACAGATTTACAAGCAACAAATTAAAAGGATCATTTTAGCCTTTTCTCTCAGCTTTCCTGGTATTGTTGCTTTCAAGGGTTGTTTTTTAACAGGCAGTAGTTAAACTATTTCATTTTTTCTTCCTGATGGCATGTACACTTTTATCCTGTCACCCCTACATGCTTGACTAATAATTTTGAGTTACATTCTCACACACATTTACATACTCACAATAGAAATGATATTTACTCCACATGAAGCCACTTATATTTCTGTGTAGCCTTTAAAAACTTTAAATGTCAGTTTACTTCTTGGAAAAAAAGGAAGAATTCTATTTTGAATGTATTGCTTGCATTTTTATTTCTGTATATCATGAGTTACAACATAATGTACTCTCTAAACCTACCAGGCAAATTTAATATTTATTCCATGTGAGTAATTCTTTTAGGCTGTTCATATCTGCATATCTTTATTATTATCTTTTGAAGCTTTTTTCCTCTCTGAAAAAGTTAGTTCCTTTAACTTGTAACTTCCTTCTTTGTTATAGGCACATAGTGTAGGGTTATAAACTCTTTGTCTCCTTAAAATAACATCATTCAGCTTTGCTAAAAGATGAATATTTGCAGATAACTATTTGGTTATAAATAAGAATTTTCACCAAAAAAAATCTTTGTTTTATTCAATTAAAAAGCATGAAGTCTTAGCTCATAAGGAAAATATATTTTTATCTTGAACAAGTAAAGGAATCTCATTATCTTCCCCAAATATTCACATGATGATATTTGCCCATCCAATACCGTCCCTGTAACTTCTGCTGTGACTTGTCTGTGAGGCATCACCAGCTACAGGTAAAGATGATTCAGTTCAGTTCAGTTCAGTCGCTCAGTCCTGTCCAACTCTTTGCCACCCCATGGACTGCAGCACACCAGGCCTCCCTGTCCATCACCAACTCCCAGAGCTTTCTCAAACTCATGTCCCTCAAGTTGGTGATGCCATCCAACCATCTTATCCTCTGTCGTCCCCTTCTCCTTCTGCCTTCAATCTTTCCCAGCATCAGGGTCTTTTCCCATGAGTCAGTTCTTCACATCAGGTGGCCAAAGTATTGGAAGTTTCATCTTCAGCATCAGTCCTCCCTGTGAATACTCAGGACTTATTTCTTTTAGGATTTGATCTCCTTGCAGTCCAAGGGACTCTACGTAAGTAATTTGCTCAGGTCCTTGTCATACCACGCATGCTGCAAGTTAGTTGGTTGTTAGAAACAGTCACATCTTCCTTTCATTTTATTTGGCATTATTTTAATAGTTTCCTATTAAATTGAAGAGGTAAAAGAAGAAATACTCCTTAGGGACAGTTGTTAGTGAAGACTTTTAAGATAACATTTGAATGGTCAATCTTGCTGTCATCAAAGAAGAAATTGTTTGTTTTATAAAGATGTTATGACTGATACTTTTAGGTGTATTTGTGCAAATAATTGTGCTCTTTAGTTGACAGATTATATATCTGCATCATCTCTATTGTCTGCTAGTGCTGTTCAACTAAAAGGTTCTGTCAGTTCACATATTTAATCACTAAAACATTGGACAAAAGTAGAAACTCCTGCTGACTCTATCTCAGTTACAAATTCAGAACTGCCATCAAAAGTGTGTTTGGAATATTGCAGATAGGTTCGTTGAGAACTTTTAATAATGTTATATAAGACTTTTTCACGGTGGACTGAATTAAAAAAGACAATTGGAATATAAATAAATATGATCATCCACTTTTATTATACAAAGGCTAAAATAGAGTTCTGTCCTGAATCACTCAACATTAAAGGTGTGATACAAAAGAGCCTGGGTCCCATCTGCTCCAAATAGATGGCCCTCAAGAGTCATTAAAATTATCTTTTTAAAATTACAACTCAGCAAGAGCAATTCGTTTTGTGCATCCAGAAATTATTGTCCAAATGCCCATCTGCATGTCCTTTCAAGAAATGTAGTTCAGCAGAGGAAGCGCTGGGTCCTTGGGGAAATCATTCTCATCTTCAGCATACATATGCTGTGCTACAGTTAATCAGACAAACTCTATTGATGTTCCCAGCACTGGGGCCTGATTGAATATCTAACAAACAAGTGTTTCTGAGCCCAGAAGACAAATGGTTCAAGGGGTTTGGACTTTAAAAAAAATAAGTTAAATCAAAAAGATTTTGTATTTGTTCTTCTGAGAAACAGATGAACACATGATTGGTATATGAAAATGGCATACCAAATCCTTTACTACACTGACAAATTCTATTCAATTGCTATGCTGGTTTTCAGTAGTTCAGTGATAAACCAAATCAGTGAAAGTGGTTATTTTTCAATCAGATCATAGCGAATCAGATTATAGTGAACTTCTTAGGCATATAATAAATATATATGTTATTTCATACAGATTAATCCAAAAGTATGTCGAGCCCACATGTTACATATATGAAAGTAATAAAAGTCATTTATCCCTAGATCATGTATTTTAGTAAGTTGAAACATTACTGAAGAAAAGAGGAAGGTTTTGTCAGTGCACCACTACTAAGAAATACTATTTTTTATTTTCCGTCTATTTCCTCTCTAAAATAGAAGCTGACCCAACTTAAATCGAAGTAGTAGTCTTGTATATTGTCTTACCTTTCCCATTTATCCTAATTCCTCCTCCAAAATTGGGAGAGATCAGATTTATTGGTTCTAGGGCAGCCAAAATAGGCAAGCCTTTTGTGCTCTGTCCAGATTCTCCGTTTAATTTGTCTTTTCCATGTATTTAAAATAGCATAGAAACATATTACCCTGAAAATTCAGTACAATGAAGAGAGTGAATGACTATCAGGAACATAGCTAAATCTGTCCATTGCTTGGCCCATTTCCAAATCAGGGTATATCTTAGGGAAAATGTGAGATGAATGTCCCTTTACATACTCATAAATAGTTCTGTGTATAGAATCCCTGCCCATGCCATACAAAAGGAAATATATCTGAGTAAACTTGTATAAAGAAGAAAAGGCTGTACTCTGATCTACTTACAGATGGGAAAAAAAAATACACTTGCAGGTAGACAAAAATACTTCTGTTGAGTGTTTTAGTGAAGAAATTTGTGAACCGACAAAAACTTTTAGATGATCAACAGCACTAGCAGACGATAGAGATAGTACCGGTATGTACTTTGGTTGTCAACTAAAGAGCA
Organism: Budorcas taxicolor; assembly: GCF_023091745.1. Lineage (NCBI taxonomy): Eukaryota > Metazoa > Chordata > Mammalia > Artiodactyla > Bovidae > Budorcas > Budorcas taxicolor. The sequence goes on along the minus strand of NC_068910.1, from coordinate 17,984,042 downwards.
CAGCTATTTGCATTTGCTTGCATGAGTGCTGAGTCGCTTTGGTCATGTCCAACTCTTTGCGACCCCATTGATTGTAGTTACCAGGCTCCTCTGTCCATGGAATTTTTCAGGCAAGAGTACTAGAGTGGGTTCCCTTCTCCCAGGGATCTTCTGACCCAGGAGGATCAAACTCGTGTTTCCCACATTGCAGGCAGATTTTTTACCCCTGAGCGGTGGTGATTTTCTATCACCAGGAAAGACCAGTCCTCATAATAGTACATCTGAAACTTACCCCTCTGCCACTAGACTTTATGCCTCTCAAGGGCACTGCCCTTGTTCTTTTTACCTGTGTATCTTATATATCATTCCTAGAAAATTTTACCTTACACCTAATAGGAGCTTAATATTTATTGAACTAATGTTATTGCAAAAGCTCACAGTTTCCCCCTATGTCATATACAAAATGGAATCCCATAGTGATCCAGAGATTCTGATCCAAAGAGTTGTAATTATACCTTTTCCCTGTAACCAGCCTGTGTTTGTTAAGGGGAATCTGTTGGCCAATAATATGTTTTAAATCCACAGTACATGTCCTTTTTTTTTATTGTGAAAACATGATGGAAATGAATAAGTAGAGGGTATTTTGGTCACAGAAATCCCACTGTCAATTGTATATAACAATTACAAGAAGTTAGACTGGATTTTTTTTAAGAGTTGGGAAAGATATAACACTGTCTAACAACCAGACTGAATTGTTAAAAATCAATCCTAGTTCCACTAGCACTTTCTTAAAACTAAGGCTCGAAAGATGTTTGTTCTACATTCTGTTTACCTTTCTCTAGAAAACTGGCTAAACTTTTATTCTTTTTGTCTCTCTGAAACAAAAATTATAAGAGTCACCACTCCATTCTGTAGTAATTCAGAGCATGAGGCATTTTTCAGGTCTCTTGCACTCTTGCCAGTTTTTGCCTGAAGGCAGAGTTCTTCAATCATATAAACATCCTCAGGGTTCCCAGGATATGGTGAAGGACAAGCTTACTCAGTAAATGTACAGCGAAAAGAGTCGCCCAGTGCGTGCAGTTCAGCCATGTGGTACTTCACAAGGGCAGAAATATTCTTACACTTCTTATTTTTCCACTTGGGACATAAAGTAAGTCCCATGGATTGACACCCAATTACCATCTTTTCTTTCCCCTATCTGGCACTCTGAACAATAAATTTCTCCTCCACCATTTGTAAAGAAATAAATATATCAGAAGATCAAGTCAACATAGACAAAGAAAACGAGACCCAGGATGAATACCAAGAAGAAATGTTTGTCAAAGATCCTTAGACACTCTGCAGTTTTTTCTTTACTACAGATAGGGAAGCTGTTTCTTAGGAGAGGTTCTTAGACCCAGGTATACCTTTTTTGAAAGCACAGTTGTCCGATAATCCCAACTGCTTTCCGCAAGAAAGGTGAATCATAACATGACAGGATTAGAAATCGCAGACTCCATGTAAAAGCTTCCCAGATGCACCAAGTACAGCCTACTCTGCCTTCTACAGAAGTCGCAAATCAGTCCTGCCTCGATTGTTACCACCATTGAATTACCACAGCCACCTCAGCATTTCTAATCATTACAATTTAATACTGTCATAATTGCCTCCCTTGCTGCTATCTCCACACACTTCTGATATCCACAAACAATATCCACACAAACTCAAACTCAGCCCCATGCCTTCTGTTTTGTGCCATCATGACATCCCTCCCCCCCCCCCCCCGCCCCCGCCCCCAATCAAATTACTCAGTGACCCTTTGTTGCTTTTCAGGCAAAGATCCTGGATGGCAGGTTTTAACTTCTGGCCTGCCATTATATTCTCACCATCCGCAGTGCCTAGAGCAGCACTTAGCCTATGATGAGGAAGAAAGGAAGAGAGACAGAACAGTGATAGACACACAGACAGATGAATCCTTTCTAATTAAAAGATTCGATAAATTCTTCTCTTGTCCAGTGCCCAGCCTAAAGCAATTCTATCTCACCTTTACAGATACTTAACTTTTACTAAAATGGAAAGTTCACCTCAGACAGTGATCTGTATCTTGAGGTGTATGATGGCCAGTCATTCAGAAGAAGCTGACCAGTTTTATCAGTCATACAAATATTTTGTTTAAAAATGCCAAACTTCGGAAAAAAACAAATATTTGGTTCTATGTAGCTGTAAATGAAAGGATACTGGAATAGGTTACTGAAACAAAATGTAAGATAGTACAATCTGAGACATCAGATAATGTCTTTAAATTGTACTCTGCTTTTAGTATTTTTTCTGTTTTAAGTTTACTTATTACACATTTAAATAAATAAGACAAATTTAAAAAATCTTATGACAAGTATAAGTGATTATCACATTTACTTTTTCTTTATATTTATTGTTTTATAGCAGGAAAATACCAAGTGAAATAGCACCATATTTCTCTTTTTTGTTATTTACCTTCATGGCCATTGATGTTTTTCATTTGTAGTATCTCCTTTCTCAGATTTTAAAAATTAAAATTGTTAGGGCTAATTTCAGAACTATACATTAGTAAAATATTTCCAGCTTTTACTTTAAACTTTCCAAATGATTATATTTAGTGAGGTTCATGTCTTGTGGAAAAGTACTTTCTATAACTGAAATTTTCATTTAAGAAAAATATTTCACAAAACATGCTCTATTATCTATTTCTCTTTAACAGTAAAGTTTCCATACAACAATATAAGGCTAAAATACTTTGATATGCCAGCGTGTTAAAAGAGTAGCATTTCCCTACTTAAATAAGGTAAATTCTGTAAGTTCTTGTTCTTTTTCTTCTCATGGAATTAGCTTATCAGGAAGCTAAAGCAGGCAATTCCTAGATAGTTTAGATAACTTCTTATGGATCCTTCTTATGGACTTCCCTGATAGCCAGTTGGTAAAGAATCCACCTGCAATTCAGGAGACCCTGGTTCAATTCCTGGCTCAGGAAAATCCGCTGGAGAAGGGATAGGCTACCCACTCCAGTATTCTTGGGCTTCTCTTATGGCTGGCTCAGCTGGTAAAGAATCCACCTGCAATGCAGGAGACCTGGGTTTGATCCCTGGGTTGGGAAGATCCCCTGGAGAAGGGAAAGGCTACCCACTCCAGTATTCTGGCTTAGAGAATTCCATGGACTGTGTAGTCCATGGGATCACAAGTCGGACACAACTGAGTGACTTTCTCTCTCTCGTCTTGTATGGATCCTCTTCTTTTTTATACTTTCTTTGAAATGAATATATTTGAGCTACTGTTTCCTAAATGTACTCTTATTACTCAGTGGTAAAAATACATGCCTTACCAAGACCAGAGGCAAACATAGCAGGACATCATAGCAAATGATTTATACCTGTTTGCATTGCTGTTTTTAGTTTTTTTTTATTTATTCTTATAGAATAAAATTGTATGTATGTGTAAGTATATGATATATTCTTTCACTTTATTCAGAGAATACATGAACTTATTAAGAACTTATATTCAGTAACTTATTTACCACAAGTTTCAGCTCAAAGTGATTTCCCTTTGTTCTTCTGTGTAGGATAACCACAGTGTCCAGGGTTCTCCAGGCCCAACAACTAGTCCTCCAGGGTTAACTCAGTTAACATTAGAGAGCATGCTGGGGAAGGCTGCAAAGTGTGCAAGTAAAGAATATCTAAAAAATGCTTATGCAGAAGGAAGAACTTCAGAACACCAGAATTCCTTGGTGAAGCAGATAGATATAAAAGACTTTGAAACGAGTTTTGTGCCTACACCATCCCTTTCTCCACCTGGAAGACATGAGTCCTCTCTGAAAATTCCAGATCTTATTATTAAAGCAAAGGACCTACCAGCCCATCAAGTGTCAGCTTCAATAAACAAAACCTTCCTAAAGGAAATTTCAGAGGAGAAGTTGAAACCAATTGCTGAGTTATCTGTAAGTGGTTTCGTTCTGGTTTACATATGTGGGCAGTACATCCTGCTGGGTTCTGTTCTGTTCCACTTTGCACACATTTTCAGCAGTATCTATTTTTTATCATTTGGGTGATCACTAATGTATTTTCTTTCCTATTTAGATGTGTTTTAGCTCAGTAACAGCAGCTGTTAAAGAGTATCTTGCACATCCCAATGATAATAGAATGCCTCATGTTTTTAATGAGAAAGATAATTATCATAATAGTTATTTTTTATTTCCCAGTTACTTCTCATAATTTGAGTTATCACTGTCTGCAAATTATAAATGAAGATCTTATTTTTGAGCCAAAGGCTTGCCAGTAAAATTGACAGATTTTCAATAACAATCTACATTAGGAGCCATAAAAACATCATTATTCTGTTCACTTTCTGGTCTCTTTACAGCCGTTCCCCAAATAATAAATGATATGAGTGAAGGTTAACAGTAAAGCAGTGTCATTGAATAAATCCCTAGGCTAGCCTGGTGACTATATTCATGTCCATCAGATTGATTTTTTCCTTCATATGAGTACTTTTCTTCCTTCAATTCCCCCATAGCTGCACTTAAAAAACTAGAGAACAAATGAGGCTATACAGAAAAAATGACATTTATATTCCTTTTTTTAAGCAGTAAAGCTTTTTTTGATTTGCTGTGTCCTAAGTATTCTGTATGTGTTACAGTGTAAAACTTTGGTTCAGTTATGTTCTAAGCATGTTATAGTGGATTACTTAGAAAGATGATAGACATATATATATATCATTCAGTTCAGTCCAGTTACTCGATCGTGTTCAACTCTTTGTGACCCCATGAATCACAGCACACCAGGCCTCCCCGTCCATCACCAACTCCTGGAGTTCACTCAAACTCATGTCCATCGAGTCGGTGATGCCATCCAGCCATCTCATCCTCTGTCCTCCCCTTTTCCTCCTGCCCCCAATCCCTCCCAGCATCAGAGTCTTCCAATGAGTCAGCTCTTCACATGAGGTGGCCAAAGTATTGGAGTTTCAGCTTCAGCATCAGTCATATTTCTTTTTTTATTTTTTATTTATCTGGATTTTGATAGGGATTGCATTGAATCTGTAGATTACTTATGATAATATGGACATTTTAATAATGTTAATTCTTCCAATTTGTGAGCATGAATATCCTCCCATTTATTTGTGTCTTCTTCAACTTCTTTGAACAATGTCTTATGATTCAGAGGTCTTTCACCTTCTGTTTAAATTTATTTCTTCTTTGTTGTGATTGTGAATGGGATTGTTTTCTTAACTTCTTTTTTCTAGCTCATTGTTAGCATGTAGAAATGTAATTGATTTTTTTATATATTGATTTTTTACCCTGCAACTATACTGTATTTGTTTTATTATTTCTAATGGGTTTTTTTTTGGTGAAGTCTCAAGATCTTCCTGTATATAAAAGGGCTCCAAAATCACTGTGGATGATGACTGCAGCCATGAAATTAAAACACTCTTGCTGCTTGGAAGAAAAGCTATGAGAAACCTAGACAGTGTATTAAAAATCAGAGACATGACTTTGCCAACAAAGGTCCATATAGTCAAAGCTATGGTTTTTCCAGTAGTCATATATATATATGCTTTCGAACTGTGTTGCTGGAGAATACTCTTGAGAGTCTCTTGGACATCAAGGAGATCGAACCAGTCAATCCTACAAGAAATCAACCCTGAATATTCATTGGAAGGACTGATACTGAAACTAAAACTCCAATAATTTGGCCACCTGATGCAGAGCTGACTCAATGGAAATGACTGTGGTGCTGGGAAAGACTGAAGGCAAAAGGAGACGGGGAGGCAGAGGATGAGATGGTTAGATAGCATCACCAACTTAATGGACATGAATTTGAGCAAACTCCAGAGGTACTAAAGGGCAGGAAAGCCTGATCTGCTGCAGTCCATGGGGTCAGAAAGAGTCAGACATAGTGACTAAGCAATAGCAACAAATATATAAAAGCATGTCATCTGCAGATAGTGACTGTTTTGCTCCTTTATTTCCAGTTGGAATGCCTTATATTTCATTGTATTGCTTAATTACTCTGGCTAGGCCTTCCAGTACTGCATTGAATGAGAGTAGTGAGAGTGGTCATCCCTGAGCATCTTGTGTTTTTCCTGAATTTAGAGGGGTAGCTTTCAGTTTTTCACCATCAAGTATGATGTTAGCTGAGTTTGTCATATATGACTTGAATTATGTCAAAGTACATAATTTTTTATGTATACTTTATTGAATAAAGTTTTTATCAGAAATGGTTGTGGAGCTTGGGAGCCTCCAGCCCAAATGAACTTGAAGTACCTGTCCACTCAATAAAGTATTCTGGCTGAAAGATAGTGCCCTCTGATGATGCCAGGGAATAATGAAAGGAGGAAAGGGACCGAAGTTTGTAGAGGGAGCAGGAGACTTTCCCTCACCCATTATCTTAAGAAGCTTTAGGGTAAGACGGTGCTCAGAAACCACTTGGGAAACCCTTCTTAGGGCTGCTCAGTGCAGATTGCAAACACAAGCCTGACAGGTATGTGTTCCGCACGAGAGCCCTCTGAGACATTCCTCTTCCATTTGACAGAACAATCACTTCACTGGAAATAAAGAGAGAAGGAGCTTTATCTTTTTTGAGGGGATAAAGACACAAAAGAACTACTTCCCTTTTGTGCGCAGAGGTTTGACCTCAGTGTCAAAATTCAAGCTAATAAAATTCACTCTATCAGCCCACATGATTGTTACAATCTGTGACTCATGTTTGTGAGTGTGATAATCTCAGTTTAACAGGACATAAAATTATTGAAGGCATAAGCCTTCTGTCCTATTCCAAAGTGAATTTACAGTGGGAATGAAAGGTTCTTCCAGAGAACCCTTGTTTTTTAAAAAAGAACTTCATGGTCCTAGTGAGAGGATTCTAATAATCGACATTCTCCCCGCTTGATGTTTGCTGCTAAAAATCTATGAAAACTAATTTCCTCAAGAATGCGATGTGTTTACTAACTCTACAAAGAGATTTTTCTTCAGATCCTGGAAAACCACAGAGTGATTTAGAAAAATAAATAACTGCCTTACTGAGATTTAATTCACACAATAAAGACATCAACGTTTTTCTTACAATGTTTACAGAATTTTATAACCATCAGTACTATGTAATTTTATACCATTTCATCACCCCAAAAGAAACTCTATACCCATTAACAGTCACTCCTCATACCTCCTTCCCCCCAAATTTCTGGCAACCACTAATCTACTTTTTTGTCACTATGGATTTGCCTATTCTGGACATTTCACTTAAATATAATCATATAATATGCGACCTTTTACTTCTGACTTCCTTAATTTAGCATACTGTTTTCAAGATCCCATCTATGTTGTAACATTTCACCCCTTTTTATGCAGGAATGATAAATTACTGTATGGATATACCCTGTTTATTTGTCCATCTGCTGATGGACAGTTGGTTGTTTCCACTTTTTGGCTGTTAGGAGTTGATGCCAATATGAACATTCATGTCAAAGTTTTTATGTGGACATGTTTTCAGTCCTTTTGAATATATACCTAAGATTAGAATTGGTAGGTCATATGGAACTTTACCTCATGACTAACTGCCAAACTGTTTTCCAACGTGTCTCTACCATTTTACAATTCCATTAGCATTAGGGCAACTTCTCCACATCATAATCAACACTTCTTATTGTCTGTCTTTTTTATTTAAGCCATACTAGTGTGAAAAAGAATTTGTCTGGTTTCCAGACAAAGGTTAAGATGTGGGGCTAGTTCATAGGTAATTATGGATTGGAGATGAGGCAAGTAGATAGTTCTGCATAAGTTCAAGGTTCATTCCTGGAAGAAAGACCAACTCTTGTTAAGTGGATTGTGCCGGAGTCACTCAAATCTGAGATATTTACGAAGGATAAAGATGAGACCATTGACTCTTTGCTACCCTTACCAGAAGCTCAGAGAAATTGATTTATCCTGTTTAAGCTCACCTGCCAGAGAAGGCAATGGCACCCCACTCTAGTACTCTTGCCTGGAGAATCTCATGGACGGAGGAGCCTGGTGGGCTGTAGTCCATGGGGTCGCTAAGAGTCGGACACAGCTGAGCGACTTCACTTTCTCTTTTCACTTTCGTGCATTGGAGAAGGAAATGGCAACCCACTCCAGTGTTCTTGCTTGGAGAATCCCAGGGACGGGAGAACCTGGTGGGCTGCAGTCCATGGGGTCGCTAAGAGTCGGACACGACTGAGTGACTTCACTTTCTCTTTTCACTTTCATGCTTGGAGAAGGAAATGGCACCCCACTCCAGTGTTCTTGCCTGGAGAATCCCAGGGACGGGGGAGCCTGCTGGGCTGCTGTCTCTGGGGTCGCACAGAGTCAGACTGAAGCGACTTAGCAGCAGCAGTGTGTGTGAAGTGGTATCTCAATTGTAGCTTTGGTTTGCATTTCTCTAATGACTAAACATATTAAGCATCTTTTCATGTGCTTATTGGCCATTTGTGTATCTCCTTTAGAGAAATACCTATTTAAACTCTTTACCTATTTTTTAATTGGATTTTTTTGTCTTTCTATTATACAGTTGTAAGAGTTTGTTTACAAGTTCTTTGTCAGATATATGCTATGCAGATATTTTCTCCCAGTTTGTAGGTTGTTTTTTCATTTCTTGATGGTGTCTTTTGAAGGTCAAAAGATTTTATTTTTTTAAAGTCTAGTTTATCTGTTTTTTCCTTCTGTTGCTTGTGCTTTTGGAATTACATCTAAGAAATCGTTGCCTTATCCAAAGTTGCAAAAATGTACTCCTGTTTCCGTTTCATGCTATGATCCATTTTGAGTTAATTTTTGTATATAGTGGGAAATAGATATTCACCTACAGTTGTTTTTTTTTTTTTTGCATATTTGTATTCAGTTGTGCCAGCACCATTGGTTGAAAGACTATCCTTTCCCTATTGAATTGTCTCATAGCCTTTCTAAAAATCAGTCGACCATACATGTAATGGTTTATTTCTGACCTCTCAGTTCTATTTTATTTATTGTATGTCTATCATTATGCAGTGCCACACTGTCTGAATTCCTGTAGTTTTGTAGTATAGTTTTGAAATCAGTAAGAACTTCGTTCTTTCATATCTTGCTTGTTTTTGCCATGCTGGGCTCCTTGCATTTTAATATCAATTTGCAGATCAGCTTCTCAGTTTCTGCAAAAAAGGCAGCTGGGGTTTTGGTAGGAACTGCCTTTAATCTTTAGGTCAATTTGAGGAATATTTCAATTTTGCAGTCTTTCAATCTTCAGTCTTTTAGTCCATTGGATGTTTTTCCATTTCTTTGTGTGTTTAATTTCTTTCAGCAATGTTTTATAGTTTTCAGTGTACAAGTCTTGCACTTCTCTTGTTAAGTTTATCCCTTTTTTATTCTTTTTGATGCAACTGTGAATGTAATTTTTTCTTAATTTCATTTTTTTATTTGTTCATTGCTAGTGTATAGAAGGAGAAGGCAATAGCAACCCACTCCAGTACTCTTGCCTGGCAAATCCCATGGATGGAGGAGCCTGGTAGGCTGCAGTCCATGGGGTCACTAGGAGTCAGACACAACTGAGCGACTTCACTTTCACTTTTTACTTTCATGCATTGGAGAAGGAAATGGCAACCCACTCCAATGTTCTTGCCTGGAGAATCCCAGGGACAGCAGCGTCTGGTAGGCTGCCATCCCTGGGGTCACACAGAGTTGGACACGATTGAAGCAACTTAGCAGCAGCAGCAGTGTATAAGAAATACAATTGATCTTGCAAGCTTGATGAACATTTATTAGTTTTTATAGTGTTTTTGTGAATTCCTTAGGAGTTTCTATGTATGAGATCATGTCACTGCAAATAGAGATAGTTCTACTTCCACTCCAGTCTGGAGGTCTGCTGTACAGGAAAGTGACTCAGTTATATACATATATATATTCTCTTTTTCATTATGGTTTATCACAGGATATTGAGTATAGTTCCATGTGCTATACAGTAATGGATATTTTTTATTTCTTCTTCTTACTTAATTGCATCCACAAATGGATTTAATTTGGGTGAAAAACATTTTTTTCTTTCAGTATATATAAGATTTAGTACTGGTGTATTCAAACAGGCCTAGGAAGATTTTGTTGGTATGACTCATAAGAAATGTGCTTGATGCAATAACATTTTGAGAATTATTGTAGAACTAGAAATCCATTTAATATTAATTTGAATGCAGGTGTGAAATTAGCCTTTGCTGGCTAGCATTGTAGTCCATATATGTACAGTACTGACATCTATGGTGGTTTCTAAAATACAGGGCCTCTAGGCAATGGGATATACTTATTCTGGCTCTACTTCTCAATAAGTAAGAGCATCTGTTCTGCTGAGAGCCTATCAGATCAGATGTTCTCCTAGCTGCTCGAGATACACTGACCAAGAAAGGTGAGGCCTCTCTCCTCAGGGAGCTTATATCTGTTGAAAGATACAGACAACAAGTAAACAAGTACATAAAATGATTCTAAACTATGATAAAGACTTGGGAAGGAAAAAACAGGGCGATAGAGTGGTAGTTTGGGCAGAATTGTGAGTACTTTACCTAGTATCTGAGTGGGTGACATTTTAACTGAGATTGTTTAAGATGAAGGCAACCATGCAAAGAACCAGGGGCTAATGTTTTAGGCATCAGGATTAGTAGGTCCAAAGCTCCTGAAATGAGCATCATTGAGGAATAAAAGAGGCTCCTGGAGCTGGGACATGTGGGCAGGCGGAAATTAGAAGAAGATGAGAGCAGAGAGGTAAACAGGCCCAGATCATACAAAGTCAGGAAGGACATGGTGAGGAGAGTGGCCCTCATTCCAAACGCAGTGGTAAGTCTCTGAAGGTTTCTAAGCAAGGTGATGACATTTACATTCCATCTCCTTTGGCTTCCTCCAGAGCGGATGCAGTAGGGCAGACGTAAAAGCAGTGAGGGCAGTTGAGGCAGTACTCTTGATAGTTCAGAGTGGAGATGAAGAGAAGTAGCAGGTTACTGGAATAATTGGGTGTAGCACTGATGGGATGTAAGAAAAAGGAAACAGAATCTAGGATGAAACTTAAGTTTGGGACTTGAACAGTCAGACAGTTCTATCATTTACTGGGCTGTAGCAGATTGGATGTATCTGAGCCATCAACTTAGTCATCAGGGTACCACAATCAGGCACTGTAAGTGGACATCTCATTGAAAATCTGTGCTCTCTGAAAGTGCTGACGTGAAACAACTTTATGACAACAGTAAAAGGCTCTTACAGAAGGAGGTGCAGGAACATTGTCTTCCTATTCCCCTGATATGGAAGAGTACTAGTAATTCTGAAGGAACACTTACTGAAATTGATTTGCTAACTGCTTGGTAAACTTCTTTCTGGCAATGTGTTATTCATATTTTAATAGAGTTCTCTATTATTAAGTTCAAATATTTTTAATTAAGAAAGAAATATAGCCCTCTGGGTAATACTGCAATCATATATATAGCTGGTAATTAAACTTTTCCACATGTATAACTGCATTCAAATAATTTTGAATGAATCATTTTAAACCTGCAGATGTCATTGTGTGCATCTTAAAACAAATAAACAAGACATGTATAGCAATCTTTGTGGTTCCAGGAAAAGTTAGAGCTTACTGAAGAATTATTTCATAACAAAGACAAAATATGCTACCAATCACAAATTCAGGTATTTTCTTTTTTAAAAAAATGCTTTACTTTTATAGAGAAAACATTATAAAATGAATCATATATAATGAGCTTAATTTTCACATTTCCATTTTTGAAAATCAGAACTGAATTATGGAAAGGCACTTTTTTAAAAAGATATTTTAGGCTGTGATATAATGTGAGCAAATTTTTCTTTTAATTTTGAAGTCATTTTTTGGATAATAAAAAAGGATTAGTTGCCTCCCTGATAACTTGAGTCCCAGTATTGGAGCAGTGCATATCTATCTATATCTAAAAATATCCTATATTTTTAAAGTTATGACAGTTTGCTATTCAGTGCAATTTATGCTCAGAAAACTTAGAAGAAAATAAATTTGTAAGTTATTTTAGAGTTCTAAAGGCATTATTCCATTACATAAATATTTGCATTTTCTAAGAAAAGTTATGACCAACCTAGATAGCATATTCAAAAGCAGAGACATTAGTTTGCTGACTAAGGTCCGTCTAGTCAAGGCTATGGTTTTTCCTGTGGACATGTATGGATGTGAGAGTTGGACTGTGAAGAAGGCTGAGCACCGAAGAATTGATGCTTTTGAACTGTGATGTTGGAGAAGACTCTTGAGAGTCCCTTGGAGATCCAACCAGTCCATTCTGAAGGAGATCAGCCCTGGGATTTCTTTGGAAGGAATGATGCTAAAGCTGAAACTCCAGTACTTTGGCCACCTCATGCGAAGAGTTGACTCATTGGAAAAGACTTTGATGCTGGGAGGGATTGAGGGCAGGAGGAGAAGGGGACGACCGAGGATGAGATGGCTGGATGGCATCACTGACTCGATGGACGTGAGTCTGAGTGAACTCCAGGAGTTAGTGATAGACAGGGAGGCCTGGCATGCTGCGATTTATGGGGTCGCAAAGAGTCGGACACGACTGAGCGACTGAACTGAACTGAACTGAACTGAAGTTACCCTTTGCTCAAAGTGAAACCATCTGTCTCTCTTTGAATTTGTCATTCAAGTATGCCATTTGCAGTTGTCTTTCCAACAGTACCACATTGTTCGAAGAATTCATAAATGTCTTTCTGACCCTTGACTTGCTTCAGCAACAGCAGTATTCCAGTGTTCCAAAACCCCTGTCTTGAGGGCAGGTAACTCTGTATATCATACATCATCCTGGTTCAGTTGTGCAGACTCTCTTAGGGGTAACCCTCCCTCCTGCAGCAGTTTCCACCATAGGTACCCACTGACCTCATGCTGCCCTGAGCCTTCCTCCTTGCAGCCTTTAAGACCTTCCCCAAACAGGGCTCTATGTCATATCTACCCACATTTTCATTCGTTACAACGGATAAATCAGAAGCAGGGGACACCATGGTTCATAGCCCCAGCTCAAATCAGCCAGACTTGATTTGAGTCCTAGCTTTGCTTTTTTTTAGTTATGTAACCTTGGACACATTTCTTAACCTCTTTGTACCTTGGTTATGTCATGTGTAAATTGGGAAAAAATAACAATACTTATTCCACAGGGTTTTTGTAAGTATTAAATGAGATAGTACATGTAGAACACTTAGCCCATAATCCAACAGGGTATTTCCTTGTATCTATTTCTGAGTAATTAGAACCTTTTAAATTCAAATCAAATTCTCAAAACTAATTATTGAGACTGTTCAATAAATGATGACTATATATGCTTCTTGTCCTTTGCTTATAGTTGAATCAAGTGTTAAAATATGAGTAAATTAATTCTGCTAGGTAATGTGTTGATATTTTTTCAAGGATACACTGAAGAGAGAAAACTGTTTAGAAGCAGGATGTGGTATCTCTCCAGTCCTTCCCCAGAGACCACCCTCAGTGTGCCTTCCATGTTCCCAGAGCTGAATTGGAGATGCGTAGTTTCATGATTGATAGAGCGAATTGAACTTGGGCAGGACTAGTAGCATTTCATAAACCGTAGTGTTATCCATGGGAAGAAAGTTTCATTTATTAAATTGGACATTCCTGCCAATTTATAGTCTTTGGGAAAAGAGTCTGATGTTTGATGTTTTGTTGAAGCTGCCCTCTTTCCTTGTCTCCAAAAAAAAGGTCATTATCTCAGTCTTACCTGTCAATGTATTGCTGGGGATATTGCTGAAGCTACAGAATTTGGTGATTAAATAACATTTGTGTCACCAGTAGAAGTATTTGAATTAGACATAGAAATTTCCCAGGTGGAACGCGTTTCTAGCCCTCTGCCTTCTTTTTGAATATTTTTCAGTCTGACTGATAATATAGTGTGGTTTGTTTATTTCACTTTCTTTGTATCTAGTGTCTAATTTAGTTGTTCACCAGGACAAAATGGTCTCGAGTAGATGTATGTTAAGTTTCAGTTAAGATCCAGGTGATGATATGGAATTGCAAAAGTTATTAGGATATGTTTATATCTCCATTTCTGAGTAGTTATGCAAACAATATGCCACTTACTTTGATAAAGAGGAGCAGTGTCAAATTCTCAAAAGTTTCAAAAGTTGTAGCTAGAAAGTCTCGACAAAAACTGAGACTATCAGAAGTATGAATCAATGAGAAGACATTAGTGGTATAACCAACACACTTTGGCATTTCGTTGTCAGTTCTTCAATATTCTAATGCTGTGGGTTAGATAGCATCCTACTAGTTACATGTTTATGGAAGAAATCCATCTTCTTTGATGTCTTAGTTTTCCTAATTCTAAAAAGGAGCAAATTAAATAAATTTGTCATTTTCCTACTGTATGCAACAGATACTAGGCTATTTTCTAAGTGCATTGAGATCGAGGTCTTTGATCTCAATCAGTCAGACTTGATTTGAGTCCTAGCTTTGCTTCTTTTTAGTTATGTGACCCAGACACATTTCTCAACCTCTTTGAACCTTGGTTATGTCATGTGTAAACTTGGAAAAAATAGCAATATTTATTCCTCATGGTTGTTGTAAGTATTAAATGAGTACATGTAGAACACTTAGCCCATAATCCAGCAGGGTGGCTTTAAAGATCAGGAGTACTTGCCATGTGCCAGGTTCTCTACAGGTGTCCCACACTATCTCCAGTCTCCATCTTCCCCCTTGAGAGGACTGACTTATTTGACAGACAAGGAAGGAGAGAGATTTGGCTTGTTTACATAAAATAAATGACAAGGCAGAGTATCAAACCCAGGAATTCTGGCCAGAAAAGCCTGTAACTCCCACCATGCTGGACCATCACCCCTAGTTAAAGACCACTGAAAAAATTCTGTGATCAGGTGGCAACTTAACTTCTATTGCCATTTAAAGTTTTGTAGTATTTTAATGTGGTGATACTGCAGATATTGGTTTATTTGTCATTACTGTTTTACAACCAGTTGTATATTCTAAACAGTTCAAACTTATCTAAAGGTGTCATCTTCCCATTCCAGAAGCATCCTTTGTCTTACCTCTGCTATTTTCATCTCTATAAGAAATATTGTTTTCGTCTTGATTCTTTAAATAATTTTTTAACTACCATTTATTGAATGGCTTTATGCTTATTCAGTGTACAAAGCAACAATCACCTTGTAGATGGCATATCCTTGGGCATAATATAAAACCTCTTCAATCTGCTGTTAGTAGATTCCTTCTAGTCTATTATTGTTAAAACTTAGAAGTTAAATGCTGGAAAATTAAAAATTGTTTATCGGTTGTTTAAGGTTAATAAGAGTTCAGCTGTGTTTGTCAGAGATTTCTTTCTGAAAATTAGCAAGCTGACTACCAAGGCAGAAATGTATGGAAGTGTATTTCTTTTTAGGTCATGGATTAAAAGACTGTTGTATACAAATTTAGCACATGAATATAGATTTTTTTTTTCTTTAAATCCTTTCATGCCAAACAAAAGAGAGAGGAGAGCCACATATACAAGATAGAAAGTTATCTCTTTGCAAGGAATGTTACCACTATTGGATTTAATTACCCAAGAATTCTTTACCTAAGACATTTTGGAAGATTAGTATTCCTGAATAATGAAGTATGGATTGAGTGTCTCCAGGTCACATGCCAACGTTTTTGTGACAGACATTTCAGAGGCATCTTTGGGTCTGGTTATGCCTATGTCCATGCGAATGCTGTCAACGTAAAACATGATCTAGGTTCAGACCAGTTGGTTCTTTGGGATAGCCTGACTCTTGATTTACACTGTGCAAGTCGACACTGCGTCTCTTAAATTTAGCAAAGTTTTCCAAGTTGTCCTGTAGCTTGGTCTTTAAGTTTTGATTTATATCTTTGCACGGTGAAGACTCATGGTAAAAGCTACCATATATTGTGAATGAGTTGTGTGCTCAAGTATGTGCCACTTACAGCTCACATTTGTGGCTTCTGTCTTCTCTTCATTCCTATTGTTAGTGGGCCGGTGCCCCCAATGAATCAGAGCAAACTCTTATGTGGGATAAGTAGCTTAGGAATTTGAAACAAGTCTTCAAGGAGTGCATGCTGGAGAAGAGATGTCCTAGAACACTAATTTAGTATCAGCTATTAGTATTAAAAATGTCAGTGTGGAAATTAAACACTGTCTGCAAATAGCAGTCAGGAGGAGATTAATCTTCAAATTAAAATGCCAATTAAAAATTTAAAATTAGTTTTGGAAAATGGACTTCTGCTTTTCTTGCTGTTGTGTTGAAGTTCAAAAAAACTTCCAAAACTTTCTAATTATATCTTTAAAAACTCTTAACAATAAATACAAATTTAAAACTACCATGATACTGACTCCCAGCCACACTTACAAACTGCCTTTTTTCCTCCTACTGATATAGTCCCTAGTAAGGTGCCAGTGATTAATAACTAATCACTTCCTAGGAAATCTCTTTTTGATTCTCAGACTTCTGTGCTCTTTTTCACAAAGAAATATGCATATATAAACACAGACTGTGATAGATTTTCACAAACTGAGGGAACTGATCATCATCTGAATCAAGAAAGAAAACAGTGTCAGCTGCCCAGCAGTCCCACTGTCCTCCCTTCTGTTACCATCCTGGGCTTTCGCGCCCTCACAACTACCCGCTACCCACCAAGACTAGTTTCACCAGTGTATGCTCCCTTACGTCTGGGTTCTCTGGCTCAGCATTTCTTTTGTAAGAGTGAGTATATCACTCATTTTGATGCTATATAGTGCCCTACTGTGTGGCTCTCATACCATTTATTTACCCATTCTACTGTTGGTGGGCATTTGAGTAGTTTCCATTTGGAAGCTATTAAAATTATGTCTTGTGATAGAATCGTAGATTTTTTAATAAGACTTGGGCAGGGAAGTAGAAGCCATCTGGTCTTATAAGATTTAAGTTAAATTCTAGGTATTTCCATCTTTGTTACTTTGGAACAGTATTATAGATTTAATTTCTAAAACAGTATATATTTAAGTAAATAATGCTTTCTATGAATATGAGCTCCATATGTCTAGCTTGCCCCATGTTTTCTTGCCTGATGCTTAGAATAGGCTTCCCTATCACGCTTCCAATCAGTCCTTCAATGCCAAGCTTAAAGACCATCTCCTCCATGATGCCTGACCCTACAGGAAATGACCTCTCTCTTTTCTGAAATACCAGACTATTTGGTATATCTCCCTTTTCTCATGTTACCTTTCATATCCTATTCTAAGAACCATCATCCCTTTTGTAGTAGTAGTGCCTTTCGAATCTTGGTGTAACTTAGAAGAATACAAAGAAGATTGCTTGTTAGAGCTTTTATTAAGAGTTTTTACAACATGATGTCCCCTGTGACCTAGGTATCAGGCACTGTCACAATGCAAACCTGATTCAGAGTCTCAAAAATGTTACAGGCTCCAGAGTGAGAATAATGATCCAATTTTCTCTCAGTTCTATTACTCTCCCATCCATGTAAAATAGAAGGAAGTTGGTCATCTCATTTTATTAACCCATGGCCATGTCTGATTTTGCCTCTATACTGCCATTGTAAACTCAGGCTTGTGTCCCCCTCAGTTCAGTAGGGTTGGTTCTTACCACAGATTCTGTAGGCAGAAGTTTGCTCAATTAAGCTATTCCACGTTAAAATCTTGAGGAGACAGATTAAGCGGAGGGCTTCAAGTTGAAAGATTATTTTTGTTTGTTGTGTTTTATCATTTTGCTGGAGTTACCAGTTTTCCTTTTAATCACTATCAAAACTCGGTGTGATTATTAATACCGTACCTCAGTATATGTTTCCTTATTGTATACTCATTTCTTTAGAACTCTTTATCCCTCCTAGATTGTAAGACCTGTGAAAGCAAGGGCCACATCTTACCTTTGTAGCTTCTCAGACTTAGGTTCCCAAAACTGTCTGAAAAAAGATCAGTGAAAATGAATGGATTGAATGGCTTTATAAGGGAAGGACTTGCCTGGGAATCTAAGCATAGCTGAATTATATAGCCCTGAGCCCATTACCTGCTCCTAAAATAAATCTGATTGATATTATGTCCCCTCTGTCCTACAAGGATATTTTGAGACAAAATTGGGTTATACGTAACAGTTTGAGCCTTTCAGAGATGGAATTACATAAGGCACTTTGCCTCTTAGGAGTTGCGTGATTTAGTTAGATGACATCTTGTGCTGGGTCTACTTTAATGTGAAGACCTTATTGCAAGCCTTTGTATATATATAAATGATTTAGCCTTTTCTGGGGTTTTGGAATGGTTTAAGAGATTGCAGATCAAGAATATATCAAGGAACTAAGTTAATTACCTCTCCATCACCAGTGGCTCTATTCATGATCCTGGTGTCTCTGCTCACTTTTGGTTTTGTGAGGCTTTTTCTGATTTTGCTGGGCAGTTGCATCTTAGTCACATCTCTGTTGTAATATTAATCATGATACATTATAATAGCCTGATTTTTTAATTGAAGCATAATTGCTTTGTAATTTTGTACAAAATTTTGTAAATTTGTACAGAATATGTATATAATTGACATAAATATATGTCAGTCCTGCTCTCTCAGTCTGTGTCACCCTCCCCATCCCCACTGTGTCTACATGTCTGTTGTCTATGTCTGCATCTCTTTCCTGCCCCGCAAATAGATTCATCTGTACCGTTTTTCTAGATCCCGTATATATGTGTTGATACCCCAGTTTATAATACCTGTTATCTCTCCCTTTCCAGACTGTGAGCTCCATGAGAACAGAGATGTGTCTCATTTTATTTATTCTCCTAGCTCCTAGCATAGTACAGAATAGATGAAAGGGGCCAGAGAAAATGAGAGGAAAGAATAATAACAACAGGGCACAAATCATAAATTTGGAAACACTTAGTAGAGCTGTTTGTCAAGTACTGTGCTAAGCATTTGATACTCAGTATTTTAGTACACTGAAAATCCCATGAGTTATATACTGTGCTCCCATTTTACAGATGAAGAAACTAAGGCATGGAAAGATAAAGTGATTCTCCCAATCACATACAGCTGGTAAAAGGTGAAACCAGGGCCCAGACTCAGATCTGTGTGGCTTAACCACTGGCCCGTTTGCTTTTGTTTTTCTGTCCTAGCAGCCAAGGTTGTACCTCAGGCACAGAATAGCCTTGTAGATTAAATAAATAAATAAAATGGCTGAATTAATCATACTAAGTACATATAAAAGCTTTATTCTTAATAAAAATTATGAAAACAAAATTTCCTTTTTCATTTTAAAAGCATGTATTATCTATGCATACCTATGTGACATGTTGGACTTCCCTGGTGGCTCAGTGGTAAAGAATCTGCCTGCAATGCAGAAGACCCAGGTTCGATCCCTGGGTCAGGAAGATCCCCTGGAGGAGGAAGTGGCAACCCACTCTAGTATTCTTGCCTGGAAAATCCCATGGACAGAGGAGCCTGGCGGGCTACAGTCCATGGGGTCCCAAGAGTTGGACACGACTTAGCGACTCCACCACCACCACCACCATGAGATGCCAGAATGTTTAGTTCCACTTCTTGACAGAAAAACTGAAAGGCAGAAAGTCATGTGTTTACTGTTGATCCCAAAGTCAAATGGCTAGTCTTTCTTCCACATCTGATTACTGAACTACTTTTTCTTTCAATTGAGGTATAATTAATTCATATACCATAAAGTTCAGAAGTGTTTAGTATATTCAGGACATTCTGTAACCATCACTACAACACAGCCTACTTTCAGAACATTTGCATCACCCCAGAAAGAAACCCCTTACCTATTAGAGATCACTGCCCGTTCCGTCTCTCCTCAGTCCCTGGACAATCACCTGTCTCCCTTCTATCTCTGTATACTTGCCTTTTCTGTATATTTCATATACATAAAATCATATAATCTGTGACCTTTTTTCTCAGGCTTCTTTCACTTTAGCATAATATTTTCAACATTCACCCATCTTGTAGCATGTATCTTTATGGCTAATAATACTCCATTGTATGGATAAACAAAAATCCATTCATCAGCTGATGAACATTTGGTGGTTTCCGCTTTGGGGCTATTATGAATAATACTGCTAATGAACATTCATATGGAAGTTTCTGTACGTATGCACATATATTTTTAGTTCTCTTGGATATATCCCAGCAAGTGAATTGCTGGCCCCAGGGCCCATGTTTAATGTTTTGAGGAACCACCAAACTTTTCCAAAGTGGCTGCACCATTTTATAATCACAACCAGTGATGTATGAGGATTTCAGTTTCTCCACATCCTTGTCAGCACTTGTTACTGTCTATCTTTTGTATTATAACAGTCCCAGTGGATGCGAATGGTCCCTCATTGTTGTGTTGATTTGCTTTCTCTAATGACAGTGATGTTGGGCATCTTTTTGTTTATCACTCCCCTGTTTATTTTGAACTTGTTTTTATTTTTCTCTTTTTAAAGTGCCTTTTTTTGGAATATAAACTTTCTTTTTCTCCTTGTAATATCTGTTTTATTCAAAGAAGTCTCTAAGCATATTAAATGCTCATGGACTCTATTACTCATGACATCTATTAAGGGTGCCAAGCTGCTGAAACCATGAAGTAAAAGAATTTAAGTGCGTTTCCACTGGCAACTTCGCAGAAAACCTCCACATCACAGTATTAGATCACAGGCTTTCATAACCCCAAACTTATGAGGTTGATAATGCTTTATTAAAAAGCTTTTAGTGTCATAGAAACACTAAGAATTTTTTTCAATTGCTATTTTCTTAACCTTTTACATCCCAATGAGGCAGAAGAAAAGACAGTAGCTGTCTCAAAGAGTCATCCAAGAAAACAAATTTAGAAATTTGAATATCTTAAAAAGTCTTATGTGTCATGGAAAAACTTTTTGAGCATTATCACTGATACCAGATATACAAAAGTATTTCAAGTTTGTTTTCTTTTTTGTTGTTGTTTTTTTTTTTTCAGATTTGATTTTATTTTACTTTACAATACTGTATTGGTTTTGCCATACATCAAAATGAATCTGCCATGGGTGTACATGTGTTCCCAATCCTGAACCCCCCTTCCACCTACCTCCGCATACCATCTCTCTGGGTCATCCCAGTGCACCAGCCCCAAGCATCTGTATCCTGCATTGAACCTAGACTGGTGATTCGTTTCTTATATGATATTATACATGTTTCAATGCCATTCTCCCAAATCATCCCACCCTCTCCCTCTCCTACAGAGTCCAAAAGACTGTTCTATACATCTGTGTCTCTTTTGCTGTCTTGCATACAGGGTTATCGTTACCATCTTTATAAATTCCATATATATGCATTAGTATACTGTATTGGTGTTTTTCTTTCTGGCTTACTTCACTCTGTATAATCGGCTCCAGTTTCATCCACCTCATTAGAACTGATTCAAATGTATTCTTTTTAACGGCTGAGTAATACTCCATTGTGTATATGTACCGCAGCTTTCTTATCCATTCATCTGCTGATGGACATCTAGGTTGCTTCCATGTTCTGGCTATTATAAACAGTGCTGCGATGAACATTGGGATACACATGTCTCTTTCAATTCTGGTTTCCTCGGTGTGTATGCCCAGCAGTGGGATTGCTGGGTCATAAGGCAGTTCTATTTCCAGTTTTTTAAGGAATCTCCACACTGTTCTCCATAGTGGCTGTACTAGTGTTTTCAAGTTGTTTGCCAGTCCTGGATGTAAATCACACTGCTCATTCATATAGGATGTTAACATTTCAGCAATGTTGAAGTTAATGTTAACTACCAAATTTGGTTTAAGCCAGAGAAAAGGGAAGAGGTTTGAAAATTCCATATGCCAGTTTCTTCCCTATACATTGAAATAATATTTATACTAGCCTCTGAAGATTTATAGCAGTAGACTTGACAGATTACATATGTATAGTAGAGTCCATATGAATTTAAGTGTTTATGGTAGCTCTGAGGTCTTTCTGGCTTTCAGACCTTACATGTTCCCATCTTCAGTTCATATTTTACTTGGTGGCTTTTAACAACATTCGTTATCTTCATTCTTACTGTTAGTTGAATTTATTTGGTCCTAGTGTTCACACTGATGAAATTTACCAATTCTCTTATAAGCCATTTTCATGAAAGGTGATTTTTTCTTTTACAAAAAGCCGTTTTGAATTTTTGTTTATTTAGTCAGTCCTCAAATACTGGTTGGGCTCCAGGTGTGAGAAATACAATGGAAGTAAGACAGTCGTGGAGCTTGCCTTTGTAGCACTCACACACTACCTGTGGACTCCAGAACCAGTTAGGTACCTGCGGCTGTGATGGTGCTAAAAATGTACACTGTAAGACTCTCTGAGAGCACATAATGTGGAGGAACTGACCCAGTTTTGAACTGTCGGGAAAAGCTTTTCTGAAGAAAAGCACATGATCTGAGCCCTAAGGGACAGCTGGGCATTCACACCCAAGCACTGGCGTGTGCACAGGCACTAAGGCAAGAGTGGGTTTGAGGCTTCTGAGGACCTGAATGGAGGACAGTGTGACGTCAGGAGAAGACACGGTGAGGCAGCCGGCAGGGGCGGCATATAAACGCCTGTTAAGCATCTGGGCCTCCGTCAGTGGGGAGCCATTGTAGGGGTTAAGGCTGTAGAATAGCATTTACGGAAGCCCATAAAATTAAGAAAGGCCAAGTGACTCATTGCTCTTTCAATTTCTTCTCTCTTGGTCAGGAGTATGACTGGAGAAACTATCAGCCCAGTGAGATTAGTGAATCTGAGTTGCAAATGCTCGCCAGCCTACGGCGGCAACAGAATGAAGAACTGGAGGACACTGGGGCTCCCTATGGCCTGAGCGCATCCCAGGTTGACAACTGTAATGTCAGCATAAGCACCAGCAGTGACGACACAACCACGTGGAACTCCTCCCTGCCACCTGTGAGTCCAGGGGTTTGCAACTTTGTTTACTGCGTTAATCAGGGATCTAGCTTCTCTGTAACAAAGCCCAGCCTCGCCTGGGAAAAGTAGGGCCGAATGAGAACACTTCCCATGAAAACTGTTCTGAAATAGTGTTGTAATACTGGAGGCATTGTCTTGTTTTAAATTATCTTATTTATCTTCAGATAATGAGCTTCCCTGGTGACTCAAACAAAGAATCTTGCCTGCAATGCAGGAGATCCAGGTTCAATTCCTGGGTTGGGAAGATCCCCTGGAGAAGGCCCTGGCAACCCACTCCATATTTTTGCCTGGAGAACCCCATGGACAGAGGAGACTGGCAGGCTTCAGTGCATGGGGTTGCAAAGTGTCACACTACTAAAGTGACTTAGTTTGCACCTTCAGATAATGTATGTTAATTGTGCGGTGAGATATAAAACCCTACATGAAAATGAAAAATAATAATTTTACTGTGCTGCTAAGTTGCTTCAGTCGTGTCCGACTCTGTGCGACCCCATGGACGGCAGCCCACCAGGCTCCCCTGTCCCTGTGATTCTCCAGGCAAGAACATTGGAATGGGTTGCCATTTCCTTCTCCAAATTTTTTTTTTTTAACTGTAGACTCTAGATATTTCATTGCATTCTCAGCTCCGTAGCACAAGCCCTGGCACGTAGAACAGGCTCAATATATGTTTTAAAAGTATCCGTTAAATGAATGAACAAAAAGGAAGAGACTATAACTAAACCAAGTATAGCTTGGATATGGTGGCAGAAAAAAACGTTTTTGGAAGTCGCCGGATTTTTGCTGACTCCTCCCTGTGTCTCTGGCCATGAGAAGCATTGCAAGTACTTCAGCAGCTTATACTATCCTGTATGTTTATATGGTTAAAGCACTCTTAAATGCGGCCCTTCATTTTCTCTGTAGACTAGCAGGTGGCCTGGAGCAGGCCTCAGTCTGCCTGTTTTTCAGTTGAAGAAATTAAAGTCTGGACTCAAGCTTCCATACCTGCTCAGTGGTAGAGCCCAGAACAAAGCCCAGTGATTATACTCCATCTATTCTTCAGTACGATCCTCATGGATCTTATGGTTTAATTGAAAAGACAAAGCAGAAACATTCACAGAACAGTCAGTCACAATGTAAGAAATGTCATGGGGCAGAAGAATAAAATCATTATTATAATAATGATAATTAGAGCTGCCATTTCTTTAAAAACCTAAAAGCATTTAAGATCTCCATAGACCGAACAAACATTTACTTATAATGCTACATTCAACATCAGATCAAACATATTAAAATGCACTTTCAAATCCAGTAGTAAATATAGTTTTTTACCAGACAATTTTTGAAAGAAAATATAAAACTGTAAGCACCTTTGATTCATGCTTATATAAAATAACATAAAGAAAGGTTAAGTTTAAGTGTAGTTAACAGTGGATAAGTTATGTTTTAAGTATTGAGTTAAATATCAATTTTTAAGTTTTCATTTTCTATTTTAAAGTAATTTTTTTTCCAGATCGCCACCTACTTTGTAGCTCTTAGAAATCTCAGAGGCCCTGACACTAGCCCTTGTGTTTCTCACTTACTCCTTGCTGCTATCCTATGTGGTAAGCGCTATTGAGTTCCCATTTTCAGTTGAGAAAACAGACTCTTGAGTAAAGTGGCACAGAACTAGTTTGGCATGACTCTCAGTTCTAAGCTTCTAGCCTCCATGATATTGACTTCTTGATATGTAACTTAATTGTCAAATGAGTGCTATGAATATCTAGCAGAAGTTGCGATTTCTACTCTGGAGAGAACTTCCAAATCACAGATGAGGAATACAAATTGGTTCTAAGGATAAAGGGTGGGGGCGATGATATTAGTTTTTCTTTAGTGTTCTTTTTACCACCTTGACCACCCTCCAAGTTGGTCTTGCCTTATTTAGCTGTGCTTTCATTAAACTGAATGATCAAGCATACATAACACCTCAAGCAACCTTGGGCCCAAAGAGTACCTACCCTCCCAGAAAAACATACCCCTGTGTGCCAGTTACTCAGAGTACCCTGATAGCCAGAGCTAAGAACAGAAGAGTAAGTTGCAGATTTTTGCCAGTGCAATTTACAGTGGAATGGAAATACTGCCTTTCTTATAAAATATTTCTTAGCAGCCATTTAAACCAAAAGTAACAAAGAGAATAGTGGCCTTCTGAACAAACTCATTCTGTCATGAAGTAGCTCAGAGACCCAGCATTACAAATGGCAAGCTGGAAAGTGATTGTTCAAGACTGAAAAGGCTGAACTCTTAGTTGCCCTGGATACCATGTCCCATCACTGTCCTGTTGTGGCAAGGACTGAAGTCCCCATGCATCACAACTACTTCGCTCTAAAAGTCTACAGCTGAAAATAACCATTGGTAATGAACTTAATAGCCCCTCTATTTGACCAAATAAGAAATTGAAAACAGTCTATTTTTTTAGACAGAGAAAATAATTGAAAAACCTACCTTTGGTATTCATAAGATATATTTATTATTCCATCAAACTCAGTCTGTTTCAGTATTGGAACTATCAACAAATGGAAAATTGCATTGCTTAATGAATTCTGCATCTTGTTGCTCGTATAGAGTCTAAATAGAGCAATTTACAAGAACTACTGTGGTCTTTTCTGGGAGCTCATGATTTTCTTTTTAGAAGTGGTACCAGGGCAATGAAAAAGAAGCGATGGAAGAAGCCGTAACTTCATCACAGTGATATCCTGCTTTCCTTATGTCACAGTGATGGCACCATCCTCCACACTGACACTCAAGCCAGAAATTTGAGAGACATCTCCACTTCTCCCACCCTTTCATTTACCACACCCAATTGGTCTCCAAATCCTGAGAATCCCCTCTCCTTTTTACCTCTTAACCCTCCCTATCTAATAGCACGCTCACATCAAAAGTGGCCCAGACAGTAGAGTCTGCCTGCAGTATGGGAGACCTGGGTTCCATCCCTGGGTCAGGAAAATCCCCTGGAGAAGGAATGTTAACACAATCCAGTATTCTTGCCTGGAAAATCCCATGGATGGAGGAGCCT
This sequence comes from Budorcas taxicolor, assembly GCF_023091745.1. Lineage (NCBI taxonomy): Eukaryota > Metazoa > Chordata > Mammalia > Artiodactyla > Bovidae > Budorcas > Budorcas taxicolor. The sequence continues at coordinate 17,958,132 of NC_068910.1, read as the reverse complement.
GGCAGGTTACTGTCCATGGGGTGTCAAAGAGTCAGACACGACTGAGTGACTTCACTTTACTTCATCTAATACCGTAGCTTTGGTATTTCATATCTTATACAAATTCCCTCATCAGTTTCCTAATACTAAGGTGCCTGCAATCCAAGCACTATAGCATGGTAGTTAGGAGCACAGGCTCTGAAGTCAAATCGCCAAGGTTCACATCCAAGCTGTGACCTTGTCAAGCACATGGCACTGTGTCTGAGACATGATAAGCAATTAATAAATTAAGATAAGTTGTCATTATTATTGTCATTATTATTCATCCTGGCTATGAATCTGATAATGATCTCATCCCTACATGAAGCCCTTTTGTAACTCCTCATTGCCTCTTTAGCCTGGCTTACATGGTCCCCCCACCATGATCTGAGACCTGCCCCTCTCCAGGATCATCTCTCACTGCTCTCCACCTTTCTCTCCATGCTTTAATCCCAGTGGTAATTCGCTAAAGGCACTTTGCATGCATCCTTGTACCTTGTACCAGTTTATCTCTTAAGACTCAGCTCCAAAGCCTTCTGTAATCCTTCTCCAGGCTCACTGAGAGAGGTAGCTTCCTTTCTATCACAAGAGCCAGGATTATCTCCATGCTAACACTCACCGCAGCCTAGCTTGTCTGTCCTACATTAATTCATCCCACATATTTTCTGAGTGGTACAATCTTCTGTGGACTGTGCTGGGGATACAAACAAGTCTTTCCTCACCCTTGAGATACTGTTCATACTATTCATGGGGTTCTCAAGGCAAAAATGCTGAAGTGGTTTGCCATTCCCTTCTCCAATGGACCACATTTTGTCAGAACTCTCCACCATGACCCGTCCACCTTGGGTGGCCCTACACGGCATGGCTCATAGTTTCATTGAGTTAGACAAGGCTGTGGTCCATGTGAGTAGATTGGTTACTTTTCTCTGATGGTGGTTTTCAGCCTGCCTGCCCTTGGCCAACATGTGCTGGATCGTTGAAAAAGCAAGAGAGTTCCAGAAAAACATCTATTTCTGCTTTATTGACTATGCCAAAGCCTTTGACTGTGTGTGGGGGGCACAATAAACTGTGGAAAATTCTGAAAGAGATGGGAATACCAGACCACCTGACCTGCCTCTTGAGAAATCTGTACGCAGGTCAGGAAGCAACAGTCAGAACTGGACATGGAACAACAGACTGGTTCCAAATAGGAAAAGGAGTACATCAAGGCTGTATATTGTCACCCTGCTTATTTAACTTATATGCAGAGTGCATCATGAGAAACGCTGGACTGGAAGAAGCACAAGCTGGAATCAAGATTGCCGGGAGAAATATCAATAACCTCAGATATGCAAATGACACCACCCTTATGGCAGAAAGTGAAGAGGAACTAAAGAGCCTCTTGATGAAAGTAAAAGAGGAGAGTGAAAAAGTTGGCTTAAAGCTCAACGTTCAGAAAACGAAGATCATGGCATCCGGTCCCATCACTTCATGGGAAATAGATGGGGAAACAGTGGAAACAGTGGCAGACTTTACTTTGGGGGACTCCAAGATCACTGCAGCCATGAAATAAAAAGATGCTTACTCCTTGGAGAAAAGTTATGACCAACCTAGACAGCATATTAAAAAGCAGAGACATTACTTTGTCAACAAAAGTCTGTCTAGTCAAGGCTGTGGTTTTTCCAGTAGTCATGTATGGATGTGAGAGTTGGACTATAAGGAAAGCTGAGTGCCAAAGAATTGATGCTTTTGAACTGTGGTGTTGGAGAAGACTCTTGAGAGTCCCTTGGACTGCAAGGAGATCCAACCAGTCCATCCTAAAGGAAATCAATCCTGAGTGTTCATTGGAAGGACTGATGCTGAAGCTGAAACTCCAATACTTTGGCCACCTGGTGCGAAGAGCTGACTTATTTGAAAAGACCCTGATGCTGGCAAAGATTGAAGGCTAGAGGAGAAGGGGATGACAGAGGATGAGATGGTTGGATGGCATCACTGACTTAATGGACATGAGTTTGAGTAAACTCTGGGCATTGGTGATGGACAGGGAGGCCTGGCGTGCTGCAGTCCATGGGGTCGCAAAGAGTCAGACACGAAAGAGTGACTGAACTGAACTGAAAAGTCTTGAGATACTCACCATATTGGAGGTAAACAGCTCACTGTAAGAGAGTGATAATAGGATATCATTATTATGATAACAAGAGAGTGATAATAAGATAAAGAGACGAGGGAACACGTGCAAGGGAATAATTCTACTTGTTGGTTTCAGGGATATTTTCACAGAGAAGGCTGCAGGTAGGCCAGAGGATGAGTGTAAGCTCATCACATAAAGAGAGAAAAGGAATTCCAGGTTCTGAAAAGGAGCAGAATCAATTGTCTCCTTTAACATGATTACCTCCTCTTAGTACCTTGTTTTCTCCATTACCTCAAACAGAACTTGAAATGAATTTTCGCTTCCCTCATAATCACTACCCACCCCGACCCAACAACACTGCTGCTTCCTCCAGCTACACTGCAGCTCACACATCATGGCCCTGCCTTTTGTCCACATTCTGTTAGCGATGCCATTATCCATATCCTCTTCTCTGCCTGGAGACCCTCCTTCCCTCTTCTCTACCTTGAACACTCCGGTGGTTGAAGGCCCAGCTCAAATGTCCCATCTTCATGAAACCCTCTCTCCTGCATAGAATTATTTTATTTCTTCTCTGGCTCCCAATATCTTTGGTGATAACACTTAGCACATCAGGTAACCACTGTCATCAGCATCCCTCGAGCCTGGTTCTGAGCTCCTTGAAGGCAGGACTGTGCCGAGCACAGGGCCTAGCATGAGGTCACACTCAGTCAGCGCTGGTTGTTAGTTGTTTGGTTGAGTAAATCAGTCAGTAATATTAAAAGATTCCTTTTTTACTCTAAGGTAGTTTTATCAAAATTCCAAAATAAACATCAGCCGTACTTTGCTTAAATAAGTCCTGAATGATGCTGGTAGTATTTTATATTCAAGATTTAATAAATGGATATTAAATACACACAAAAAGGAAAAATCTCCCTCTGGGCAAGGCTTGGTGATAGTAGTTTAGAAAGAAGATTTAGGCAGGTCACATTCAGTTTGGCATCTTTACTTAATGACTTCATACACATTGCAGTCAAACCAGGAAGCCTACAGAGAGTAAAACAAGTCTTTAAGTTTGTTGTGTTTACTGCAAGCTTTGGCTTCTCAGCTTTCCTCAGCATCTGTGCAGTTCAGAGTAATATGTACTATTTTAGAAGTGTTTAGTTATAAGTTAATCGTTTAAAAGTGTAATTAAATGTAACCATATTTCTCATAGCAAATTGGCTTTTGTAGGCATCTCTTGCTAAATAAATCAAACCTACTGAGAAATCCATTGGCATTTGACAGACAGATTTTTCAAAGTTTCTAACTTAGAACCAAATTCAATTAAAACAATACTTTTCAACTTCTGTGGAAACCAGGCTGCAAGTAATCAATTTTGGAGGGTTCTGTTAGGAGTAGCCCTCATGAGATTTATTGAAAAACTGGGCTCTAGGCAGCCTTTGGAAGAGAGCGAGAGTTAGTTATAATGGATTCTTAAGTGAATTTTATTTTGCTGAAGGATTTTGATTGATAGGAGCATAAAGCTATGTCTTGAGGAGTGTGTGTGTGTCTGTGTATGTATGTATATGTGGTATGTGGTTCCTTTTCAGGAAGAGGAATAGCTGTTAATGGAAAAAGTGACAACCAAAATAATTTAGACTCTGTGTCAGCCAGCCTGGTCTCAAATCGTAGCTCTGCCTTTTGCTAGCATGATCACCTATAAAATGGGAATAGTAGAGGCCCTTCATTGTGTGGGCATGGTGGGAATTGATTGTGTGCTTGGAGTGTGTGTGCTTAGTGCCTCAGATAATGAGCTGACACTAACTGTAATTTGCTGCTCCCCCAAAGATGCTCTCCTCAAAGGATCACTTGAGTGATCAGAAAAGATTGCTAGGATATTTTCTCTTTTTGTGACCACTGAAGGCTGTAAGGGTGGGCTGAGATTCTGGTGTGCTTGTTTTGATGTGAGCTTAGCATTCAGACTGACCCCTCAGAGCTTGACTTAACTCATTGTTCCAATGTTTCCTTATTTCTCTGTCCCGCCTCTAATCTAAATTGAAGAAAAGCATGCCTCATGTGATACTTTGTAAGCAGATGCCTCAAAGCCATCCTTCCTCTAAGTTAATTCCCATGACCTAATATCAAGCACATAAGTCTCCTCAGCTTGTTTAAAAAAAAAATCTTCGCATGCATCCATCAACACGGCATACTGCAGAGCATAATATTTGGAGAAAAATGAGGCAAAATGCACTTAATAAAATTGCAAGCATATGGTGAAGTTCTCAGACAGGTTATTTATGGTCTTGATTAACCTTGCAACATTTTTTTGCCATTTTCATAGGTTTTAACATAACAACAGAAAAATATTTCCTTTACCTTTTAACATGACAGGATTATCTTATCTCCTGTTCTTTAATTTAGCCTTCACTTCTCTCCCTCACCCCCAAACGTCTAGCAGCTTGATCATGGAAAAGCAGAGCTTCTTGTGGCCCAGTGGCAGTTCATTTCATGTGTGGTGTTTTCCCGACTCTAGTGCATAGCAACAGCGCCACCCAGAGGACAAGGTCCCAAGTTTCTAGGATCTGTTCCATTCCTAGGCTCATAAACGTATAGTGTTTTACATGATGGTTGCTGGCTGCTATGTGTACAATGTGTAATATACTAGCATTTCAGGCTCTTTCTAGTTACTAGGTCTTACTTTGTCCCGATCTACAGATTCATTACCTTCTCAGCTCTCTTTGGGTATAATGAGTTTTCTTTTAATCCTCCTGAACTAAAGACATTAAGTGGTTGATTGTGCTAAACTGCAGATAAATCTGATGAGCAAGCTGTTCTTTATACCACTATAGAAATGATACACGAAAACTAATATTGAAGTCATTGTAGTATCTGTGCTGTCAGGAGAAAATATTAAAATGTGCGAGTTGTTCTGTGTTTAATGACTATGAAAGTCACCTCATGAAATAAACTTTTCTCGTTCTTAGAGGATTGTCTGTTTTATCTTATGTTGTCCCAAATTAAGCAATGTGGCAAAACATTTTCTTTGATTTTAAATATATAGTTACATGTCATAAGAATGAAATCAAATGAATTTAATTTATGGTAAGGAGATAGTCCTACATATATCAAATACATGTATTTCAGGACCAACCACTTTTTCTTCCTGCCATTAACTGAACTGAGTTTGTCATATTTGTTATGCAAAACTTATTTATGTACTGATTTAAGTGAACCTCTGAGCTAGATTAAGCCCTGCAACTTACTGATTAAGAGGGTAAACTGAGGAATGAGATTGGATGGGTTCAAATTCTGGCCCCACTATTTCCTGACTGGCATGACCTTAGGTTAACACCCCCTTCTTCCAAATGATCACTCCACCCTCTGGAGAACAGAAATGCTCACAGAGTCCTATTTCCTCCTCCTTTAGATGCGGTTGTTAATCCTATCTATTTCATAGAATTGGGAAAAAATTGGGAAAAGTGAAAGTAAAGTAACTCAGTTGTGTCCCACTCTTTGTGACCTCACAGACTATAGCCTACCAGGCTCCTCCATCCATGGGATCTTCCAGGTAAGAATACTGGAGAATACTCCAGGAGATCTTCCCAACCCAGAGATTGAATCTGGGTCTCCTGCATTGTAGGCAGATGTTTTACGTTCTGAGCCACCACGGAAGTCCAACAAGGATTTAACACAGAGTAAGTGCTCAATAAATATCAGTTACTACTGTTATTATTGTTGTCTTGGTTATTTGTAGGGCTTCCCTTGTGGCTCAGCTGGTAAAGAATCCGCCAGCAGTGCAGGAGACCAGGGTTCCACCCCTGGGTTGGGAAGATCCCCTGGAGAAGGGAAAGGCTACCCTCTCCAGTATTCTGGCCTGGAGAGTTCCATGGACTGGTCATTTGCAGGTGTTCGTTATTATTCCTGTGCTGCTTCTTGCTGAATTCCAAAATTTTAAAGATGATCTTTTTTTTTTTTTAACTGGTGCTTTCATGGAATGTTCCCTACCTAGAAGTAGTTGAAATTGGTTTACTGTTGCACATGTACAGAAGCATATCTATTCCATTTGTGGATGGGGATGTTTGGCTTCAGACAGTTCATCTGTTACCCCTGCCTCCACCCCCATCATGTTCAGAGAGCTGTTAGAAACAATTAGGCCATTCTGATGTGGGCCGGGAAAACAAAAAGACATCATTGAAGTGAAAGCTCTGCCTTTAGAAAGCATTAAAAGCAAAGACATGGGAACTGGAATATCTTAAAGGAGCTTTTTAGCTGCATCATTGCCATAATCCCTTCCTGTCCCTGAACGTGATTATGAAATTAGAAGACATGTACAGAGAGGGAACTGAGGCCACCCAACTTTGTATCGCACCCCCCTGAAAGCAAGACTTGGATCCTTCCCCAACAGAGTCATTAGCAGTTGGGGTTTATGTCAGTTTTAGCAGTTGCATGTATGAGTCAGAATGCTTTACCATGATATGCTATTATTAAATTTAAATAAAACATTTGGGGGTAAAAACTTAGTTTTCAATAGTAAAAATTAAGTTAAAGAATTGGGTATTCAGACCTGGTTCCACCACCTTGCAGTTATTTTTAACTGAATTTTTAAAATTTACCTTTCTGTTTATTCATGTCAGTAGTCCTTATTACTTCAAAAAGTTTACACTTATTATTTCTGTTTTCTTACACTTTAAAATCACTGTGAATGTGAATCTTTTATGTTAGTGTATTTTTTTTTACTCCTTGTATCATTGTGTCTGTTTTATAGAAACATGAGCAAACATGGAAGGGAATAGTCTAAGTATAGTCTAAGTGAGAACTCAGTCACAAACCAAATAGCATTCTGTAACCATTTCTATTCTCCAGAGAGTGGAGTGAGTCATTTGGAAGAAGGGAGTTAGGGACAGGTGTAAAATAGAATTAACAGCATAAAATTAGGAAAATGGAAATTTGTCTGAATAGCAGAACTGTGATGCTTAGAGAGTTATTTAAATGCTTCAAAAAGTAAATAGGCGGAGATCCATTCACTAGAGGCCCGAGTACAGCTGAAATTCTGGATGAATACTAATGAATATATTACTGGGAGTATTTCTACACCACTGTGAGTTGGTCTAGAGAACCTGTTAGGCCCTTTGCTTACTAATTCCTTTTTTGCTGTGAAATAATAAAGCCTAAATCATAGTACTAAATTTTACTTGCAAAGTGCTGGAAGTCTTATTTCTCCTGTGAGATCAAATATGTCTTATGATATGTTTTTCCTTCTACTGTTCTCCCAGCTGTTTTTCTTATTACTGAAATGGTGATGTATTGATATTGGTTCAATTACCAAACTATCTGAGCACATTTAAATTCATGGTGCATCACAGATAGGCTAAATGATTGTGATTATCAGACAGGGTGTTTGATTTAAAGAAACACTTCCAAGAGATTATATATAGAGAGAGACAGTTTAAAGAATTCCCATCACCCATGTCATTAATATTTTAGGACCCATTAAATTAAGGAATATGTGGGAAATAAGGAAATGTGCCTTTCATGTACAGGCATCATTGCCACACTGTTTCCTTCAGCTGGGGTCAGCACTGTGGGGCCACATTATGGCTGAGAAACCTTACCATCAATCCCGTTAAGTAAGGAAGTAACAGAGTCCTTCAAATGCAATTCAAAAATGTATACCAAATTCCAAATTGTGATGAAATGAGAATGTTAAAAATGGTTTTCATATTAGAATTATATGGTTGCTAACCACATAAAAGAAATACTTTGAGGAGATGATCAAAAAGATTTTCTATCAGATATAATGGAATTTTCTCCCTTTATAAAACAAAGGAAAAATATCAAGTTACATTGGAGGCAAGTGTTTAAGGCTTACATGAAATGTAGTTGTTTAGCTATGTTTTGAAAAAGGTAGTAACTTAAAGATTTCTTGCAGAGGAGAAAATTCAGATTTCATATTTTTGTTAAGTATTGGTATCAGTCAGTTCTTTCGGTTCTGTGATTAATGATTGAGGTTCCATTATGCTAGGGGAAACTCACTGCCTTGACCTAAGATTTATATGTACAATTTCAAAAATGAAAGTAGCCACTGTCCTTGCAAATTTAGTAACATTGGGATATAAATATATGTATATGCTGTATCTAATAATGAAAATAGATATTATCCTTGCGAATTTAGTAACATTGAGATATAAATATATGTATATTCCATATCTCTGAGTCTCCAGTCCATTGCTCATATTTGCTATGCAGCATTAGTTCCAGGAGACATTTTGTTTTTTTACACTGTTAACAAAGGAGCAACCTTTGTTAACAGTGTAAAAACTCCACAAAGAGGAGAATTCCACACATGAACTTTAATTACACTATCAGTTCAGTTCAGTTCAGTTCAGTCGCTCAGTCATGTCCGACTCTTTGTGAACCCATGAATCGCAGCACGCTGGGCCTCCCTGTCCATCACCAACACCCGGAGTTCACTCAGACTCAGCGTCCATCGAGTCAGTGATGCCATCCAGCCATCTCATCCTCTGGCGTCCCCTTCTCCTCCTGCCCTCAATCCCTCCCAACATCAAAGTCTTTTCCAATGAGTCAACTCTTCTCATGAGGTGGCCAAAGTACTGGAGTTTCAGCTTTAGCATCATTCCTTCCCAAGAAATCCCAGGGCTGATCTCCTTCAGAATGGACTGATTGGATCTCCTTCCAGTCCAAGGGACTCTCAAGAGTCTTCTCCAACACCACAGTTCAAAAGCATCAATTCTTTGGCACTCAGCCTTCTTCACAGTCCAACTCTCACATCCATACATGACCACTGGAAAAACCATAGCCTTGATAGACGGATAGATGCTGTCTAATCCAGTGACTGGCCATTAAAATAACCTCTGCTTTCCCTCATATACCACTTTGTTACTTCCTGGATCTCCCAAACAACCTTCAACTCTTCGTAAAATAAACCTTCTTGCAGGTTGTTTCTCAGGAAAAAAGTAGTGAGAGTGCATGTGAAAGTTTATATAAAGAGCATTATGCTGATCAGTACCTCAGAAATGTTTTATCTTTTACAGCCTGTCAACCAGGGCCGTCACTATCAGAAAGAAATGAACCCACCTTCTCCTTCTAACCCCCGGTAAGAGTCATTAATAAGCTAAATTTATTTTATTTTTTTAATTTAAATTTATTTATTTTAATTGGAGGCTAATTACTTTACAATATTGTATTGGTTTTGCCATACATCAACATGAATCCACCACGGGTGATTATATAGGGACTGACTGTCCATTTTTCTTGGTTTCTTAAAATTGTTTTCCAAACTTCTGAAGAGCTTACAAAGTTGTTTTTGTTAGAAGTTTTAGTTTAGTCTAGTCTTCTTAATCAAACTATGTTGTCATGGCTAATAGTATAACTAGATTTATATGGCACTTCTGCCTTTTACTAGCTGGGGGACTTTGAGAAAGTCCTTTAAGTCAAAGTAATTCAGGCATAATAATTACCTCAGTAGTATTTTGGGAATGTATGAAAAATCCTTAGCACAGTTCCTGGCAACATAACAAACTCTCTTTAAGTGTTCATTTACTCAGTATTATTCTATTTGCATATATATTTCATCTTAATAGGTACTTGATGTTCAGTGCATTTTAGACATGAATCTTTGTATCACCTGGTGCTTTTATGTTCATCAAGATAGCTTATGTGAGTTCAAATGGCTGTTCTCTTTTTCATAATTACTAAGTTCATAATGTCAAAATAATTTCATTATTTCAAAAATGTCATTGATACAAGTCACTTGTCAATATAGAAGAACCTTATTAGGCTCATTAGAGATAAGTGTATCTAAATTCAAGTTTTGAAATATATGTAATATTATATGGGTTTTAAAAATAAATAAGCTATTGACAGTTTATCCATATAATTCAATATCACTTTATTACTGTTTATTAAATACTAGTAATTTACTGAAAACCAGTCTGTTGTGAGCTCCACCCTCAGCATCTTAGTTGTTATAGTACAACTCATTATCTAAATGCTTCTCATTATCAAGCTCTCTCACCTGAATGAAACAGACAGGAAGGATTTGTTAAATAAGAATACAGGGCTATACCCTGGAAGCCAAGGGCAGCCAGGCCTCAGGGGGGATCTGTATAGGGAACTAGAAAGCAGAGAGGCAGCTAGGCAGCATCCTACACCCCATCTCTGCTTACTTCTTCCTATCTGCTCCATTCTTCCAAGCACCAGCTTTCTTTACTTCTCAGTCACATATGGCTGTCTTGAGTTTACATATAACTGTTCAGAGCAATGCTGAGGCTGACAGTCTATGCCTGAATCGCAGTTCCTCCTTTCATGGAGAAAGAATATGATTGGCCTAGCTTCGGCCAAGTATTCACTTCTGGTCCAATCAGCAATGAAAAACCAACCAACCAAGCCACGTCAAGCTAACATGGCTATCAGAAAACCACCTACATGGTTTACAGGACTTTCAGTGGGGCCCAGAATGTTCATGAGTAAGTATTCTTTATTAGTAATCTCTTCTAAGTGTTTCTGGTCATCTATATACTCAATCTGTCTTTCTTGCATGTTACCTAGTGGACAGAATTGTCACTATCATAAATAGATATAATAAGGAGTTGAAAACTGAGACTGTAATTTCAGTGTATATAGAAAGATGTTTAAAAATTCTTCAAAATAGTTCTCTCTTGATATGTGAATATGTCTTTCCTAATTTGCAGCTCATCTAGATTTGACCAATAGACTATCTCTATATGAATAAACTTTCAAGATACCTGGAAGTCTAACTTTGGTCCAAATTATAATAGTCAGAACTTGTAAGCTGAGTAAATGAATATGATAGAAAGTTATGTTAGAAAGTGGAGCATTTTGTTTCAGTGAAAGGAAAACGGGGGCCTAGTTTTCATCTTACTTCTGCTGCTAACCCAGTGTATGATCTCAGGCAAGCTTCTCAACCTGTTGAGTTCAGTTCAGTTCAGTCACTTAGTCGTGTCTGACTCTTTGCAACCCCATGAATCGCACCACGCCAGGCCTCCCTGTCCATCACCATCTCCCAGAGTTCACTCAGATTAAGATCCATCGAGTCAGTGATGCCATCCAGCCATCTCATCCTCTGTCGTCCCCTTCTCCTCCTGCCCCCAATCCCTCCCAACATCAAAGTATTTTCCAATGAGTCAACTCTTCGCATGAGGTGGCCAAAGTACTGGAGTTTCAGCTTTAGCATCATTCCTTCCCAAGAAATCCCAGGGCTGATCTCTTTCAGAATGGACTGGTTGGATCTCCTTGCAGTCCAAGGGACTCTCAAGAGTCTTCTCCAACACCACAGTTCAAAAGCATCAATTCTTTGGCACCCAGCCTTCTTCATAGTCCCAACTCTCACATCCATACACAACCACTGGAAAAACCATAGCCTTGACCAGATGGACCTTAGTCGGCATAGTAATGTCTCTGCTTTTCAATATGCTATCTAGGTTGGTCATAACTTTTCTTCCAAGGAGTAAGCGTCTTTTTATTTCATGGCTGCAGTCACCATCTGCAGTGATTTTGGAGCCCCCAAAAATAAAGTCTGACACTGTTTCCACTGTTTCCCCATCTATTTCCCATGAAGTGATGGGACCGGATGCCATGATCTTCATTTTCTGGATGTTGAGCTTTAAGCCAACTTTTTCACTCTCCTCTTTTACTTTCATCAAGAGGCTTTTTAGCTCCTCTTCATTTTCTCCCATAAGGGTGGTATCATCTGCATATCTGAGGTCATTGATATTTCTCCTGGCAATCTTGATTCCAGCTTGTGTTTCTTCCAGTCCAGCGTTTCTCATGATGTACTCTGCATAGAAGTTAAATAAGCAGGGTGACAATATACAGTTTTGATGTACTCCTTTTCCTATTTGGAACCAGTCTGTTGTTCCGTGTCTAGTTCTGACTGTTGCTTCCTGACCTGCATACAGATTTCTCAAGAGGCAGGTTAGGTGGTCTGGTATTCCCGTCTCTCTCAGAATCTTCCACAGTTGATTGTGATCCACACAGTCAAAGGCTTTGGCATAGTCAATAAAGCAGAAATAGATGTTTTTCTGGAACTCTCTTGCTTTTTCCATGATCCAGCAGATGTTGCCAATTTTTTCTCTGGTTCCTCTGCCTTTTCTAAAACCAGCTTGATCATCAGGAAGTTCACGGTTCATGTATTGCTGAAGCCTGGTTTGGAGAACTTTGAGCATTACTTTACTAGCATGTGAGATGAGTGCAATTGTGCGGTAGTTTGAGCATTCTTTGGCATTGCCTTTCTTTGGGATTGGAATGAAAACTGACCTTTTCCAGTCCTGTGGCCACTGCTGAGTCTTCCAAATTTGCTGGCATATTGAGGGCAGCACTTTCACAGCATCATGTTTCAGGATTTGAAATAGCTCAACTGGAATTCCATCACCTCCACTAGCTTTGTTTGTAGTGATGCTTTCTAAGGCCCTCTTGACTTCACATTCCAGGATGTCTGGCTCTAGATGAGTGATCACACCATCATGATTATCCAGGTCATGAAGATCTTTTTTTTACAGTTCTTCCATGTATCCTTGCCACCTCTTCTTAATATCTTCTGCTTCTGTTAGGTCCAGACCATTTCTGTCCTTTATTGAGCCCATCTTTGCATGAAATGTTCCCTTGGTATCTCTAATTTTCTTTAAGAGATCTCTAGTCTTTTCCCATTCTGTTGTTTTCCTCTATTTCTTTGCATTGATCACTGAAGAAGGCTTTCTTATCTCTCCTTGCTCTTCTTTGGAACTCTGCATTCAGATCCTTATATCTTTCCATTTCTCTTTTGCTTTTCGCTTCTCTTCTTTTCTCAGCTATTAGTAAGGCCTCCCCAGACAGCCATTTTGCTTTTTTGCATTTCTTTTCCATGGGGATGGTCTTGATCCCTGTCTCCTGTACAGTGTCACAAATCTCATTCCATAGTTCATCAGGCACTCTATCTATCAGATCTAGGCCCTTAAATCTATTTCTCACTTCCACTGTATAATCATCAGGGATTTGATTTAGGTCATACCTGAATGGTCTAGCAGTTTTCCCTACTTTCTTCAATTTAAGTCTGAATTTGGCAATAAGGAGTTCATGATCTGAGCCACAGTCAGCTCCTGGTCTTGTTTTTGTTGACTGTATAGAGTTTCTCCATCTTTGGCTGCAAAGAATATAATCAGTCTGATTTCGGTGTTGACCATCTGGTGATGTCCATGTGTAGAGTCTTCTCTTAAGTTGTTGGAAGAGGGTGTTTGCTATTACCAGTGCATTCTCTTGGCAAAACTCTATTAGCCTTTGCCCTGCTTCATTCCACATTCCAAGGCCAAATTTGCCTGTTACTCCAGGTGTTTCTTGACTTCCTACTTTTGCATTCCAGCCCCCTATAATGAAAAGGACGTCTTTTTTGGGTGTTAGTTCTAAAAGGTCTTGTAGGTCTTCATAGAACCGCTCAACTTCAGCTTCGTCAGCATTACTGTTTGGGGCATAGACTTGGATTACCGTGATATTGAATGGTTTGCCTTGGAGACTAACAGAGATCATTCTGTCGTTTTTGAGATTGCATCCAAGTACTGCATTTCAGACTCTTTTGTTGACCATGATGGCTACTCCCTTTCTTCTGAGGGATTCCTGCCCGCAGTAGTAGATATAACGGTCATCTGAGTTAAATTCACCCATTCCAGTCCATTTTAGTTTGCTGATTCCTAGAATGTCGACGTTCACTCTTGCCATCTCCTGTTTGACCACTTCCATTTTGCCTTGATTCATGGACCTGACATTCCAGGTTCCTATGCAGTATTGCTCTTTATAGCATCGGACCTTGCTTCTATCACCAGTCACATCCACAACTGGGTATTGTTTTTGCTTTGGCTCCATCCCTTCATTCTTTCTGGAGTTATTTCTCCACTGATCTCCAGTAGCATGTTGGGCACCTACTGACCTGGGGAGTTCCTCTTTCAGTATCCTATCATTGTGCCTTTTCATACTGTTCATGGGGTTCTCAAGGCAAGAATACTGAAGTGTTTTGCCATTCCCTTCTCCAGTGGACCACATTCTGTCAGACCTCTCCACCATGACCTCGCCATCTTGGGTTGCCCCGTGGGCATGGCTTAGTTTCATTGAGTTAACCAAGGCTGTGGTCCTAGTGGGATTAGATTGACTAGTTTTCTGTGAGTATGGTTTCAGTATGTCTGCTGGAGCAGCCGTGAAGAGATACCCCACGCCCAAGGTAAGAGAAACCCGAGTAAGATGGTAAGTGTTGCAAGAGGGCATCAGAGGGCAGACACACTGAAACCATACTCAACCTGTTCAGACCTCATCTAATAACAAGGACACCCTCATGTGTAAAGGAAAGGATTTGAGTTGCAAACTATCTGAGGTTACTTCCAGATTTATGAGTCTGTGACTTTGATGGGACTCATTATAGACTTTCCATATGAAAACCAGTTTTACTATTAAAGGGAACAGTGCCCTGTATAGGAAACATATTTCATAATGTTGAATATATTAATTAATGTTTAGATATGGTAGTGTATGATTTTAAATATCTCTTTTACAATTTGATTCCCAAAAATAGAATATAGGAAAATTTACCAACTAAACAGACAGCATATTTCATTTAACCAGTTAAGTGTTTGTTCATTTAGGAAAAATTAATTACACTTTTGCATAATAAAACTAAAAGTCAAATTTCAAAGCAAAAAATCAAATGCCACCAATCGCATTTTCCAACAGGTTATTCACCAGTTCCCTAGAAAATTACATAGCTCTTCAGAAAGCCTATAGATTACATGGCTTAACTCTTGCTCATAAATGAATCCAGTAGCTTAGAGAATTGGCAAAAAGGCATCACTTGTTCATAAATAAAGAAGATGATAAAATTATGAGGTCAGCATGCTGCTGCTGCTAAGTCAAGTCAGTCATGTCCAACTGTGTGACCCCATAGATGGCAGCCCACCAGGCTCCGCCATCCCTGGCATTCTCCAGACAAGAACACTGGAGTGGGTTGCCATTTCCTTCTCCAATGCATGAAAGTGAAAAGTGAAAATGAAGTCGCTCAGTCATGTCCAACTCTTCGCAACCCCATGGACTGCAGCCCACCAGGCTCCTCCATCCATGGGATTTTCCAGGCAAGAGTACTGGAGTGGGTTGCCATTGCCTTCTCCGAAGCAATGATTGTTAAGATTAATATTTATTATATTTCTTATAAATATCCCATGCTTTAGATCCTAAAACACAGAACTTTAAAATTAAATTTTAAAGTTAAAAGATACTGATAATGACTACTGGAAAAATAAGAAATGAAAAGATAAGTCTCTGAGTCTACCCCCTTAGATACACAAGCATGTAGCTTGAATCTTGAAAGCTTGGTATGCAGAGGCTCTGAACAATACGTGAGAAGCAGATAGGCCCTTGATTTCCTGAACTAAGTGCTGTTGTGATCAAAGTAGTGCAAACATAGCGGGGATGGGGGACGTGTGTCTGTGCAAGTCCACCAAGAGAAGCGGTGCCCTTAGGGAGGTGAAATGGCCACATTAGCTTCCATGAAATATCTGCAACTTCTCCAGAGACTTAACATCCTATGTACTCATACCCACATATGCATATACAATCAACTTTCAGTTAGCTTTACTAATGTAACAGAATAACCAGTATCTCCAAAGTCTTTTATTTACTTTTTATCCTGGAAAGACTTTTATTTCTGTATCATGTTTACCTTCTTAGTTTTATGTGTTGATGAGTAAAATTAAAGATAGTGTGCAGTCCGTTGTGTTTTGAAAAGTAATCTCTAGGGTTAAAATGGCTAAAACACTGCATATATTCATATGTTGGTTTCCTCTAAATAAAGCGTTCACTTGCCCTCATAGGGCAATGCTTGACATTGGATGCTATGGGATAAAATGGTAATCCTTTCCTGAAACGTTTACAGTCTAGGGACTGAAATACACATGGTTCACCTCATTTCTTTGTGTGTTTAGATTTGCAGAAGTCACTCCCCCTTGCTTTGGTAGGCGTGAGAGGAGTGATATTTTCCATTATTTTTGCCTAACATACCAGTTGATACTTAGCATCTCAATTGCTGGGGCCCTTGCCTCCTTTGTTCACCCACAGTGTCTCTTGGGGCACTGACAGCCTGTATGACAGATGCAGAAATGGCTAACATAATCTAATATAATTTACAGGAGTGTTGGGTAGGAGGAAACAATTTCACAGTTCATTCATGTTGAGAAATGTTTCCTAGCATGTGAACTTACATGCTGCCATACTGAGCAAAATGGATGCTATTCACAGTCTTCAGTTATTTATTTTTAAATGCCATCTTTTGGTTTGTAGGGTTTAGAGCTGTCCCTCAGGCACATCTATTTATGTTTATGTAGATTCTTCAGAACAACTCGAGATATTTTTGTTCAGGAACGGGTTTTATAAAGTAAGCTGTGATTACATTCTGGTTGTCTGTTCATATGGATGGAGTCAATAACCAGTGTTTCATTTCAGATGATGATCACATATGCTGTTTTTACAAGTCATAAGAAAATTGAGGAGGAGAGAAGGTAGTCAAAGGCTCTGTAAGGTCTCAAATGTTTATAGAAATAAACAATATAGAAAATAATTCTAGACTGCCCAAATAGTCGTGAATGGCATGGTTTTCTTTCTAAAGTGTTTGCTGTATGATTTAGCACTTATCCATAGTTTTCAAAATGTCATTGCAGATTGTGTTAAGGCTTGAATCCCTTGCAGCCTTGCCACATGTTTGTGTGATATGAATGTACTTATGACTGTAATTATCTGATAAATTCCTGCAGACTTTGACAAATGATTAATAACCGCTGACCTCAGTTCATGCTGGCTCAGCTGGCCTGACTGAGGCAAGCTGGCCTGTCACTGTAACCTACAGGCGCTGCTCTGGGCTGATCACAGTGGCTTCATTTTTCTTTTCCCTCCAATTGTTGGGACTCCGTCTGGTGAGCTTCTTTTCTCGTGCTTAAGGTTTTTTCCCCCCACCAACACAAGAGAGAGAAAATGTATAATAAATAAATAAAATTAAATACAGAACTTGAATGTCATGTTTCTCTTCAAATGATGAAGTTTGGATCATTTTAAAACAAGTAAGTCAGATTGGAATATTGCTTCTTAGACCAAAGCACCACAGAAGATTTCCTGATTAACTGTGCACACAGTTTCTCTAAATGTAATGTCATTGCTTTTTTCTACTATCTATATTTTGGCATTAAATCTTTTTTGCTTTACTTTGCTTTTATCATCCCAATATTTTATTATGAAAAAAATGACATGTACAGCAAATTTTGCAGGTAGCAGCCATATGTCCCCACCTAGATCCTACAATCAGTATTTTATTGAACTTATTTTATCACCTATCTATTCTTATGTCCATCCACCAATCCACATAAGTTTTGATCCATTTCAAAATAAATTATAGATATCAGGACATTCTTTCCAGCATTTCTGTAGTTTAGTGAAGTCAGACAAACCCAAATTTGAAAGCACTTGACTTCTATCAACTTAAATTTTCTTATCTGTACATCAGTGACATTGAGTGTTGGTAGGAAGATTTCATTTGTTTACTTTATGAAATACTCAGATAATGCTTTCTGTGTGCAACTCAAAAATGTTGTTTTACTTCATCCCAGCAACAATCCAATGAGGTGAATTGTTATTAACCCCACTGTACAGATGCGGTTTCAAGAAGTTAATGAGCTCACTGAAAGTCACCCTGTCAACAAATGGCCTTGCTGAGAGTTGAATTCAGACTCCTTGACTTTGGTATCTATACTTTTAGCCACTACACTATACTGCCTCCCACAGCACTTACTTTAGCATTAAATCTTAATGATTTGTTTATAAAACGTAAGGCATCGTTTTTACTTTCATCATTTCTCTCAGTAGGTTTACCTAGGAAAAGCTATCAATATTAGTGCCCCTCATTTCATAATCCCCTTCCCACAAATTCACACCTGCTTCTTTAAAGGGGGTGACTCTCTATACTGGGGGTCCCCTGGTGGCTCAGATTCTGATAAAGACTCTGCCTGCATTGCTGGAGACCAGGTTCAATCCCTGAGTCAGGAAAATCTCCTGGAGAAGGAAATGACTACCCACTCCAGTATTCTTGCCGGAGAAGTCCCTTGGACAGAGGAGTCCATAGGGTTGCAAAGAGATGATTAAGCTACTAACACTTTCACTTTCACTCTGCGTACTCTGAACCCGGGCCTGAATTCAGCTTCTTGACTGAGGAGCCGTCATGGTGTTCCCCAGATCCTGTGCGGATGGGTTGGTGCCTCTCCTCCCTGTGGTGCTCAGCACAGCCTGACAGGGGTAAGGGCTCCATCAAAATGTACCCTGAGGGAGTGGACAGAGAGGCATGCCCAGATGCCATGGAGAGATGAAAATCTGCATTCTGAATGTTGGCCAGTTGTGTTTCAAATATTTTCCCTCATCCTTACAAGAGTTGCCCACTCCCCTTTCTGCAAATACAAGGACAATGGCATTGCTTTATTTACTCTCAGGATAAAATTGGGTTTTTGTGAAAGGCTCTTGTTTGGACAGAGTTTAATTTTCATGCGTGTTCCGCTCCCTGCCAACCTAGAGAGCCATAGATAGTGATGACCATTAGAATGGCCCTAATCTTTAATATATAATATGTATTATTTACACTGTATCTTTAATAGTAGTTTCCAATACCTTCTATATTCTAATGACTTTCAAAATTATATGTCCAATCCTACCTCACCTCTGAATTCCAGACTCATCTGTCCAAGTTGCCAATTTGACAGATGTCCAGGCCACTCAGATCTCTAATGCATACCTCAAATCCATTACAAAATATAACTTTGTTTTCTTTACCTCTGCACATCTGTTCTTTCTTCAATTTTCTCCATCTCAAAAATGCCACCTTCATCCCCCTTTTACTCAAGCCAGAAACCAAGAGCAGTACCTGGTTTCTCTCTCTAACCCCATGGTCAGCCTCAGCAAGTAGTACCGGTACTGCCTCCAGTCATAGTGTACGCCGGTTGTAGCCACTGCCCTCTCATTACTGCTACAGTTGTTGCCCAAACAGCCGTCATCTCTCACCTGGACAAACTCTCACCTGGACAGATACCATTGCTTCCTACCTGCTTTCTGTGCTCCTTTGGCCCCTTTATTTCACTCAGCAACCAGAGTGGTGTTGCTACCCCTGAAATGGACTGAAGCATTCCCCCGTGGAAAACTTGCCGAAGATGTCCCTTTGCTCTTTGGCTCAGGTCGTCTCCTTCTCCTGAATGCCCATCACTCACACCGTGTTTCCTGCCATCGTGTCCCTTGATTCCACTGCCACGGTCCTGCCTCTTTCTCTCAAATACTCCAGACTTGGTTTCACCATATGAGCTTTGCATGAGATGGCCTCTGCGCCTGGCGTTCCCTAGCCTAGAAAGGCCATAGCCTCTTCCTGTCACTCAGGTCTCCATCTAAATTTCAGGTCCTCAGAGGCCCCCTTTCTAAACACCTAACCCAAAGTAGCCCCAGGAAGCCTCATTACAGTCTGTTTTTGTTTTCACTATAGTGCATTTCACTACCTGATACCACTTAGTTACTTGTTGCTTATTGTACACAGACACACAAACACACACATTCATGCCCCTCCAGAGTATGCTAGAATGTAAACTGCGTGAGCATAGGGCTTATATCTTTCTTGCTCACTGTATCCCTAGCTCTTGAAACAGTGCCAAGCACAGAATAGACTCTTAGGAATTGCTGAATTCACTGAATCTCACCTCACAGAAATGACTTTCCCCCCACCCCCATCTCTCTACACTAGCTGCATCACTGAACACTTAACTGCTAGCTGGAACCCAGGAGCACCTGTATACTTTTCTCTCCTGAAGGAGTCTGGAATTACTTGTAACAAATGAAATCTCTCATGAATTTTTTTCAAATTTATTTATTTTTAATTGAGGGATAATTGCTTTACAATATTGTTTTGGTTTCTGCTATATATCAACATGAATCAACCGTAGGAAGACATATGCCCCCTCCCTCTTGATCATGAGTTGTTTTATTTTTTTTTTTTTCATGAGTTGTCTTAAATGATCCCTTAGAAGATATGTGTTATCTAAAGTGTCTGGTTAAAATGTGTCGTTTTAACCTTTTAAATAGAGACTTTTTACTGAATTTGAGACTTCTCTGTATTCTTAATGGAAATTGCTTACCCATATTTGCCTATTCATGCCCATCTTATAGAGAGTGCCAGTGGCTAGAAACCTTGTTGGGTTGGCACTTCTGTAGAATGTGTACTTAAACCTTCACCAATGAACAGAATCTGGATAGGCAAATGGAAGGGAAGAGGAAAAAAGTATATATGTATACGGCGGGGGTGGGTGGGGGACAAATCTGAGCCTGTGGTGCAGGTTCACTACAATTTAAGTGACTCCCTACCCCTCATACTTCTGGAGGGGTCTTTGGTTCACTGGTCTAACCTTCACAGCAGACTTTAAAAATATCTGTACAGAGAGACTTAGCTGGGCCCCTTCCCTCCTCAGTCTACAGCAAAGGCCAGGCTCAGAATGGTATCTCTAGCCCTACCCCAGTGGAGACCTGAGCCAAAGGCACCCTTGATAACAAATGGAATCCCTCGGAAATCATCCTGTGTCTCCCCGCTGATCACTCTGAAGCTAGAACCATGCCCTACTCAATTGTAGGGCCACCATTCCCCTTGTGTTTCAGAGGGCCGAGCATTTCACCAGCACGGCTAGACAGGTGGCGTTCCCTGTCCCATCACTTTTCCTTCCTCCGCTGCTCTTTTCATTTGGCCTGCCCAGCCTACTTTCAGTCCTGGTTCGGTCATTTATTCTACCAGAGCCTGTTAACTTGAGTGCATACCTGCTCAAATCAACCTGCTCCAGGCCCTAACTGGCTGTCACCCCAGAGGACTGGGCACTGCCCCTGCCACTGGACCCTTATTTCTTTTTCTTCACTCTCTCCACTTGTCCTTTGTAGCCCTGCCCTCCTGGGCACCCACCAGTCCTCCTTCAGCTTTTCAATTGAGATGCCTGCTTGCTCTCTGACCACATCTCTCGGGCTCCTGGGGCTTAACTCTTCAACCTGAGTCTCCTAATTTTCCAGCTGTACTCCAAGAGAATCTTAAGCCATTAGGGCTGGGGAAATACTCATTGAATATTTTAGGTACTTTTCTGTTTTCCAGAATTACAAATTCACAAAACCCTTTTCCACAAGAGTTTCCAAACAACGTATTACATCTTCCCCTCCCACCTCCCCAAAACTTCTACATCCCTGAAGAATCTTAAGATCCCTGAAGAATCTTAGCACTTTTAACTGTAAAAAATGTGGGGTTCTGCAATTACCCAGGTGTGCCCAATCACCATTATCCATCCAGATGATGAACTCAGAGTACCTCTGGCCCAGGGCCAGTGTAAAGAAGGTAATTACTAAAGGAATTATTTACCATTCCAGCATTTTACAGTTTCAGCTTTTAATTAAAAGATTCAGATTCCTCTTCTGGAGTAAAGAGCACCTTTTAACAAATCGAAGTGCTAATTCCAGTTTATAGCATTCACCTCTGTTCTGTCTGAGGGAAAGAAGAGAGGAATACAGGCTGAGATTCAGGATAATGACGTGAACCTAAGACACGGAAGACCATGACTTTGGTTAAATATCCATTGCTGGTCATATCCATAGACTCTGCCTCACCATTCACTTTGTTACCTCACCCAGAATAGCTCCCCTGGCTACTAACAAGCAATCACTGTAGCAGGTGACAACTGAAAGTGTGCTGCAGTTCATACCTCAGTATGAAGTAACGTTCAGTGAGTATTTTTGAAGCACCCACTGTGTGCAGAGCACCATGGAGAGATGACTTTAATATTCCCTTCATGAGTTTGTGGCCTCCCAGGACAGGCAGTCCGTGCCCTGCATGTCATCACAGCAGACTGTGACTGCTTTAAGAAAGTTGCCTTGGAGTCTGGGAGCCTTGTCCATACCTGGCACATAGCAATGATAGCTTTTTTCAAGCCTGTTGTTCAGTTGCTCAGTCATGTCCAACTCTGTGACCCCATGGACTGCATCACGTCAGTCTTCCCTGTCATTTACCATCTCCCAGAGTTTTCTCAGACACGTGTCCATTGAGTCGATGATGCCATCCAGCTATCTCATTCTCTGTCACCGCCTTCTCCTGCTGCCCTCAATCTTTCCCAGCATCTGGGTCTTTTCCAGTGAGTCAGTTCTTCTCATCAAGTGGCCATAGTATTGGCGCTTCAGCGTTACTCTTCCAATGAATATTCAGGGTTGATTTCCTTTAGGAGTACCCACTCACAGACAGCTTTTGTTGGCAGTTGGTTTTACTTCTTCCCTGTAATTCTTTTATTTCTCTTGTTAACCAAAAACATTACTGATTAACATTAGAGCACATAATTTTTCACTCTAGCAATATATTATGTTTACCGGCATTTACAGCTTCGTATTTTGCTGTTCATTACCTCATAAAAACCCACTCAGTATAATAAATATCATATAAGTCAAATGTCCAACCTATATAAAATTACTTGAAGGAGAAAAGGCAAACAACTTTTAGCTGGATTTTATTAAATTAATACTAACATTATTGTTCTATTGACTCTTTCTTGTCCATTGATTTTTAAAAGCCTTCAGCTCCCTTGCTATTCGTTAAGACAAATCAGATGTAATTTGGTGCTTAGGACAAGAAAATGCTGATGGCTATTGGGTGTATGCATGGAAGAAAATTACATATGTACTGAAACAAGAACATTATACATGTGCTGGAACAAGAGTGGTTAGAAGGCAGTTTCTCATATTTTGTGGTAAACAACTTGGCTTTTAACTTTTGAGGGTAACAATAGTGACCTTTGTTTTATTATGTGAAAACTGGGATTAGTAACAACTGAAGCTAAATGATTACTTGTAGATAATGAACTTTATCACTTACTTGAGATGAAAGGAAACTAGCTAGAATTATACATATTCTCATATTTTCCAGTTCTTGTGTATATATGTGTATGTGCTCAATCATTTCCAGCTCTGCAACCCCATGGAATGTAGCCCACTAGACTCTATCAATGGAATTTTCGAGGGAAGAATACTGCAGCAGGTTGCCATTTCCTACTTCAGGGGATCTTCCCAGCCCAGGGACTAAACCTGTGTCTCTTATGTCTCCTGCATTGTCAGGCGTCTTCTTTACCAGCTAAGCCAACAGGGAAGCCCTTTTCAGTTCCTAATTCTCTATATTTGTAGAATGTATAGACTAATAAGCAACTGAATTAAAGCAAGAAATGAAGAGAGGGTAAAATATTTTCTGTTGAATTAATAGTAAGCAATTTTTAAGCATCAGAGCCATTTGTATTATTGAAATAACAAAGAAGAGGAAACCTGAGATCTAGCCTGGCCTGATACCAATTCCAAAGAAAAGCAGGGAAGGATAAGAAAGCCTTCCTCAGTGATCAATGCAAAGAAATAGAGGAAAACAATAGAATGGGAAAGACTAGAGATCTCTTCAAGAAAATTAGAGATACCAAGGAAACATTTCATGCAAAGATGGGCACAATTAAGCACAGAAAAGTATGGACCTAACAGAAGCAGAAGATATTAAGAAGTGATAAGAATACACAGAAGAACTGTGCAAAAAAAGATCTTCATGACCCAGATAACCACAATGGTGTGCTCACTCATCTAGAACCAGACATCCTGGAATGCAAAGTCAAGTGGGCCTTAGGAAGCAATACTATGAACAAAGCTAGTGGAGGTGATGGAATTCCAGGTGAGCTATTTCAAATCCTAAAAGATAATGCTGTGAAAGTGCTGCACTCAATATGCCAGCAAATTTGGAAAACTCAGCAGTGGCCACAGGACTGGAAAAGGTCAGTTATCATTCCTTTTCATTCCAGTCCCAGAGAAAGGCAGTGCCAAAGAATGCTCAAACTACCACACAATTGCACTCATCTCACACGCTAGCAAAGTTGTGCTCAAAATTCTCCAAGCCAGGCTTCAGCAGTACGTGAACCGTGAACTTCCAGATGTTCAACCTGGTTTTAGAAAAAGCAGAGGAACCAGAGATCAAATTGCCAACATCCGCTGGATCATCAGAAAAGCACGAGAGTTCCGGGAAAACATCGATTTCTGTTTTATTAACTACACCAAAGCCTTTGACTATGGATCACAACAAACTATAGAAAATTCTGAAAGAGATGGGAATACCAGATCACCTAAGCTGCCTTCTGAGAAATCTGTATGCAGATCAAGAAGCAACAGTTAGAACTGGACATGGAACAATAGACTGGTTCCAAATCAAGAAAGGAGTACATCAAAGCTGTATATTGTCACCCTGCTTATTCAACTTACATGCAGAATACATCATGAGCGATGTCGGGCTGGATGAAACACAAGCTGGAATCAGGATTGCCAGGAGAAATATCAGTAACCTCAGATATGCTGATGACACCACCCTTACAGCAGAAAGTGAAGAACTGAAGAAACTCTTGATATAAGTGAAAGAGGAGAGTGAAAAAGTTGGTGAAAAATAGATGACAGAGCACCGAAGAATAGATGCTTTTGAACTGTGGTGTTGGAGAAGACTCTTGAGAGTCCCTTGGACTGCAAGGAGATCCAACCAGTCCATCCTAAAGGAAATCAGTCCTGAATGAATATTCACTGGAAGGGCTGATGCTGGAGCTGAAGCTCCAATACTTTGGCCACCTGATGCAAAGAACTGACTCACTTGAAAAGACCCTGATGCTGGGAAAGACTGAAGGCAGGAGGAGAAGGGGATGACAGAGGATGAGTTGGTTGGATGGCATCACCGACTCAATGGACATGAGTTTGAATAAGCTCCGGGAGTTGGTGATGGACAGGGAGGCCTGGCATGCTGCAGTCCATGGGGTCGCAAAGAGTTGGACACAACTGAGAGACTGAACTGAACTGAACTGATGTCAATGAAAATCATGATAAAAATGAAGGTCTCATTTTCAATAAAATCTGTGTAGCTTTCGATTAAACAGTGATGTTTGTGCTAATGAAACCCTGTCTTTGAAGGGGGCAGGTCATCCCTAAACTACTGGATGTATGGCCTTTTCTTCCTTCCTTCCTTTTTACTTCCCATGATATCTTTTTCTGTACATCAAAGGTTTGGAGATGGAAAGTGAGAATCTATTCACTGGCCACTAGCATTGCAAGAAAATTCCATTTTGGTCAGTATTTTAACTTAGTGAAGGCTGCAGTTACTTTGTATCACCATTTGCCCTCTTCTGACCTCTTTGACAGTACTTTTATTGAAACCTGAAATTACCTGCCTTTTGGAAATACTAGTAAGTCACATTAAGAGTACAGAAAGTTTTAGTTTCTTCTGCTGAAATAATAGAAGAAATGGGAAACAAACAAGAACAACCACCATGTGACATTCTCTCAATTTGCTTGTGATCTTCTAAATTTCAGTGCTAGCAAAAAAGAAAGATGCAGCAAGGCATACAGTAAATGAAGATATTATGTATTAGAGAAGGAATGAATCTGTCACTTTGACGGATTGTGAGGCAAAGAGCAGATTAACAGATTACTCATAGTCAGAAGGCAGCTCAGCATGAAAAATGTGCAGGAAATGATAAGTGTGGGTTTGTGCTGATTTAATGATATTTTTAAACTACAATAACACTCTGGTAGTATAATATAATAAAGCACTTTCCTTGCATTTTTAAATCATCAACATATTTCCAGTTTGACCTTAAAAACATTTTGAACTGTTCTCTATTAAAATATGTAGCTTTCAAATTAGAAAAAAAAATACCATCTAAAATATCACAGCAACAGCCTTACAGGAAATATTATTGGTTTTTAAAATCAGTTCTTTCTTAAACTAGCATTTGTAATGCAAATTTTAATTATGTTTTAAGCACACTAACACCACATGCCCTTTCTCTTTGGGCATTTAAATCACTTAACAACAAATTGTTTTCTTCTAACAGCCATTTCCAGTGAAACACTTTGTAGGTGCCACCACGAAGTGTGGCCTTCGTATTTTCATTACAGGTTTTTGGTTTTGTGATTAAGATCATGACATACTTACGAATAAACGTATTAATTTGCCCACAGATAGAAGATAAAAGTAGTTCAAATTTGCACTGAATGCTCTTGAATCATAGCAAGAATAAGATGAATTACCTGCTTTATTTTGTATTATTACAAATATTTCTCAGAAAGCAGAACTTTTTAAGAGGCTTGCACTTTTATGTAAATAAAATTGAGATTTGAATAACATACTTTAGTTAATTTGACAGGGATGAACTGCCATTGTCAAGAATTTTCAGAGTAAAATTTCTATAATGCACCTGAATGGTTTTTACTCTAACATCATCATCTTCAAAGCCTAATATAAAACTTGATTTGTTTCCTATTATCTTCTCTCAGCTCAGCAATGATAACTTTTTAACGTAATTAGATATAGTGTAACTTGTAAGGGAAATGTTATATTTTCTGCCTAAGCACTTGTATCTAACCCAACTGCAAATAAATATATTAATATTGCATGCCCGGTGCTTCAATCCCAGGCATAATTATGACTTACATTATGTTGTATATACATGTGAAGTAGAAGTTGCTAAGTCATGTCCGACTCTTTATGACCCCATGGACTATACAGTCCATGGAATTCTACAGGCCAGAATACTGGAGAGGATAGCCTATCCCTTCTCCAGCAGATCTTCCCGACCCAGAAATTGAACCAGGCCTTCCTACATTGCAGGCAGATTCTTTACCAACTGAGCTATCAGGGAAGCCCCGCTACATACATTCAGTTCAGTTCAGTCACTGTCGTGTCCAACACTTTGCGACCCCATGGACCGCAGCACGCCACGCCTCCCTGTCCATCACCAACTCCCGGAGCTTGCCCAAACTCATGTCTGTTGAGTTGGTGATGCCATCCAACCATCGCATCCTCTGTCATCCCCTTCTCCTCCTGCCCTCAATCTCTCCCAGCATCAGGGTCTTTTCAAATGAGTCAGCTCTTCACATCAGGTGGCCACAGTATTGGAGCTTCGGCTTCAACATCAGTCATTCCAATGAATATTCAGGACTGATTTCCTTTAGGATGGGCAAGTTGAATATCCTTGCAGTCCAAGGGACTCTGAAGAGTCTTCTCAACACCACAGTTCAAAAGCATCAATTCTTTGGCGCTCAGCTATGGTCCAACTCTCACATCCATACATGACTACTGGAAAAACCATAGCCCTGACTAGACGGACCCTTGTTGGCAAAGTAATGTCTCTGCTTTTTAATATGCTATCTAGGCTGGTTATAATTTTCCTTCCAAGGAGTAAGCATCTTTTAATTTCATGGCTGCAGTCACCATCTGCAGTGATTTTGGAGCCCCAAAAAGTAAAGTCAGCCACTGTTTCCACTGTTCCCCTATCTATTTGCTATGAAGTGATGGGACTGGATGCCATGATCTTCGTTTTCTGAATGTTGAGCTTTAAGCCAATTTTTTACTCTCCTCATTCACTTACATCAAGAGGCCCTTTAGTTCTTCTTCACTTTCTGCCATAAGGGTGGTGTCATCTGCATATCTGAGAGTTCCAGAAAAACATCTGTTTCTGCTTTATTGACTATGTCAAAACCTTTGACTGTGGATCACAATAAACTGGAAAATTCTGAAAGAGATGGGAATACTAGACCACCTGACCTACCTCTTGAGAAATCTGTATGCAGGTGAGGAAGCAACAGGTAGAACTGGACATGGAACAACAGACTGGTTCCAGATAGGAAAAGGAGTACGTCAAGGCTGTATATTGTCACCCTGCTTATTTAACTTATATGCAGAGTATATCATGAGAAACGCTGGGCTGGATGAAGCACAAGCTGGAATCAGGATTGTCAGGAGAAATATCAATAACCTAAGATAATGCAGATGACATCTTTACATATATAATGAAGACCTTTATTCAGCATGTTTTGTACATTTCTCCTCTTCTAAAATATTAATACTGTCAACTTGGGCTAAGTTTGTTGATGTATGGCAAAACCAATATAATGTAAAATAATTAACCTCCAATTAAAATAAATAAACTTATAAAAAATAAAAAGAACCTGCTATATAGCAAAAAAAAAAAAAGCTAATGTAAGAAGTAGTGTCCTTCTTGGTATAAATTCTGAAGTGTGTTCAGCAAAAGTCATGTGCATGATTTCTGGCCTCCTTGCATGTGCATGGTCTGCAGTGGTTACCAACACCGTTCGCCAGATAGTCCCAGCTTTCCTAGTCCCAGACACGTTATTGGCTTGCACTTCTAAGTCCACTTCATTTTGTGTGGAGCCAATTAGCCTAACTAGCTCTAGCCAGTGAATTGGGAGCAAGATGACTTATGTTATTATTTGGGTAGAACATTTTATTATTTTCTCCAGAATTTTCTTTTCCTCTAACACCTAAGAAATACTCAAGATGGTGGTTGTTTTGTCAGCCTGATTGCTGAATGACTGTGAATAAAGAGTTCTCTTGCTTATCTGTTATGGACATTTAACATGAGCAAAAAATAAACCTTTGTTGTTTTAAGCCATTGAGATTTGGAGGGTGCTTTGTTATCAAGAATAACCTAGCCTTATTCTGACTGACACAGTTGCTAGATATGACATTGAATACATTTTGTCATTAGAAATATGGGATTTCATATATTTTCATGTTTGAAGATTTAAGAATTTGTTAAAATTGTAGAGATCAGTTATGATTCATTGGCATAGAGTAGAATGTGTGGTTTTAAGAAGTGATACAGTGTACTGGGCAAAAGCACAGTGAATGGAATTAAAATGCCAGCTCTGTATCTTTATGAAATTATTTCTCTAAACCTCAATTAGTTTCTCTAAAAAGATAGAGGTTATATTTTACTACCTAACTTTATAGTGCCATTGTCAGGATTAAATGAGATAATATGCATAGTTTTCAGCAGCATCTGGCACATATATTTTCATTAAATGGTAGAAAGTGATTGTAGTGATAGTAGGGATATTATTAGGTTGTTGGGAATACAGTTGCCCAAAAAAGATCACACTTTGAGAAAATCAGAGATTTTACAGAGATTATCAAGGTGATTTAATCTAGTGTCTCCTCAGAAATCATCTCTGCACATCTTTGCCAGGGAAGCAGGCTCAGTGCAACAGAAGACAGTCATTTCATTACTAAGCATTCCTTATACAGAGTGGACATAGGCTTCCCTGTAACATCTCACTGGTCCTAGTTGTCCTTCTAGAACAGCAATTTAATTCATTACTCTTTGGTACCCCTTGAAATTTTTAAATAGAGCTTTTTGGTTTAATTTTCTCCTCTAGACTCTCACTTTTTCAGTCTCAAACCCACTTTGCCATTCCTGGTCTTCACATATTCCTAATTGCCTTCCTTCTGACACCTTTGAGTTAATCAATTCGAGATCCTCTAAATGGAACAAAATCACCTAAGTTCGGACTATGGTTAAACCATTGATTAGAACACTTTGTGTATTCAGTTCACAGTCACTCAGTCATGTCTCTTTGTGACCCCATGAACCGCAGCACGGGTCAAGCAGCACTCTTTGCGACTCCGTGAACCGCAATCCCTGTCCATCACCAACTCCTGCAGTCCACTCAAATCCATGTCGATTGAGTTGGTGATGCCATCCAACCATCTTGTCCTCTGTTGTCCCCTTCTCCTCCTGCCCTCAGTCTCTCCCAGCATCAGGGTCTTTTCAAATGAGTCACCTCTTCGCATCAGGTGGCCATAGTATTGGAGTTGCAGCTTCAAAATCAGTCCTACCAATGAACACCCAGGACTGATCTCCTTTAGGATGGACTGGTGGGATCTTCTTGCAGTCCAAGGGACTCTCAAGAGTCTTCTCCAGCACCACAGTTCAAAAGCATCAATTCTTTGGCACTCAGCTTTCTTTATAGTCCAACTCTCACATCCATACGTGACCACTGGAAAAACCATGGCCTTGACTAGATGGACCTTTGTGGACAAAGTAATGTCTCTGCTTTTGAATATGCTATCTAGGTTGGTCATAACTTTCCTTCCAAGGAGTAAGCGTCTTTTAATTTCATGGCTGCAATCACTATCTGCAATGATTTGGAGCCCAGAAAAATAAAGTCTGACACTGTTTCCACTGTTTCCCCATCTATTTCCCATGAAGTGATGAGACCGGATGCCATGATCTTCGTTTTCTGAATGTTGAGCTTTAAGCTAACTTTTTCACTCTCCTCTTTCACTTTCATCAAGAGGCTCTTTAGTTCCTCTTCACTTTCTGCCATATGGGTGGTGTCATCTGCATATCTGAAGTTATTGATATTTCTCTCAGCAATCTTGATTGCAGCATGTGCTTCCTCCATCCCAGCATTTCTCATGATGTACTCTGCATATAAGTTAAATAAGCAAGGTGACAATATACAGCCTTGACGTACTCCTTTTCCTGTTTGGAACCAGTCTGTTGTTCCATGTCCAGTTCTAACTGTTGCTTCCTGACCTGCATACAGGTTTCTCAAGAGGCAAGTCCGGTGGTCTGGTATTCCCATCTCTTTCAAAATTTTCCATAGTTTATTGTGATCCACACAGTCAAGGCTTTGGCATAGTCAATAAAGCAGAAATAGATGTTTTTCTAGAACTCTCTTGCCTTTTTGATGATCCAGCAGATGTTGGAAATTTGATCTCTTGTTCCTCTGCCTTTTCTAAGACCAGCTTGGACATCTGGGAGTTCATGGGGCTTGGAGAATTTTGAGCATGACTTTACTAGCGTGTGAGATGAGTGCAATTGTGTGGTAGTTTGAGCATTCTTTGGCATTGCCTTTCTTTGGGATTGGAATGAAAACTGACCTTTTCCAGTCCTGTGGCCACTGCTGAGTTTTCCAGATTTGCTGGCATATTGAGTGCAGCACTTTCACAGCATCATCTTTCAGGATTTGAAATAGCTCAACTGGAATTCTATCACCTCCACTAGCTTTGTTCGTAGTGATGCTTTCTAAGGCCCTCTTGCCTTTGCATTCCAGGATGTCTGGCTCTAGGTGAATGATAACACCATCATGATTATCTGGGTCATGAAGATCTTTTTTGTACAGTTTTTTGTGTATTCTTGCCACCTCTTCTTCATATCTTCTGCTTCAGTTAGGTCCATACCATTTCTGTCCTTTATCGAGCCCATGTTTGCATGAAATGTTCCCATGATGTGTCTAATTTTCTTGAGGAGATCTCTAGTCTTTCCCATTCTGTTGTTTTCCTCTATTTCTTAGCATTGATCACTGAGAAAGGCTTTCTTATCTCTCCTTGCTATTCTTTGGAACTCTGCATTCAAATGGATATATCTTTCCTTTTCTCCTTTGCTTTTCACTTCCCTTCTTTTCACAGCTATTTATAAGGCCTCCCCAGGCAGCCATTTTGCTTTTTTGAATTTCTTTTCCATGGGGATGGTCTTAATTCCTGTCTCCTGTACAATGTTACGAACCTCCGTCCATAGTTCTTCAGGCAGTCTGTCTGTCAGATCTAGTCCCTTAAATCTATTTCTCACTTCCACTGTATAATCATCAGGGATTTGATTTAGGTCATACCTGAATGGTCTAGTGGTTTTCTCCACTTTCTTCAATTTAAGTCTGAATTTGGCCATAGGAGTTCATGATCTGAGCCGCAGTCAGCTCCTGGTCTTATTTTTGTTGGCTGTATAGAGCTTCTCCATCCTTGATGGCAAAGAATATAATCCATCTGATTTCGGTGTTGACCATCTGGTGATATCCACGTGTAGAGTCTTCTCTTGTGTTGTTAGAAGAGGGTGTTTGCTATGACCAGTGCATTCTCTTGGCAGAACTCTATGAGCCTTTGCCCTGCTTCATTCTGTACTCCGAGGCCAAATTTGCCTGTTACTCCAGGTGTTTCTTGACTTCCTACTTTTGCATTCCAGTCCCCTATAATGAAAAGGGCATCTGTGTGTATTAGTGTAGCTTGAATCATTTTTCTAGTACCCATATTCCTCTGGTGGCTTGTCTTTGGCTTTTGGCCACCTTAAAGTATCACCGTCTTTTCCCTAGACCATTGATACAGTTTCCTACATGGACTGCCAATATCCACATGTGCTTTTTCACCACAATGCATACCCTTTCCCTATAGAGTGGTCAGAGTAACCTTTTCTGAGCGGAGATCTGACTGTGACACCCCCATATTTAATCCCTTCAATTACATTTCATTGTTCATAGGATAAAGATAATACTCTAGATCCTTGCCCCATTCCTACAATGCCAGTCTTACTTGGCACCGTTTTCCCTCTGGCGATTTTCCTTCAGCCTCACTGACCTTTTCTTTTCTCACGTTTACCTGTGTCAGGGTCTTTGCCCATTGTTCCATCTTCCTAGAATATTTTCTCTTATTTTTGCCTTCTACCTTATCTGGTCAATACCTTTCCATATATTAGATTTTGTTTCAAGTGACACTTCCCCTAAGGAGCCCTCAAGTCCCTATCCCTGTTTTCTCATAGCACCATTTAACTTCACAGAACTTACATAATTTTGTGATTATCTGACTTTGGTGTCACCATCCACACTGAGACTCTAAAAGGATAGTAACTCTATTTTTGCCTGTCATTGCATTTCATAGCAGGATCTGACACAGAACTGGATCTTGGTAAATACTTGTAAAAGAGATACTGCTGTCTAAACTACTCTTAACTATCAAGATCATTTTTAATCTCAACTCTATCATCAGTCTATGACCATTTTTAATCTGAACTCTATCATCAGTCTATGACACACACATCTGTGTGTGTGTGTGTGTATGTGTGCGTGCGCGCGCGCGCAAGTTAGTAGGTCAGTCATGTCCGACTCTTTGCAACCCCGTGGACTGTAGCCTGCCAGGCTCCTCTGTCCATGGAATTCTCCTGGCGAGAATACTGGAGTGGGCTGCCATATCCTTCTCCAGGGGATCTTCCCAACCTGTGGATCTCCTGCATTACAGACAGACTCTTTACCATCTGAGCCACCAGGGAAGCCCCAACCTATTCTGTCTCAGCTCAATGTTTTCTATAAATTTGAAAATTACATTCACTGACCCAGCAGAACATTTATTACAGATATACGTTATATATGTACAAAATATGTACAAAAATAGATCATAGCTGAATATAAAGTCCTTTAATCCTCCATTAAAGAACTTCTACCAGCTTAATATTGATCAACAGCTGATTAAAATGATATGATTACAGGGGAAGAAAAAAAATCCTTTTTTTCCTCTACAACCCCTAGGTTCTGCAGTGGGCCCTAAAAATTAAACTGACAAAAAACAGATTTACAAAAGAAACGCATGCAAACTTTATTTATGTGTGCATTACACATACACATGGGAGAAACTCAGTAATGAGTAAAACTCAAAGAGGGGATTCAAACTTGGAACTTATCTAGCATCTTAACACAGAAAAATAAATCTGTAGACAAGTAACAAGACAAAGGAAAAGGGGTTTAAGCTTTAGAAATAGTAAACTATGTGAGAGTAAATAGATGGGGGAACTAATTGAAGATAAGGGTTGTTTTAGTAAAATTTGTAATATAGATTCCTGTCTGTACTCTGTGTGGCCTGATAAGAGTTTCTCGTGATTAAATCAGACCCTTACCAGTAAGGGCACCTTCCTCACAGTAAATTTCTGTCCTACTTTTGAGTGTAATGGAAGAGGTCAGAGAACCCCTCCTGAATCTTTTATTTCTCAAGTGTCTTCAGCTCATAATCGATATGCCAAAACAACACCTTTTGGGTGGTATGTTAGGAACCACTATGTGATGAATCTAAAGTATTTAAATTTACAGGCTGATATCATCATGCTTTTGATGCCTGGTAATTCAGTCACTAGCATATGATTTCTAGGATATTGTGATTCACACCCACTATCTCCCCTCCTTTGTCCATAGCGGACATTACATTGCCAGTGGATGACAATCCTCTTGCCCCTGGGCCTCACCAGAAACTTAAAATCCTTCTTAATAAGGTACCCCAAACAATGCTATCACTCAGAATTAGCATGTGATTTATGATCCATTTGTCTCCTTTGAGCTAGAATTTCCATTATTCGTTTAGTCAGCTCAGTTATCAAATGGAATTTATTCCTAGCTTTATATGACACTCCCAAACTCTGAAATTATTACCATACCACTATCCCCTACTTTAAAAGTCATCCTTCATCTGCTGTAAAATTTTCCTTCACTGAAGTGAGATTACGACTGCTTTTTCTCCACAACCCTAACTCCATTCTCCACATCAACCATAATGAAAATCCTGCAACATTGAATGACAGGCATAATATATTTTTAAGTTAATTAACATGAATTCTGCCTGTGGCAATGGCAGGCTTGGTTGTTTCACACTGAACTTCCTTCTGAGAACAACCAGAAAAGCCAGACAAAATATGAGAATCATCTGATTGAAGCCACTGGCAAACCTCCAAGGCAGTGAGAATTTATGGAGCCCTGCTCCAAAACAGAAGGGAAGCCAAGAAAGGCAAACCTGCATGTTGTGACACTTTTCTCAGAAAGAATTCCACTTCAGTAAGTAGTCGCTGAGAGACTGAGGAGCGGAACATAGCCTCCGAAAGTCTCATGGGCTTGGGGGACAAAAATTGGAGGCTCCAAAGTGCCACACCCTAGATAGCAAAATTAACCAAAAATAGACCAGTTCTCTGGAGGACTCAAGACACATTTATTTTGAACCATTCTAATCGCTGATAGCTCTCTGACCACATGCTGATTGCCTACCGGAGGCAAAGCAATCACACCTAGAGGAAGAAAACAATTGAAATAGAATGTGAGTCACATATATAATTTAAAATTTCCCAGTAACCCATTTAAAGTTTAAAAACAGGTAAAATTAAGTTTAGTAATGTATTTTATTTGGCCCAGTGTATCCAAAATATGGGGCTTCCCAGGTGGCTCAGTGGTAAGGAATCTACTTGCTAATGCAGAAGACATAAGAGACATGGGTTCGATCCCTGGGTTGGGAAGATCCCTTGGAGGAGGAAATGGCAACCCACCCCAATATCCTTGCCTGGAAAATCCACGGACAGAGGATCCTGGCAAGCTACAGCCCATAGAGTCACAAAAGACTCAGACACAACTGAGCACTCACATACACAGACCCACAGTGCAGAAGACATAAGAGACATGGGTTCGATCCCTGGGTCAGGAAGATCCCCTGAAGGAGAAAATGGCAACCCACTCCAGTATCCTTGCCTGGAAAATCCCATGAACAGAGGAGCCTGGCAGGCTATAGTCCATTGGGTCACAAAGATCCAGACACAACTGAAATGACTTAGCACGCATGCACACACTCATCCAAAATATTATTAACGTCTTTTGAACATGTAATTGTAGAGGAGATCGTTTGTTTTTGTTTTTTTTTTCCTACCAGCTTGTGTTTGAGTGATGGGATCAGGTGGCTATGAATTAATTGCAGCAGATTAACAGGAGAAAAGGTTTATTACACATACATGTGAACGCATTCAATAAGGAGTAGTTTTCTGAATAGCCAGAGTAAGGGTTTATATATAAGCTTAATAAGGGGGATTTGGGAGTGGGTAGGACTTCAGTGTGGAGACGGCAATGGCACCCCACTCCTGTACTCTTGCCTGGAAAATCCCATGGATGGAGGAGCCTGGTAGGCTGCAGTCCATGGGGTCACTAAGAGTTGGACATGATTGAGTGACTTTACTTTCACTTTTCACTTTCATGCATTGGAGGAAATGGCAACCCACTCCAGTGTTCTTGCCTAGAGAATCCCAGGGATGGGGGAGCCTGGTGGGTTGCCATCTATGGGGTTGCACAGAGTCAGACACGACTGAAGTGACTTAGCAGCAGTAGCAGCAGGACTTTAGTGGGAAAGGACAGAAGATTCTGATAAGGCTCTGTTTACACAGTTTTAGTAGCTTAAGGTCAGATGCCATCCTTAACTGGGGAGTCCCAGAGTTATGGGTTTGTAGCAACTGACTCTTGAAAAGCTCTGTGTTAGTCAGATAGGGAAAATCATATAAGATTTACTTCTGCGTTTGTCCATATGTTTTCAGTTTAAAGGAGTCTTTATGCCTATCTGGTTGGTTGTTGCTCTCTTCAAAATTAGTATAAAATATTGTACTAAGGAGATATCTTACAATCAGTTTTTCATATAAAGTCCTTGAAATCCAGTGTTTGTTTAATATTCATAGCACATTTCAATTCATACTAGCTCCATCTCAAGTGCTTAGTTATAGAGGGCAATTTCAAAGCTTCATGACCTAGGAGTAGGAAAAGATTTTATAAACAGGTCTCAAATTTCAGTAATCATAAAGGAAAAATTGATAAATTGGACTGTATTAAAAGTAGGAACTTATTAAAGGATACTCAGTTCAGTTCACTTCAGTCGCTCAGTCATGTCCGAGTCTTTGCGACCCCATGAATCGCAGCACGCCAGGCCTCCCTGTCCATCACCAACTCCCAGAGTTCACTCACACTCACATCCATCGAGTCCGTGATGCCATCCAGCCATCTCGTCCTCGGTCATCCCCTTCTGCTCCTGCCCCCAATCCCTCCCAGCATCAGAGTCTTTTCCAGTGAGTCAATTCTTCGCATGAGGTGGCCAAAGTACTGGAGTTTCAGCTTTAGCATCATTCCTTCCCAAGAAATCCCAGGGCTGATTTCCTTCAGAATGGACCTGTTGGATATCCTTGCAGTCTAAGGGACTCTCAAGAGTCTTCTCCAACATCACAGTTCAAAAGCATCAATTCTTCGGTGCTCAGCCTTCTTCACAGTCCAACTCTCACATCCATACATGACCATTGGAAAAACCATAGTCTTGACTAGACGGATCTTAGTCGGCAAAGTAATGTCTGTGCTTTTGAATATGCTATCTAGGTTGGTCATAACTTTTCTTCCAAGGAGTAAGCGTCTTTTAGTTAAAGAATACTACTTAAGAGGATAAAAGGGCATGCCACAGAGTGGAAGAAGACATTGCCAATAGAGGAAGGACTCCAAAATATATATGTCTAGAGTATATGAAGAGCCACAAATCAGTAAGGAAAAAAAAGGCAATTCAAAAGAAAGCAGAAATAGCCAAGAGACTTGAACAGGCATTTCACAAAAAAGATATCCAAATAGCCAGTAAACATAGGAAAACGTGCACAACAAACTCATTAAAAATCAGAAAAATGCAAATTAAAATACACTGTGATTCCACTATATCCTATCACAGTGACTTGGGATAGACAATACTGGTGATTTGAGTCAGTATACCCAGCAACTGGAACTCAATACTGCAGGTGGGAGTATAAATTGATACAACTACCTTGGAAAACTATTTTGACAGTATCTCTTTAAGCTGAACATACCATATCCTTCTACCCAGCAGTTACCTCCTAGATATACAGCCAGGAGAAAGCATACATATGTGTACCCAGAGACATGCATAAATAATGAGGATATAATCAGACCCCCAGAATTGATAGAAAGGTAGCTTGAAAGCGAAAACATTTGAGCTTCACAGATACAGAAAGAAATCTTATCTGAACTTTCCTTATCGGACTGAAGCACAGCCTCCTGAAAATACAGCTGCCATTAAGGTGCCTTGAAGACAGACTGCCCATTTCCAATAGCACCAGAAAACTCAATAGAACCTTCCATACTTCCACACTGAAGCCCTAACACCCACCACACCCCACCCTCCTGCAAACTTTGTCAAATTGGCTTATAAACTTTCATCTCTGGCTATTTAATGATTTACTTATAGAGAAATTCTCATATACACATGTGAATAAACTTTGTCTTTTCTCCTGCTGATCTATCATCAGTTAATTTGCAGAACTCCCACCACTTGACCCAAGTTGGAACAGGAAAAACTTTTCAACACAGATGCATTCATGATAGCCTCAAACTGGAAAAGACTCAGTCTCCTTCAACAGTAGAAGGCATAAATAAACTGTCATATACAATAAAATACTATTTATGTTCAAAAGTACCAGTGAGTTTTACAAATACACTTTTCAAGGAAAGAAGCTAGACAGCTGAGGAATACATATTGCATGATTTCATTCCTGCAAAGTTCAAAAACAGGCCTATTAATTGGTAGTTGTAGAAATCACTGTCTGAGCTACTTTAGGGAAGCAGGAAGTGTAATTAGGAAAAGGAGGGAAGCTTCTATTCTTGGCCCAGCTGGTGGTTATAGTAACTTTCAGGTCATTCATTGAGCTGTACATTTATTATTTCTGCACTTTTCTGTGTGTATGTTGTATTTAATAAGATAATTTATTGCTAAGAACCATTAGTGTAATTCTTAATCTGATAATAGTCAGTTTGCTCTTTCTGATATTCGAGTGTTTCTGTACCCTCCATGCTTTCTGGTGTTCAAGTGTTTCTGTATCTTCCTGCTAAGCTTACAGTTTAGCATGTAAGCTTTCTATGGAACAAGGACCATCTTTAGGTTGAATAGAAACTGGGGTAACACCATGAGTAATAATAATGGTGAAGATGGTAGCCTGGTGACAGTAAAGAATTATTGCCCTCCTTGACAAGTCCAATTTATGCATTAGAATGGTCCCAGCCACAAAAGAAATCTGATTATTTCCTCCCTATGTTTTAAAAATAGCATCTTACCGTCATATTTGATCAAAAGTCCGTTTATCACCCGGATTAGCATCCTATCATAATATTTTTTATTAACTGAAATGTTACAATTAATACACCCTGCAACTACTGGAAAATAAATCGAGTCAACTTAAGATTCTGTCAGCTTTTTCCAGTTCTTTATTTTCTTGTGCAGCCACCCAACACTGAGGGAAAATTAAATTGTCACTCACCTCACAAAGCCTTCTTTTTAGCATATCATTGTTTTATTTGACTAGTGAACATAAAGGAATAACCAAACTTTGAAAAGAAAATGGAAATTAGTACATAAATATGGCATCTGATAATCTGACACACTTAACGATGAAAATGATACCATGTAGTTATTCTTTACAAAAGCCCAGAGAGCTAAATTAGAGCATTAAATTAAACCCCACCTACTCTTTCTGCACCATTAAGTCCCAATCATTCTGTAAAAAGGTTTAGATGGTTTTATTTTGTATTCTAATTTTAAGGCAATTATTCTCTAGTTAAAGTTAGAAAAGGCTGCAAAGTTTTATGCTGTTGATTTGCACAAAGGGCTTAGTTACAAAGCGCTTAACACATAGTTGTGTTATGACTCTCTAAAAGGTGTTATATAAAGTTGAGATGACTCTTTTTCTGTAATTTCAAATAATAATAGCTACTAACACTATTACTGTTACTGCACCTATCACTATTCACTGCATTTCTGTAGCAGTGGTGAGAGTTTCCATATGCTGTCTTACTTTATTTAATCCCTACCACAGCGTGGTGTTGTCAGTCCTCTAATTCCAATATTCCAGGTGAGGTGACAGAGGCACAGAGTTTAACCCCAAATATGCAAAGCTAAAAGGAAATTTAAGTCAAATCAAAATCTGTGCAGTTTAAATTATGTGCTCTGTTGGTACCCAAAATAGATGGCTCATCCCTAATGCTGAACTCTATACCCAGTTGTCAGTGTGTTTTCCATTGTGGATTAAACAAATGTTCGTCCGGATATGCAGCACAGGAACATGTTAGTGTTCCATTCAGTGACCAGCCAAGCCTTGCTGGTTTTAGGGAATCAATCCTAGAAGTTGAAGTGGTCGGTCTAAGGTAATGCATTTTTTTCTACTTGATTCCCATTGCTTTCCTATTACTCCTTGCACAGTGCTCTGCACATGAAAATGTCTGTGGATTCTTAGCAGTAGGATTTCCCTTGTAAACAGTTTAAATGTGAATTTAATTTGTTCATCTGAGAGGCCTAGTATAGTTAGAAATATCCATCTCTGAAAAATGGCTCCAAATCAGACATTCTGTGTTCCCGTTCTCCTTGTGCATTTGGAATCAATCCATATGCAATAGGTTGGAGTTTTCATGAAAACCTAGCACCTTAACTCTATGCTAGAGCTATTAGTATGAAATACTCATTAAATCTTCATTGTAAAAATTTTAATAGCATTTTTTGCTATCTGTAGGAGAGAAAATACTTTTTCTCTCTACCCTTCTAGGTTCTCCTGCAAATTAGACTGACAAAAGACAAACTAACAAAACAAACAGGAAAGCAAACAAACAGAAGCTTACTAACACTTACGTAGTGTACGTACACATGGAAGAACTCAGTGATGGAACTCAGAGGAGTGGTTAGAACTTTGGCTTATACAGCATCTTAACCAAAGAACAATAAATTTTTTAGCAAAGTGGTAAGATAGTTGGACTGTGAAGAAAGCTGAGCGCTGAAGAATGGATGCTTTTGAACTGTGGTGTTGGAGAAGACTCTTGAGAGTCCCTTGGACTGCAAGGAGATCCAGCTGGTCCATTCTGAAGGAGATCAGCCCTGGGATTTCTTTGGAAGGAATGATGCTAAAGCCGAAACTCCAGTACTTTGGCCACCTCATGCGAAGAGTTGACTCATTGGAAAAGACTGATGCTGGGAGGGATTGAGGGCAGGAGGAGAAGGGGACGACCGAGGATGAGATGGCAGGATGGCATCACTGACTCAATGGACGTGAATCTGAGTGAACTCCGGGAGTTGGTGATGGACAGGGAGGCCTGGCATGCTGCGATTCGTGGGGTCGCAAAGAGTCGGACACGACTGAGCAACTGAACTGAACTGAACTGAAGACAAAGAAAAGAAACTTTGAGACTCTTAGAGATGGCAAATTGTGGGAGGGTAAATACATGGGGAAACTAATGGAAGGGAGGGCTAGTTAGTATGGTTTGTTACATCTTGATACCTCTGGTGCCATCTCTGATAAAAGCCTAGAGTTGTCTCCAATGATTAAAATCATCCTACCCATCCTGGAAGAGATGGGGTGAGTAGAGATTTTTTTCTTCTGTTTCTTCTCATTGCTTTCAGGTCAAAATAATTGTTACGTCAAACTGGCATATTTTAGGGTTTACTGAACTCCTTCACTTCTTTATGAATATATAACATATATTCTTTTCCTATATATATATGTCTTTTTTTACACTGTATATATATATATATATATATATATATATATATATATATATATATATACACACACATATAGTCTCCACCCCTGACCGCAAGCTCCATGTAAGCAGGGACTGTGGCTTTGTTATCACTCTGTTTTCAACACCTACAAGTGAGCTATTAAAGTGGCATTCAGATATTTTTGAATGTCCCCCAAAGATAAGGTAAATCTGTTATTTGCTCTGCATCTTCAAAGATGTTTATTTGTAATGAAAAAATCCTCATTCTATGTGCATTCTTCTGCTGTAAAATAATATTCAAACTTCCCATAGAAATAGGTTCTGAAGGACTTCTTGAGAAATACCGTAACCTTTCACACTTCTGTGCTGCCCTTTTTTTTTTTTTCCTGTTTAGAAAATACAGTCAATAGATGTCATTCACCTGTGCATGTTTTGGTGGACTTGAGTCAGGACCCTCCTCATAAACCCAACAAAAGCCCAAAAGTAAACTCTAGCCCACCCTGGGTCTCAAGCCTGTCCCCAGACTGGGAGTGAAGGAAGGTTATATCCCAAACTCACATGATGTGAGTTGCCCATAGGGAAGAAAAGCTAGATTCTCAGAAGAGATAGCAGAAAAGTGTGTTCTGCCAACCAAAATCAAGACTACAATTATATGTACTAATGGGTAGACTTTAGCTCTTCCACCAGCTCGCTCTGTACATTTTCCCTCCATGCCCTGTGTACTCTTTCCTTTCCACTTCTCTTCAAGAAAATGGGAATGATAGTAAGAGGACTTTGAATTATTTTCAATGTAATTTTTAGGGAAGTCACTGACATATCTCCATAACAAACCTATTTTGGTAAAATTATACATGACAAATATAATATCTGATTGCCACACACTAGTTAGCAGCATTTAGCAGGATTACTAAATTTCAAGCACAGAAAAAGA
Source organism: Budorcas taxicolor (assembly GCF_023091745.1). Lineage (NCBI taxonomy): Eukaryota > Metazoa > Chordata > Mammalia > Artiodactyla > Bovidae > Budorcas > Budorcas taxicolor. Next base: position 17,916,094 of record NC_068910.1, on the reverse strand, counting down.
GAATTTTACCCCACGCCAAAAAAAAGATTGAGAATTACTGTTTTAACAGATAAAACTCCAGACTGCATTGCAAAGATCTGCCACACAAAATCTAATCATCATTTTATAGCTGTACTACTACGGTTTTTAAGAGCAAGAAACAAACCATTAATAAGGCAATCTTGCATGAGACATTTAAATTGACTTCGTGCAAATAAAATAACCAAATTGAATTTTCCAATTTACTCATTAGGCACTATATAGATGCATTTTGCATTCACATCTTAAAAATGTAATAAGAGAAATTTCATCTCTGTGTGTCTCATGTGTCTGTTCCTGCTGAATTCCATAACCAACTTGGATGATATTAAACAGAGAAATCTCACATCGCTTTTTTTTGTCTTTTTTTTATTATTATGTGGTCTTTCCAGGAGGTTGATTTTTTTTGTCTTAATTGAAGCATTCTGAAGTTTCTACACATTTCTGCTATTTATATGAAACTTCTGGCGTGAAAGTATCAAGGGAAAAAATTGAAATATTCATTCCCATGGTCCTCATCATAAGAAAGAAAGTTTTCACTGTTTCCTGACCTGACTTTGAGTATTTAGGGAAAATGCTCAATTTGTAGCTTTTAGCTAATGGCACTACAATGTCACACTCTCTGTTTAACATTCAGCTTTGTTAATCAAGAAAACCAGATTGGCTCTCTGCATGTTGATTAAATTGATTACAGCTGTAGGCCTTGATAGCATTTTTTTTCAAGTGTCTCTAATTAATCAGACAATGCTTGATTAGTTTTTTCTGGTTTGAGGAGATAAACTGACTTGAGAATTTTCACCCCAAAATTATTCCCCTCCAACAAAAGGTAAAGGATAAGTGAGTCACTGCTTAGTTTTCCATGATGCTAAGACCTTTTATCTTCCAGTAACTAAAATAAGAAAAGAAACTCTTTGAAAAGCTGATTAAAACATAATTTTAAATTTCTTTTCACACACTCCCATGACTACATCTCCTAAAATGAGAAGAGGCTATGTGTTCCCTCCGAGCTCTAAGCCAGGCCTCCCCTCTATTGTAGAGCATCTTTTGATTTTTCCATTGTAACTATTCTTTGTCAAGTTGTATCAGTGAATTCAGACCTGACATTGCTGATTTCAGCCGGGAACCATTTTGCTTTCATACCCAGGCTGGTGGATGAGGTGTTAAAAATAATAAGCCACCACCTATTTTTTTAGTCATATCTATAGCATTAAAGTCGCTGTTGTTTATGCAAATGAAATCTTGACAATTTCCAGGAACTTTACCAACATTTATAAAGACCCAAAACGTTCTGCTTTCATCACTGAAGTTGATATTTCCAATGGGTAAGGCTGCTAGGATCAGCTCAGATGGTGTGTTTTGGCACGAGGAAGGCACCCCATTTTCTTCCCTCCTTCTCCATTGGTTGAGAGACCAATTGAGACTTTTGTTTCCAGTAAGCACCTGTCAACCTAAAGCACTTTTTGGTAGATATTTTTAAGCTGTGTTTCAGAGGAGTTTTCTTATAGATGCCATCAAATTGGAAGCTACTGAAGAACAAGAATCTGCCTTTAAAAAGGAAAGTAATAAAAAAAAAAAAATTCAGCCAAAGTAGAAAAATAGTTAAAAGAAGTAAGTCTTACTCTTCCATCCTCAACTTCACATTCTTGCTCCCAGATTAACAGTTTCTTGTGCACCTTTCAGAAACTTTCTATGCATATACAAGAAAATATGTTTTGTTTATGTGTTTTTTCATACTGTTCTGGAATCAAGATTTCAGGGAGAAATATCAGTAATCTCAGATATGCAGATGACACCACCCTGATGGCAGAAAGTGAAGAGGAATTAAAGAGCCTCTTGATGCAGGTGAAAGAGGACAGTGAAAAACTGGCTTAAAACTCAGCATTCAAAAACCGAAAATTATGGCATCCGGTCCCATCACTTCACAGCAAATAGATGGGGAAACAGTGGAAACAGTGACAGACTTTATTTTCTTGAGCTCCAAAGTCACTGTAGATGGTGACTGCAGCCATCAAATTAAGACGCTTGCTCCTTGGAAGAAAAGCTATGATCAACCTAGACAGCATATTAAAAAGGAGAGACATTACTTTGCTACAGAGGTCTGTATAGTCATAGCTGTGGTTTTTCCAGTTGTCATGGATGTGAGAGCTGAATGATGATAAAGGCTGAGCACCAGAGAATTGATGCTTTCGAAATACAGTGCTGAAGAAGACTGTTGAGAGTCCCTTGGACTGCAAGGAGATCAACTAGTCAATCCTAAAGGAAATCAGCCCTGACTATTCATTGGAAGGACTGTGCTGAAGCTGAGACTCCAATACTTTGGCCACCTGATGTGAAGAGCTGACTCACTAGAGAAGACCCTGATGCTGGGAAAGATTGAAGGCAGTTGGAGAAGGGAAAAACAGAGGATGAGATGGTTGGATGGTATCACAGACTCAATGGACATGAGTTTGAGCAAATTCTGGGAGATGGTGAAGGACAATGAAGTTGCATGCTGTGTAGTCCATGAGGTTGCAAAGCATCGGACACCACTCAGCAACTGAACAACAACAGCAATGGGTTTTTTTGACATAAATGGGGTAAAACTGTATACTCTTCTACAATACAACTTGATTTTTAGATTTTTACTGGATAGGTTTTTTAACCTCTTTCTGAACTTTCACATGACAGTCAAAACATTCTTCATTAGCCTCTGGATATTATTTGTTTGGATATATCATCGTTTTTTCAGCCAGTTCTCCGCTGCTAGACGTTTCAGTGGTTTCCAGCTTTTTGTTACTGTAAACAATGCTGTAGTAAATATCCTCACACACATATCTTTATGAGCTTGGGCAAGTATGTGTTTACAATAAGTTTTCTTTTTCCATTTTATTTAGTTTTAAATAATTATTTTTGACTGCTTTGCATCTTCATTGCTTTGCACAGGCTTTCTCTAGTTGTGGCAAGTTGGGGGTAGTCTTCAATTGCAGGCTTCCCTGGTGGCTCAGAGGTTAAAGCGTCTGCCTGGAATGCGGGAGACCCGGGTTTGATCCCTGGGTTGGGAAGAGCCCCTGGAGAAGGAAATGGCAACCCACTCCAGTACTCTTGCCTGGAGAATCCCATGGAGGGAGGAGCCTGGTAGGCTACAGTCCATGGGGTCACAAAGAGTCGGACACGACTGAGCAACTTCACTTTCACTTTCAATTGCAGCGTGTAGGCTTCTCTTGTTGTGGAATATGGGCTCCAGAGCACACCAGCTTCAGTAGTTGTGGTCCACAGGCTTATTTACCCCGACACATGTGGAATCCTTCCAGAACAGGAATGAAACTCATGTGTCTTGCATTGGCAGGTGGATTCTTAACCACTGGACCACCAGGGAAGTCCTACAGTAAGCTTCTAACAGTGAAATTACTTGGTCAAAGGTAATTTTGATAGGTATTACCAAATTGTTCGCTAATTTACATTCCTTCAGGTCATACTGAGCATCATCAAACTTTAGAACTTTTGCCAAGCCGTTATATGTCAATAGTATCTCATTTTAATTTGCATTTCTATAGCCATATACATGGCCAAGTATCTTCCCCTATCTGAGGGAGGCAGGAGCATTTCTGTCTTTTCTTCTCACTTGCCTATTCATGTCTTTGACTACTTCCCTGTCTTGTATTTGTTCAGTATCCTCATATATCCAATACACTGTTGGGCACAAGGATACTCAATAACTATTTGAATTTAACTTATACAACATATGGGACACACAGGAAGAAGCTAAAACTTTCCTTGTTAGAGTGTTAAGATCCTTGAAGTATACTGCCATTTCTAGAGATCTTCACTCTCACAGGATTACAAAAACAAGGTATATTCCCAGGAGATTGCTGTGTATTACAACAGTAATTGGATACAGTGGAAAGCGAATTTTGTCAAGGAGAAGGTTTTGTGTTCCTTATATGTGTTTTCAAGCACATGTGAACTAAACTTCCTAAATAAAATTGTTCTTTCTTTTCTAGATTATCCAGCAAACTTCTAAATGACTTTTATGGCCCCTCTCTTCTTCCCCACCATCCCATTCTCCACACAGACGCCACCATGATGCTTTTAAAATGCAAATCCAAGATTCTTCTGGCTTAAAAGCCTTCAGTAGATTCCCAGGGCCTTCTAAATAAAGTAGGAATTACTTAGCTTGCCGTTCAAGACCACTGCCTTCTTCAGTATTGTTGTATCTCCTCATTCAACACATGTGTAAATACGCATTGCCCGTCACTTCACACTGCTAGAGGGATCTCAAACGCTCTACGCCTCTCTACTGTGGTGCATGTCATTCCTTTTAGAATACCCTTCCATCTTCTCTTCTCTGTCTTGTGACCTCATTCTCGTACTTCAGAAGGAATGCTTTCATCAGTTTTGCTAAACAGAAAAGTCCTTATCACAGCCCCACTCCTAGGAGGTTCCCTGGGCTTACCTCTGTTTAGCAACACTTGCTTCACTGTCTTATAAATGTTGGTCTTAACAGTCTGTCTTCAGGAAACTGATTTCCTCAAGGGTAGGAATCATGTCTTACTCCTCAATACACAGCACAAAGTCTGCAGCACTGCAGGGGCTTGATAAACATCTATTCAGTGTAAAATTATAAAGCAGCTAAGCTGAGAATAGTGTGGAGAAGCCTTTTTCCATGTTGTTTCAAGTAGATGGGATATTACTGTCACATGTTATAGTTATATTTGATGGCTGATGCCTGGATTTGTGCCTCCAGAGTTGAATTACCTGCTGGATCTAATGAGTCAATGTCTGTAAAATAATCTCGAGATGATACGTCATTAATATTTTCTTAACCTAAGGGAAAATACTGCCAAACTGGAAAGATATTCAGTTCTGCAGAGAATGTATAAAGTATTTAGCAGAGTAAAATAAGATAATGATTTTTGTGATTTCTTGTAGCACTGAACACTTAGGGGAGCTGGATTCTCTTTGTTTTATGGGTTTTCTTGCAAAGACATGGGCAGGAGAGGTCATTTTGTAGAGGCCAGAAGAAAGAATATGATTTTCCTTTTGTATGACTGTTTGCTACATGTCTAAATAAACCTGGGTTTATATGAGATAAAAATACAGTACTTATTTACATAATGTGTTTCCCAACTTTTGCTGCCAAAGAGACATAGTCCTATTCCAGATGTCGCCATAATGTAAACGTCCTCTGGGAGCACTGTCATGATGAGAGAGGAAGAAGTATCTGGGAAGAACCATTCTCATAATGTTCTCAGCTAGCTGCCTTTTATGACTCCTGTTACTCCTCCTACTGCTCCCAGGGTGTGTTCTCCTAACCTCCTCTCTCGTTCTTCCTCAGAGAATGATCCGTTTTCCAATCTTTTCACTCTCACTTGTATATCTTTCTCTTATAGCCTCAGCTTTCCTACAATAATTTGTTCATTCATTCATTGAACAGACATTTAGTGAGTATCTGTATCAAGCCAAAGGTGAAGAAGATAGACACAATTGTCTGCCTTATGGATCTTACAGCCTGGCACAGCTCCTGTTAAGGACACCTTCTCTTTTTGTGGATTCTGCCCACTGTTCTTTTCTTCTCCCTCAGTGCTGAGGGTGGGTAGGGGGAGATGGTGAACACCCTGGAATTCTAGACTATCCCTCTGGTTTCCCCATTCCCACCCTTACCTTTGTCATAAGCCCTTTCTTAAACCCTCCTCATATCATCCTAATTTGAGTGTACCAAGTGTTTTCTGCTGGAACGTTGACTGATTTTAAAGCTGCAGTAGAATTAGAACTCAGGCAGGGATTCTGTGAAGTAAAATTTGAGCCAAAAGATGGAGAAAGTAAACTAGGTTTCTTAGTCCATTTAGGATGTTATAACAGTATACCATAGACTCGGTGGCTTATGAACAACAGAGATTTATTTCTCACAGTTCTGGAGGCTGAAATGTCCTGGATCAAAGTCCTGGCAGATGTTGTATTTTGTGAGAGCCCTCTTCATGTTTCATAGATCGCTGTCTTCACACTGTGACCTCATATGGCAGATGAGTCAAGAGCCTCTAGGGCACTAAATCCTGTTTGTAAGAGCTCCATTCTCATGACCTAAGCACCTCCCAAAGACCATACATCCAGATACCATCATACTGGGAGTTAGATTTCATCCTGTGAATTTGGAGGTGATATAAACGTTCGGCCTATAATATTAGGCTATTATGGGGAAAGAGACTAAGTAAGGATGGGCTCTCCCTCTGACGCTGAGGGTAGAGTGGTGGCAACAGCGAGGGGAGGCACAAAAGTATGCTGCAGAGACAGTAAGGACCGGCCGACACTAAGCTTTAAGAATGTGGGCTTTTTGTAGAATTTGGGCTTCTGCCCTAAGAGCAAATTTTAAAAAGCTCACTCTGAATTCAAGGGAGTCCAGACTGGCTGGGGGAAGATTGCAGGGGAGAGATTCTAAAAGCATAGAAGAGGATGATAGCAGGTGGATGTGGAGCAGTGTCAGCATATACAAGAGCTAAGACTGAGACCTGGTAATGGATCCTAAATATTTCTAACACATCATCACATAGAAAAAAGAGCAAGACCTCAGATTCTTGATGTACTAAACCAAACTCCTATATCATCTCCCCAGTTTCCCAATACATTCAGTTTGTACCACTACTGTTTTATTCCCAGAACCCAGACTTTACGCTTCTTCGTTCTCTCTTCAGACGGGCTTCTACCACATGACAGGGAGTGTGGTCACCAGTGGCTTCTGAGTTTCACTTCTTTGGGTGTCCATCTTTGTTCTGGGACTGCCCCTCTTTTTCATATCCAGTTTCAGAAGTTCTAGGGAAGCACAGTGATTGACCCAGATTAAGTCAGGTGCTGAGCCTCTGTGCTCATGCAGGAACATGATCATTCCAGGTCATGTGGCCAAAGGGAACTGTTGCAAGGAGAGGGAGGGGAAAGACTTCTGGATGGACAGTTCCTTAACTCTCTCCTACTGTGTCTTAGAGAAAGATTAAAATTGTTCTTTAGGAGCCCCAAGGGGCAGCTGTAGGAGAAACGTGGAAATGAAATTAAATTTTTTCCCTCAGGATTAAGAAAAACTTTCTAATAGTCAAAGCTATTTGAAGATGAAATATGATCTTGGAAAGTAGTAAGTGCACAGTCAGTGATGGTAATTAAATACATAGACTAGATAAGCGCTTGGTGGAAATGTTGTAAAAGGCCTTCAAAATGAAACACTGAGAATCTGGTTAGAGACCTCCTGCAGGAAACAACCAAAATGAAATGATAGGGTCTTAATACTGATTCCAGTCCCTCTTAAGAGACATACAGAAGAGTTCCCAACACAAAATTTGTGTTTCCAACTTATTGTTTGATCTTCCTGCTTCAAATGAGAGATGAATCTTATGAAGAAAAGCTATTAAGAAAATAGCATTTTGCTGTATGTTTAAGTTTCAAAGAACAAGTATAGTTTCTTGGTTTCTCGTGTTACTAAAACATATTTATGAACCAGTATTCTATTTTCTGAGGCAGACATTTAAATTTTTCTGCCTTAGCTGCAAAGCAGTAGATGTGTGTCCTCAGGCTGACCCCAAATTGTGTGTGTACCAAACACATATAAGAAAACAATAGTATGTCAGTAGCAGGTAGAGAAAAAATAACATAGAGGCAAAATGGTTGCAATAGCAGCATTATTTATTGTTAGGGAAAATTCCAACTCCAGGTGGCACTCAGTATGCTGGACTACCAGAAAGACTCTTCCATGCATTCAGTAAATATTGAGGAGGTGTCTGTTCTGTGCCAGGCATTTTGCTAGGTGCTCTTGAGAAACCTATATGCAGGTCAGGAAGCAACAGTTAGAACTGGACATGGAACAACAGACTGGTTCCAAACAGGAAAAGGAGTATCAAGACTGTATATTGTCACCCTGCTTATTTAACTTCTATGCAGAGTACATCATGAGAAACGCTGGGCTGGAGGAAGCACATGCTGGAATCAAGCTTGCAGGGAGAAATATCAATAACCTCAGATATGCAGATGACACCACCCATATGGCAGAAAGTGAAGAGGAACTAAAAAGCCTCTTGATGAAAATGAAAGAGGAGAGTGAAAAAGTTGGCTTAAAGCTCACCATTCAGAAAACTAAGATCATGGCATCTGGTCCCATCACTTCATGGGAAATAGATGGGGAAACAGTGGACACAGTGGCTGACTTTATTTTTCTGGGCTCCAAAATCACTGCAGATAGTGATTGCAACCATGAAATTAAAAGATGCTTACTCCTTGGAAGGAAAGTTATGACCAACCTAGATAGCATATTAAAAAGCAGAGACAGCAGACTTTTGGACTCTGAGGGAGAGGGAGAGGGTGGGATGATTTGGGAGAATGGCATTGAAACACATATAATATCATGTAAGAAACGATTTGCCAGTCTATGTTTGATGCAGGATACAGGATGCTTGGGACTGGTGCACAGGGATGATCCAGAGAGATGATATGGGGTGGGAGGTGGGAGGTGGGAGGGGGGGTTCATGTTTGGGAACCCATGTACACCTGTGGTGGATTCATGTCAATGTATGGCAAAACCAATACAGTATTGTAAAGTAAAATAAAGTAAAAATAAAAATTAAAGAAAAAAAAAAGCAGAGACATTACTTTGTCCACAAAGGTCCATCTAGTCAAGGCTGTGGTTTTTCCAGTGGTCATGTATGGATGTGAGAGTTGGACTATAAAGAAAGCTGAGCGCTGAAGAATTGATGCTTTTGAACTGTAGTGTTGGAGAAGACTCTTGAGAGTCCCTTGGACTGCAAGGAGATCCAACCAGTCCATTCTAAAGGAGATCAGTCCTGGGTGTTCATTGGAAGGACAGATGCTGAAGCTGAAACTCCAATAGTTTGGCCACCTGATGTGAAGAGCTTACTCATTTGAAAAGACCCTGATGTTGGGAAAGATTGAAGGCAGGAGGAGAAGGGGACAACAGAGGGTGAGATGGTTGGATGGCATCACCGACTCAATGGACATGGGTTTGGGTGGACTCCAGGAGTTGGTTATGGACAGGGAGGCCTGACGTGCTGCAATTCATGGAGTCGCAAAGAGTCGAACACGAAAGAGTGACTGGACTGAACTGAAAGTCAAGTTGGGGAGACTACATTCACTGAATGATGAAACAGATGAAGTTATAATTATGAGTTGAAATAAGAGCTCTTAATAAGAAGATCACAGTTGCTCTATTAGAAGAAGTAACAAAGGATCTCAGCTAGATTGGAGAGGGAGCGTCCAGGAAGACTTCTCAAGAGTGTGATGCTTGAGCCGAAATGTGAAGATTGGAGATGATTTCACCAGGATAAAAGGGGGACGTGGTAGAAACATGGGAGAGAGCATGGTATAGGCAAGGGGGCACAGCCTGGGCAAAGGCCCTGTGATGGTAAGAGTGTAGTATATTCTAGAATCAAGAGAAGCCCGGTGTGGCTGGAGCATGGTGAGTGAGAGGGAGGCAATTCAAGATGAGGTTAGAAAAACATGAAGAGATGAGGGTATAAAGAGCCGCAAAGGCCAAGATAATGATTCTGATCTTTCTCCTGAGCTTCCCAATGAGACTGAAGGGTTTTAAAAAGAGGTTGACATAATCAGATTAGCTTTTTGGTCATAGTGTGGAGAACAGTGAAGTGAAGCTAGAATGAACAACTCTAAAGGGGATAAATTAAGAGCTTTTACTACAGAACCGGAGGCAAGGTAGTCGCTTGGACTTTGGTTGTGGAAGAAGAGATGGTGAGAAAGGTAGATTCAGAAGGCATTTAGGAGGAAAACTGACAGAACTTTTCATAAGAGCCTTGAGAATGTTCCACTTCACAGTCCCTTCCTCGAAGACAGGGGTCATTCAACTATAGTGTATGGACCAGCTCCTGCCATGGTGGGAGTGTGTGTGTGTGTGTGTGTGTGTGTGTGTGTGTGTGTGTGTAGCACAGCCACACCACTCATTTACTCATCATTTATGTCTGCTTTCACACTACGGCAGCAGAGTTGAATAGTTGTGACATATTTACCATCTGGTCCTTTACAAGACGCTTTGCCAACCATGGGTTTTTGCTTCAGAAACATCATCTCTGTGATAGTTCAAGGTACAGAAGTTCTTAAGTCAGGGTCCAGAAGTCCATGAATGGACTTCAGCTGATTTCTGACCTGCTAAAATCAAAAGCAAAATTTGTTATTTTTGGTCATTTTTCTTTATTATTTTTGGTCATTTTGGTTATTTTTCTGGGAAAACAGTGTTTTGTTTTGTTTTGTTTTTACCAGATTTTAAAAAGAATCTATGAATTCTCCCCAAAGTAAGATGCTTCCTAGTCATCTCCCCAGTCAGTTCTCTGGCCACAGACAATTTTTGAAACCCAGAGTGCTTTCAGTGAATAAGCAATGTGCACTGGTACCAAATGGTAAATATCAGTAAGTAGTGGGTAGAAATTTCTGCAAGTTGAATATAATAGAAGATCTAATAGAAGATCTCCTGTACAAGTATCTCACACTGAACTGTCTTCTCTGACCCAGAACTTTTGATAGTAGGTACCTCAGTCCTATACATGAGAGCTATGTAATAATTGTCTTGTTTTATATTTCTCAAATAATTACTCCCCCAAATAAATATTTAAATATATACAAGATTGTAGGCAGTCTCCTTAGAAGGGAATTTCTTTAAGGAATAAACAGATAAGCTGATCAGCCCATGTCATTTTCTGTTGCTTAGAATGTTTCTTCCATCTGACTATGAGCTTTCTGATTACCCAGGGTCTGACACAGCAGTCACTAAACACAGCAGTTTAGTAAATGTTTACCATATATGTGAAGGGCTTCCCTGGTGGCTCAGATGGAAGAGAATCTGTCTGCAGTGCAGGAAACCTGGGTTCAGACTCTGAGTTGGGAAGATCCCCTGGAGAAGGGAATGGCTACTCATGCAGTATTCTTTCCTGGACAGTTCCTTGGGCAGAGGAGCTTGGCAAGTGTGTAAAATTCTCTTGTAAACATAGTCTTGTTTTTAAGTGAAGAAACTGAAACCATAGTCTAAAGTGAGGACATTATCCTGTTATAAACATATCTAAGTCACTTCTGATTCAATTAAAGCTCACTCCTCACCTTTAAAAATCTAACATGCAAGTTGAATGAAAAGAGCATGGTATTGGCAGGGAGGGTGAGATTTTAATGTTAGATAAATTTGTCTGTCGTGAGGATTCACAAGATGATATTTATTCTTCATCTACACTAGATTTGTGTGTGATTTAAAGTGAACCCATGTCTTGACTCTTGAATAAAACACACCTTCTGGTGAGAGAAGGTGCTCCCCGTGTATAGATGTGCCTGCAAGACCTTTCTCTTCAGTTCCAAGAGGAGAGGCAGGGGTGGGAGGCCCGCCTGGGTTCACGAGGAAAACAGGAATAGGAAGCAGCTCCCGAACCTGCTCAGAGAGCAAGCCTGGCTGAAGAGGATATTCTGCACCACAGGAGCTGGAGGTTTTCTCTACAGGTGGATAAGATCTGTCCTTGAGAGAAAAGGTTTCTAGTCAGAGCTGAGGAAGCCAAACTGTTAAAACAGAGTATCAAGTCCAAACAACGCGGAAATGCGAGACAAAGAGCAGGAGCAGGTTTCAGCCCACAGGTAGCCAGAGTGAGAAGCAGGCCAAGGACACATATCAGAACTGAGCTAGGGCTCGACCTGTGTGAGTGAGCCTGAACTGACACTCCCCCATCCCTAGATGTTTGTGGCCTGCTTCTGAGAAGACAGAGGCTTAAATGAATTGATCAAGGGTCAAAACAATGACTTAGCATTAAATATCTCCTATAAAAATATAAACATGTAAAGTATAGGTGCTAGACTACACATTTCTGCTTATTAACAAGTCACCCCATAAAAAGAGATTGTTCTTTAAAAAAGGAAATTATTAAATAAGATATTAGTTCTTATCCCTCAAATTGGAAAGCATAAAAACTTAACTACATAGTATTGTGACATGTCTTTGGGAAATGAGCACTCTCAGATATTGCTGGTGGGAATGCTGAAGGGTACAATCCTTGTGAAGAAAACTTGTCAGTATCTAACAAAGCCAAGTATGCATTTACCTTTTGTTGCAGTAATCCCACTTCCAGCAATTTACCTTGAAGATGTATCTTCAAGTATACAAAAAAAATGCCCAAAGTTATTCATTATAGCATGAATTGCAATAATCACAAAATATTTAAAACTTGCCCAAAGAAAGGAGAGTGGTGAAATAAATGTATGCCACATCGTGGAGTCGGTTTCCCAGGTGGCTCAGTGGTAAAGAATCTGCCTGCCAGTGGAGGAGACCCAGGAGACACAGGTTAGATCTCTGGGTTGGGAAGATCCCCTGGAGGAGGAAATGGCCCACTCCAGTATTCTTGCCATCCAGGGACGAAGGAACATATTGGTCAGTCAGTTCAGTTCAGTTGCTCAGTCGTGTCCGACTCTGCGACTCCATGAATCGCAGCACGCCAGGCCTCCCTGTCCATCACCAACTCCCGGAGTTCACTCAGACTCACGTCCATCGAGTCAGTGATGTCATCCAGCCATTTCATCCTCTGTCATCCCCTTCTCCTCCTGCCCCCAATCCCTCCCAGCATCAGAGTCTTTTCCAATGAGTCAACTCTTCGCACATAGTGTTAGTGGGCTACAATCTATAGGGTCGCAGAGACTCAAACATAACTGAACACACACACACACACACAAGTGTGAGTACTGTGCAGCTGTTTAAAAAAAAAATGACATTCTCTATGAATTGGTATGAATAATTTCCCAGTTATATTTTAAGTTGGAAAAAAATGAAAGTGCAAAAGAGTGATTATAGTATTGTACCTTTTGCATTAGAAAGAAGAGGAATGGAAAAATAGGTGTGTATCAGCTGAATTTTTGCAAAAAGAAAGGTAGAGATACCAAAACTAGTGAAATTGATTACCTCTGGAGGAGTGGGTGGGGATGGTGTTGAAGTGATGAGGGGATAGAAACAAACTGGAAGGGATGAGAGAAATCTGTTAACTATGTCTTTCTGTGAACATTGACTTTTGAACTAATATTTTAATACATACTTGCAGCAAAAGTAATAAAAATCAAGGGGAAAGACCTAAAATATAATACAAACAGAAGCAAATGACAGTAGCTGTATTTCAAATGAATAATATAACCACACTGAAGTGGTAGGTTGGGGGACACATGTATACATTTGGCAGATTCATGTTGATGCATGGCAAAAACCACCACAAGATTGTAAAGTAATTATTCTCCAATTAAAATTAATTAAAATAATATTAATAATATGGTAATAATGGTCTAATACTACTACTCATATTAGCAATGTTTATAAAAAACATTTATAAAAATATTACTATTTTTATTAGTAGATTAGTTTATACTACTAATAATAGCAGTAAAAAAAAAAAAAAGTACTAGCGTAAGTAAATTTTGAACATGGTATTTTGACTAAAGATAAAAAGAACCATAAACAGAATTTTAGAGAGTAGGTTTGGTGGGTTTATTGGCTGTTTTGTTTGCTTAACAATTCTGACACTACTTTTGGCGCGTTCTTTACTCCAGAAAATAAGTAAATATACTGAGGCTAATGGAAGACAGTTTTTTAAGTGTCAGAAGGGAGTTACAAATACGGAAAAGGGAAAGATGAAAATAACTCTGCAGTATTATATTAGTATTAGAGAAATCAATATGAGCTCATGGTTATAGATCGGGGGCCATCAAACATTTTTTGTAAAATGCCAGATAACAAATATTTAAACTCTGAATCATAGCACAAAAGCTGTCATAGATGGTACATACACTGATGAACATGGCTGTATTCCAATGAAACTTTATTTATGGACACTGAAATGTGAATTTTATATAAATTCCATGTATCACAAAACATTACTATTTTAATGTTTTCAACCATTAAAATATATAAAAACTATTTTTGTTTTACAGGTCTTATAAAAGCAGGCAGTGGGCCAGATGTGGCCCATGGGCATACTTTACCAACCCTTGATAGAGAGATGATGATGGATAGATAGATAGCAAATGTGACCAGATGTTTAAATTGGAGAGTATGTGTGAAGGATGATATAGTTCTCTGTACTGTTATTGAACCTTTTCTATAAATCTGAAATTACTTTAAGGTATTTTTTTAATTTATTTTTTTATTGAAGGATAATTGCTTTACAGAATTTTGTTGTTTTCTGGCACCTCAGCATGATAAGATTTTTTTTTTCGATGTGACCGTTTTTAAAGTCTTTATTGAATTTGTTACAATATTGCTTCTGTGTTTTTATTTTTTGGCCACAAGGCATTTGGGCAATCTGAGCACCCCAAACAGAAATTAAACCTGCACCCCCTGTATTGGAAGGCAAAGGCTTAACCACTGGACTGCCAGGGAAGTCCCTGAAATTACTTTAAAACAAGCACAAAAAAAAAAAAATCACAAAAAGAGTAACCTGTACTTTTTATAGCTACTGCTGACAAAAAAAAAAAAAAAGGCAACATTAACCAAATCATTGGCCTAACAAGTAATGTCTTACCTTTTATAGCATCTACTTTTTCCTGGATGTCCATGGACCATGGCTAGAAGCTACTACAGCCATTGTGTCAAGTTTCTAATTTGTCACTTAGGGGGTTATTTTTCTCCTATTCATCCTTGCTCTCCATCTCTCTTAACGAGTAATGAGGTCGCTGGGCTGGTAATTTGTATGTGACCTTGTAATTTTCTACAATGTAGGAATTTTTTGGTCTGCTGTAATTAAATGGACTAAATAAAAGGTGCTTATCAGAAAATGCCCCATTAGCTTGGAAATCTGTGACAAATCCTTTCTGGGGTCTTTAGTGTATTATTTTGAAATTCAATTTCACAGCAAACTCACTTTGCTTATTTCACTAGCCATAGCCTGGTGATAGCTAAGGTGAAGAGTGACCAAAAGTATCTTAAGATAATACAAATATGAACTGGATAATTTTTACATTAAGATACTTTTTATACAAGAAGAGTAAACGACTTGCAAAGAAAACCTCTACTGTACAGACTTGAAATCATTCTACAGTTCTTTGCTGGTTTAATTCCAACAGAATCCAGTCTTGCCTTGGTTTATCATTGTAGGTAAAGCCATTCTGTTAACTCAGTTGATAATGAAGATGGTATTAGTCATAGCTGAAATTTTTTGAGTGCAGCTCTGTACCCAGATCCACACCAAATGTTTTTCATCCTTTTTGTTTTTTTCGTTTAATCTTAACCAAAAAATAACTTGAGTAACAATTACCTCTTTTTTTATAGATAAGGCCTAGTGATGTTATAAGTGACTTGGCGA
Organism: Budorcas taxicolor; assembly: GCF_023091745.1. NCBI lineage: Eukaryota > Metazoa > Chordata > Mammalia > Artiodactyla > Bovidae > Budorcas > Budorcas taxicolor. The sequence goes on along the minus strand of NC_068910.1, from coordinate 17,900,789 downwards.
AGTTCTTACATTTAGGAAACATGGGGCCAGGATTGGCCTGGGGAGCCAGCCCTCTTAGTTTCTTATTGGGACTCTCTCCCATTGTAGACGAAGACAGCAGGAAATACAGAAATTTAGAAAGAAAATTTGGGGTCATGAGGACATGTCCCCTTTGAAAAGAATAAGGTCAGTGATACAGAGTGTTAACATCAATGCGAGAAACAGAATTCACTTTGGAAAATCCTTTGCATTCCCTTTCATGCTCTGTTCCTGCGAGGAAGCTCAGTAGCAAGTTTAGAGATGAGAAAGGCTTGAATTAGAACACAAGGTGACATGCCTTCCGAATGTCGCCAACTTGCGTCGCCCCCACCCAGGCATCTGCTAGAGGAACAGGGAGACAGAAGAATGGAAAGAAGGAAAGTAAAGAGACTGGGAAATGAGGTTGGAAGTTGTAGGCAGAGGGAAGAGGAATGTAGGAGGTCTTTATGGAGTGGTTTTGCCCCCATTCACACTGGGAGAACTCAAGTATTGAGCCACTCAAGGGCCCAACGGTCCTCTCTCTCCTCTTTTGCCCTCCCCTGCCTCCTGTTTTGCCCTACCCTGGAGTAAATGCATACCAGCTCCCACCATCATGGCTGGTCCAGACAGCTCCAAGACTAAGTTCCCTTTTGAATCACTGAGTGGATTCTTGTCATCCATGACATGTGACTGGTGGCTTTGTCAGGCTTTTTTATGCAAAGGTCCTAAGGAGCTTTATCTCTGTATTTCTTCTGACTTGTTTAAATAAGTTTCCCAGGTGAGAGGAGCTGTGCTATAGCTGAAGATGAATACTGTGTTTTTCAAAGGAACAGTGGTCATCATTAAGATGGTATGTTTATTGAACAACTAGTTAGTGAAGTAACTGACTTTGTATTTACAGATTTATAAAACTGAATATTAATTTCTGGACATCTTATTTTCCGAAGTATGAAGGAGGAAAAATGTTTCTTTGTGAAAGCTCCAGGGAGTTAAGAATCCAGGGGAAAGGTAAAAATCTATATATCTAGAATTACAAACATGTGGTTCATTTTTTTCTTCTTTTCTTTTTAGGGACTGGTTAAATATGCTGAGCCCACCGATTGTTCCTCCCAGTCAACAGTCCGCAGAGCGGCATCAGGATTCTTCTGGAAGCTCGAGTGTTCAAGGTGGGAATATGAAAAATGCCAAGCATAAAAAAATAAAAATAATTAACTCTAAATAGACAAAATCAATGACTTTGAGATTCCACTATTTTTATTAAATGATAATCACTTAGACTCACGCATTGAAAATAAGGTAATCTGTGCCTCATTTTATAGGGTGATAGGTTCTTTGCAACTAAAAGGAATTTAAAAGAGAAATTGTTCTTGTTCTCCTGAAGGTTAATCCCTGGGCAAAATATAATTTAAAGCATAAGAGCATGGCTTTGGTGTCAAATTGACCTTCATCTGAATTCCAGCTCTAGCAATTCCTGCTGTGTGACTTTTATGAATTTCAGTTTTATAAAATAAGACTAATAATAGATGGTGCCCACCTGCAAGCTTTTCATGGAGATTCAGTGAGGTGTACTGTATATGAAACGTTTGGAATAATGCCTACAAAATGCCAGCTGTTAGCACTGTTACAAGGCAGACCAAATATTCCATGTTTTTGTTAATACAGAGATACAGCCTTTTTATTAAAGCAGAGGTTGACACGGAGCTCTAATGGGTTGTATTAGTAATGGAAAAATTCAAAGGAAGCAGGAATGAAAATTTGCCTGGGGTTCTCTTTGTTGATGAGAGCCTCTAAGATGAACTGTTTAGATTCTGACTGTGAGCAGGGAACGTGGCTGTCAGGAGCATTGTAGAGGAGGAACAGAAAAGAATCTTTAGTGGAATCAGAGGGCTTGAGATGGGAGGGGTGGGGAGAGATCTAAAATGCATAGTCAGAGTCACAGACAACATCAGAGTGGGACTCCCTGAGATTGTTCTCCAAGTCGGATTGTAAAGATGGGTGCCCTCTGTCTATAGTCTCTTTAAAAAAAAAAGGAACTGAAACCAGAATAATTTATTCTAACAAAGTTGCCAGTTTTATTTTTTTCCCTAACTGCCCCAGGGAAAAAGTGGAGCATCCCATTTTTCTTCAGGTACGGAGAATCCAGAGTGAGAGCTGATACACCTGAGTTGTGCATTTAGGCCACCCAAGTGATGGCAGTGTCACTGTGATTTACTGTCTGAAATAGATGATGCCCCTCAAATTGAGACTGTTTTTAGAGGTGTACGTTTATAATTATGACAGAAAAACAGAATCTTGGCTGTCAGGAGGAGACCTTGCTGTGAGGGGACAAATAATATGTTAAGTGTCCTGAATAAGCCACAGGAACTGAGAATCTGGTCCTTAAGCAGAGGTACCAAAGACCTATGGTGGTGACGAGTGGCCAAAAGGATGTCTTATAGTCGCCTTTGCAAAGTGATGTCTTGACAGCAGGGGCTCAAATTATGTTGAAGGTAAATAGAACTTACATCGAAGACAAAGAAACACATTCTATTCAGAGGACTGTAGAAACGTTCTGGCCAATGTTAACCAGATCTGGCACCCCTTCTCCCTGGCACTCTAGATTTCCATTTCTGAGCCTTTCCCTTTTCTGATGGGCTTAGATAGTTTGTAGCTAATTAAGACCATCAAAAAGTAGAGTTTCTTATTTGCTTAATCTTTGCATGTCATTGGCTTCATTTTAAACAACACAGCATGCACTGAACTTGTTTCCGTCTGTTCTTATAAAATGTTTGTCAAAGAAAAATACTGGGCTCAAGCTCAGGTATGTATCATCAGAAGGAGGGGGCCACACAGGTGTGGCAGTCTGGGAATCTTCCTAGGTACCTGTTGCTCAGTCTTTATCATTAATTATTAATTCAGCATTTAACATATGCCAGACACTGTGCTCGGTGGTTGATTTAGTCCTCAAAAGTAAGTCACTCAAAGACAACTATTGTATGATGTCACTTATATATGGAATCTAAAATTTGATACAAGTGAACTATTTATAAAACAGAAACAGTCTCACAGACACAAAAAACAAACTTAGGGTTAACCAAAGGGGAAGGTGGGGTAGGGGTAAATTAGGAGTTTGGGATTAACATATAAAAACTACTGTATATAAAATAGATTAACAACAAGGTCCTACTGTATAGGCAGGGAATTATATTCATTGTCTTACAATAAACTATAATAGAAAGGAATTTGAAAAGGAATATATATATATATATGTTTATATACATATATATGTCTGAATCACTGTACACCAGAAACTAACACAGCATTGTAAATCACTATACTTCACTTGTAAAAAAAATGTAAAAAAAAAATCAGTCCTCACAGCAGCACAATGAGGAAGATACTATTTTTGTATATGCAGTTGTTATTTTTACAGCCGAAGAAACTGAGAATAGGAGCCCTTGACTAATTTGCCCAAGGTTAGTCATAGGCAGAGCTGGGATTGAAATACAAGCAGCCTGGCCCCAGAGCCCAACCACAGTTTTCACTTCTTAATTTTTTTTGGTTTCAGTTCAGTTCACTCGCTCAGTCATGTCTGCCTCTTTGTGACCCCATGAATCGCAGCACACCAGGCCTGCCTGTCCGTCACCAATTCCCGGAGTTCACCCAGACTCATGTGCATCAAGTCAGTGATGCCATCCAGAAATCTCATCCTCTGTTGTCCCCTTCTCCCGCCCCCAACATTCCCAGCATCAGGGTCTTTTCCAGTGAGTCAACTCTTTGCATGAGGGGGCCAAAGTATTGGAGTTTTAGCCTCAGCATCAGTCCTTCCAATGAACACCCAGGACTGATCTCCTTTAGGATGGACTGGTTGGATCTCCTTGCAGTCCAAGGGACTCTCAAGAGTCTTCTCCAGCACCACAGTTCAAAGGCATCAATTCTTCAGCACTCAGCTTTCTTCACAGTCCAACTCTCACATCCATACATGACCACTGGAAAAACCATAGCCTTGACTAGACGGACCCTAGTTGGCAAAGTAATATCTCTGCTTTTTAATATGCTATCTAGGTGGGTCATAACTTTCCTTCCAAGGAGTAAGTGGCTTTTAATTTCATGGCTGCAGTCACCATCTGCAGTGATTTTGGAGCCCCAAAAAATAAAGTCAGCCACTGTGTCCACTGTTTCCCCATCTATTTCCCATGAAGTGATGAGACCAGATGCCATGATCTTCGTTTTCTGAATGGTGAGCTTTAAGCCAACTTTTTCAGTCTCCTCTTTCACTTTCATCAAGAGGTTTCTTAGTTCCCCTTCACTTTCTGCCATAAGTGTGGTGTCATCTGCATATCTGAGGTCATTGATATTTCTCCCGGCAATCTTGATTCCAGCCTGTGCTTCTTCCATCCCAGCATTTCTCATGATCTACTTTGCATTTAAATAAGCAGGGTGACAATATACAGCCTTGATGTACTCCTTTTCCTATTTGGAACCAGTCTGTTGTTCCATTTCCAGTTCTAACTGTTGCTTCGTAACCTGCATACAGGTTTCTCAAGAGGCAGGTCAGATGGTTTGGTATTCCCATCTCTTTCAGAATTTTCCACAGTTTGTTGTGTTCCACACAGTCAAAGGCTTTGGCATAGTCAATAAAGCAGAAATAGATGTTTTTCTGGAACTCACTTGCTTTTTCCATGAAGCAGAGGATGTTGGCAATTTGATCTCTGGTTCCTCTGCCTTTCCTAAAACCAGCTTGAACATTTGGAAGTTCCCAGTTCACGTATTGCTGAAGCCTGGCTTGGAGAATTTTGAGCATGACTTTACTAGCGTGTGAGATGAGTGCAATTGTGTGGTAGTTTGAGCATTCTTTGGCGTTGCCTTTCTTTGGGATTGGAATGAAAACTGACCTTTTCCAGTCCTGTGGCCACTGCTGAGTCTTCCAAATTTGCTGGCATATTGAGTGCAGCACTTTCACAGCATCATCTTTCAGGATTTGAAATAGCTCAACTGGAATTCCATCACCTCCACTAGCTTTGTTTGTAGTGATGCTTTCTAAGGCCCTCTTGCCTTTGCATTCCAGGATGTCTGGCTCTAGGTGAGTGATCACATCATTGTGATTATCTGGGTCGTGAAGATCTTTTTTGTACAGTTCTTCTGTGTATTCTTGCCACCTCTTCTTAATATCTTCTGTTTCTGTTAGGTCCATACCATTTTTGTCCTTTGTCGAGCCCATCTTTGCATGAAATGTTCCCTTGGTATCTCTAATTTTCTTGAAGAGATCTCTAGTCTTTCCCATTCTGTTGGTTTCCTCTATTTCTTTGCATTGATTTCTGAGGAAGGCTTTCTTATCTCTCCTTGCTATTCTTTGGAACTCTGCACTCAAATGGGAATATCTTTCCTTTTCTCCTTTGCTTTTTGCTTCTCTTCTTTTCACAGCTATTTGTAAGGCCTCTTCAGACAGCCATTTTGCTTTTTTGCATTTCTTTTCCATGGGGATGGTCTTGATCCCTGTCTCCTGTACAATGTCATGAACCTCCCATCCATGGTTCATCAGGCACTCTATCTATCAGATCTAGCCTCTTAAATCTATTTCTCACTTCCACTGTATAATCATAACAGATTTGATTTAGGTCATACCTGAATGATCTAGTGGTTTCCCCCACTTTCTTCAATTGAAGTCTGACTTTGGCAATAAGGAGTTCATGATCTGAGCCACAGTCAGCTCCCTGTCTTGTTTTTGCTGACTGTATATAGCTTCTCTATCTTTGGCTGCAAAGAATATAATCAGTCTGATTTTGGTGTTGACCATCTGGTGATGTCCATATTTAGAGTCTTCTCTTGTGTTGTTGTGTGTTTGCTATGACCAGTGCGTTCTCTTGGCAGAACTCTGTTAGCCTTTGCCCTGCTTCATTCCGTATTCCAAGGCCAAATTTGCCTGTTACTCTTGGTGTTTCTTGACTTCCTACTTTTGCTTTCCAGTCCCCTCTAATGAAAAGGACATCTTTTTTGGGTGTTAGTTCTAAAAGGTCTTGTAGGTCTTCGTAGAACCATTCAGCTTCTTCAGTGTTCCTGGTTGGGGCATCGGCATTGATCATCGTGATTATTGAATGGTTTGCCTTGGAAACAAACAGGGATCATTCTGTCATTTTTGAGATTGCTTGCAATTACTGCATTTTGGACTCTTTTGTTGACCATGATGCTTGCTCCATTTCTTCTAAGGGTTATAATGGTCATCTGAGTTAAATTCACCCATTCTAGTCCATTTTAGTTCGCTGATTCCTAGAGTGTCGACATTCACTCTTGCCATCTCCTGTTTGACCACTTCCAATTTGCCTTGATTCATGGACCTAACATTCCAGGTTCCTATGCATATTGCTCTTTACAGCATTGAACCTTGCTTCTATCACCAGTCACATCCACAACTGGGTATTGTTTTTGCTTTGGCTCCTTCCCTTCATTCTTTCTGGAGTTATTTCTCCACTGATATCCTGCAGTATATTGGCCACCTACCAACCTGGGGCGTTCCTCTTTCAGTATCCTGTCATTTTGCGTTTTCATACTGTTCATGGGGTTCTCAAGGCAAGAATACTGAAGTGGTTTGCCATTCCCTTCTCCAGTGGACCACATTCTGTCAGACCTCTCCACCATGACCCGTCCATCTTGGGTGGCCCCACATGGCATGGCTTAGTTTCATTGAGTTAGACAAGGCTGTGGTCCGTGTGATCAGATTGGCTAGTTTTCTGTGCTTATGGTTTCAGTGTGTCTGCCCTCTGATGCCCTCTCGCAACACCTACCATCTCTCTTGGGTTTCTCTTACCTTGGATGTGGGCTATCTCTTAACGGCTGCTCCAGCAAAGTGCTGCCACTGCTCCTTACCTAGGACAAGGTCACCCCTCCTGACCTTGAATGTGGATTAGCTCCTCTCGGCCCTCCTGCCCCCACAAAGCCGCCACTCCTTGGACGTGGGGTTGCTCCTCTCAGCTGCCTTTTTTGGTTTAAAACCAAATAAATAAATTACCTAATCAAAAAATACTGTATATAAAACCAGCAACTGAAAAATAACTTTTCTGTTGAGAGTTCCTAATCTACAAGAAAGCAAATGAAAATATCTCAAGGGCTGAGTAGCTAAGTTCTTTCAGGGAAAAAAAAAAAAAAAAGGCAGATCTCTGGTCACCTGTTGCAGCCCTGCCTCCCCATCCTATGCAGTCTTGTTGCAAATAACTGATGGCCATACTCCCTCCAGCAGGGTGGGTCGCCGAGGGGTGCACTTACCATGTTGACCAGATGTAGGGCAAGGCCAAGGGAGTGAGGGGCTGAATGAAGAGCAGAATGACTCCAGTGTGGGACTGACGGGCCTGGGTGGTTGCTGGGCCCACCTTCTCAAAGACCTCTCTAGACGATCTTATGAGTCAGTCAGTCTCTCACTTTACCCTGTATCTTTTTATCACAGCCTTTTCACAGTTTGTAACTCGTGATTCATTTACTTGTTTATTCTCTTTTTTCCCAGGTAGTCTAAGAGTTTTTAAAAGCAGAGACTGTCAGTTTACGCACCCCTAGATCCCTAGTACCTGTGCAATTTCTGGTATACATTATAACAGATACTCTGGGTTCTCCTTAGAACACAGGAAAGGAAAAAGGAAGGGAAAGAGGGAGAGAAATGTCATCCAACTGGTAATTTCTTGTAACAATAACCTTGAAAGAAAGAAAATCAAGGTAGTTAATTGAAATCCAACTTTTCCTCAGTTCGTTTTTTGGTATATCTGTAAAATGGAACAATGAGAGTATTGAACTTACCCATACACTGTAGCAGTTCAGACAGTTGGTAGGTTACTGTATGCAGTGACTCTTTATGTATAAGCAATGAAGAGACTTTTCTGTCAAATGAAATCTCATCTGAAATCCCAATATGTAAAGTAGTTACAAGTAGAACCTCTCTGACTGAATGCGAGTTAGGGTCTCAGAACCCTGCCATGGGGCCCTAATGAACCAGTTAAAAACACCGATGTAGTCCATTGCCCTCAGTGTAGCCTTGCCCAAGGGCAAATGCTCAATCAGAGTTAGAATTTGGGTCCAGGTTTCTTCCACAGCAGTGCCTTTCTGAAGAACCATCACACTGGGACGTGAAGGTGATTTTGAAGACTGATTCACAAGGAAAGAGTCCCTTCCATCTTCAGACTTCTCAGGTGAAAATAACAAAAACATTTATTTCACCTTCCTTGACCCAGGCCTCCACGTACACTTTAATTCTCAGAATTAGCCTACAGATATGTAGGTACTGTTGTACCCTCTTTTACACATGAACCCTGGGACTTAAAGCAGGAGAGTGATGTGATGAACCACCACGTCCATCCGAGATTGAGAGGCTGAGACGTACCTGTGCAGCTAGTGGCATAACGGGAAGATGGCCTGACCAACAGACAACTCTGGAATACTTGCCCCAGGCCATGCAGAAGTAAACACATGCATCATACAGGCCCCGGAGCCCCTTCTTCATTCAGTACAAATTCCACAGTTTCTGTTTGGCCAGAATGTCTCAAGTGTGTGAATTCTGCCATAAAGTGAACAGCCCAGCTCCCAGCAGAGCAACCAGCCGGCAGGAATAACACTGAGCTCCGTGGCATTCGACTGGATGGAGAAGCAGGCAGCTGTCCAGCTGTTCCTCTTGGGCCACAACACACTTGCCGAATATCAATCACCATGGGCACAGGTGCCCTTAACACTTCCTAAAAATGTGTTTTCCTGGAGACTGTGGAAAATGTTAAAAATGGGAAGTTAAGATTTCAGAACTTACTCAAGAAAACTACCAAACTGACCTTTTGAAAATGAGCCAGACTGCCTGAAAAATAGTTGTCAATTTGTTTTTGACATTTGTTCCTTTACAAATATGACCCTTAAATTATTCATGCTTACCAGCTCCAAAATGGAATAATAATGCCTCTCTCTTCAGGCCTGTAAACCTTTTTTACAGTTTCCGTGGATTTTGAGTGAAGACCTTTTAGAGTTGCCAGGGTCTCATGAAAATAACATCCTTGTACCTTTTGTTCAGCAGAGCCACAGAAGATGTTCCTTTATGAACATTAGTTATTCTTCCACAAGTCACAAATAGGCAGCAGATGCAGTTAAGAATCTGCTTGCAATGCAGGAGCCTCAGGAGGCTGTGACAGGAAGATCCCTTGGAGAAGGGAATGGCTACCCACTTCAGTATTCTTGTTTGGAGAATCCCATGGACAGAGGAGCTTGGTGGGCTACAGTTCATAGGGTCGCAAAGAGTCGGACGTGACTGAAGAGACTTAGCACTCATGCACACTTATTTTATGCATACAATATCCAAATTACTGGTAAATAATTTATAGAAATTTCATGATGCCTCCCAGCTACCCAGAGAGAGGGGAGCATGGCCACCTGTCCTGGGTCCAACAGAGGAATCCTTTGATAGTCCTATTTCCCACCATGAAGTTATTTGACATTTACCTAATACCTTGAATCTAAAAACAGTCTTCCAAAATCTGTTTTATTAGTTATCTCACCAGACATCTTGCTTCATTGAACAGCCATGGTACCCACAGTGTTTAACATGGCACATGTGTTAGTCGCTCAGTTGTGTCCAACTCTTTGTGGTCCCATGGATATAGCCCACCAGGCTCTTCTGTCCATGGAATTCTCCAGGCAAGAATATTGGAGTGTGTTGCCATTTCCTTCTCCAGGGGAACTTCCCAGCCCAGGGATTGAATCTGGGTCTCCTGCATTGCAGGCAAATTCTTTACCATCTAAACCCCCAGGGAACCCATAGGACATTGTAAATGCTCCATAAATGCTTGATGACTAGAATGAGTGAATCTTCTGCCTATGGGAAATAGAAAGATCACTTGGTCTACTCTTTGGATCTTCCATATATCTTGAAGATTTATTTAAAATGCAAAGGAGAACTTCCCCCCACCCACCCTCTGCCAAAAAAAAGCAATATTGGCAATCAGAGTAGTAATAGAAGCCAGCATTAATTAAGTGCCTGCTTTGTACCCAGCGCTCTGTCCCATTTTCCTGTGATTAGAGGAGGGGAGACACTATACAAAGAAATGTCTTCTTTTGTGGCACACTGGACGTGAACCCTCTAGCAGAGAAGTGAACACACCAATGGATGTCTGAGTCTCTCTCCCTCTTCCAGAACCGCCCACACCTATTTGTTCCCCAAGTGTACAACAGAAGGGTCTTGACCCAGGGTGTGGTCCTCAGTTCCATTGCTGGAATTGGGATGCACTTCCACCTGTCTGCAGCGCTGCCACCTTGTCTGAAATCAGGCACTGGAGACTCTTATGGGATTTGTAGGCTTCAGAGCTCAACAGTCTGACTAGGGACCTTCCTTCACGTGCAACAGAAAGCATTCAGAGTGGTAAGCCACACATTTACAAGTGCATATATGTTTTGTGAGATTTTTCCCCAGCTTTATTACTATATAATTGACATGTCACATTATGTAAGTTTAAGGTGACAACATGATGCTTTGATATACAAGTTCACATTTGAATCACATTTATAAGTAGAGACTACCTGGAAAGAATCAAATTGCCGAAATTCCTAAGTAATCATCCAAATTTTTCAACTGGTTGTTTTAAATGGCATGTTCCAAGTAAAATATAGCCACTAGATTTTACAAAAGGAGTGATGTACTTATTTCCCAAATGAAACCTGAACTATAATGTTAGCATATCATTTGCCTTCCCAAAAAGACAATACAGCTTGCTAATAGAAGAAAGTACCTTTTCATCTTTTTATTGCATTTTCGGCCATTTACTTCTCTCATTTGAGGGCACATGTTTGCTGAGAAGCAGATCGCAACAGTTCACTTTCTCGAGTTTTAGTGAAAGGTAATTCTGCCCTACTGTGATAGAAGTTGATGGAAGAGTTTGCCAGCATCTGGTCCTCAGCAGAATAGTATCTAAAATGTCATCTTTATTGATCCTAAGGCTGCCTGTTCCCAGTGGTGATCCCCCACCATTGAATTGTCTAAACCATAGTGTATTGGTATGCACATAAAAATACAGTCAGTCAGTTCTCAAGATCTATAAGAGAGAAAATGCATTAACTTGTTAAAAAAAAATTCTAGATGGCAGCGTCAGAAAATCGAAAATCAAGTATAATGTCTTGACTGTGAGATTTTAAATCTGATAAACTGGTGCCACATCATTTATTTTCAAGCTTGAAGACTGAGCTTGTGCATATAGGTTTTCTATTATCTACAGTTAAAATGCCTCAAATATAGATAATTAAGCATTTATATTAATTGACTTTCAGAAGGTGAGCTAGAGGAATTATTTGCTCACATTGATCTAACCAAGGGGAGGGCAGCTATTATTGCTGTGTTTGGTCTGGCTCCATTGGTTTTCCTTCTGTTATTGCTGTTAGCCGACTTCAAAGTGGATGAAGCTGAAAGTTTGTAAATATATTATTATCTGAAAGGCAATTTTAGTTCACTAGTAATGGCTTTATTATGTGAAAAAGAGTAAAAACGTAATTTGGACCCCTGTCCAGATGCTTTTTCTCTGGTAGCAGAGAATGGTTTTATTTCTTAATTTGTCCTTTTAGAGTTTCTGTAGCCAGTCTTTAAATAGAGCAATTTAGCATTTGGGAGAAAAACAAACTATGTGCTATCCAAGAATATAATTGAAAATTACCCTATACCCATGCACAATAATTACCTTTCAAAACATTTCCCATTGCTTGACATCATACTCGTAATTGCTTAACAATATGATAATTTCATTACATAGAGATTACAGTGGCAAAATGATACAAGTTGGAGGCTTTGAAAATTAAGTTATAATGAAAACAAAACCTTTTATGCAAGTTTAAAACACTTATTTCAATATAAAAGTATATATAATATCACCCAATTTTTGTATGAATGTCATTGTTGGTAGAGTTTTAAAATTCACCCATTTAAAGCTTTTGTTGGCTTAAAACTCAACATTCAGAAAACTAAGATCATGGCATCCAGTCCCATCATTTCATGGCAAATGATGGGGAAACAATGGAAACAGTGAGACACTTTATTTTGGGGGGCTCCAAAATCACTGCAGATGGTGACTGCAGCCATGAAATTAAAAGATGCTTGCTCCTTGGAAAAGAAGCTATGACCAACCTAGATAGCATATTAAAAAGCAGAGACATTACTTTGCCAACAAAGGTCCATCTAGTCAAACCTATGGTTTTTCCAGTAGTCATGTATGGATGTGAGAGTTGGACCAGAAAGAAAGCTGCGTGCCAAAGAATTGATGCTTTTGAACTGTGGTACTGAAGAAGACTCTTGAGAGTCCTTTGGACTGTAAGGATATCAAACCAGCCCATCCTAAAGGAAGTCAGTCCTGAATATTCATTGGAAGGACTGATGCTGAAGCTGAAACTCCAATACTTTGGCCACCTGATGTGAAGAAATGACTCATTTGAAAAGACCCTGATACTGGGAAAGATTGAAGGCGAGAGGAGAAGGGGACAACAGAAGATGGGATGGTTGGATGGCATCACTGACTCGATGGACATGAGTTTGAATAAACTCCAGAGTTGGTGATGGACAGGGAAGCCTGGCATGCTGCAGTCCATGGGGTCCCAGAGTCAAATATGACTAAGTGACTGAACTGAAAGCTTTTGAACTAAAACCATGAAACCCCTCTTAGACCCATGGTTATAATGCATGAAATGCCAGTTCTATAGTGATATGTATTGGAACAAATGCACGTATATAGCAGTTACTGCTTCAGTTTGCATGCATTATATAGCCAAATCTCTACTAATGAATTGGATCCACCTTGATCCCTTTGCAGTTGGGCGATAAAGACCCATGGCCCATTACAATGGTTATTTTCATCTTGAAAGATTCCTGACTAACTGTAAAATGTTTTGAGTTTTCTAATTTGATAACACCAGCTTAAAATTTTATCTTGTTGGAAACTGCAAGCACAGAATGCACTAAACAGTTATATAGTGTATAACTCTTATGTGCCAGAGATCAAACTTTCCCCCAGTGTTTGATGCAGTAAAAACAAGACATCAGATGGCAGGTCTTCGAGATAATTTGACTTATAATTATTTACCACAGTGATATGTGGTTTTAATATCACACCTGATGGAAAAAAAAATGAGTGTTATTTTACTTTTCTGAAAAATACATGATTTTGAGTATAAGAGCTTTTTATTTAAAGCTGAATTGATTATAATATCCTGTATAAAACTAATAGGGCTTCCCTGGTAGCTCACATGGTAAAGAATCTGCCTGCGGTGTTGGAAACTCAGGTTCGATGCCTGAATCAGGACGATCCCCTGAAGGAAGACCTGGCAACTCACTCCAGTATTCTTGCCTGGAGAATCCCATGAACAGAGGAGCCTGGCAGGCTACAGTCCATGGGGCGCAAGAGTCAGACACAACTGAGTGACTAGCACACACATAAAACTCAATGGACATGAGTTTGAGTAAACTCTGGGAGTTGGTGATGGACAGGGAGGCCTGGCGTGCTGTGGTTCATGGGGTCACAAAGAGTCGGACACAACTGAGTGACTGAACTGAGCTGAAGGGCATTCGGGTGGTGAACAGTGCTCTCCCATCCATCCCCAGCTTCCTTGGATTCCAGAGCCTAGGGGTGCTCTTAGCTACACCCAGTTAACTCTTCATTAATCTTTAGTAGCTGCTTTTGTTTCATGGGCAGGACACTTAAGACCACAGATTTTGTTTCACAGTCACTGATTCCCCCTTTCAAAAGGGCTCAGTATTTACGGAGTCTCTATTATGGGCCAGCCATGCCCATGCCCACCGTCCAGTCCCTATCCAAAGTTGACCTGGTGAGCTTGCAGGCCAAAGGTTTGATTTTCTTTGGTCCGTAATAGCCCATGCTAAGAAAAAAGAGAGGGGTAGTGTCTTCATCACCTCCTCCTTCCTGAGCCTGCTCTGGGAGTCTCCAACTGAAGGAAGTCTTGCTCTCCCAGCCTCTGAATTCCTACCCTGTATATTTTGAGAAGTCCAGAGGGCACTCGCTTGCTGGTGATGGCATAAGGTACACAAGTGCTGAGCATAACATTTTAGTAAAACAGCTTTTTGTTTTTGTTTTCATTTCTTGAAAACCAACCAAACCTTGCTAATGACTTAGGCAATAGGCATTCTCTACAACCAAATCATCTAAATAATTATCACAGGGAAAAAAAATTGACATGTTCATTTTCCCAGCAAATTTGACACATCTTGCTACCACTAATACAATTACAGATCATCTGACCTTGTTTTCCTCATGTGTTCTTTGCTTTGCACAGCTTATATTTCTAAACGTTGTTTTAATTCATGTTTCTTGGTAGCCTTTTTAGGATGTATGAATGGGGATTGAGCTCTTTACTATATTACTTCATTTGCACTGTTTGGCATTTCTGCAGCTCTAGCCTATGAAGAAGGCTAGAGCTGCGATAATCAAAGATAATCAAATTTTGAATCCCGTTCAACCCTAATTAGCATAACTCTTTAGTCCTTTGGCCCTCTTCTTTAGTTCTTTCTCCTCCCTGCCAGTTCTGCACACTCATTTTTCTCGTGCTTTATAGTGAATCTGGCCCCTCTGATCACCATTTCTTCTCTATCTTACACGGCAAGTACAGAGCCATCACATCCGCAGCACTCCTGCCTCCCAGCGTTGACGTCCCGCCCACACGAGGATGGTCCTCCAGGACAAATGGTGATTCCTGCTCCCTTGCCCTTCTCTGTTGCAGTTTAAGAATTCCCAGCGAGGCCAGCAGCTAACATGACTATGCTTCCCGTCCCCACAGGTGAAGAGGAGCTGAGTGTGGAAGAGGATGAGGAAGTGCTGACTCTGCTGTATGACCCATGTTTGAACTGTTACTTTGATCCCCAAACTGGGAAGTACTACGAGTTGGTATAACGCCTGCTTCCAGGGCCAAGGATGGCTGCCCCAGGTGGAGCAGGATAGCAGCTCTGATTCTGTTAAGTTGGCGTCGCAAGTGTGTCTCCGGCAGGCCTACAGGATCAGAAAGAACTAAGAGAGATGAAGTCAGTTTGTACATAATGTTCAATGTTAGGACTGCCTACATTCTTTATGTAGATGGGTATGACTTTTCAGAACTGTGAAGGAGTTAATATAGAGACAAGATTGTAGGACTCTAAATTGTTACTTATTTGCTGGTTCTCATCCTATATATAATTGTTTACTTCATATACTTTTATGTAAATGAATTAAGAGTTATTCAAATTTTTGCAGTGTTAATGTATAAATGATGGCTTGATACACAGAAAACTTATTCTTATTTAAAAGATGCCTTTTCTTTTCTTACCTATTTGTATGAAAAATAAAATCTGATGGTCAGAAGAATGCCTTTTAAACTGCTTCTTTTTACTTAACCCACTTTCTTTGCCAGAATATTCCTAGATGGTATTTACTTTTCCTTAGACTTCTAGAAAAGGAATTACTGTGAATTAGTCAGACTTTATGATCATATTTTATTGGCACTGGCCCCACAATTTCCATTTCATTATCGTTCATCCATACTTTGCCAAAGATCATAACATTGTTAATAACTTCAGCTACTTAGCTCTGTGCCTTTTAAAAAATTATCTATGAATACAAATCTAGCTCTGTGGATCCGTATTTAGTAAGAAGCCACCCATTTGAACACTCTACATACCTTACACTTTCTGTGACTTAGACCTGGAGAAATGGAGGCGACTTCCTTTGGTCTTGAAGACTATGCCACTGTAACTCTGCTCATTCCATCACAAGGGAAAAAAATCACGTGCTTCCTGAATTGGAGTAGACTAGCCTTGAATTGTGTGCCAAAAACATAAATACTGAGTTCAAGGAAATACTTATTGTATTAGCTTATTGTATTAGGCATATTTTGTTATTTAATAAAAATTTTATGAGAAGAGTACCATTGGAAATGAAAAATTATTGGTGTACAGTTAGATTTATTGGCAATATTATAATTTCATTTAATATTGCTTGATAAAGGAAATAAGAGCTCTTTTTTTATAGGAGTACATTTGGGCTCATGTTCAAAGGATTATACATTATTTCAGTTTAGTTCAGTTGCTCAGTCATGTCCGACTCTTTGTGACCCCATGAATCACAGCACGCCAGGCCTCCCTGTCCATCACCAACTCCCAGAGTTCACTCAGACTCATGTCCATCAAGTAAGTGATGCCATCCAGCCATCTCATTCTCAGTCGTCCCCTTCTCCTGCCCCCAGTCCCTCCCAGCATCAGTCTTTTCCAATGAGTCAGGTCTTCGCATGAGGTGGCCAAAATACTGGAGTTTCAGCTTTAGCATCATTCCTTCCAAAGAAATCCCAGGGCTGATCTCCTTCAGAATGGACCGGTTGGATCTCCTTGCAGTCCAAGGGACTCTCAAGAGTCTTCCCCAACACCACAGTTAAAAAGCATCAATTCTTCAGTGCTCAGCTTTCTTCAGAGTCCAACTCTCACATCCATACATGACCACTGGAAAAACCATAGCCTTGACTAGACGGACCTTTGTTGGCAAAGTAATGTCTCTGCTTTTCAATATGCTATCTAGGTTGGTCATAACTTTTCTTCCAAGGAGTAAGTGTCTTTTAATTTCATGGCTGCAGTCACCATCTGCAGTGATTTTGGAGCCCAAAAAAATAAAGTCTGACACTGTTTCCACTGTTTCCCCATCTATTTCCCATGAAGTGATGGGACCAGATGCCATGATCTTTGTTTTCTGAATGTTGAGATTTAAGCCAACTTTTTCACTCTCCTCTTTCACTTTCATCAAGAGGCTTTTTAGTTCCTCTTCACTTTTCTGCCATAAGGATGGTGTCATCTGCATATCTGAGATCATTGATATTTCTCCCGGCAATCTTGATCCCAGCCTGTGCTTCTTCCAGCCCACTGTTTCTCATGATGTACTCTGCATAGAAGTTAAATAAGCAGGGTGACAATATACAGCCTTGACGGACTCCTTTTCCTATTTGGAACCAGTCTGTTCTTCCGTGTCCAGTTCTAATTGCTTCCTGACCTGCATATAGGTTTCTCAAGAGGCAGGTCAGGTGGTCTGGTATTCCCATCTCTTGAAAAATTTTCCAGAGTTATTGTGATCCACACAGTCAAAAGCTTTGGCATAGTCAATAAAGCAGAAATAGATGTTTTTCTGGAACTCTTGCTTTTTCCATGATGTAAAGGATGTTGGCAATTTGATTCCTGGTTCCTCTGCCTTTTCTAAAACCAGCTTGAACATCTGGAAGTTCACGGTTGACGTATTGCTGAAGTCTGGTTTGGAAAATTTTGAGCTTTACTTTACAAGCATGTGAGATGAGTGCAATTGTGTAGTGGTAATCCTTTCTTTCGGATTGGAATGAAAACACCTTTTCCAGTCCTGTGGCCACTGCTGAGTTTTCCAAATTTACTGGCATATTGAGTGCAGCACTTTGACAGCATGATCTTTCAGGATTTGAAATAGCTTAACTGGAATGCCATTACCTCCACTCACTTTGTTCGTAGTGATGCTTTCTAAGGCCCTCTTGACTTTGCATTCCTTTGACTTGGCTCTAGGTGAGTGATCATACCTTCGTGATTATCTGTGTCATGAGATCTTTTTTGTACAGTTCTTCTGTGTATTCTTGCCACCTCTTCTTAATATCTTCTGCTTCTGTTAGGTCCAGACCATTTCTGTCCTTTATCGAGCCCATCTTTGCATGAAATGTTCCCTTGGTATCTCTAATTTTCTTGAAGAGATCTCTAGTCTTTCCCATTCTGTTGGTTTCCTCTATTTCTTTACGTTGATCACAGAGGAAGGCTTTCTTATCTCTCCTTGCTCTTCTTTGGAACTCTGCATTCAGATGCTTATATCTTTCCTTTTCTCCTTTGCTTTTCGCTTCTCTTCTTTTCACAGATATTTGTAAGGCCTCCCCAGACAGCCATTTTGCTTTTTTGCATTTCTTTTCCATGAGGGTAGTCTTGATCCCTGTCTCCTGTACAATGTCACAAACCTCCATCCATAGTTCATCAGGCACTCTTATCTATCAGATCTAGGCCCTTAAATCTATTTCTCACTTCCACTGTATAATCATAAGGGATTTGATTTAGGTCATACCTGAATGGTCTAGTGATTTTCCCTACTTTCTTCAATTGAAGTCTGAATTTGGTAATAAGGAGTTCATGATCTGAGCCACAGTCAACTCCCGGTCTCTTTTTCGCTGACTCTATAGAGCTTCTCCATCTTTGGCTGCAAAGAATATAATCAATCTGATTTCGGTGTTGACCATCTGGTGATGTCCATGTGTAGAGTCTTCTCTTGTGTTGTTGGAAGAGGGTATTTGCTATGAACAGTGCATTTTCTTGGGAAAACTCTATTAGTCTTTGCCCTGCTTCATTCCATATTCCAAGGCCAAATTTTCCTGTTACTCCAGGTGTTTCTTGAATTCCTACTTTTGCATTCCAGTGCCCTATAATGAAAAGGACATTCTAGGAATGTCCCCAAAGTTCGCTACTTGGAATCCCAAGTCTGGGATAGTTGAATTGAAACTGCAAGTTAGTATTTTTGTGTGGTTGGTTGTGTGGGCTGTGGTTCATTAAGTGTTCCCATGGGTGGACTGAATTGCTGAGAAAATTTTGGGTAGAGAACAGAGAGAAGAGATGGGCAAAATGGATGAGAGGTGAGCCGCTGAGACATTTTAATTTTTAATTTATTTTGAATGTCATTTTTTTAAAAAGACGATCTTTTTAAAAGCAAGTTTTTAACAAAATTGAGAGGTGACCATCATCGAGAGAGACTGTTAGTTCCTACTACAGGATTCCCAGAGCTTCCTGATTCCTATGCCTTCTGTAGTCTGACTGTTCAACAAGTCTTTGGATTCTGAGATCAAGGGTATCTGTTGCTTGCAGTTCAAGAACCCCAAGAAAGTGTTCTAGGTCCTAGCTTGAGTCCACTCAGAGGCCTTGCAGCATTCTGTTAGAGGCTCATGAAGCACTCTTGTATCCTTAATTTTAGCTCATGATTTTTCGATAGTTGCAATTTCATGTCTCAACTAGTATGGAATTTTAATTGACTTTTCTATTTATGTGGATGATCCTGATACTCATGAAAGCAGTAATAAGGCTTTCCAAGTTCTGCTCCAGTCTTCAAGGTCACAACCAACTCTTTTTATCATTCTGCATGTTTTCTGAAGCTGTAGTTAATTTTAGCATTGTGTAAGTATGAAGATTTTGAAGAAAGATTCAAAACAAAGGTATTCGTTGTGAATTAATAAAAGTCTACCAAATACCATGTTTTGGTATTTGTTTTGCCAAAGCAAAAACAATACCTAGTTGTGGATGTGACTGGTGATAGAAGCAAGGTCCGATGCTGTAAAGAGCAATATTGCATAGGAACCTGGAATGTTAGGTCCATGAATCAAGGCAATTGCAATTCGGTTCAACTATCCCAGACTTGGGATTCCAACTGGCCCACTTTGGTCCAGTGGCTGTTAAGAATCCTCTTCTGTGGATGGTGGAGAAAGGCAGTTAAGGAGTTTCTGATGAACCCAGCAGATGCTCCAAAAGTTGTCTACCACAATGTCATATTTTCCACTTTTTTCACTTTGTTTAAAAAGAGTGGCTTCAATTTCTGTTGACAAGATTTTTTAAAAGAATTAAAAAGTAGAAATAGATGCGCCCCCACGTTGCCAATTTTAAACCAAAATGGTATATCCAGTTTACTTGGAAATTCATTGCTTGGGCTGTATGGCTTCACTTATCAAATTTTGCTGCATATGAGAATTTCTTGAAAAGTTTATAAAAATGTTGATACCTAGGTTCCACCCGTAGAATGTTTTGTTCGATTGGTCTTGGATGCAACCTGGGCACTGGAAACTTTTAAAACTTCTCCTGGCAATTTGAATGTGTAGTCAATGCTTGAGCACTACTGTTGTATATTAGATCCAGTGTGATGAGAGGACAAATTTGCCTAATCACATGTAGCAGTGAGGAAAAGTTTATATTATTAGTTTTCATTTTTAAGACCTGGATTTCTACTTTCCTCGTCAAATGTGTAGTGAATGCACGCACTGCAAGTGGATTCTGAAAAAAATAGTTTGATTCAATATGGAAATACATCTCGATAATTTGGCATCAATTTGAGGAATAATATAGTTTCTTGTTTCATATAATTCGGGGTGCAACTTGCAAGCGGCTTTAAGTCTTCAATGTCTAAATTATTATTTAATTACAGAACCCAAGAATTACAGAAAAATTACTGTCAGCTGATTTGTGGCATCAAATCAATGATTTAGCTTCTCTGGCAATTATAATTTTTTTCTAATTTTATTTTCTATTAAAGGAAAAATATTGGCATATGCAAAATACATAGATACTCTTGCATAATAATTTGCCCCATTGTATTTCTCCATATTTTTTTTTTTCAGAGCTTAAAAATTCTAATTTATTTCTAACAAACATCACTTGATGCTTGACTCACAAGCTTTATTTACATTTGTCTACAGCATCATTTCCTTATGAAATATACTAGTACAGCTTAAACCAAATAAAATCATAATCATTCAAATTGTCTGTGAACTACTATTAGCTAAATTTATAACCTTGCATTTGCTTATTAGTACAGTCAAAGTTTTAAATACAGAAAGCACAAGAATAAACCAACAATAGCATGTAGAATCTAGAAGATCATCTGGGCAATTTAGAAGGTGGACTTTCAAGAAGTCTGAGGCACAATTACAAGAGAGTAAAAGTTCTTGTGCAACCTACAGTAAATGTAGCAAAAAAAATTTAAGACATAAAAAAAGCAGGGGAAGTTCACTGTAAAAATATCATCAAAATATTTCTACATATGCTATTTTGCTTTCATCTTTAGATAAACTGAAGAGAAAAATCACTCATTTTAAAATAAAGAACAAATGTAATTTTTATCTGTCTACTAAGTACCTTAAAACATTTTAATTTTCAGTTGCAGTAGACATGAATGTTAAGGAAGAACAAACAAAAAACAAAAACAAAAAATGTGGGCATTGATTTCCATGCACAAAAAGTTCCCAAGCACATCTGTCAACTTCCCTTAATATACTTACCTTGCATTGTCACTGAAGATACTGTTAAGAGAAACCTTTTTTTAAAAACCAGAAGACAAAATAGAGCTCAAATGACCAGGTTTTGAGAAATAAAACAAATCTTGAAAGTATTTTAAGCCATAAGTAATTTCAAGTGAATAGGAGCAATTATTTCTGCTTATGTCATGAGGAAATAAGCATCTGTTACTCAGGAGAAAATTTTATGCAGTGTTTAAACACCTCAAAGCAAATGTTCATTTAAATTCACAATGTCTTGTCTCTGCTGGTCTTATACCCAAAGAGAAATATATTCCAAAGCTTTCTTCAATTTATTCATTAACTAGGATTTAATTTTGTCTACCCTATTGTGTGATAACTGACTTTTTAAAAGGTATCACACAAAGGTTCTGAAAACACTAAACGCTTATATATGTTTTTCTCATCAACCACATTAGTAGAGATGAACTGCTAGGCATTCTTGTTCAAAATCACTGTGTCAGAAAGGCAGAAACTAATATCTTTCTCCTCTGCAATTCACAAAACTTTTCTGTATTAATCTTAGTGGTGCAAGAAGTAAAACTAGATAGAGACAATGATTCTAAGGCACCCTTAACAGGGAATTTCAAAATAAAGAAGTTTCTAGTTAACTGTTTAACAATCTGTTAAACTTTTTCTAGTAAGAATCACTTTGAAACAGGTTAACAAACAGGCTGAGTCCTTTCCCCAGATTAACATAAACAGATTGTTTCCAACTACTTTACCACAGTCTTGCCTCCATGCCCAAAGTCCAGACAAGCCTAGATAATGCTCATATTTGGAGATGAGAAAAACAAGAGTTTAAATTAGAAAACAAAGTACTTTGTTATAGCTGAGATGTTATAGCTTAAAAAAACAAATGGATGTAAATAATGAATGACAAAGTATCTATTTTGGGACATCATGGCTTAAAATACTGTTTACTTTTAACTTCACAAATAAACAGAGCTGTATTTTTCTGAAAAGCAATGAAAGGCATGCACCTCTACTAGCAGAGTTAGCACTTCTGACCAAGTAAGACACCAACTTCTTAAAAAATATGCTTCATGCATTATATTGGACTTTTTTTTAAGATGTAAATTTTAATACATTATTTCTTTTTTGAACTTGAACGGGAACCAGAATGGGATGATCCAGAAGGTGACCTGTGGTGCCTTTCAGGTGACCGTGATCTTGTTCGTCTTTTTTTTCGATCACCAGATGAAGAAGATCTAGAACGACTTCTCTTTCTGTTCCTCTCAGGAGATGATGATGAACTTGAGTAAGATCTTTTTCGTGGGGAAGAAGAACCCCTGTGGGACCTGGAGCTGGATCTTGATTTCGACCCACGAGATCTCGAACGTTCTCTGGAACTGGAACGAGATCTTGACTGCGAACTGGAAGAACTTCTTGAACGCGACCTGGACCTAGACCTTGAACTGGAGGGGGAGGATGAGCGTGATGAAGATCGTGAGTGTGAAGACCGAGACTTTGAGCGACTTCGTCTGTTAGATTTCTTTTTATTACTATCTTCTTCTTCACTGGCATCAAGATTATATTTTGAGAGATCAGCATCATCTTCATCCTCATCCTCATCTAATTTATATTTAGAAAGATCTTCATCCTCATCCTCTTCTTCTCCCTCAGACTCTTTATCTTCAACTTCCTTTAAAATAGATGCAGGACCAACTGCCTTCCCTCTGTATTTTTTCTTCTTACGTCCAAACTCATCATATTCACCATCAGATTCTTCTCTTTCTATGTATTCAACATTTTCTCTTTCATTAAAACCACCACCATATCCTGTTCTTTCTTCCAGTTTAGCATACTTTGGAGTATTACACATATTACACTCTGATCTTCTGGCCCAATTCACGTTACTGCAAGTTTTACACTGCCAGTCATTAGCACTAAATAAGCCTCGGCTCTTTTCTGCGAGTGTCTTTCCTATTTCAGTGCCCCCTGCTTTCATCATCTTAGCCTCAGTTGTTTTCTCTCGACCACATCTATTACAGCTAGTTCTTCTAGCAAAGTTTACATTTCCACATTTTTTGTCCGGGCAAATCCAGTCACCGTCACTGACTCTGAAATTCTTTCTCTCCATATTTTTAGAATAGCTTCATTTGAATCAGTTTCAACCACATCTTGATTCTTTTTTTGAAGTACAAACTGTTTAATACCCAAGAATAGTGTAGTGACAGATTGTCTGACCCGAAGGACAATTAATTAAAAGAACTAATCTTAAAGTTGCCCTTTGGCTTTAATTAAAGATATAGCTGCTGAAAGTTTCTGGGTTGTTCTTTTTTAAAAAGCTGTTTAATGACAGCAAGTACAGTATTAAAACTAGATTTTTCCCAGGTTGCCTCCTGTGACTCTCAATCACCAATCAAAATGGCCAGAATAACAAGGTTGAAGGATCACCTATCCACATATGGTTGTGCTTTAGGATTTCTATTTCATACATCATTCATTTTGCATTGAAGAAAAGTTGATCATGAGGAGAATTCTCGTCAAGCAAATCCTATTTTCTCGGTTTCTCCCATTATACTAGTTGAGATAGAATCATCTAATTGGGCCTAGAAAGGATAATCAAGTTCATTTCTTTAAACTCTGATTTTTTAATTGAGAAAAGTGAGGTTCAGATTGGAAAGTTAATTATCCAAAGGCAATTCGTGTAAGGGAGAAAGGAATCCTCTACTTCTCACTTAAAATACAGTTCTTTTCCCACTCTGAAGGAATTTAGTTCAGTTCAGTCGCTAAGTCGTGTCCAGCTCTTTGCAATCCCATGAATCACAGCATGCCAGGCCTCCCTGTCCATCACCAACTCCCGGAGTTCACTCAAACTCATGTCCGTCGAGTTGGTGATGCCACCCAGCCATCTCATCCTCTGGCGTCCCCTTTTCCTCCTGCCTGCAATCCCTCCCAGCATCAGGGTCTTTTCCAATGAGTCAACTCTGCATGACGTGGCCAAAGTATTGGAGTTTCAGCTTCAGCATCAGTTCTACCAATGAACACGCAGGACTGATATGCTTTAGGATAGACTGGTTGGATCTCCTTGCAGTCCAAGGGACTCTCAAGAGTCTTCTCCAACACCACAGTTCAAAAGCATCAGTTCTTCAACGCTCAGCTTTCTTCACAGTCCAACTCTCACATCCATACATGACCACTGGAAAAACCATAGCCTTGACTAGATGGACCTTTTTTGGCAAAGTAACGTGTCTGCTTTTCAATATGCTGTCTAGGGAATTAAGAGGATTCAAATGACAGGTGGTCTTCACAGTTACTGTACAGTGGCCACTAGAGGACAGTAGAGTCTGTTGGGAGTTTGAGTTCTCTGTTCTCAGTGTTTTCTTCTCTTTTGTTCATGCAGATTCTTTCTTCCTTCCGTAGTATGGCCTTTTTATACTTCAAGGATCAGCATTTCTTAAAGTGTGTTCCAAGAAACAAATTCCATTCGATGTGAATAAATGTATTGGGAGAGCGGAAGAAGCCCATGGTCACACAATGTTGGAAAATACTGGAGAAGCAGAAATGGGTCATTGGTCTTTACTGGAGAAAGTCTCAACGGCTGTAATAATCTAACAAGCATAGGGAATGTCCAAGGAGGAGTGGAATATGTTCAAACTCCTCTGTCCTCAGAACAGTCTTCCAATAGAGCATCTGTCTCAGCATGGCTGATCCTGCCATAGAACCCCCCGTGAGACAGGCTACAATAGATCAGTTCTCCCATGTCAGCGAGCCCTGACTGCACCAGAACTCCCAGAAATGTGTCTCCGCGAGTGGGTTGGCTGGTCACGTGAGTGTACGTGGGTAATTTGGTAGAGGGAGTAGGGCTTTTGCTTTTTGTTTTTTCTGTTGCCCAAATATTTCGCAGATCCCTGACCACACCGTAAGATCACTCTCCAGACTCACTTGGCATGTAAAACGAGGTATGCTGAAGCCTGAGCTTTCCTTCAGCCAGAAACTTTGGTCACCTAAGATGAAATTTTTCTCACGTATTTCAAATTGTACAAACTTTTAATGGTAGGTGATACAGTTAACGTACAACAAAGGATAAATCTAAGTTACAGTTCATCCATCATGGATATTGGAGCTTTACATCTTAATGAATATTTGAGTTCTGGTTTGGGTGGCTATAATGTAATCTAGAATCACATTAAGTCAAAATAATTTGACTTATAAGGATTAAATAACCAATAAACATGGGCCACAGATAACACTAATTTTTACTCCTGACATATTCTCCTGTAGTTAATCACCTGTAATCCTGTGAAGCAGTACAGAAGTGAAGTGTGGAGATGGTATTGATTGGTTTTCATCAGCCTAACTTATCACTGTCAGTGTTTATGCTGAACCTGGCAAGATTTACACACATAAACTCACTCCTAATAGTAATAAGTATTGCCAATATTTTAACCTGTGGATCAAGCGATGTTATCTCTCATTTGTTGTAAATAATACTTCCAAAGAAATGGGGCAGGGAAGGGACGGTTACTCTTGGGACCTTAATAATTGAGATAAACACAGTAAGGAGTACTTGGCTTAAGTCTACAAGAGGAAATTACTGTTCATTTATTTTTATAATATATCACTCTGAAATATAATTTATATTAATGGTGGAGATTCAGTAATCTGTAGGTAAATCATGAGATGGGATTAAAACCATCCCCAGTTTTGCTTTTCAGCTTCCCAAACTCAAAATTATCTTAGTTAAAGAAAATCAGTCAAAATTTCCCCTTTTGTTTTTCCTACTGTATGAAAAAAAATGATTCAGACATTTCAACCCCTGAAGACTTAGAAACTTTTTAACCAACTCAATCCAAGAGAGCTTTTCTTTTTCTTTAAAACCTTTGGCTGGTCAAAGAAATTGATAGTATCCTTTGTGGGCTAATTCTAGTAAGGAGAATATCTTTTTGCCCCTAATTCTTGTCTGTCTTTGAATTTTGATATCTAAATATTTCTAAAAATTAATCTAGGTGTCTAGATATACACAACATACTTATAGTACATTTTAATTCACTTAGTTCAAGAGGTTTTTTTAAATATTGATATTCTTATTTGGCTGCACCAATCCTAGTTGTGGCATGCGAGATCTCTGAGCTTTCCTGAGGCAGGTGGATTCTTCTAATTGTGGCATGCGGGAATCTTTAGTCGCAACATGCAAAGTCTTAGTTGTGGCATGTGGGATCTAATTCCCTGATCAGGGATCAAACCTTGGGCCGCCTGCATTGGGATTATAGAGTCTTAGCCACTGGCCCACCAAGGAAATCCCTCAAAAGCTTTTAATCCTTTTAGGTCAGGTACTTCTCAAGAACAAAGAGGTTTAACCAGGGGGAAATAAAGGTGACATCATTTGTTAGCTAAACATAAGAATCTATGGTTGCTCCAAAGATCAGATAAATCGAATAATAATTAATTCCAGAAGATTCCTGTTATAATTTGCTCTGCTTAGCAGAATGTTTCCTTGGCAATGTCTATAGCCTAGTTTAAAAGGGATATCACTGTTTTCATTTCTGCTATAATCTTTGAGATCGTTCCATGTTTTGCCACTTGCTACTTTCAGTCTAATCTGAAAACAGACTTGCCTGCATGTTGTAGTTATCTGGAGACTCAAAAAATGCTGCTACCTGGGTCCCACCCCTGGGGATTCCTACTTCCTCTAACCTGGGCTATGACCTGTTTAAAAGCAGCCAGGGCTGAGACCCGACCCATTCTCATTTCTCCTTTTTACATCTCTGCTTTACTTGCTGTGGTGCCAGACAAATAGTGTAAAGGTTCCCAAGGGCGTGTGGTATCAATGGCTTTTGACAGTTTCAGTCAACAAACCAACCATCACTTGATGGATTTCACCTGTGAGCAATTTAATATTGTTCTAAAAATTTGCTTTAGCCCATGTGGTTGACAACCACCAGAATGGAAGATGCGACTTTTTTTTTTTTTTTTTTTTGCTTTACTCTCTTCATTCTGGTCTTACCTACATTTCAAACTAAATTACTCATTCTGCTTGCTGGTGTCAGATTATATATTTTGTTAATGACATACCTGGGCTCCAGCTTCCAAATCAACAAAGGACAGAAGGCTTACTGAGTGACTGCAGGAAAGTGATTGGAGCCTCTGTCGTCTTTGTTGCTTGTTTTTTTTTTATTTTTATTGAAGTACAGTTGCTTTACAATGTTGTGTTAGTTTCTACTGTACAACAAAGTGAATCAGCTATACGCATATATGTATCCCCTCTCTTGGATTTCCTTCCCATTAGGACACCACGGAGCACTGTCCCTGCGCAATACACTGGGTTCTCGTTAGTTGTCTATTTTATACATAGCATCAATAGTGTGTGTACATATATATGTATTTGTCAATCCCAATCTCCGAATTCATCCCACTCCCCCTTTCCTGCTCCCCTTGGTGTCCATATGTTTGTTCTCTATGTCTGTGTCTCTATTTCTGTTTTGCACATAAGATCATCTGTTCCATTTTTCTAGATTCCACATAGATGCATTAATATACAATGTTTTCTTTTCTCTGTCTGACGTACTTCACTCTGCACTGACAATCTCTAGGTCCGTCCACATTGAAACCTCTGTCTTAAGATCTTGAAATTACTATATGTGCACACGTCTGAATGTGTATTCTATAACTAGAATCCATCAGTGCACAAAACCATTCTTGACTTGGTATCGTTAAGTTAAATACTGTTAAGAAGTCTTAAGAGTCTTCCCATTAATAGTAGCTTTTAATGAATCAGATGCATTTTTTCTTTCCCATAAAAATGTCCCTTTTCCTAATCTGAGCAAAGATATAGAGCAGTAGCTTTCCGCGTTTCTGTACGTGTGGCATACTTCTCAATATGAGAATTATGGAAGAGGCACTGGGAATTAAAAGCTGATTTGTTTAAATCAGTCCTATAATAGTCACAGCCCTTTGGTAAAGTCTTTTTTACACAGCAATGAATGGGAGGTGCTTTGGGCTGTAAAGAAAATAAGGCAGTCGCTGCACAGCAAGGTGACACTGTGCAGAAAGGACTGGGGAGGAAATGTAAGAATGGAGGTTGGTAAACCAGTTCTCACCAATTCAGCAGGGACTGGAGGACCGTAGGTCCTGACTGAAGAATCTTTGCTGAGCACACATGGGGTGACACCCATTTGTGGGGTGAGGTTGTAGGTCAGTTTTGTCTAAAATTTTAAAGGACTGTTTCACCCCAGCAATATGGATGCAGATAAATGAACTACCTATGAAAAAGCACTTAGCGTGTAATTGGCACTTAGTGTATGTTCACTGTTGTGATTATTATTTATGCCTGATCCCAGTGGGCTTGAACATCTGGTGATACATTACAATAGCTATGGCATCATTCCTAGAAGTATGAATGGTATATGTATATATATATATAGATATGTGTGTGTGTAAGTATATAAGTTAGAATTTCATATTTTGCTGTGAGACTAAGCTTTTTAAAAGTGTTTTGTCAGTACTCTGAAAGCATGAAAGTATTAGCTCCCCGAATAGACCATTTAAAAGAAAGTAACAATTGCCTAAGAATTGAGGAAAATAAAGCTAATGCCAATTACAGATGTAACACCTGGGACCATGCAGTTGGAAAATGGATATGCCAGAAATTCTCCAAAGCTGTATTTATTCAATATTTGTAACAATGCAGATCTGACCCAAATAATTGACTCCCACTATGTATTTTCAGTTTTAAGTCCCAAGTAAAGGCCAATCAACAGCTCCTTTTTGAAACAAAGATTTCAGAAATGATCCATTCCAAGCCACGCAGCTCTTGTATGTTGAAGGTTTTTAGTTTTGTTCTTCATGGTGTGTGTTGATGTAGGATTATTCAAAGCAGTCTTTCTAGCTCAACTCATTTTATCTGTTAATACACATTTTATCTGAGGACATATGAAGAGTATTGAAATAAGTAAACTGTAGTTGTTTAAACAGAGCCTGTGGTCCAGATTTTGTATGATTTCTGTCTGGTTTTCTTCCCCTTAGGCCACATTACTGAGGTGTTCTAATAATTGGATAAGATTATGTGAAAAAGTTATAGAGATAACTATTTTCAGCTTTGCCTTTATTTGTTATTCGGAAGGCCAGCCATCCACTACATATCTTTCTCCCCAAATTTCCAACTATAATAGAACTTCATGACAAGTTATACATACAGAACAGTTCACCAAAGAAATACTGATACCCCAAAACCCATGGCTTTCCACCACTTTTAGTGGTGTTTGCTGCCTTTGACAACTGACAGAAGGAAGGTAATTCACAATTCCCTCAGCCGCAGTTTTCACTAAGACTTTCATGCCACACTGGGTGTTATAAACCCATAAGGGTGAGAAGCAGTTTTTCTCCTGACTCTCTATTCTCCAGCTAATTCCAGCACCATCAGGTTTTATTTCCATCTCCAACACCAAGCTGTAAGAAAAAATTGTGCACGTCAGCCTCTAAAACTGTGTATAATAAACTCTTCATAATGCTCTCTGACTTGATAATTTCATCCACCTGAAGTGATAAAGGGCATTTAAAAGATCTCTCTATTAATCCTAGACCAACCCAAGATTCTGCTATCGCTCTGCCACATGGTCACATGCCATCACAGCCTTATCACAACAATTACTGTTTCAAGTGTATATACAAAGTGCAGTGGTTTATTAAAATGCATTCCTATGGGATTCCTATAGCATTTCTACTGATCTGAATTTGACAAAAAACCATCAGATTATACACTGAAGGGAAAACTGTCCATTTTCTTTCATCTAACCTAATGATTCCTCGAGGCAGACTTTGGACTACGACTGCTCAATAGTTTTTCTGCCCCTGGATTTAAACCATGACCTCTGAATGAAAATGACTCTGTTGTCAAATGTCAGTAAATCGCTATAATGAATGACAATGACAATCTTTACAACAATTCTTTGAAATAGGCAGTAGCCCATTTAATAAATTAGGACACTACGACACTGAGGCACAGACAGGCTCAGGAGCTCTCCTGAGTGATAACATAGGGACCTGTCAGGACTGGCTGACATCAGATCTCATGCCTCACCTGTGGGCAACACCATGGACCAGCAGTGGGTGTGCTGGCCACAATCCGTATTGGTTGTTAATGGAGGAAAGTGTTCATCTCATTTGCTTCCTGCATAGATGTTATCTCCATGGTTGCAGCTTGAAAAATAATTTTTCCTGCTTATCTATTGCACGTATACTTTTTTAAAAAAGTCTAATTAAAATTTTTTTCAGTCCATGAGAAATGTACTATATATTCTAAATACATTTTAAGCTTACAGGTGCTTTTCGCATTAGGAGAATTTTTTAAAGGAGAAATGTTAGGCATGGAGTGTAGGTGTCCTTTCAAAAATCCATTTCTCCTCCTCAAGGCATCCTTCTTACTCTTTCCTTCCCCCTATAGTGTTTCTATAGTAACCTGCATCCTCAGCTCCCACCTGTTTGTTGGCACTAAAAGATCATTTATAATCAGTCCTCCACTTGTTCTGAAATTGCGCCTTTCAATTCATAACACAACAGACAGTGTGTAAGTTTAACAGGACCCGCAGCATTTCTTAAGTTAAACTCACATGTTCAGAGGAGTGAAAATATCAAGAAACGTGGTGCTGTCAGATTTAGCTTTCAGTTTCACAGCTAATGGAAAAGAGCCACGCTGGTTTCTGGGATCTTGGGAGTCAGCCTCAGCCCCTTCACGCCCGTTACCTTCTCCCACTGCTTTCACCATGAAGACTATAACTGACCAGGGATACAGTCACATCCAAGAAATTGAAGTCTCAGAAACATTTTTTCTAAAGTCAGTGTCCCCCCCTTCCTTTGTAAGACGCCTCTGGGTCTCCAGAAGAGAATATGATAGAGCTTTTTTGACACATCCATAATCAAGCAAATTCTGTATTCTGGCCTTGTCGTGGAAGAGGCATAAGAGCCATTCAAACTGGGCCTCGTGATCACAAAGGCCTTCACATCATCTCCAAGCAGGATCGGACATACCAGCAGGGACACTTCACAGCCTCCAGCAGAGAAAATGCTCCTCCTTCACCTTCAAAATGAGCTTGCGTTACTGAACCAACTCACTGTAGTGTAGGATGAATTACTTGTTAAAAAATAAACTATTTTATGAGTACCTCAAGTACATTGCATCTGTCACTTAGGAAGATGGAAAGAGTTGATTGATCCAGTGCAAACATTCACATTCACCAGGCAAGCTCCATTCATAACTTTTTTCCAGCCATAGTCTCCCCTTTCTCAAGCAGTGGCAAACCCATCCTTCTGGTTGCTGAGACAGAAAACTTGGAAGGAATCTTGTTTCCCTCCTTTCTCTCACACTCCACTTTAAGAGTGTCAAGAAACCCTACAGACTTTACCCTCATATCCGGAGTCCCACTGCTGCCCACCGTGCACACCACTGTCACCCTGCACCAGTACCGCTGTCCTCTGTCGTGGTCTCACTGCAGCAGCCTACTCACTGCTCTGCCTGCCTTGCCCTTCACCCTGGCAAACACCACCATTCTATTTTCAAGAGGACAGCCAGAGTGAGGCCTTAAAAACATATCAGGTCACTCATCTACTCAAACCTTCCAGGGAATTTCAACTTGCAATAATGGTTGGAACTAATTCATTATAGACCAAGCCTCTCTTTGTTAACAACTGAAAAGCCTCCAAAAAAAGAAAGAGAAGAAAAAGAAAAAAAAAAAAAAAAACTTAGTCATTTTGGACTGCTATAACAGAATACCATAGACTGGGTAGCTTAAACAAACATTTATTTCTCTTAGTTCCAAAAGCTGGGATTCCAAGATCAAGATATTGGTAGATTCAGTGTCTGGTGAGGGCCTTCTTCCACGTCCAGTTGGCTTCCCTAGTGACTTCTTCCAAATATTTAAAAGAAAGAAATAATATTAATCTTGTATATACTCTTCCAGAAAATAAAGAGAAACACTTTCTGTTATGAGACTAGCATAACCTTGATCTAACCTTGACCTAACCTATGCAAAACCTTCAAGACAGGTACCTGGGTACTCTTTATATGTTTTGTAAACATGCTGGCTGCTTTGAATTTAGCCTACTTAGAGTAATCATTGGCTCTTACCTTTTACTCTCACTTCTTACTTTCTGATTATGTAGCTACATGTTCATCAGGTTACAATAACTCAATACACATTGCTAGCTCCCTCTGCACTCTGCATACTGCTGCCTGCCCTCTGCTGCCCCCTGGAAGTGACGTATGGCTTCAAGCCTTGCTTTAGCCAATAAAATGTGAGCAGAAGTGACGTGTGTCACTTCCAGGTGGAAGATAAAAGCTGGCACAGTTTGCCACTTGCTTCTCTTTCTGGCAACTGCAGCATTTGAGGTGCTGATTTCTCCATCAGCCTGGGTCCTGGAAGGAGGAGAATAAAATGACCATGGAAAAGGCAAGCCCAGTAGGCTCAATAGGGCTCAGTAGTCTCAGTGGTCAAGAGGGGCACATCTTCAACAGAACTGTGAATGTTAACTATGAAACATGAAGCTGATCAGAATCAAATAGATAAGAATCTGATTAAGTTTTTGAGAGAGTTGTAATAGCAAGAGAAAGCAGGAGTCTGGAGTAAAAATGTTTATGACTGTTGAAAATTTAAAACCACTCTTTGACCTCCAGTCTTCCTCAGATAGGAAGGAGGCTGAGAAAGCTGTTTGGCCCCCAAGGAGACACATCCTCCAATGCTTACTTCAGAGGTGGCCAAAGAAATTAAAGGTAAAGGAAAGCTTTCCAGAATATGGATCTACATGGACAGGAAAGCAACAGAATCCAGACCTAGTCAAGGAAGATCCCCCTCTTGCAGGACAGGGGCTGGGCCTCTACATCTGCCAACAAAATGCAGAACCGCCATGCAGTAGCAGCTGCTCCACCATCATTGCAGTTACGCTGCCCCTCTTCCACCAGTGTATTTTGGGTGTTATATGTAACTTGTCATTTTAATTCCCAGATCTCTAGATGAACAAAATCCATATTCAGACCTGACAGAGAGACCATACCCATTACCCTAAGACCCTGCTATTTAAGCTGGACACCGTTGAAGGATGAGATTTCGGATGTTTTCCCTGGGGAAAAGGTAAGTGTATTTTACCTGCAGGTTGGAGTACAGACCAAATGTTTGTCTAGCAGAAGTTGTTGTCACTAATGCAACTCACCAATACGTCCAGCTCTTTGCCTCCCAGAGTGGTAGGGCTGCACTTCCGGTCCCTCTGGGGTTAGGTGGCACCAGATCGTCTCTTCTGATTGTTATTTAGTTGCTCAGTCATGTCCGACTCTTTGCAACCCCATGGACTGTAACACGCTGGGCTTCTCTGTCCTTCACCATCTCCCGGAGCTTGCTCAAACTCATGTCCATTGAGTCAGTGATGCCATCCAACCATCATTTGATTGGTGAGCTGCAAGTAAAAGTGATGGGTCACTTTCCCATTGAGCATTTTTCTTGCCTTCCTAGCATGGACATCTGCATGGGTCTGTCAGCCTGGGTCCTTGACAGACTATGAGTGTGCTAGTGAGGGCAAGAAATAAGCCTTCATTGTCTTGAGCTTAGAGTTGAGGGTTGTTTCTGCAGCATAACCTGGTTCTCACTGAGATTCTCTTGGAACCAAGAATCTCATCTCTGGAGAAATTCTAGTTATTTACGTTACACAATTCTGATGATGATGATGTCATGCGCCTTCCTCAGTGAGCTAAAACGGTGTTGAAATCCTCAGATACCAGCCCAAACCCCTAATCAGTAACTGACTCTCACTAACTCTCAAGAACAGCTAAGGAACTTTCATTGAACTGCCCTCCTGATAAATAGGGCTTCTCTGGTGGCTCAGACAGTAAAGAATCTGCCTGCAACATGGAAGACCTGGGTTCAATCCGTGGGTTGGGAAGATTCCCCTGGAGAAGGGAGTGGCTACCTACTCCAGTGTTCTTCCCTGGGGAATTTCAAGGACAGAGCCTGGCAGGCAGGCTATAGTCCATGGGGTCATAAAGAGACAGACACAACTGAGCAAAGAAGTTAAGGGCATGGTAGAAAGAAAAGTCTCTCAGTGTGTCTAGAATTAGAAATATAAATAACTCTGTTTTAGTCTAAAAATGGTGACTTTAAAGCAATTACTTGGAGGGAGGGTCAGGATGGGAACACAAGTACACCCATGGCTGATTCATGTGAATGTATGGCAAAAACCACCACAATATTGTAAAGTAATTAGCCTCCAATTAAAATAACTTTTTAAAAATAAATAAAGCAATTACTTGGACTTCTAAGAGTGCTGAAACCTTCCAAGCTATACCTGGCACCATTGTCATTGGTATTGAGATGATGCAAATATTTCACAGTTCTCTAGTCCCCTCCAGAGTAACAGTAACAGAGCCTCTGTTCCTCTCACCCCGACCGACCAAAATGTAGCCCAGTTCTTCCTGGGACCCCCCGAACAGGACTCGCTGGCTCTACCATCCAGCTCAGTCAGCTGCTTGCTGAGGCCCATCTCTGAATCCCAAACACTGCCGCTCCCAAGGTTTTAGTTACCCTTCTCACCATCTGCAAGACAATGAGATTTTGGGGGTGTCTCCAGGCCTGAGAAAGTCCCCTAAGGGGAGAGGAAGAGCCACCTGACCCCTACAGCCCAACCTGCAACTCCCCAGTCCTCTCGTCAGCAGGGAGGCCATCCTTCCAAAAGGTCTGAACCACAGCATCCTGCATCAAAGAGTTTGTAGCTCTGCTACTTCCCCCAGCCGGGCGAGTGAATGTCCCCCTGTTTCCACGTCAGGTACTGCAGAATAACAGCCCAGCAAGTGAATGACCCCACTCCCATATCCACGTTAGATACTGCAGAAAAACAGCCCAGCAAGTAAATGTCCCCCCCCACCCCATATCCATGTTAGATACCCCAGAATAACAGCAAAAATGGTGCTTCAGAGCCTGTGTTTTCCATCAGATGTCACCAGCTTTAAAAAGGTGTCGTTAAACTCTACCCCACTCCATCACCTTAACCATAGAGAAAACAGTTATTGAGAATACCACAGACCAGGCATTGCTTGCATTATTTAACTGTCACACTAGCCCTGAGGGGAAAGTCCCACTTACGCTGCACTTGGCAAATGCAAAAACCAAGGACCAGAGTCAGAATGCGATCTGCCCAAGGTCACCTAGCTACAGGGGGTAAGGGGAGACAAGGACCTGCCTGGCAGCACAGTCCACTCATTACCATGACTCCCATCGCCTCCTATCAAGCAAACAGAATCACAGAATAAATTGCTGCCTATCAATACCTACCTTAGTCACCAATAAAGGTGCAAGAATGCTCCCGCACTTCAAAGTCAGAAAAGTTTCCAAGAAAGAGGGAAAAGTTTCTTGTGGGGAGAGAACCCAAGTACCAGCTTCTGTGTTGTCTCACAGGATAACTGTTGCTAAACTAGTAAAAACTGTTGCAAGCAGAATGCTACTTCCATTCCTTGAATTCAGTTTTCTCCATTAAAAAGTATAATATTGGATGACTGTGCATTTTGTGTGTGTGAAAGCGAGGTGAGGAAAAGCCTTTACCCCTCTAAAATTGCAAATGTGGGTACAAAGTGTTGCATATTTATTAACCCATCTGCCACTACAGCATTAGATGGGGAGAAATCTTACTATAAGCAATTTATTCACAGTTACAGCCTTACCACCTGATGTGCAAAGTCACAACACTCAGTAAGCATTTCTTATTGTGCTGAGTAATTTTGATTTTCAATTTAATTCATGACATTTTTAAAGACCACCAAAGTGAACATTTGCTTAGCAGTGCTTTGTCTTATTTCCATGTTTCAGTTGAAAAGAATAATCACTAGTGCTTGAGGTGATCAAGACGAGTCTCTCACTGGCATGTTTTTTTTTTTTATATGGACCGCGACTGCTTGAGGATTTAGAAGCCGGATTATGTGGTGATGAACATGGTGTTGAATCTGGCAGCCGCACCTCACCAAACGTGACATGGCAGAGTTGAAAGGTGAGCTGGAATCAGAGTGCTCCTGTATTTTCAGGGCTGTCCTGGAAGACAGCTGCTGGATTTAGTGAAGACTGAATCCAACTGCACTACAAGGTGAGGCTGTTTATCTTTCTTGGCAAAACACCAGCAGTGTGTATCAGCTGGGGGAATCTTTCAAAAATAACTGATCCCAAACGAACAATTAAATCAGGACTCAGGCAGACAGTCACAGCCAGCATGTGACATTCACACCTGGAGGAAGGAAGGTAGATAGGAACTCTGAGAAAGTGGCCTGTCTTCCTCCTCAGCCCTGCCCAAAATGTGAGGGGTGGGCTCTTGATTTGGAGATGCTCTCTCTCGGGTCGTCTTCCCCGTCACAAAGCAAAACGAGAGTTCTGAGAGCAGAACCTCTGAGTTCCAGTGTGACCTTGGGCATCCAGGGAACTGTAGCTGCCGCCCCGCTGCCCTTGGCGAAATGATCAGTCTTGTCTCCCTGGATGTGTGTGCTGGTTCCCTACTGCTGTGTACCAGTCAACCCCAAAACTATGTGGTATAAACCCACAGCCAGGGGACTGCTGATATGCTTACAGAGTCTGTGGGTCAGAAATTCAGAGGGGTCATCGGCCGGATAGCTTTATTCAGCCTCACGACATCCTGGGCCTCAGCTTGAGAGGTTCAAATGGGTGGAGGCAACCAGGGTCTGTGACTGGAGTCATCTGGAGGCTTTTTCATGCACATGTCTAGGGCCCTGACAGGCTTACTTGAGGGCTGGGCTGGGGTGGAACTGGAACTGTTGACCAGATCATCTACACGTGACCTCCGCACATGGCTTAGGACTTCCCGAGAGGGACCCTCCAGAAAGCAAACAGTCCAGGAGACCCGGGTGAGAGCTGCACCACCCTTTCTGAGCTCAGTTTGTAAGTGACATGGCGTCTCTCCCAGTACACTATGCTGGCTACACGTCAGGTGGCCCAGGTTTAAGGGCGCTGTGGCAAGGCCACACTGTAGAAGAGCGTGAGCAGTAGGAGCTGTTGCTGCAGTGATCTTGGAACAACACCATCAGCTATAGGATGACCAGAGCATGGCCATCTCCACCTGGGTTTCCTGCCCCAGTTCCCTGAAAGGAAAGTGTTGAGAAAGAAAGAAAAGTCCCAAGGAAGGAAAAATCAACAAACTAACTACTGTGCGTGTCATGGCCGTTAAAGTTTCACAGCGACACCCCTCCCCAACCCCCAAGACTCATCTAAGTCCCGTGACCCTCCTCTCTCCAGCCACACTGACCTGCCTTAGTTTCTCTCACTTGTGTCTGGGTTCCTCTGCCCAACGGCCTTTGCCCCAGCCTGCTCCCTCCCCTCTTCAGCTTGTTAATGCCCATACATCCTTTGGATCTCGATTAAGCATCACTTCGTGAAAAACTTTCCTGAGCTCCCCGACCAAATCGAACTCCCAGAATAGATGCTCGTAGCCCTACACACCTTATCACGACTATAATTTTGTTTTAATATTTAGTGTCTTATCTCCTTATCTTGTCTGTGAGGTCAGTAACTCTATTTTTGATGACCATTGTAACCACCACCATGACCCCCACCCCCTCACGTACACACACAATTAGAGACTTCCTGGCCCAAAGAAAGGGCTTAATAAACATTTGTTGGGATAGATATATATGGTTGTGGAGCATCTCAGGCCCACCAGACACCATGTGAAGGGGTAGAAACATAGCAGTTACTGAGATGATCCCACATCTGCCAGATTAGAACTCACAGCTAGACTGGGAGACAGCCCATAAGCAGACCTGTGGAATGCTGTGCTGAGAGAAAAGTGAGGTACTCAGCCTAGCCTAGAATCTCAGGCTTTCTTGAGGAAATGAGATTTCCATGAAACCGTTCTCTCCACCACACCACCCCCACTCTTCATTCCCCACCCACACCCCCAGCCAAACTTAGGGTGAGACCCCCCCCCAAGGAGGTTCTCAAGTCCCTTCTTTCCTTTAGGAGCAAATAATTACTCCTCTGTAATTTACATTTATGGTGTTGGTTGTGGGATGAATCAGTCTAAGCCAAGAAAAAAGTATAAATATGTGTCTCAGTGTGAGTAGGCCTATTTAATGTTACCATGTACACTAATTAAGTTGTATGTAACACAGAGAGTACTTTGATATTGTTAAACTTAATGATCCACTGCTTAAAGAGCAT
The DNA here is from genome assembly GCF_023091745.1 of Budorcas taxicolor. NCBI lineage: Eukaryota > Metazoa > Chordata > Mammalia > Artiodactyla > Bovidae > Budorcas > Budorcas taxicolor. Next base: position 17,862,609 of record NC_068910.1, on the reverse strand, counting down.
AGACACATTTGCAGTGAAATTATAGTCCGTGCTGTAATGCCTAGCTGGAAGAATACCTTCCAGTAGGTTGTTTCCAAACCTCTTAAAGCACCAGCTTGAAATAGCCTTGTCCAAGTGACAGTGCTATCCTTTCAGCCATCTCATTGTTTGCAGGAATGTTTTCAGCCTCTGCACACAGCATAGCTGAACATCAGAGCTGTTGATGAAGTGTGGAGTTATCTTACTGACTATTGGAGACCAGAAGGTTTTGGGTGGCCAAGGAAATCTTCAAAATCATCATCTTGTATCAAGACCATCACCTTCAAACATGAGCTCAATTAATCTTCATGACAACCTGCTAAGGTATTTTTATAATCACTTGATGGATGAGGAAACCAAGGCCAGGAGAGCTTAAACAGCTTTATTCATTCCTCCGTTCATTTCAGCAAACAACTTTCACATGGCTAGTGTGTGCCAGGCCCTGTTCTGAGCACTGGGGCGTCAAAAGAGAGCAAGTCAAAGGCTTTGTCCTCAGAATGCATTTATCCTGGGGGGCATCTGCATGGACCATACCAAGGGGGAATGTGTTGGAAAAGAGCTGGCTAGAGAAGAACTCCCAGGGAAGGAGGCTCCCTCTTGAGAGGGTGAGGTCAGGAGAGCCCCTAAGGAGACACAGGACCAGAGATTGGAAAACTCAAGAGGGGCAGACCTGGGGGGAAGGTTTCCAGGTAGAAGTTGTTGCAAAGCCCTGGAGATGGGACTGCACTTGGCATGGTCAAGGCAGGGGGCTGGAGTGGCTTGCAGGTAGTGTTGGAAGAGGGAAATGCCTGGGAGCTGGATTCTGCCTGGCTCCAGAGCCCATGGTCCAAACCACTGTGCTTCACAGTCTCACAGCCCAGCGAAATAACAAAGGGAAGCCTGAGAGGGTTCCTGGGGAGAAGGGAGCCAAGCCCTGGGTTCCAGCTCTTCTGGGGGGACACCTGCTCCCAAACCATGAAGGTAATGGGGGAAAGAGAGCTGAGTGGAAACTCGTTCTCCAGTCCAGTCCCAGGCAGGCGAGAGTCCGTTTTTCAAACTGAGCTGTTGACAAAAAGACACCTAAGGGGGTTGCAGCTGAACAATCTGAGCAGAGCACAAGGTCTTCCATGCCTGCAGGGCGAACTGTTTGCTAACACGAGTCATTATACATTTCATTTAAATAATGTGATAAAGCATCTCCTGTGCGCCAGAGAGGCACTGCATCTGGTGCACAGGATGCATGCTGCCCCCACCTGCACAGAGCTGACGAGCAGTGGGACCCGGAGGCAACAGAACCCAACTCACTGGGGACACAGTTGCATCTGACTCAGGATACAGGAGCACGTGGCAGAAGTAGTTTGCATCAGGCAAACAGTCAAAACAGCAGCTTTCCCAAGAAGCGCTGGGAGCAGTCACCCTCAGCAGGGATTTCCAGCCTCGTCTCTCCATCCACAGACTACAGATTCCAGAGTCCCCACTAGCAGCTGTCAACAAGGGAGAGGGAGCAGGGAGGGCACTCAAATGTTTTATAAGCGTTCTTCACTAGAATTATGGAAGTGATAGGAAGTCAAGCTAATCCTTGTTTAGTCAGAAAGTTAATCAGACCATTGCCCTGCCTCTTTGTTTATCGATTAATTGAATTTGTACTAGAAACAGTTGTAACAGGTGTGCCAGGACACCCATAAAAAGAGTCACAGTTTCTAAACATTATTTCCTCGAATAATCGGGCTTAAATAGCAAAGCAATGTCTTTTAACCCCCAGTCCCACCTTCTCTTACCAACACACACACACACACACACACACACACACACACACACACACACACACACACCCCTAACTTCTGCTCCTGAGATCTTGGCTTTCAGTGTTATTTTGTTTTTGACCACACCCCACAGCATGTGGGAATCTTAGTTCCCTGACCAGGGATCGAACCTGGACTCCTCTACATTGGAAGGGTGGAGTCTTAACCGTTGGAACACCAGGGAAGTGTTATCATCAGTATTATCATCTCACTGAGAATTCTAAAACTGATCTGAGAGAGGGGAGTTCATGTTTGGGAACGCATGTACACCCGTGGTGGATTCATGTCAATGTATAGCAAAACCAATACAGTATTGTAAAGTAAAATAAAGTAAAAATAAAAATTTAATTAAAAAAATTTAAAAAAAGATTTGCTTGGATTTGAAAAAAATAAAACTGATCTGAGCTTACTGGCTTGGCTTTGCAGGTGGAAGAGACCAATTAGATTTCTAATCAACATGATCTTCCTTAACATACCAAGAGCAGGCTGGTGGATGGGACCAGAGTGTTCTCACTGTGCCGGGACAGGGAGGACTGGGAATGTGGCCAAAAAGAAGTAGAGTACCCACCCCTTCCATGCAGGCAATGGAGGGGGACAACAGGAGCAGATAGTGATGTCAGGGTGGGGCTTCTCCCTCTGGGCCCAGGCGTCAGAATGGGGAGGGGTCTTGGCAGGTGCAGTGGCCCTGGGTCAGAGGACTTGCCCACTCCAAACTTGTTGCAGGAAGGAGGATGCTAGCGAGAGGGATTCTGGGAAGTGGACAGACATGCGGTGTCTCCTTTTGACCTTTCCTGAACTCTTCGGGTTGATGGTGGCTTATTAGTTCTGGATTCCTTATCAGGATCTCCTGTCATAAAACAGCTCATGCAAATGGTTACTGTGGTGCCTGGCCAGGGTGGGCAGTTTCAATCAGTGTGCTTCCCCTAACAGACTCACCACTCTGGGTGTGATCAGCTCTTGGGCTGATCTCTCCCAATCCCAAGATACTAGATGTGCCAGTGTGGACACAGGGTATAGGCTGGAAGGTCAAGGGGGTCAGGAGGTCCATTTCATTCATACAGTGGGGCCCCACTGTGTCCACCTTCCAACTGCTGCTGCTGCTGCTGCTGCTAAGTCGCCTCAGTCACGTCCGACTCTGTGCGACCCCATAAACGGCTGCCCACCAGGCTCTGCCGTCCCTGGGATTCTCCAAGCAAGAACACTGGAGTGGGTTGCCATTTCCTTCTCCAGTGCATGAAAGTGAAAAGTGAAAGTGTAGTCATTCAGTCATGTCCAACTCTTAGCGACCCCTGGTATGTAGCCTACCAGGCTCCTCTGTCCATGGGATTTTCCAGGCAAGAGTACTGGAGTGGGTTGCAGCATGACGTAGTATTAATTGGCTCTGTTAAGCTTCAGCCCTCACTGGCAGAAGGAGGTTATGAGGAAGACCAGATGGGTTATAGGAAATAAAGAAGTGGTGTTTTCTTCCATATCTTGGAGTTGCATTAGTGAATTTTGTGGTCTTGGAAATGCAAAAAAGCAAAATGGCTGTCTGGGAAGGCCTTACAAATAGCTGTGAAAAGAAGAGAAGCGAAAAGCAAAGGAGAAAAGGAAAGATATAAGCATTTGAATGCAGAGTTCCAAAGAATAGCAAGGAGAGATTAGAAAGCCTTCCTCAATGAACAATGCAAAGAAATAGAGGAAAACAACAGAATGGAAAAGACTAGAGATCTCCTCAAGAAAATTAGAGATATTTTCAAGGGGACATTTCATGCAAAGATGGGCTCAATAAACGACAGAAATGGTATGGACCTAACAGAAGCAGAAGATATTAAGAAGAGGTGGCAAGAATACACAGAAGAACTGTACAAAAAAGATCTTCATGACCCAGATAATCACGGTGGTGTGATCACTCACCTAGAGCCAGACATACTGGAACGTGAAGTCAAGTGGGCCTTAGAAAGCATCACTACGAACAAAGCTAGTGGAGGTCATGGAATTCCAGTGGAGCTATTTCAAATCCTGAAAGATGATGCTGTGAAAGTGCTGCACTCAATATGCCAGCAAATTTGGAAAACTCAGCAGTGACCACAGGACTGGAAAAGGTCAGTTTCCATTCCAATTCCCAAAGAAAGGCAATGCCAAAGAATGCTCAAACTACCGCACAATTGCACTCATCTCACATGCTAGCAAAGTAGTGCTCAAAATTCTCCAAGCCAGGCTTCAGCAATACGTGAACTGTGAACTTCCAGATGTTCAAGCTGGTCTTAGAAAAGGTAGAGGAACCAGAGATCAAATTGCCAGCATCCGCTGGATCATGGAAAAAGCAAGAGAGTTCCAGAAAAACATCTATTTCTGCTTTATTGACTATGCCAAAGCCTTTGACTATGTGGATCACAATCAATTGTGGAAGATTCTGAGAGAGATGGGAATACCAGACCACCTGACCTGCCTCTTGAGAAATCTGTATGCAGGTCAGGAAGCAACAGTTAGAACTGGACATGGAACAACAGACTGGTTCCAAATAGGAAAAGGAGTACGTCAAGGCTGTATATTGTCACCCTGCTTATTTAACTTCTATGCAGAGTACATCATGAGAAACAGTGGACTGGAAGAAGCACAAGCTGGAATCAAGATTGCCGAGAGAAATATCAATAACCTCAGATATGCAGATGACACCACTCTTATGGCAGAAAGTGAAGAGGAACTAAAAAGCCTCTTGATGAAAGTGAAAGAGGAGAGTGAAAAATTTGGCTTAAAGCTCAACATTCAGAAGACGAAGATCATGGCATCTGGTCTCATCACTTCATGGGAAATAGATGGGAAAACAGTGGAAACAGTGTCAGACTTATTTTGGGGGGCTCCAAAATCACTGCAGATGGTGACTGCAGCCGTGAAATTAAAAGATGCTTACTCCTTGGAAGGAAAGTTATGACCAACCTAGATAGCATATTCAAATGCAGAGACATTACTTTGCCAACAAAGGTCCATCTAGTGAAGGCTACGGTTTTTCCAATGGTCATGTATGGATGTGAGAGTTGGACTGTGAAGAAAGCTGAGCTCCGAAGAATTGATGCTTTTGAACTGTGATGTTGGAGAGTCTCTCTTGAGAGTCCCTTGGACTGCAAGGAGATCCAACCAGTCCATCCTAAAACATATCAGTCCTGGGTGTTCATTGGTAGGACTGATGCTGAAGCTGAAACTCCAATACTTTGGCCACCTCATGCAAAGAGTTGACTCATCGGAAAAGACCCTGATGCTGGCAGGGATTGGGGGCAGGAGGAGAAGGGGATGCCAGAGGATGAGATGGCTGGATGGCATCACCAACTCAATGGACATGAGCTTGAGTGAACTCCGGGAGTTGGTGATGGACACGGAGGCCTGGCGTGCTATGATTCATAGGGTCGCAAGGAGTCGGACACGACTGAGTGACTGAACTGAACTGCACTGATACATTTCTTGTCATCTCCCCCACTCTAGACTGTAGAATCCAAGGGACTCCAGGCCATGGCTGTTTTGTTCAACTTTGATCCAGCGCCTAACCAGACCAGACACAAAACTGACCTTCAAGTAAGTCATGAATGAACATACAAATGAATGAGGCCAGCCTTGAATTCCTCCATAGCTAATGCACATTAGAATGGTAAAAATGAGAAGCTATGAGAAGACATTTTATTGTCAGACTTTAGTCGTAGTCAACATTGGTTGTCCTACGCAATATCCTCCTCCCCTTCATCTTACTTCTAACTCTGGTTTGAACAGCAATGTTAGAATACTCTCTCCCAGAGTTCCAACTTGCTGGAGATGACCAAGTCACCAATTGTGGCTAATGAGGTGTCAACTAAAGTAAAGGAAGTAGGGCTTCCAGGAAATTGTTGTCTGCCTGATAACAAGAGACAGACTGGCGCACACCTTTTTTTTTTTTTTCTTTCTCTCTCTCTTCTTACTCCCTCTTCTTCCTAACTAAAATGCAGAAGCAGTGCCTGGAGATGCAACAGCCATTTTGCAGCCATGAGGGTGAAAGTCACATGCTCAGGGCATCAGAGTGCTTGATTCTTCCTGGAGCTGCTGCTCCAGCCCTGGGCTGCACCCTCCAGAACATGTTACATGTGAGAAGAATAAATTTCTTTTTCTAGGTTTATTGATCCCAAAACATCCTTGGAAAGAATTCAGGATTATATGAACTTGAGAGGGGGAAAGGTTATATCATTTTTACAAATCTCAAACTTGAGATGAAGCATTCCCTTCCATCATAAATATGGGCAACAGACTGGAGCAGTATCAGTGATGCCTGCAGACTTTGTCTCTGGAAATCACAGATGTTCTCATTTAACATTGCAGTTACTGTCTTTATCTTGATTTATCACTTGTAGTTATCACTGTTTTGAAATTCTGGTGGTTTGTTATTAGACTCACTGCTTGATCTAGTTATTTAATGCATTAATTTGAAAAGGACATATATTACTATGTCCCAAATTTGTATTTTGGAAAAATATTTGATAACTAGTTCAATATAATTTGTTTCCATCATAGAATTATTTTATTTTATGCATATAAAAACATTCTTTCACAGAATTTCCCTGCCTACCAAAGGAGGTTATAGTTCAAAAAAGGTGCAGAACCTCGATTTTGTTGAGTTAAGCACTGTGATCATGTTTCTCTAGGAGGGGACTACAGAATTGCTAACTGATCCCCCATTTTCCCCAACTGATTCACAGGCAACCCTGAAGGGTGACGATTTCTGGAAGCATAAATAGAGACTCATGAATCAAGAGCAGTCTTTGCAGCTCCTTTCCCTTCAATCTTACTTCTTTTTCCTGACCCTAAGAGTCCCCTGTTCAGGTGCCTTCAAAGACCTGACAGGAAGGCACACAGCGTCTCTGCTGCCTTCATAAGTCTTCCTGCTATTCACAGGACAACATCCAGCTGATGAGGTGGAAACTGGCCTCCTTCTCGTCAGTATGCGATTCCCCTGGGGCCAGTAAAGTTTCAGAGTTAATGAAGGCTTTATCCCACGTGTGCTATCATTCTCAGACATCACACACCCCCCACCCCACCCCATCCCTACCCAGCAACAACCGTGCAAGCCTTGCGGCTGTTCCCATGCTTTATGGTGGCTGATGTCATGTCTTCCTGCTGGCGTGATTTGTGCTCTGATGGTTATCCAACTTGGCATGACCAACCCCTGGACGACCTGTCCTTCATCACAGCTGCCAATCCACCCCGAGCATTTGTCCAGACCGCAGCCTCTTGGCTTCTTGTGACATGACTCCCACAGGCCGACCGGGGAGCCAAAAGAAATCGTATGTCACATATACAGGGTGAGCAAAGGTCACCTCTTCTCTGTGGCAACAGAGAGTCTGCCCCAGGGAGAAGAATTGATGATGACCACTTCATCATTCATAATGCTGAAGGCCAGTCAACTTTCTTTTCCTTTTGTATTTGGCCATAGTACAGAGCCAGAGACTGGAAAGGAAAAGTCAGAAGATATCAGACACCCATGGGAGGCCTGGCGTTGACAGTGGCTGGTAGACATGGGACCCTGGTTGAGTTAAGGTCACATACTGCCCCCAGGCTGGGATCCGGAGATACATATGCTGCTTTCATGCTTTTTAAGGGCACTGAGTCTGCTGAGTGTCCCTCTCAGAGGCTTCCTGTGTGCTATTATGCTCCTGGAGTTAGACTGTGAATGTATTAGCTGTCTACGGCTGTGTAACAAATTACCCCAAAACTTGATGGCTTAAAACAGTAAACATTCTTATGGTCAGGAACCCAGGAACAGCTTAAAGGGCCTCGGCCTCACAAGGCTGCAATCAAGGTGTCAACTGTAACTATAGTCTCAACTTAAGCCTTGTCTGAAGGCTGGACTGAGGGAAGATCTGCTTCCACACTCACTCACGTGACTGGGCAGAACTTAGTTGCTCCTGGGCCTCAGTTCTTCATGAGCTGTTGGCTGGTTTCCAGCCACATGGGTTTCTCCTCAGGGCAGCTCACAACCTGGCTGCCAGCTTCACTCACAGAAGGTAGAGGGTGGCAAGATGGAAGCCAGAGTCTTTATAACTTGATCTCCAGAGTGCCATTCCTTCACTTGTTACATTCTGTGCCTCAGAGGCAAGCCACCGGGCCCAGTTCCCACCCAAGGAGAGGGACTCACAGTCACAAAAGCATGAGTGCCGGGGAGCAAGAGTCACTGGGACCCATCCAAGAAGCTACCCACCACAGTGGGGAGTCTGGGGAAAGGCTGTTCATGTTTTATTCGTGCACTGTATTTTCTGAACCCAATTTCTTGTGCTTCTGTCTTCAGATTGCATGCATACAGTTCCTAACTCCAGTGGTCTTAACCTGAAATCCATGAGCTTTGGGGGAAGGCTCTAGAAACTTCCTGAAATTATGAGTCAAATGTTGTCTATACATAGATTTTGCTGGCAAGAGGATCTGTAGTTTGCATTAGATTCCCAAGTGGGATCAAAATTCCAAAACAACAGAGCCACTGCCCCTAATTTTTGTGAGACATCTGTGTTCCCAAAATGCTATCAGATGCTACTGGAGGACCAGTAGAGGAAATGGTTAACCACATAGCAGATCAGAGTGGACAGGACTGGGCCGGCCCCTCAAGGGCCATCTCATCCAACAGGTAGAGACGCAGAGGCCTGTGGGGGCAGTGGAGGGGAGGTAAAGGCACTGGGCTAGGGCCACAGGGGGCCTGACAGGCTTGGAGGCCAGAGCCTGTTCTGTTTCTGCCAGGCTGCTGTTACTGCTACTTGACCCCAGTAAGCGGTAGTTCAATGCATTTAGATGGCCGTCTGGAAAACATGGATTTTTGCCAGCCAACTGGTGTTAATGTTGCTTCAGCACAGTGGCTTGACGTGTAAAACCCATTCTCAAGTCTTCTCTTGCACTTTACACTGTTGTTTTCTTTTTAATTTGTTTGACAAACCTTGCTTTATGCTTCTAACAGCCGTTTACTCTCCCTGGGACAGGAAATGAAAGGTAGCCACGTGGAAACTCATTACTTCAGGGAGAAAAGGGGGCTGGAGAGGACTGCTGGGGACCTTGATGAAGCCGCTTGGGCAAAGAAGCCCTTCTAATTAAACCAGATGCCTGACTGAATTGCCGCAGTCAAAGTGTGTCGACTGTCACTACCCCCTCCACACACTTAAGATATGTGGCCGTGGGTGAGTTACTTAAACTCCCTGGGCCTCAGTTTCCCTGTCTGCGAAATGAGGATAGCAATAAGACCCCTGCTTACCACAGGGCAGCGGGGAGTAATTAGATCAGGTACGGGGTGCAAGGCACCGAGCCCAGCATGGGGAAAAACAGTCTGACCGTGTGCTCCCCGTTTCTGGATGTCTGTAGGCTCGGGAGCCTGGGCGTGACCACCGCTGGTGAGGAGCAGAGAGCTCGCGTTATTTCACCTCAGAGTCTGAACTTGGAACCAGCGACGTATATGAGAGTATGGATGGGAAGCCCTGGAGCCCAGGGACGCTGCTTTGAGTCTTCTCCCCCTCACCCAGTCATGACTTTGACCACACGCTTCCCCCTCAGGCCTCACATGAGCGGGCCTGGCTTGTTCAGAGATGCTCAGAACCACATAGCTGCGGCCCGGCCCGCCCCCTCCGCACCCACCTGCGGCAGACGCTGCGTATCAGTGGGGCGCCTGGACGGACTCATGAACAGAGCCTGAGCTTCTCCGTCCCAGAAAGGAAAGCATAACTCAAGGCCCCTCACAAACATGCTTCTGACTGACCTTCTGGAAAACACTGAGGATATTGACTGGGAGACAGGCCCCACCCACCCAGGGAAGGCTCTCAATGGGATGTACCCAAGGTGTCTGGTTGCTTACAGTGCGAACAGTCTGGAATCCATAGATTTACAGGGCCTGGCCTCCTAGAAGATGTCACATACCCTTCTTCCTTACTGGAGTATAACAGAGAAATGCTTCATGGCCAAACCAGCCAGTAGGTGTTGCCACCACTGGCGTTGCTTAGTGGGTTCCTTTATTCAGTCTGGAGGAGGGAGACTTCTACTGTACTGAGGGGAGGCCTGGGGATGACCCTGGTGGTCCCTGGCTTCTCCTGGCTCCACCTGTGCCTGGTGCGAAATTAGGTTCTTAAACTTGTCTGTGCATGTAGATTCTGGGTAAGACCACTAGTGCTCTGAGTCAGATCGGCATTCCTGTCTTTAGTGTAAGCTCAGCACCCTAGGGCTTAAGAGAGTTTGAGCTGTCAAGACTCTGTCAAGGTGGTGACCTTGGGATCAGGGCCCTAGGGTCTCTGCCGCATTGGACCTGACCATAAAAAGTGCTCAGCATACATACCCTGAAATGAGTGTTGGTTGTTTCATCCTAGGAATTGACTTTCAGGCCCCTGACTATTCCGCGGGGGGAGCAGGAGAGGCACTGGGTAAGGGGGAAGAAGGTATTTCCTTAAACCCATTTTGAAAACTGTAAGCTACCATGCAGAGTCCGTAGACAAAGTGATAGGGAGGTCTGGCTGGTGCTGAAGTGCTTCTGACGCAGTCCCAGCAGCTCAGTAGACTTCTTGCCTGCCCCTGCAATGAGTAATCCATGAGTTACAAAGCATTTACATCAATGACCAAAGCCATTATAATCCATCAGTTTGAGCTGGAGAATTCTGTGGAAATGACCAATTTTTTTTATCATTCATGTTTTTATTAAAATAATAGACATGTAGACATTTTTATAAAACAAACCAAAACCTGCATGAATCTTCACCAGATCTTCCTCTTGAGCAGAATCTAAGCAGTAATCACACTAGTGAATCCACTGGACCACAGGCCTAACCTCTTTGCAAATAAATCAACATCAGAGGAATAATACAGCCCTCTTGAAGTCTGAAGTATTGCTCAGCTTGTCTATGTAGCTAAAATGCTGTCAAGGTTACTACCACTTATTTTCCAAAATAGTAACAATAATAATAGCTGACAATTACTGGATGCTAATATGCACTTAAAGTGTTCATTGAATCTAGTTGAATCTTAGTAACAATTCTATGAGGTTGTTTCTATTATTAGCCCCTTTTTACGTATGGGAAAACTGAGGCTTTCGAGAGGTTAAATGTTTTGCTCAAAGTCCAAGAACTACGTAGTGATAGATCTGGCATTTATAAAATTATATCTAGTATTTAGGTAAAGTAAATGACAAGTTAAAACACAACTCATTTAACTGCAGGTAATATCTTTAGCATAGAAATCTGAGTCTAAGCATGTAAAGAAGGTAGAATTCCCCTGGAAAAAAGTAGGCATATAAGCTACAGGTTTTGTTGTTGTTGAAGTATAGTTGATTTACAATGTTGTATTAGTTTCAGGTGCACAACAAAGTGATCCCATTGTGTATATATATATTTATATATATATTCTTTTTCAGACTCTTTTCTCTTATAAGGTATTACAAAATATTGAGTATAGATCTCTGTGCTATACGTAGATCCTTGTTGGTTGTCTGTTTTTTGTTAGTTTTATTGGAATATAGTTGATTTGCAATGTTGGGTTAGTTTCAGTTGTGCAGCAAAATTTTTCATTTATCCATATACATATATTCATTTTTTTCACACTGGTTTTCCATTTAGTTTATTACAGGATATTGAGTAGAATTCCGTGTGCAATATAGTAGGTCCTTGTTGGTTATTTTATATAGAGAAGTGTGTGTATGTTAATCCCAAGTTCCTAATTTATCCCTCCCCTGCCCCCACCATATTTCCCCTTTGATAACCATAAATTTGTTTTATGACAAATAGACTATCTGTGAGTCTATTTCTGTTTTGTCAGTACGTTCATTTATGTCCTTTTTTAAAATTAGATTCCACATATGAGTGATATCATACGATATTCATCTTCCTCCTGTCTGATTTACTTCACTTATATAATAGTCTCTAGGTCCATCCGTGTTGGGCATATGGCATTATGCCATTCCTTTTCATGGCTGAGTAATATGCCGTTGCATATATGCACCGCATCGTCTTTACCCATTCCTCTGTTGATGGACCTTTAGGTTGCTTCCATATCTTGACTATTTTAAATAATGCTGCTATGAGCATTGGGATGCATGTACCTTTTCAAAATATGATTTTACCTGGATATATGCCCAGGAGTGGGATTTGTTCTCTGTAGTAATTGTAGCAACTTACATTCCTATCAATAGCATACGAAGCTTCCCTTTTCTCTACAAGCTCTTCAGCGTTTATTGTTTGTAGGTTTTTTGGTAATGGCATTCTGCCTGGTGTGAGGTGATACTTCACTGTAGTTTGGGGTTTTATTAATTTATTTTTTTATTGAAGGATAATTGCTTTACAGAATTTTGTTGTTTTCTGTCAAACCTCAGCATGAATCAGCCGTAGGTATACATATATCTCCTTTCATTGTAGTTTTGATTTGCATTTTCCTGGTAATTAGTGAAGTTGAGTATCTTTTCATGTGTTTTTTGTAAATGGCCAATTTTTGATGCATGTGAAACTCACAGAAATGGGATTTCTGTTAAAGAAAGTTCACCAAACTTATCCTAATAAGGAAAGATATTGAATACCTTTCCTTTTTGCCAATGCACATTAATAATTAACTTGGGATTTTTTTTCAAGTATCAGAAGTGGTAAAGAAAACACAGCTGGATTTGTCAGCCCATTTATCTGGGATCTGCACATTTTTACAGCAGAAGAAGACACTGAACATGTGCCAAAGAGAGAGGAGGTGCAAAAACATAATGAAATTTACATTTATTGGAAAATAATTTTCCTCAGCATTATAATAATCCATTAACCCCAGAATAAACCCAAAGTTAATGGTTATTATCACTATGAAGCAACATCTCACATTTTCTAAGGCAAACAAAACCATCATTAAAAACAGTGGTGTCTCCTTAGAAGCTCTTTAATGCTCATTTTTGGTGAAATAAAATCCATTACCCAGAGAAGGAAGTGCTCAATGTTAACTACAATCTGCACTTCAGTCCAGGGCCTGGGTGGCGTCACACACCTATTTTAAGAGGAGAAAAGCCCTGAAGTTGAATTATTGCCCGGAGATTTGTGTGGAGTAGGACACTGGGAAAGGACCTTGTCAGATCATATTCTGTATGTTTTACAAGGCATCTCCTAGTATACGTTTAAATCTCACAGATTTTATGCTAGGGCATCAGAGCCTTGGGCTGTAAGCACTGAGGTGTTAGAGGACAGAGATATAGTGAAATAAATGCTGCTGTCTTTTCGATCTCTGTCATAATTCTCTCAGCTTATAGAATAACTCTAGAAAAAAGAGCTTGTGTGTGTGAGAAAAAGAGAAAGAGACAGACAGACACAGAGATACACAGAGACAGGGAAATAAAGGAAAGAGAGCGTAAGCGAGGCAGGAACAGGAGAGAGAAAGAGAACAGGCATCTCATGGAAGATAGAGTTGAGGGCCTGCTGTATTGTTACTTAATTGTCCAGATCAGAGTTTCCAAACCTTGACACTATTGACATTTGTGTCAGACCATCCTTTGTCAGGGGGTGGCTCTGGGGCTGTCCTGTGCCTTGTAGGATGTTTAGCCATGTCCCTACCTTTACCTCCTAGAGACGTAGCAATAATATCCCCTGCTTCCCAGTCATGATAATCAAAACTGTCTGCTGGCTTTGCCAGATGTCCCCAGGGGACGGAACCACCGGTATTGAGGACCACTGGTCTAGGGCCAAGACTGGGTCCTCGGGGGTTATCGCTGCGGGAGGCAGGACATACTGTCTGCTGTTCCATGTAGCTGGCTGGGTGTCCAGTGTTTACCCAGGAAGGAATCTGCTCAGGGCAGTAATCTGACCTGCACCTACAGAAAACAAAATGTGATATCCAGAATCTTCCTATCTGTGTTAACCATTAATGTACTCTCAGACTTTCCTCACCCCCTACCCACAAAAGAGGACTCAAGCTTGGTTCAAAGTATTAGAGTTCTCTAGAAAAATAGTACCAGCAAAGTGCATATATAGAGAGAGGCAGAGATTTATTGTAAGGAATTGAATAATGCAGTTGTGGAGGCTTCCTAAGTTTGAAATCTGCTGGGTAGACTGACAGACCAGAGACTCGGAGGAAAGTTGCAGTTCAAGTCCAAAGGCAATCAGCTGGTGGAATTCCTTCTTGCTCAGAGGAGGTTCCGTTTGTTCTGTTAAGGCCTTCAGCTGATTAGATGAGGCCCATCCACAGTAAAGAAGGCAATGTTTTACTCAAAGTCCACAGACTTAAATGTTAACCTTATCCAAAAACAAAATATATATGTGTGTGTGTGTGTGTGTATGTGTGTGTGTATGTATACTTTCATAGAAACAGCTGGAATAATGTTTGAGCATATCTGGACACTATAGCCCAACCAAACGGATACATAAAATTAACCATTAAAGCTTACTTCCTGGCTCCACCCTCCAAGGAGAGACTGGACCAGCTGGGTGGGGTTTAGGGGTGAGAACACTAAGAGGCAAAGGGAGTGAAGAAGGGTAACAGGCAAGGGCAAGATCTGAAGGAGGATTTTGTTTCTTGTGTGTGGAGGGTCAAGGGTCTAGAGAACATCATGGCATGAGAAGATTTATAAAACAAAATTTCAAGGATATCAGTGAGCATTCTGTCATTATGAGACTGCTCAGAATAATACAAAGAAAAGAACTTATTTATAAAAGCACTTGATGGTGTTGACTCTATGATTGTCGTTGCGGTACCTTTTGGGGACTGAGCCACATGGGCCTTGGCTTTCTAGACATTACACATGAGAGGGGGCCACCACCGTACCAGAAGCTTCCTCAAGAGAGCCGTGGCTACGCCGGTGGTAAGCAGACTCCAGGGTGTTTACTTAGTCGCTCGCAGCAGGAGAGCAGCCCCAGCTTTCCTCCTCCAGTCGACAGTGGTTTCCTCCCTTGCCCGGTGCCTCTGGAGAAGCCCTCCCAGTCGACAGTGGTTTCCTCCCTTGCCCGGTGCCTCTGGAGAAGCCCTCCCGGTCGACAGTGGTTTCCTCCCTTGCCCGGTGCCTCTGGAGAAGCCCTCCCAGCTCTTCTCACAGGAAGTGCTCTTGCAGCCCAGGCTGCTAAGGCGAGCGGGACTGAGGGGAGACACTTAGGTAAAAGAGCTGATGTGCTAGCACAAGAAAACTCATGAAAGAATTAGTCCCTTTTTCTACCAAAACACACATGTCTATATGCTGCTGCCCCTTGATGTCCTGAACCAGCTGAGGAACTGGGGATGCAATGAGCGCAGCAGAGCAGAAAGGAGAAAAGAGCCAGAGCCTTTAACAGTGTCTCTGAGCCTCTGAGAATCACCTTCTTGGATGTCTTGCTAATTGAGACACTAGTTATTTTTAAGCCAGGTAAGTCTATATTTTTTTTTTTGGTTCCTAATACCTCATGTCATTTGGTCTGCAACAACAGAGAAAAGGTAGTTCTCAAACCTAAAAAAGTTGATAATCTAAGAGAAATCTTATGAGAATAGTGACGACGATAACAAAGAATGATGTGGTGAAGCTGCTGCTGTTAGTCGTGGGGGATTGTGGCAGCAGCTATGGTAGTGATGGCGGTGATGGTGACGATGATAAAACTGGGGTTGATGATGGATATAGTGATCCTGAGGTCGGCAGCTGTCACTTGTCACTGTCACCTGTCTGCCTCCTTTGTGCCAGACCTGCTGCTGACCAGGTTTCCCAACTGCTTGGGTTGATATAAAGAGGGAATGGGGTGACAGATGCAAAAGCTTCTTAAAAAAATTAAACCATCACTGCATTAATAATCCGTTTATGAAACACTATAGCCCTACACTATTCTAAATGCTTTAAGCAGTGATTTTCTCACCACGGTCCTATAAATGGAGTCAGACTCCATTTTGTATGTTTGACCACTGACAGCCTTTAAGCCCCCAGCACTCCCATTTCCCTTTGTCCACCCAATCTGAGCAAGCCAATAAGAAAGCCCAGTAACAATGTGGGGTAGCAGGAGGCTCATCCTGCCCTCCACGCAGGGTGACCACACGGTTAACCCTGTGAGATGGGGAGTCTGACTATTCCTATTTTATTGACAAAGAAACAGGATCACATGGCTTATATATGACAAAGATAGGGTTCTGTCAGACTCCAAAACCTGAGCTTCTGATCAACAATCTGCGGCTGTTGTGTTGCAAAAGATGAAACAGGATACTCACTGTGGAAGATGCTTGGAGAATGGAAAGCATTTGTTCACTTACTCATTCTTTCAAACATTCAACAGGGAACCAATTGTGCCTGTGCCTGAATGCAAGCTGGGGCTAGGTTTAAGGGACATTCACTTGGACAACCAGAGGCCCTGTGAGCCAACGAGAGCTGAATACCTTCCTGATAACATTATCAGATCCTGAGGCAAGGGAGAGATCAACCTGTGGAAGATGCTCAGGAAAAAGTTGGCTGAAATGGGCAAGTAGATTGAGAACAAAAGATGAAGGGTGGACCACAGAAAGATAACTACAAACCCAGAAAGCGTGAGGCTGCTTGACACAGCAGGACACAAAACCTGGACCCGAGATGAAACTCATATTAACAAATCATGATTGCGTAATATTGCTGACAGGAAAGTCACAGTAGTCCTCAGCACCACAGCTTGAATGAGAGACTGCCTTGCTACTCTAATTAATGAAATGAAGGATTAATTTAAAAATCAAATACCCATATTAAAAATTCAGAGGCCGGCAATCAATATTCTTCTGCTCATGCTACAGTCATCTAATTTTCTGTAATAAATGACATTAGAAGATGAGTATTGGTAAACTAATAGAACATTCCATTGAAATACTTCTCAGGAGCGCTTGCCATCTTGCATGGCTCATTGACGGATGATATTAATACAAGCCGTGGGTGGATCCACAGGACAGTACAGTAATTGACTCCTCATTGAGCGGTGGAGAACTTCCACTTGAGTAGAATGGTGCCTGAGCCATTTAGAGAATCTGAACTAGAGCCATTTAGAGAATTAGTAAATGTGTAGCAATATCTGCCTTTCTTTTTAAGACAAAATGGGTCAGGTCTTGCCTCTGAAGCCTGGGACCAGTGTTGACGTTGGCTGAGCCGAACCGATGCTATCTCCCAGGATTCTGAATCTTAAGGCCATGAAGTCAGGACAGGAGGAAGGTGCATTATCACAGCAACCACATTGCCCCTGCCACCTGGCTCTTCAGAAAGGCCTTGATTCTCACCCACCTCCCAAGTTTGGTTTCCAAGCCACCTTTCATTCGAAGAACTCGGATGTCCTTCTAAGAAATTCCTTTATGCTGAAAATGGCCAGAGTCCGTCTCTCACTGGCAACCTGGACTTTTGACTGAGACATAAATAGCCTGAGGGAAGAAGTAAGTTGTGCATTAATCACATTTCCTGTTCCAGTTAGGCTCTGTGTGTAAGGTAAGAGGCGCTTGCTTTCAGAAATAGGGGAGAAGGCATCAGGAAGCTATTTAGCTGTGATAAATGTGGGGAGTGTGGTTTGGAGGGCACCTGTCTCCGATGAAATGGGAACAGAAAGAGTTATGACCAGTGAGGGTGGCGGGGAGAGGGAAGTCCATCCATTTAAGCAGAGCATGTGAAACAAAGTCATTACCCAACAAACAAACAGAGGGCAGAAGTGCTGTTCAGGATGGCACATTTCCTGGGAGCCCCTACTTAAAAGAATAACTAGGATGAATGGTAAGCATGCACGTCTGCTCATGACTCAAGGCGGGGCTTCTTCCCGGGCTGTGTGTCTGCTTCCTGACTGTGCTCCTGGGATGTGCTTCTCTGGCAGGGCTCCTGCATAGGTCCTAAGCAGACTGACAGCACACAGTAGGTGTTCAGTAAATACCTGTTGAAAGAATGAGCAGATTGTGACCCCAGAATTCCACGCCAGTTCTTGTGGAGAGGAAGAGTGGTACAGCCCCTGGAAAATGATCACTCAGCCATTTGAGAACTCCCGTCATCCACTTAAGGCTGCTCCTTTCAGTAATTTCTTTCTGTTAGAAGGTTTTGTCCCCAACCTTCATGATGGCCCCCAGTGATTCTTTCATGCTGGAGTTGATGCCATGTGTAGTCAGTCAATCTCTCTGACACCACTGAATAGGTCTGACCTATTCAGGAGAATATTGCAGAAATGATGGTGCATGACATCCAGGACTACATCATAAATAATTTTATGGCTTCTACCTTGCTCTCTCTTGGATCCCTTTTCCTGGAAGAAGCCAGCCGCCGTGTTGTGAGAACAGTCAAGCAGCCTTATGAGAGGTCTTCATGGGGAAGAACTGAAGTGTCATGCCAACCACCAGCACAAATGGGGCAGCCATGCCAGTGAGCCATCTCGGAATCGGATCTCCCAGGCCCCCTTCAAAAGACCGCAGTATGGTGAGGGACCGTGACCCAGAACCACGGAAGTCTCTCCTGAATTCCTCTTCCAAGGCGTGTGTAAAGTGCTCCTTTTTATTGCATCCCCACCAGCCATGTGGGAGGGCTCCCCTTTCTCCACACAAGTAGGTGTCTTTAGAAACTTAGGATTCACCTCGTGGCCAACCCTGTAGTCACCAGGAAATGTAATAGTCCTGGATCTACTTCCTCATAACCCTCCACTTCAGTTTCCAAAGGCCTTGCCCCTCACGTTCAGCTTCCAGAGTGGATTGTCGGTCGTTCTGTATTGCATGCAGGTCCGTCGTCAGATGGGGAACGGGGCCTCCAGCCCTAAGAATGCAGGAATGGAGAAGGGCAGAAAGCGTTCTCTCCTAAGTCTCTGCTCAAAGTGGAAACTCAAAGGGCTTGCCTGGCAGTCCAGTGGTTAAGACTCCATGCTTCCAGTGCAGGATTTACAGGTTTGATCCCTGGTTGCGTAACTAAGATCACACATGCCATGCCAGGAAAAAAAGGGAAATCAGAAATTAAACTCAGACCCTTAACACAATGAAGATTGATTCCCTTTCTTTCCAACATATTTCTGTGAATTTTTATTACACTCACTATGTGACAAAAGGCTGAGAGGATGATCCAGTGCCTGAAGCCAAAGGCCTGGCTCCAAGGTGAAAATGATTCCATACTCCTTAGTTTTCTCTTCTCTGAAGAATGCTTCAGCTCAGTGTTTCTTAACTACACAAAGCCTTAATCCCTTGAGATACTCAGAGGAGGAAAACAAGTTCTATGAACAAAAAAGTGAGAGAATTTCTGCATTCCAAAGCCCCCTCTCAGAGATCCACAGCATAAGTCCCTGTCCTCCAAAGCTGCCACTCAGTAAGGAAACCTAGCTAACCCAGGACTTCCCCAATGCTCCTGACAACAGAATGTTTATTCTTGCCTAATGTGAAATCCTGCTGAATGAGTACTCAACAGAGTCCTTTGGGAGACACTGTTTCACCCCAGATGTTGGTTTACTCTCTTTTTCAGTTCAGATTCCATGGCAAAAGCAAGTGGGAAAGCATGAGATGGGGAGTATCAGTGCTACCCAGACAGAGCGCAGGTGTGGAGTGAGAAGAGCCAGGGTGTTGTGTTTCGGGGTTTTGTTTGTTTGCTTACTTTTTATTTGAAAAAATTAATACAGGAAATTATAAAAACAGCACAGAGAGTTCAGGCACACACGTCACACAGTGTAATGATAACATCAACATAAACACATTATCAAAAAAATTGAAATAACACTTTAATTATGAATTGGACTCCACCAGTTTTTACTTGCATTTTTTGGTATATATATTATGAAATTTTGTGACATGTATAGATTTGTGCCACCACCACTACAATCAGAATACAGAACTGTTCCATCTCCACAAAGAAGCTCCCTCAGCCTGTCTCCTTGTAGCTACACCTTCTACCACTCCTGCCTGCCAGCGACCATCACTATCATTTTGTAAGACTGTTATATAAATGTAAATATATGTAACAGTTGAGGTTGGCTTTTTTTTTTCACTCAGCATATCTTTGAGATCCATCCAAATTGTTAGGTGTGTCAGCAGTTCATTTCTTTTTACTGCTGAATAATACTCTATTTTCTAACACCATTTGTTTAATCATTCACCTGGTGAAGGATGTCTGGGCAACTTCCAGTTTGGAGCTATTGCCAATACAGCTGCTATAAACATTCTTAAATGGGTGTTGTGGGAATAGAATGTTTTCATTTCCCTGGGATAAATGTCCAGGGGTACAGTTGCTGGGTTGCAAGGTAAATGTATACTTGACTTTATAAGAAACTGCCACACTGTTTTACAGAGTGACTCTACCGTTTTCATTGCCACCAGATATGTACTAGTGACCCACTTTCTTGATTCGTCAGGGTTTTTTACTGCAGCCATTCTAATAGAGGTGTCATGGTATCTCATCATGGTTTTAATTTGCATTTTACTAATGGCGAATGACGTTGAACATACACTTATGCATCTGTTTGCTATCTATATCTCCGTTTGTTGAAATGTCTGTTCAACTCCTTGGTCCATTTTCTAATTGGATTATTTGTTTCTTTACTTTTGAGTTTAAAAAGTTCTCTATATATTCTGGATACGAGTCCTTTGTCAGATATGAGACTTGCAAATTACCGCCTCCCCCACCCCCCATTTTTTAGCTTGTCTTTTCATCCTTTCATTGCTGCTCAGTTGCTAAGTTGTGTCTAACTCTTTGTGACCCCTTGGACTGCAGCACACCAGGCTTCCCTGCCCTTCACCATCTCCCAGATTTTGCTCAAACTCATGTCCATTGAGTCGGTGATGCCCAGGGACTTTTATAGAGCAAAGCTTTTAGTCTTGATGGAATCCAGTATTTTCTCTTTTTTTCCTTTTATGAATTGCGCTTTTGATGGTATGTCTTAAGGTCTCTTTTCCCTAGCCTAGGTCACAAAGATTTTCTTCTAAAAGTTTTATAGTTTTGCAGTTTATATTTAGATCTATAATCCATTTTGAGTTAATTGTTGTACAAGATGAGAGGCTTTAGGTCATCTTTAGGCTTTTTTTTTTTTTTTTTTTTTTTGCCTAAAGATGTCCAATTATTCCAATACCTTTTATTTAAAAAAAAAAACTATCCTTCCTCCATTTTGCTCTTTTGTCAAAAACCAGCTGGCCATACTTGTGTGTGTCTATTCTGAACTTTTGTGTTCAGTTACTCTATATGTCTATCCTTCTCCAGTAACACAATGTCTTAATGACCGTGTTTGTACTGTAAGCCAAGTCCCAGTTCCTTCACTTACAGCAACAGTAGGAAGAATAGTGCCCCCCCCAGATGTCCACATTCTAATCCCCATAAATTGTGAATGTATTAATTTTGTATGGCGAATGGGACTTTGAAGATGTGATGAAGGTTAGGGACTTTGAGATGGAAGATTAGCTATTATCTGAGTGGGCACTGTCTAGCCACATGAGTCCTTAAAAGCAGCTTTCCCCACTGTAGTTGGAGAAGCAGACCGTGAGGACCAGAAGAGGGGGCAGAGACGTGTCACCTTCCTGTCTTTGAAGATGCAGGAGAGGGACCATGAACCAAGGGATGCAGGCAGCCTCTCAAAGCTCAAAAGGCAAAGAAACAGAGTCTCCCCAGGGCCTCCAGAAGGAGTGCAGCCCTGCCCTCGTCTTGAGTGTAGAGCTGTGTTGGGCCTCTGACCTACACAACTGTAAGGTCATAAATCTGTATCATTTTAAGCCACTGAGTTTGTGGCAGTTTGTTACAGCTCTTGTTCTTTAAAGGAAATATTTTCCAGAAGTCTTTTATAGAACATACTGGGCATGTAAAAAGCCCCCTAACTTTAGCTGTATTTTTGATAAGATGGAAGCCTGACTTGGAGTAATCATTACATGGAGGCTGAACAAGTTAACTCTCACTGTGATGGAAAGTGAGCGGGGAGATAACAGACTGGGGTCCTCATCAGAGAGATGGTAGGTATACACATTAACATGAGCATATGAGCTGTTTAACACAATGCCTGCCACATGATAGGTGCTCAGTAAAATTTGGCTATTTTTCCTATTTGCATGCAAGCCCCTTAAATGTTTGATTCTCATCTCCATTAACTCCAACACAGTTTTCTGAGAAACATAGGTAAACAGAAGCTAACAGACCTGTTCCTACCTCTTCTGTATATTCCATAGTGCCAAGAGAGTCCCTTGTCCCCACAGATCCTAGCTGCATGGAGGGTCATGTAGACAGGCTTCTGGGCAGGTATAATCAAGCTTCAGCCTCAAAACTAATGCTCCTCAGGAAAATAGTAAAAGTGTAGATAAGAGAACTGGAGTTACAAGGCGTAAACCAAATGTAGCCAGCCTCCAAGGTAGCTTACCTCTTGGTTCCCACACCCATGTGTAGTTCCCTTCCTTATGAAATAGGACTGACCTGTGTCACCAGTAGGACATTGCAGAAATGATGGCATGTGACCTCTGAGGCTGGGTCATAAAGGACATTTGGTATGATGCTACCCTCTCTTGGATCACTCTCTCTGGAGGAGGCAGCTAGCATGTTGTGGTAAATCTCAAACGACCCTACAGAGCGGTCTCCCAGAAGGTGGAGAACTAAGGCCACCACCCACCAGTCAGGTCAAATTGGCCAGACATGTGAGTGAGCAATCTTGGAATAGAATCATCCCACCCTAATCACAACTTCAGAGCCTCAGCTAGCATTTTGACTGTGACCTTGTCTTAGCCCATGTGGGCTGCTAGAACAGTAATGCCATAGACTGGGTGGTTTATAAACAATACAGACTTATTTCTCACAGTTCTGGAAGTTGGATGTCCAAGACCAAGGTGTCAGCAGATTTTGTGTCTGATGAGACTTCACTTCCTGGTTCACAGATGTCTTGTCTTATCAATGTCCTCAGATGGTACAGAGGGTAAGGGGACTCCCTGGGGTCTCTCTTAAAAATTTCTATTCCTGCAGCCTCCACTTTCATGACCTAAAGGCCTACTTCCAAATATCACATTGGCCATTACGATTTAGCCTATGAATTTTATTGGGATTGACATATATACTGCTTTATGTAAAACAGATAACTAATGAAGACCTACCATATAGCACAGGGTACTCTACTCAGTACTCTGTAGTGACCTATATGGGAAGAGATCGTAAAAAAGAGTGGATATACATCTATGTATAACTGATTCACTTTGCTGTACAGCAGAAACCAGCAGAACATTGTAAATCAACTATGTTGTTTATTGTTCAGTCGCTCAGTTGTGTTCAACTCTTTGCAACCCCATGGACTGCAGCACACCAGGCTTCCCTGTCCTTCACTATCTCCTGGAGTTTGCTCTAACTCATGTCCATCAAGTCGGTGATGCCATCCAACCATCTCATCCTGTGTCCCCTCCTTCTCCTCTTGCCCTCAATCTTTCCCAGCATGAGAGTCTTTTCCAGTGAGTCAGTTCCTCACATCAGGTGGCCAAAGTATTGGAGATTCAGCTTCAGCTGAATTCCTTCCAGTGAATATTCAGGACTGATTTCCTTTACAATTGATTGATTTGATCTCCTTGCAGTCCAAGGGACTCTCAAGAGTCTTCTCCAGCACCACAGCATCAATTCTTCAGTGCTCAGCCTTCTTTATTCTCCAATAATTTAAAAAAAATCACACACACATGACTTTTAGGGGGACATGCAATCTGTTTTGGTACCCCTATGATTCTGAGCCAGAATCACATAGCTAAGCTGCTCCTGAATACCTGACCCAGAGAAACCATGTGAGATAATCGATATTCATTGTCTTTTTACTAAATTTCAGAGTATTTTGCTACATGGCAATAGATAACTAATGCACTGAGTTACCCATTAACAAAGCTGTCAGAGGTGGGGGACCAATAGGACACACACAAAATGCCCACAGCCCTCACCATATGCCAACCTCCTTATTACAGGAAGCAGAACTGATTGCACAGAACGTCAATATTGAATCTAAAGTTTGTGTATTACAGAGCTACACGGGTTCCTGTTTTTTGTGCTCCCCGAAGGGTCAGATCCCAAGATGTACAGTAAAATGAGTCTGCATCGAGCACCTTGGACCCCTGGAATGGTGGGTTCCCTGAAATGATGAGGGACCGAGGAAGGGAGGTGACACAAATAGCCAAGTGCACTGGCTCTCCTTACCAGTGGCAAAAATGGCCGAAATTTCCCCAGTGCTTTCAGTTGAATACCTGGCTTTTAAGGCCCTTCATCCCTCAGGAAGAGTCTAACCTGTTTGTTTTAAAAAAAAAAGAAAAAGAAAAAAAGCCACGGGAAACCCTCCCCTTGTCCAAACAGCACTGGTTCTTCCCTGCCTGGTTTTACTTTAGTTCCAGGAACAAAGGTGCAAGTTGGCAGCCAGGGCAGAAAGCTAAACCCTTGTGAAAGTCTTGGATAACCCCCACATTCTGATAGAGGCAGATCGGGTATGAAGGAAATCCACCCAGCTGTAAAACATATGTTTAGTATAAGGAAATTAGAATAGGAGTGTATTTGGTAATGATTACTCTCTATAAACCTGAAACCATCCAGCTCTAGGAACAAACATCCTCTCAAACATTTGCTTTTAATGTTTACACTTTGTGGGTGTGGACAGAGCAGGAAGTAAGAGAACTCCCTGCCAGTTGTGGCATAAGGGGTGGGATCCCCACCAAGCCCTGACTGGCCTGGGTTACCTAGGTAGGAGATGGGGAAACACTGATCTGGGGCTGAGAGAGGCAAAGTCTATGTTCCACCAGACATTGTATTTCATCCCACTGGGAAACATAAAAAGACAATCCCCCAGTGCCTTGGTGAGTGTTGACTTCATCTTTTCAGAAGGATTTCAAGCCACAGGATACACTAGTGCCTGTCCTCATGGAGGAATGCCAGGCAGCCTTGTGGGGAGGAAAGAACCCAGGACTTGGAGTGTATGACTTTGGGCAAGTCCTTTAGCTTCTCTGTGCATGTGTGTGAATTCGCTTCAGTCATGTCCAACTCTTTCTGGCACTATAGACTGTAGCCTGCCAGGCTTCTCTGTCCATGGAATTCTCCAGGCAAGAATACTGGAGTGGGTGGCCATGCCCTCCTCCAGAAGATCTTCCTGACCCAGGGATTGAACCCAGGTCTCCAGCATTGCAGGCAGATTCTTTACCATCTGAGCCACCAGGGAAGCCACACAAGAGGGGAGGAAAATAAATTTAAATACTAACAGATGAGTGCAAACTTAAGAGATACAAAAGGGATTAATGTTAAGCAAAAAGAAACAGTTGAAATACCCACTCAGTTAGGTCCTGTTTACACATCTTCTGGGGTCTCAGCCACTTTTACTAGTCCCTGGAACATCAAGACTTACAAGCAAATGTTGGCAAATCACACACTCATAAGCCTTCTGATAGGGATGAAACTTCAATCAATATTTTCTCTAAACAACATTTTTCATCAAGGTACAGAGGCTTAGTTAAACTAACAAGCTATTATCTTTCAACAGAGATTAAAAGACACCCAACTCAATGAATTTACTTAGGTCTCTTAATGGATTTAGGTCAAGGTTGGCCTCTAAAGTGGATTTCAAGCATTGTTCTAGTGGCCAAGTGCAAATTGAGAGACAGCCAAAGAGTGAAGACAGCTGGGACAAACCTGAACTGGAACCAGAGAAATGGTTATACCATGATGAGTTTTATGTCTCGGGAACAGAAACAGTCCCCTGAGTTGGTGATAGGGATCCTCCCAGAGGCAGCTGGCCTTTGCTCCCAGAACCTCTGCGTTGCGCAGACCCTTCCTAAGAAAGGGAAGAGGAGACCCAAACTGTCTCCTCCCAAAAATCCTGCCCCTGGCCCAAGTGCTGGAAATGTGCTACCCAGCCATCGCAGTGGGGTTCAGAATTTCAGCACAATGAAATTCTAACATACTAAGCTCTTTGAATCATCACCTCTTAGAATCACTGAATTCCATGAGTTCCTCCAGGCCATGGATCTTTTCTTACTCAGATTTGTTCCCTCAGTGCCTAGCACAGAGTCTGGCAGAGTAGAAGTAACGAAACATTTTTGCAGCCCTAATATATTAGGAGCATCCCTTACAGAGTCATGTTCAAATAAGAGAAATCCAGTCTCTAAGGGAAGAAAAAAAAAATTAAGAATTTCTCTGTTTATCTGGGTTCCTCAGGGAACTAAAAGGGGAACCAATTCATGTTCAAGTAAGAGAGATCCAGCCTCTAAGGGAAGAAGGGAAAAAAATTAAGAATTTCTCTGTTTATCTATGTTCCTCAGGGAACTAAAAGGGGAACCAATTAATAACCCCAAGTATTGCTGACTCTTTCTCCCAGTTCTCTCTCCCCTAGCACAGCCTCTCTACACAGCATCTCCCCAGGCCTCTCCACTCCTGGCCTCACAGGTACTTTCTCCTCTCCTTACCTTGTCCTCATCCCCAGCCCTAAATAACATTTCAGCTTGGCCTCTCCAGCTATGACCTTCTCCCTTTCTTTTTTTTTTTTTTTTTTGAATGCTAAAAGGAACTATTTATTACTTTATCTGTTCAACTAACAGATGTTTTTTGAGTGTCTACCATGCTTTGGGGACAGTCCTATGTACTGGGGATATGGTAGTGAGCAAGACAGACAGACATATCCCCTGCCCTCAGGGAACTCACATAGTAATTTTTTTTTCTTTTTGATTAATTTTTATCAGCATATTGTTGATTTACAATGTTGTGTTAGTTTCTGCTGTACAGCAAAGCGAATCAGTTATTAGTATACATGTATCCAATCATTTTTAGAGTCTTTTCCCATGTAGGTCATTAAGAGTATTAAGTAGAGTTCTGTATGCTATATAGTAGATCCTTATTAATTATCTATTTTATGTATAGTGGTATATGTATATTAATCCCAAGATTCTATTTCTGTTCTGTAAATAAGTTCATTTGTATCCTTTTTTTTAGATTCCACATATAGGCAATATTATATGCTATTTGTCTTTCTCTGAGTTCACTCAATACGACAGGCTCTAGGTCCATCCATGTCCTTGCAAGTGGCACTGTTTTTGTGGTTAAGTAGCATTCCATTCTATGTGTGTATCACATCTTCTTGATCCATTCCTCTGTTGAAGGGCATTCAGGTTGCTTCCATGTCCTGGCTGTTGTTAATAGTGCAGCAGTGAACACTGGGGTGCATGTATCCTTTTGAACTATGGTTTTCTCCAAATATATGTCCAGGAGTGGGATTGCTGGATCATATGGTAATTCAATTTTTAGTTTTTTTTAAGGAACTGTTTTCCATAGTGACTGTACCAACTTACATTCCCACCAACGATGTAGAAGGGTTGCATTTTTTCTACACCCTCTCCAGCATTCCTTGTTTGCAGATTTTTTTGATGATGGCCATTCTGGCCCATGTGAGGTGATACCTCATTGTAGTTTTGATTTGCATTTCTCTCATAATTAGTGCTGTTGAACGTCTTTGCATGTACTTTTTGGGCATCTATAATACTTCTTTTGAGAAATATCTATTTAAATCTTTCACTCGTTTTCTGATTAGGTTGTTTATTTGCTTTTCCTATAGAGCTACATGAGCTGTCTGTATATTTTGGAGATTAATCCTTTGTCAGTCACTTCATTTGCAGATATTTTCTGCCAGTCCTGTTGGTTGCCTTTTAATTTTGTTTTATGGCTTCCTTTGCTGTGCAAAAGCTTTTAACTTTAATAAGTTTCCATTTGTTCTTGTTGTTGTTTTTATTTCCATTACTATAGGAAATGGGTCAAAAAAAACTCTTGCTGTGATTTATGTCAGAGAGTATTTTGCCTATGGTTTCCTCTGAGTTATACAGTATCCAGCCTTACATTTAGGTCTTTAACCCATTTTGAGTTTATTTTTGTGTATGGTGTTAGGGAGTGTTATAATTTCATTCTTTTACATGTAGCTGTCCAATTTTTCCAGCACCACTTATTGAAGAGACAGTGTTTTCTCCATGTATGTTCTTGCCTTCTTTGTCATACATTAGGGAACCATAGGTGTGTAGGCTTATCTTTGTGCTTTCTATCCTATTCCATTGGTCTCTATTTCTTTTTTTGTGCCTGTACCATGCTGTTTTGATGGCTGTAGCTTTGTAGCCTAGTCTGAAGTTGGAGAGACTGATTCCTCCAGCTCTGTTTTTCTTTCTGAAAGTTTCTTTGGCTATTCTGGGTCTTTATGTTTTCATACAAATTGTAAACTTTTTTATTCTAGTTCTGTTAAAATGCCATTGGTAATTTGATAGGGATTGCATTGAATATGCATATTGCTTTGAGTAGTATGGACATTTTCATAATATTGATTCTTCCAATCCAAGAACATAGTATATCTCTTCATCAGTTTGTGTCATTTTTTCTTTCTTTCATTAGTATCTTACAGTTTTCTGAGTAGAGGTCTTCTGCCTCCTTAGGTAGGTTTATTCCTAGGTATTTTATTCCTTTTGATGTGATGATAAATGGAGTTGTTTCCCTGATTTCTCTTTTTGATCTTTCATTGTTAATGTATACGAATTCAAGAGATTTCTGTGTATTACTTTTCATATTCTGCAACTTTACCAAATTCATCGATGAGCTCTAGCAGTTTTCTGGCGGCATCTTTAGGATCTCCTATGTATAGCATCACCTTGTCTTCATGCAGTGACAGTTTTACTTCTTTTCCAATTTGGATTCCTTTTGTTTCTTTTTTCATCTCTGATTGCCATGACTGGGACTTCCAAAACTACGCTGAACTAAATTGACAACAGTGGACATCCTTGCCTCATTCCTGATCGTAGAGGAAATGCTTTCAGTTTTTCACTATTTAGAATGATTCACTATTTGTCATATATGACTTTTATCATATTGAGGTAGGTTCCCTCTGTGCCCACTCTCTAGAGAGCTTTTTTATCATAAATGGGTGTTGAATTTTGTCAAAAGTTTTTTCTGCATCTATTGAGATGAGCATATAGTTTTTATTCTTCAGTTTGTTAATGTGGTATTTCACAGTGTTTGATTTACATGTGCTGAAGAATCCTTGTATCCCTGAGATAAATCCCACTTGATCATGGTGTATAATGTTTTAATGCATTGCTCGATTTGGTTTGTTAGTACTTTGTTGAGGATTTTTGAATCTAAATTCATCAGTGACATTTGCCTGTAATCTTCTTTTTTGCGATATCTTTCTCATTTTGGTATCAGGATGATGATGGCCTTATAGAATGAGCTTGGGATTGTTCCTTCCTCTGAACTTTTTTGGAAGAGTTTCAGAAAGATAGGTGTTAACTCTTCTCTAAATGTTTGATAGAATTCACCTGTGAAACCATCTGGGCCCAGACTTTTGTTTGTTAGGAGTTGTTTAATCGCAGTTTCAATTTCAGTACTTGTGATTTGTCTGTCCATATTTTTTTTTTTTTCTGTTTCTTACCGGCTCAGTCTTGGAAGGTTGTACATTTCTAAGCACTTGTCTATTTCCTCTAGGTTGTCCATTTTATTGACTTGTAGTAGTCTTTTATGATCCCTTGTATTTCTGTGGTGTCAGTTGTAACTTCTCATTTTGCATTTATAATGTTATTGATTTGAGTTCTCTTCTCTTTTTTCTTGATGAGTCTGCCTAGTTCAGTTCAGTTTAATCTCTCAGTTCTGTTGACTCTTTGCAACCCTATGGACTGCAGCACGCCAGGCCTCCCTGTCCATCACCAACTCCAGAGTTTACTCAAACTCATGTCCATTGAGTCAGTGATGCCATCCAACCATCTCATCGCCTGTCATCTCCTTTTCCTCCTGCCTTCAACCTTTCCCAGCTCAGGGTCTTTTCCAATGAGTCAGCTCTTCACATCAGGTGGCCAAAGTATTGGAGTTTCAGCTTCCACATCAGTCCTTCCAGTGAATATTCAGGACTGATTTCCTGTAGGATGGATTGGTTTGCCTAAAGGTTTTTCAATTTTGTTTTCTTCTTAAAGAACCAGCTTTTAGTTTCATTGATCTTTTGTATTGTTTTCTTCATCCCTATTGCATTTATTTCTGCCCTGATCTTTACGATTTCTTTCTTTCTACTGACTTTACATTTTTTTTCTTCTGCCTTCTCTTTTTGCTTTAGATGTAAGGTTAGGTTGTTTATTTGAGATTGTTCTTGTTTCTTGGGGCTTCCCAGGTGGCTCAGCTGGTAAAGAATCCACTTGCAATATGGAAGACCTGGGTTCGATTCCTGGGTTGGTAACATTTCCCTGGAGAAGGGAACAGCTACCCACTCCAGTATTCTGACCTGGAGAATTCCATGGACTGTATAGTCCATGGGGTCTCAAAGAGTCGGACACAACTGAGCAACTTTCACTTCACTTCACTTTGTTTCTTGAGGTGTTGCTATAAACTTTCCTCTTAGAACTGCCTTTGCTGCATCGTAGGTTTTTGGATCATCACGTTTTTCTGCCTTTATTCTCTGGCCATCTTTCTACCTTTCCTTAAGACTAGAAATGACAAAAGATCTGAAAACTGGGGTGGAAACCTTAGAACACATTTAGGATGGGAAAGGGGAAAGTATTAAATATCAAGGAGGCAAATCAAGGTAGTCAAGGGCAGTATTCAAAAGGAAAGATTGGGCAGGAGGCACTCATCTCCACCGCAGTTCAATGAACCATCCTGGGTGGGTTGATAAACAGGTGGATAAAAGGAACATCAGAGCCTGCAAGGACCCAGAACCCACCGCATTCTCTCCCAGTCCTCCACCAGTACCAGAAACTCTCTCCGGATTGTCCAGAGTTTATCCAGCTTCCATGGGAATACGTGGGAATTGGGAACACCTAGAGGATATTAGATCCTATTGGAGGCTCATTTCTTCCTGAGCCCTAAATTGGGAAGATCTTAGGAGGCTGGGTATAGAGCAGGAGCCCTCGGGCAAAGCTAAATGCAGAAAGGCCTTCAAATGGACAGATCCTGCCACAACTGCCTCTCCCCTACGGTACATTCCTGAAGAAATGGGTAAAGAAGACCAGGAAGCAAATGAGGGAGAGGAAAGAATAACAGGAGTAGGTGGGTTGAGTGCTGCCTCTGCCTGGGCCCAGAACCCTGGCCAGTAGAAGCACAGGCTAGATTCCACAGCGTGTTTGGGAGCATATCATACAGGGCCCAGACCCCGCATGTCCTGCAGTCCTGGAACTGTGGCCTTTATTGCCACCTTGCTCCCACCATTAAATGCAGAGTTGGTTTTGAATGCTCATTCTGTTTCCCCGCTTCTCCTGAAAACTTGTCTGTACTTACCAAAGCCAGCTAGCAGGAGAGTGGGCTTCATCTGATGTGTGCAGGAGTCCCCATTAGACTGGCCACTGGAGGCCACTTCTAATAAGCATATCAACACCACTATATTGTCCCCTTGCCCTCCAAGGGAAGGATCTCCCACTCTGTAAGCACACCCTCACTGCTCAGAGGTGGGGGCTCACTTCCTTGCTTACATGTACATATCACAAGGTCACAGATAAGATCTGCCTTCTCAGCAGCCCTGGAGCCTGTTGTTCTGGCTTTCAGAGGCAGCAACTGGCATATGCCGGAGCGGGGGAGTGAATGGTCCGTGGAAGCATTTTCAGTAACTCTAGCACACTCTTCTTGTTCTGTATTGTGCTGTTGGGCAGCCATCCAATAGTACCAGTCGCTGGCATGGAGATGCTTCTGAAACAGCTGGGTGGGCTCATGGAGTGGGAATTACCAAGAGATAATGGGGTTGTGTACGAGATGTGTGTAGGGGAGGATTCAAAAGAAAACCGTAGTAATATCTGGTCAAGATGCCTTTGGAAAAGGCAAAAGCTGTAAATTTAAAAATAGAACCTTTCTCTTCGTGGCAAAGATCAGTGGAGTCTGATATGGCATTTGAAAACTGAAGGTTTACATTGCCGGCGGTACTAAGGTGCCAACCCAAGTTGGCCTCTTCCTTTCACTAGCACATAAGGTGATTTGAGCACCTGCCGTGTGGTGACCCCTGTGCTGTGTGTATCGGGAACATCTGAGAGACGGTTCAGTGCAATCTCCCATCAGACAGAGCCCAGTCAAATCCCAGCTCCTTCGTTCACTGGCTGTGTGTCCTTTGTGTTTCTCAAATGTCTCTGTGCCTTCATCTTTTCATCTTAGGAATAACGCTTATATCCTAGATTGTGCAGATTCAAGGAGACAGTATATGTAAATATTGTAAGGAGCAGAGCAGAGCACATTGTCAATGCTTAAAAATTAGATGTGACTAATTTTAGTAAATATTTTAATAAGATCCAAGGTAGACTCTGGTGAGCGCCACACTGGAAGAAATTAGAAAGAAAGAGAAATAGTGTGAGAGAGAAGCAGAGACCTCTTAGATGAAGAGACACAGGCAAAATTTATAACATCTGTCCCACTCTATGGTACTGATGGGAAGGTATCCTCGTCTTGAATCTTCGCATTCATTTTCATCAAAAGGATTTGAAAGGATAAGAGAAATGTATGCAGATAAAAATTTCCCAGAGGTGGAGGTCATTTTAAGAGACAAAAGTAACAGTTAATAATGATTAATTATTAACACTCATGTGTCAGAGGGCTTCCCTGTGGCTCAGTCAGTAAAGAGATCGCCTGCAGTGCAGGAGACACAGGTCCAGTCCCTGGGTGGGGAAGACCCCCTGGAGAGGGTATGGCAGCCCACTCCAGTATTCTTGCCTGGAGAATTCCATGGACAGAGGAGCCTGGCGGGCTACAGTCTATAGGGCCGCAGGGTCAGACAGGACTGAGCGACTAAACCACCACCACCCTTGTGTCATAGAATCTAAGACACACAAATATTTCACACACCATCAAAAAAGAACAAAAGCCACAAATTGAACAATGACACAGTGTTTTTTAACAGCAGTTGTAAGATGCATCCAATTTCAGATATGTGGGAAGGTGGGGTAAAATGTACGTCTGAGAATCAGTGAAGTATGTCACGTGCCATAGTCTGTAATAATGGTGACACGTTTTGAAAGCATTATTTTTCATTGAATGCCCACCGTTAAATAGGTATAATGGAATCTATTGAGGTATAATGGAATCTATTGAGGTATAATGAATTGGCCTAATGTTCTGTAACAAGTAAATACTGGAGCTGGCAATCAGGTTCAGAGTTGCCTGGCAAAAAGTTCAAGGGCATATACCCCGTGCCATACATGAAAGACCTAAAACCCAGAGCAGCTGGGTGAGAGGGATAGGGAGAAGGCCAAGGACTAGCTCAGGTCCTAGCGAGCCCTGAATGCCAGGGTGCAGGCTGGGCCTCCCCTCCAGAATCACCCCCTCCAGAATCTTGCCCTCAAGAATTTCCTACTGAGCCCTGTTGTACGGCAGGCACTGTGGGGAGGGCAGCCCTGAATGAGACACAGAGCAGGTCCCTGCCTTCGTGGAGCTCACGGCTGGGTGAAGGGTCAACATCCAACCAGACCGTTTAAGAGTGAGGGTGTGCACAGCACACACGTCTAGTGGAAAAGAAAAAAAAAAATGCACATCCTGAAAGTGTGGATTAGGTTTTATTCAGGGACCTTACTGAGGATGATAGCCTGGAAAACAACCTCTCAGATAGCCGTAAGGGACTGTCCCAAAGTAGTAAAGGAGGAGCCAGGATACGTAGGAATTTTGCTGAAAAATAAAAATAAAAACTTATAGTTGACCATCAAAAGATTACTAGAAATCACAAGAAAACAGACATCTCAAGTCAATGACTTTAGTGCTTGTCTGTGGGAAGATTCAAGTGTCTGGGCTCATTGAAGTTATTCCTTTGATAGGCATCTTTACTATTTAGGGCCAGTATCCTATTTTTTCCATCCGGAATTCCCCTCAGGGCGAGCCTGGCGGAAGTGACTTTTCATGACCGGAAGAGTGGGTCAGAGGAAGGAGGAGAGTGCGGCAGCAAGCAGCGGTGCTCACCAGGCATCCCCTACATTACCCAGCTTGCTTTGCAGGTAGGTTAGAGCCATGTAACCAGTTCTGACCAACAGACAGGGAGAGAAAGTGACCTTTGACACTTCCAGGCTGAGTCAGCAAAGTGCCAGATGCCTCATCCAACTGTCCCTTTGCACGGTGACCTTAGAGGTCACTTCTCTAGATGGAGAAGGACCACCCATCCCACACTGCACCTTGCAGGAGTGGGACATACACTTCAGTGCATTAAATGACTGAAATTTGTGGGTTAGTTTATTATCACCACATACCCTAACTGAGCATGATAATCCGATAGGAAAGAGCGTTCCATGCAGGGAAAACAGAAAGTGGAAAGGCAAGAGAACTTGGAGGAATCGAATACTCTCTTTCCTGGAACAGGAGCACCAAGGGCTGGTGACATGAGATGAAGCTAAAGAGCTGGGGGTGGCTTCCAGGGCCCCACAGGCGGTTAGGAAGCATGGGTTGCCAAGGATTGGAAGCAGAGTAGATCAGGTGACACACGCTGGAGACTCAAAGTTCTGAGAGTAGCAATACGTGCAGTCTGTGTGGGGAACAAGAGGAAGAGAGCCAGGTCAAAGTCACCTCCACAGTCTTGAGCTTGAGACACCAGGAAAATGGCGGTATGTTCAACAGGAGTGGGAAAATCCAGAGAGAACCTGGTCTGTGGAGGACACTGATGGGTCTGCCTTGGGACACGTGGAGGCTGAGGTTCTAAAGGAGCTTCTTCCAAGGGAATTCTCAGGGCAGGGCTGGGCCGGCAGGTTCAGGGGCCACCCTGTGCTCACCCCTGGGCTGCAGCTCCTGCCTCTGTCCCTTCACAGCAGGTTCAGTTAGAATATACTCTTTAGATGGAGGCTCTTTTATGACAGCCAGGGTTTTCCTACCTGCTTTATAAAGACCTATTAATTGCACTAATTTATCTATCAGCTTTTTTTGAAATGAGCTTCTAAGACATAATTAGACAGTTGCACTAAACCTATGGAACCATTCCCTGTGAGCAATCAGCGATGAGAGAGTAAGCTGTCCTTTGTGGCTGCCACCTCAGGTGGCCACAGGAAAACACAAAGAGACAGAGGTATATGTTAATGGGGCAGGGAAGAGGCCAGCACCCGGGGAGTTGCCCCCAAGAGAGGAATGTGCTGAGGCCCAGTGGTGGTTTGGCATGCCGGAGATGGCTTTTACCCACTCCAGGATCTGGTTTTTAACTCTTAGGTTTCTTCCAAGCTGGTAATAGCTTGATTTGGACGCAGTGAGGGTATTGACAGCACAGGAATCAGCAAACACTACAGTTGAGGGTTTTTGTGGAAGGAGGTGGGAGCCTCTTTACCAGCACATCACTGGTTTGTCCCAAAGGGAGGCTGCAGCAACAAGGCTGTATAGCACAGGGGACTCTGCTCAGTGTTATGTGGCAGCCTGGATGGGAGGCAGTTTGGGGGCAGAATGCATGCATATGTGCTCAGCTGTGTCCAACTCTTTGCGACCCCACGGACTATAGCTTGCCAGGCTCCCCTGTCCATGGGGTGCTCCAAGCAAGAATACTGGAGTGGGTTGCCATTTCCCCCTCCAGGCAATCTTCCCAACACAGGGGCCAAACCTGCATCTCTTGTGTCACCTGCATTGGCAAGCAGATTCTTCACTGCTGAGTCACCTGGGAAGCCCCTTGGGGGAGAATGGATACATGTGTGTGTACGGCCAAGTCCTTTCTCTGTCCACCTGAAACTGTTACAACATTGTCTGTTAATAGGCTATACTGGTGGCTCAAATGGTAAAGATTCTGCCTGCAGTGCGGGAGACCCAGGTTTGATCCCTGTGTCGGGAAGATCCCCTGGAGGAGGACATGACAACCCACTCCAGTACTCTTGCCTGGAGAACCCTATGGACAGAGAAGCCTGGCAGGCTACAGTCCATGGGGTCGCAAAGAGTCAGACAGGACTGAGCGACTTCACTTTCACTTTCTTTCAATACGAAAGAAAAAGTTAAAAAAAAACAAAAAAGGCAAAAAGACATTGCAGAAACATAAGGGTTGGAAAGGCATCTCTCTCTGGCTCCACCCACTGCTCATGTGAAAATCCCAGTGCCATGTGTTACCACCCTTCCCTCGTCCTCCAGCTCCAACCCATCAAATCTGTGGAAAGAAAAGGAGATGCCAGACCCCGTTTCTATAATATCTCCGAGCCCCTCCCTACTCCCATTTTTTGACAGCCAGGAAGGTTGAGCAGAGTCCCAGAATTATTCTTGGTACTGAGGTGAAGTATGATTGATACTAAAGTTCTCGCCACCCTGACAAGTAGAGGTTTGGAGTGAGATTTAACTTGATTTAGAAAAATACAGAAATATGACATTTCTTATACCCGTGGTGTGGAATGAAATTCATACCAGTTGAAGGCATGGGTGGATTGACGGATGGCTGCTTGGATAGCAGGTAGAAAGAGAAAAAGAGAAGCAGAAAAGGAAAGACAGGAGAAACAGAGAACAAGAGAGACGCACATATACATGCTTGTATGTGCATAGAATATTCAAAAAGCTACATAGAAATTGTGGACAGTGAGTATTTAAAGGATTATTTATTGCAGCTCTGCTCTGTTCTGAATATTTCACCATAAGCAAACATTACTTTTATAATTCTTAAAACATTTGAAGTGATTTTCTCACTCCAAACATTATGAATATGTTCGGTTGCATGCTGGACTTCCCTGGTGGCTCATACGGTAAAGAATCTGCCTGCAATGTGGGAGACCAGGGTTCAATTCCTGGGTCAGGAAGGTGCTCTAGAGGAGGGCATGGTGACCCACTCCAGTATTCTTGCCTGGAGAATCCCACGGACAGAGAAGCCTGATGGGCTGCAGTCCATGGGGTCGCAAAAAGTGAGAGGCAACTGAGAGACTAATGCTAAACCATGCTGTAGGTTGCATGCCGAAGGGAATTAAGGCTGTAGATGGAATTTGGGTTACTAGTCAGGGAAATCATCCTGAATTATCCACATGGGCCCAGTATAGTCACAAGGG
Source organism: Budorcas taxicolor (assembly GCF_023091745.1). Taxonomy (NCBI): domain Eukaryota; kingdom Metazoa; phylum Chordata; class Mammalia; order Artiodactyla; family Bovidae; genus Budorcas; species Budorcas taxicolor. Next base: position 17,826,073 of record NC_068910.1, on the reverse strand, counting down.
TCCTTAAAAATGGAAAGGGAAGGCAGGGAGAGGCAGAGAAAGAGGTGTGAAGAGTCGCAAGCCAAGAAAGCTGCGTGACCTCTAGAAACTAGAAAAGGGAAGGGAACCAGTTTTCCCCTGGAGTCTGCAGAAAGGAATGTAGCCCTGTGACACCTTGCCTTTTTTTAATTGTCTGACATTATTAGCGTTATTATTGTTTTCTTTTTTTATTTTTAATTGGAGGACGGTTGCTTTTCAATGTTGTGTTGGTTTCTGCCCTGTAACAAAGTGAATCAGCCACAAGCCCACCTATGTCCCCTCCTCCTTGAGTCCCCTCCCACCTCCCCCATACCGCCCCTCTAGGTGACACCTTGATTTTTGCTCCATGAGACCCCCGTCAGACTTCTGACCTGATTCAGCCACTCTGTCCCCTCCCCGCCGACCCAAGAGCAGTGGCCTCACACCGTGGACAGCTTGGCTGGGCTGCGGGAGCCCCAGAGCTTCCGCCCCGGCTGCCGGCTCCAGGCCTTGCATCGACAGAAAGACTTCCATCCCCACCGTTGTTGTCATTGCCGACGTGCAGAGGAACAGCAGCAGCACTATAAGAGATGAATGGAGGGGTGAATTATTAATGCCCGCGAAAGAAATTTCTGACCCAATTAGTATTCCATTGTTAACTGTGTCTCTCATGCCAACACACTGATTTCATTCCACCAGCAGATCAAGGCACAGGCCGCACCTGGCCAGACTGGATTTGCTCGATTAACGAGAGTGAGGAAAACTGTAAATTGTCAGTAATATATTGATGGCCCTGCTTGGCACAGTAACACTCTACCCTTCTCCTTTCATGGCGGCGCACACCTGGCTTCCTTTTGTTATCAAGGCGCATGGTTGCTGTGAAAAATGCTGCTGATCTGATGCTTAAATGGGTACAGAGAAATCTTTGCCTGGGTCCTGGTCCATTCCCTTCTCCAAGATTAGAACTAGGAAAATCGGTGTGGTGGACATCATCTCATTGGTAAGGCTACCCTTCTGTCTGTGGGCAGCCAAGAGGCCAAACACAGCCTATACAAGCATGCACATCTGGGTACCCCTGTGGGCACACACACACACAGGCTCGTGAGTACCCAAGAAACACAGTCACACACACAGAGGGACCCACATTTGGATGCATACACATGCACACAGGCACTGATGCTCAGACAGGCCAGGGGTGGTGTCTGCACCTCTTGGCTGTTCCCTCTGAATGAACCATTCTAATTCAGAGACTCCCCATCTCTGGGGAAATAATCTTCAGATTAGTCTGCCTGCCTGCCAGGAGCACTGGGCCATCCATGCCTGATTTAAAAACAAAACAAAACAAAAACAAAAACACCTTATTTCAGGAAGTGCTGGGAGCCTCCAGGTGTTCTGGAACCCAGCAAAGGTGCTGTTGCAGGGTTGTGGGACCCTCATTGCTGCCTGCAGCATTCAGAGGGGTGTGTGTGTGGTGTGTGTGAGAGAGAGCCTCCTCAGCTTCCTACTTAGAGGGGTGTGTGTGGTGTGTGTATGTGTGAGCCTCCTCAGCTTCCTACTTAGAGGGGTGTGTGTGGTGTGTGTGTGTGTGAGCCTCCTCAGCTTCCTACTTAGAGGTGTGTGTGTGGTGTGTGTGTGTGTGAGCCTCCTCAGCTTCCTACTTAGAGGGGTGTGTGTGGTGTGTGTGTGTGTGAGCCTCCTCAGCTTCCTACTTAGAGGTGTGTGTGGTGTGTGTGTGTGTGTGAGCCTCCTCAGCTTCCTACCTCCTAGCTGCATCACCACGGGCAAGTGACTTAGCTTCTCTGTGCCTGTTTCTTCGTTTGCTGTTAGGGTGAATTCGGGCAACACGTGTGCTTTGTTAAATGGAGCACCTGGCAGATAGTACATACTCCACAAATGCTGCTGCTGTTCTATTACTCCTAGTTCCACACACATCTAATTGGCACACGCGCACACACACACTCACACAAGCAGATGTCATGCTTGAAGAGGCAGTGGTCAAAAATCTGGCCTTCCAATTTAGTTGGCTCTTTGCTCCATGGTTTTGAAAGCCGCTTGGTAACCGTTTTCTCCTTTTTGTCTCATAAAACCTTGTGAGGTAGGAGGGCTGGAATTATTGGTCCCATTAAAAAAAGCAAATAAGGTGGACAAAGGTCACAAAATGTGCCTGCAAAAAAAATTCACTGCAGTGTACTTATAACCACACAGACACACACACACACGATCAAAAAACCCAGCAGTTGTGAAGGGTCAATGAAGACAGCACTTTGTAATACATGGTCATTAAGAAATCACATCTATACGTTTTCAGTGATGTGGGAAATGCCTTAGCTACAATGATAAGTGAGAAGAGAAGAATACAAACTGGATGCCCAGGAGAACTTTTATTATACAACCAAGGGGCAGGGGGAAAGCCTCCCCCAAAATATTAACATCATCCCCAAAGGAAGGTTATACTTTTTTATAAAGATTTTTTTTTGATGTGGACTTTTTTAAGTCTTTAACTGGATCGGTTACAATATTGCTTCTGTTTCATGTGTTGCGTTTTTCTGGCCAGGAGGCGTGTGGGATCTTAGCTTCCCAACCAGGGATCAGAGCCACAGCCCCTGCATTTTAAGGCAAAGTCTTAACCGCCGGAATACCAAAGAAGCCCCAGGGAAGTTATAGTTGTCTGGTGTTTTTCCCTTTCTGCTGTTCAATGTTTTCCAGAATTTTCATGCTGGAGCTATATTCTTTTTATAATTAAGTAAGAGAAGCTGTTGAGCTACAATTACTCTGCTGAGTGCAGGCATCTGGCTGGCGGAAGAGCCAGCACCCTGAGCCTGTCAACCACGGGAGGGGCGGTGGGATGGTGGGGAGGGACGGGTGGTGACCTGGCTGCCAGGACAGCACATGGCACCAACATTCTGCACGGAAATGAATCAGCTGACAGATGCCAGTCGCTACCCTTTCAAGCCCTCCCGCCAACCCCATATCCAGACAGGACACTGACCCCCACTCACCTGAGAAGGCATCCCTAGCCCCTCTCGGGAAAGTCGGGTTCACCAACGACGTTACACCAATAAGGAGCCCGCAGAGTAATAGTTCACTGAGCATCCACTAAGGACCAGCCCTTCAAACATGCTCTCTTCTGACTTTGTTCTCATAATTGACCCATGACACAGGGATTATCCCACTTCACAGAAGGGGAAACCAAGGCTTGGGAGGGGGAGGACGCTCACCCAGGGGTCCAATGGGTCCAGAGCGGAGTGGGGAACACCCAGGGCTGTCGGTCTCACGTTCTCCACCCGTGTGACCGGCCGGGCAGTGGAGGAGCCCCTGGCACGTGCAGGGAGCACCACCAGTGCCGAGCCCTAGCTGGTTCCTCTCTGAGCAAACAGTGGGGACAATGTCCCCTTGGAGGGTGACTTCGCAATGGTTGTTAATTTCTCCCAGACATGAAGCCCGCAGGGCAGCTGCGCAGAGCCTTCCCTTCCTCCCAGAGCTCTTGTGAGGCTGCTGGGCTCAGGTTAGAGTGGGGGGTCGCAGCTCCTGGCTCACAGTGCTGTCTGTACTGACACCATTGCAGAGATGATCGTGCGCTTGCTCATTCGTGAATTTCCCCATCCACTGGGCAAACCTGAACCGAGCACCTGCTGAACACCAGGCCGTGTTCCAGCAGCAGCACAAGGCCCCTGCCCTCGTGGGGTTCACGTTCCAGGAGAGTGAGACAAGTGACAAGTAAACACCTATTCAGAAAATATCTTTTCAGGCTCTCTTAAAAACAATAAACAAGTTTTGGACCCATGATTAATAGAATAATGACCCTTGTGTCTTAAAACCTGAACCCTGTGGATATGACATTTGTTACATGGTGAAAGGAAATTAAAGTTGCACATGGAATGAACGTTGCTAATCAGCTGGTCCTAACAGGGGGAAATGACCCCAGAGCATCAGGTGGGCTCAATGTATGCAAGAGGGAATTAGAGAATTACGAGATGTATCACAAGAGAACACAGTCCTGCCAATGCTTGGATTTTAGCCCAGTGAGGCCCGTGTCAGACTTCTGACCTACTTCGGAATCTATAAGATAATAAATGTGTCTTATTTAAGGCTGCTAAGTTCATATAGCCTAATTCAGCACAAATGGGATACTAGTGCTAATGCAGATATTCAGTGTTCCCGCATCATGGAGGCCTTCCCTGCCTACCTTCAGAAGAAAGTTTTCGTGCTTTTGCTGTCTTGGGTTATTCAATGACCTGCTTTTTCACTTTGGGAAGCAGGGACAGAGGGCTTCCCTGAGGAGGTGACACTGGAGGTCAGGTCTAAATGAGAAGGCACTCATCGTCCGCAAAACTGACCAGGCAGGGGGGAGGAGAGGAGAGAAGGGAGGAGCAGGCCCGCGGCCAGGCAGCAAACCAGTCAGAACTCAGGAAAGCATGGCCTGCCCCAGGGATGTGCTGCAGGGGCCCCACTTCACCTCCTGCCTCCTGGGGACCAGCTGGGCCGCCAGAACACCAGCCGGGTGGGGCGGCAGAGAGAGAGTCACGCCACCCGGAGGGACTGGCCCTGCTCACCCCTCACACCACCTCCTGGGCACTCACTCGCCTTTTCCTTTGGAGCAGCTATTTGACCTATGTCCCCAGATATTCCTGTCAAGGAGGCTGTACATCGTTTTTGGAGCAGTCAGGGTAGACGGGCATGGCAACCCACTCCAGTACTCCTGCCTGGAGAATCCCATGGACACAGGAGCCTGGTGGGCTACATCCGTGGGGTCGCAAAGAGTCAAGACACGATGGAGCAACAGTAGCGTAACAGGATCCCCTGGCAGCAAACAACTGAGGAGGCCCCAGGGACGCCTCCTGGGGAAGGACTCCGCCTAAGCGGAGAGCCTGGGGTGCTGGAGCGGGAGTGGGGACACTGAGTCCCTCTCAGTGCACCTCGAGTCAAAAGTCAGAGAGAGGCAACACCCCCTGCAGTGCTGGCGTCCGGCCAGGGGCTGGCTCCTCTGCCCTCCTCCCTCCTTTCACCAGCTTTATTTTTTTTTAATTGGAGGCTAATTACTTTACAATATTGTGGTGGTTTCTGCCATACATTGACATGAATCAGCCATGCGTGGACATGTGTTCCCCATCCTGACCCTCCCTCCCACCTCCCTCCCCATCCCATCCCTCAGGGTCATCCCAGTGCACCAGCCCTGACACCCTGTCTCTTGCATCGAACCTTGACTGGCAATCTGTTTCACGTATGATAATATACATGTTTCAATGCTATTCTCTCAAATCATCACACCCTCGCCTTCTCTCACAGAGTCCAACAGACTGTTCTTTACATCTGTGTTTCTTTTGCTGTCTCACATATAAGGTCATCGTTACCATCTTTCTAAATTCCATATATATGCATTAATATACTGTATTGGTATTTTTCTTTCTGACTTACTTTTCTCTGCATAATACACTCCAGTTTCATCCACCTCATTAGAACTGATTTAAATGCATTCTTTCTCAGTTCAGTTCAGTCGTTCAGTTGTGTCCGACTCTTTGCGACCCCATGAATCGCAGCACGCCAGGCCTCCATGTCCATCACCAACTCCCGGAGTTCACTCACACTCACGTCCATCGAGTCGGTGATGCCATGCAGCCATCTCATCCTCTGTCATCCCCTTTTCCTCCTGCCCCCAATCCCTCCCAGCATCAGTCTTTTCCAATGAGTCAACTCTTCGCATGAGGTGGCCAAAGTACTGGAGTTTCAGCTTTAGCATCATTCCTTCCAAAGAACACCCAGGGCTGATCTCCTTTAGAATGGACTGGTTGAATCTGCTTGCAGTCCAAGGGACTCTCAAGAGTCTTCTCCAACACCACAGTTCAAAAGCATCAATTCTTTGGCGCTCAGCTTTCTTCACGGTCCAACTCTCACATCCATACATGACCACAGGAAAAACCATAGCCTTGCCTAGACGGACCTTTGTTGGCAAAGTAATGTCTCTGCTTTTCACTGTGTAATATTCCATTGTGTATATGTTCCACAGCTTTTTTATCCATTCGTCTGCTGATGGACATCTAGGTTGCTTCCTTGTCCTGGCTATTGTAAAGAGTGCTGCAATGAACATTTGGGGTACACATGTCTCTTTCAATTCTGGTTTCCTTGTTTCACCAGCTTTAACTTCTAACTTGATATGCCCTGAACCAAATCCAGAATCTTTTCCCCAGACCGCTTCCTCTCCCCATTTTCCTCGCTTGTGATCGAGGGGATCCCTCTTCCATCATCTGCGCTAACTGTCTTAAGGTTGCCTTTGACCCCTTCTTCTTTGCCCCCTTCCCCCGCCCACTGTCTGGCTGTGTCCCCTCCCCCTGGTTCACCTTCTCTCAGGTTGCTCTTCAGCCCCCATCCGCAGCTGGTGCAAACACCATCGCTGACGCACTCTGCCATCCACACTGAGGACATTGTCAGCATGGGGTGGTTTGTTTGGAAGAATGTTGTCCTCTTGTAGGTTTGTTTGTTTTTTTTTTTTTAATTTTAATTTTATTGGAGAATAGTTGATTTACAGTGTTGTCTTAGCCTCAGATGTACAGTAAAGTGACTCAGTTATACATACATTCATTCTTTTTCAGGTTCTTTTCTGTATAGGTTATCACAGAATATTCAGTAGAATTCCCTGTGCCATACAGTAGGTCTTATTGGTTATCTATCTTGTATATAGTTTTGTGTGTGTCTGTGTGTGTCTGTGTACATTCTAAGCCCCTACCACCGCACGTTTCCCCTCTGGTAATCATAAGTTTACTCTCAATATCTGTAAATCTATGTCTGTTTTGTAAATATGTTCATTTGTATAATTTTTAAATTAGATTCCACATGTGAGTAATATGATATTTCTGTTTGTCTCACTGACTTCACTCAGGATGACAATCTCTGGGTCCATCCATGTTGCAGCAAGTGGCATTATTCTGGTCAAAATTTTTTATGGCTGAGTGATATTCCATTGTATATATATACCACATCTTTTTTATCCATTTCTCTGTCAATGCACCTTTATTTTCTTTTTGTTGCAATGGTAGATTAGATTGTTTCCTCCATTTCTCTTTCTGATCTTTCATTATTAGTGTATAGGAATGTGAGAGATTTCTGTGTAACTTTACTAAATTCACTGATGAGCTCTAGTAGCTTTCTGGTGGCATCTTCAGGATTTTCTATGTACAGTATTATGTCGTCTGCAAACCTTGATAGCTTTACTTCTTTTCCTATTTGGATTCTTTTCTTTTATTTTTTTTTCCCCCTCTCACTGCCATGGCTAAGACTTCCAAAACTGTGTTGAATAATGGTGGCAAGAGTAGACACTTATCTTATCCTGATATTAGAGGAAATGCCTTCAGGTTTCCCTACTGAGGATACTGTCTGCTGCAGGTTTCTCATATATAGCCGTTATTATGTTGAGATAGGCCCCCTGTATGCTCACCTCCTGGGGAGGTTTTTATCATAAATTGATGCTGAACTTTGTCAAAAACTTTTCCTGCATCTATTGAGAAGATTATATGTTTTTTACTCTTCAGGTTGTTAATATGGTATATCACATTGATTGGTGTATATTGAAGAATCTTTGCATGCCTGGGATAAATCCCGGTTGATCATGGTATGTGATTCATGTATTGCTGGATTCAGTTTGCTAGTATTTTGTTGCTAGTAAAGTAATGCTCAAAATTCTCCAAGCCAGGCTTCAGCAATACTGAACCGTGAACTCCCTGATGTTCAAGCTGGTTTTAGAAAAGGCAGAGGAACCAGAGATCAAATTGCCAACATCCGCTGGATCATGGAAAAAGCAAGAGCATTCCAGAAAAACATCTATTTCTGCTTTATTGACTATGCCAAAGCCTTTGACTGTGTGGATCACAATAAACTGTGGAAAATTCTGAAAGAGATGGGAATACCAGACCACCTAACCTACCTCTTGAGAAATCTGTATGCAGGTCAGGAAGCAACAGTTAGAACTGGACATGGAACAGCAGACTGGTTCCAAATAGGAAAATGAGTCCGTCAAGGCTGTATATTGTCACCCTGATTATTTAACTTATATGCAGAGTACATTATGAGAAACGCTAGACTGGAAGAAACACAAGCTGGAATCAAGATTGCCGGGAGAAATATCAATAACCTCAGATATGCAGATAACACCACCCTTATGGCAGAAAGTGAAGAGGAGCTAAAAAGCCTCTTGATGAAAGTGAAAGAGGAGAGTGAAAAAGTTGGCTCAGAGCTCAACATTCAGAAAACAAAGATCGTGGCATCTGGTCCCATCACTTCATGGGAAATAGATGGGGAAACAGTAGAAACAGTGTCAGACTTTATTTTTTTGGGCTCCAAAATCACTGCAGATGGTGCCTGCAGCCATGAAATTAAAAGACACTTACTCCTTGGAAGAAAAGTTATGACCAACCTAGACAGTATATTCAAAAGCAGAGACATTACTTTGCCGACTAAGGTCTGTCTAGTCAAGGCTATGGTTTTTCCAGTGGTCATGTATGGATGTGAGAGTTGGACTGTGAAGAAAGCTGAGCACCGAAGAACTGATGCTTTTGAACTGTGGTGTTGGAGAAGACTCTTGAGAGTCTCTTGGACTGGCAAGGAGATCCAACCAGTCCATTCTGAAGGAGATCAACCCTGGGATTTCTTTGGAAGGAATGATGCTAAAGCTGAAACTCCAGTACTTTGGCCACCTCATGCGAAGAGTTGACTCATTGGAAAAGACTCTGATGCTGGGAGGGATTGGGGGCAGGAGGAGAAGGGGACGACAGAGGATGAGATGGCTGGATGGTATCACGGACTCGATGGACGTGAGTCTGAATGAAGTCTTGGAGTTGGTGATGGACATGGAGGCCTGGCGTGCTGTGATTCATGGGGTCACAAAGAGTCGGACACGACTGAGCGACTGAACTGAACTGAACTGAACTGAGTATTTTGTTGACGATTTTTACATCTGTGTTCATCAGTGATATTGGCCTGTAATTTTCTTTTTTTGTGATATCTTTGTCAGGTTTTGGTGTCAGGGTGATGGTGGCCTCATGGAATGAGTTTGGGAGTCTTCCTTGCTTCCTTCTTCTGCAATTTTTTGAAAGCATTTGAGAAGGATAGGTGTTACCTCATCTCTAAATGCTTAATAGAATTCTCCTGTGGAGCCATCTGGTCCTGGACTCTTGTTTGTTAGAAATTGTCTTTTTGTGTTTTGTTTCACTTTTTCAGTAAGTGATTGCAGTATTTCATTCCTGATTAAGTTTCCCAAATCACCACCCAAATCTCCTCCGTGGAATAGATACTCACAGCGACAGCCCAGCCAAGCCAGTAGTCTAGGTGGCTCCTCAACAAGACAAGATTTTAGACTCTTTTCTTCCTACTGAGCCCTGAGATTAACTTCCTCTTTCCTGGTGAGATTGTTTAACAGGGCAGGGAACATTTATGGCAGCCCTCTTCAAAAGAGGGCAGAACCTGGGCAGGGCCAGGAGGAGCTGGCCACCCGAGGTGCCTCTGAGTCACTCTGCCCTCCCTCTGGACTGGCCGCATCTAGGGGACCCTCCACAGAGACCCCAAACCCCTTCAGGCTGATCCAAGGCGGTGGTTGGCAGAGTCAGGGACCCAAGGCTCCAGCCAGGCATCTCACCTTGTGCACTGAAGCAGGGAAGAGGGAGCCGCGAGCCCTCAGGTATGTTTCCACCAAAATGGAAAGGGCTGGGTCCACATTACTGAGAGAAAGAAACATGGAAGCAGGGTAGGCAGAAAATGAGGAATGAAAGAGCCTGAGCGAGAGGCATGAAAGGAGAGGAAGAAGGAAACTGCACAGTCAGACTTCTGAAATCAGACTCAGGAGGGCAGCAGATTTCATCTGAGGGGCCAAGTCTGATGCATGGATAATGGACTGTGATGAGGATTCTGAAGTTAGACTCAGGCTCAGTGCAAAGGTATGCTATGATTGGTTAGTTACCTCTGGGCACAAGGAGATGGGGGACATGCAAGCCAGGGCTCTTGTTCCTTAACCACAGGGACCCCTTGTTTATTCATGCATGCACTCATCTGTTCCTTCAGAAGATACATTTGACCATCAACTCTGAGCCACACAGATACTTTAAGAATGAGTGAAGAAGGAAGGAGTGTTGTTCTTTGCCCCACCTTTCATTTTTCTCTGAAGATAATTACTTGAAAAGATGCAACAAAATATATGGTCTTGAGAGATTTTCTAGCTGTGTAATGTCAACCTAGTCCCTTCCTTTCACTAAGCCTCAATTTTCTCATCTGTAAAATGGGAGTGATAGTTTCTGGATCTCCCCTGTTTTTCCCTGTAGTTCTCATTGTCTAGAGATAATAATAATAATGATAATCACTAAAGCATAAAATAAGCACCTACTATGTACTTAGCCAGGCTCTGTGCTAAGTACTGTCTAGGTAACAACACTTTTACTCTTCATATCCCCTCTCTGAGGAAAGCATCAGTACTACTCCCACTTTTCAGATGAGGAACCAAGGCGCTGAGAGATTAAACTGCTCTCTAGGGCAGTGTGGCTACAAAATGTGTGCTCCCCACCCCCACTCTGCAGCCTCATTGGTGCATCCTGAGTCCATGGCTGGAAGAGAGATGGTGCAGGAGTATCCATCCAGATGAGTCCCTCAACAGGCATTAATTGAGCACCTTCTACATGTCAGGTACAAGGATGTAATGACTAACCAGACATGAGAGCAAAAGGCATATGGTTCTAGCCAGAAAGTCAGAGAGAACTTGCATGGATAATTGTTGCAATACAGGTTTGACATGTGCCATGCAGGAGATAGCTCAGAAGTCAGAGCAGACCTCTCTGAGGTGAAATGTGCAAACCAGTGCTTTCAGGGTAGAAGTGGAGGAGAGGGGAGTGTTTGGCACCCTGTGGGATCTAAGAGAAGGAGGGTGGAGTGGGTAAAGGAGAGGGCAGCAGCTGGTGGTGAGGGGTGAGGTCAGTGAGGTGGTCACACCCAGGCTGAGCACAGCTGTGAGGAGTGTTTTCCCAGTGTTTGCTCCAGTCTGTCCATCTGTCTGCTTCAGTGCATCTGCCAGCCCCCACACAGGCTGGCCCCTGCCCGCCTGAAGTCATGCCAGGCCAGCCGATATCAGACGTGCCAGTCTCACCCAGGAGAAGCAGCTGCCTCTGGGTTTGCCGTCTTTGGTCGCTGTTTGCATATCTCTTCCTGAGCTCCACTCCACGTGTACACACAGGCACAGCTCCTCCGTTCCAGTAGGAACTGGAAAGTCTGCAGAGCCAACGGGCCTTTCCCAGGGTGGGGGGCACTTGAAGCCGTGAATCACCGGCACGTCCTTGGGCTGGGCAGCTGCTCCTTCTCAGAGGAGCCTCGGCCGTCTGAGCCTCCTTATCTCGGAAATACGAGGACACTCATAACTTCCTTGGCAGTTTGACTGGTACGACCGCTGCAAAAAGACTATAAAGTGGCTATCGGGGCTTCCCTGGTGGCTCAGATGGTGAAGAGTCCCCTTGCAATGCAGGAGACCCAGAGTCGATTCCTGGTTCAGGAAGATTCCCTGGAGAAGGGAGTGGCTACCCACTCCAGTATTCCTGCCTGGAGAATTCCATAGACAGAGGAGCCTGGCGGGATGCCTGCCCCTGGTAAGCGCAGAATACAGGATGGAACCGTGTCAGAGCTGAGCGCTGCCTCAGCTGCCCTGTGCGGTGCTAGGCATTTAGAAATGATTAGACATTATCTCAGGAGCTCATAGTCTATCAGATTAAATAGTAGATGGATGACTGAGGGCAAGGGGAAGGGGAACAGTACGAGAGAGAGGCATACAGGTTCTGCATGATCAATATTAGCAATAGTGACATCCTAGGCAACTCGTATCGAGAGTTCATGGTGTGCCTGGAATGGTGCAAAGGGCTTTAGATGGATTATTATCTCATTTCAATATAATAGCATTTCATGGTAGGTCTCATCTCCATTTTACAGACGCAGCGCTGAGGAATAAGGAGGTGAGGTGACCTGGCCAAAGTGGCAGGGCTTGAACGGTAGAGAGAGGCTCTCCGTCTGGGCCGTCCAGCTCCAGGGTCCACGCACTCTGCTGCCCTGTGCCCACGTCCGTCCTCACACACACACCCTGAGGAGAGAGCCACGCAGGCCACAGCAGGGATGCCCCACAAAGGAGGCAGCGCTCCACAAAGCACAGGCCCCCCAGGAGAGGCGAGGGCAGCCCTGGCGGAGAAACTGCAGGACCAGAGGCCCGGGGGTGGGGGCCGGAGTCAATGGGAGGGCGAGAGAGAGGCGCGAGCAGGCGCAGCACCAGGGACTCAGGTCATTCTGCACACGCGGTGGGTTGTGTGATAGAGGAACATTCTGTGAAAATGTCAGGAATAATCTGGCTTCTGGTAGGAAAGCCATCAGTAGAACACAGAGGAAAAGCCAAGTGTTGGCCTGAATTGTTAGGCCTCTGCAGGGGCTGAGGCATTCAAACCTCAGGAGGGATGGGGTCAGACGGGAATTTGAGTCTTGCTCATTAATGTGGTTGTTTGAAATGGGAAAATCTTTGTGTCAGGTAATGCTCTTACAGGTACAAGTGACAAAAGCTAATTGAAACCACCCCAACAAAGGACCTATATACTGGCTCACGTAATGGAAAAGTCCAGACATAACTCTGACTTCAAGCAAGGCTTGACCTAGGGCTCAGAGGACATCCCCAGGGCTCTGTCTCTATCTCGGATCCTTTCCTCCACGCGGCTCCATTCTCCACAGCATCTCCTCACACAGTGGCAGACATACCCGTCTGCATCTCCTCATCTTCTTGCTTCTCCAGCTGCATGGCCCAGCAATCCTACCATTGGCCACAGCTGGAGAAGACTGTTAAAACCAATAAATAACATGGAAACAGGACATAATGGAAGTAATGGGTTTATTTCCCTCTGAAATAAATGTCACTGGAACAAATTGTTCCAGCCACCAGCCTTATTGCCTATGGATTTATTGGCTGTTTATCTCCCTCTGTGTTGGTGACATGATCAATAATTGCCTATAAATACCAGGAGTTTACAAGAAGGACCATTTAGAGAATGAGAGGCTGCCTCTGGTTACTGTGATGACTTCACAGGCCTGAGCCAGCACAGTCCAGCATTCACGATAGCCTTGAGGGGCAACTGGAAACCCAGGGTAGGGGGGCCTGGGTCTGGGTGGTGTCACACGCATCATCCTCCTTCCAGGAGGGACTCAGCCACACCCTGACTGATGGGCGGGGCGGGTGTTTGTGTGCGTGCATGTGTGTGCTTGTGCAGGTGAACCCCAGTGAGCTCACATGTCTCTGTCACTTTCAGTCTCCGTGTCTCGCCTCTTTTGCATTCTCTTCATGTCTCTCTACCTTAGTCTTTTTTATTTTTAGAAGAAAACTTTCTTTAAATTTTTATTTTACTGGATTACCATGATTTAGCATGTTGCCTTAAGTTCAGGTGCACAGCAGCATGATTCAGTTACATGTATACATGTGTTCATTCTTTTGTAGACTCTTTTCTCACATAGGTTATCACAGAATATTAAGTAGAGTTCCCTGTGCTAAACTCTTCCCTGGTGGCTCAGAGGTTAAAGCGTCTGCCTGCAATGCGGGAGACCCGGGTTCGATCCCTGGATCGGGAAGATCCCCTGGAGAAGGAAATGGCACCCCACTCCAGTATTCTTGCCTGAAGAATCCCATGGACGGAGGAGCCTAGTGAGCTACAGTCCATGGGGTCGCAGAGTCGGACACGACTGAGCGACTTCACTCACTTTCCCCTGTGCTATATAGTAGGCCCTTGTTGGTTACTATCTTATATACAGTAGTGTGTGTATGTTCATTCCAAGCTCCTGATTTATCTACCTGCTCCCTCCCCTTTGGTAGCCATAAGTTTGCTAGTTTCTTCTTTTTTTTAATTAGAGTCCACATCTGAATGATATCATATGATGTTTTTCGTTCTCTGTTTGACTTACTGTACTTAGTATGTAGAACCATCCTTTGTGGCAGGAAAAGATGTTTGATATGATTTCAGTTTTCTTAACTTTCTCAAGGCTTAATTTGTGACCCAAGATGTGATCTGTCCCAAAGAATGCTCATCGTTTGAATTCGGACACCTACTTTTTCACGTGTCAGGTCTTATTCCTACACACTCAAACTCCCTCTTAGCCATTGCCCTTCCTTGTTGGGACGCAGTGAGTGCAGGTCAGTCTTGGGTTGCCATGCCTGGCATTTTCACCCTCTGCTATTTGCCGCCAACGGAGTGAATCTCAGCACTGCAGCCACAGCTAGAGACCATGAGCATGTCCCTCACCCTCCTCAAGCCTCAACTTCCTCCTGTAAGAGGTGGAGACAATAGTGTATCCAACTCCTAGGGTTGCTATGGCGATTTGGTAAGATAGGTGTGGAAAATTCTCCCCCTGATTCCACGTGCATGCTAAGCACTCAGTGCTGCTGCTGCTGCTGCTGCTGCTGCTAAGTCGCTTCAATCGTGTCCAACTCTGTGTGACCCCATAGACGGCAGCCCACCAGGCTCCCTCGTCCCTGGGATTCTCCAGGCAAGAACACTGGAGTGGATTGCCAGTTCCTTCTCCAATGCATGAAAGCGAAAAATGAAAGTGAAGTCACTCAGTCATGTCCAACCCTCAGCGACCCCATGGACTGCAGCCTTCCAGCCTCCTCCATCCATGGGATTTTCCAGGCAAGAGTACTGGAGTGAGGTGCCATTGCCTTCTCCTAAGGACTCAATAAATTGTAGCTATTTGTATTATTTTATTTCTAACATATTATTTTTATTATTAGCTCAAACAAGTCTTGCTCAAGAGATCACCCAGAAAACAGTCTGGTCAATGTCTCCTAATAGAAGTGCCGGGAGGAGAATCCCTAGGGACTGGGGTTATGAAGAAGAAATGTCATGTCTCCTGGGAAGAGGAGGTGGTGGCTGGATGGGGGTTCCCCATCTTGGGGCTGGGATCACACAGGGTGTCACCCCCAGGCAGTGGTCACATGAAGGTGAGGGAGTTTCCCAGGCAGGTGGGGAGGCCTAGCAGGCCAGAAGGAGAAGCAGAGACCCTCCCTATGCCACCCATGGGCCAGGCGAGTTCTTGGAGAGACCACTTGGTCAGAAGTGGGGAGAAGGGTGGGACTGTAGGAAGTTGGGGAGCCCAGGACTGGAAAACCCAAGGGAAGGGAAGGCAGGTCAGTTTCATGCTGTTTTGAGTCAGTTTCCTCCGAGGCAGAGCCTAGGGAATGTAGCTTATGTGGAACGTGACACCAGGTGGTACTGGGGGCGGGGGGCATAGAGGGTGTTGTTGTATGCAACAGAATGCTGTGGGTGACTGAGCCCCGGTGTCCCAGCAGGGTCTGGGCGACAGAGTGGGCACACCTCAGGGCCGACCTGCTGTACCAGTCCACTCGGGCAGGCTGCATAACCAAGTACACAGGCTGAGCGGCTTACACCGCAGGAATGTGTGGTCTCCCATCGTGGAAGCCTGAGGTCAAGGTGTCAGCAGGCCGTATTCCCTCAGAAGGTGCTAAGGGGAAGGAGGGAGCCTCCCGACTAACTTCTGGTAGTTCTGTGGTCTGTGGCAGGGTGGCCCCTGTCTTCCTGTGACACCCTCTGTGTGTGTGTGTGTCTTTGTCCAAATATCCCCTTTGTAGAAGGATGCCAGTCATGGTAGCTTGGGGCCCACCCTACTGACCAGCAACCCATTTCCAAATAAGGCCATATTCTGAGGTACTGCAAGTGGTTAGTACTTCTTATGAATTCAGTCACCTGTCTAAGCATGAGAAAGCTAGGATATTACCCTCACAGTCTCAACCCTACTACCTGAGGACTGTTCCGGGGTCATGGACTCCCTGACTTTCTCACCCTGCCCTAAGGTGGCCCAAGAGAAACCCTCAGGTGGGGTGTCACAGGATCTTGTGAGAGAACACGAGGAGTATGTCCTCGTACGCCAAGGGTCTGCTGTTTTCTACTCTGGGAAACCTGTAAGATAACAGTAGGAGTGGATTGCTTCTGCCTAGAGTGCCAGGTTGAAAAGGTACTGAGGTGAAGACTGTGATTGATTGTTGATGTCTGCTATGGGCACAGGACAGTCAAGAGAAGCTTGTATGCCATGTGTTGGCCATTTCTTCTGCCAGCTGTATCTGAATGGCATTGCCCTGCTTTGTAGAAACTGGGGGTCTGGAATTTAAGCAGTATAAGAATGCTTCATTTTATTATGCTTTGCTTTATTGCACTTTGCAGATATTGCATTTTTTACGAACTGAAGGTTTGCGGCAATCCTGTGTCAGGCACAACTCTCAGTGCCAGTGTTCAAACAGCATTTGTTCACTTCATGTGTCACATTTCATTAATTCTTGCAATATTTCAAACATTTGTACTATTACCGTATTTATTGTGGAGATCTGTGATCAGTGATCTTTGATGTTACTCTTACAAAAGGATTTCAGATGATAGTTAGCATTTTTTACCAAAGAATATTTTTAATTAGGATATATGCACTATTTTTTACACATGATGCCACTGCACACATAATAGACTATAGTTCAGTTCAGTTTAGTGGCTCCGTCGTGTCCGACTCTTTGTGACCCCATGGACTGCAGCACGCCAGGCCTCCCTGTCCATCACCAACTCCTGGAGTTTACCCAAACTCGTGTCCATTGAGTCGGTGATGCCATCCAGCCATCTCATCCTCTGTCATCCCCTTCTCCTCCTGCCTTCAATCTTTCCCAGCATCAGGGTCTTTTCAAATGAGTCAGTTCTTCGCATCAGGTGGCCAAAGTACTGGAGTTTCAGCTTCAACATCAGTCCTTCCAATAAATATTCAGGACTGATCTCCTTTAGGATGGACTGGTTGGATCTCCTTGCAGTCCAAGGGACTCTCCAGAGTCTTCTCCAACACCACAGTTCAAAAGCATCAATACTTTGGTGCTCAACTTTCTTTATAGACCAACTCTTACATCCGTACATGACTACTGGAAAACCATAGGTTTGACTAGATGGACCGTTGTTGGCAAAGTAATGTCTCTGCTTTTTAATATGCTGTCTAGGTTGGTCATAACTGTTCTTCCAAGGAGCAAGCGTCTTTTAATTTCATGGCTGTAGTCTCCATCGGCAGTGATTTTGAAGCCCCCCCAAAAATAAAGTCTGTCACTGTTTTCATTGTTTCCCCAAGAGTCTAAAGGTGGATGGGCAAGGTCAACCAGGCAGTTGGGAAGATGTAAGAAAACAATATTTCTTCTAAAACAAAAACTAATCTTCATGTGCTTTATGTCCTGTTCTGTTTCATCCTCACAATCCTATGAATTAGGGTCTATTAGCCTTCTTTCCACTTTTACAGATGAGGAAACAGGCTCAGAGGAGTTAAGCAATTTATCTGAGGTCACACAGTGTGGAGCTGGCATACAAACTCAGGGGGCCTGACCTCAGAAACGGGCCACTCTCCTGCCAACTCTCACATCCATACATGACCACTGGAAAAACCATAGCTTTGACTAGATGGACCTTTGTTGGTAAAGTAATGTCTCTGCTTTTTAATCAGCTGTCTAGGTTGGTCAACTTTCCTTCCAAGGAGTAAGCGTCTTTTAATTTCATGGCTGCAGTCACCATCTCCAGTGACTTTGGAGCCCCCCAAAATAAAGTCTGACACTGTTTCCACTGTTTCCCCATCTATTTCCCATGAAGTGATGGGACCAGATGCCATGTTCTGAATGTTGAGTTTTAAACCAACTTTTTCACGCTCCTCTTTCACTTTCATCAAGAGGCCCTTTAGTTCTTCTTCACTTTCTGTCTTAAGGGTGGTGTCATCTGCATATCTGAGGTTATTGATATTTCTCCCAGCAATCTTGATTCCAGCTGTGCTTCATCCAGCCCAGAATTTCTTATGATGTACTCTGCATATAAGTTAAATAAGCAGGGTGACAATATACAGTCTTGACGTACTCCTTTCCCGATTTGGAACCAGTCTGTTGTTCCATGTCCAGTTCTTTTTTTTTTTTTTTTTTTTTTTTTTTTTCAGTGTTACAGCTCTATTGTATTTAGAAGATAGCAGGAGAATCCATCCTTGAAGCGTGAGGGCATGCCAACCCAAAGACTTGAAGAGAAGAGAGTGGAGGAGCACGTGGGAGAGGGGGAGAGAGAGAGAAAAAGCGCATGCATGCAGGAGAGAAAGAGAGAGAGAGAACACACGCACACGGGAGAGAGAGAGCGGTTTGGCTCCTCCTTTTATATGTTTTTGCCTCCCCCTGGGCCTGCCCTATGCAAATTGGGCTTAGCCAGGAGTGCTGTACCTGAAGTCTTCACTCTGGTCCTCAGACCCTCCTTTGACCTTCCTTGTTTATTCAGCCACCGCCATTTTGGACTCTGTTTCCCTATTCTACCTACCTAACATTCCCCCCTCAAGAGATGGGAGGCCCAATTCTTTGGGAATAGGGGCATCGAGGTCTTTCTGGCTATTTCCTGCTGAACTGGGGCAGCGAGAGGTATTGAGCCTCCCCCTCTTGCTAGTCTCAAGCCTCAGAGTCCTTATAGCGGTGTCCATCTAAGGGTGTGATATTTTCCATGGTGGGCTGTAGTTTTATATCTTTGTTGAACTGGCACTGCATGTTGTAGCTTGTTGACCTGGGCAGAGACAAAACGGGTTAGACAATTGACAGTTCATGGAATAATCATAAGCATCATCAATATAGCATAACAAGGACTAGTAGGGGCATTAGTCCATTTTAAATTCACATTGCCAGGATGGCTCAAATCCCTCCTTGTTCAGGGATCAGAAGACCTATCTCCTGTCTGTTTTGGAGTACAATCTCTGTCAAGCTGCGTTGGCTCTTTAGAGCTATCCTGAGAAATCTTAACCCCAGAAACTAGATTTTGGGGGTGTTCATTAGAATGGCACTCACTGGTAGTCCTGAAGAGGTATCTGAGATCTCCCAGGGGCTCACAGGTGTATTGAGTGTCCTCTTCTGTCTTCTTCCCTGGCTTGACTCATGAGTAGTGAATCCAGGTGTCATGTCCTGGTACCTTGACTGCTGTGGGGGTAGAAAGTATTACAGGGTAGGGGCCCTTCCTCGTGGGCTGGAGTTGAGTCTTTGGGGACCCATCTTTCCAGACTTTAATTAGGACTTGAGTCCCTGGAGCACGTAGTGGTGACTCCTTAGAATCTTTTGGGTCCTGATAGACACCCCACAAGCGTATATCCTGTTGGAATTGCCCAGTGGTCATGGTGTAAGACTGGAGGGTCTGAGCCTCTGGATCTAGGAGGAGGTCACTGACATAAACAAAAGGTCTCCCATATAGCATCTCATAAGCACTAAGACCAAGCTGTTCCTTAGGGGCAATGCAGGTATGGAGGAGAGCTATAGGTAAAGCCTCCTTCCACCCCAGGGAGGTCTCCTGGGTTATCTTTTTTATAGCTGATTTTAAGAATTGATTGGCTCTTTCTACTTTTCCTGAAGATTGAGGCCTCCAGGCACAATGGAGATAATAAGTAATGCCCAATGCTTTTGAGACCCCTTGGGTGATCTTGGAAGTATATGATGTCCCATTGTCACTTTGTAATGACCTGGGCAGACCAAATCTTGGAATGATTTCATGAAGCAGTTTTTTTACCACCTCCTCAGCCTTCTCAGTCTGGGTGGGAAAGCCTTCAATCCATCCTGTGAATGTATCTATCATGACTAATATGTATTTATACCCTTGAGAAGCTGGCATCTGGGTGAAGTCCATCTGCCAGTCCTCTCCTGGGTAGGTCCCACATTGTTGGATGGGCTGGGCCAGCTGGGGTCTTCGAGCTCCTTGGGGGTTGTTTAACTGGCAAGTGGGACAAGAGGAGACCACCTGTTTTATAGTTGTTTGGAAGCCTGTTCCTCTGAAGGACCTTTCTAGTAATCTTTGGAGGGCTTTTCTCCTAAATGAGTAGTGGCATGTAAGGAGTTAACCAACTTCCATTGGAGGTTCCCAGGCAGAAAAAGGAGTCCCTCCTTTTGGAGCCACCCCAGATGATCTTCTTGAAAGCCCTCGCTCTTAGCTTTAAGAGTCTCACCTTCAGTATAGGAAGGAGGTTCTGGCAAATTAGTCTGAGAAACTAAGGTGGCAATCCCTATTAGGTCATGGTTCTGTAATGCTGCTCTCCTAGCTGCCTGACCAGCTGCTTGGTTCCCTCGTGCCACTTCTGTGCTCCCTTTTTGGTGTCCTTTACAGGGGGAGACTGAAACCTCAGTGGGCAGATGGACTGCCTCCAAGAGTCTAAGAATCTGATCACCATATTTGATTGGGGACCCTCGGGTGGTCAAGTGGCCCCTTTCTTTCCAAATAGCCACACGTGCATGTAGCACCAGAAAGGCATACTTGGAATCAGTGTAAATGGCTATTCTTCTTCCTTTTCCCAGCTCTAAAGCTCGAGTCAGGGCTATGAGCTCAGCTAATTGGGCTGAAGTACCCGGTGGCAGAGGCTTAGCCTCTATGGTCTCAAAATTGGAGACTACTGTATACCCAGCTCTTCTTTTTCCATCCAAGACAAAGCTGCTTCCATCAGTGTACCAGATTTCCTCAGGATTGGTCAGAGGATCTTCTGACAGTCCCTCTCGGGGTTTTGTCCAGTGGTCCAAGGTTTCTAGACAAGAGTGAAAGGGGAGAGAGCCCTCGGGGGTAGGTAGGAGGGTGGCTGGGTTAAGAACCTCACAAGGGGATATAGTGAGGCCTGGATTTTCCATCTGCATTACTTGATATCTGAGGATTCTTTGGTCAGACATCCAAAATGGCGTCTCCCATTTAGGAGTTGTTTTACTTGGTGGCTGGTAAAAATAGTTAGTTTGTCCCCAAAGGAGAGTTTTAAAGCATCTTCTATCATGATTGCAATAGCTGCAAGATTTCAAAGGCAGGGGGGCCAGCCTCGGGTAGTTGGATCGAGCTTTTTGGATAAGTAAGCTACAGGCTGGGGCTCAGATCCCAACCTTTGAGTTAACACTCCCAAAGCTATTCCCTCTCTTTCATGGACATAAAGTTGAAATGCTTTTTCTGCGTCTGGCAACCTCAAGGCAGGTGCTCGAGTTAGGGCCTGTTTTAGTGTAGCCTCTGCCTTCTTTTGAGGAGTTCCCCATATCAGTGGGATCGAATCATCTCTTCCTTTTAAGCTTTCATATAAGGGCTGGGCAATTAGACCATAGTTGGGTATCCAGATTCTACAATATCCAGTTAGTCCCAGGAAAGCTCGCAATTGTTTTTGAGTCGTGGGGGAGGGCAACTGGAGGATTCCTTGTACCCGATCAGAGGACAGCCTCCTGGACCCGTGGGTAATCTGAACTCCCAGGTAAGTGACCTTTGTCTCGATCATCTGTGCCTTAGCATGGGAGACTTTATATCCCCTTTCTGCCAAGAAGTTTAGAACCTGAATTGCATGTTGTTGGGCACTTTTCTCATCTGGAGAGCAGATTAGTAGGTCATCTACGTATTATAATATTTTTCCATTAGGTCCCAGGTCCAGATCTAGGAGATGCCTGCTAAGGGCCTGTCCAAACAGGTGGGGGCTATCTCTGAATCCCTGAGGTAATACTGTCCAAGTCATCTGTTGGCGTTTTTCTCCTGGGGCCTCCCACTCAAAGGCAAAAAGATACGGAGATTCTTTAGCCAGTGGTGTGCAAAAAAATGCATCTTTGAGATCCAAGACTGTAAACCACTTGGCACTGGGTGGGATTTTTCCCAAGATTACATAGGGATTGGGTGCTGTGGGATGGAGGGGACTACAGCTTCATTTATGATCCGGAGATCTTGAACCATTCACCAGGTTCCATCTTTTTTCTTTACTGAGAGGATTGGGGTGTTACATGGTGAACTGGTGGGGACCAATAGCCCACAACAAGGAATTTATTTATTAAAGGCTGTAGTCCCTCCCGAGCCTCTCTTTTGAGAGGGTATTGTTTCCGGTTAGGAAACCGAGTGGGATCTCAGAGGACAATGATGACCGGTTCGGCTTGGTAGGCTCGTCCAGGAATCCCCTGGTCCCACACCTGGGGGTTAATGTTGTCTTCCCATGGTTTTTGGTCCCTCTCTATTGAAGATGTAAAGGGTTGCTCAGTAGTAACCAGGAGCTGTAGAGCTCTAGGGGCTGAAAAGCTTCCCATCACAAGGGTGGTCCCCAGTTTAGTGAGTATATCTTTTCCCAATGAGGGAGTAGGACACTCAGGGACCACCAGAAACTGGTGGGAAAATATTTGTCCATCCCAGCAACAAAGAAGTGCTCGGGTGAATCTTTTAGTAGTTGCTTTTCCTGTAGCACCCAAAATGGTACAGGTTTGGGAGGAGAAGGCTCCGGAGTAGGAGATCAAGACAGAGTAGGTAGCCCCTGCGTCAACCAGGAAATTTTCGGACCTACCTGCCACATCCAGTTGCACCCTTGGCTCCAGCCCCGTGATGGTTATCTGTGACAGGCGGGCTGGCTGGAGTGGGCTGCTTCAGTCCTCTTGAACCATCGTGAGGGTAGGCTTGGCGCTTGACCTTGAGGCTCTTGGGTCCTGAAGGCAGAGTGCCGCCCAATGTCCCAGTTGATGGCATTTGTGGCAAGCCGTTCTAGGAGACTTGTCGCGGTTTGGACACTCTTTGGCCCAATGCCCCACCTGTCTACAGATCAGGCATTTGTCTCGTGCCTTGTCCTTCAAGGACTCGGGGTTTGCCATGGGGCTTCTCTGGAGGGCAGCCAGCATCTGGGCATGCCTTGTCTCTTTCTTTCTCTCCTTCTCCTGGGCCTTGGCCTCCTTCTCCTGTTCTCTGTTATAAAAGGTATTGGTGGCTGTCTGGACCATCTCATCTAAAGAGGCAGCGGGGTCCTGCTGTTGTAGCTGTTGTAACTTAATTCTGATATCTGATGCACATTGGGACAGGAATTTGTCCTTTAAAATCACCTGTCCCTCGTAAGAGTCTAAGTCCAGATTGGTGAACTTTTGGAGGGCCTCTTTTAGCCTTTCCAGGAAGGCAAAGGGGTTCTCACTGGGCTCCTGAGTTATTGCTGAGACTGGGCACAGTCCCACAAGTAATAGGCTTCCTTTTGTTTCCATAGGTAGACTTCCTTAGGGGTGAGTCTTTCTGAATCTTATCCTACCCAGAACTGTTGCAACCTGAGAGCCAGGCGTCCCCGGGTCAGGGTGCAGATCCCCAGGCAGGCTGAGGCATGACAGCCTCCTAGAGATCGAATCCCCGGGCAGGTCGAGGTGCGATGGCCTCCCGAGAATTGGGTCCCTGGGCAGGTCAAGGCATGACGACCTCCTGGGACCCCTGGGACTAGTGGATCCCCGAGCAGGTTGAGGCGTGACAACTTTTCGAGGACCTAATCCCTAGGCAGGTCAAGGCATGATGA
This sequence comes from Budorcas taxicolor, assembly GCF_023091745.1. Lineage (NCBI taxonomy): Eukaryota > Metazoa > Chordata > Mammalia > Artiodactyla > Bovidae > Budorcas > Budorcas taxicolor. The sequence continues at coordinate 17,802,757 of NC_068910.1, read as the reverse complement.
CCTCCTGGGACCCCCGGGACTAGTGGATCCCCGAGCAGGTTGAGGCGTGACAACCTTTCGAGGACCTGATCCCTAGGCAGGTCAAGGCGTGATGACCTCCTGGGACCCCCAGACTGGAGATGGGCATCCCCAAGATCTCCAGTGTGACCAGTGCTGGGTAGAATTAAGGGGTTTGTAACTCATTGCTAGTTTGCCCACCATGGACGGGAAGAGATATGATGTGAGTTCATCCTACTTAGTACTGTTGCAACCTGAGAGCCAGGCGTCCCCGGGTCAGTGTGCAGATCCCCAGGCAGGCTGAGGCGTGACAGCCTCCTAGAGATCGAATCCCCGGGCAGGTCAAGGCATGACGGCCTCCCGAGAATTGGGTCCCTGGGCAGGTCAAGGCGTGATGACCTCCTTGGACCCCCAGAACTAGCGGATCCCCTAGCAGGTTGAGGCGTGACAACTTTTCGAGGACCTGATCCCTAGGCAGGTCAAGGCGTGATGACCTCCTGGGACCCCCGGACTGGAGTTTGGGCGTCCCCAAGGTCTCCAGTGTAACCAGTACTGGGCAGGATTAGGGGTTGGATATTGTAGAGTATTTCCCTCCCAAGGCCAGCTATTTTCTGGTTGTCTCTCCAGAAGATTGTAGAGGCAACCTTGTGGGTCTGGATGGGGCTCAGGCAAAGAGCATGAAACAGGAGGGAAGGGGGCAGAGCACAACCTTTGAAAGAATGACATAGCACAAGGGGATAATGTAAACCAATTAAAAACAACTGGGTCCAAGATGAAAAGTAAAATTAAAGTACTTAATCCCCAATCTATAAGCCAACAGACACACCCAGAAGTGGGTGGTTCCCCAATGGTAAAGATGATCCTCCCACTCATTAGTATATGAATTCCATCCCTTCACAAAACCTAGCCAGGCCTAATTCCGTGGCCCCAGCCCTTGCCCTTGGCAATGGTTCACACCCTGAAGAGTGGCTTCTCTCTGGATCCTAACAAATCCACCACGCTTTGTCTCTCAATGAATTTTTTGCAATGAGACACCAGGGCCTGAGTTTCATTAGTTTTGGCCGAGCTTGAGTCCCGGGAGAGAGCTGAAGGACAGGAGGAAAAAGCAGTGGGAAAAACGTGCCAAGGAATCCCCTTCATAGCCCGCTGGAAAATTTGCTAAATATCTGACTGGTGCTCACAATCTCATTGGTCTGATCCTTGGCACAGAGAAGAGAAAGGACAGAAGAACCCCCACTGGCTTGTGTAACAGCTACTGGGGCTCAGCAGACAGCGCCTTTGGGACATGCTGAAGAGTAGCCTCTCTAGAGTCCCTCAATTGTGCCCCCTGCCACCCTCCAGTTTGCAGGAGTTTTGAGGGAACAAGAAACAAGAGATTGTAAAGGAATTAAGATTTCGTTAGGCATGTCCCTCCAGCAAGGACCTCTTGCCTTAACCAGAGGTCTTCTGGGATCTGAGACTGGGCCACGTGAGCTTTCTGCCGAGTTTGTTTTTCCGCTGTCCCGGTTTCCAGCACGATGGGCCTTCCTCTGCGCTGGATTTTCTTCATGTTCCGCTTCTACCGCGGGAGCTTCGCTGAGTTGGGCTCCTGCTGCGCCTGGCCTCTTCCGCGTGGAGGTTGTTTCAGCCAGGCTACATCCGAGTCACGGCCCCATAGATGTCACGCAAGTGTATGTTCCTCGGTTCTTTGTCTCGTCACAACAGAGATTTGGAGCAACGGACATTAGAGCCCTTGGTGCGTCACAGCTGTCAGGTCTTGGACAAACTGTGTTTTAGCTCTTAGGCAAATCAGTGTTACAGCTCTATTTTCTTTAGAAGATAGCAGGAGAATCCATCCTTGAAGCGTGAGGGCATGCCAACCCAAAGACTTGAAGAGAAGAGAGTGGAGGAGCACGTGGGAGAGGGGAAGAGAGAGAGGAAGAGAGAGAGAGAGAGCACACGCATGCGGGAGAGAGCCCATGTCCAGTTCTGTTGCTTCCTGACCTGCGTACAGATTTCTCAAGAGGCAGGTCAGGTGGTCTGGTATTCCCATCTCTTTCAGAATTTTCCACAGTTTATTGTGATTCACACAGACGAAGGCTTTGGCATAGTTAATAAAGCAGAAATAGATGTTTTTCTGGAACACTCTTGCTTTATCAATGATCCAAGGGATGCTGGCAATTTGATCTCTGGTTCCTCTGCCTTTTTCTAAAGCCAGCTGGAACATCTGGAAGTTCACGGTTCACGTACTGTTGAAGCCTGGCTTGGAGAATTTTGAACATTACTTTACTAGCGTGTGAGATGAGTGCAGTTGTGCGATAGTTTGAGCATTCTTTGGCATTTCCTTTCTTTGGGACTGGAATGAAAACTGACCTTTTCCAGTCCTGTGGCCACTGCTGAGTTTTCCAAATTTGCTGGCATATTGAGTGCAGCACTTTTCACAGCATGATGTTTCAGGATTTGAAACAGCTCAACTGGAATTCCATCACCTCCACTAGCTTTGTTCACAGTGATGCTTCCTAATTCCAGGACGTCTGGCTTTAGGTAAGTGATCACACCCTCATTATCTAGGTTGTGAAGATCTTTTTTGTACAGTTCTGTGTATTCTTGCCTCCTCTTGTTAATATCTTCTGCTTCTGTTAATAATAGACTACAGTATGGTGTAAATACAACTTTTATATGTACTTGGGAACCAAAAAGTTCGTGTGACTCGCTTTATCACGATATGCACTTGACTGCAGTGGTCTGAAACTAAACCCGCCAGATCACCCTGGTGTGTCTGTAATCTGAGGTGCAGTCTGGGCAGACAGGAGGTAACCTGATTGCCAAGAGGTGCTGAAAAGTCTGAAGGACTAAAGCTATTGAAGGTGCAGACATAAAACTTTAGCTGTTGCTAATTGTTACCCAATGTCTCCAAGTTCTTTTTCTGGCCTCAGGTTCACACCCCCTTAGAAATGGCCTGGTAAACAGAGCACAGAGCATTGACCTGTGGCCAGTGGCCATGCCAGGTGAGATGCAGAGCTTGTTCACAGAGCTCTGCGTTCCTTTTCTCTGCAACTCAGGGCTGATTCTGAAATGACTGTTGGCTGAGCCTGCATGCCTGGGATGGGCTAGGAAATCGCTTCTGAGTTTTGTTTTTCCAACAACAAAGGGCTGCTAGGTAAGGGCCTGAGGACATGAACAGTACGAGGAAGGCAGGCAGAGAGAAATCACGTGTGCAAAGCAGGAAGGGAAGAGCGCGTCACTCAGGGCAGTTCTGGGGTGAGAGCAGCGTGGAAGTAGAGACAGCAGTGATGAGGTTGGCAAGGTCACCCTCACGTCAGGGCTTAGATCATACAAGGCCGTGTGGTTGTTGTTGTTCAGTTGCTAAGTCATGTCCAACTCTGCAACCCGATGGACAGTGGCCTGCCAGGCCTCCCTATCCCTCACTATCTCCCGGAATTTGCCCAAGTTCATGTCCACTGAGTCGGTGAGGTTATCCAGCCATCTCATCCTCTGCTGCCCTCTTCTCCTTTTGCCGTATACAAGGCCGTATAAGCCACGTGAACTACTTCAACTTTTATCCTGAGATCAACAGGAACCATAGACCAGATTTAATCAGAGGAAGTACCCACTTACTTCTGCATCAGGGTGCTCACCTCAACCCTCTCAGTCTGGAAAGAAGGTAACCCTTTCTTCATCCATCAGGACTCTGTGACAGGTCAAGATTGAGCTTCAAGGCACTTGTTTACAGAGGGCTACAGGAAGCAGGAAGCTGTCCCAGCTTCTGTAGGGCCATTAAGAAATGTCACAAATAACCAGACAGAAAGATACTGTGATGCCATTCTGGTTTCACAGAAACGGCAAACATCCATAAAGGAATCCTGCCATGAGGGTGCCCTTGCAGTAAGCCACAGGACAAATGGGACCTGCCAATAGGCAGGAGACGGTGTGGATGCTGTCAGAGCAGCAGACGCCTTCTAAATAGGTGGTCTCCCTGCCGGCTACATTTTTCAGGACAGGTAGATAGCATTGCCCACAGTTTATAAGGAGGAAGCTAAGACCCATGTGCCCCAGAACACACAACTGCTAAGTGACAAAGCCAGGCCTGTCTGCTCCCCAAATCCATCCTCTTTCCTGACCTCATAAGTTTTTTGCTGCCTGATTCTTTCAAGACCGCGGCACTGCCCCTTGTATTTGCGTCTTCTGGTAAGGTTTGTCTACAGCAGCTGCTGGCAGGGGGTGCCAAAGGGACTCCAGCCCCCCCAGGATTACAGACATCAAGCTTAGCATCATCAAGGAGAAAAGGGCTTCCCTCTCCCCAGTTCCCAGAGACCCATCAGGGAAAAACTCTGGTCTTGTTTGGGTCACATGCTCCCTCCTGAACCAGTCGCAAGGAATTGCAGTGCTCTGAGTGGTCAGCCCCTTTAGACAAGCTGGGGTACCGTGAAGGACATTCTCCCACTCAAAACCACAGGTAGGTGTTTGATCTTGGAGGGTCAGGGGTAACTTCCCAGAGGAAGTGGCCACTACACCGAGATTGGAAGGATGAGTTGGAATATTCCAGGCAAAGGGGCAGAGCAACAGTGTTCAGACAGAGGGACGGGCAATACCAGAGCCCAGGGATGCTCCAGAGTGCATCTTGTTCACAGTCACACCCCCATTCCTAGCGCACGCCCAGCCTCCTTCCAACCAGTCCTCAGAGAATGCTTTAGGAATAAAATCCACAATTGGCTGTGTGGTCTCAGACAAGTCACTTGCCCTCTCTGAACTTCAGCTTCCTTCTCAACCTGGTGGTTTCATCATGCTAACCTTCCAGGACTATACAAGAAGTCCAGTTCCATCAGTCCTCAAATATTCAGCAAGCACCTCCTGAGTGCTCAGCACCCTACCAGGCCTGCAGAAGTCCAGGCCTGGCGTGGAAAAGAAGAGCATGCCCGGGGTCCAGTACACAGGGCTGGACCTGAAGCCAGAAATCAGAAGCTGTCCGGGGGAGAGGGCAGGACGAACGGAGAGGCTCGTGGATGGTGAGGGCAGACTGTGGGCATTCTGCTCAGTTCGCAGTGGAGCAGTTTGTTAGCAATTCATGCCTTCTAACTTCTGACCTCCCCACCCCCATCTCTGCTTCCCACCCTCCACCCTCCACTGAGTCTGTGCCTGGGCCACTCAAGCCAGCAGGCGGGGGAACAGGATGTTTCTTCCTGTGTCTTTGCCTCACAATTTCATAACCTGAATAACAGGTTGAGGTAATCCTAGAAACAAGGAGAAAGGAAACTGTTCGGGGTCTGGGAGGCTGCAGAGAGAATTCTTGCCTCACCTTGCGTACCTGCCCCAGGTGCTTTTCCCCTTCCTGCCCCACCTTCAGCAGGCCTGACCTGGGCTCCAGACCCTCCCACCCCCCGCCACTGCTGGCTGGCAGGATGAGCCACCAGGGGACTCAGGAGCCCAGCGAGCTCTGAAGGGCTGAGTGGGTCACCAGGGACTTGGCCAGGAGGGACGTCAGGCCGGAAGAGCCCTCGCCGCCCCCACCCCTGAAGCCAGAGCCCTGCTCGGCATGGGCTCCAGAGGGAGAGGCTAGCCCCCTGCCCAGGTACATGCCCCATGCCCTCTGCCTGTCTCGCTCGCTCCCTCTGAAGCTGGGCATGAGCCTGCCATGAGGACTTAACCTCTGTCTCTCTCATCCTGTTCCTGTCTCTCTGCTCTGTCTCCTTTCTCTCCTTCTGTCTCTATCTCTGCCGTGTTCCTCTCCCTCTTGGCCTTGTTTTTGTCTCTCTAGTCTCTGTCTCCATCAGTATCCATGTCTGTCCCTTCGTCTGTCAGACCCTGTCGCCGTCCTTCCATCTTGTCCGGCCCCCAGGTCTCTTGGCTCCTCCAGACATGGGGGTCCCCACAGAAGGTCCTTCAAGCCTCCTGCAGGAGCCTGGGCTGCTTTCTGTGGGAAATATTCTGAGAACATTCAAGAGCACAGTGGGGCTTCCCTGGCGGCCCCATGGTTAAGAATTCGCCTGCCAAGGCAGGGCTTCAGTCCCTGATCTGGGAAGATCCCACATGCTGCGAAGCAACCAAGCCCTGTGCCACACTATTGAACTTGTGCTCCAGCGTCTGAGAGCTGCAGGTCCTGAGGCCCGCGCAGCCCAGAGTCCGTGCTCATCAACAGCAGGAGCCACCGCAACGGGAATCCAGAGCACCGCAGCTAGAGGGCAGCCCCGCTCGCCACAGCTAACGGAGAGCCCACCTAGCAAAGACCCAACACAGCCAAAACCTTATCTATTTACTTAATTTAAGTGCATATTTTTTATCTTAAAAAGAAAAAAAGCTTAGTAATGCAAATTTCAGAAATTTAAAGTCCTACAATATTCCGGGTGAGGCCAGGTGATGGCTCAGCTTTCTCACCTGGAAGGTCTTAGTGGGTAGAGGAGCCAGGGTGGGTGGGAGGATTTTTCATTATTCTCAAAAGGAAATATGGGTTGCATTTGCTGTTGCCATTGATGAAGTAACAAGGACTGACCCCACCTGACCGCCTTGGTACCAGGTGTGTCCAGGTCTTCTGTCTCCTGTCTGGATCCTTGGCTGTGGGGCTTTGGATATAGAGTCTGCTGAAATGGATTCTTAGGATAAAGAGGATTCTGGGGTGGGGAGGAGGCGGGAAGAGTGGTGGGAGCAAGTCGCTGCAATCAGAGACCCTCCAGATGGCTGGGGGGCCTGAGACCCGGAACAGTTACCAGCTGCCTTGCTCTCCCCTCTTCTTCATCTCCAGACACCTCCTGAGGGGTCTCAGCACTGTCAAATCCCTGGTAACTACCAGTAGCTGGGGCAGCAGAGGGGCGAGGTGGGACCGAGGATGACCCTGCCCCTGCCCATGACTCGGGAAGGAAGGAAACTTCAGTTTCATCTCTCCTCTGAGACAGCACTGACTGGGTGACATCATGGGAACGAGGCAGCTGAGACCTGCGTCCAGATCCTGTCCCTGACTCTGGCACACTGAACGGCCCTGGGCTTAACAATGGAGAGTCTTAGCTTACTCACTCCTGAAGCGGGAGTGTGGAGGCATCGGGGGTGGAGGAAGGGAGGCAGGGTGGGTATGAGGATTAAAGAAGATGATGTACATACGGTACCCGGAGCAAACTCACCTGTGTGCTATGTGAGTCCCTGTTACTCATAATGTTGGCCCATCAGCAAAGATCACTTGAGCTTCTGCTTCCTAATGGTTTCACTGGAGCTGGCTAGCTCAATATCTCTCAGCTGGCTAGAGGGACAGAATGATGGATGGATGTACAAATGAATGGACAGATAGACAAATGGATGGATGGATGGTTGGAAGGATGGATGGATTTATAAATGGATGGATGGATGGATGGATGGACAAATGAATGGGTAGATGCATGGATGAATCAAGCCTCCAGGGGATGATGGCTGGCAGACTGCATCTTCCTCTGCGTCCTAATCTCTGCATTCCAAAAAGGCATGTTGAATTGAATATGAAACTCCAGGGGCAAAAGCTAAGAGGAGGAAAAGGCAGAGAGGGAACAGACGGCACCAAACCAAAAGAACTACAACGCGCTGGGTTTTAGGAACCTATCCCTCATCTTCAGTCTTGTTCACTTTCACACCCTAGATACCAGTTTCCAATCTTATTTTCCTCTCTCCACAGACTGACCCTGACCCCCAGGCACTCTTCACCTCGACAGGATGAGACTGTCAGGTAAGGCCAGGCTCTGAGGACTCCAGGGTTCAAGGTTGAGGTCTGAATCAGGTTTGGGAATCGCTTTTCTGTCAGCAGTGTCTGCCCAGCCTGGACTCACAGCCCACTTGGCTTCATCTGTTCTCAGCTGGTCTGGCCAGAATGCCAGGGAAAAACCAATCCAGGGAGGGCCTGGAAGAGTGTAAAGAGGGGACTTCCTGCCTCGAGGCTAAGGGTTGCAGAAACTGGCCCACCTGGCTGGGAACATGGAGACTCACCCGCTCTGGGAAACACTTCACGCTGGCTGGAAATTACAGACAAAACATTTGTAGAGGGCTATTCTAGAGTCCTGAAACCACAGGGCTGGGCACCAGGAGAGGCCTTTGCTCCAAGCTTCCACCCTCAGACTGTACCCTCTGTGTAGACAGAGATAGGGGAACTGAGGCACCAAACAGGAAACTGACACCATTCGTTTGTATTTCCAAACACCAGTGAGGAAGTTCAGAGTACAACTTTTATTTATTTTTATTGAAGTGTGTGTTAGTCACCCAGTTGTGTCTACCTCTTTGCAACCCCATGGACTATAGCCTGCCAGGTTCCTCTGTCCTTGGGATTTTCCAGGCAAGAATACTGGAATGGGTTGCTATTCCCTTCTCCAGGGGATCTTCCCAATCCAAGGATTGAACCCCAGTCTCCTGTATTGCCGGCAGATTCTTTGCCATCTGAGCCACCAGGGAAGCGCTGTTAAAGTACAGTTGATTTACAATGTTGTGTTAATTTCTGCAGTACAGCATAGTGATTCAGTTATATACATATATACACACATTATTTTCCATATTCATTTCCATTCTGGTTTATTAAAGGATATTGAATGTAGGTCCCTGAAGAACACGGGTATTATAGGCACCTTACTTATCCAGGTTCAGGTCCCACCTCCTGTCACTTACTAGCCAGTGACCTCATCTGCAGTTTCCTCATCTGACAGCGGGGATAACCGGTAGCCTACAACACAGAGGGGACTGAGATAACGTGTGTCAATGCCGCTCGCCTAGCACCCGACATAAAAGGAGGGCCAAATGATGCGAGCTGAGGCCCTAGAAGATGAGGGACCCCACAGACCTGAGCCCCACCCCATGGGATCCGGAGGGCCTTCTCCCTCGCCCCAAGTAGCTTGAGACCAGCACGAAGCCACAGCTGAATTCAGGGCTGAGGAGCAAGGGTGGTGCAGACGGAGGTCAGACGAGACCCAGCACCTTCAGAGCGCTGTGGCCGCAGACAGAGAGCGAGGTCAGGCACGGAGAGAGGGAACTTGCCTGAAGGTTGGAGTTGACTCTCAAGGTACAATGGGGGGTCTCCAGGGTCCTTGAGGTGGGAGGTGTGGTGCGGCCTGCTGCAGGCCTGGCAGAGTCACGAGGAGAGGGAGCAGACAGGGAGCTCCGGGGGCCCGGCTCACGTGTGTGGGAGAGAAGACAGGGAGCAGCCTAGCTGTGAGGCCGAGAGGCCATGTCTGCCAGGCGGGTGTGCGCTCCTGCAGAGCGCTGTGTGTGGTTTGTGATGGCTTTTGGGGGGAGTTGATGGAAAACACAAGGGACCAACCCCACCCCCCCAAGCCACCCTAGAGGCCGCCTAGTCGTGACAACTACCGCATCCTTCCCCACCAGCCATGGGCTCAGCAGCAGGCATGTTACTCTGTCCACTCTGTGACTGAGAGGCTTCAGCTCAGAGGTGCTGAGCCCCTGCCCAAGGCCACACGGTAGTGGGTGGCCACCCCGAGCCTTCCTGCCTCCTACTCTCTTGCCTCAGGCCTCCCCTCAGGGTGCTAATTCCCAGATCTCACCGCCTGAGACCTCACCCCTCTCCAGAAGGCTAAGAGGAGCCCAGGAAGTGTGTGTCTAAGCCTCCCTCCCAGCAGCCCCACCTTGGGGAGGGTCACGAGGTAATTTTGCAGCATGATCCCCCATTGGGTCATCACGTGGATTCACACTGGTCTTGCCATGCAGGCCAGGGACTGGTCCATGGTGTGGGCAGGCTCTGGACCTACAGCGTAGGGCAGTTGCTCCATTTTCACATGACGTTCAGATAAAATGAGGTTCAACCATGATTGACACACAGGATTAACTCTTCCTCTCATCTGTGCATTCAGATATGAAGTTGGTGAAGTTCATTTCCAAGGCTCCTAGCTTTCTTTTTTCTTCTGATTAACCCCTGTGGAGTTCTGTGCTCACAAAATTCCCCAGCAAATTTGCATCCAGGAAAAAGATAGACTATGAATATGTTAATCCCTGTGACCCTCCCTCCAACGTGGGATCTTGGGAAGAGGTCTCACTGAGGGGATTTGGGAGGACGCGCGTGTAGTCTTGCCATGAGGCCTTGCCATGCGGTCTAGTGCTGTGATCTCAGAGCAGCATCTCCTTGCTCTGCAGGTCTACTTCGCTTCCTGGCCCTAATTTTTGCCGTGGTTACCACGTGGCTCTTCATCCGTGAATATATCAACTTCAACATAAAAACCCTTCGCCTGCCCCGCTGGATAGGTGAGTGGGGCTCACTACTGGGGCAAGAGCTGGGGCCAGGGGCCAAGGGTCTAGTCCAGCCCTGGGGTCACCCAGGAGGTGGCCAGACGTGGCAAAGGGCTGCCCTTGGGACCCCACACATTCAGGGTCAGGGAAGAGGAAACTGCACCCCAGTCCAGTGTCAGGAGGGCTGAGAACCAATGGAGAACAGAGAAGTGTTCCAAGGCCGTGGTCACCGCGCATCACCTTGATGCGCCTGCATCAAGGACCATTTTGGAAATATGACCCAAGAAGGAAGGACAGAGGGAAGAAGAAAAGAAGGGAGGGACAGAGCGGGGGAGAAAACTGCCTGGGCCCTGAGCGCCTTCCACCCGCACTTGCTGTTCCTCTTTGCTCAGACCTCCCTGTGGCGGGTCCTCTCAGCCTCGGGCCTCTGCTCAAATGTTTCCTCCTCAAAGAAACCTTCCTGACCACCCCAGCTCGACCTGCACCTGCTCCTCCTCTTGTAGTCTTTCATGTCAGCCTGTCCCCTTCAGATCATCATTGTGCTGTTTATTTATTCGTTTACTTCATCATTACCTATCTCCAGCTCATGCAATGTGAGCTTCCTGAAGGCCAGAATTTTGTCTTGGGTATATCTATCTCTCTAACACCTCAGATCAGATGCTCAGTAAACAGTTGATAAGTGAAAGAAACATGGATGGATGGAAGGATGGATGGATGAATGATGGACGGGTGATGGTTGCTAGCAGCTTTACATGCGTGGTCTCATTTGACCTGCATGAATGCCCCATGGAATGATTCACAGTATATTTGTGGCGTGGACTTAAACATGACCTCATGTTGTCATTTTATGTGTGGTCGGAGAAAAAGAGAAGCTCCGAGAGATTAAGAAACTTCCTGAAATGTCCCTTCTAGATATCAGAATAGGACTGGGAACCCAGGTCTCCCAGATCTAAATCCTTTCAGAGGAAGGAGAGAAAGGGAGGGAAATTTATACCTCAGGATTTGTCCTCCTTAAAAACCAAGAACCACCTCCATTGACACAGTCAAATGTAGTAACCTCTAGTGGCCCTAGCCAGCTCACGCTTTCACAGCAGTGAGAGGACAGGCACCCTGCCTTTACCACCAGCTCCCCACAGTGGAATCTCATCAGGCCCTTACCCCATCTGCTCCTTGTCCGGCACACCCCACACCCGCTCAGAACAGTTCATATAGACACAGATACGTGGTGGCCACCAGGCCCGTGGGCCCCGGGCACCACTTTCACAGACCACAGACTGACTTGGCCGTGCTTCTGGCCTTGGAGGAGATCAGTGCAGATCAGTGCAGGCAGCTCAGAGCAGGAGTGAGCTATGGAGAAGACAGCCCCAGCTTGGGGTAGGAGGGGAGTGTTTGAAGGGAGCCCCCAAGGTAGTCTCCCTCTCAGAACTGAGCCACCCGGGGTGTGACGAATCAACACATCTCCCCAAGGCTCAACACGCAACTGCTCGGTGTTAGGCCCCCAAGACCCTGGAATGAGGAGCACCCCAGAATGTGGCCCCAGCTCAGGGTTTGAAGGGGGGATACAAACACAATTCATTATAGCATATAGAAAAATGGAAGTATATTAACATGACTGGAGTCTTGCAAAACACATACAGTGACTTAATGCATTAATATGGAAGCACATGTCTTACTGTAGCACCACATTTCCTACTGGTTTTGTTATTACCTTGGTGTATGGTTGGTTTCCTTTTTAATCCAATCCATTTTATTTTACACATTCAATAACTTGCTGCCTGGTAGAGTAAGAAGCACTGAGTGTCTCAAAAAAAGTGGGAATAAATTTATTTGTAGGGGAGTTCATAGGCTTTTCCAGATCACCAAAGGGGTCTGTGGCACAGAAATTGGGCAATTAAAGATTTCCTGATTTGGCTGATAAACTGGGCAGGGTTCTTTCAGATGAGAATGATGAACCCCACTGTAAGTGGTTTAAACGAATTGGAATGTCATTTCGTGGGTCATTGGGAAGCCCAAGGTGTCAGATTTCAGGTGTGGCTGGCTCTAGGGTCTCCCACAAAGGCCCCAGAGTCAATCTCTGTGCCCTGCGCAAGAATAACTGGCACACAGTGTAGCTGAGATGCGCAGCCCAATGCAGACAGGCGGGGCTGCAGGAGTCAGGAAGCGACGTGCAAGGCAGCTCAGCAGTGGCAGCGGCACAGTCCTGCCCCTCCTGGAAGCCAGGGCTCCCGGCTCCCAGCCAGGCCCTCAGGGCTCCTCTCACTGGACCTTCCCCACAGCCGCTGTGCAGGCACAGAGGCTCAGCCCCAGAGGAGGAAACTCCATGCAGTTGGTCACACACCATCAGGCTCCAAGTCCAGTGGGCCTCACCACAGAGGCTTGCTTCTTTTCAGCCGTGACAGAGTTGTGTGTGTGTGTGTGTGTGTGTGTGTGTGTGTGTGTGTGTGTGTGCGTGCGTGTGTGTGAAGAGGTGGCAGCAGCAAGTGCAGAAGGACTCCCAGATAAAATGGGACTTTCAGCTCATTTCACCCCCTTGCCACGGGAGGGGGACTGTGCTTGGCCAGGCCAGCACCACTCTGATTTCCCTTCTTCCCCCCACCCCCACCCAGGACCCACCTCCATTATGCGGGCGAGCTCAAAACACTTGCTCACCAGATTCTGTCTTCTCTCCAACAGGTTCAGCCCACAAGAACTGTGAGTGTCAACTCAGCCCTGATGCTCTTAGAGTGAGGCGTTCCAGGGTGTCTACTCCCAGCCCTGAAGCTTTGAAAGAAACCTGGTTTCCCAGAGCCCGCCCAGCTTTTACTTCTTGGTCTGATGGTGCCTTGTGAAGCCCCCAAGCCCTGTGGCCTCTTCTCAGCCATTCAGACTCTTAGGCAGGCTTCAACTCTCTCCCTTCCCTGGTGCCCCCAGCCTGCAGTATGGACTGCAGCCACCCTGCCTCCGCTCTCTCATCCCCTACGTGGCTGGGAGCACCAAGGATACAGGCTGTGCTTATTATCCTCATTGCAGTGACCCCAGAATTGGCTTATGGCTCCTGCTTCAGGGCCATGCTGGGCACCACAAGGGCCCCAGCGGCAATCAGAAAGGGGTGCTGATTGTCTCTTTGGGTAGAAGAACCATGTGTGCTGAGAGAGGTGGAGCAAGTGCCCAGGGCTCCAGGAGGGCCGCCCACTTCCAGTGGGATGGGGTCTGGGAAGGCCTCAAGGAGGAGGTGGCTTTTTAGCTCTTCCTTGCACAGGAGGTACCATTCTGTATAAAAGCCTAGGGGCAGGAGTGCTGGGACTCCAGGAGAGAACTTGCTTGCAGAGTCAGGTACTCGAGTATGGGAATCGAGAGAACAGTGGGGGGCCAGGAATGCTGGGTGTCGGAACAGCGTTTCACAATGACCCAGCTCCAGAGGTGCAGAGAAGATAGGGGGAGGGGACATTTATGGTGATGATGATAGGGACTAAGTGTCCACTGTGCCAGCACTGTATTCCGAACTTTCTGGGCACCTTCTGCAATCCTCACCACAACCCTAGGCAGGTGCTGTACATACCCCCATTTTATAGATGAGGAAACTGAGGCTCAGAGAGGTGAAATCTCCTGGCCAAGGCAACATAGCTCTCAGGGGCAGAGTGGGAGTCAACCTCCCCTTGTAGTCTGGAGCCCACCCTCTCAACACACCTTAACAAGAGACAGCACCTCTGGGTCCCCCTCTCTATTCCTGATCTAAACCAATCCCCTCATTTTATAGTTGGCAAAGTGAAAGGGAGAGATTTATGGCAAGTCACACAGCAGATTCCTGAAACTGGCCCAGGTTCCCCCAGACCAACCCCTCCAGCTGCATGCCCCGAGCAATAGCGCTGGGCTTCCCAGAGGGGTGGAACAGCTTAGGAAGCCCCCGGAACCCAAACCCACACAGCAAATCACCTGCCCTTCAGTGGCTGAGACCCCTGGGCCTCCTCTCCCACGTCCAGTAGCTTGACCGTGAAGCCTGGATGGTCAGAAAATCAATTTGAGAAAAGCCTGCTAAGCTGGCCTGTTGACATCGGGTTTGTCAGACTCAGCGCAGGTGATCAGGCCCCGGGCCAACTCCAGGGTGGTCCCCAAGGCCTGAAACAGCCCGTCCAGCAAGATGAGACCCTCTGGACTCTAAAGTAAATTGGGCTCCCTGTGTGGGGGCAGGTGGCGGAGGTGGGGCCCCAAGACTCATAGGAGAAGAGGACCCCTCCCAGCCTCACCCTCCACCAGCACTTTTGGGGTGGGTTCTGTCCAGAGGGCTGGGCAGGGACATCCGGTTCACATGCCAGGCCCTCTCTCTGGACACTTCCTCGGAGACATCTCCACTCCCGGCCCTCACTCTCTGGTGATGGTGTCCCGGTTGGAGCTCTGGTTACACCCATCAGGCGGATGTGCGGGAACTCAGGGTGGAGGGGTGAGAGCCTAGGGTGGGCATTCCACTCAGATCATCAGGGCCACCCACTCCACCAGGGGAGCCCTGGTGCGGGTGGCATTCACTCCTAGAAAAGGGCGCCTTCACCTACTCAGAGGCACCAGGGGCTTGCTGAGCTTGGCACTAGGGGCCGTGTCCCCCTCTTGGCAGAGGGGTGCTTGTTTCTGATTCCCACGAAGCCCCCCTCTAGGCTGGCAAGGGCATGGAGACCCTACTCACCCAGATGCTCTAGGTGATCATTCAGTGAGGACTTATTGAGTGCCTACTGTGTGCCAGCCACGGGAGTTATGGGGAAGATTTAACAAGACAGTAAAGAAAAAGTGCTCACCGCAGTGCCTAGCACACAGCAAGGCCCTGGCATGCGCCGCATCTTTAGGAAGCCTGCGGGTCTGCTCCAAGTGCCCCTGGCGTGGCTCAGCTGGACGCCTGGCCCGGGGGCTGGAAGAGAGCGAGGCCGCCCGGCCACAGCTGTCCCTCTGCAGGTGAAAGCGCTGTAACTCCCCGTTTACTCAGTCCTCCTAAGGGCAACTTCCAAACTGGTAGGTGGTGTTAAAAAAAAAAAAAAAAAAAACACGCATTAATACAAGTTGGAAACTGCAAGGCTGACAGCGCGCGTGCCACCTCGGCGGCTGTTTGAGGGCCCGTCTGCCTCTCCTGCCTTCCACAGGGTCTGCCTGGGGAGGGCCACATGGAGAGGATATAGGGCGTCATAGCAGCCACAGAAACCAGAGGCCTCACCTGTTGAGTCCTCAGTGGGCTCCAGAGACCATGCAAAGCCCAGCGGGAGGTCCCAGAACCACCTGCCTAGTCCCTGTGAGTCCCAGACATAGTAGGTGCACGGAAAGTGAGTGACAGGAACAGCCAATAAGCTCTGAACACTAACCTGCACTCATTAAGCCCACACACGACCCAGTGGGGAGGCACCATGATTAGCCCGTTTCCCAGCTGAGGGACTGGATGTGCAAGGAGGTTGAGGACTTGCTCAAGGAACCCTGGTTAGTGGGACATGCACCCACCGCCATGCTGGGCCCCCAGGGACTTGTCCACAGGGGCCTCTGAGAGCTCAAAAGGCTGCTGTGGCTCAAGAGGAAGTTCACAGGAGAATCCCCTAATCACTCTGGAGACTCTGGTCACTAACCCACCACTCACTGTTCCGCACACAGCTGCCAGGGGCGTGGAGACAGCCAGGCATTGTGTCCAGGCTGAGGCTGGAATGGGAAGCCCGGAAATGAACTCTGGGTGGTCAGACACATGTTATCCTGTGTCTTTATGGGGTTGTTGGCGACTCTGTGGGAGCCCAGAAAGGGGCAAGTCTGTAGACTTAGGTAGTCAGGGAAGATGTCTCTGGGAAGAGGCTCTTAGCCACCCTCCACCCTCACCCCCTACCCTCCCACCACGCCCACCCCCAGCTCCCCTCCTCCTCCAGGGCCTCCTGCCACCACCAAAGCTGCTGCGTTCCCTCCCCAGCTGCACAGTTGGTGAAGACCAAGTGTGGCCTCAGCAAATCGTGCCCAGACAACTTCTTTGCGTTTAAAATCGTCAGTGGGGCCGCCAACGTCGTGGGCCCCACCATGTGCTTTGAGGACCAAATGTAAGTTTCTGGCATTTCATTACTTTCATGCCTTCATTCATCAGCAAGTTCAGAGGCCTCAGGGTAGCCCTGAGACCAGCCCACACCTTCCACACACTTCCTTTTACTCTGGGTGGGTTAGTCAGACATAATAATAATCCTGATGGCTTGCGAATCTGCCAGTGCTTCCTAGGTGACTTGCAGCAGCATCTCGCTTGCACCCCAGCACTCCTAGAGGTGGGCGATAATTCTCCCCTTTGTAAAGATGAGGAAACTAAGATGCAGGGTTACTCAGCTAACCACTGGTAGAGCCAGATGTGAACGCAGGTCTGTCTGCCAGCCAAGCTGCTGGGCTTCCTGTGAGGGGCGTGCCTCACATGTTCAAGATCAAGGCCAGGCATCCAAGCCCAGAGGCAGAGGTGCCAGGGCTTGGGCCCAGGTGCAGGACAAAGACTGTGTGCCAGGCTTTCTAGGTAGGGCAGCAAGTCCACCCCACAAAAGAAGCCAGAGACAGGAATCTGGAACCTGAACCTAGCTCCAAATTGCTTGGGCAGAACAAGCAGACTTGCCGATTTGTGTGCCCAAAAGCCCAGAGACAGTGACCATCAAAAACAGCCGAATCCAGGGGTTCAGACCAAGTCTCAAGGCTCCCTCTCACAGCACCTTCAGCTCCGCATGCCTCTGCCACTGGATTCGGCTTTCTCTACTGAAAATGGGCTTCTTTATATGGTGAAGGAGGGTGGCTACCAGCTGGGTTGACGTAACAGCCCTGTCTAGCACCCCACTGGGAAGAGCTTCCCCTTGTGAATTAACCCTGTGAAAGTCCCAGGACTGGGGCTCATTGGCTGGCCTAGGTCACATGACCATGCTGGCCTGATCACTGTGATCAGCGGCACAGCATACTCGCTTGTCCAGGCCTGGGAGAGAGGTCGGTACTGAGAACCTCCTGGCTAGAGACAGAGAAGGACAGTTTTCAAGGACACCAGAGGACAGGATACTGGGCGGCAGGAACACAGCTGGGCTCCCCTTGGGGACCCCAGACATGGCCGGACTCTGCCTTCCTCCTGGGCTGGGGAGACAGGCTGGCCGCTTCTCCAACACCTCCCAGCCCCAGGCAGGGACCCTCCCTCTTCCCCGAGCAGACTGTTCTGGTCCAAATATGCCGTGAGAGACTCTCAGAGAATCCAGCCCACTGCTCATTTCCAGGAGAAAGCAGATGGCCCACGTGATGCTGTGTATCCTCTGACACCTCTGCTGTGGGCCCTCTCAGAGTTCCAGAGTCTGGAACACACAGTGCTCATTCCACACTCAGGACCAACGGTTGCCTTTTGTTTCTCTCTTTTCCTTTAGGATCATGAGTCCTGTGAAAAACAACGTGGGCAGAGGCCTGAACATTGTCCTGGTGGATGGTGAGTAGCTGACCCATTCCCAGACAGCCTCCAGCATGCTCCTAAGCCTGGCTGCACCTGTGGGAACAGGTCTAAAAGACCAGGTCTACCCCACAGGTGCAGCCAGGCCCCTGCCTGTGTACCTGTCTCAGGATAATCAGTTCAGTTCAGTTGCTCAGTCGTGTCCAACTCTTTGCAACCCCAAGGACTGCAGCACGCCAGGCCTCCCTGCCCAGCATCAATTCCCGGAGTTTACTCAAGCTCATGTCCATTGAGTCAGTGATGCCATCCAACCATCTCATCCTCTGTCGTCCCCTTCTCCTCCCGCCTTCAGTCTTTCCCAGCATCATGGTCTTTTCAAATGAGTCAACTCTTTGGATCAAGTGGCCAAAGAACTGGAGTTTTAGCTTCAACATCAGTCCTTCCAATGAATATTCAGGACTGATTTCCTTGAGGATGGACTGGTTGGATCTCCTTGCAGTCCAAGGGACTCTCAAGAGTCTTCTCCAACACCACAGTTCAAAAGCATCAATTCTTCGGTGCTCAGCTTTCTTTATAGTCCAACTCTCACATCCATACATGACCACTGGAAAAACCATAGGTTTGACTAGACAGATCTTTGTTGGCAAAGTAATGTCTTTGCTTTTCAATATGCTGTCTAGGTTGGTCATAACTTCTCTTCCAAGGAGCAAGTGTCTTTTAATTTCATGGCTGCAGTCACCATCTGCAGTGATTTTGGAGCCCAAGAAATAAAGTCTGACACTGTTTCCACTGTTTCCCCATCTATTTGCCATGAAGTGATGGGACTGGATGCCTTGATCTTAGTTTTCTGAATGTCGAGATTTAAGCCAACTTTTTCACTCTCCTCTTTCACTTTCATCAAGAGGCTCTTCAATTCTTCACTTTCTGCCATAAGGGTGGTGTCATCTGCATATCTGAGGTTATTGATATTTCTCCCAGCAATCTTGATTCCAGCTTGTGCTTCACCCAGTCCAGTATTTCTCATGATGTACTCTGCATATAAGTTCAATAAGCAGGGTGACAATATACAGCCTTGACATACTCCTTTCCCGAGTTGGAACCAGTCTGTTGTTCCATGTCCAGTTCTAACTGTTGCTTCTTGACTGGATTTCTCAGGAGGCAGGTCAGGTGGTCTGGTATTCCCATCTCTTTCAGAATTTTTCACAGTGTGTTGTGATTCATACAGTCGAAGGCTTTGGCATAGTCAATAAAGCAGAAATAGATGTTTTTCTGGAACTCTCTTGCTTTTTCAATGATCCAACGGATGTTCACAATTTGATCTCTGATTCCTCTGCCTTTTCTAAAGCCAGCTTGAACATCTGGAAGTTCAAGGTTCGCGTATCGCTGAAGCCTGGCTTGGAGAATTTTGAGCATTACTTTACTAGCATGTGTCAGTCAGTCCGTCAGTTCAGTCGCTCAGTCGTGTCCAACTCTTTGCGACCCCATGAATCGCAGCATGCCAGGCCTCCCTGTCCGTCACCAACTCCTGGAGTTCACTCAGACTCATGTCCATCAAGTCAGTGATGCCATCCAGCCATCTCATCCTCTGTCGTCCCCTTCTCCTCCTGCCCCCAATCCCTCCAAGCATCAGTCTTTTCCAATGAGTCAACTCTTCGCATGAGGTGGCCAAAGTACTGGAGTTTCAGCTCAGCATCATTGCTTCCAAAGAAATCCCAGGGCTGATCTCCTTCAGAATGGACTGGTTGGATCTCCTTGCAGTCCAAGGAACTCTCAAGAGTCTTCCCCAACACCACAGTTTAAAAGCATCTATTCTTCAGTGCTCAGCTCTCTTCACAGTCCAACTCTCACATCCATACATGACCGCTGGAAAAACCATAGCCTTAACTAGATGGACCTTTATTGGCAAAATATTGTCTCTGCTTTTGAATATGCTATCTAGGTTGGTCATAACTTTTCTTCCAAGGAGTAAGCGTCTTTTAATTTCATGGCTGCAGTCACCATCTGCAGTGATTTTGGAGCCCAAAAAAATAAAGTCTGACACTATTTCCACTGTTTCCCCATCTATTTCCACTGTTTCCCCATCTATTTCCCATGAAGTGATGGAACCAGATGCCATGATCTTCGTTTTCTGAATGGTGAGATTTAAGCCAAATTTTTCACTCTCCTCTTTCACTTTCATCAGGAGGTTTTTTAGTTCCTCTTCACTTTCTGCCATAAGGGTGGTGTCATCTTGCATATCTGAGGTCATTGATATTTCTCCCGGCAATCTTGATCCCAGCTTGTGCTTCTTCCAGCCCACCTTTTCTAATGATGTACTCTGCACAGAAGTTAAATAAGCAGGGTGACAATATACAGCCTTGACAGACTCCTTTTCCTGTTTGGAACCAGTCTGTTGTTCCATGTCCAGTTCTAACTGTTGCTTTCTGACCTGCATATAGGTTTCTCAAGAGGCAAGTCAGCTGGTCTGGTATTCCCATCTCTTGAAGAATTTTCCACCGTTTCTTGTGACCCACACAGTCAAAACCTTCGGCAAAGTCAATAAAGCAGAAATAGATGTTTTTCTGGAACTCTCTTGCTTTTTCCATGATGCAGCGGATGTTGGAAATTTGATCTCTTGTTCCTCTGCCTTTTCTAAAACTGGCTTGCACATCAGGAAGTTCACGGTTCATGTATTGCTGAAGCCTGGCTTGGAGAATTTTGAGCATTACTTTACTATTGTGTGAGATGAGTGCAATTGTGTGGTAGTTTGAGCATTCTTTGGCATTTCCTTTCTTTGGGATTGGAATGGAAACTGACCTTTTCCACTCCTGTGGCCACTGCTGAGTTTTCCAAATTTGCTGGCATATTGAGTGCAGCACTTTCAACAGCATCATCTTTCAGGATTTGAAATAGCTCACCTGGAATTCCATCACCTCCACTAGCTTTGTTCATAATGATGCTTCCTAAGGCCCACTTGACTTCACATTCCAGGATGTCTGGCTCTAGGTGAGTGATCACACCATCATGGTTATCCGGGTCATAAAGATCTTTTTTGTATAGTTCTTCTGCGTATTCTTGGCACCTCTTCTTAATCTCCTCTGCTTCTGTCAGGAAGGATATGCTTCTCAGGAGGACACACTGCTCCTGTGAAACATGACCCCATCCTAAAGGCCATCCCAGCTTAAATCAACACACGTGAAACCACAGGGGACAATGTGAGGCCACAAGCTGAGTGCACACCTCCACTCATTCATCAGCAGGGTGATGGCAGCTACTGCAGGCCAAGCCCTGCATGCATGGGGTTCTGGAAGTCAGCTGTGAACCAGGACAGAACTTGGCTTGATGTGTAGGCATCCACGAGGTTCACAGACTATCAGAAGGTGGTGAGCACGTGTGGAAGAAAAGGAAACACAGCTCTGGGAATGGCACATAGAGCTGGCAGCGGAGGTAGTCAGGGAAGGCTTCCAGAGGGAGGTGATGGTCAGCTGAGGCCTGATGGGAAGTAGGGAGTGACCAGGAGAAAAGAGGGAGGCACCTTCCAGGCAGTGACATCACTGTGCAGGGTACACGGAAGGGAGGAGAGGGGCGTGGGGGTCCACACAGGCTCTGTCTGGCTGTAACACGGAAGCAGGCTGGTGACAGGTAAGGCAGGGC
Source organism: Budorcas taxicolor (assembly GCF_023091745.1). Classification (NCBI taxonomy): domain Eukaryota; kingdom Metazoa; phylum Chordata; class Mammalia; order Artiodactyla; family Bovidae; genus Budorcas; species Budorcas taxicolor. The sequence goes on along the minus strand of NC_068910.1, from coordinate 17,781,597 downwards.
CAGAGAATGAGGGGCTAAGTGTCCTACCAAAAAGTGTGGACCTGAAGCAGAGGGAACTAGGGAGTCTCGAAAAGGCTTTGAGTAGGTCCTGAGGGCCCAGTCCTGCACCCAGAAACCTGCTTCCAGCTTGGAATACGGAGGCTGGAAGCAGGGAGACACAGGGAGGCTAACAGTCTCACTAACCCTGCATCTCCAGTAGGTGGTGAACAGGCAGCTGGCCGCAGGCCAAGCCTGAAACAGGGACATGTTTCGGGAGGGATGGGCCTCCCTCCCCATCCCTCACAAAGCCCAAAGATGAAAATAACCACTGATAATACTGTGCGTGCTTAGTTGCTTGGTCATGTCTGACTCTTGCAGCATCACAGACTGTAGCCTGCCAGGCCCCTCTGTCCATGGGATTCTCTAGGCAAGAATACTGGAGTGGGCTGCCATTTCCTTCTCCACTAAGGGCTATCATTTAGGGAGCACGTACTGTGTAATGTGTTCCAGCTATGTCACTGACCTTCTTCTCAGTGCTAACAGGGAGTGCTATGCTCAGCATCCCCATTCTGCAGGTAAGAAACGAGCTCAGAGAGACACAGGATACACAGCCAACAGAATCAGCTAGATTTGAACCCAGATCTGGCTGACTCCAGGTCTTAATCACTCAGCAAAACTGCCCCCTGGACTAGAGATGTCTCCAAGCACGTGTGCAGCGCCCCCTGCCGGCCAGCTGTGGAAAATCTGACACAACATTCTCAGGGCCTCTGGGGTCTCCTCGAGCCAGAACAAAAGGATTGCTAAAGGTAGTGGTTCTCAACCTTTTAGACAGCAGGGATTCCTTTGAGAAACTACCCAAACTACACCTCCTTCCCCTAGGTCCAGAAAAATTAATAAATGCATGGGATCACAAAAGCAGTTTCACAGACTCCCTTCCAAGAGCCCCAGGTGAAGTGCCAGGAGGGACTGGGACACTAGTGGCTCCAAGAATTCAGGAGGAGCTACAGTGAGAGCCTGCCCCTACCCGGCAGAAGAGCTGCCACTATCCAGGCCCCTGTCGCCACCCTCGTATCAAATCCGCAAACAGAATTAGAGAGGGCAGTGACAGCGAGGATAGAGCTGCCATCCCCTCTGCAACACCCCCATCTAGTGGCCAAAGGTAAGAATTGCATGTTTCTCCGGAACACCTGATTTCCTGTAGAATTTGGACCGTTTGCAAAGCCCACAAACGCAATCTGGGTCACTGCACTCAGGACACTGAGTACACGTCAGCCCACTGCAAATCCCTTTGCCTTCAAGAGTCGGAGGATTCACATTGCAGGCTTCCTAGTTTAGGTGAGAATAATAATGATGACTGTATTTTCTTAGTTACAATTTTGCAGGTAAGATTTATATTGCATGCTCATAATTTAAATACATCTCATTTAGTTCCCACATACCATAGTACCGATGCAAAAATTCAGGTCAAATGCTAATTCCTGCATTAGGAAGTGGCAAGGCAGAACATCAATCTAGATTGGTTGGATTCAGTTCAGTTGCAGAGATCGTCACCACTGTGTACTCGTACCTCTCAGATCAGCCCAGTGGTTACAAGGGCACCTAATTTAGCCCTAGGGCTTCCCTGATAGCTCAGTTGGTAAAGAATCCGCCTGCAGTGCAGGAGACCCTGGTTCAATTCCTGGGTCAGGAAGATCTGCTGGAGAAGGGATGGGCTACCCACTCCAGTATTCTTGGGCTTCCCTTGGGGCTCAGCTGGTGAAGAATCCCCCCGCAAAAAGTAGCCATTTTCCACACAATGACAGGCAGAATGACATGTTACAGCAAATAATAATTCTGCTCTCTTATCCCTTAGGAAACAAGGGAGCGGTGCTGACGCAGAAATCTTTCGACATGTACTCTGGAGGTAGGCCCCTCTGTTGGCCCCGAAGTTGAGGGTGGGCTGAGCTGCTGCCTGTGGCATGGAGGCCAGTCGTGTGCCAGGGAACTTGGCTCCTATTTTCAGAGATACAACCAGAGAGTGGCAGAAGGGGCAGGGGGGTGGAGGGCCGTCCCGCTGCCTTTGAAACCCCTTGCTACTGTCTCACTGGGCTCTCCTGGATGCAGATCCTAAGACCAGGATGTGAGGAGGTACTCTCAGGGACCGGCAGTAGGGAGTGGAGGAGTGAGCCGGGGAACGAAGTGCAGCCAGTACAGGGCGTTATCCAGCCAGGGACCACTGTGGGAGCTGGTGCCTCAGGGATGCTCCGAGGGGCGAGGGAGCTGGCGTGCTCCTACCCCTGGTCCTTGGCTCTTCTCAGGCTTCTGGCCTGCCTCAGGGCACAAGGGAGGATCTGGAGGCCAGAGAAGACCTTCAGCCCAAGAAACGCTGGTGCTGGCAGTGGGAGACCAGGGCGTGGGCACGCAGGGTGGCTCCTTACAGACAACAGAGGCCTGGGCCCTGCAAGGACTGGCTTCTGCCAGGACAGGTGAACTGAGCTTGGCCTCCTGTCGGCACTGAGCTTGACTCAGTGTCCCTCCCTGTCCCTGCAATCATAGGGCCAGCTCAGCTCGGGCATCAACATGCTGAGCATTAGACCGCCCAGCCCAGAAGCTCCTCACAGAGCGCAGGGCCCTGCTGCTCTCAGCCAGCTGATTTCTTCTATCCTCAGTCTCCCATCTCTACCTCCATCTCCAGGGAGAACCTGCCTCACTGCACCCACCTAAGTCCATGAGCCCAAGTGGGGAGGCACCACCAAGCAGGAGAGAGCAGGAAGCCCTCTTGGCTTTGCACACAGAGCAGGGGCTGAAATGTGGGAAGTGGAACTCTGACACCCAGAAGTGATGGCAGACCGTGTTTGGAAGGCGACCAGTGGCAGCATCCTTAGGGACAGAAGTGGGGACCCATGCCGTAGGCTCAGGGCTCCCCACCGTGGCCCTCTTCCAGCCAAGTCCCACCTCACAGATAGGGTCTGCAGGGCCAGAGGGTGTGCCCCCTGGAACCCGCATCAGGGCCCATTCACTCCTGCTCCAGGCGTGCCCCCACACTGCAGACATGCCCGTTAAGACTGAGGGCGGCCCAGCGGTGACTGCTGCTGGCGGGGAGAGTGGCAGTGATAGAGCGTGGGCAGGCCGGGCGGGTTGTCCAAGCGCAAGCGTGCAGGGCCCCTCCCGGAGCAGGATGGAGTGGGGGGCGGGTGAGAGGAGAGGGGCAGACCGCAGACTGAGGGTAGGGGCCTTCCTTTGTTCTCCGTCCAGGATCTTGCAGATAGTCAGGGTGGCCGGGGCCAGGTTATGGAAAAGGTCCAGCGTCTGGATTCAGAGATTTCAGTCTGTGAGACCCGAGGCGGGTGACATCTCTTGAACGTCAGTTTTGTCATCTATAAAATAGGGGTCGCCATAGAGTCTACTTCATGAGATGGATGTGAGAATTAAATGATACTCTGCAGTAATCAGGGGGAGGGGCCCAGAGGGGCTTCACCTTCCTCCACCCCCCTCATTCCATCACTGTCATTCAGAAGCAAGACAGTCATCTGTCAAAATGGAGAGGGAAAAAAATAAAAGGATAAACCAACTTTTGTAGTGCCTTATTATAAACATGGATGTAACCATAAGTCATGTATGGATGTGAGAGTTGGACTGTGAAGAAAGCTGAGCGCCGAAGAATTGATGCTCTTGAACTGTGCTGTTGGAGAAGACTCTTGAGAGTCCCTTGGACTGCAAGGAGATCCAACCAGTCCATCCTAAAGGAGGTCAGTCCTGGGTCTTTATTGGAAGGACTGATGCTGAAGCTGAAACTCCAATACTTTAGCCACCTCATGCGAAGAGCTGACTCACTGGAAAAGACTCTGATGCTGGGAGGGATTGAGGGCAGGAGGAGAAGGGGACAACAGAGGATGAGATAGCTGGATGCCATCACCGAGTCGATGGACATGGGTTTGGGTGAACTCCGGGAGCTGGTGATGGACAGGGAGGCCTGGCGTGCTGCAGTCCATGGGGTCACAAAGAGTCGGACACGACTCAGTGACTGAACTGAACTGAACTGAACTGAACCATAACTGATGGGGAACCAGAAACAGAAGCCTTTTGAGAGCAAGTCACCCCTTCCCACAGGAGACCAAAAGAAAAAAGAGAGAGATGGTGACTTTTCGGAGTGAGAAGATAGTTATCAGAAGGCACACTTCGTTCTTCCGAACATCCGCTCTTCCTCCCAGACAAGAGCCAGATTTTGATATCTGGTGACGGCTCAAACAAACGAGTGTTTCTTTCAGAGCTCCCACTTCTGTCTCAAGAGTCGAAGGGCCGCTGTGGTCATTGACTGGAGGCCTCCATGCTACAGACAAGTTGGCGGCTGGGCTTGCTTGGGGGACTTGACTTTGCCTCTGAATTCACGGGAGCCCCACAGAATTGACAAGAATCAGGGCAGCTTCCTGGGCACGCAGCCTGTGAGCAGGGCGGTCACACAGGGCCTCTTGCTTAGAAGAAACTTGATTCGATGCTCCGCCTTCACTGTCTTGAAATGATTAATAATCTTTGCACAAAAGGTCCACATTTTCATTTTGCACTGGACCCGAAAGATCACATAGTCAACCCTGCTAGTAGTTGCCACTCTATTATAATGCACGTACTGTAAGCCCAGAGGCATCATCACCTTTGATCTCTACAAAAATGCTCTGAGCAGGGCTATTAATCATCCTCGTTTGACAGCTGTAGCCCCGGCTTTGCCTACCATTCAGAAGCCTTCTGCATAAGTGATGCTGTACCCAGGGTACTATTTGCACTCTCGGTATGTTCATTTAAATCAGCTGAGTCTCTCTCTTTTTTTTTTTAACCTAAATAAATAGATCTTAAAAGGAAATTATATCACTGCCCTAAGTTGAAAGCCATTATCATTTTTTATGTAGGGAAGGTGACCATAAACATGAGCACAACAAAAAAAAATTATCTGTCACTGAAGCAAGCTGCACGCTGATGCCTCCCCAGGTGCTGTGCGCAGACCTGCTCTCTGTTCATTCCAGAGATCTCGCAAGTGCAGGCGTGCTTTGGAGATGCAAAGAGAGCCTTGCTGCTTGACCTAAGCTGGAGAGCTGTTCTCTCTGTAACCAGAGTTGCCCAGTGGGCACACCCTCTAAGTCAGCACAGACAAGCTGGGGGCATCTGAAACAGTGTAGAAGGGGGCAGCTGGCAGTGTGAAAAGAGCCCAGGGCCCTCGAGAGGACTGTGCTCAGACCCTGGGTGGGAGGTAGACCCCCAAAGCTCTTGCCCCAGCTGCAGCTCAGAATCTCTTGGGAAACACTCAGTAGCCAGAGGCCCCAGGCCAGCTGAACGAGGGTGCCCTCACTCTCTGCAGATGGAGCTCAGCGTCCGGCCCCCCGGACCCCCCAGGATCATTAGGGCCAAAGGAGAAGATGAGGATGGCCAGCCATCTTTCCCCTAAATGACCAGCACCTCGTTTTTCGTTTCTCCCCCAGATGCTAGCCTCCTGGCAAAATTCCTTAAAGAAATTTCCGGGGACATGCTGGTGCTGGTGGCCTCTTACGATGACCCAGGGACCAAGTAAGTGGGAACCTCCACCTGCACCGTCCCTGATGATGCCAGGGACGCACAGACAAGGGGGAGAAGTGAATCGAACACTTACTATATGCAAGCCCTCTCCCAGTATCCTGCGGCTCCAGCTTCTGGCAACTTCTCCTAAGGAACCAACCAGACAGGCACACAAAGAGATGTTCTGGGGGATTCATGACAGTCGTAGTCACAACAGGGGAAAAACAGCCAATTAAAATACGTTAGTTAAAAAAAAATGGCCACCCTCTCTGTCTGGTAATAGCCAATTGGTGACAGAAATCGTGATGTATGGCAACGTAGAATGTATTATTATATAGACATAAAAGAGAAAATACTGCATCAGAAATTATGATGTAGAAAATATTTAAGGATCTGGAAGAATGTTCACTCTTTAGCATTAATTTTAAAAAAATCAGGTTACAAAAGAGTCGGTATAATCCCACAGTGCATGAGGGAAAAAAACGAAGGAGATATAATGAAATTTTACAATGATTATGTCAAGGGCAGGTGGGACTGTAAGTCATTTTTACTTTGTGAAGTTCCATATTTCCAAGTGAACCTGCATTATATTTGTAAGCAAAAGCGGGACCATTTTAACTCCTCTCCAGCCTTGCGGGGTGACTTTTGGAGGGGTGTCCTGGCTGCTCCCCACTCAGAGCTCCTCATTGCCACCCACACTGGAGGTGGGGTGGAGGGGAGCCCAGGAGATGCTTCCCTTCTCCCATCCCTTTTCACCATCCTCTCTGGTGCCCTGCAGGATGAACGATGAAATCAGGAAGCTCTTCTCCAACTTGGGCAGCACCCACGCCAAGCAGCTGGGCTTCCGGGACAGCTGGGTCTTCTTAGGGGCCCAAAACCTCCAGAGTAAAAGCCCCTTTGAGCAGGTGAGTTCCTGGCAGCCTCCTTGTCCCAGTGAAGGGGGGATGAGGGGTGCAGGGGACGATGCCAGGGATGGAGAGACAATGGCTGGGGTGGCTTGGGAAGAAAACACAGGTCAGTGCAAGGAGAGCCACCCAGCTGTTGTTCACCCCAGAGGTCAGGGTGTCCCGACTGGCTCCTTCTCCAGTAGGAAGCAGCCTCGCCCATTGTGCAAGGAGGTGGGTCCTGTATAACTACATAGATAAGTAGATAAGTACCAAAAAGGAGAAGGGAAAGGGGGGAAAAGATGAAAGGAAATTCAGGCGTGGAGGAAAGGGAAAGGAATGTGGAGATGAAGCTCCTGTGATGTGACGGGGGCAGGGGGAGTCCAGAGCCGAGAGTGGATGCCTAGCTTCTGGTCCCCGCTGCAAGACCCTCCTCCCCACCTGTAAAGGAGCAGGTCTGGCCAGGGGAGCCCCAGGTTCCCTTCTAAGTTCCCTGTGGAGAGGGTGAGCTTGCACAAAGAAGGAGACACAAGGAGACCCCCCACATGAGTATGTGGAGGTGTCAGGAGGGACCCATGATCTGAGCTCCACAGCCAGTGCCCCGGGGGCGACCCAAGCAGAGGGCACCTGGAGGCACCCAGTGGTGGGGCTTGAGGTACACTCACCGGAGGAAGGGAAGTCAGTGGAGGGGTGGGGACCCCAAGGAAATGCTGTGCCTTATCCCCTCCAATGCAGTCATCTGTGCATCCCCAGCTCAGAGCAATTCCAAAACCTGGGAGAACTGGCCAGGCCTTCCCAGCATGAAGCTGGCCAGTTTCTGGTTTTGAGAACATTCAGCTTTGCCAGGACCCAAGACAGGAAGCTAAGGGTCAGGCATATGGGACCACTGAGGAATGCAAACGCTGGCCTGAAGGCAATGGGGAGCCACGGTAGGCTTAAGCGGGAGAGTGACCAGATCAGACAGATAATAAGAAAGAATGTATTCAGCAAGTGCTTGCTCTGTGCAGGCACGGCTGAGCAAGTGACCTGCAGGGTCTTATTTAGCCATACAGACAGTGATCATGCATCACATCTCACAGACGGGAATCCAGAACCTTGGAGACGTTTTAACCGGCTTGCTCTGTGATAGGGACGCATGTCTCATCCAGGTCTGCAGCCTCCCCAAAGCCTTCCTGTCCCGATACTTTCAGAATGGCCTCTCTGGCTGTGTAGAGACAGCACTGCGGAAGGGGCACGCGTCTGAAGGAGGCCTGGAGGGGGCGGGGCTGCGGGAGGCAGAGAAGGGGCGGAGTTGAGCAGCCAAGTGCAGAGCTCCCGGGAGGTGGGCGGGGAAAGGGCTGAGCCAAAGTGGGCGGCACGGGGTCTTGCCTTGTTTGGAAAATGTTGGTCTGGTTTGTATGTGTGTCTTTCCAAGAGAACGTATTCAGGTAGTCAGAAATTGCTTTTTTTTAAAAAAAGGAACAGTTTAAAGTAGCTTCACCCTCTGAGGGCAGGAGCTCCAGAGTGCCCCTGTGCGCGGTGCCGAGGCAGGACTCCCTAGGAAGAGGCTTGACGAGGCACTGTTCCTCTTTAAAGCGCAGCTTCCAGACCCAGCAAAACTGGGCCAGATACAGCAAAGGGGAAGCACATAAGTAGAGAAAAGTCAGCACCACCTTTTCCCTGGTTTCTATGATCAGCTGGCTGCAACCCAACACCCAAATATGAACCAAAGACCCCAAACTGATTAAAAGCATCCTGTCCTTTGTTCTCACGCTTGGAAAGCTGGGTTTTAGAGAAGCTGCACCTACAGTTTGGTTTTTCTTCCTAAAGGAAGGTTAGTTGGCCATAGTTCCTAGGTTAGTTAGCCATAGTTATCCCACTGGGAGAGTTTTACCATTTACATCTTTCTTCCACAAATTAGCCTGAGCATTTTATGTTTTTTATTTTTTAATTTCGTAATATATCTATTTGTTGAAGTATAGTGTTCCCGGTACACAGCAAGCAAGCTGATTCAGTTATACATATGCACATATATTATTTTTCAGATTATTTTCCATTATAGGTTATTATAAGATACTGACCATAGTTCCCTGAGCTATATAGTAAATCTCTGTTGCTTGTAGCATATCTATTTTTTTAATTACAAATCTAGCATTCTACTTATACTAAGTCAAGCAAATAGAGTCAAAATATCATAAATTTTTTAGTCAGGCAAAAATTCATTAAGTTTTCTAAGATATATAGCTCATACATACTATTTGTATATGTGTATACAAAAGCTTTTCTACCACGCTTGATAAAAGCCTGAGCATTTTTAACAGTCTCTTTTTTTAAAAAGAGCTTTTATTGAGTATAATCGCCTTACAGTGTTGTTACTTTCCCCTGCACAGCAAAGTGAATCAGCTATATGTGTACATATATCCTCTCTCTTTTGGATTTCCTTTCCATTTAGGCCCCCACAGAGCACTGAGTAAAACTCTCTATGCCATAAGTAGGTTCATTTTAAACATAATCTTAACTGATTGTATGCTCTTTACACATTTCTTTTTAATATTAATTAACATTACACAGTGGTTCCACCACTTGCCAGCTGGATAGCCACAGGCAGTGACTTTGGTCCTCTGTGCCTCAGTTTTCCCATCTGTGAGCTGGGATGATAACAGTGGGCACTTCTTAGGCTACCGTGAGGATTAACTGTGTAAAGTGCTTTCTGCCTGACATAGAGCAGGCATTCATTAATGGCTAGAATGCTTCTTTTTTTTTTATTGAAGAATAGTTGATTTACAATGTTGTGTTAGTTTCCACTGTATATCAAAGTGATTCACCAAAGTTATACATATATACATAAATCCTTTTTCATATGCTTTTCCATTATGGTTTATTACAAAATACTGAATATAGTTCCCTGTGCTATAGAGTAAAACCTTGTTGTTTATCCTATATATAATAGTTTGCAGCTAGGATGCTGCTTTTTATTCTTGTGGTTATTATTTTAATTTTGGTTAGTATTATTTTTTATTCAGTATTGATTTACTGATAATGGGAATATTAAAGGCAGAAAAATGAAAGAAAATCTATTCACAATGCATGAATATATATTCTATTATATAAATATATTTTACTTAATTCGGGAATTTGCCTTGTTTGATTTTCAGATTTTCTCTAAGTTTGTGTTAGGGGTTAGTTGTTATTATTATAATAATTATTATTGTCGTTTGAGATGTCCTAGCGGGGCTGAAGCTCTTCAAGCACCACTTCCCCAATGCTGGTGCCACCCCCCCCCCCCCCAACCCTCCAGGGCATGACAAGCAGTGACTAGACTCTGAAACCTTGGGCAAGTTGTCCTCCACCAGCCTCAGTTTACCTGTTTGTGAAATGGGCTAGAAATATCCCACGTTCCCCCACCCCCATGGGGCAGTGGTAAGGATGAAATGGAGCTATTTAGGTTTACAAGGCACGCGCAGGCACGGGTCCTAACACAGTCGGTCTCTCTCTGTCTTCTGTCTCTCTAGTTCTTAAAGAACAACCCAGAAACAAACAAATATGACGGCTGGCCAGAGCTGCTGGAGCTGGAGGGCTGTGTGCCCCGGAAGGTATAGGGTGGCTGTGGCCCTTCCTGAGCTGGGGCCCGAGGCTGCTCCTGCCCAACCTAGGAATGGGAGGCCAGAATCACCGCGAGTCGGATGGGCAGGAGCTGACAGACGCAGAGAAGTGGGAGCAGCCATGGGACATGGAAAGTGCTGAGGGCCCTCCAGTGCTCTGCCGGCTTCCTCTGCTGGAAGCAAAACCCTCCTGGGTAGACGCATCCTCTCCGGAGTTGGCCAGCGTCTGCGGGTCTTCCGGAGTCGGCTGTCTGTGGAGAGAACAGGTGTGCTTTCCCTAGAGGGACCGCTGAGTGTCGCTCCCGGGGGAAGGGCAGGACACACTGCCTGCACCTGAGCACAATTAAACTTTATCTTTGATGATTTCGAACCAAATTTCCCACCCCCTTGCTGTGCAGCACTTCCCAGCGGGGTGGGAATGGACTAGACAGGGTTTGATCAGCCCCGTGTTCCCACAGGTCAGCAATGGTGACAGGCCCCTGGTTAGGCAGCTGGAAAGGAGGTTGGTTTTATAGGGATCTCATTTAGATATGAAAGCATGTGTGGTTCCCAGCATGAGATGGAAGAACCCCAGGAGCAGAGAGGGCTGGAGGGCCAGACACAGAGAACACGGTCTTCCACTGCTGTTTGAACGAGAGCTGCAGAAAATCCAGAGCTGGTGAAGCGGGGCACACGGGGAGATCTGAGAAAGGCTGGAAGGAACAGCCAGGCTGCAAGGCTTCGGGGAAGACATCCTGGCTATCTCTGTGTGGGGATTTCGAGTACAGGTTGTTTATCTGGGAAGTGATTCTGGAAAACACCCATAATGGGCAGGGAAGTAAGACGGAAGAGAAGGAAGCCTAGCAGAGGTGTATTGTCGACTCAGCTACCGCTGTGGGTGAGTGGAACTTAATCTCAGGGGAACCCCTAGGAATTGGTGTCAAACACACACCTCAGAGATCTCAGGAGAGGTGAGGGAGCTGGGTACTGCCCGTCGGCTGCTGGTGTTGCGAAATTCCTGGGCGCATCTAGTCTGCCCGGGGAGAGCAGCCATCTGGACTCTGCAGAGAGTCCTTAGCCAAGAGATGTCAATACCAACCACGGGAGGCCACTGAAGTGGTGAAGCCCAAGGGATCTGGTGGTGAGACCCTGCTTGGGGTCTCTGAGAAGGGCCGGGGAGGAGCCGACCAAAGCCTGGGAGGAGGCACGGGGGCAGAAAGCACTGGCCCTTGGGCTCCTGGAGTGTGTACCAGGGAGAGCGCAAGGCTCATGGAGAGGGCGCCCAGGCCCCAGGCACAGACATCCCGAGCGGTGGGACAGCAGAAGCCGAGCCCTGTGCACTCCACGGGTGTGGGGCTCACAGTTACAGAGCTCTGGGGACAGACAGGGCTTCAGAAGGGCCGAACGAGAGGGCCTGGGCTGGAGGAGGACGGAGTGTGGGAAGCTTCAGCAGGGGCCTTGGCAGGCGAGGTTGGGGGCTGCAGTTGCATGGGGTCAAGATCAGTGATCAGATCCTGGTAAGACGGCAGTGAGCAGGCTAAGGAAGTCAGAAGGCGCCTGGCCGGCCACCCTGCCGATGCCGCAGCCCCGTGCCTCTTCCCCAGGCATGGCAGCTCACTCTCGGGGGAAGTTTGCCAGCCCCACCCGACCACCTGCACATGCATATCACCCTGGCAGCACCAGCAGCAGACAAATTTGCCCTGATCCTCCCTTTTTGTTCCAAGTGGAAGGCCCTCTCCCCACACCTGACATGCTGACAGAGGGCTGCCACTGCACCCCAAGTGCCCTTCCGTCCTGCCCCCCCAGGACCAACGGGTCAATCTTGGGGTTGGGGGGTGCTTCTGAAGGCCCTGGACCCTGACCAAGCCCCTCAGCCTCTCTGAGCTGACTCACTGTAATGGTGGTTAGCCGCTGCAGGCAGGGTGACTGGTCAGAAAGGCCGGGCCCCACTCTGAGTGCGCTCTGGCACCCTCTAGCCGGACGAGCAGGTCATGTCACCTCTGGGCCAGAGTTTCCTTTGAGAAAAGGGGGCAAAGGGCATCAGTCTCTCAGGGGCTTGTGGGCAGTAAATATGATAAAGTAGCCATATCACCAGAAGTCAAAGAAGAACATACATATGTACGATGTTTGGGAAAACATCTGGCCAGACAGCCCTTCTGGGGATGAAGGTGCAGGCAGTTTGCACTATTAGCAATCACTCACTACTCCTGTGTTTGGGATTTTTTTTTTTAAGACAAACAAAAATATCTCATAAAATTAAATGAGGATGAATAAGACTGCTAAAGTGAGTCTATAACCAGGAAGAGGGCAGTGTTCTCGGCAGGGGCCACTCTTTAAAAAGGACCACCTGGTTGTGGTACTTTTCTAGAAGCTGCGTTTGCACAGCACTTCAAAGAAGATTGAGAAAACGTCAACAGGATGAATCAGAGAATTGAGGAAGGCTCTCCTGGAGATGGGGAGCTTGGAAAGGCAGCCCAGCGAGAAGGTTGGTGCCCCACCCACCCACCCCCTCTCCCAGCTTGCGCTCAGACTGTCTGGGCAGTCTGCACTCTGCTTTAGAGAACTGCCCTGGGGCTACGCAAACCTTCTTTGCTCCCAAGTACAAAGAAGAGAGGCCAGGAAGTGCCAGAGCTCACAGGAGCCCAAGATGGTCCATAGCTGAGGACTTCCTGGTATTGGGGCGGGACCGCCATGAGGGGTAATGCGCACACCCAAGTTCCCTGTGGGCTCCAGTTGAAGCTGGGACTCCGCCTGAAAACGCCCCTTTGCTCAGTTTCCTCCCGGTCCCCATCCTGCCCCCGTGCTCCCTTAACTATGTCCTCCAGTCCTTCAAAAATCACTGGCATGAAGTCATATCCCAAAGTCAGCTTCTGAGGGACTTTGGTTCCTCCCCCTAGGAGAGGCAGTGGGCATGGACAGCCGGGTAGGGCTGAGCGCAGGCCTGGACTAGGAGACAAGACCACCCTGTCTGCTCAAATTTTCCTTAAACGCCACTTCTCGAAGCCATGCTGGGCCTCGCTGGGGCTGGCATCACAAAGTAGCAACCGCCCATCAGACTCCCCACATCATCTTCAGGGAATTGTGGTCACGGTAGGGACCCCGGGTCAGGTCAAGATTGGGGCAGGACAGAGAGTCCACAGCACCAGCCATCGAGAGTCGAGTCTATAACACTGAGCTCCCTCACTCACCTTCTATGTGTCAGAAACTGGGTGTTTACTGGGGACACCTCGCTGAAGGAAACAGGGCACGGTTCCTGCTCGTAGTCCAGGAGGGTCGCAGATGAAGACGCGATGCATCTTGATAACGGCTATGTTGGGGAAAGGCTGCAGGGTCAGGGAGGGCATCCTGGAGGAGGCAGCACTCACGGCGAGCCTGGGAATGTGCTGGAGTTCACCAGCCCACGAGGGGAAAGCGCACGCGCCAGGCGAGGCAAGCGTATAAAGGAAGCCTGCAAGGGGCACAGAGTGGGTGCCAAGTGCTGAGCAGACGGGGTGAGGGGGCCTTGTGGGCTAGGCGAAGGGTCTCAGATTCTGCCCAGGAGCTGTGGGGATACAGTGAGAGATTTAAGCTGAGTTTGGCATGATCGGATTTGCAGTTTTTAAGACATTCCTCCTGGTTGTTGTATGCAGAAGGGAGTGGAGGCAAGAGGGTCAGTGAGGAAGCTGCTGTGTCATCCAGGGAGAGTGGGTGGTGGCCTGGCCAGAGACAGGATCGGGAAAAGGGACCAATCTCAGGGGTATTCGGGAAGTAAAAGGGACAAGACTCGGGGACTGACTCTCTCATCATCGGGGTGACAAGCCTTCAGGAACCCCTGCAAGGTACTCATGACCTCAGACTCTGGGGCTCGTATTTCCCTTCATCCTTCCCACTAGCATGCCTCTCCTCTCTTCCAGTAGTGAGGATGGGCTGTGAGCGGAGTCCGCGTTCCCCAAGTCACAGTGAGAGCTTTCCAGTAGCTGTAATTCTGGTCATCACCAGTAGGTGGCAGCCCAAGACAGAAAGGGAAGGCTGGTATGGTCACCCAGTTTTTGGGAAAGGCATGGTGCTTAATGAACTGGTCCCCTGGGACTTGCCGATGGGCAGTGGACTTACCACCACTATTATGAGGCACGTCACAACAGCACATCCCTAACTTCTATGGAGACTTGGCTGTCATGAAAATAGGCTCTGCACAGAGCTTTACATGAGTTACCTCATTTCATCCTCTTAGCCGCCTGGGGTGGGGATCCTCGTTATTCCTTTTATGCATACAGAAAAATGAGGCTCAGAGAGGTCAAGTAACTTGTCCAAAGTCACACAGCCAAGAGCCTCAGAATAAAGATTGGCATCCCAATCTATCTCCATCACTACAGGAAACAGACTCTTTCAGAAAAACTTGCCCTAAAACTACGACTGTTTTCTATCCCCTTTTACCCTTCCCCCTTGACTCCCTCTCCCTTCCTCCTCCTCCTGTGTGCCTCTGAAGACTTCTGAAAATTGCCAAAGTTCTCACCATCTACCATCATTCTTTGGGAGAGATGGAGGGGGCTGGGCTTGAGAGGTCTGGAACTCCTCTGTTCAGATCCCTGCCGCGTAGCGCAGGCCTTGCTTTTTTCCACAAGGTTGTGGGCCAGGAAGGAGCAGATGTTTATCTGCTTTTTGCCAGATGAAGAAAGAAGCTAAGCTCCGTGCCCAGGCCACATGGTGAGACCAGGCCACACTGGATCTAACTAGTCCTGACCCTCTACCACCAGCTGTTGTTTCACAAACCACTTGTGTATTCCAAGCATCGCCCCTGCAGGGACTACCAACCCCATTCCTCCTGCCCAAGGTATAGGGTCCAAAGGCTGGTTTTCAGACCCCTGTCTTGCCAGGAGCTAGGCTTCAGATATTCAGTCAATCGAGGCATCCTGTCAATCCAGCTTTCAGTGTGGCCCATAAGCCCTATTTCAGCAGGACTCCAAGCAGATGGGGGAAAATTAATAAATGTGTAAAATTCCTTTTTCTCCCTTCCCATCCCACCAAGAACCAAGCCAGCGGATAATTATGGGATGGCTGCCAACAGAGTTTGGTCTTCAGAGCTGACTGATGGCGCTTGTACTCCTGTGGCTCACTGCCAGTCTAGTCACCGCTCTTTCCAGTTTTGTGGGTGTTCTTACTGCTGGAAATCAGAAACTGTACCCCTACTGTGACTGGGACAGGGAGAAAAGGCAGGGGCTGAACCCAGGAGAAGCAGCAGAGGGAAGAAGCCACACTTTTGCTTGGCTGGATGGGGCATGGGTGCTGGGGGAAATACAGCAACAGTAACAACAGTATTGATCATGGCCATGCAGCGAGCACTTGCGATGCGTTAGGGCCGTGTTAGGCACGCTACATACTTGAGACTGTTTCATCGAATCCTGCATCATTTATTTACCCCCTCCACCAACATATGGACTTCCCTGGTAGCTCGGATGGTAAAGAGTCTGCCTGCAATGTGGGAGAACCCAGTTCAATCCCTGGGTCCAGAAGATGCCCTGGAGAAGGAAATGGCAACCCACTCCAGTACTCTTACCTGGAAAATCCCATGGACCGAGGAGCCACCAATACGTACTGAGTGACTGCCACATGCCAAGCACTATTCTAGACGCAGGGGAGTAAACTGAGGAACAAGACAGACTAGTCCCAGACTTTGTGAAGGTGCCATTCAGGTAGGGATGGCAAACAATAACCACAGTTTCTGACGAGTGCTATAATAAATACTCAACAGAGCTCTGAAGGCTACAGGAAGTCTGGGAAAGCATCTCTGAGGCAGTGATAACTGAGCCTAAAAGATAAAGAATCGTGCCAAGATTTTAAAACCAAAAGGAATGAATTCAAGGGAGAGAGATGGGAAACATTTCAGGCAGCAAGAGCAGCAAGCGCAAAGGTGCTGAGGTCAGGGAGGGGAGGGGTGCGGCAGGTGAGGTCCCAGAGGCAAGCAAGACTTGATGAATCAGAACCCGTGGGCCATGGGAGATTCCATTCTCTGGGCGAAGTCGGCTCTAGAATCTAATCCTGCACCCTTCACCGCCAGCTGCCATTTCATACGTCATCCGGGTCACAAACAATCACTGTGCCAGGCTCGGTGCTGGAGGAAAGGGAAGGCCACCGGGGTTTCCCCACCCAGCCAGCTCTTGGGAAAGGATGCTGTGCCGAATCACACTGCTTGCCTGGGACTCGCCAGCGGGCAGTGGGTCAATCAGCGGGGTAACAGCAGCATCTAAATTCCGTGGACAATTGCCATCGTGGAAACCTGTGTCAGAGCTCTATGTGAATCACCTCATTTCATCCTCACAGCCCTGTGGGATGTGGGACCACTGTCATCCCAGTTTGGTCAAGAGGAAGATTATGGAGCAGGGAGTGACATTTAAGCTTTAACAGGACAATGGCTTCAGCTGCACGCACCTTCCCTTCCAGCCCTCAGAGCAGCACCCGCCCTGAGCTGTGGTTATCTGACCACCCCACCACCACCACACACACACAGAGGTGAAGAATCCTGGGCTCAGAGGTCAAGTCATGTGAGGAAAAGAGGACTCCAGCCCAAGGTGACCCCAGCCTTAATCTTGCCTGGGCCGGTGACAAGCAGCAGGTGGGGGGTGGAAATGAGGAGGAGGGTGACTGCTGGGCGATGCGGAAACCTTGGCCCCCAGCCTGGAATCCAGCCTCCAGATATTTTCCTGGCCTGAGCCCAAACCGGTCGCCCTGCTTGGACAGCTACTCTGGTGAATGAAGCATTCCGCTCTGGGAATCTCTGCTCGGAGAACCCCGGCCCCGAGCGCCTCCTCAGATCTGTCCTTAATGGGGCTGAGCAGCCTGCACGGGTCACATCCCCATGCAGACCCTCGCAATCCCCCGCCCGGGCCTCTCTGCAGCCTGAAGGTCAAGGCCTGCCCTCTGGGCTGCCAGAGGTCACCTGCCACGCCCCAGCTGCAGGCTGCAGGGGAGTGGGGGAGAGGTCCGCTCTGCTCCTCCCTGGCAGGGGCAGGAGTGCGGGAGGTGAGGAACCACCGGGACCCCAGGAGGGCATGCGGCCGCCTGGGGACACTGGCCCCTCCGTCAGGATCAATCACCCTAAGCCTGTCTGAGGAGCAGCCGGCTTAGGAGCAGCCGTGAAAGCCGCCTTTGTGCCCGAGGAGAATGAGCCGCAGGAGGACGGGGGCCCCTGGCCCAGGGCACCCATCGGGCCCCAGATCCTGAAATAACACCAAGGGGAGGACCCCCAGCCTGGCCCCCGCCCCACCCCGCCCCGGGCCCAGCTGAGCCTGGTGCCCGCTTTGTGCCATGGGAGCTGCCCAGGGGAAGAAGGTAGGAGCCCCCGAGGGTCCTGCAGAGGCCCTGGACGTGGGGAGGGAGGCTGCGCCCGCCAGGTGGGGTCCCTCACACACTGCTCGACGCCCCTCCCCCCCCACCCCACCCCCTACCCCCAGCTCACAGCTAATATTTCATGTAAAAACCTGGCTGGGGCTCAGGGCAAGGCCGGCGTCTAATCTCTCCATCTCTGAATCAGATCTGGGGCCGCCCAGCCTCTCAGGCTCCCTGGTCTTATGCACACACACACACACCCTTCCTGCCCTGCCTCGGGTTCCCCAACCACTCCCCTCACCCCCACCCCCAGCACCAGGGGAGCCTGGCACAGGTGAAGGCAGGGGCAAGAAAATAATAACAACCATTGTAATTAACTTGGCTAACCAGTGGTCACCAGAGGTAGAGCCAAGGGCAAGTTATTGAAGCTATCTGTAGCTCATTTCCTCATCTGTGAAATGGGGACAATAGTAGTCACTACCTCCCAGGCTGGTGGTGGGGGTTAAAAGAATTTTAACATGCGAGGCGTTTGAAAGAGTGCCTGGCGCACAGCGGGCTGTATACAAACTATGGTCTGTTGCTGGTAGATTTGTCTTCATGTTATTATCCATGTTATCCATCCATTATCCTTCTCAGTCTGGGGTCTCCATGGGGTGGGGGGAGGGAGTGTTGTAGGTAACACAGCCAGTGCGGCGTTTCTGAAAATGAGGTCTGTACACCCCTTGTGTTGGCTTTAAACATTGAGGGGGGTGGTGTGGGAGGGGGCTTGTTAACCTGTCGCTTTCTCAGGGCCCAACCAGAGCTCCTGAGTCAGAGTCTCTGAGGAGGGGCTGGGGAATTCTCGCACATGTTCAGAGCCATACCAGGACTGCCCACCAGCAACGTGGTCAGGCTGCCAGGCCCCAGCTCCTCCACCCACTTGCTGTGGTGAGGAACCCCGCCCTCTGCATCCCAGTCCTCACCTGGGAAGTGGGGCGGGTACCCATCTCTGGGGGGTTCCCTGAGATGCTGCCGGTAAAGTGCTTATCAGCTTCCTGACCCCCAGAGGGCCCCATACACGGAGATGCTAATCCTCACCCAGCTGTGATGACCTATTGTATTAAAGGCGGGGAAGTGAGGTTCAGAGGCCAAGCGTGACTTCTTAGCCAGTGTGAAAATGGGCAGGATATTGACCCCCTTCTGCCTAACTGCAAACTTTCTGCCAACACAGCCCATCCCACACTTTTCAGATTTAAAGAAGAGTACATCATGGATCTGTGGAGGAAGAACTCTGGTCCTCAGTTTCACCATTTGCAAAACCGGAGTGTTGGGCTAGATAACCCCTGCTAAGTTGTGTCCAACTGTTTGCGACCCCATGGACTGTAGCCCACCAGGCTCCTCCTTCCATGGGATTCTACAGGCAAGAATACTGCAGTGGGTTGCCATACCTTCCTCCAGGCGATCTTCCTGACCCATGGACTGAACCCAGATCTCCTGCATTGCAGGCCTATTCTTTACCATCTGAGCCGGCCAGGCCTCCTAGCGCTGGCCTCGCTCCCCATTGCAGGGCTGACTCCTGCCTACAGGGGTCAGTGTGGGTCACCTGCAGTCAGGGCAGGAAGGTGATGAGACACAGCCTCTGGGAGTCCCAGAGCTGCCCTCCCAGCCAAGCCTCGGGCCGGCCCTGGCCCCAGCCGATCCCCTCTTTCAGAAACATTCTTTCCGTTCCTCCCCTCTGGATCCTGTCTGTGCTGAACATGAGGCAAGGCTAGTCATCGTGGAAGCCAGCGTCCCAGGCCTAAAAATGACCCTGATAAGGTCTGTCCCAGGACGGACGGAGTACAGCTCAGCCCGCCTCTCCCTGCTCCTCCCCACCCCGTGGCAGACATCACAATCAATCCCCGCACCCTTCCCCACTAAGTCCAGGCAGCGCCACAATCCTCGAGGCAGCCTGGGGGTCAGTGAGAACTTGCCCCCAGGTTGAAAGCCATGCCTGTCCTTGGACCCAGCCCCTTCCCCACCCCAGGGGAAAGCCCTCCAGGGAGAAGGCAGCCAGGCACAGTGATGGGGAACATGGGCTACACAGTCAGACAGGCCTGCGTCCTTCCCTCCACATCTTCTGTGACCTTCAGCAAGTCTGCACCTCTCTGATTCTACCTTAGTAAACGAAAGATAAAAGACCCTCCTCAGATTATCGTAAAACCCAAATGATCCCATGCCTGGAACAAAACAGGCGCTCAGTCTCTCCCTGAACCGGATCCTCCGCGCCTGTGTCCTGAGCCTCACCAACCTTCCCTTGAGCCAGCAAGGGCATCGGTGACACGGCCAATGGCAGGCATAAAAGCTGACCCCCAGCAGCTGTGCCTTCCCCGCTGGCCAGTGGGGAGCCAGGCTGGAGCGAAGGCTGTGAGCAAGCCTCAAGCCAGGCTCCCCCATCGGTGGCCACCCCACCAGACCTCGCCCATGCCCACCTCCCTCCTTCCAGAAGCAACACCCCGCTGGCCTGTGTGACTTGTGACAGGCCTGCTGTGTGGAAAGCAATCCCTGTCGCCTGTGCATGGGTTCTCCCACGGGCTTGTCCCGTGAAATGCACCCTGCTATCCTCAGAGGCATCCCATACCCTGCCCCCAGTTATGGCGTAATCATAATCATAAAAGGACACGTCTGGAAAAGCCTTGATGATGCGGTCCGGTCCCCGCCTCACTGAACAGCTGGGAAGACTGAGGTCAGAGACGGGAAGGACTTCCCAGGGCCATGCAGCCAGGGCCAGGGCATCTCTGTAGTGCCTGCAGTCCCTTCCCCTGCACCGGGAAGGGGAGACGGAGCGGCCCCTTGGAGATGACTCTTGCCCACAAAGCGCACTCTCGGGGTACCCAGCTCTGTCCACCACCTCTTCATCTCTCCCGCCCCAGCCTCCCCCAGCAAAATAGCAGCTGAGTGCCTGCTCCCCTGCAGCTTCCCTGGTGGCTCAGTGGTAAAGAATCCTCCTGCCAATGCAGGAGACCTGGGTTCGATCCCTGGGTCAGGAAGATCCCCTGGAGAAGGGAATGGCTACCCACTCCAGTATTCTTGCCTGCAGAATCTCACGGACAGAGGAGCCTGGCGGGCTACAGCCCACGGGGCCACAAGTAGCTGGACACGACTGAGTGACTAAGATCACTTGCGCCTGCTTCCCTGTGCCGGGAACCGAGCCCGGGACGGAAAGGGATGGTTCCTGCCTTCACAGCCGTCTCTGTGAGTTGGGGAGACGGACAGGTGGCCAAATAATGATAGGTGGGAACAGCGCATGTGATGGTCAAGATGGGGCTGACCGGTCGGACTTGTCAGGACCATCTCCAGCTGCAGTTGAGGGGCGCCAGGTATGAGGACTTCAGGTTGGAGTCAGCTGCTGAAATTCCCATAAATTGGATTTCAGCTAGAATGCCATCTGCTTCAAGGAAGGGAAAACCAAAAACCAACTGGTCTAAACAATAAGGAAATTTATTGGGCTCCCTAAGTGGAGGTCCGGAGAAGGCAATGGCAGCCCACTCCAGTACTCTTGCCTGGAAAATCCCATGGACAGAAGAGCCTGGTGGGCTGCAGTCCATGGGGTCACAAGAGTCAGACACGACTGAGCGACTTCACTTTCACTTTTCACTTTCATGCATTGGAGAAGGAAATGGCAACCCACTCCAGTGTTCTTGCCTGGAGAATTCCAGGAACGGGGGAGCCTGGTGGGCTGCCATCTATGGGGTTGCACAGAGTCGGACACAACTGAAGTGACTGAGCAGTAGCAAGTGGAGGTCCAATGGCTCAGTGATGTCTCCAGGGCATTTCCTAGAACACGCAAGCAAGGTTCCCTTGAATTTCACTGGGAGCAATTAAGTCACATCCCATCCCTAAAGCAGTCCTTTTCCCCTGGGGAACACCAAGGGCATTGGCTTCGCCTGGAATCCTGAACCCGGTGCTGGCAAAGGACGGAAGCAGGACCATGGGACTGGTTGAGGCCAACCAGAGACCCCTTAGGGCTGGAGATCAGCCCCTCAATGTCATCCCCGAAAACTCAATAGGAGATAGTACGATGGATGCTGGGCGTTCAGTCATAATGTGCCTGCCACCTCCGTGCGGGAGCTGGTGGTATCTCTGACCATGGTGTGAACAGAGAGAATGGAAAGAAATTGAAAAGTTCAAGGGTGGGGGGGGGGGGCGGGGGCAGAAAGCGTGCTGGACCAAGAGTCAAAAAGCAGATATTGTTGCCCCTACTCATCATGGGCAACTCAGCATGTTGTAATCTGCAAGGCGGGTACCCAGGCCACACTCAGGATTTTTGCAAAGGATCAAATGAAGGCATTTTCAATACACAGAAGCAGTGTTTCTGTTTGGAACATTCCAGAAGCTGGAAATCTTGGCCACCTGGGTGTGCGCTGATTTTCTTTATTTTTTATTTTTGGCCGCATTGGGTCTTTGAAGTGGTGCATGGGCTCTTTGCTGCTGTGCATAGGCTTTCTCTAGTTGTGATGTGCTGGCTTCTCATGCTTCTCTTGTTGCGGAGGCATGGCTGTAAGGTGTGTGGGCTTCAGTAGTTGCGGCGCACGGGCTTAGGGACTGCCCCACAGCATGTGGAATCTTAGTTCCCCAACCAAGGATCAAACCCATGTCCCCTGAATTGGCAGGTGGATTCTTAACCACTGGAGCACCAGGGTCCTGGCATGGACCTGGTGGACACCATTTTGCTGTGCCCTAAGGCCACCTAATGACCATTTTCCTGGGCCCTGAGGCCACAGGACCGCCAGAGTCCTGGTGTACATTAATTTTAGAGAGATGAGTGCAGACAACAATGTCCTGCGTGGAGCCTTCCTTAAAGTTCTTGTGACAGTGAGGTTGCAGGTCCTTGGGTAGAAAGGGTCCAGGAAAAGCGACTCCCATGGACCTCAGACAGCCCTGGAGAGCATGGACATGGCATTCTCTAAAACATTCCTCCGAACTCAGCACCACCCGGGTTTTTCACTTCCGTGAACAACTCTGTCGATGTTTGCCAAGATGCTCATGGCTTTGCATTCATCTTCATTAGAAGAACATTTCCGTGGCTGAAACAAAAGGGAGAAAAATTGGGAGAGATGGCTAATTTTGATAAACATCCTGGAAGGGAGTGTTTCTTACAGAGCCCAAAAGGCACCCATCTGGCACGGCCCTGCTGACTCCCTGAACAGTTATCCCCATCATGATGGATGGGTGCTCTCAGCCCAGGCCCAAGGAAGAGTTCCGCTCGCCAGCCCACAGCTGAGCCGGGCCTGAGGGCTGTGTTAGGAGCCCCTCACCATCCACGCCAACCTACCCTTGCTACTCTTCCCACCACGTCAGACCGCTTCTGAGGGGAAAGAAGTTCACCACCAGGTTCCCAGAGGACTCTCAGAATGGGGGGCTCAAGGCCAAGAGGAGAAGGTGGTCAGGAGCCCGTGAGGAGGCCCCTTCCTCACCCCCAACAAAGCAGAGACCTGCTCCTGGCTGAGCCCTGACTCCCAGCATCCCTCCAGCCTCCTGAGCCTCACTCACACCAGCGGCTGATGCTTAGAAGGCCTCCCGTCGGCTGTCTGCATGTCCAGCCCGTCTCTGAGCTCCAGGCCCAGCTCCTCCCCACCGCCTCTTGTAACTGTTCTTGGGCCAGGCATGTGTTGAATTCTGACTGTACCCCCAGCAGACGTTCCATCACAAGGTGTGAGGGCAGACGAGGAGGAGGGGGCATAGCAGTTTCTGAGCACTGACCCTGCCAGCCACCGCGCTCGGGGCTTTCACAGGCTTCCCTCCACCCTCCCAGCCCCGCAAGGCAGACGATGCCACGCCCACATCATGGATGAGTGACACCCATGGAGGCGCCGCTCTGAGCCGCTGAAAGGGGCTTTCAAAGGCAGGTGGAATGACCTTTGGAAGCAGAGAAAGGGCACCATTTTCCTAACGGCCCTAAGGCCACCTAATGAAGCTGTCATTCCCTGCTGCTCTTGGCTTCCCAGGCTGGGTTCAGGACTTACCTGAACAGGTGTACAGGTCAGGCACTGCACAGAAGCGATGACTGCATGGGTTCGTAGGGGTGGGATCCATCCCACATCTGCCAGTGGAGCCTTGTGCCCAGGTGCTGGTTAAGTCTGCCCCGAGGCAAGAGTATTGCTCCATATAAAGATGCAGAGCCATCGCTTAAAGCCCTTCAACCACCTTTCCCAAGACTAAAACTTTTCCTGTCGGTCTTTGCGGCTGGACGTCCAGCTTGGGAGGGAACAACACTGAAGGAGAGAGAAAGATGCCCGCCCAGCTGGCACTTCTAGGACGGCTTCCCTGCCTGGGTCTCAAATGCCCACACAGGACTCGGGGCTGAGTGAGCAGGGGGAGGGCAAGCCTGTCGTAGAGCTGCGTTTGCCTAACTGGGTCTGGGTGTTTTACTAAACCTGAAGGACTACCGGGGTAGCTGAGAAGGGGCCAGGGAGATGAGAAGGGGGTAACCGTCTTCTTGTGAATGTGCTAAGAAGCCTCACCACAAAGGTACCGACACCCCTGTTTCACCAGGGCAAAAACCCAGACTCAGGGAGGCACCCTTCAAGTACCAGGGCTGGGACTTGAACCAAATCCGTCTGGTTCCTAAGACCACCTTCTCGTTGACTTGCTTTTTTCGAGCATCAGGATGAAACCGCATCTCCAGCCAGAATAAATCTTCACCTTGTGGGTAGAGTTACTAGCTGGTGGTGATTCCGGCCCCACTGGGAGCAGCGCGGAAGAAGGGCCTTAAAGTTCAGAGGAATTTAATTTCCATCATGAAAGAACTCAGAGGTGGGGCAGGAGGGGCCACATCAAAAGCCAGCTTTTGAGAAGGCAGAAACCCAAAAGCAGCTCCCTTGCAGGGGCCCGGGGATCCACTTTCGGAACATTGTGTCTCCTGAGCCCACGTGAATGAGGGGCTTTGTTCGAGTGAGAGATCAGATCTCAGGCCTGCGGTGGAGGGGAGGGGCAAGCGGCTGGAGCCTTGCTTCTTCATCTAAAATCTGAGAGGGGCTAAATGCAACCAGCAAAGCCACGCCAAGGAAGCCATGGGAGGCAGGCTCGGTGCTGGTTTCCCTGCTCCCAAGGTGCAAGTCACGATGGGGCCTGGGGTGTCCCACAGGGATGTCACCCCCCAGAACAGAACCCGCGGGGCCCAGCCAGAAACCAGGGGGTGACTGCTGTTCAGAGGGACCTCCCTGCAGGGTTGTCCTGCACTTGCACTCTTGGGAACACTTTGGGGTCGTGTTGGGGTGTTGTTGTTCAGCCGCTCAGTCATTGTCCGACTCCTTGCGACCTCACAGACTGCAGCACACCAGGCTTCCCTGTCCTTCAGTATCTCCCAGAGTTTGCTGAAACTCATGTCCATTGAGTTTTGGGGGGTACGATGGGGCAAACGTTCATGGGGAGTCCCGCCATCAGGTCAGCATCAGTGAAGGTCCGGCAGAGATTGTGATCACAAGCAGGCACGGGGAAGTGACGTCTTGGTTCCCTGGGGCTGGGTGGCTGAAAGCAGCAGAGGTGTATCCCCTCACAGCACTGGAGGCTGGAGGCCTGAAATCAGGGTGTCAGCAGAGCCAGGCTTCCCTGAAGGCTCTGGGAAGAGCTGTTCTCTGCCTTTCTCTCTGCTCCTGGGGTATGTGTGTGCATGCCCAGTTGTGTCTGACTGTTTGCAACCCCATGGACTATAGTCCACCAGACTCCTCTCTCCATGGAATTTTCTAGGCATGAGTACTGGAGTGGATTGCCATTTCCTTCTCCAGGGGATCTTCCCCACCCAGGGATCAAACCCGCATCTTTTGTATCTCCTGCCGGAGCAGGTGGATTCTTGAGCGCTGTCGTCTACTGGTCAGCCGTCTTTGTCATCCCTTGGTTTAATGATGCTTCTCACCCGCATCTGCCTCTGTTCTCACATGGCATCGCCTTGTGTGTGTGTCTGTGTCTCTTCTCTTCTTAAAAGGACACCAGTCATATCAGCTTAGAGCCCACCCTCATGACCTCATTTTAACTGAATACATCATCAAAAACCCTGTTTGCAATTCAGGAAACGTGCACAGGTACAGGGGCTAGGGTTTCAACATAGCTTTTAGGGGATACAATTCAATTCAACCCCTAACCATGACCCCGTTCATCCTCTCCTGGCTGTGCTCCTGGGACCTGCAGTTCATTTTAGTTTCTGTTCTTGGCAATGGCTTCCCACGTGGGATACCCAGAGAGTTTCATTTTGATTCAGAATCTGACCCTGAGTAAAACCCTTCAAGAGCCGTTACAAGGAAATCACAACCACAGAGAAGAGGGTATGAGCCCTCTGTGCCCTTACTCCAACCTGACCACCTAAGACGCTCACGCTCACTCTGCTCCACCCACATTGGATTCCACGGCTTCCTCCAACAAGCCAAGAGCTTCCCCACCTCAAAGCCTCTGTTCTGCTGTGCCCTCCACCTGGGGTGCTCTTCCCTGGCTCTTTCCATGACCGGGTCCTTCAGGCTTCAGCTTAGAGAGGCCGCCCCTGACCCCTGCAGCTAAAGCACCTCCATCTTGGTCCCCAGTCCCGCAGCTGCTTCACAGAACTTACTTGAGTATTTCTTTATTTTTAAAAATTGTTTGGCCGCCCTCAATCGCCGTGGGTACATGCAGGCTTCCTCTATTGCAGCAGGAGGGGGCTACTCTTCGTTGCAGTGTACGGCTTCTCGTTGCATGGCCTCGTTGTGGAGCACAGGCGCTAGGCGCGCGGGCTACAGTAGTGGCACAGAGGCTTTGTTGCCCAGAGGCATGTGGGATCTTCCCGGACCAGGGATCGAACCCGTGTCCCCTGCATTGGCAGATGGATTCCTAACCACTGAGCCACCAGGGAAGTCCCTTGGCTGTTTCCTTAACTGTTTCATAGCTGGCTTTCCCAGGCTCCACGTCAGCTCTATGAGGGCAGGAACCTCCCTGTCACTCAGTCTGGATGCTAGGGGACATATCCTAGGAAGGAGGATCAGTAAATCCATAGCTACCATCCAGGAAACTCACTCCTTCCTTCCACACGTATGTCCTAAGCATCCACTTTGAGTCAGAGGCTGCCTCAGGCCCGAGGCATGGAAGAGAGCCCAATCCAGTCCCAGGACCACGGTCGACCTAGGGAGACGGACTTCAGGCTGCACTGAATGACTGAGCAACAGGATTAGAAAACGGAGCCCTCCACACAGGCCTTCACCATCAGCTGCCAGAAAATATTGAAAATTCAAATTGTGGCTTCCCTGGTGGCTCAGATGGTAAAGAATCTGACTGCAATGCAGAGAACCCAGGATCTATCCCTGGGTCGGGAAGATGCCCTGGAGAAGGGAATAGCAACCCACTCCATTGCCTGGAGAATTCCATGGACAGAGGAACCTGGCGGGCCACAGTCCATAGGGTCACAAAAGTGTTGGACACAACCGAGCATGCGTGCAGTGTGTCCTAGCACACCCCTCCCCTCTGGTATCCGTCACCCGCCGTGGGACCCAAGGGCAGACAGGCGGCATGGATGTAGGCCAGGATAAAACCACAGGCAGGGGTGGGATTACGTCAGCATGCTGCTGCTGCCTGTATTCCTTAATGGTCTTGATCTTCCCCGGATCGTGCCTGCTGAACACCTTCCACTTCGCCCTAGTCTGAGCGGCTAGGGGACAGTGGCTTGATTGCAGGATCTACAGTGAGATGCCGCTGTTGTCCTCTGCACTTGGGAAAACTGACCCAGTGCTTGGCTCCAAGGTCTGCCCACCCCTTGGACTCTGCATTGCATTCGTTCTGCATTTGTATTGTATTTGGTTTTGTATTTGGTTTTGCATTAGTATTGTATTTGGTTGCAGTACACCTCCACATACCTGACCCCACGGATATCTCGGAAGAGGGGAGGACCAAGATTGTAAGGGTCAGGCAGAGTATTTGAGGTGGAGTGTGCGGCAGGCTGCAGTCCCTAGTGTTGCAAAGGGCTGGACACAAGTGAAGGGACATAGCACACACGTATGGTCAGGCCACTCATGGCAGCTGCTCTCTTGCCCTGTGTTCCTCCCCTGCTCGGCCAGCTTCTGCTTCACCTTATCCCCTATGCACAGGGACGTGCTTGCCCTCTGCCCCAGCTCCTGATGGTTCTAATCCTTAGCCCGGAACGGCTCCACCTGCTAGTTTATTAAAAGGAAACACCTGCCCTCATGATGCTCCTTCACCTAAGGGGCTCTGCGGGATATGCCCCAGCCGCTGATTTCCCTGGTAACTGATGAGACAACCTATTGTCCATTCATCTATAAATAGCAGCCGCCTTCTTCCCTGAGTAGCAAAGATGGCGGCCACGACCTGTCTGTTGGCCTGCCTGCCTTACACGCTGGCATGTCGCTCCAGGACCTTTTGCTTCAGAAATGTTAGACCAAATGCACGTGTTGACGACTCTGTCAATATCTCTGGGCTCTTCTTTCTCAAGGCTGGGCAACCACAAGGCTTGCAGACCTGCGGACGTAGCCCAGTGCCCTCCCTCCTTCCCCAACCAGTAATCACTGGTTTGTTTCCTACATCGGTGAGTCTGTTTTGCTATATACATACATATATTTTTAGATTTGATGTATAAGTGACATCTTCATGTTTGTTTTTTTCTGTCTGACTTTTTCCACTAAGCATGGTGTTCTCCAGGTCCCTTCATGTTGCTACAAATAGCTGAATGTCGTACTTTTTTAAGGCTGAGAAGTACTCCACTGTGTATGTATACCCCACACCTTAACCCACTGGTCTGTTGATGAGCACTTGGGTCGTTCCCATCTACTGACTATTGTAAACGGTGCTGCTATGAACATTGGGGTGCATGTCTTTTCCAATTAGTGTTTTCATTTGTTCCAGATACATACCCAGGAGTGGGGTTGCTGAATTATACAGTAGTTATTTTTTGTTGTGAGGAAACGCCATCCTGTTTTCCATCATGGCTGAAGCAATTTACATCCCTACCCACAGCGTACACGTGTTCGCTTTTCTCCTTGCCAACATTTGTTATTTGTTGACCTGTTGATGATGGCAATTCTGGCAGGTGTGGGTGATATCTCATCATGGTTTTGATCAGCATTTCTCTGATGGTTAGCGACATTGAGAGTCCCTTCGTGTGCCCATTGGCCATCTGTATATTGTCTTTGGAAAAGAACGGTTGAGTGTTCTGCTGTTTGTTTTTTCTTTTTTTTGATTGGGTTGTTTGCTTTCTTGGTGTTGAGCTGCATGTTTTGCATGTTGACCCCTTGCCGGTCATGTGGTTGGCGGTATTTCCTCCCATTCAGAGGGTTGCCGTCACTTTGTGGATGATTTCCTTTGCTGTGCAGGGGCTTTTGCGTCGGCTTGGGTGCAGTTGGTGTGTTTTGGCTGTTGTCTCTCTTGCCTTGGGAGAGCAGGGGACTGTTGCCATGTGGTGCCCCACCCCTGCATCCTCTTCTGGGAGCTCTGTGGTTTCAGGTCTTGCCCTTGGGTCTCTCGTCCATTCTGAGCGTCTGTGCGTGGCATGGAGGAATGCTCTGGTTTCGTGTCCTGCATGTGGCTGTCCAATTTTCCCAGCACCATTTAGCGAAATGGTTGTCTCTTGTCCGTTATATACTCTTGCCTTTTTCAGTTTTTCCTCTTTAAGAATAAGTCTTTAATAGTGATGATCTCAAAATCTACAACTTTTAGTTGTCTCATAAGGTTTTAAGTGTGTTTGAACTTTTGAAATGTCTTTCGGTGTTAAACAAAAATGAGGGGACACCCACTTCCCACTTCATTTTATGGTAAAATAATGTTTATCAAAATTCAATAAGGACAGTAAAAGAAAAGTAAATTACAGGGTGATCCACTCATCCACGGATGCAAAAAAAAAAAAAGTACTAGGCAAGACTGCAAAATCCTGCAGCCAGGGCTTGGTGGCCCTAGAATTGCTTTGAGCCCATTTGCTACAGCCGTCTCCTTGCTGCGGGTCTAGTCTGTGCCTGAGCAGGTCAGGGACTCCGGCCAGAAATGACCACAGGCTCTGTCTCAGAATCCTGCCATTCCAGAACCAGGCCAGAGTAGTGGAAAGTTCCAGTGGCGGTTTTTCCAGGGATGCCTCATCCAGGCTCAGCCAGGTGAACCTGAGGGAAAGGGAGAGAGATGTCCCAGGGTGACTTTGCTGGCCCGGTCCTGTCCACTGGCATGTGGCCTGTGGGCACTCCCCTGCCCTTACTCTGCCCACAGCCAGGAGCCTCCCAGCTATGAAGCCTGGGCCTGCATCCCCAGGAGCTGCAGACACCTGCAGGAGCTGAGACTGAAGACTGTCAGGCGCAGATGTGACACACTGGCCCTCAGGGCCCAAGCTTTCTGCTTCTATCTCCTGTCACCATCCCAGGGCAAGGGCTTGGCCGGCGTGGGAGGCTGGGCTGCTTGGCAGGGCTGTGCGGGGACAGTCTCCTGCAGAGAGCCCGGCCTCCTCCCAGGCTCACCACCACACAAGGCGGGTCATGGCCTGGGGGTACCCTACCCTGGCAGCGGAACCATCAGGGAAGACTTCCTGGAGAAGGTGCTATCTAAGCAGAGCCCTGGAGGGGTGTGCCAGGCCAAGGGGAGGGTGACAGTGTTCCAGGCGAAAGCAGACAGGCAGAAGCTGGGCAGGGCTAGGGCAGGGGAGAGTGCTGTAGGAGAGGACGGGGGGCGGCCAGAGGCTGGGGGAACTGGGCCAAGCAGCTGGGTGTGAGACGTGTCTGTTAGCCAGCTGGGAGTCAGCAGTAGCTTCACAACGGGGGCCCCGGCCATGAAGTCAGGAGAACCTCGGTTTGCATCCTGGCTTTCCTGCTCACTAGCTTCATGACGTTGGCGACCTCCTTGACCTCAGCTTTCCCATGTATCAAACTGGGTTAATAACAGAACCTACAAAACACAGCACTTGACACATTGTAAAGGCTTAGCAAAGGGCTGCTTACTATTTGTTATTCTATCTGATCAGAGTTGGTCAGCTCCTCCCGGCTGGCCGGCTGGCCGTGCGGAGCTGCCAACCATCAGCAGTATGTATCCTTCCGAGATGATAACTGAAGCCCAGGAGTGGGGGCGGGAACAGGGGGTCGGGGGAACAGGAGAAATGGATCCTTGTGCTCCACCAGAGGCCGGGGAGTGAGAGAGGAAGGTCAAGCAGATTTGCTTCCTTGCAGGGAACAGATTGTACTAGCAGCCGTACCTGATCAAAGCCAGATAAATTGGCTCTTTTCCCTCTTTATTTTCCTAACTTTCCACAACACTCCATTTTCATCCTTTTTAAAAGTGGACTTTGCTCCTCTAGTTTAAGAGTTTTCTCATGTATTACTCAAATACTATATGATAGAAAAATCATAAAGTACAGAAAAGGAAAACAAAAGTACAATCACCCATTATTCTTGCGTCCAGCATAACCACTGCTGACATGCGGTGTGAATCCTTTCAGACTCGGCGGTCCACGCTGTCACTGTTTGGGAGACGGACCCGTGAGGACTTGCCCCCCAGTCTGCGGTAGGTCACACACCCTTGTCTGTGGCGCCTTTCTCGCGGGTGCACCGAGTCCCGTGAGTACAGGCCTGCCACGGTGTGCTTAGCCAGCCCTTGATTTGGAGGTATTTGGTTTGTTTTTGTGCTTCCACGTCACAGTAGATGTATTTTGGTGCACACCCCTTGTCCTTTCCTTGGGATAAATCCCACTGTTAGGCTCATGGGTGTGTTTCTATGAAGTAACATATAAAATGCTATGTGTATATGAGGATGTTCAGACTCCCCAAGAAGAGAGAGCAGGGCCATGTCAGGATTTTGACAGAGCTCGTTTCCCAGAGGTGAGAATCTCAGCTGCAGAAACCATAATCTCCAGAATGTGACTCGACTCATTCTTCAATCTCATACTGAGCACTTTTGCAACGTGGACCCACAGGGCTTCAAATAACTTTATTTCAAGGAAATAATAATATCCCATTTAGTGAGTGATCATGATGCGCCAGGTGCCGTCTCACAGCGACCTCATGATGTCGGCACTACTCCTCTCTCCAGAGCTCAGAGAGGTTAGGTGCCTGGCCGCAGGCCACACAGCAGGGCAGCGGTGAACGCGGGAATCAGACCCAGGTGGGCGGCAGTCTCACGGCCCACTCCCTCAGCCGTGGGCCTGGCCCACCATCACCCCCCGGTGCAGTGGGGGTTCCCAGAGCCGGGGGGCATGCCCTGAAGCAGCAGTTCCCTTGCTTCTCTAGATCAGGTTGTC
Organism: Budorcas taxicolor; assembly: GCF_023091745.1. NCBI lineage: Eukaryota > Metazoa > Chordata > Mammalia > Artiodactyla > Bovidae > Budorcas > Budorcas taxicolor. The sequence goes on along the minus strand of NC_068910.1, from coordinate 17,750,158 downwards.
ACGGCTCTCCGGGCTGAGTTTCCTCCAGGGAACTTCCCGTAAACACGTGCTGCAGAAAGTCAAGAGTGCCTGCCTGAGCCACGGTGGTCCAACAGAGAGAGGGTGTGGCAGATTTGGGATTCTTTGGGCAGAACTACCCCCTCCCTGACAGTAAAGAATCCGCCTGCAATGTAGGAGACTGGGTTGGGAAGATCCCCTGGAGAAGGAAATGGCAACCCACTCCAGTGTTCTTGCCTGGAGAATCCCATGGACAGAGGAGCCTGGCAGACTACAGTCCATGTGGTCACAAGGATTCAGACACAACTGAGTGTCTCACAAACATACCCCCCACCCCCCCACACACCCTCCCTGTCCAGCCACCTCTTTTTACACCAAGGCTCGTGTATGGAGTAGCCCAGATTTAGGACACCTTCATCTGGCACATAGCAGTCAACCGCACATGCTGGGGGAGGCCCGTGTTTCCTTGAGCTAAACCAGCCACAGCTCTGCCCGCCACTCAGGTGGAAAGCACGGTGGCCCTTGGACGTTCAGTGAGTCCTCTGGGAGCAATACAGTGACAGTTTTCCAAGAGCTGGACTTGCTGAGCACTTACTGTGCCCCACACCTAAATGGGTGACAGAGCTAGGGATCGACACGAAGGCCATCTTGCCCCCAGGGCCCACAGCTTTCTCCTGCTAACCCTCAGGAAACCCAAGAAACTTGGGCAGATTTGGGCAGAATTCAGCCACCAGGCAGTGAGCACCTGGGGGCAGGGACCAGGCCTTCCACATCCCAACAGACCAAGCCTCCCGGACGAGGGATCCTGCACTGGACAAACCTGGGGTGTGGCCCCTGTTTGCCACCTGCCAGCTGTGCAACCTTGGGAGTTACTTAACCCCTCTCCACCTCGGTTTCATCACCTGTGAATGGGGACTAGTGGTGGCCATTTATTGATAGTGTGGAGGCCGCAGGCAGCACGCCAGATGAGTCAACAGAGCAGGAATCAGACGCGATTCCTGCCCACCCCGCTGGGTGCTGTGCCTGACTCAGGAAGTGGCTGTCACCGGTGCGGTCATGACCTGCCAGTGACTGAACTGTTGCCTCCTCGGGTTCAATACAAAGTCTCCACAAGGGAACAGCCTCAGGCTGTCTAGCTCCCAACTAGGAATTATAATGACGAAACAGTCATGGAGACAGCTAAGATATATTGACTGCAGACTATGAGTCAGGTGCCAGTTCTCAGCACTTCACATATTAACTATTCAAGACCCAGCCCTGGGAGAAGGTGGCAGCTCCCCACACTGACCCTCCAGGGAGGAGAGATGGGGTCAGCTGCCACCCCCAGGCCAGCCCGTCTGTGCCTCGGGCCTGGGGGGGGTGTCCCCCCCAGGAGACCCCAGGCCCCACATCCACTTCTGGAAGCTGGAAAAATGTCTTTACCACCTCACTAACCGTTCTGATGGTTTGGGGTTGGGGTGGTCTGCACAGGGCTGGAGAAACAGAAAATGGGAAGTGTTGGGGAGAACTGGCTTCCAAGCCTCCCCAGGGCCTGGGGCAGTGCTCTGAAAACCTGTGTTGATTGTAAGCGAGGGTTCCATTTCTAGAGCACAGGTGCTCGGGTACTGGGCCTTCGTTGTTCTTTTCAGTCGCGCAGTCGTGTCTGACTCTTTGCAACCCCATGGGCTGCAGCACGCCAGGCTTCCCTGTCCTTCACTATCTCCCAGAGTTTGCTCAGTTCCGTGTCCATTGAGTCGGTGATGCCATCCAACCATCTCATCCTCTGTCATCCCTTCTCCTCCTGCCCTCAATCTTTCCAGCATCAGGGTCTTTTCCAATGAGTCAGCTCTTTGCATCAGGTGGCCAAAGTATTGGAGCTTCAGCATCAGTCTTTCTAGTGAATATTCAGGGTTGGATTCCTTTAGGATTGCCTGGTTTGCCTGTTTTTGTTTTTGTTTTTGTTTTTTCCTATATGCATAGAAAGCATAGAAAGAAAGACTGGAAGGGTATATGTACCAAATGTTAACCTTGATTATTTTAACTATGGAGGGGCTATGGGGGGATATAATGGTCATCGTGTGATTTGTTTTTTTTTTTTTTTGAACTTTCTACATTGTCAACAATGAACAAGTGCTAGTTTTATGCTCAGAAGAAAGTAACATATTTCTGTAAGTTCAGCACCCACCCCATTTTATAAAAGAACTGAAGCCATTTGCTTCATTTGGGCTAAGCCAGTTGCCCAAGGTCACACAGCAAGAAGGACATGGCTGTCTCTCCTTTTCCCACGACCGTGCCCGGAAAACAGCCCAATCCTGCCAGCTCGCCTGGCTCCCCCAGAGAGTCCCCTGAGAGAACTGCAGATCTTGGGAACGTGGCCAGTGGAAAAAATACATGTAAGCCCCCATTCCTGCTCCATGGACTCACCGCTTATTCATAAATAAAAGAATGCCCAGGCTATTCTGGGCACCTGTAATTTTCTACTTGAATAACCAGGGAAGTGGCTGCCTGCCCGCCTCTCTGCCCCACTCACGGCGCCGGAACGGGGGAAATGCAATCTCCCCTGGTGTAACGGGATCTGGGGCCAGGCCTCACTGCTGATTTCCTCGTCCCTGCCCCGTTCCAGAAAGCCCCAGTGTCCCGCAGGCCACCCCTACAGGGGACTAGGGAGGGAGACTACAGGCCGGGTTTGGATGCTGTGGAATAGGAGGTTTCTTGCAGGTGCTGAAACCAAACCCCAGCTCCACCACGTGCAGCTGTGGGATGCTGAGCAAGTGGCTCAACCTCTCTGAGCCCTAGTTTCTTCATCTGCAACATGGGAATAATGACCCCATCTTGCAGGTTTGGTGGCGGTGAGGTGTCTGGCTCTCAGGCTAGTTGTTGTTGGGCAGCTGGTGTTACTCCAGGTGTGAGGAAGGGGCTGTTCCAGAAAGAGACCCACATGGGATTGTCCAGTAGTCATCTGACTCTGCTGATGAGCTCTGTGCTCTTAGATAAGGAAAGTGAAAGTCATGTCTGACTCTTTGTGACCCCATGGACTGCAACCCACCAGGCTCCTCTGTCCATGGGATTTCCCAGGCAAGAATACTGGAGTGGGCTGCCATTTCCTTCTCCAGGGACCTTCCCACCCAGGGGTTGAAACTGCGTCTCCTTTATTGCCAGATTTTTTTTTTTTTTTAAACCGTCTGAGCCACCAGGGAAGCCCAGATAAGGAAATCCCTTTAACTATTTGAAGCAAAGTTATTTTTTTCTGTGTATCAAAGTAATTATGATAAGTATTAAAAAATTTTTAAGTGAATGGAGAAAATTAATCATAACTCTTAACTGCTATTTATTGAGCATCTACTCTGTTCTAGATCCTTCTGGGTGCTTTACATGCATTCACTTAATTCTCCCAAACCTACTCCTGTTCAGAAAGTAAAACACTGGGGCTCGGAGAGATGATGGGACTCCCGTGAGGTCACACTGCTGGCAAGTGAGGCAGAAATAAAACCCAGACCTCTCACTCTCCAAAGCCCACTGGTTTTCTATCGCAGTGTTACACATTACTACAGAACCTGCAGCTTCCATATCTGTCCAGTTCCCGTGGGCTAGAGTCCTAGCCTCGTTTAGGCACATCCTCTGCTCAGAGCCTCACGAGGGATTGGTCAGGCTGGGCTCTCTGGAGGCTGACTGGGGCAGAATCTACTTCTGAGCTCATTCAGGTTGTTTGCAGAGTTCAGTTCCCTGTGGTTGTAGGACAGAGGGCCCAGATGCTTGCTGATTGCTGGTTGGAAGTTGTCCTCAGCTCTTTGAGGCCACCCACAGTTCTAGAGGCTGCAAGCCATTCCTGGTCTTGTGTATGTCTCAGCAGTTCTGCTCACTCCATCAAGTCAGCAAGGAGAATCTCTTTGATCTCTTAATACGCACGTGCCCCGCCCCCCATTCCCATAGTTATATGTGTATACCATCACCTTTGCCATAGTCTAGTGTTAGAATCAAGTCACAGGTCCCATCCACACTCAGAGGGAGGGCCTTATACCCAGGTGTGAAAACAGAAGGCAGGGTTACTTCGAGATATCTCATGCTCTTCTCCCCACCAGTTTCCTCACCCCCACCCTCCAGGAGAAAGCTCAGAGCTGGCAACTGTGAAGTAACTCTCACACTGCCAACTCCTGGTCATATGCTGGGCCAAGAAAAGTGGCCCTCATGGGACAATGACTCATGACATTTAAGAAACATCTGAACCCCCCAACCCTTAGTCCCACAGGTCCAGAGGCAGAGCAGAGATGGTCAGGACATCGTGCTCAATCTCAGAAGACTTGCCAGACAGTTGGAAAAATATACCAGACAAGTGCTCTTTTGTAGGAGCCCTGAGTTAAGAGGGAATAAAAGCTAATTTAGCAGCTCTTAAAGCAGAAAGTCCAGGAGCAATGGCTTCAGGTAAGGCTGCATCCAGGGTCTTTATAAAGTCTTCAAAACCTAGTCCCCCTCTTCATCATGGCTGGACTTTCCTCTGGTTGGTTCTGTTTCTGGGCCAGTCCCCCCTCAAAGAAACTACCAGGGGCTGCAGACTTGTATCATCCTTAGAGCTAGAAGGGAGACAAAGAGACGGGCAAGAGCATGGCTTGTGACAAGAAGTCATCGGAAATGAACTTGAGAGAGGAGGTTGAAATGTAGAAAGACTGAAATGCAGACAGAAAGACTCACCTTGACTCTGTGGTCCAACATTTTCCAGTGCCTTCCACAAGGTTTTAGCAGGTGTTAGATGAACCAGCAGTTTCCGGGCCCGCAGTCTGGGTTAAGGCTAGCTAAACAAGTGTCTTTCCTGCAGAGCCCCTGCATGTTTGCACTTCCAGCTGAGAATCTTTGAGAGCAGAGCTGTGGGCTACAGCATCCGCTAAGGAGTAGTTCTCAATACTTCATTTTGAGAAGTGCTGCTGTGGGTCATAGGGAGCCACTGAAGGCAGCAGAGCGAGGAAGCAAGTCAGCAAACGTGTTCCAGGGAGAAGGCAATGGAAGCCCACCTGGGGATGACCATAAGCATCCATACAAAGGATGATGATCACTCAGACCAGGGGGTCAGGGGCAGAAATAGGAATGCAGGTGCAGGGAGAAATGGGGGACATAGGAAAATGTATAGGTGGGTTCAGAAAAAACCTGCTTTTTGGTGATGGTGACAGTGAAATTTGGTTTTGATTTTAGCTTTTCCACTGAAAGCAGGGGCAGTACTGGGACAACACATGGGCTTGGAAGTCCAAAAAATTGGTGTTCGGCTCTCCAACTCTGCCATTTGGGCATGTGACTGTGTCCACACAAACTGTGATTCCCTCACTTGTTAAATGAGGACATCAAGTCCTTTTTCTCAGGGATCTTGTGAGTATTCCAAGATAAACACAGCGAGAGACACTGCTCAGCCGTGATGGAGAAACTGGTACCAGACGAACCCAAAATATCACAACACCTGGCAAAGTAAAAGGCAGCTGCTCTCAGACAGTGGAGTGTGTGTGTGTGTACGTGTGTGTGCGTGCACGTATACACGTGTCTGCACGCACGTGTGTGTGTGTGAGTGAGTGAGTGTCGCCTCAGTCGTGTCTGACTCTTTGCCACCCCATGGACTGTAGCCCACCAGGCTCCTCTGTCCATGGGATTTCCCAGGCAAGAATACTGGAGTGGGTAGCCATTCCTTCTCCAGAGGATCTTCCCGACCCAGGGATTGAACCCAGGTCTCCTGCACTGCAGGTGGAATCTTTACCATCTGAGCCACCAGGAAAGCAAGCACCATTGGTGCTTCGATTCTGAGGGAAGGGAAACTCACCAGGTGAGTCCCTCACCGTGTAGTCCTTCATCCTGGGACAACTCCCAGGGCATGGCTCAGCGCACAGAGGGCCAAACAGAGCACGACCGTCCCGCTGAGTGCAAGGGGCAGCGATCAGAGTTTGGGGCAACCAAAGAAGAAATGTACAGGCCAAGACAATGGAGGGGAGGGAGCTGCAGAGCCAGGGGGCCCCAGAAGTCTGTGCGAGTCTCCCAGGACCCACAAGTCCTTGTCTAAAGGTTTGGCTATGCCAGCCCAGAGCAGAACTATCCAAGGTTTGCCAGAGGGCCGCTGGCAGGGGGTTGAGAACAGACTGAGATACTTCAAGTCAGGCAGTGCTGGGAGACATGGGACGGACCCTCACCCCAGGCATCAGGCCAAGATAGGAGAAAGGCCAGGCCCTACAAGTGGGGACTGTGCTCTAGTGGAAAGCAGTTCCAGACCTGCCCAGTAAGTAAGTAAGTAAAGTCACTCAGTCATGTCTGACTCTTTGTGACCCCGTGGACTGCAGCCCACCAGGCTCCTCAGTCCATGGGATTCTCCAGGCAAGAATACTGGAGTGGGTTGCCATTTCCTTCTCCAGGGGATCTTCCTGACCCAGGGATCAAACCCCGGTCTCCCGCACTGGAGGCAGACACTTTAACCTCTGAGCCACCAGGGAAGCCCCCAGACCTGCCCAAACACAGCCTAAAGCCAAATCCTTCAAGGTCCTCAGAGGAGGGAGTTGGGAGGCGAGACCTTTCATGTTAGGGAGGCTTGGGAAGGAACTTGGGCTTAGCTCCTCCCCTAGCAAAGTGTAAAACCAAGCCCATGAGATTTCAAAGGGATCAACTGTTAACTGAACTGCCTGCTAACATAAAATTTAACACTGTTCAAAAGAAAACAGAACCCAGAGTCCCTACAACACCTCACACACACACGCACAAACATCCAGTATGTGAGCTACATTTTCTAGACATGCAAAAAAAAAAACACCAGGAAACTGTGGTCCTTAGTCAAGTAGATCCTACAGGCAGTAGACAGTGATCCTAAGACTGTCCAGAGGTCAGTTTAGCAGATACAGACCCGAAAACAGCTGTTCCAGGATTCGGCACTTAGCAGATGCCCAACGAAGGCAGCTGTTCTTCTCCACTTGAGCAAAGTAACCATTCGTCCCCCAGAAGGCTTTGAAACCCAAGGGTAAAGAAATAAAGGGAAATGTACTGTCTCCATAGACTGAGTTCTCTCTGTGCCACTAGGCAGGGCTTGGGGTGGGAGGGCTGCTCGTGCCGTAACGACAGATGAGTAATGACCCTATCACCAACTCACTGTGGAGTCCCTTGATGCCCTGTGCCTCAGTTTCCCCATTTATATAATAGGGTGAACGTAGGTCATCTCAAAGGGCCCTTTCTCTCCAGGCTTCTTAGTTTGTCTGCTACAGGAGCTGTTCTCAGCCAGGATCCTCACTGAGCTGGGGCCCAGAAGGAGCAATTGGAGGAGGAATTGGATCTGCTGCCAATGCCTTGAGGGGAACAAGTGGTAGAATGTCTCTCTCCAAGGTACAATAACTTGGGGCTGCGGGCAGAGCCTGGGCTCATTTTCCAAAGGAAACTTTCTTGAGAAGCATCTCCTAGCAACCAGCTCCACCGACATACAAGCTTCAGGGACCTCAGCTGGAACACAAAGGCTTTCTGTGGCTCCCTTCTTCAAAAGCCCGGGTAGGAACTGACTGTCGGCCAAGATGCTAATGTGATGCCCGGAAAGTGCATGGTGGGGCACTCAGTGGGCAGGGGATGTGGGATGGTACACACCCACAGCCTCAAGCCCCTTTCCCTCTGTGCAGCTACCAGCAGTCTAGTTTCAAGGCTCAGAGCTAGGACTTCACATCCGAGTTCAAAACCTGCTTCTGTCTCGTTAGCTGTGTTCAGTTCAGTTCAGTTGCTCAGTCATGCCCGACTCTGTGACCCCATGGACTGTAGCACGCCAGGCTTCCCTGTCCATCACCAGCTCCCGGAGCCTGCTTAAACTCATGTCCATCAAGTCAGTGATGCCATCCAACCATCTCATCCTCTGTCGTCCCCTTCTCCTCCCATGCTCAATCTTTCCCAGCATCAGGGTCTTTTCCAATGACTCAGTTCTTCGCATCAGGTGGCTAAAGTAGTGGACTTTCAGCTTCAGCATCAGTCCTTCCAGTGAATATTCAGGATTGATTTCCTTTAGCATGGACTGGTTGGATCTCCTTGCAGTCCTAGGGTCTCTCAAGAGTCTTCTCCAACACCACAGTTCAAAAGCATCAATTCTTCAGTGCTCGGCTTTCTTTATAGTCCAACTATCACATCCATACATGACTACTGGAAGGTTAGCTGTGTAACCTTGGGCAAGTTACTTCACCTCTCTGAGCCACAGTTTCCCCAGCTATAAAATGGGGATAATAATATGTAGAATGTTGGTGCTCCACCCACATCCCTTTTACTGGTCCAGCACACCCATCTCCTAGCTGCTGTAAGCATCCGCTGCTAACAACTGCACTCTCCTCAAAACCGTGGCCCTCGCTGATGGGAGGGACGTCACCCGGAGACATTTGGGCAGTTGACCCCACCTCCCTGGTTATCCTTTCCTGTTGTCCTATAGCCAGTGACCAACTGATAAGGCAGAATAAGAGCCCAGTGTCCTTGCCTCAGAGTGGGGCAGAGCTGTGGTATCACTTCACGGAATCACGCTTAACCAAGATGTCAGCAGAACCCACATCCTTGCTTAACCTCTCCTGCCCCATCCTGCTTCCCTCCCTATTGCTTCACAGACTTCCTAAGAGAGCTCTCCCTCAACAAATCACCTGCTTGGAGTCCCCACTTCAGGGGAGACTGGGAGATTCAAAGCCACGAGAGTAGCTGTGTCTTGGGCCACTGTGAGGATCCAGTGAGAGAGTGTGTATGAAGTACCCACTAGCACCTGGCACACAGGATGTGCTCAGTAAAGGGACATCATTATCTTAACTCTTCCTCTTATCTTTATTATTATAATTAAAGATAGTCCTGGGATCAGAGGGTGCTTCTAATGTGAACAAGAGCTAGAGGCCGTCTTAGTATGAGAGGATAAGATTTGCATTTAGATTGGCTAATACATTTAAAATAGAGTTATTAACTTTCTTTGTTTCCTAAGCTAATATTAACAAATTATTCTATTATAAAAACAATACAAGTTCATTGCAAAAAAAAAAAAAAAACACTCCAAGGAAGTGCAGAGAATTGCAAAAATGAATTAATGAGTAAATAAAATTCCCTACCACTTGAGTATAATCAGTGAGGGCATTCACTCATATTCTTCCAAACATCTGCCACAGAAGTTCACATAAAATACGTATAGAGATATACACATAATACCAATATCTGTATATATGCAAGCATATCCATATTGATCAAGGCTATGGTTTTTCCAGTGGTCATGTATGGATGTGAGAGTTGGACTATAAAGAAAGCTGAGCACCGAAGAATTGAAGCTTTTGAACTGTGGTGCTGGAGAAGACTCTTGAGAGTCCCTTGGACAGCAAGGAGATCCAACCAGTCCATCCTGAAGGAGATCAGTCCTGAGTGTTCACTGGAAGGACTGATGCTAAAGCTGAAACTCCAATACTTTGGCCACCTGATGTGAAGAACTGACTTATCTGAAAAGACCCTGATGCTGGGAAAGATTGAAGGTGGGAGGAAAAGGGGACGATAGGATGAGATGGTTGGATGGCATCACTGACTCAATGGACATGAATTTGGGTAAACTCTGGGAGTTGGTGATGGACAGGGAGGCCTGGTATGCGGCAGTCCATGGGGTTGCAAAAAGTTGGACATGACTAAGCAACTGAACTGAACTGATATGTATATATAAAACACTAAATCCATAACATAACACTGCATATTTAATAATGAAGTGATTTTTCCCACTTCATTTTCTCATATGGTATTGGGTACCTTCTGTGTTAGTAAACAGATCTACAGTGTCCATTGTAGCCACAGATTGTTACATTTTATGGAGATAACACAACTTATTTAACTAGACCCCTATCTAGACATGTACCTTTTTGCCAATGTTTTTTACTGTTATGGATTTTATTTATTATTTTTGGCTGTGCTGGGCTTTTCTCTAGTTGTGAGTGGGAGCCACTGTCTAGCTGCACTGTGACGGGCTTCTCATTGCAGGGGCTTTTCTTGTTGCACGGGTTCTAGAGCACTCGGACTTCAGTTGTTGTGGAATGTGGGCTCAGTTGTTGTGGCAGCCAGGCTTAGCTGCTCCACAACATGTGGGATCTTCCAAGATCCAGGATCAAACCCATGTCCCCCGTATTGGCAGGTGGAGTCTTTACCACTGAGCCATGAGGCAAGCTCTTACTAGTATGAATGATGCTGGTTAACGCAAATCCTTGACAATGTTTCTTTGCGTACGTGTTCGGCTACTAACACAAATTCCTAGGGATGGATGGCATGGATACCGGCATGGTCCTCCCTGCAGGAGGGCTGCACCACCAACTCCCTGCAGGTGTGCGCCTGCGTGGCCATCGCCCCACACCAGGTGTCCAGCACTCTCAACACTAGGTACCATTTTGTTTTAATTTCTGCCAACCTGACAGGTGAAAAACAGCACTCCATTGTTAACTGAGTGTGCACTTCCTTAGTTTCTGGAGAGGCCAAGTATCTTTTCTTACATTTGCAGGCCATTTGGATTTTGCTGGCTGATGAATGCCATTGTCCAGTCTTTGGCAAGGGCCTTGTGGGCGTCTCCTCTGCACCCCGCCCCCGCCCCCCCCCCCCCGCCCCGCTCCCCCCCCCCCCCCCCCCCCCGCCCCGCCCCGGACCAGCAAGCCACAGGCTCAGTGGCTCCCCTGGAGTGTTACTTGTACATAAGCAGCAAAGCTGTGCTTCCTACAAGACTGGCCTCCCAGGGAAGCTGAGTCCTCACTCTCAGATCCCCCCAGGCAACCAGAGCTGGGATTAGTGCAGTCCACTCCTTGCCCTCAAGGTGCACCCTCCCCCGCCCCGCAAAGTCCCCTCTTGGCCCCATCCACATCCCCACACCAAAGAGATTTTAGAAATCAGATCTGCTTAAAGGGAAAAAAAAAATCTATTCTCAAATTCCAAACCCACCCAGCAAACAAATTCCAGGGCTGATTATTAGCACGACTTGAGGAGTCTTTTTTCAAAACATTCCTTTAAAGTTCAGTGCTCCTGAGAGGTTAAAATGAGATTGTACATATGCCAAGATCTATCACCATTGAAAATGCCCCAACCACTGACCCAGGGATCCTCCTGGTAAGAATTTACCCTCCAGGTGGGCGTACAGAAGGCCACATGTAAAATGCTCACAACAGCAAAATAAGAGGTGGCATCCTAAATGTGCGTCAGTAAGGACCTACAAAAAAAAAAAGTTACGAATGACATTTACCAGGAAACATTGTTTAAAGAGTAAAATAATACACTGAAACTGAATGTGCTTGTGTGGAAAGATGCCTGGGAGACGTTGTAAAGTGAGAACAGCAAGTTACCGAAGAGTGTTTTGTGTTTGCATTTTTCACAAGGAGAGAGCTGTTCTAGATGTTTATGGAAGTGGAGACGATTCTTGGGTGGAGGGGTAGGAAAGTAATAAGGTTTCATCTTGCAGAGAGACTTGGGGTTAGAGTATCTGGAGATTTTCTTAAATCATACTTCACACTCACCTGCATTGCTTAAATTGCTAGCATGAATGTGCTCCACTTTTATATAATGAAAAAACATGAAAGTTTAAATGAATAATACTAGTTGTGATCAACAATCACATGATCATTAGTAATGGTTGGGACAGCAGGATGGTGGTTAAACAGCTGATTGAACGCCAGTTACGTGCCGGGCACTGTGTTTTCTGTCATTCACTCTGAAAACCAGCTCTATTTTGATCCCCATTTTATACAGGAGGAAACCTGAGTCCTAGGTTAAGAGGCTGATTAAGGCTCCGTGGCTCTTTGCTCAGGGTGTGGTTCTGGTGCCCCAGCAAGTCCTGGTTGTGTGTGGGCTCTGTCAGGACCTCTGCACGTGGGTCCCTCCTGGTAGGCTGGATACTTTCCCAAGGGGCAGCTGCTCTGCCATCTGTGCCTATGATGTGACTTTTCTCCTTCCCCCACCTCACTCCTCACAGTTCGGCTATCCAATACAGGCTACTGAATTTAATGAAAAATAAGAATAAAACTTCATACCCGCCATGGCACAGGTCACATTTCAGGGTCTGAACAGCCACATGTGACTCGTGGCTGCTGTATGCTCAGCATAGATTGGGAGCATTCCCATCGCCATATAAGTTTCTACTGGCTAGCACTGCCTCATCACAGCTTTAGAGCCAGGCAGACCTGGGCTCAGCGTGCTCTTCCAATTACTAACAGAGTCAGATGGGAAAGTTATGTAAGCTTCTGAGCCCCTGTGTTCTCATCTGTAAGAGAGGATGGCACTATAGCTACTTCCTAGTTCTTATGGGCTTCCCAGGTGGTAAAGAATCCCCTGCCGATGCAGGTTCAGTCCCTGGGTTGGGAAGATCCTCTGGAGAAGGAGATGGCAACCCTCTCTGGTTTTCTTGCCTGGAGAATCCCATAGACCGAGGAGCCTGGTGGGCTGCAGTCCCTGGGGTCACAGTCAGACATGACTGAGCACACACACACGCATAGCTGCTTCACTGGCTGCTGCAGGGCCTGAGATCATGCCTGTTGCGTGGTTAGCCGAGGCCTGTCACAGGAGCAGCTTAAAGGGCAGTGAGGGAGGCATAGCTCTGCAGTCAGTTTCCTGACCTTGGGCAAGTCCCCTCGCTGCTCCCAGCCCCTGCCTCCTAAACTGTAAAACAGGGTGGATGTCAGCTACTCTGAAAGGCTGCAGGTAGTTGTGCCCAGGGAAAGCCAAGGTCCTTCTCTCCTCTGTCTGAGAAAAGGCAGCTTCTGTCAGGTAACGCGTTCTCATGAGCCCTGGGAATAAAGGATTCCAGAAGAAGGAATCCAGAGACCAATGTGCCAACAAAGGAAAGCTCTGCCTTCAAAATGAAACAATCACAGGATGCTGTTTTGTCACCCATCAGATCAGGGAGGGGAGGAAATGGTTTGAACTTTTCATTAAAAGATAACAAATAGAAACTGCAACCATCAGAAGTATTACCACTCAATGAACTTTGAGAAACTGAAAGTATCTGTTTAACCACTCCTCGGATCAAGAAACAGAACATCAACAACACCCCAGAGCTCCCATTGTGCCCCTCCCAACCACTGTCACCCAGCTGCTATCCTAACTTCCAATACAGCAGATGAGTATTTATTTATATTTAAATATTGGGCTTCCATTGTGGCTCAGCTGGTAAAGAATCTGCCAGCAATGCAGGAGACCTGGGTTTGATAAATATTTTATTTATTTACATTTAAATATTTATTTTTATTTGGCTTTTATAACCGGGCCTTAGTTGTGGCCTGCAGACTCTTTAGTTGTGGCACGTGGGGCCCAGTTCCCCAACCAGGGATGGAACCGGGGCCCCCTGCATTGCGAGCGTGAAGTCTTAGTTGCTGGACCACCGGGGAAGTTCCCATAGATTAGATTAGTTTTTAGTAGACAGACTTAGATCCGTAACACCCAGAGTTAGGGTGTAGACCATGCAGTGGTCTCAGACAGTGATGGTGGGCTTTTGAAATGGTACACACGTGCTGGAGGAGTTACCAAACCAAAACCTGGGTCTGCTTGCTCACAGTAAAGCCAATCAACTGATGCTGGGGTAGGGAAGGAAAGTGCAGTGTTTCAGTGAAAAGTGAAGTCGCTCGGTCGTGTCCAACTCTTTGCGACCCGTGGACTGTAGCCCACCAAGCTCCTCCGTCCATGGGATTCTCCAGGCACGAGTACTGGAGTGGGTTGCCATTTCCTTCTCCAGTTTATTGTAAGGCGCCATACAAACAGTCTGGAACAGCTAATACTCAGAAAGCCCCAACTCTCCGATGGGTTTCAGCAACGGATGTTTAAATGCAGAGTGAGGGAGCTGCGGAGTCTGTGACCCACTTGTGCACAGCCCTCTGGCTGCTGGTGAGGCAACAGGGCGGTGTCACAGGAGTCAATGGCATCAGCCCTTAGGCTGCAGAAGCCTGGGGGCTAAGTGCTCATGGTCACCAAGCCCTTGGCTTCTTCCCTCTGGCGGGGGTTTTAGCATCTGTGAAACAACTCAGGAAGTGCCAGATACTGTTATCTAGGTGCTTCAGGGAGGAGCTGCAGCAGAGGGGGTGGGGGAGGGGTCCGTCCCGGGAAGGCCCATGGGCTCCAGCTCGGTTACAGTTCCCCGCTTTGCTCTGATACTCCTCAATCCTGAGAAGGAGAACAGGGGCGACGAGTGCTACAGCTACTTCCTGGTGAACAGGGGTGAAGTCAGTTTTCCAGAATTGGAGAAGAGGAAGTCATTAACTTTCAAAGAATTCTTGAATCCCACCCTCAGCATCAGTATTTTGCATTATGAAAAAGTTACCTCTGTTTTTCATGGCTTTGTCATAGCACCCAGACCGGCATTTGAAGATTAGTAGACATCACAGGATATTGATCAGCATGTACCCTTGAGGTGTTGCCCAAAGGAGTCCTCCTATTCCATATGGCACCCAGGACAGTAAGTTATGGAGAGGGTCCTCTGTACAAATGTCTTGTAACCCAAGCAATGTTCTGAATTACTCTATTTATTTGGGTTTCCCTTTTTCCAGGGATATTAATATATACCCAAAGAATCTGGTGCCTTCTGCTAAGAGTCTATAGTTTGAGCTCTCTTGTCCCTACTGTTCCTAAAGTTAAGGGAAAATGTTCACGATGATAAGAGGAGACCTTCAGACACCAAGGTTGCAGTTGGCAGCTGCTAGCAGATGCTGTCTTGAGAATGGCTGCCGGCGTCTGTAAGTCCCGGACAGTTCAGAAGATTCAGGTTCTCAGCCATACACAATCATGTCTGAAATCACGTCCACAACAGCCACCTTCTTTTGCCTCAGATGTCTGAACAAAAGACTGTTTTGATTGGTAAATGCATCCTTCTCCTCAACGGCGAAACCAGATGTACAATGTGTGGGTTTTTAAAAAATGCTCCTTTGATTCTGGCCGCGCTGGGCCTCCGCTGGTGCACAGGCTTTTCCCTAGCCGTGGCACGTAGGGGCTACTCTCCAGCTGCAGCCCGCAGGTTGCTCCTTGTGGTGGCTTCTCTTGTTTCAGAGCACAGGCTCAAGGCACTCGGACTTCCGTATGTGGGGAGTGTGGGCTCAGTAGAGGCTCCTGGGCTCTAGAGCGCAGGCTCGGTAGGCATGGTACATGGGCGTAGTTGCCACAAGGCTTGTGGGATCTTCCCAGAGCAAGGATTGAACCTGTATCCCCTGCATTGGCCTGAGCAACCCTAACCACCGGACCACCAGGGAAGCCCAGCAATGTATGTTTAATAAGCCACAAAACAGGCCACTCTGGTCAGTCAAGTTAAGCCATATATAAAGCCAGAATGACATTCCCATACCTCAGTATGTGAAGATTTTTTTCCCATCCTTTCCCCTTTTGATAGAGCAAGGTATCTGACCCCCGGTGCCACAGGGGCCCCGCCTGCCCTGGTGCATCCTGTCCCTCAGTGCTAGGCCAACTTTTTGTTGATATATATTTTCCCGGTTGTCCACATTGGGGCAAACTAATCAGACATAGTCAGTAGCTCAGAGGTTTGTGATCGGGGAAAGATTATACAGGCTATGCATCTTATCAGTCATACAGACACGGTGCATGTACTGTCAGGAACAGACTGACAGCAAGCAGTGTTAGATTGGGCTGGCCAAAAAGTTTGTTGGGATTTTCCCATAACATCTCAAGGAAAAACTTGAATAATCTTTTTGGCCAATCCAATGCATCATACTCTGCAACAGCTCTGCTTGTTTCCCCATAGTAAAGCAGTCCAGGGGACTCTCAAGAGTCTTCTCCACCACGGTTCAAAAGCATCAATTCTTCGGTGCTCAGCTTTCTTTATGGTCCAGCTTACATCCATACATGACTACTCTACTGGAAAAGCCGTAGCTTTCCCTGTACTGACCTTTGTTGGCAAAGTAATGTCTCTGCTTTTTAATATGCTGTCTAGGTTGGTCACAGCTTTTCTCCCAAGGAGCTAGCATCTTTTAATTTCATGGCTGCAGTCACCATCTGCAGTGATTTTGGAGCCCAAGAAAATAAAGTCTGCCACTGTTTCCATTGTTTCCCCATCTATTTGCTGTTAAGTGATGGGACCACTTTCTATAAAGAAAGCTGAGCACCAAAGAATTGATGCTTTTGAACTGTGGTGTTGGAGAAAACTCTTGAGAGTCCCTTAGACTGCAAGGAGATCCAACCAATCCATCCTAAAGGAAATCAATCCTGAATATTCATTAGAAGGACTGATGCTGAAGCTGAAACTCCAACACTTTGGTCACCTGATGTGAAGAACTGATTCATTTGAAAAGACCCTGATGCTGGGAAAGATTGAAGGCAGGAGGAGAAGGGGACGATAGAGGAGGGTATGGTTGGATGGCATCACCGACTCAATGGACACGACTTTGAGTGAACTCCAGGAGTTGGTGATGGACAGGGAAGCCTGGTGTGCTGCAGTCCATGGGGTCGAAGAGAGTTGGACACAACTGAGCAATGGAACCAATGGCACCAGATGCCATGATCTTAGTTTTTTGAATGTTGAGTTTTAAGCCAGATGTTCACTCTCCTCTTTCACCTTTATCAAGAGGCTCTTCAGTTCCTCTTCACTTTCTGCCATTAGGGTGATGTCATCTGCATATCTGAGGTTATTGATATTTCTCCCAGCAATCTTGATTCCAGCTTGTGCTTCATCCAGCCCAGATTTCTCATGATGTACTCTGCATAGAAGTTAAATAAGCAGGGTGACAATATACAGCCTTGATGTACTCCTTTTCCTACTTGGAACCAATCTGTTGTTCCATGTCCAGTTCTGACTGTTGCTTCCTGACCTGCATACAGATTTCCCAAGTGGCAGGTCAGGTGGTCTGGTATTCCCATCTCTTTCAGAATTTTCCACAGTTTATTGTGATCCACACAGTCAAAGGCTTTGGCATAGTCAATGAAGCAGATGTTTTTCTGGAATTCTCTTGCTTTTTCTCTGATCCAACAGATGTTGGCAATTTGATCTCTAGTTCCTCTGCCTTTTCTAAATCCAGCTTGAACATCTGATAGTTCTTGGTTCATGTACTTTTGAAGCCTACCTTGGAGAACTTTGAGCATTACTTTACTAGCATGTGAGATGAGTGCAATTGTGCAGTAGTTTGAACATTGTTTGGCATTGCCTTTCTTTGGGATTGGAATGAAAACTGACCTTTTCCAGTCCTGTGGCCATTGCTAAGTTTTCCAAATTTGCTGGCATATTGAGTGCAGCACTTTCACAGCATCATCTTTTAGGATTTTAAGTAGCTCACCTGGAATTCCATCACCTCTACTAGCTTTGTTCGTAGTGATGCTTCCTAAGGCCCACTTGACTTCATATTCCAGGATGTCTGGCTCTAGGTGAGTGATCACACCATCGTGATTATCTGGGTCATGCAGATCTTTTTTGCACAGTTCTTCTGTGTATTCTTGCCACCTCTTCTTAATATCTTCTGCTCTGTTAGGTCCATGCCGTTTCTGTCCTTTATTGTGCCCATCTTTGCATGAAATATTCTGTTGGTATCTCTAATTTTCTTGAAGAGATCTCTAGTCTTTCCCATTCTATTGTTTTCCTCTGTTTCTTTGCACTGATCTCTGAGGAAGGCTTTCTTATCTCTCTTTCCTATTCTTTTGAACTCTGAATTCAGATGGATTTATCTTTCCTTTTCTCCTTTGCCTTTAGCTTCTCTTATTTTCTCAGCTATTTGTAAGGCCTCCTCAGACAACCGTTTTGCCATTTTGCATTTCTTCTTCTTGGGGATGGTCTTGATTACTGCCTTCTGTACAATGTTATGAACTTCTGTCCATAGTTGTTCAGGCAGTCTGTCCAGCAGATCTAACCCCTTGAATCTGTCCCTTCCACTGTGTAATCTAGGGCATTTGATTTAGGTCATACCTGAATGGTCTAGTGATCTAATAGATCACATGGGCTCTCTTAAATTGACTGTGTTGCAACTTTTCATAAGGAATTTCAGATTAAACTTTCAAAAGGCCTTTCAAGGCCAGGAATGCCACACCAAGGGCTTGTCAAAGATTCCATCTTATAGCTTGGGGTGAATTCCTCCCTTCCCAAGTTAACCAGAATATCTTACGATTCTTGCATCTGTTAGGAGGTGGCCTGCTTTGTTTATCTGATAAAGCTGCTGGGAACCTAAAGAGTTTTCCAGTTTCTGTAGAATTCAGGTAGAGAAAAAAAGATCAATGTTTCAGTTCTACTTACAAAGGTATAATTGACCAAGTTCCTACAAAGCATAATTAGCTTAGGCAAAAAAAGGTTTCCTAGATTTGGAAAACACAGATTAAAAGCCAGTAATATTTCAGATAAAACTAAAAAATTACAACCACATTTCTTTAGTTTGGGCTTCCCTGGTGGCTCAGATGGTAAAGAATCTGCCAGCAATGCAGGATACCCAGGTTCAATGATCCATGGGTCGGGAAGATCCCCTGGAGAAGGGAATGGCTTCTCACTCCAGTATCGTTGCCTGGAAAATCCCATGGATGAGGAGCCTGGCAGGCTACAGTCCATGGGGTCCCAAAGAGTTGAACACGACTTAGGGACAGACTTTTCATTAGTTCCGCCAAGCCCAGGTAACTAATCCTTTTTGATAAGCTTTATGAAATCAGTCTCCATTACATGTTTAAAATTTCTTATCCAAGTTCAGCAGCATGCTCTGAAAGTTACCAGAAACCCATACTCATCAAAAAGTCCTTTCTATGACTCGAAGATGAAACATGTTTGCAAAGCATCAATGTAACTAGCTATGAATTACAAAATAGTTTTAAAAAAGCAAGGCTAAAGATATGATTTCAGTGTTATTGACAAAAGTTTAAACAAGTTGCTGACACACAGCATTTTAAGATAACTAGGATTATGACTGGTAACATTATACCAGGACATATCCAAATTTCACAAACATCCTGTAGTTTCTAGAATGTGTCAACTTAAAAAATGTACCACCTGAGAGTTGTGAGTCAAGATTTATTGGGGCCAATGTAAGGACTGCAGCTGGGGAGACAGCCCCTTAGATAGCTCTGAGAAACTGCTCCAAAGAGGCAGGGGGCAGGTCAGTATATATGTTATTTTGGTGAAGGGGGAGTTCATGTAATCAAGCAGATGTGTTTCCAAAAAGTTTCTACTAGTCTCATGAAGCTTCTGCTAGTCACGAGAAATAGTAGTCACCGTGAAGCATTTTAGTGGTTTTCTAGATAAGAGGAGACAAAGAATTGAGCTCATAAAATCAATTCCTAAGAATATCTAACTCTCTGAAGACCTGTTTTTCTTGCCAGTTTTTCCCTGAGCACAGAGAGCCTCATTCCTGCTTTCCACCCTGAACGCCTTTCAGGGCGTGCTGAAGGTCAGCAGCTGCAGCAGCGCATGAACCAATCCTTGCAGACGGAGATGGCAAGTGCCCGTAGTGAGTGCCGCTGTGTAGTTGGCAAATATTGATAGCATTTACCTATAAAGTATCATCTGAGAAGGCTTATCACTCACTCAACAATGCTTCCTGTGTAATTTAACATACCACATAATCCTAGTTACATATTTCTTTCTGAGATGACTTAGATGTAGCATCCCAAAGTTAGCTGAACTTTGAATTCAGTAATGAATTTTATAAATCATTAAATTCATACGAAGTTCATTTTTTTTCAGACTCTGCAACAGAAATAACATGAACTTATTGGCCAGTAATAAACCTCAGTAGAGTAAAAGTAAAACATGTCTGTATTGATTAAAACTTCAAGTGAGTTTAAGCTAGCTTTAATATCAGATGTTAATTTCATATTGAATATTTCCTAGATCTGAACCTGAAACTTTTCCTGGCCAGTTTCTATTATACTTAGAAGTATTTAATTAGTAAGAGCTTACTTTTAAATCAATTAAATAGAGTTCATTTACAAGTTTATTTTTACATAAAGACAGAACCAGAGATCTTACAGGTTTTCAGCTTCAGATTATAAAGATCTCTCTGTTTTTCCCCTCAGTCTCAAAGACTACAGAAGATCAATAAGTTTGTCAGAGTCCAGGCAGAACATTTTCATTTTAAAAGCACAGAGAGAGAAATGCAAGTTCCTCCTTGGAAACAGGCTCCTCTGTCCATAGGATTCTCCAGGCCATAATACTGGAGTGGGTTGCCATGCCCTCCTCCAGGAGGTCTTCCCAACCCAGGGATTGAACCCAGGTCTCCCACATTGCAGGCAGATTCTTTACCATCTGAGCCACCAGGGAAGCCCAGGAATACTGGAGTGGGTAGCCTATCCCTTCTCCAGGAATCAAACCAGGTCTCCTGCTTTGCAGGCTGAGCTACCAGGGAAGGCCAAGTAAAGGACAGTAATAGACAATAATACATATTATTCAGTCACATTCACATGCTTCACTTTCAGAGGAACATGAATCCACATTCAAGTTACTAGGACCTTCAATGAAGGTCAAAACCAGGAAGAGAGAACGGGACTTGGACTCAGGTACCAAGACACTCATGTACACACACACCCAAAGTAAAATCCAAACCAGTTCCAAAAGGCTTTCTTTGATATAATAGCAGAGCTGGTCTCGGCCAGGCAGCAGCGAGCAGTGGAGTACATCCCAATCTCAATGCCCTGCTCAGGAACCGAACCTGGGTGGCCTGGATGAAATCCAGGAATCCTAGCCACCAAACCCGCCCGGGGCTAGAGGCTAGAAGCTGTTTCTTCCCTGGATCTTTGCCCTCAGTGAAAAGTTCATTTATCACAGAGGCAGAAACTGCAAACGCAGGTACAAAGTTTACTATTAGAGACACAACACAACAGCAAGTGGGAGACCACACAGAGAAACCGTTGAGATAGAAGCAAGGCAGAGATGGACGCGCAGAGAGAAAGGGTGTCGGCAAGCCCCCTAGTGAGGAGGAGTTCGGGAGACAGGCCGTTGGGTCATTTATGTTAGGCAATTCTTCTGGGACTTTGTCTTCCTTCAGGCCAATTATCTGGTTTCTTTTTCTACACCTGACCTGCCCTGGGACCCTCCCTGAGACCCTCCCCTGGGATGTGCACGAACCCCTCAGCCAAGATGAATCTTGAAGGAGCAAGAAGGCTTCTGGGAAGAGCAAGACGCATTATGGCCTGGCATTATCCCCTGACCTTTGACCTACAAGGAGCCCTTCTGCACATGTGTAGTGTCTCCCTTGTCCCAAAAGACAGGGAAGTGGAGATCTCTCAATCCTGTACTCAAACAGGAGTGTGCCTTCTTTGTCCTTGCCATGACTATGACTTTAAGGTGTTTACAAGAGACCAACACTGGCTATTTACCCTGTTTCCATTTCGGAGGGCAAATAGGAGGCTGACTGTAAATGCCTGAACTGGAACCCACCCATCTCTTGTCTCAGGAAATGCAAACAGGAGGCCGGCTGTAAATGTCTAACTTGGAGCTGTCTCCTACCTCAGGGCCATTGTTCTCTATATTTCTGGATGTGCTGAGGCCAAACAGTGTTACAGTTGTGAAAAAAATCATTTTATTTCATTTCTAGGAGCATAGCTGAAGGTCTCCCAGTTCTGCAAAACATACCCTAGCAGCACACAGGCAGAAGAGAGCTCTGATTACCCGTACTTAATCATTCACGGCAGGCATTATCAGACAGCAAGCACACAAACCAGACCAATGCAAAACGGTCTCTGAGGATCCCAGTTCTTTAACCCCAGAAAGGGAAATTCCCAGCCCACACCCAGAGAGTCAGAAACAAAGCCAAAAGACGGTGCTCGAGGCCAAAGGGGAGGACCCAACCAGTGTCCCTCAGAGATGAAGCCAGCAGGACCAAGCCTTAGTCCAAAAGAAAAATCACAACCAGTGCTCAAGGTCGCCGTTTGTTGCAGGGAGGGGGACCCCTTCCAGGGCCCAAGAGGGGTGCTTGTCTCACTTGGAAATAAATTATCCGAGGAGATGCACGTGCTGACAAAGCGAGAGACTTTACTGGGAGGGGAGGCCCTGTCAGAGAGCAGCCGGCAAGGGAGCCCAGGAGGACTGCTCTGCCACGTGGCTCACAGTCTTGGGTTTTATGGTGATGGGATTAGTTTCCAGGTAGTTTCCTGGTTGTCTCTGGCTGATGATTCTGCCTCAGAGTCTTTCCTAGTGGTGCACACATTGCTACACGAGTTGGCCGCGAGTGCTCAGGGCCGTCCCTGAATCACAGGTGCTCAGGCAGGTGCTAGATGGGACCTGGGAGCTGCCACTGGTCAAGAGCCCATGTGCCACGGGCGAGATGGCCACTCAGGACTACGGCCCCACGCTGGGCACCAAAACTGTTCCTGAACCAAAGCTTGGTCTGCTTGCCAGCTCGCAGTGAAGCCAGTCTAAGGGTACCAGGCTGGCATGAAGGGACATGCAGTGTTTATTGTAAGGTGTAAGCCCCAACTCTCCGACAGCTTCACCAAAGGATGCTTAAAGGCAGAGTGAGGAAGAGGAGTTCCAGGGTATGTGACCAGCTTGTGCACAGTCCTCTGGCTGCTGGTGAGGCAACAGGAGGCCCAGGAGTCAACATTATCAGTCCTTAGGCTGCGTGGGCCTGGGGGCTACGTGCTCATGGTCCTCAGGTACTTGGCTTCTTCCCTTTGGTGGGGGTTTTAGCATCTGTGAAACAACTCAGGAAGTGCGCACCAGATACTGTTATCTAGGTACTTCAGGGAGGAGCTGCAGCAGAGGGGGTGGGGGAGGGGTCTGTCCCGGGAAGGCCCCACAGGGTCCTGCTTGGTTACAGACGTAATTTGGTAGCATCTGCTGAAACTTAAAATGTATGTACCCTTTAGCCCAGCACTTTCTACCTCATACAGTCTACCCGAGGGAAACACACATCCCCGCACAGAGAGGCAAGCTCAAGGGTGTTCAGAACAGATTTAATTGTAATCGGGACCAACTGGAGACAACCTAAATGTTGGACTAAGGGGGGTTTGTTTAAAAGCAAACGAACTATGGCATCACGCTGTATTACAAACTCAGTAGATAGAAGAGAAAGGCAGATCTAAATGTATTAACATAGAACTATCTACAAGACACATCATAGAGCTTAAAAACAAGCCAGAAAAAAATGACCAAAACACACAGACGTCATCAAAAATAGTGGTAACTCTGGGGAAGGGGTGACGTTGAGGTTGAGAGGGGCTAGAAAGGAGAAATGTTTTATATGCAATTGGGTTGTTCCAAATGTTTAAAGCAGCAGTGGATCTATATATTCTTGTGGGAACTATTTTACAAGGTTTTAAGGTGAAGTAGATAGCCCCCCTGCCAACTGCAGGCGAGGAGCAGAAGGCTGTCCCTCTGCCTCCTGGGTGGGGGGCAGCTCCTTGTCCAGGGCCTCAGCCTGGTTCCAGGAGGGCAGTGCTCTGGGCCTCTGAAGCCCTAGGGGCTGGAATGAATGGACAGTGAGCAAACCCTGGAGACGGGGACCCTGGGAGCTCTCTTTGATGACAGGCGGTGCCCTTGAGGATCCAACACCGGTACAATGTAAATGGACCCCTGGAAAGGAACAGGTCCCAGGGTCTGGCACTTCTCCAAGCAGAGCCCAGCACTGTAAATAAAGGGTGGCTGGCTGTGATTCTCCCTATCTCTGGGGAAGGAAGCGAGAAGCAGCAGGTGTCGCCTTGCACAGCACAGTGCTTCTGGCAGCGAGGCAGCGGCTCAGGGAGGCCCCTGCGAGCCCTGTGTTCCTGAGCTCGGGAGTGGGGAATGGGAGAGGATGGGTAGGAGCCAAGGATCATGTTAGAAGTGCTCCATCTTTAGAAATTAGCTTGTGGGAATTCCTTGGTGGTCCAGCGGGTAGGACTCCGCACGCTCACGGCCAAGGGAGGTGGTTCAGTCCCTGGTTGGAGAACTAAGATCTCGGAAGCCACTCACGGCAGCCAAAAAATTTTAAAAAAAAGAATTAGCTTGAGAGGGACGCTGGTCCAGCTGAATTCACAGAAAAGTGTTCCTTAATCTCTCTGAGCCTCAGTCTCCTTTTCAGTAAAATGGGTACAGTCTCTTCCACCACACACACACTCACACCTGATTTGTGAGTGTGACCAGGGCCCCAGGCTCCAGACTAACTGCCTCCAGTCTAACTGCATTGCTGCCACTGCCAGCTGAGTATCCTAACCTGTCCAAGGCCTCAGCTTCCTTATCCACAAAACAGGAACCTAGCTCTTCCCTAATCTCAAAATCTGAGGCTTTTAAGTTATTTATCTTAGGTTTTTAATTAATTGTACAGTGATCAAAAATATCTATCATATCAACATTTGGTGCTTACTGAGTTGGCTTGATGCCACTGTACATACTTTACTTTGTAAATATTCACTATATGATTTTAAAAAAACAAACAAACTATGCATTATGAGATTTAAGTGAGACCGTACAGGCTTCCCTGGTGGTTCAGACAGTAAAGTGTCTGCCTGCGATGCGGGAGACCCAGGTTCAATCCCTGGGTCGGAAAGATCCCCTGGAGAAGGAAATGGCCACCCACACCAGTACTCTTGCCTGGAGAATTCCACGGACAGAGGAGCCTGGTGGGCTGCAGTCCATGGGGTCAGAAAGAGTCGGACACGACTGAGCGACTTCACTTTCACACAGGTACATTCTTAACACGGCACTCAGCTCTGAGATGTGCTCAATAAACATTTGCTACCATATTAAGGTAGTTTTCTTTACTAAACACCTATGTACCAGGAACTGTGCTGGACTTTTTGGTTTTTGTTTTTTAATTTCTTTCTCATTTAAGTCACCATAGAGCAACGAGTAGAGTTCTCTGAGCTATACAGTAGTTTCTCATTCGTTACCTATTTTATATACAATATCGATAGTGTATATATGTCAGTCCCAATCTCCGAGTTCATCCCACCCAGACACAGTGCATACATTTGTTCTCTACCTGTGTCTCTGTTTCTGGTTTGCAAATAAGATCATCTATACTGGTTTTCTACCCACTCCAGTGTTCTTGCCTGGAGAATCCCAGGGATGGGGGAGCCTGGTAGGCTGCCCTCTATGGGGTCGCACAGAGTCGGACATGACTGAAGCAACTTAGCAGCAGTAGCAGCATACTGGTTTTCTAGATTCCACATATATGCATTAATACGTGATATTTGTTTTTCTCTTTTGGCCTTATTTCACTGTGTATGACAGCCTCTGTGTCCATCAACCTCTCTACGAATGACCCAGGTTTGTTGCGTTCCACTGTTGGTGGCCATTTAGGTTGCTTCCGTGTCTTGGCTATTGTGAATAGCGCTGCAGTGAACACGGGTTCATGTGTCTTTTGGAGTTACAGCTTTCTCTAGGTTTTCTCTATGCCTAGGAGTGGGATTGCTGGGCCATGTGGTAGTCTTATTTTTAGTTTCTTAAGGACACTCCATTTTGTTCTCCACAGTGGCTGCATCAATTTACATTCCTGCCAACAGTGCAAGAGGGTTCGCTTTTCTCCACACCCTCTCCAGCATTTATTGTGTCTAGATTTTTTAATAATGGCCATTCTAACCAGTGTGAGGTAATATCTCATTGTAGTTTGATCTGCATTTCTCTAATGATTAGTGACGTTGAGCATCTTTTCATCTGTTTGCTGGCCATCTACTTGTCGTCTTTGGAGAAATGTCTCTTTAGGTCTTCCACGCATTTTTTGATTGGGTTGTTTGTTTTTTTTGACACTGAGTTGCATGAGCTACTTATATATTTTGGAAAGTAATCCTTTGTCTGCTGCTTTGTTGGCAAATATTTTCTCTCCCATTCTGAGCGTTGTCTTTTTGTCTTCTTTATGATTTCCTTTGCTGGGCAGAAGCTTAAAAGTTTAATTCGGTCCTATTTTTTTTTAAATTGGAGTATAATTGCTTTACAATGTTGCATTAGTCTCTGCTGTGTAACAAAGTAACTATTTCTGTGCCTGTATCTCCTCCCTTCGAGCCTCCCTCCCACCTGCCCTCCCAGCCTTCTCAGCCATCACCCAAGCACTAGCTCCCTGTGCTCTACAGCAGCTTCCCACGAGCTGCCTGTTTAACACATGGTAGTACACGTATGTGCGTGCTACTTCCCAGGTCGTCCACTCTCCCTCTCCGTTCCTAAATGTCCATTCTCCAGAGCTGTCTATTCCTGCCCAGCAAATAGCTTCATCTCTACCATGTTTCTAGCTTCCATGTGTATGTGTTAACATACAACATTTGTTTTTCTCCTCCTGATTTACTTCGCTGTGTATGACAGACTCTAGGTCCAGCCACATCACTACAAATGACCCAATTTCATTCCTTTTCGTGGCTGAGTAATATAGTCCATTGTATGTATCTACCACACCTTCCTTATCCATTCCTCTTTTGATGAACATTTATGTTGCTTCCATGTTCTGACTAATGTAAACAGTGCTGCAGTGAACATTGGGATATATGTGTCTTTTCGAATTATGGTTTTCTCTAGGTATATTCCCATTAGTGGGGCTGCTGAATCATATGGTAGTTCTATTTTTAGTTTTCTGAGGATGCAGGAGGCTTCCCTTTTCTCCGCACCCTCTCCAGTACTTACTGTGTCTAGATTTTTTAAGGATGGCCATTTAACCAGTGTAAGGTGATAGCTCATTGTCGTTTTGATTTATATTTCTCAAAGGCAATGGCAACCTACGCCAGTATTCTTGCCTAGAGAATTCCATGGACAGAGGAACCTGGTGGGCTACAGTCCGTGGGGTCACAAAGAGTCGGATACGACTTTGCCTCTGTGTACTGAACTGTAACTTCCTCCAATTTTAAAGGAAAACTGGAGAAGGAAATGGCAACCCACTCCAGTGTTCTTGCCTGGAGAATCCTAGGGACGGGGAAGCCTGGTGGGCTGCCGTCTATGGGGTCGCACAGAGTCGGACACGACTGAAGCAACTTAGTAGTAGTAGTAATGATTAGTGTCAGACTTTATTTTTTGGGGCTCCAAAATCACTGCAGATGGTAACTGCAGCCATGAAATTAAAAGATACTTATGCCTTGGAAGAAAAATTATGACCAACCTAGATAGCATATTCAAAAGCGGAGACATTACTTTGCCACCAAAGGTCCTTCTAGTCAAGGCTATGGTTTTTCCAGTGGTCATGTATGGATGTGAGAGTTGGACTGTGAAGAAGGCAGAGCGCCAAAGAATTGATGCTTTTGATCTGTGTTGTTGGAGAAGACTCTTGAGAGTCCCTTGGACTGCAAGGAGATCCAACCAGTCCATTCTAAAGGAGATCAGCCCTGGGTGTTCTTTGGAAGGAATGATGCTAAAGCTGAAACTCCAATACCTTGGCTACCTCATGTGAAGAGTTGACTCACTGGAAAAGACTCTGATGCTTGGAGGGATTGGGGGCAGGAGGAGAAGGGGATGACAGAGGATGAGATGGGTGGATGGCATCACTGACTCCATGGACGTGAGTGAGTCTGAGTGAACTCCAGAAGATGGTGATGGACAGGGAGGCCTGGCATGCTGCGATTCATGGGGTCACAAAGAGTCGGACACGACTGAGCAACTGAACTGAATGATTAATGATGTTGGGCAATTTTTCATTTGTTTGTTGGCCATTTTACATCTTCTTTGCATAAATGTCTATTTAGGTCTTCTACCCATTTTTTGATTGGATTGTTTGGTGTTTTGACATTGAGCTGCATGAGCTATTTGTATATTTTGGAGCTCAATTCTTTGCAAATATTCTCTCATATTCTGAGGGCTGTCTTTTTGTCTTGTTACGGTTTCCTTTGCTGTGCAAAAGCTTTTAAGTTTAATTAGGTCCCATTTGTTTATTTTTGTTTTTATTTTCATAACTGTAAGAGATGGGTCACAAAAGATCTTGGTGTGATTTATGTCAAAGACTGTTCTGCCTATGTTTTCCTCTAGGAGTTTTATAGTATCTGGCCTTACATTCAGGACTTTAATCCATTTTGAGTTTATTTTTGTGTATGATATTAATGAGTGTTATAATTTCATTCTTTTACATGTAGCTGTCTAGTTTTCCCTTATTAAAGAGGCTGTTTTTTCTTCACTGTGTAATCTTGCCTCCTTTGTCGTAGATTAGTGAAAGTCGCTCAGTCCTGTCTGACTCTTTGTGACCCCATGGACTGTAGCCTGCCAGGCTCCTCTGTCCATGGAATTCTCCAGGCAAGAATAGTGGAGTGGGTAGCCATTCCTTTCTCCACGGGATCTTCTTGACCCGAGGATCGAAACTTAGTCTCCTGCACTGCAGGCAGATTGTCATAGATTAGGTGACCACAAGTACATGGGTTTATCTCTGGGCTTCCTATCCTGTTCCATTGGTCTATATTTCTGTGCCAGTACCATACCATCTTGATGACGGTAGCTTTGTAATATAATCTGAAGTCGGGTAGTCTGATTCCTCCAGCTTCATTTTGCTTTCTCAAGATGGCTTTGGTGATTCAGGGTGTTTTGAGTTTATATACAATTCGTAAAAATTTCAGTTCCAATTCTTTGAAAAATGCCATTGGTAATTTGATAGGAATGCACTGAATCTGTAGATTGCTTTGGATAGTATAGCCATTTTCACAATACTGATTCTTCCAATCTAAGAACATATGTAATTCTCCATCTGTTTGTGTTATCTTTGATTTCTTTCTTCAGTATTTTATAGTTTTTGGCATACAGATTTTTGCCTCCTTAGGTAGGTTTATTCCTAGGTATTTTATTCTCTTTGTTGCAGTGATCAATGGGACTGTTTCCTTAATTTCTCCTTCTGATATTCCATTGTGAGTGTAAAGTATGCAAGATATTTTTGTGTGTTGATTTTGTATCCTATAACTTTACAAAATTCATTAATTGGCACTAATGATTTTCCTGGTGGCATCATTAGGATTTTCTATGTCTAGTATCCTGTTATCTGCAAACAGTGGCTGTCTTACTTCTTTTCCAAGTTGGATTCCTTTTATTTGTCTTCTCAGACTGCTGTGGCTACTAGGACTTTCAAAACTATGCTGAATAATAGTGGCAAGAGTGGACCCCCTTATCTCATTCCTGATCTTAGAGGAAATACTTTCAGGTTTTCAGCACTGAGAATAATGTCTGCTATGGGTTTGTCATATATGGCCTTTATAATGTTGAGGTAGGCTCCCTCAGTACCCACTCTGTGGAGAGGTTTTTTTTTTATCATAAATGGGTGTTGAATTTGGTCAAAATCTTATGGTTTTTATTCTTCAAGTTGTTAATATGGTGTATCACATTGACTGATTTGCATATATTGAAGATCTTTGTCTGCCTGGGATAAATCCCACTTGATCATGGTGTATGATGCTTTTAATGTGTTTTCGGATTCAGTTTGCTAGTATTTTGCTGAGGATTTTTGCATCTGTGTTCATCAGTGTGGGCTTGTAATTTTCTTTTTCTTTTTGGCTGTGCTGGGTGTTCACTGCAGTTCCTGGGCTCTTGGCAGCCTGCGGGCTTCTCCAGTTGTGGTGTGCAGGCTTCTGCAGTTGCTGCCCACAGGCTGTAGAACGCACAGCTGCAGCACACAGGCTTCTCTAGTTGGGGCATGTGGGCTGTCTAGTTGCAGCATGTGGTCTTTAGTTGCCCTGTGGCATGTGGGATCTTAGTTCCCTGACCAGGGATCAAATCTGTCCCATGAGTTGGAATGTAAATTCTTAACTACTGGACCACCAGGGAAGTCCTGTTTTTGGTGATGTCTTTGTCTGGTTTTGGTACCACGGTGATGGTGGCCTCATAGAATGAGTTCAGGAGTTGTCCTCCCTCTGCAGTTTTTTGGGAACAGTTTCAAAAGTATAGATGTTAGCTCTTCTCTGAATGTTTCCTAGCATTCGCCTGTGAAGCCATCTGGTCCTGAACTTTTGTTTGTTGGAAGTTTTTACATCATAGTTTCAATGTCATGACTTGTGATTGGTTTGTTCATGTTTTCTGTTTCTTCCTGGTTCAGTCTTTGGAAGGTTGTACTTTTCTGAGAATTTGTTCATTTCTTCCAGGTTGTCCATTTCATTGGCATATAGTTGCTTATAGAAGTCTCTCGCGATCCTTTGTATTTCTGCAGTATCAGCTGTAACTTCTCCTTTTTCATTTCTAATTTTGCCTTGCTTCACATTGTGCTACACTTTGAAGACACATCCCTGAATGTCACAGTCTCTGTTCTCACGGTGTTTACAGTTTAATGGAGGAGTGGAGAGGGGGCACAGAAATAAAGACGCACAGAGACATCCTTCCCTCTGGATTCACCACAGGCTACAAGGACTAATAGTCTGCGGTCCTACCTGCATCTCTTCTAAGGTCTGAATTCAGACGCTTGTATATTTATCCGAGTGAAAGTGAAAGTTGCTCATGCACCTCCAACTCTTTGTGACCCCATGGACTGTAGCCTGCCAGGCTCCTCTGTCCATGGGATTTCCTGAATAAGAATACTGGAGTGGGTTGCCATTTCCTTCTGCATGGGATCTTCCTGACCTGGGATCAAACCCAGGTCTCTTGCATTGCGGGCAACCTCTTTACCATCTGAGCTACCAGGGAAGTCCCATATTTACCCAAGAGGCCATTTTTCCAGTTCTCCCTTCCTCTCCAGCACCAGCCCAAGGACAGTGCACCAGAAGGGACATCAATGTGTCAAAAAACCCTGTTGTGAAGACACCAAAAGCACAACACATGCACTGATAGAATCAGTGTAGACAGTATCTGCTGAGGCTGAGCATCCACCTGCCTTAGGACCCAGAGCTTCCACCACTGGCTATTTACCCAACAGAAAGGAGCACGGTGTCTACCCAACAGCTAACAGGAAGGTATTTTTCAGTTCAGTTCAGTTCAGTCGCTCAGTCGTGTCCAACTCTTTGCAACCCCATGAATCGCAGCACGCCAGGCCTCCCTGTCCATCACCAACTCCCCGAGTTCACTCAAACTCACGTCCATGGAGTCAGTGATGCCATCCAGCCATCTCATCCTCTGCCGTCCCCTTCTCCTCCTGCCCCCAATTCCTCCCAGCATCAAGGTCTTTTCCAATGAGTCAGCTCTTCATGTGAGGTGGCCAAAGTACTGGAGTTTCAGCTTTAGCATCATTCCTTCCAAAGAAATCCAGGGCTGATCTCCTTTAGAATGGACTGGTTGGATCTCCTTGCAGTCCAAGGGACTCTCAAGAGTCTTCTCCAACACCGCAGTTCAAAAGCATCAATACTTTGGCGCTCAGCTTTCTTCAGAGTCCAACTCTCACATCCATACATGACCACAGGGAAAACCATAGCCTTGACTAGAAGGACCTTTGGTGGCAAAGTAATGTCTCTGCTTTTGAATATGCTATCTAGGTTGGTCATAACTTTTCTTCCAAGGAGTAAGCATCTTTTAATTTCATGGCTGCAGTTACCATCTGCAGTGATTTTGGAGTCCAAAAAATAAAGTCTGACACTGTTTCCCCATCTATTTCCCATGAAGTGATGGGACCAGATGCCATGATTTTCATTTTCTGAATGTTGAGCTTTAAGCCAACTTTTCCACTCTCCACTTTTACTTTCATCAAGAGGCTTTTTAGTTCCTCTTCACGTTCTGCCATGAGGGTAGTGTCATCTGCATATCTGAGGTTATTGATATTTCTCCCGGCAATCTTGATTCCAGCTTGTGTTTCTTCCAGCCCAGCATTTCTCATGATGTACTCTGCATAAAAGATAAATAAGCAGGGTGACAATATACAGCCTTGACGGACTCCTTTTCCTATTTGGAACCAGTCTGTTGTTCCATGTCCAGTTCTAACTGTTGCTTCCTGACCTGCATATAGGTTTCTCAAGAGGCAGGTCAGGTGGTCTGGTATTCCCATCTCTTTCAGAATTTTCCACAGTTTATTGTGATCCACACAGTCAAAGGGTTTGGCATAGTCAATAAAGCAGAAAGAGATGTTTTTCTGGAACTCTCTTGCTTTTTCCATGATCCAGCAGATGTGGGCAATTTGATCTCTGGTTTCTCTGTCTTTTCTAAAACCAGCTTGAACATCTGGAAGTTCTAGGTTCATGTATTGCTGAAGCCTGGCTTGGAGAATTTTGAGTATTACTTTACTAGCGTGTGAGATGAGTGCAACTATTCGGTAGTTTGAGCATTCTTTGGCATTGCCTTTCTTTGGGATTGGAATGAAAACTGACCTTTTCTAGTCCTGTGGCCACTGCTGAGTTTTCCAAATTTGCTGGCATATTGAGTGCAGTGCTTTCACAGCATCATCTTGCAGGATTTGAAATAGCTCAGCTGGAATGCCATCACCTCCACTAGCTTTGTTCGTAGTGATGCTTTCTAAGGCCCACTTGACTTCATGTTCCAGGATGTCTGGCTCTAGGTGAGTGATCACACCATCGTGATTATCTGGGTCGTGAAGATCTTTTTTGTGCAGTTCTGTGTATTCTTGCCACCTCTTTTTAATACTTCTGCTTCAGTTAGGTCCATACCATTTCTGTCCTTTATCAACCCCATCTTTGCACGAAATGTTCGCTTGGTATCTCTAATTTTCTTGAAGAGATCTCTAGTCTTTCCCATTCTGTTGTTTTCCTCTATTTCTTTGCATTGATCGCTGAGGAAGTCTTTCTTATCTCTTCTGCTATTCTTTGGAACTCTGCATTCAGATGCTTTTATCTTTCCTTTTCTCCTTTGCTTTTCACTTCTCTTCTTTTCACAGCTATTTGTAAGGCCTCCCAGACAGCCATTTTGATTTTTTGCATTTCTTCTCCACAGGGATGGTCTTGATCTCTGTCTCCTGTACAATGTCACGAACCTCATTCCATAGTTCATCAGGCACTCTATCTATCAGATCTAGGCCCTTAAATCTATTTCTCACTTCCACTGTATAATCATAAGGGATTTGATTTAGGTCATACCTGAATGGTCTAGTGATTTTCCCTACTTTCTTCAATTTAAGTCTGAATTTGGCAATAAGGACTTCATGATCGGAGCCACAGTCAGCTCCTGGTCTTGTTTTATTTTTTGACTGTATAGAGCGTCTCCATCTTTGGCTACAAAGAATATAATCAGTCTGATTTCAGTGTTGACCATCTGGTGATGTCCATGTGTAGAGTTTTCTCTTGTGTTATTGGAAGAGGGTGTTTGCTATGACCAGCGCATTCTCTTGGCAAAACTCTATTAGTCTTTGCCCTGCTTCATTCCATATTCCAAGGCCAAATTTGCCTGTTACTCCAGGTGTTTCTTGACTTCCTACTTTTGCATTCCAGTCCCCTATAATGAAAAGGACATCTTTTTTGGGTGTCAGTTCTAAAAAGTCTTGTAGGTCTTCACAGAACCGTTCAACTTCAGTTTCTTCAGTGTTACCAGTTGGGGCATAGACTTCGATTACTGTGATATTGAATGGTTTGCCTTGGAAATGAACAGAGATCATTCTGTCGTTTTTGAGACTGCATCCAAGTACTGCATTTCGGACTCTTTTGTTGACCATGATGGCTACTCCATTTCTTCTGAGGGATTCCTGCCCGCAGTAGTAGATATAACGGTCATCTGAGTTAAATTCACCCATTCTAGTCCATTTTAGTTCGCTGAATCCTAGAATGTTGACGTTCACTCTTGCCATCTCCTGTTTGACCACTTCCATTTTGCCTTGATTCATGGACCTGACATTCCAGGTTCCTATGCAATATTGCTCTTTACAGCATCAGACCTTGCTTCTATCACCAGTCAAATCCACAATTGGGTATTGTTTTTTTTTGGCTCCATCCCTTCATTCTTTCTGGAGTTATTTCTCCACTGATCTCCAGTAGCATATTGGGCACCTACTGACCTGGGGAGTTCCTCTTTCAGTATCCTATCATTTTGCCTTTTCATACTGTTCATGGGGTTCTCAAGGCAAGAATACTGAAGTGGTTTGCCATTCCCTTCTCCAGTGGACCACATTCTGTCAGACCTCTCCACCATGACCTGTCCATCTTGGGTGGCCCCATGGGCATGGCTTGATTTCACTGAGTTAGGCAAGGCTGTGGTCCTAGTGTGATTAGATTGACTAGTTTTCTGTGAGTATGGTTTCAGTGTGTCTGCCCTCTGATGTCCTCTTGCAACACCTACTGTCTTACTTGGGTTTCTCTTACCTTGGACGTGGGGTATCTCTTCACAGCTACTCCAGCAAAGCGCAGCTGCTGCTCCTTACCTTGGATGAGGGGTATCTCCTCACCGCCGCCCCTCCTGACCTTGAACATGGGATAGCTCCTCTAGGCCCTCCTGTGCCAGCGCAGCCACCACTCCTTGGACGTGGGGTAGCTCCTCCCGGCCGCTCCCCCTGACCTTGGATGTGGGGTTACTCCTCTTGGCTGCTACCCCTCGGGCATGGGGTCCTCCCAGCTTCTGCCCCTGACCTTGGATGTGGGGTAGTTCCTCTCGGCTGCGCTAAGTGCGCCAGTCACAGCCACCTGCGCTAAGTGTATTCATAGCAGCCTTATTAGTCATGTCCTGACCTGGAAGCTGAAGAAGAGCAGATGTGCACACCAGGATGCAGCAAGGGAACACAGCAGTGAAGAGTTATCCTCTGACAGAGGCGACAACCCTGCTGAAGCTCACGCAGGCTTCCCAGTGACAGAAACCAGACCCCAAACCGTGACTGTGACGATTCCATCTGTATGAAGCTCTAGAACAAGATAAACGAGCCTATGGTGATAGGGGTCAGAATAGGGTTTACTCTGGGAAAGGGTGGGCGCTGACTTGAACAGAAGGGCCACAGGGGAGCCCTCCGGGGTGCAGGGGATGTTCCATAGCTTGAACGTGGAGGTGGTTGTAAGGGTGAACACACATGCAAGCCTTCACTGGGCTGCTGAAGGTGAGTGCACTTCATGGCTGTGTGCTTGCTTGCTAAAATGCTTATAGACAAACAAAGCAAGATCCCAGAGGTGTTTGTATGGATTTACTTACTAAGTGTTTGGCTGCACTGGGTCTCCATTGTTGTGTGCAGGCTTTCTCTAGCTGTGACTAGAAAGGGCTACCCTCCGATCACAGTGTGCAGGCTTCTCCTTGCAGTGGCTTCTCTTACTGCAGAGCACGAGCTCTAGAGCACGGACTCAGGAGTTAGGGGCACAGATTTAGGTGTCCTGTGGGATCTTTCAGACCAGGGATCAAACCTGTGTCTCCTGCACTGGCATGGGGATTCTTGACCACCAGGGAAGTCCCCCAGAAGTGTTACTTGGCGCACTTGTCATCCTGTGGGGAAGGCTGGAATGGGTGAGTGATGGGGTTGAGGTCTTCTTGACACTTACCAGATAGAGGCATCAGCCTCCGGGGGAAGCACTGGAGCAAATGAAGAAAAGGAGACGGGATATAGGCTCGCCCAAGGTCCCCAAGGACCCACCCCAAGAGACTGCTCAGCAACCGAGGACATGAAAGGAAGCAGGCGGTGGCCACAGGAAGGACAGGGGACATGCAGATGTCTTTGCACTGAGTTGCGTTCAGTCCTAGTTGGGTATATTGTACAATATATAATGGTGTTTCCTCTGGAAATTGTATGTGCTAACTTTCACTAACCTTAGAACTAGGCCAGCATCTTCCAATCCCTCAGTGGTGTGAGCAAATGAGAATTGGCTGTATTTATCAGCACAGTCCTTGGAAAAGACTATCAGTTACCTGTCATACGTCAGCAAAGGTCCGGGCGACTTTTCAAATTGGCTTTGCCTTGGCAAGTGGCTACAGGCACGTGGAGTGTTTTCTTCATTAGCAAACTTCAGTGACTGCAGGGAGAGGACTCTTTCGTGGTCACTGAGCTTTTACTGGACACAGTTGGCCTGATTTCCAACAAATCTGTTGTGCAAGGGAGGTTGGCAGGCATGCAAGGGACACTTGTTTGAATTCCAAGTCCAGGGAGCTGCTCCTTAGGGAAGCCTGGCTCTGTAATGCTCACACCACCCTTGGGACTCAGCCTCCCTCTCCAGGTGTGTGTGGGGAGATGTGAGGAGAAGCTCCGATTGGCCTCCCAAGCCTCTGGAGAAGGTCATTTTTCTGTCCTGGGACTTCCTTCTAGAGGTGAAGTTGCCGGTCCTCTTGCTGTCTTTGCTTAAGCCACGCCAATCTCTGGGCCGGCAGCAGTAGGCACCCCTCATTCCAGCCCTGATTCACTCACTGTGGAGTCACACACTTCCCTCATAGAGCCCAGGGCTCACCGTGTGGGTGCGTCCATTCATTCACTCAATCACTTCACTCATATTTTTTACTGGAATATAATTGCTTTACAATATTTTGTTCAACAACATGAATCAGCTGTAGGTGTACCTATATCCCCTCCCTCTTGAGCCTCCCTCCCACCCGACTCCCACCCCACCCCTCTAGGTCACCGCAGAGCTGAGTACCCTGTGCTATACAGCAGCTTCCCACTGGCAGCTGTTTTACACATGGTAGTGTATATATATCAGAGAAGGCAATGGCACCCCACTCCAATACTCTTGCCTGGAAAATCCCATGGTTGGAGGAGCCTGGTGGGCTGCAGTCCATGGGGTCGCTAAGAGTCAGACACGACTGAGCGACTTCCCTTTCACTTTTCACTTTCATGCATTGGAGAAGGACATGGCAACCCACTCCTGTGTTCTTGCCTGGAGAATCCCAGGGACGGAGGAGCCTGGTGGGCTGCCGTCTATGGGGTCGCACAGAGTCAGACATGACTGAAGCGACTTAGCAGTAGCAGCAGTGTATATATATCAGTCCCCATCTCTCAGTTCATCCCAGCCTCCTCTTCCCCTCTATGTCAACAAGGCCACTGCCTGTGTATCCATTTCTGCCCTGAAAATAGGTTCATCTGTACCATTTTTCTAGATTCCATATATATGCATTGATATAAATATTGTTTTTCTCCTTCTGACCTACTTCACTCTGTATGACAGACTCTAGGTCCATCCACTTCTCTACACTTGACCCAACTTGGCTCCTTTTTATGGCTGAGTAGTATTCCATTGTATATAGGTACCACATCCTCTTTATTCTCTGCTGATGGACATCTAGGTTGCTTCCATGTCCTGGCTATTGTAAATAGTGCTGCAGTGAACACTCGCTGGGGTACATGTGTCTTTCTGATTTGTGATTTTCTCAGGGTATACGCCCAGTTGTGGGATTGCTGGGTAACGTGGTAGTTCTATTTTATGTTTTTAAAGGAGCTTCCATCCTGTTCTCCATGGTGGCTATATCATTTTACACCCCCACCAACAGTGCAAGAAGGTTCTCTTTTCTTCACATCCTCTCCAGCATTTATTGTTTGTAGACTTTTTGATGATGGACGTTCTGACGGATGGGAGGTGATGCCGCGTCCTTCTGACTCGCGTCTCTAACACTTAGAGATGATGAGCATCTTTCCATGCGCTTGTTGGCCATCTGAATATTTGGAGAACAGTCTATTTAGATCCTCCATGCATTTTTTTATTGGATTGTTTGTGTTTCTGACATTCATTCTTTTAATAAACCATTACTGGGCACCCTGTCCAAGCCCAGCTTTGGGCCAGGCCCTGGAGAGACAGCCGTGAACAGGTCCCAGTGCCCCTTCAACGTGAGTACAGTCTGGTGGAGGAGACGGGGCTCAGACGATCATACCTGAGTGGTGAATATTTATACAGGGGAGCTCGGGGGTGCCGTGGGGTCATGTGATCAGTGGGACCTCCTCGAGGAAGTGGCATTTCAGCTGAGACTTATAAGATAAAAAGGAACAGTCAGGCAGAGTTGAGGAGTGGCTCCCTGGGTAGTGGGCAGCTTATAATGGAGGGGGAAAATGGAAGACAGCCTGGCTTTCAGGGAACGCAGGTGGCTCCTGGTGGCTGGAGTGTGCGATGGGAGGAAGGCGGCCCTGTTCCTCGCTGGCCTCCCCTTACATGACTGTCCCTGCACAACCCTCTCCTGGGCCCCTGGGCCCCCCTGCTGTTTCCTGATGTCTGGCGCACTCCAGCCTCAGGACTCTCGCCCTCACTGCTTCCTCTGTCTGCAGCCCTCTTCCCTAAGATACCTGTGTGGCTAACTCCCCCACTCCCTACATGCCCATGCTCCCCTCTCAGCTTCTTCATGAGCAGCGCCCCCGCCCCTGCCCCCAGCAGACATTTATTATCACATGTGGCCCCACTCCCCACCCCTCCCCAGCTCTGACCTTCCATCTCTCCACAGACCTATCACCTTTTAACAGACTGTCTACGTATTCATCATGCCTATTTTCTGTCTCCCTCACTATTAATAGAATGTCAGCGCCAATAGGTCAAGGACCCGTGTCTGTTTTTTTCAAAGACGCATTCCCAAGTCCTTGAACATATGAAGGAACAAATAAATGAGGTCTAAGAGGTTGGCAAGGAGGGGGTCAGATTGCAGGGGCCTTGAAGGTCAGGGGAAGGCCTGTGAGTTTGGTTTCAAGTGCAGTGGGAAGAACCAAAGGGTTTCGAGTAGGGGCAGGGTCAGAGCCTGCATCACATTTTAAAGCCTTGCTCTAGAATCTGTGGAGAATGGTTTGAAGGAGGGAAGGCTACCGCAGGCATCAGGTGTGCAGCGGGAGTGCCTGGGCTGTGCTGGGGGCAAGAAGGGGATGGGCTGAGGAGATCGTGTAGAGTTGATCGTGCTTTTGTGATCTTAGTGGTTGGAGGAAGACAGGGCAAGGCAGCCTCAGGCTCCCACCTGAGCCACAGGGCTGGAATGGAGGCCCTTGTTAATTAAGATGGGGTGACAGGGGAGAAACGGGCTGGAGTGGTCAGGAATTCCATGTGGGCCATGGTGAGTTGGGCCTCTCAGACTTTCGAGTGGAGATGCCAAGTAGCCTATTGGATGGAGGGTAAGCTCAGGATGAAAGTCTGGACTAGAAATAAACATTTAGGAATCACTGACTTAGAGTTTTTTAAAGTCATGACAGAGTAGAGGGAGAAAAAAAGACGTCTGAGAACCAGCGTGGAGGGCTGAAGCCCGATGCCTTCTGAGACTGCCATTGAGGGATAAGGAGTTTACCAGGAAGGCGGGGAGGCAGACCAGGCAGGAGAAACCGCACACAAAAGAACACGGCGCTCAGCAACCTTCAAACCCGTCCAGTCCATCCAAAAGAGTCTGCGAAACTATCACAGCCAACAGGAGCCTAAGGAGATAGGACAACCTAATGTCACATGGTATCTTGGATGAGATTCTCAGATAGAGAAAAGACTATTAGGTAAAAACTAAGAAACTCTGAAAAGGGTCTTGCTGCTGTTCAGTTGCTAAGTCGTGTCCGACTCTGACCCCATGGACTCCAGTACGCCAGGCTTCTCTGTCCTCCACTGACTCTTGGACTTCAGTTAATAATAGTGCTGTAAGCAATATCATATGATACCACTTATATGTGGAATCTAAAAAACAAAAAAGGATACAAATGAACTTATTACAAAAACAGTTACAGATGTAGAAAACTTACGGTTACCAAGGAGTAAAGGGGGAGGGATAAATTGGAAGATTGGGGTTGACATATGTACACCACTCTACACAAAGCAGATAACTAACAAGGACCTACTGCATAGAACAGGGAACTGTACTCGATACTCTGGAATGGCCTCTATGGAAAAGCATCTAAAAAGGCGTGTGTGTGTGTGTGTGTGTGTGTGTGGGCGTGCGTGTGTCTGTGTATCACTGATTCACTAACACAACACTGCAAATCAACTATGCTCCAATAAAATTTTTTTTAAAATAAGAATATGCATCTTCACAACCCAGCCAGACTCAGTAAAGTGATTTCCATCCTGAATTGGGGGGAGGTGAGAATTTTTTTTAATAATGTTATTACTTAATAGTTAACAGTCTAATAATTAGTTTGTTAATTAGAACAGATATGCCATACTATGTACATGTATATCTACATACATGTAGGATGGTAAACAAGAGAAATAATAGAGACTCTGCATGCAGGGTACAAGGAATTATCTCTATCTTAATTTTTCTCTCAATCTAAAACTGTTCTAAAACTTTTTTTTTTTTCAAAGTGAGTCTCATAAAAAAAGAAGTGAGTCCCATAAATGATGCCCAAACACACACACTCTCCAAGAATTAGAGCACTTTGTTTCTCTGCAGAGGACTTTGATCCTGGCCAGGCCCATCTATGGTCAAAAGACTCAAGGACTCTGAATATCTCTTCACCCCCCCCGCTGCCAAGGAACAGAGGGTCCTCACTGCCATTTACCTTCTCTGTGTTCACAGAAAGAATACTCACCCCAGGCCATATTTCATAATGAAAATGAGAAGCAGAGACTAAATGGCTCAGGTAAGTCAGACTCGCCTAGAATTCCTTGGGGATGCAATTAATGTTCATCTCTTTGCAATGCTCTGTAAAAGCACATTCCTTAGTCATAATCTTCCTGAACCCGCACCTTGTCTGACACCTGGCTTGGTTTTCCTCCTTCAGTAAAAGCTTTGGCACCATCTGGGTTCAAATGCCTTCGCCACTACTTGAAATATTAGAAAGAGGTAAGTTTTGTATATGCATTTTCTATAAGTCTGGAAGGAGTGTCACCAATATAACAATGCTGATCATGTCTGGTTGGAAAGTTCATGAATCACATTTACTTCCTTCTTTACTCCTTCATGTGTCATTTGAACATATTTTACAGTATAATGAGATAAAAAGTGATCTTGGGTAAGTCACTTGAACCTTATTTTCCTCATCTCTAAAATGGTATAACCATACTTCATCAAAAAGTGGGTTACATGAGATACAGTTTCCTCTGCAGAATGGATGCGAGATATCAAATGCCCAGGGTCTGGCCTCATGCCTGGCTTTCATGACGGCTGGCTGTTGATGGGAAACGTGACCAGCCCGGCCAATGACTAGGTCTCCAAAATCAAAGTGTGTCACTTGGGTCCTTAGGATCCTGTGTGGGGACAGGGGCCCCAGAGTCACAGCAGAAGCTGGGCCTGGGCAGCGGGCAGGTTGGCTGTTGGCCTACGTGGCACCGAGGCTGGGGAGGATACGGAGGCAGAGGTAGATGGTGCTGTGTGGCCGTGGTTGCAGCAGCCGGCACAAGACTCTCTGGTCTGCAGACGCAGCCATAAACAGAGGCTGTTCAGGGGCCTGGGCAGCTCTGGGCCGGGTGGAGGTGGGTGTCAGGATTCTATAGATTTCAGGGGCATTCATTTTGTGGGTGGAGAACTGAACTGGGACCTGGCTCCTCCAGCTAGCTCTGAGCATGAGCAAGCCACCTCACCTCCCTGCGTTTCAACTGCATTATCTCGAAGGTGGTATCTTGAATGGGATTCCTACATTCACGTTACCGTACCTACCTTCCAGTGTTTGCATGAAGAGCACATAAAATAACAGAGAGGCAGGAGAGTGGCCCATTTCTGAGGTCAGGCCCCGAGTTTGTATGCCAGCCCCACACGGTGTGACCTCAGATAAATTGCTTAACTCCTCTGAGCCTGTTTCCTCATTTGTAAAATTGGAAGGAAGGCTAATAGACCCTAGTTCATAGGGTTGTAAAGATGAAACAGAACAGGACATAAAGCACCTGAAGATTAGTTTTTGTTTTAGAAGAAATATAGCACAGCAGCAGT
The DNA here is from genome assembly GCF_023091745.1 of Budorcas taxicolor. Classification (NCBI taxonomy): domain Eukaryota; kingdom Metazoa; phylum Chordata; class Mammalia; order Artiodactyla; family Bovidae; genus Budorcas; species Budorcas taxicolor. The sequence continues at coordinate 17,708,838 of NC_068910.1, read as the reverse complement.
CACAGGGTAGTTAATCAAAATGGTTGTTTTCTCACATCTTCCAAACTGCCTGGTTGACTTGCCCATCCACCTTTAGACTCGGGGAAACAATGAAAACAGTGACAGACTATTTTTTTTTGGGGGGGGGGCTCCAAAATCACTGCAGATGGTGACTGCAGCCATGAAATTAAAAGACGCTTGATCCTTGGAAGAAAAGTTATGACCAACCTAGACAGCATATTAAAAAGCAGGGACATCACTTTATCAACAAAGGTTCATCTAGTCAAAGCTTTGGTTTTTCCAGTAGTCATGTGTAAAGAAAGCTGAGCACCAAAGAATTGATGCTTTTGAACTGTGGTGTTGGAGAAGACTCTTGAGAGTCCTTTGGACTGCAAGGAGAGCCAACCAGTCTATTCTAAAGGAAATTGGTCCTGAATATTCATTGGAAGGACTGATGCTGAAGCTGAAACTCCAGTACTTTGGCTACCTGATGCAAAGAATGACTCATTTGAAAAGACCCTGATGCTGGGAATGACTGAAGGCGGGAGGAGAAGGGGATGACAGAGGATGAGATGGTTGGAGGGCATCCCCGACTCAATGGACATGAGTTTCAATCAGCTCCAGGAGTTGGTGATGGACAGGGAAGCCTAGCCTGCCGCAGGCCATGGGGTTGCCAAGAGTCGGACTCGACTGAGTGACTCAACTGAACTGGTCCTCCCATTTCTGGATGTTATAGGGATTCCACGAAGCCAGAGAAGGAAGTCTGGTGGGATCCCAGGGGCCTCTCACCACAAGTTACTTCCATCAGTGAAGCCCCCGCTTCTCAGTGTCACCCACCCCAGGATGCTTTGGAACACTGGAAAAAAAAAACAAAAAAAAATACATTGCATTTTTCTGTGCTACCCACTGTTCTAAGACAGCGAAAATGTGTTGGTTACCCTCACAACTCTGAGAGATGAATTCTATGGATAGCCCCATTTTACAGATGAGAAAACTGAGGCTCTGTGAGGTTAGATAACTGAATCGTGGGGTTACACAGCTATGAATTAGTGGCGCCGGACCTGATCCCAGAGATGGCACTCCAGAACCCCACACCTGCTTGCAGCATTCAGCAAGGCCAGCAGCCAGGGAAACAGAGAAGAGTAGGCCGGAGGCCAGGCTGGAAATCAGGGCTCGGGGTTCTCGCCTTGGCCCTGGGACCGTGACGCCAGGAGTCCTCACGCCAGAGGCTTGCCCGTGCCCAGCCTGGGCTGAGATACCGGCCTGGCCCCGGCCTCCTGCCCCGCCGCCGCGGGCGCCTCAGGGCCTGGCGCGCCTGCCCTGTGTAACCTGATCTGCGGCAGGGTTTGGATCTCGGGCAAGTCACGGTTGTGAAGGTGCTCCGGCAGAAGACTGCGCTCCGCGGTGCGCTCCCAGCCTGCGGCCCCAGCTCCGCTATCCAGCGCACGGGTGCATGGCGCAGAGGCTGGGAGAGCGGGTGCGGGGGCCCACTGAGGCCACCGGGCTCTACCGGGCGGTGCTGCTCCGGTCCGGTAAGTGGCGGCAAGTCTCCCCGGCCCCCCGCCTCCGGGAGAGCGCGAGGAGGGCACCGCGGGCGCACGGCGCTCAGCCTCTGGCTAGCAGGCAGGGCGCCTTGGTCCTTCACTGCTGTGCTTCCCTTCTTGCCTCCCGTCTTTCATTCTTTTTAATTACTTTTGTTTGTTTTCCTTTCATTCCTTTCCTCCCTACATTCGTTCTTTTGGGGATCTACTCTCAGATATATTGCTTTATCCTTTTATACGATCCTGTGGTGCGCGCACACACACACATATACACAGACACTCACCGTTAGATAACTACAAAATTCCTGCACTCGCAGAAGTGCGGGAAGGCATTGGTAGGCATGGGCGAACGGATATGGGCAAGACTGGTAGCCTAAAGCAGCACGCGCCAGCTAGGGAAGGGCTTCCACTGTTCTGTGAGGGCAAAGTGTGTGTGTGGGGGGGGGGGGGGGTGGGCTGCGGGGGGGACGGCGAGGACATGTTCCAGGAAGGCGAGGAACCAGTTTTCTAGATGTACACATTTAAAGGAGAAAACGACTTGGAAAGAAACACATGATGGTTGTTTTTGAGGATTCGAGTTTGGGTGTTTTTTTTTCTTTTTGTCATTTGCAGTAAACACATACTGCTTTTCTACTCAGGACGATAGTTTTTGTTTGTTTGTTTGTTTTTTTGTTTTTACTTTAGGAAAATAAAGTAAATGTAATATAGGGTCAGTGTGAAAATAATTTGGAAAATACAAGGATGTGGAAAGAAAAAGAACTCCCGCAGTAAGAGTCTAGGGTGTTTCATTCCTAACTTAGTGCTTGGAGACAGGGGTTCAGAGGAGGTGAATATCGGTCCCCTGTCGGCTCCCTGCCAGCCAGGCGAGAAGAAAATGTGAAGGGACTTAGGCTCCCGAGGCAGCTATCCTCTGCCTTGGGCAAGGAGCCCACCCCCACCCGGTAGTCCTGGGCGCCCAGCCCTGCAGCGGAAAGCGCGCCGAGCAGAACGGTGGACGGTGGGTGCGTGTCCGCAGCAGCGGGGCTTGCCCCCTGCCCTCACGGAGTCTGCTCGGGACTGAACGTTTCCTACTTAGATGGGCCCCGCCCCGGGGAGATGTCGCCGCGGAGTTACTGCTTGGGAACTTTGAAAACGGTTCTCTGAGTCCAGAAGCACGGTCTGGCCAAGGTCTGCGGCGCCTTCCGGAAGGGGGGTTGGGGGGCGCAGGGGTGGGTACCTTAAATCTGGCTGAACCAGAGCAGGAAGAAAGCGATCTCTGAAATTGGAAGAAGCTGATTGCAAACCTCAGCTCCAGGGATTTCCCTACAAGACACCTATTCCGAAGGGCCTCTATCCAGTTCCTGCCTGCTCACTAAGGTGAGGAGAGGGTAGCTCTGATCTGAAGATCTTGTATTCTCTAACCTGGAACCACAGCTATGAGCCTCACTCAAACAGGAACATTTTTCTCCTGGACATACATCCAGAGTGGCAGACATGGGCAGACATGCCAGAGTCGTCCTGGGGCCACAAATGCCCAGTAACTCAAAGCTGTAAGGGAGGGAGCAGAGGCGGGTCCGCGGGCCTCACGGAGGGAGCGCTTGCACCGTGTTAGGCACTGTGCTACTGACTGTTTTCACAGCCCTACGAAGTCACAGCTGTTATCCCCATTTAGTAGATGAGGAGACTGAGGCTCCAGAACTTAAGCAGCATGACCATGGTCCCGCCAGGGGAACTTTTCTATCCCACTAATGTGTAGAAAACACACTCAAACTTTGGTGCATCTACGCCAAGTCTGCACATCTTCTCAGAACAGTCATCGTGGTGAATGACTGCTGTGTGTGTATCTGCTCAGTCGTGTCTGAGCAAGCCCCTGGACTGTAGCCCACCAGGCCCCTCTGTCCATGGGATTTCCCAGGCAAGAGTCCTGCAGCCGGTTGCCATTTCCTCTTCCAAGGGATCTTCCTGACCCAAAGGACTGAACCCCCGTCTCTTGTGTCTCTTACACTGGCAGTCAGGTTGTTTACCACTAGCATCATCTGCTGCTAAGTCACGTCAGTCGTGTCCAACTGTGCGACCCCATAGACGGCAGCCCACCGGGCTCCCCCATCCCTGTGATTCTCCAGGCGAGAACACTGGAGTGGGTTGCCAGTTCCTTCTCCAATGCGTGAAAGTGAACTCACTCAGTTGTGTGCGACCCTCAGCGACCCCATGGACCTCAGCCTTCCAGGCTCCTCCATCCATGGGATTTTCCAGGCAAGAGTAGTGGAGTGGGGTGCCATTGCCTTCTCCGACTAGCATCATCTGGGAAGCCCTAAATGATTGCTGGTCACTAGCTATTGCCACTCTCTGCCAAATGCTGTAGATTGCCGTCATCAACTTCATTGATTCATTCAGCTAGTGTGTACTGACCACTGTTATACACTAGGCCCTGTGAAAGGCCCAGGCATGTGCTGATACACAGAGAAGTCCCTCCTTTCAGGGAGGTAAGTGGTATTAAGCTCTATTTTAAACATGAGGGAACTGAGGCTCAGAAGGTAACATGACTTGTCTAGGGTCACACAGCCAGTCAAGGGTGGGAGCTGAGATTCTAACCCAGGGCCATGTGCCTCCGGGGCCACTGCTCTAGCCGTATCCCACAAGGAAGATATAAGGGTTGGGGGTGAGGAGCCAACTGGGCCATTGAGTGAAAGAGGCAAGAGCCCCCTCCTGTTAGAAGCCCCCCCCCCGAGGACCGGTATGATAGGATCAAACCCATTTTCATTTACACCAGCCTCAAGTAATGTAATACTTATAGAAAATGTCTCATGTCAAATTATTTGAAAATAATTTCTCAGTATTAGAGTAAAAGAGGCTCATCACAGATATTCTGGAAAATCAAGAATGAGGACGGGGAAGGCTCACCCACAATCCCACTAGCTGTAAAGCAGCCGCTGGCAATCTAGGGGCAGTCTCCTGGTCTTTGCTGTGCGAGATTTGTGGGTGGTTGTGAGCTTCACATTGCTGAGCTTTACAGACTCTAGTTTTAATCCCATCTTTCTTCACTTGCATAAATATCTTCTATCTTCCTGTTTCTAAGTGGGCTAGTTGAGATGACAGCTACCACTCTGGAAGCCTGCCACTATGGCAGGCGCCGTGTGCAGCGGTTCCTGTGCCATGCCCCCCTTATTCCCCCAAAGAACATCTGCCCCAGTTTAGAGATGGGGAAGCAGGAAGTTGAAGGTCACCGAGCTGCCCAACAGTGGAGCCAGGATTGGTATCTGGGACAACACCAGGGCCCATGTTCTTAACCACTGAGCTGGAAAGGGTCACCTCTGGGGAACAACTTATGCTTGGCCATGCCTGGTAAGTGAGGCAGTGCTGGAGTAAGGGTCCACCTGAGGCTCTTCTCCCACCTGGAGCTCAGCCCAGGTTCCTGCGAGGCAGGGCAGCGTCTCCACGGCATGGATGGAGGGACACCTTCCCAGATGCCCGTGGATGTCAGCATCTGTGCTTCTCTGCACCCAGATGATGGTCATCGTCTTCACTGCTGCCTGCCAAGCAAGGCTGCCAGATAAAATAGTTTAAATGGTTACATTTGAATCAGATACACAATGAATAATATTTTAGTGCAAATATGTCCCAAATATTGTATGGGTTTGCTAATCTGAAATTCAAATTTAACTGGACCTGCTGTGTGGGGTTTTTTTTTTACACATATATACATTCCTTTAAAAAAAAAATTATTTTCCATTATGGTTTATCCCAGGAGATTGGATACAGTTCCCTGTGCCATAGAGTAGGACCTCATTGTTCATCCATTCCGTATGTAACGGTTTGCATCTGGTGACCCCCAGCTCCCAGCTGGTCACGCGCCCTCCAGCCCTCCCCCTTGGCAGCTGTAGGTCTGATCTCTGTGTGGGTCTTTGTCGTTCGTCTGTGTCACAGTTTTGATTCCACATGCAAGTGATACCGTGCGGTGTTTGTCTTTCTGCCTCTGACTGACTTCACCTCGTGTGCTGATCTCTAGTTGCAGCTGTGCTGCTGCAGACGGCATGCTTGCTTTCTTTTTTATGGCCGAGTAGTATTCCATTGCATATACGTACCGCATCTTCTTCATCCGTTCATCTGTTGATGGGCATTTCCATGTCTTGGCTGTCATGAACAGTGCTGCTGTGAACACAGGGGTGCATGTATCTTTCTGAATTATAGCTTTGTCTGGATATATGCCCAGGAGTGGGATTGCTGGATCACATGGTAATTCTATTTTTAGTTTTCTGAGGAATCCCCATACTGTTTTCCACAGTGGCTACATCAACTTATATTCCCACTCAGTGTAGGATTCTCTTTTCTCGACATCCTCTCCAGCATTTGTTATTTATAGACTTTTTAATGAGAGCCATTATGATCAGTTCGAGGTGATACCTCATGGTAGTTTTGATTTGCGTGTCTCTAATAATTTAGTGATGCTGAGCATTTCATGTGCCTACTGGTCATCCGTATGTCATCTTTGGAGAAATGTCTTAGCTTAGTAGTCCCCAACCTTTTTGGCATGAGGGACCGGTTTTGTGGAAGACAGTTTTTCCATGGGTAGGGGAGGAACTGTTCAGGCAGTAATGTGAGCTATAGGGAGGGGCAGATGAAGCTTCACTTGATCAGCCTGCTGCTCACCCTCCTGAGGTGCAACCCGGTCCCTACAGGTGCCAGCAGCAGTCCGAGGCCTGGGAGTTGGGGGCCCATCTTTGATTTTCTGCCCATTTTTCAGTTGGGCTGTTTATTGTTGTTGAGTTGTGTGAGCTGTTTGCATATTTTGGAGATTAAGCCCTTGTCGGTTACATCACTTGCAAATATTTTCTCCCATTCTGTAGGTTGTTTTTTTTCTGCTTTTTTTAATGGTTTCCTTTGCTTCTGAAAAGCTTTTAATTAGCTTCATCTTTTTTTCCCCCCTTAATTTCCATTGCTTTGGGAAACTGACCTAGGACAACATTGGTACTACTTCTGTCAGAGAATGTTTTTGCCTGTGCTCTCTCCAAAGAGTTTTATGGTATCATGTCTTAGGTTTAAGTCTTTAAGCCATTTTGAGTTCATTTTTGTGCGTGGTCTGAGGGTGTGTTCTAACTTCATTGATTTACATATGTTGGGATGCTGCATTTTTGTTGGCTATCATACACTTGGCAGCCCCATTGCCAGGCATCATGGAAGTTTGCTTGGCTTGATAACCCGTGGTCTGTCCTGGTTCCGCTCGACACACAGACACACACTCTCACATCCCCTCTCTGGTATCTGAGTCCACTGTCCATATTTTGTCTGGCTGCAAGTGAGTTAAAATATGCTGGAGGTCCGGGGTCCCTCCGGGTCCTTCTGCAGCTAAGAGACCAGATTCAGCACGCCTAACTGCGGCTAGGTTGAGAGCCAGCTTTCTGAAACAAGCCCCTCAGTTCTTCCCCTCCCTCCCGCTTTCCTGTTTTCATGCTTCAATCCCTCCACAGGGTACATTCTTCCTGGTTCAAATTTGTTGTAAAGGCGACTCTCATTCCTTTTATAATCTCTCCAGGGATCCCATGACAAGTTTTTCTGCCAGTACAGCTTCTGCTGCCATGTCCTTTCAGCGGAGCAGGTTGGGGGTCAGGGTGGTGGGGGTGGGTCGGGGGGAGGTTGGATCCTAAAGCTGTTCTGTGGGTGGCTTCTCAGACACCTCACTGAGGCCTTGAAAGGGGGCCTTGGCGATTTAGACTGAATACAGAGCTGAGGAAGTTTGCAGTTGCCATGGAAACTTCTTGTCTGGTATTTGTGGGCTCAGATAAGCTGTTCCAGACGTCTGTCTGCTTGGAGGTGGTGGGGGGCAGTCAAAAAATCAAAGGAAAGGGGGTTTTTGGAGTTTTTAGTGCAAGCAATGGCAACCCACTCCAGTAGTCTTGCCTGGAAAATCCGATGGAAAATACCAGAGGAGCCTGGTAGGCTGCAGTCCATGGGGTCGCAAAGAGTCGGACATGACTGAGTGACTTCACTTTCACTTTTCACTTTCATGCATTGGAGAAGGAAATGGCACCCCACTCCAGTACTCTTGCCTGGAAACTCCCATGGATGGAGGAGCCTGGTGGGCTGCAGTCCATGGGGCCGCTTGGGGTCGCTAAGAGTCGGACACAACTGAGTGACTTCACTTTCACTTTTCACTTGCATGCATCGGAGAAGGCAATGGCAACCCACTCCAGTGTTCTTGCCTGGAGAATCCCAGGGATTGGGGAGCCTGGTGGGCTGCCGTCTATGGGGACACACAGAGTCGGACACGACTGAAGCGACTTTGCAGCAGCAGCAGCAGCAGCAGTGCAAGCTGCAGCCCCAGCCCACTACAGATGTAGGAAAATTCCTTAGCTCCCACTCATGACTGCCTCTCCTGGCCTTAGACTAGTGAAAGTGTTAGTTACTCAGTTGTATCCGACTCTTTGTGACCCCATGGACTGTTCCTCACGCTTCCTTGGTGGCTCAGATAGGTCTTCACCTCCCACCTTCTTTTTAGCTCATCTATTTCCCAAGAAAACAGATTTCAGAGGGACAGGAAGGGGAGTGTGGGAGAGGTGTGCTCAGCCTCTGGAATCCCCCTCAGGTCCTCCATGGGACTGAGTAAAAACTCTAGTCCTCAGGCCCCTGTATTTTGGAGTCTGGCTGTATGGGAAAATGGGAAAGCCACACAGACCAAGGCAGGAGGTAGCGTCTTGGGTTGAATCTGGCCACTGCCTGGAGTACACTCTTAACAGGCTCATTTGACCAAAAGGCCTCTATTTTTCAGTATGTAAAATGTACATGACTGAACCAGATGTGAATTTTAACTATGGTTGGAAAAGGTTGCTCTTTTTCCATAGTTTTCATCTTGTTTTTTTTTTTCTGATAATAAAGGCAATATATGCTTTTTTTTTTTTTTTAGGCATAAACATTACAGAAATACTGGGACAAAAGAGAAAGGCCTATAATTTTATGCTGCAGAATAGTGGTTCTCAGACTCTCGAATATAAACAGACTCCCAGGGGAACTTGCTAAAATTCCAGATTCCTAGGCCCCTCCCTCTTAGGTTCTAATACAGAAATCCAGAAACCTGGCCCAGTAGTTTGACTGTAACACTCGTGCCCAGTGAAGGCTAGTAATGACATCTGAGATACGTTGGTCTAGAGCTGACCTCTGTTAACAGTTGGGTGTATATGCCTGCAGATTGGTTCTCTGTGCATACACTAACTTTATCTTGGAGGGGAAAAAGAGGAATCGGACTAGGTATGATGTTGCCCTTTGATTTTTCACCAAATATGCAGTAGACATGTTTCTTTAGGTTAATCAATAAATAAGGTATTGATGGCATCTCATTATAAGACGTAGCATAATTTCTTACTGATGAGGTATGGCTTGGGAAATGGTGGCTGTTGACTGCACACAGTTACATGCTCACACGTGTGTGCACACACACAGCAAGATGGTGCTGTCCCAAGTTCAGGGATATCCACACCTGCAAGTCAGCAGTAGGGCTGAGCAGCTGGTACGGGCACAGGATACTAAGAAGCACAGGGTGAGGCCCTGCCCTCCGCTGACGGCCGGTGAGAGAGACTGAGGGGTCTGCACACAGGCTGGACTGGAAGAAGCGCTTTAGTGGAGGAAGTACAGTGGGTCCCAACTGCCTGGGGAAAAGGCACCCAACCTGCGGGCGGGGGCGAGGGGGAGGGTGTTTTCTGCCCGACTGTCCTTGGCTCTCGATTGCTCTGGTGCTGCCATCAGAAGCCTCTGATAAAGGGAACACACAGTGGGGCTGGACGGCCGCAGCCAGCTCCCTGGGGCTGAGATGGGCTGGGGGTGTCTCTGCCCCGGGCGGTGAGCAGACACTCAGCAGGTCCTCCTGCCCAGCATCCGTGTTGCTCGTCACTTGTCAGAGGACACTGTGGGCCCTGGGAAGTGCCGCCACCAATACTAGTTGTCTGCACAGGGGACATGGGGGGGCGGGGGGGACCAGTGACAGCGAAGAGCGGTGGGACAAGAACCTGGTTAGTGTCTCCCAGCGTCAGATCTCATCAAGTTAGGCCACAGCAGGATGGGAAGCTGAGATAGGCGCCAGTCACGGGGACGTTAAGAAACAATTAGGAAGGAGAGATAAAAGGAATGCGTCTTGATTCAGAAGATTGTTTAACACGGGCAAATCTGGGACCCTGTAAGTTGACCTGGCTCCAGAATGGCGGTCTGGCCAAAGCTCCCAGGACACGCAGGCTGCCTGCCCCCACTTGCTTCTGGCTCACTCACGCCCAGCCTCCACGCCAGTGGCCGCCTTGCATTCTACCCTGGAGCCTCTGCGCTAGCTGTCCTCACTTTGGGATGCTCTCCTCCCCACCACTCCAGCCTCCTGAAAATGTCACATCCCCACTCTCCACCCTTCCTGAGGTCCCGAGCCTTCCCCTCTACCTTGCCCAGGCTTGCATTCATCAGAATGTTCACCGCAGCTTGACATTTTCTTGTTTGTCTCATTTTTTGGTCTGAACTGCACCTTGAAAGCAAGTTACCTGAGCACAAGGATATGGTCTCCTTTACACTGTACCTCCAGCACTGGGCAGTGGCAGGAACACAGTAGGTACTCAATAAATGTTGGTTACCTGAGTAACACAGGCCAAAGAGGATCAAAGTGCATTTTGTTAAGAGTTTATTTATAATATTGTGTTAGCTTTGTTGTACAACAGAAACTACCGCAATATTGTAAAGCAACTGTACTCCAATTAAAAAACAGATAATATGTTAGTTTCAGGTGTACAGTCGAGATTCAGTTTATATATATATATATATATGACTGCATATACATACACCCGTATATAAATCTATTCTTTTGCAGGTAGTTTTCCATTCTTATTACAAGATACTGAATATCGTTCCTGTATTATATAGTGAAACTTTGCTGTTTATTCATTCTATATATAGTAGTGTGTATCTGTTAATCCCGTACTCCAAATCTGTCCCTCCCCACCACCTCCTTTGGTAACCATAATTTTCTTCTGTGTCTGAGAGTCAGTAAGTCCATTTGTGTTATTTTTTCAGATTCCACATTTAAGTGATACAATATATTTGCCTTTCTCTGACTGACTCCAGTTAGTATGTAATCTCTAGGACCATCCATGTTGCCGCAAATCACAGTATTTTTTGAATTATTGGAGTGTAGTGGATTTACAATGTTGTGTTAGTTTCAGGTGTAGAGCAAAGTGATTCAGTTGCACATAAACCCAGAGCCGCCTTTTTCCTCAGATTTTTTCCCATTAGGCCATTAGAGCACTGATAGAGTGCCCTGTGCGTTACAGCAGGCTTTACTGGTCATCTGTTTTATGTATACTAGTGTGTGTGTTTCCATCCTCGTCTTTGCATTTATCCCGCCCTCACCCGCTAAATGTGTCTTACACATTTGTGACTCGGCTTCTGTTCTGTAGGTCCATCTGCACCGTGATTCTGGCTCCACCCCATAAAGTGCCATCACGTCTGCCTCTGTGTCTGGCTCGCTTCGCTCGGTGTGACAGTCCCCAGGCCCACCCCTGTGGCTGCAGATGGCGTTCCTTTATTTTCACGGCTGAGTAATAGTCCCTTGTGTTATGCACCACGTCTTCTCTCTCCATTCCTCTGGCAGTGGACCTTTCTTCTCTTTTTGTTGCCATGGGAAACCATCTCATCGTCTCAATTTCTCTTTCCGATCTTTCATTGCTAGCCTCTGACGATGGACATTCAGGGTTTCTTCCATGTTGTGGGTATTGTAAATAGTGCGGCAGCAAACACTGGACTGCACGTGTCTTGTTAAAAAATGATCAAAAGTTAGTCTATGGAAGTTACGGAGGACAGAAGTTGGAAATCATTTGTGTCCTAGAAATAAATGAGTTTTCATAAATATTCATGTGATTCTCATCAGATAAAAAGGCACAGTGTATTTATAATTGAATTCACTGCATCATGGATGTTATTCCTGCCTGAAGAGAACTTCTGGTTTGTTTAGGTATTAGTGAAAACCAAAATATTAAAATTTTTGCTTAAGTGTAACAGCCCTACAGTTAAGTGCACAAATCTTACATGGTCAGCTTGATGTATTTTTTAAAATGGAATTCACCTGCACATCACCTGTCTGACTAACACTATGCAATCAGTACCCACTATTCTGACTCCAATCACCACGTGTTCTGTGCTGAAATGTATATAAATAGAATCACTGAGTATGTATTCTCTTGTGGCATCTGACTCTCAACATCCTTTCTTCCACAAGGCATCCATTGTTGGGGCAATCTGAGTACAGGCTGGAAAAGAATTTCCAGACACAGTATTGCAGAGGGGAGCAAATTTATTAGGAACAAAGAGCAGAGACAATGTGGGCATGGCAAGTGCAGCGGGCTGACCTGACAGGCCAGGGAGAGTCGACAGTTCTCCTGAGTTAACAGCCAATTTTGTGAGTTTATAGGCTCAAGACAAAGAAAATTCCTGCTGGAAGGCTAGCAGTAGGTGATTGGTTAGGGGGCTAATAGCGTGTTTACTGGAGTGGGCATATTTGCCAATTTGAAGTCAGGAACCTTGTCAGGGATGATCAGGGGCTTTTGGCAATGGTCACAAAGGGGCTCAAACAGCTTCGGAGGTGTCCTTGGTTCCGGGCTCCGCTTCTGCAGTCTTGGTACAGGGACTCACACCTTGGCCTGGGGCAGGGCTCCACATCCATGTTTTTGTAACAATAGTTTACTCTTTCTTTATTGTTTTGTAGGGTTCCATTTGTGAAGGTATCACTCTTTATGCTCCTTCTGTGTGGGTTAAGGTTTTCTTTCCCTTTCGGAGGTCGGAGGTCTTCGGCCAGCATTCAGTGATGTTCTCTGCCAATCACTCCACTTGTATCTCTGATGTATTTGTGGAGATGGGTGCGCTCCATAGCCTACCTTCCGCCATCTGGGTTCTGCTTTTATTTATTTTGCATTGGGAGACTAAGACGATCTTGCCACAATTTATGTCAGAGAATGTTTTGCCGATGTTCTTTTCTGTGAGTTTTTTTGGTACTTTATGTTGGGTCTGTTTTGTGCTTCAGTCTTTAAGCCATTTTGAGTCTGTCTTTGTGGACGGTTCTCCTTCAAACTCCCCTCCCATCCAGGCAGCCACATAACACTGAGCAGGTCCTAGTCGATTATCCAGTTTAAACACAGCCCTGTGTACATGTCCATCCCAAACTCCCCAACTATCCCTCCCCTCCATCCTCCCTGCCCTTCTCTCCAGCAACCAAACGTTCATTCTCTTAAGTCTGTGAGTCTGTTTCTGTGTGTAAGTTCATTCATATCATTTCTTTTCGGATCCTACACCTCAGGGATGTCATACGATAGTTCTTCTCTGGCTGGTTTACTTCACTCAGTATGACGATGTCTGAGTCCGTCCACGTTGCTGCAAATGGCAAGAAATCAACAGATTTCTGCATGTCCGCCTTGCGTCCTGCTACTTTGATGGGTTCAGCTGATCAGTTCTGACCCTTTTGTGTGGAATCTGTAGGGCTGTCTATATTATGTCACCTGTATGTGATGAATTTACCTCTTCCCTTCTGATTTGGATGCTTTGTATTTCTTTTTCTTGCCTGATTGTGATGGCTAGGACTTCCAATACCATGCTGAATAGAAGTGGTGAGAGTGGGCATCCTTGTCTTGTTCCAGGTTTTAGTGGGAGGGCTTTCAGCTTTTCACTGTTGAGTATTATGCTGCGTTTGTCATCGATGGCTTTTACCATTGAGATATGTTCCCTCTGTACCCACTTCAGTGAGAATTTTCATCATGAACGCGTGTTGAATTTGATCAAATGCTTTTCTGCGTCTACTGAAGTGATCCGATGGTTTCTGTCCTTTGTTGATATGGGGTACCATACTGACCAGTTTGCATATGTTGACCCATCCTTGTGAACCTGGAATGGATCCAACTTGATCATAGTGTATGATCCTTTTATGAACTGTTGGATTCAGTTTGCTAATATTTTACTGAAGCAAAATTGCATTTTTAATGCTGGCATTCATGCTGGATGTATGCCCTGGGTCTAATCACTTCCCAACCCACCCAGACTCTTCACGAGAAAGTAGAGGTGGGAAGAGGGCCAAGTTTAAGTGGAGGTCAGCTTCCTCACTAGGGGATTAAGGAATGACAACACAGGCTATAAAACACGTCCACGTTTCAAGTGAGCTGATTGTGAAACTAGGAGAATGCCTCTGTTATCTGTAAACACCCACACTGGCCTTTGGTATCTACATATGCTCTTTACTTTCACACTCATACACTGACTCCTTGAGACGAGACCTTCGGAGCACAGACCCTACTAGGGACGGCGTTGCACGCCATTCACACCAAGTCCAGCTCTCTCCGCAGGAAAAGTCCTCCTTGCCGCGCACTGACCTCCTGCTTCCCGGTGTCAGCTCATCTGTGTTTCTTCTCAACCACTGTTGTTTTCCACACTTGACAGGCAGAAACCAAGGCTCAGGGGTTGCCGACCGGCTGCCCAAGGGGCTCATGCCAGGCTGAGCAGGGACGAACACCAGGGCTGGTCTGGCCCAGAGCTGGTCAGCGTCCACTCACCCACCTCCCCTGGGCGCCATCCTGTGGCTCCCCACTGAGGTTCAGGGCACTGAGGAAGCACCAAGGATGGCGTTGTTGGCCTGTACGTGGGTGACTGGAACTGATGCAGCCTAGTTTCCCCTCCTTTGCACCAACAGCCGCTTTCCCCTGGGGAGTCGCGCCGGGCAGCAGGAAGCCTGCCCCCCCACCCCCACCAGGTCAGGGAGGTGCCAGAAGGCATTCTGGCTGACCCTCCATCAGAAACAACGGAAATGCCTGCGCCTCAGCCGGTCAGAACAAAGCTTGGCGTGTCCTTGCCCCTCAACGATCTGACCAAATCGATACTTATTTACGCCTGCCTCCCCGGCAGTGGGGCTCGGACACAGTGTTCCGCATGGAGGAAGTGGCCGAGCACCAAGTGTAATACCCGTTACTATAGTAACAGTTCCTTTCTAATGATACCAGAATAAACAGGAACGCAGAGCCGCCTCCCTCGCTGGCTCTCCTCATCCCCAGGGCTTGATGAACCGCCCTGTGGCGGCGGCCCCTCCTGGCTCACCCGGGACTCTGGTGGAGCGAGGACCAGCAGCGCTGCGCTCGGAAGTTCTCTTCCCAAGGACGCGGGCTCCGCTGAGGAGTAAGACCGGCTCCCTTCTGTCCCCTGTGCTGCTGAGCTGGGGTGCGGTGCCAAGAAGGGGTGTGGTGGGGTAAGGAGGGCAGCCTCCCAGCGCCAGGGAGGCCGGCAGGGGGGCAGAGCTCTTTGAGCCCAGGTACCGCACTCTGCGAGATGACGCGCGTGCCTCTGGGCACCTGGGTTTGGGAAAGGGCTCGGAGAGGCCGTACAGGGAGCACTCGGATGCAGCCTCCCCCGCGCCCCGCTGTGGCTGATCTCTTTCTTCCAAATGCTCAGATGTCTCTGAGTTCATGCGTGGTATGACCTCGTAGCAGCTGTAGTTCTCTTGAGAACCGACAGGTCAGAGGCCAGCCGAGACGGCCCCAGGCAGACAGTTCAGCTCAGGCTCCGGAGCGTTCACTTGCTGGCCGTGTGATCTGGGAAAGACCCCTCAGCCTTGGTGTCTTCACTGGCACCAAAGGGGTCTCAAGAGCACCACCTCCTCAGTCCGTCCTAAGGATTTCATGAGGTGTGGCTGCTGCGCGCAGCTGGTGCCACAGGGTGAGGGCACAGCCGTGCGTTGCTCGCCTGGGTTTGGCTTCAGCACTTTGCAGTGTGAGACAAGGCTGGTACTAGGCCAGGAATCAGGGGGCTATGGGGTTGGGTGCATCACTTTTCTGAACTGCTGCTAAACCCAGTGGTTTCCCCGCTGTGGGGCAGCCCCCATACCTGCATCTCTGGCCAGCTTGGACGCTGAGTGGCTCTCCGCTCCACTGGTGGTAAGTCCTGCCAGGATCCCCCCGCCAGAGGCACTGGTCAAGTGGGGTGGCTGGCATCAGCCACTGGTGGGCCAACACTGTGCCTTAATCAACTGCACAGGACTCTCCACCCCGCTCACTAAGGACCTTCCACATCCAGCCCTGGACTCTGCTATGGAACTGATTCGAAACCCTGTGTACCCACCAGATCATCTCACAAACGAGGAGGTCACGGGAGATGTAAGCAGAATGCTGAGGAAGTTTGTCTTGAGCCAGTTTGGTTGGGGGAGGCTGCGTCCTAGTGATCGAGCCGCTCTGGAGGGGGCTTCCAGGCATCGGGGGCGGGGGGCTGGAAGTGTGGAGGAGGCCCCCAGATATGCCACGCTGTGGCTGCAGGTCAGGGAAATACAAATGGGTACTCTACCCACTGGGAGGAAAGAGGTTCGAAGGTTCGGAAATGCGATGGCCATGCTCGTCACTTTCACTGAAAGCCTCTTTCTCCTTGGTCAGTAGTTATTTTCAAAGCTTCCCTTCTCCTCTGCGTCCATCCCGTGAAACGCGGAACCGAGGAGATCACTGGCTGTGTTGTAAACGCGCCAGCTTGATCAGTAATAAGGAACAAGGGCAGGGGGAGGGAGCGCAGAAGAGTGAAGACTCAGACAACACCCCGGGAGGCACGGCCACCAGCTGGACTCTCCTAGCAGCCCAGCGGGGGACAGACAGGCCGGTGGATTCTGGCTTAAGCCCAGAGCAGTGAGGGCCCGGCCCGGGCTCCCCAGTGGGAGGGCGCAGAGTTCCCCAGTTCGCAGCACCGGTTTCTCACTATCAAAGGGCTCCCACTGCCTCTACTGGGTTCTCTCGAGTGTCCGGAGAGGCAAGGGATGTAAAGCTGCCTGGCTGACCGAGGCGATGCCTTGCACCTGGAAGACACCGCAGTGGCAGAAAGAGCACTGGCTTTGCGGCCCAAAGCTTCTGACTTTGCCATTTATTTTGCGTATCTTTGGACAAGTAGCTTGGCCTTTCTGAGATTCAGTTTTCCCATTTAGAAAATGGGAATAATAAAACAATACCACTGGCTGCCTCCTGGGGGAGACTGTGAGACCCGAATGCAGGCGAACGAGCCTTCATCAGATGTCAGGTGCTCAACACGGGTACCCTTGGCGGCGGCGGTAAAGAACCTGCCTGTCCATGCAGGAGACATGAGCGACGCGGGTTCGATCCCTGGCTCAGGAAGATGCCCTGGAGGAGGGCATGGCAACCCACTCCACTATTCTCGCCTGGAGTATCCCGTGGACAGAGGAGCCTCGAGGGCTACAGTTGCAGAGTCTGTCGTTGGCTGCCTCTGCCCCACCTCCACCACTTCAGCCTGTCCAGTCCTCACAGCATCTTGATTGTAGAGAGAAGGGTCCAGGAAGTTAAGTTCCCATCCAAGGTCACAAAGCTGCCAAGCACACCGACTGTAACCAGACCCGCCCCCAAGAGCCAGTCCAACCAGTCAGCTGAAATCACTCAGGCCAAAGCAAAAAAGGCTTGTTTTTTTTAAACTCTGTGTTACAAAGTTGTCTATTAGAATCACTTTGGACGCTTTTTATTTTTTATGTCATATTGAACTATAGTTACGTTGATTCAGTTTCAGGTGTGCAACAAAGTGATTTAGTTATACATATACACACACACACACACACACACACGTGCATTAAAAAAAATTTTTCCCAGTTAGGTTATTACAGAATATTGAACAAAGTTCACTGTGCTGTTCGATAGGTCCTTATTAATTATGTTTTGAATGTAGCAGGGTGTACACACTTATTTCAATTTATCCCTACTCCCCACCTTTACCGGCTGGCGAGCATAAGTTTTCTAAGCCTGAATCTGTTTCTGTCAAGAAGTTCATTTCTATCATTTTTTTTAAAGATTCTGCATGTAAACAATATCATATGGTATCTGTCTTTATCTGACTGTCTTCACTTAGTGTGATAATCTCCAGGCTGACCCATGTTGCTGGAAATGGCATGATTCATTTTGATGGTTGAGTGATATTCCCTTGTATTTCTGTGCTACATCTCCTGTATCCACTCCTCCGTGAAGTGGACATTTAGGTTCCTTCCATGTCTTGGCTACTGTCAATGCTGCTATGAACATTTGGCTGCATACATCTTTCTGAATTACTGTTTCCTTCCATTTCCCAGGAGTGGGATTGCTCTTTTTCGTTTTTAAAACTTTTCATTTTTTTGCAGAACTTCCATACTGTTTTCCAATTTACAGTCTGTAAATTGGTACATGCTGTAAGTTGGTACTGTACCAATTTACATTCCCACCAACAGTGTAGGAGGGTTCCTTTCTCTCCATACCCTCTGCAGTATTTATCGTTCGCAACTTTTCACGATGACCATTCTGACTAGTGTGAGGTGGGTGTCTCATTATAGTTTTGATTTGTATTTCTCTAATAATCAGTGATGTGCCTCTTCGCCACCTGGATGTCTTTGGAGAAATGTCTATTTAGGTCTCCTGCCCATTTTTCGATTGGCTTGTTTGCTTTTTTGATATTGAGCTGCACGCGCTGTTTGTATATTTTGGAGATCAATTCCTTTTCAGTTCCTTTGCAACTATTTTTTCCCACTCTGTGGGGTGTCTTTTTGTTTTCTTTACGGTCTGCTTTCCTGTGCAAAAGGGTTTAAGTTTAATTAGGTCCCATTTGTTTCTACTGTTATCGCTCTAAAAACGGGTTGAAAAAGATACTGCTGTGCTTTACGTCAAACCGTGTCCTGCCTCTGCTTTCCTCTAAGGAAACAGTGTGCTGTCTTACCTTTAGGTCTTTAAGCAATTTCGAGTTTATTTTTGTCTATGGTGTTAATTTCATTCTTTTACACATAGCTGTCCAGGTTTTCCAGCACTGTTTACGAAGAGACTTTATTTCAAGAATATTGCATATCCTTGCCTGCTTTATCGTGTTAGCTCACCGTATCTGTGTGGATTTATTTCTGGTCTTTCTAGCCTGTTCTGGGGGTGTGTATTTGTTTGGGTACCAGTACTGTACTACACTGACTGTAGCCTTGTAGTCTAGCCTGATCAGGGAGTCTGATTTCCTCCTGCTCCATTTTTCTTTCTCAGGATTTCTTAGGGTATTTGGGGTATTTTGTGTTTTCATATAAATTTTAGAACTTTTTGTTCTAGTTCTGTGAAAAATGCTATTAATAATATAATAGGAATTGCATTCAATCTGTAGATTGCTTTGGGTGGGAATGTTTCTTTTTCTGATCGTTCGCTGTTAATGTATAGATGCAGTGGATTTCTGTGTATTAATTTTGTATCCTGCAACTTTACCACATTCCTTGATGACCACTGGTGGTTTTCTGGTCCCCTATAGTGTCCTGTCATCTGCAAACAGTGAGAGTTTTACTTCTTTTCCAATTTGGATTCCTTTTGTTCTTTTTCTTCTCTGACCGCCACGGCTAGAACTTCCAAGACCATGTTCAGTAAAAGTGGCAGAAGTGGACAGCCTCGTCCCATTCCTTGTCTTAGAGGAGCCGCCTTCAGCTTTTCACTATTGAGTGTGATGTTAGCAGCAGGTTTGTTTCATGTTATTTACTATGTTGCAGTAAGTTCCTTCTATATTCACTTTCTAGAGAGTTTCTATCCTGGATGAATGTTGAATTTGGTCAAAAGTATTCTTCAGTTTCTTACTGTGATGTATCACCCTGACTGTTCTGTGGATATTAAAAAATCCTTGCAACCCTAGGATAAATCCCGCTTATCATGATCCTTTTTAATGTATTGGTGGAATCGGTTTGCCAGTGTTTTGTTGAGGATTTCCGTGTCTACGTTCATCAGTGATGTTGGCCTGTGATTTTCTCTTGTGATATGTCTGCTTTTGCTATTAATATCAGGGTGATGGTGGCCTCACAGAATGACTGGGAGTGTTCGTTGCGCTGCAGTCTTCTGGGGAATTTCAAAAGCATAGGCGTGAGCTCTTCTCTAAATGTTTGACAGAATGCCTGTGACGCCGTCTGGCCCTGCACTTTTGTGTGTTCAGAGCTGTTTAATCAGTTTCAGTTTTGGTACCTGTGCCTGGTCTGTTCATATTTTCCACTTCCTCTGGTTCAGTCCTGGAAGATTGTGCTTTTCTAAGAGGTTGTCCCTTTCTTCCAGGTTCTCCATTCTGTCGGCACACACTTGCCTGTAGTCGTCTCCTGGGATCTTTTTCCTATTTCTGTGGAGTCCAGTGTAACTTAATTTTCATTTCTAATGTTATTGATTTGAGCCTTCTCCTTTTTGTTTCTAGATGATTCTGGCTGAAGATTTATAGATTTTGTTTATCTTCTCAAAGAACCAGTTTTTTTAAAAAATTATTTTTACTATAGTTGCTTTACAATGTTGTGTTTCCGCTGCCCAGCAAAGTGAATCAGCTATATGCATCCGTATATCCCCTCAGTTTTAGATTTCCTTCTCAGTTTAGGTCAGCACAACACTGACTTCCCTGAGCAGTACAGCAGGTTCTTTGCCTCTTTGCCTGTTTTAAATACAGTAGGAAGAGTGAAAGATGCCAAACCCAGCCTCCCAGTTCATCCCACCACACCTCTTCCCTCCTTGGTGTCCATTTCTTCGTTCTCTACTTCTGTGTCTCTATTTCTGTTTTGCAAATAAGACTGTCTATCCCATTTTTCTATATTCCACGTATATATGTGTTTATAAACAATATTTGTTTTTCCTCTTTCTTCCTTCACTCTGTGACAGTCTCTAAGTCCAGCCGGCCTCTATAAATGACCCCCTTTCATTCTTTTTATGACTGATGTTCTACTGTGTATGTACCACGTCTCCCCCCGACCCCCGCCCCCGCATTGGAGTGTAATTGCTTTACAGTGTTGTGTCAGTTTCTGCTGTACAAGAAAGTGAACCAGGAACTTCCCTGCTGGCCCAGTGGTTAAGAATCTGCCTTCAAATGCAAGGGTTCAAGCCCTGGCCAGGAAACTAGGATCCCACGTGTGCCACAGAGTACGGAAGCCCACGAGCTACAATGAACCACAGCGAAGACGCAACAGATAATAATACAAAAAGTGAAGCAGCTGTATCTATCCATACATCCCCTCCGTCCTGAGCCTCCCTCCCAGGCCCCCACCCACCTCTGGGGGTCATCACGGAACACTGAGCTGAGCTCCCTGTTCTATATGGCAGCCTTTCACTGGCTGTTTTATCCATAGTGGTGTATGTGTCAAAGCCACTCTCTCAGTCGTTCAGCCCTGCCCTTCCCTGTGTCCGTAAGTCCATTCTCTGTGTCTGCATCTCTATTCCTGCCCTACAAGTAGGCTCATCGGTACCACTGTCTAGATTCCATATGTGTGCATTAATATAAATACTGTTTCTTTCTGAATTACTTCACTCTATGACAGACTCTAGGTTCATCTGCATCACTACTAATGACTCAATTTTGTTCCTTTTTATAGGTAATATTTCATTGTATAGAGCACCACATCTTTATCCAGTCATCTGTCAGTGGATGTTTAGACTGTTTCCATGTCCTGGCTATTGTAAATAGTGCTGCAGTGTACACTGGGGTACGTGTATCTTTTTGAATTATGGTTTGCTCTGGTTATATGGCCAGCAGTGGGATTGCTGGGTCATGCTGCTGCTAAGTCACTTCAGTCGTGTCCGACTCTGTGTGACCTCATGGACGGCAGCCCACCAGGCTCCCCCGTCCCTGGGATTCTCCAGGCAAGAACACTGGAGAGGGTTGCCATTTCCTTCTCCAACGCATGAAAGTGAAAAGTGAAAGGTGAAAGTGAAGTCGCTCAGTCATATCTGACTCTTAGCGACCCCATGGACTACAGCCTACCAGGTTCCTCCGTCCATAGGATTTTCCAGCCAAGAGTACTGGAGTGGGGTGCCATTGCTGGGTCATGGCCTAGTTCTATTTTTTTTTTTTAATGAACCTTCATAAAAATATACTTTTTTTTTAAGAACCTACTAATGTTTTTAATGACCTTTATACTGTTCTTCATAGTGGCTATATCAGTTTTACGTTCCCACCAAGAGTGCAAGAAGGTTCACTTCTCTCCACACCTTACCCAGCATTTGTTTGTAGATTTTTTAATGATGGCCATTCTGACACATGTGTAGGCACTACCTCATTGTAGCTTTGAACTGCATTTCTCTAATGATTAGTGATGTTATCTTTTCATTGGTGTGTTGACCATCTGAATATCTTCTTTGCAGAAATGTCCATTTAGGTCTCCCACCCATTTTTTGATTGGGTTGTTTCTCTGATATAGAGCTACGTGAGCTGTTTGTATATTTTAGAGACTAATCCTTTGTCAATTGCTTTGTTTGCAAATATTTTCTCCCGTTCTGAGGGGTATCTTTTCATCTTATTTGTGGTTTCTTTTGCTCTGCAAAAAGCTTTTAAGCTTAATTTTGCCCCACTTGTTTATTTTTGTTTTTATTTTCATTACTCTAGGAGATGGGTCAAAAAAGATCTTGGTGCAGTTTGAGTGTTCTGCCTGTGTTTTCCTCTTTAGAGTTTTACAGTGTCTGGCCTTACATTCAGGTCTGTAACCCACTGTGAGTTTGTGAGTGGTGTTACGGAGTGTTCTAAGTTCATTCTTTTACATGGAGCTGCCCAGTTTTCACAGCACCACTTACTGAAGAGACTGTCTTTTCTCCATCGTATACTCCGTGCCTCCTATGTCACGTATGAGGTGCCCAAAGGCCCATGGGTTCATCTCTGGGCATTCTATCCTGTCCCACCGATCTGTATTTCTGTTTTTTGTGCCCGCACTATATTGTCTTGACTGCTGTAGCCTTGTAGTAAACTCTGAAGTCAGGGAGCCTGATCCCTCTAGTTCTGTTTTTCTTTCTCCAGATTGCTTTGGCTGCTTGGGTGTTCTCAATTTCCATACAAATTATTATTTTTTTAAGTGTTGTGAAAAATGCCATGATAATTTGATCAGATTGCAATGACTCTGAAGACTGCGTTGGGTAGTACAGTCATTTTCACAATACTGACTCTTCCAGTCCTAGAACACAGTGTATCTCCCCATCTGTTTGCGTCATCATTTATTTCTTTCATCAGTATCTTACAAAGTTATCTGCGTACCAGTCTTTGCCTCCTTAGGTAGGTTTATTCCTAGGTATTGTATTCTTTTTGTTACAGTGCTAAACTGGGATTTTTTTCCTTAATATCTCTTTCTGATCTTTCATTGTTAGTTACAGGAATGCAAGAGATTTATTAATTTTGTACACTGTGACTTTGTACAAATCATTGATTAGGTCAAGTATTTTTCTGGTGGCATCTTTAGGATTTTCTATGTATAGTATCATGTCATCTGTAAATAGTGACAGTTTTACTACTCCTTTCCCAATGTGGATTCCTTTCCTTTCTTCTCTGATTGCTGTGGCTAGGACTTATTGAATAATGATGGACATATTTGTCTTATTCCTCATCTTAGAGGAAATGCTTTCAGTTTTTCACCTTTGAGAATGATGTTAGCTGTGGGTTTTTCATATATGATCTTTATTATGTTGAGATAGGCTCTCTCTCTATGCCACTTTCTAGAGAGTTTTCTATCATAAATGGCTGTTGAATTTTCTCAAAAGCTTTTTCTGTATCTAATGAGATGATCAGTCCTGAAGTACTGGAGCTTCAGGACTAAAGCTGAAGCCCCAATACTCTGGCCACCTGACATTAAGAGCTGACTCACTGGAAAAGACCCTAATGCTGGGAAAGACTGAAGGCAGGAGAAGGGGAAGACAGAGGATGAGATGGTTGGATGGCATCACCGACTCGATGGGCATGAGTTTGAGCAAACTCCGGGAGATAGTGAAGGACAGGGAAGCCTGGCGTGTTGCAGTTCATGAGGTTGCAGAGTGTCAGACATACCATGTCTGAACAACAACGAGGTGATCATATGGTTTTTATTCTTCAATTTGCTAATATGGTGTATCACACTGGTTGATTTGCACATATTGAAAACTTCTTGCACCTCTGGGATAAATCCCACTTGATCATGATGTACGATACTTTCAATATGTTGTTGGAAATGATTGCTAGTATTGAGGATTTTTGCACACGTGTTTATCAGTGAGATTGTAAATTTGCGTGTGACGTCTTTGTCTGGTTTTGGTATCAGGGTGATAGTGGTGGACTCACAGAATGAGTTTGGGAATGTTCCTCCCTCTGCAGCTCTTTGGAACAGTTTGAGAATGAGAGGTGTTACCTCTGCTCTAAATGTTTGATAGAATTCTCCTGTGAAGCCATCTGGTCCTGGACTTTTGTTTGTGGGAAGCTTTTTCATCACAGTTTCAGTGCTTGCGACTGGTCTGTTCATATTTTCTATTACTTCCTGTCAAAGAACCAGCTTTTAGTTTCACTGACCATCGGTATTGTTTTCTGTGACTCTCTTTATTTCTGCTCTGATCTTTATTTCTTACCTTCAGCTATCTTTGGGTTCGCTTTATTGTTCTTTCTCTGGCTGCTTTAGGTGTAAAGTTCAGTTTTGAGAGTTTTCTTGTTTCCTGAGGTAGGATGGCATTGCTCTAAGCGTCTGTCTTAGAACTGCTTTTGCTGCCTCCCACAGGTTTTGGATGTTTTCACTGTCATTTGTCTGTGGACATTTTTGTATTTATTCTTTGATTTCTTCAAGATACGTTGATTGCTTAGTAACATACTTTTTAGCCTCGATGTACTTGTATATTTTAACATGTTCCTGTAATTGATTTGTAATACTGTAATTAGATTTGTAATATTAGAATGACTTCTACACTAGCATTGTGGTTGGAAAACATGCTTGATGTGATTTCAGTCCCAAGATGTGATCTATCACGGAGAATGTTCTATGTGCCCTTGAGAAGAAAGTGTATTGTTTTGGGATGGAACGTTCTATAAGTAACAATTAGGTCTGTCTGATCTAATGTGTCATTTGAAGCCTGCGTGTCCTTCATAATTTTCTGTCCGTATGATCTGTTTGTGTAAGTGGGGTGTGTTACCGTCAATTCCCCCTTCTGTGGCTGTTAGCATTTGCCTTATATACTGAGGTGTTCTTATGTTAGTAGTTTAGTCGCTAAGTTGTGTCCGACTCTTGCGACCCCATAGACTGTAGCCTGCCAGGATCCTCTGTCCATGGGATTCTCCAGGCAAGAATACTGGAGTGGGTTGCCATTTCCTTCTCCAAGGGATCTTCCCAACCCAGGAACCGAACCTGGGTCTCCTGCATTGCAGGCAGATTCTTTACTGACTGAGCTATGTATATTTCAACTGTTATATCTTTTTCTTGAATTGATCTCCTGATCATTATGCATATCCTTCCTTGTGTAACAATCTTCATTTTAAAGTCTATCTTGTCTGATATAAATATTGCTATTCCAACTTTCTGTTGATTTCCATTTGCATGGAAAACCTTTTTCCATCCCTTCACTTTCAGTCTGTATGTGCCCCTAGGTCTGAAGTGGGCCTCTCACAGATAGCCTATGTACAGGTCTTGTTTTTGTATCCATTCAGCCAGGCTATGTCTTTGGTTGAGGCACTGAACATATAAATATATATGTTCCTAATGCCATTTTCTTAATTGCTTGGGGTTTGTAGGGTTTTTTTCTTCCCTTTATTGTTCTCTTCTCGTGGTTTGATGACCATCTTTAGTGTTGTGTTTGGGTTGCTTTTTTTCCTATGTGTACTCATTCATTGTGGTTTTGCTTGCATTTCCCATGAGCTTTTGATAAAGCAGTCTGCACACATGCATGCACATGCGCGCGCGCACGCACGCGCGCACACACACACACCCACCCCTTTCCTGGTGGCTCAGTCAAGAATCCACCTGTGATGCAAAGACCTGGGTTCGGAAGATCCCCTGGAGAAGAGAATGGCAACCCACTCCACTGTTCTTGCCTAGAGAATTCCACGGACAGAGGAGCCTGGAGGGCTGCAGTTGCAAAGAGTTGGACGTGACTGAGTAACTCACACACTATACATACACACACACAAAGACACACACAGAGACAAGATTGTTTTAAGCTCCTCGTCTCTTAATTTTCAAAAGCAGATCTCATTTCCTACAGTTACTGGTTTGCTGTTAGATTTCCTCTTCGCAGGACTGCACTTCTTGCTTCTGTGTATCCCCTGGTGGGGGAGGTTGGTCCAGAGGCTTGTGCCGTTGTCCCTTGATAGGGGGTTTGGGGGTGGTGCAGTGACCAGAGCCTGCCCTCTGATTGTCGCTGCCCTGGCAGGGGTGGGGTCTGCTCCCCAGCTGTGGGAGTGGAGCCCCGTCACGGGGAGAGAAGCCACTGAGTGTCCCTCCTCAGGAGCTGGTCGCCTGAGAGTGAGCTCTGCTGTGCGAACTCAGCAAGCACTCTGTTGCTGGCACTGCTTTTGGCCCCACCATGACTGTGGGGGTGATTCATATTGTTGGTCACTAGCAACCAGCCCTGGTGACCCCCTGGTGTCCTTTTCACCAGGCCCCGGCGCAGGTGCCCTGACTGAGGTCGCGTCCTGGGACTGCAGTGGTCGTGTACCTGGGCTCGGCCTGGCCCGACCCCTGTGTGTGTGACCAGAGACCGAAGCTGCAGAAGCCAGACCTGTTCCAGCTGCAGGAGTACAATTCCTTGAGGTGTTTCACAGGCGCTCAATTTAGGAAACCAGCAGCAGAGGTGGCTCCGGAGGCTCACCTGTGGTTTCAGTACCCCCTGCAGCTGTTGCTCCCACCGGACCCTGTGCCAGAGCACATGAGCCCACCAGGCAGGAAGGAGCTGGGGCCCAGGGGATCAGGGCGAGCGGGCCCCCCAGGGGGCAGGCAGCTCTGAAACTCCATGTCCCAGCCCCCGTGGGCACCCGTGTCACACTGGGACCACCTGCGTGGCTCTCAGCCCGTTTGCTGGGCTCTTCTCCAAGGCCGCCTTCTGTCCCAGCCCTCCTCTCCTCTTCCTCCTTCGACCTCCTGGCTTTTCAGGGGATCTTTCTTGTCCTCTTAGGTGTCTGAGGCCCTCTGCTAGCTGCCTCCCAGGTCAGTAAATCAGAATCCAGGGGTAGGACTCAGGCACTGATATTTATTAAAGTCCCTCGGATGATACAACAGGGTTAATATCAACCGATTTAACCAGTACAGTCCCCCGACCCCACCCCCAGTCTGGAAATACTTTAAAATGTACAAGCCAGTACTTATCCGGACAAGGTAATTGCCTCTGTATTGGAGCATATATATGAAGGCTTTACAAGATTCAAAAGTTTTTAAATATCAGGTCCATGGGAATACTGACAGTTTCTCATAAGGCTTCATTACAGCACAGAAAACGAATAGTTTAAGCATGTTTCTGGCAGCTCACTTTCTCTTCTTTCCTTTTCACTGTCAAATCATTTTCCAGTGTAATGAAATCTTAGTCTAATAGGGCTGTTGCCTGCTCTTTACCTTTCATGGTCAGACTAGTGCAGAAATATTAGCCCTACGTGAACACACTGCTTCACTGGAAATCAATGGCACCGGGGAAGAATGTGCACCTACTTTATTAAGACTCCGTTCTCCCTCGTGGCTGCGGTATGTGGCCTGGGAAAATTCTACCACAAATGACCAGTACAGTTTTTAAGAAGACTACGAAAGCTAAATCTGAGACAAGTGGGATATTTTATTACTGTGAAATTTTTTTAATTGCAGTATAATTGCTTTACAGTGTTGTTAGTTTCTGCTGTGCAACAATGAATCAACATTTGTATACACACATCGCCCTCCTTGCGCGCCTCCCTCCCACCCCACCATCTCACCGTCTGGGTCGGCATAGAGCACCGAGCTGAGCTCCCTGCGCTAGGCAGTGGCTTCCCGAAGGCCGTTTGACGCATGGTAGTGTCTATGGAGGAGTGGGATCTTTTAATGGCGATGATTAATAACACCTAATGAGGTGGCCCCACTCAGAGTGAGGCCCCGGCAGCCGGCACACACTGAGTCCTCACCTCAGGGCCAGGCACTTGCGAGCCAAGCACCACCTCCTTTATTTTGCAGCAACCTCCTGAAGAAGGGTGCTGATCAACAGCAGCTGTCACACCTACTCAGCACTGCTGTTCTCTCGGAAGCAGTCACGCAGTTAGGTAATGAGTGGGCGTGGCTGTGTTCCGGAGGGGTTGGGTTTCAGCCAAAGGCTGGAGTTTTGGACTCCTGCTGCAGACACTTGCCCAAGGCTAGGAAGGGGCTGAGCCAACGTTCAGTCCAGGTGCTAATGGCTCCAACATCATTCTCTGGTACTTTGACAACCTCTGAAGGACATGCATTAGCCACTCAATTTTCTCCTCAATAGGTTCTCTTTTCTGCTTGCCAGCTCCTCAGAGCATTCACCTTTCTCTTTTCAGAGATGACCTTATGCTCACCTCACATTATTGCCCCCATCACGGCCACCTCCCTGCTCAGGACACCCCAGCAAGCTGAGAGACCAGGCCAGAGCAGCCCTGGAAATGAACAGCCCCTCTGCTCAGGAGGCCGAGCTGACCCTCAGGAAAGCTGGATTTTCCTGGCCGACCTCCTGTGCTTTGTTGAGCAGCCTGTTTTACTCCAGCACTTAGCTGAGGCTCTTCTATATGGAGGCCGTTTTAAAAAAAAAAATTTTTTTTTAATTGGAGGATAATTGGTTTACAATGTTATAGTTTCTGCCATCCATCAACAAGAATCACCCAGCGGTATACCTGTGTCCCCTCCCACCCCTCCGGGTTGTCACAGGGCACCGATTTGCCCTCCTGTGTAACACAGCAGATTCCCACGGGCTATCTGTTTTACATATGGTAATATGTATGTTTCAGTGTTACTCTTTCAATTTGTCCCTCCCTCTCCTTCCCCCACTGTGTCTGAGGCCTCTTTTAGTTCAACTAAAGGCAGGACGGTTGGCTCTGCAGCTCTAAATCCTGGACAGGGACACACACACACATCACCCATGGCTCTCACACGTGTTTCCTGAAGTTCAGAACATTAACTGGCAAAGGCAGCAGTTTTCCCAGCTTGCAGGTCTGGGCTGAAGAACCAGTCACGTCCTTCAGACTCCTGCCTCAATCACCACACCATCCTGGTCTCAGCAAAACAGCATCTGCTACCCTCACCACCGATGCTATTTTTCAAAAGCCTAGAGCTGGTCATTGATTGGACCTGGGGTGCAGGGCTGGCTACATCGTTTGCAGGAGGTAGCCCTAGTGCTAAAGAACCTGCCTGCCAGTGCAGGAGAGGTCAGAGACTGAGGTCCATCCCCGCGTTGGGAATATCCCCTGGAGGAGGGACTGGCACCCTCCAGTATTCCGGTCTGGAGAATCCCATGGACAGAGGAGCCTGGCGGGCTACGGCCCGTGGGGTCGCCAAGAGTCAGACACGACTGAAGAGACTTGGCTGGCAGTGCAAACTGAGAACGCAGGACCCGCGGGTAAGCGCGATCCTCTGTGGGCCGCCCTGGGGTGGGGGACTGGCCCCGGGCAGCCGACTCATTGGCTCGCTGCTGACCTATGGGGTGAAAGGTCCTCAGCCCGGCCAATCGGATGTTTTTCCTCTGGAATTTAAGGGGAAAGACAGAGGCTGCCCGTTGCAAGGAAAAGAAACCAAAGTCATATAAAAGACTTCCCAAGCCTGCTGACAGTTTCTCCCCACACAGCGGCAAGAATGACCTTAAAGTCAAACCCGACGCCATCTTTCCGCCACTTGAAACCACCCGTCCACCCTCGCTCCAAACACGGCCCCGCTCCATCACTCCCTCACGCCACTCCGTACACACTGTGCCTTTTTGTTTCCTGAACAGACCGAGCTTGTTCAAGGTACATGAGTCACACAGGCGGTTTCCTCTGCTCCCCCCCAGCCTCCCTCTTCCTTCTCAGCTCTTAAAGGTCAGCGGCCGAGAGGCCCTCCCGCTGCACCTGGCTGAAGGAGGTCCTCCGGTCAGCCCCCTGCGTTTGAGCCCCTCCGTGTGCAATTGTTTATTTTTGTTGGTCTGTGTACACGTTTGCTCTCTGCCTCCCTCGCAGAATTTCAGCTCTTGGGGAGGCGGAGCCTTGCTTGCGCACTTCATCTCTACCACCCTACCTGGTAAATTACAGGAACTCCAACATACTGTAGGATAAATGAATAATTGTGTGATTGTGTACTTTCTCAACGGTCGCTCCTGTTACCCAGGAACCTTTTGGTTTTGTGTGTTTGTTTTGAATCTGGGCACACTATTGAATTTCCTCATTAGCTTCAAATGCTTTTCTGTTAATCCATTTGGGAATTCTGGGTATAGATAGTGATATCTTACAAAGATATTAATTCTGCCCTCTCCCAAAGTTATATAATTTGTTTCTATTTCCTGTCTCGTTGCTTTGGTGCCATAGTTAGTTGATTTCAAGGCAGTGTGATGAAAATTACCAAGCTCTGGGGGCATACAGGAACTAACAGCAGGACGACCAGCTGAGGAGTGGAAGCACTTATTTTATGCATGGTGTGATAATGGCCTGTGCTGAAGACATAGGAAGGAAAGAGTGGCTGGCAATTACTCAGATAAAGGAGTGGTGAGACTTGATAATGGGAAAAGGCAGAAGAAAGGGGGGAAATTCTCCGAACTCCAATCTGAGTCAAGATACTCTTAATGCATTGGCTCCCAGACAACTTAATCTCAGACTAAGAGAATATCCACATTTTTTAAAGGAGGAAGGAGTTGATACAGCCAACTGTTTGTCTAGTGCCCATTTTTAACTACCACAGTCATTTTTTAAGGCCCCTCAAATTAAGGATATACCTGAAAATCAATAGCCTCATGAAAAAGGAAGCGGGAAAATTAGAATACTCATTGTAGAAAACGGTTTTGGGAATTGAAGAAAATTGGCAACCACGGCTCCAGGCTCTGACACAGTCTGTCTACATCCAAAATATAACAGTTTTCCCAGCATCTTACAAAGGGGGTCTCACTTAGTCATCCTAACAGCACCATGTAGTAGGTAACACGCCAAACGTGAGTCTGGAGCGCCACCATGGGCAGAGCTTTGAGGCCCACATTCCCTGACACATCACCTTGCAACTGACAGCCCATCAAACCCTCTGCTCCTGTTTTCTCCACCCCACCCCCTGAACCTATTGCCCACCTCTAGGTTCTTGCACAGACCTCCATCCCAGTCTAGTTTACTTGGAGAACTGCTGTTCATCAAGCAGAGAATGGCGTTCATCCTCTTCCTAGAGGTAGGGAAGAAGTAAAGGCCTGTCCACAGGCAACACGGTGCTTGGTGTGGTGAAAGTCACATAATATAAATGTACTATTTTAACCATACTTACCTGTACAGTTCAGACGCACTAAGTACATCCCCACTGTGTGCAACGGCCACCATCATCCATCGCCTGAATTTCTCACCTTCATAATCTGAAACTCTGTCCCCAGTCCCCACCCACCCAGCCCCTGGAATCAACCAGTGCACTTGCTATGAATTTGACTATTCTAGCTCTCTCACAGGGAAAATCAAACAGTCTATGTCTGTACCTCATGTATACTGGAATGCATTAAGGTTGAGATTTTCCCTATAAACGGATTGTACTTCTCTTTCCCCCTGTGCTGCATACACAGTAGTACAGTAGTGTAAATATGTCTGGGGGGGATGAATCGGGAGAGTGGGGTAGACACATACACACACTATGGCTGGTGGTGTCTGAAGAGGGGAGCCAGAGCCTGGTGTGCGCAGCGCAGACACGCCCCCTCAGCTCCAACGTGGAGCCCACAGGCCCTAAGGCACCGGTTCCCCGAGACCAACCTCCCTGAGCCTCAGTTTCCTCATCTGTACAACCTCAAGGGTTTCACGATCAATTACCACGCCAGACACTGCCATGCCTAGTGTGTAGCAGAGGCTCTGCCTCAGAAAAACAGGACTCATGAAGAGGTCAGAACCAGGGCCTAAAGTTTCACTCAAAATAGCCAGCCTGGGTCATTCTCTAGAGGAATTTTAAGTCTCTCTCTCACACACACATGCACGCGCACACACCCCACACACTCTTCTCTCTCACCTTCACCCTCACAGTTGCTTAGTTGAGGGCATTTCAAGGATATGGAGCCCACCTGGAGAGAAGTGAGCCCTTCTGCCAAATTTCAAATGCACTGACATTTCAAGCTACTGTGGTGGAACTGAGGCCATGAAGAAGGCAGACATCTGCATTCAAGATGACAACCATCCCTCTGTAATTAGACATGGCAGTCCTGGGATTTCATACCCTTCTCTTTGATCTGCAGAAACTGAAAAGCTGGACACGTCTGTGAGGAAACTACAGACAGGAAAATAAGGGGTGATGTTTTCTTTATCACTGCATTTATCCAAATTACCGTTAACAAGTACACATTGCTCTTTTTATATATCTTGTCTTTCTCTGATACAAGCTCCCTGAGAAACAGAAACTCAAACAGAATTCCTCTTATAGGAGGAAAAAATTTTTCCTTAAAGGTCAAAAACATTTGCACATGTCAACCCATGTACTTTGTAACCCAGGACCACTTTTCAGCCATGATCCCCAATCCCTACACCCTGGGCACAGGCTATCTATTTTATTGTCACAAATGAGGAAACCTAGGCTCGGAAAGTCAGGTAGCTTCCCCAGGGTTGCATGGTGGTTAAGATCCATCAAACACCAAAAGCCTTGCCCTTCAACTGTGCTGCGAGAATGGCTGAGGCTGTGGGCCCATCTGACCAGCTCCCCCGTCCCTGCCACGAGAATGGCTGAGGCTGTGGGCCCATCTGACCAGCTCCCCCGTCCCTGCTGTGTTGTTTCTACAGCCTCCATGTACTCTGAGATCCAGAGGGAGCGGGCCGACATCGGAGGCCTGATGGCCCGGCCAGAACACAGAGAATGGAACCCAGAGCTCATCAAGCCCAAGAAGCTGCTGAACCCCGTGAAGGCCTCCCGGAACCACCAGGAGATGCACCGCGAGCTGCTCATGAACCACAGGAGGTGGGAGAGGAGCCCCCTGTGAAAGGCCGGCCTGGTAGTCACCCTGGGGCTCTGACAGACAGGGCAGGTCTGAGGGTGCCCCATGTGGTCAGCGGAGAAGGCAGTGGCACCCCACTCCAGTACTCTTGCCTGGAAAATCCCATGGACGGAGGAGCCTGGTAGGCTGCAGTCCATGGGGTCGCGAAGAGTCGGACACGACTGAGCGACTTGACTTTCACTTTTCACTTTCATGCATTGGAGAAGGAAATGGCAACCCACTCCAGTGTTCTTGCCTAGAGAATCCCAGGGATGGGGGAGCCTGGTGGGCTGCCGTCTATGGGGTCACACAGAGTCAGACACAACTGACGCGACTTAGCAGCAGCATGTGGTCAGCAGCACACACTGTGGAGGTCCAGCAGCCCCGTGACCCCGCCTAGTCAGCCACGGGTGCCTGCTCTCCATGTGCGTCGGCTACATGGATGCCCTGTGCCCAGACCGGGGGGCACACAGAGGAATGGGACCCAGTTCCTGCCCTCACAGAGGAGACCAACGTTTGACCAGATGGTGGGACGGGTGCTTTGAGGGAGGCACGAATGGCCTGCGACCCCAGTGGAGCCACCAGCCTGGGCTCCAAGGACGAAGTGATGCCTCAGCTAGGGCTGGAAGAGTGGGTGGGAGTCAGCCAGGCTCGGAGGTGGGTACTGGCCGTGATCAGCCGATGGATGAGAATGAGAGTGCAGAGGAACCTGGAGGAGCTCAGAGAGAGTGAAGAATGGGGGGCTGTGAAGGGTCCCAGTGCTGGCTGTCACCGTGGTAGAGGAGGGACGAGTGGAGCAGGCAGGCCAGGAGCATGCAGTGGGCAAGGCTGGCTGGAGGTGTCGGGCCTGGGACTACTGGGTTACTGAGGGACTGTGGTGAAGGGCAGGCTTCCCAGCTGGCACAGGGGTAAACAACCTGCCTGACAATGCAGGAGACACAAGAGAGGCAGGTTTGATCCCTGGGTCAGGAAGATCCCCTGCAGGAAGAAAGGGTAACCCACTCCAGTATTCTTATCTGGAAAAATCCCATGGACGGAGAAGCCTAGCAGGCTACAGTCCATGGGGTTGCAAAAATAGTCACACACGACTGAGGCAACTGAGCATGCATGGGGAAGGGAGAGGGAGGCTGAGCGTCCCTCCCTTCCCAAGAAGGCCTCTATTCAGCAGCACCAGGACGCAGGTTGCAAAGCCTCCGCAGCTCCTTCTAGTGGTGGCTTTTGGTATTGACGACGGCTGTGATTGTCCTTATTTTCAACTAACATACTGTCCCAGCAGATCTCATTTTTCATCCATGTTGTCCTCCTGCCCGTTGGTTACACTAGTCTCTCTGTATCCACCGAGACTGGTTAGGGCCCCTCAACAGAACCCAAAAACTCAAGGCCCTTGTATAAAGTGGCATTGCACAAGCCCGCCCTCGGTATCCACGAATTCAATCTGTGGAAACGGAGGGTTGACTGTGTATTGGAAGTACTTCGTCAAGATCCCCAGTTTAAAAAACAGAAGCCTAAAGACAAATCAGGGTGAATGTTTGCAGTATAAATGACAAAAATATGTATATTATCTCTTACAAATCCATAAAGTAAAAATGAACAGAAGGTACAGTTAATTCACAGAATAAATGAAAGTAGCTGGCACCCATCTCCAAGCTGCTCCACCAGACCCTGCAATACAAGAAGACTGGACAGTAAGGAGAAATAGATGCTCTTAAATACTGTTGACAAAAGTTATAAATTGGATAACCTTTTCTAAGGAGCAGATGGGAACATATAACCAAAAATCTTTGAAGATTTTGCCTGACCCAGCAATTCTACCTCTAGAAACTTACCCTGAGAAAATAACCAGTAATATCCTACAGCCTGGTCTCTGCGCTCAGACAGGCCCGGGTACAGATCCCCCTTCAGTCTGTTCACACCTGTGACGTGGACTGGAGTCTTAAGTCTAGGGGTCCCCCTTCCCTGTACCCTGGAACAGAAATGCTTGCCCATCCCCGGGCTACCAGACTGCACGAGGTACTGGCTGATGTCAGTGCAGGCTGCAGCCCTGGGTGCAGGGCGGTGGGAGTCTCCTAACGCGGCCCCCCCCCCCCCCCCACCAGGGGCCTGGGCGTGGACAGCAAGCCGGAGCTGCAGCGCGTCCTGGAACACCGCCGGCGGAACCAGCTCATCAAGAAGAAGAAGGAGGAGCTGGAGGCCAAGCGGCTGCAGTGCCCCTTTGAGCAGGAGCTGCTGAGACGGCAGCAGAGGCTGAACCAGGTGGGTGGGGCCCCAGCCCCAGCTTCCTCCAAGACTACCCGCTGGCCCAGGGAGGCGCTACGCCCGCAGTCACAGCTGACGAGGAGGCGGAGCCAGACGAGGACTGGACCCAGGGTCCACCCCTGGCCTGCATCCTCACTCGGCCACTCCCTTCGCTGTGTGACTTGGGTTCAGAGAGGGAACACACTGGTCCAGTTTTCTCATTGGCCCCATCTATTGCACGCTGATTCTGATTATCTTCTCACAGCTGCCCTGTGAGCCCAGTGGAGTTACCATTTGAGAAACGAGGAACCTAGGGCTCAGCTGAGGTCCGCAATTTGAAGCGGGCTTCCTGGGGAGAACAGTCCCGTGCTGTGTCCCCTCAGCTTCCAAGCTGGTGGCAGAACTGATCCTGGTTGTTTTCCCCAGAGAGGACCCTGGGTCCAAACCCAGTGGCTTTTGAGTGGGAATC
Source organism: Budorcas taxicolor (assembly GCF_023091745.1). Taxonomy (NCBI): domain Eukaryota; kingdom Metazoa; phylum Chordata; class Mammalia; order Artiodactyla; family Bovidae; genus Budorcas; species Budorcas taxicolor. The sequence goes on along the minus strand of NC_068910.1, from coordinate 17,673,823 downwards.
TCCCTAGCCCACCCACCTCACATCTCTGCTTCTCTTTCCTTCAGCTGGAGAAACCACCAGAAAAGGAAGAGGACCATGCCCCTGAGTTTATTAAAGTCAGGGAAAACCTGCGGAGAGTCACCACTTTTACCAGTGGGGAGAGGGCGCTGTAGAGCTGGCTCCGGAGCCCCAGCGCCCCCACCAGCCCGCCCCGGCCCCCACCGTGCCCCTCCAGCCATCCTGTACCTGGCAGCCCTGGCCCCTAGACTCGGCTCTGCAGTGTTCCTGCTCGCTCCTGGAAAAACGCGTCGCCCCAGAGGGCCGCCCCGCACCTGACCCCCAGGAGATGGGGATCGTGAATGCAGGCTTCTCCTTCTAGCACTCATCGCTCCTGCTCCCAGAAGCAGCCGCTGCTGAAGGAACTTCCCCAGGCTCCCTCCTTGAGGAGCTGCTGAGCCCTGCCAAGATGCTTCAGGCAGAGCTGAGAAGGGACAGGTGCCTTTCTGGCCCCATGGGGCCCTGCTTCTCTGGACAGCCCTGGTCTCAGAGAGCTGCCCTATGTGGCCTCTGCAGCCAGGTGTGGGGCAGCTAAGCAGAGCATCGTGGGGGCACCTACCCTGAAAGCCTGAGGGGACAATGGTCTGTCCAAGGTAGACGCACACTAACAAAGACAGCTTTGGATGGTCTGCCAGCCTCTCCCCACCCCTTCACCTTTATTCCCTCCACACCACCCGCCTACACCCTGTAACCACAGCAGCCCAGGGCTGCAGCGGCTCCGCTTCTGGAAGTTAGAACAGTGCTGCTTGAACTTTACTGTGCCTATAAATTACTAGGGCCCTTTGCTGGAAGACGGCTTCTGATCCCGCAGGTTGGGGTGAGAGCTGAGAATCTTGTTTCTAACAAGCTCCTGGACTGCCGCTCTGAGGCCCACACTGTCCCTGGCAAGGCTGTAGCATCCAGGGGTGGCGAATAAAAGCCCTCCCAGCTCCCGTGACCCCTGTCCTGGAGATTCCCATCCGCCTCCACAGCCCCAAGGCGCTCTTTATTTTCCTCCCACCCCAGGAGCCCGGGAACACCCCGAGCTAGGAAACGGTGTTGGTTATGGGACCAGAGATGCATATGATTGCCAATATGCCTTTTTCACCACACGGATGCAATTCTAGCCAAAAAAACTCACAAAACTTTTTTAAAAGAATCTTTCCCCAAAGCCTACAAAAAGCAAATAATATAGTGATTTTCAACAAGCTTTGGAAAACATAAGAAACCAGTTTGAAGACCCCAGCCCCACCCTGCGACACTGGCTCCACTGAGTGCGCCTGAGGCCCACGCCCGACTCGGATTCTGTCCCTGGGGCCAACTCCGTGGACTCACTCACCCATTCTTTCTGAGAACTCGCCTCCCAACACGGACCAAATGTTTGAACTTTCGCTCCTGTCCCATATTTAAAGATCTGGAGACCCACCAGGCCTTTTCCTTTTCCCCTGAAGAATAAAACCCCTGCCCCATACCTCAGTCAGTAAAGAATCCACCTGCAATGTGGGAGACCTAGGTTCAATTCCTGGGGAGACCTGGGTTCAATCCTGGGTCGGGAAGCTCCCCTGGAGAAGGAAATGGCAACTCACTCCAGTATTCTTGCCTGGAGAATCCCATGGTCACAGGAGCCTGGCGGGCTATAGTTCATGGGATCGCAAGAGTCAGACACAACTTAGTGTTTTCTTTCCCTGCCTTTGTAAACCCATCATTCAAGGTAACAGGGCTCCAGTAGAAAAGCATTTCCTTTTACCCCCAACCCTGCCCACCAAGACTGTTGGGCAGAGCTGCCGCTGGGATGCAGTCTGGTAACTGGACCAAAGGTGGGAGAGAAGGGACCGCCCTGGTGTTACTCCTACCACCAGAGACATCGTCCTTCTCCTGCGTGTGCTGAGGGGCGTGAATAGACATGCTGCGTGTGGGGAGGGACAAAGAGGCTCTGAAAGGTTCTTGAATGTGACCATTTTGGTGAGAAGGAGGGAATGCTATTTTACATGTCTGTCTGGCAAGGGTCATGCTAAAAATGCACAACCCCTGAGTAAAGACCACCACTTCCCCAAAGAAGTCGCCCCCTGTCGTTCAGACATGTGAGGAGAACGAGACTGAGCGTCTAGGGTGGAGGAGCCCCCAAGGGAATGCCTGGGGGTTCACTGTGGGCCCCAGGGTGCTGCACGGGGGCAGCAGGGCATGGAGACAAAGCCCTGGAGAATCAGAACAGACCGCGAGTGCCACGGCATCCCCGGAGCCTGGCAGACACCCCTGTTCCCGCCCAGGGCTCCGTCCCCACTCCTCCTCTCTGGCCCTCTCCAGGGGTGACCACATGACCAGGTACGGCCCGCGACATTTACAATGAAGGGGCTCCTGAAAAGCTTGTTTTTCTGATGAGAGAGACAGATTGGGTAACACGCCCTTGCCCCTCCCTTCGTTGAGGGTGGGACACCTGGAGCCGCAGCAGCCATGTTGCTACCATGAGAAAATGGCCAAGAGAATCTCCGAGAAGGGCCTGACTGTCATGTGACCAAGCCGATGCCGGCAGCCATCCTCCTCCGGGGTTCTTGTAAATACAAATAAATCCCCTTGTTTACGCTACTGTTGGTCGGCCTCTATTCTGTGGAAAAACATTCCTAACAGAAGCCCAGCTCGGTGGCCCAAAGTTACCTGCAGCCTGTCCTGAAAGTCAGATTCCTCTCTGTCACCAGAAACCTACTGGATCAGGAGCCCCAGCGACAGTGCCGCGGACCTGTTTCTGCACCTCTGCCGGGCAGCCTACACGGCACGGGTCTGCGAACAGCTGCCTGGGCATCACCGACTCACACATCCTAAGTATGTGTCAAGACTATGCCCCGTGGCAGGCGACGTGCCACATGTGGGGGACTCCACCTGCTCCTGTTCTCCCTGCTTGGGGTCCCGCCCCCCACAGCCTGTAACAGAGCAGCTGAAATGTTAAAAGTCCTGGTAAAATCTAAGGCAGGTCGTGTCGCTCGTCTGGCTCCCAGTCGAGTCCTTCCTGTGACCTAGAAGGCCCTGTGCGTCCTGCTCGCTCCCTCCCCTCTGCCCCACTTCCCACCGCCCTCCCCTTCCTCCCCCAGCTTCAGCCAGGCCTTCCCTCCCAGAGCCACACAGCGCACTCCCTCGCATTCGGGTCTTTGTCATGCTCTTCCTAAACTGGGTCCCCTTCGTCACCCTTGCTAGAATCTCAACATCTCTGACACTCTTCCTGTCCCTTCTTTCCCTCCTTGCCACTTATCCACATCTACCATGTATTTCACTTCCCTTGTTTGTCTCTCCTAAAGATAACGCTGGCTCCACGAGGGCAGAGATTTATGTCTGTCTTGTTTACGGCTGAATCTCAAATGGCCATCCTCCTTCCCTGCCAGCAGGTGGCCTCCCTGGTGCCACTCTGGCAGCTGGCCCCAGGGAAAAGAGCCCCAGCCCTCCCGCTCTCGGCTCAGAGAATAGGTACTGGCCACTGAGGGCACAGGGCACACAACAGGTGCTCAGTACATGGCTGCTGAGTGAAAGAGGAGAACCCCCTTCCTCCTCCCCCCTGCTTTTGCCGCAACACCTCCAGCCTCCTCCCAGGTGCAGGGTGCAGCCCCTCTCCTCACCAGCACCTGCCTCCGCCATGCTGACCCTCGCCGAGCTGTCAGTTTGGTCCAGAAGCTCTCCTCTGGCTTCCTGGGCTTCTGTCGGCACACGTGGGTCCTACCAGCACTTGTACCTTCAGGATGCACGTTGGAGCTGCGTGGCTCCCAACACTCCACTTGCTGGGCCCTCACAGAGTTAGGTCATCCCTGAAGGCAAAGGTCAGGCATCACCCTGTCCTAGAGATCTTGGAGAAGGAGAGGCCAGAGGCTGTAGCTGAGACGGCAAACCGTGCCCTCAACGGGGAGCCAAGAGCAGCGAGCCCTGTTTGCGCTGAGGCCACTCACACCCACCAGACCACAAGTCCTGGACTGGGTCTGAGGCACCCTCTTCGATGGCAGACCGGCTGTGGCGCTGGTGGTAAAGAATCTGTCTGCCAATGCAAGAGACACAAGAGCTAAGGGCTTGATCCCTGGGTCGGGAAGATCTGGAGGAGGGAATGGCAACTCCAGTATTCTCACCTGGAAAATCCCATGGACAGAGGAGCCTGGCGGCTACAGTTGCAAAGAGTTGATTCAACTGAGCGCGCGCACACACACACACACACACACGCACACACACACACACACACCCACCCACTAAACACAAAACCTGGGGGGCTGACCTGGTGCTTCAGTGGCTAAGACTCCACACTCCCAATGCAGACTGCCCAGGTTCAACCCCTTGTAAGGGAACTGCACAATTAAGACCCGGAGCAAGCAAAGAAATATTGAAAAAGAGAAGAAAGAAAAAAAAAAAACTCGGGAGAGAGATGGGAGACCTCAGGAGGTGAAGGGACGCATCCCGCCTGGTTTACAAGCCGAACTCACCACACTTGACATTACACAGATTCCAGGCCTCATGAGAGCAAGGACCACCTGACTGCTCTCCCTTACCAGTCCCAAACAGGGCTCTGCACACAGTACGTGTTCACAAAAGCTGTGACTAGCCATCATTTATGATTATCCACACACAGTATCCGTACTGTGACTGCATTTATGGACAGCCAGCAAGGTCACCACCCGTAACAATCTGGTGTCATCCTCCCTGTTGTGCAGATGAAGAAACCAAGGTGCAGGTAAGCTCAAAGACCTGACTGTTGTTGTTGTTCAGTCGTGTCTGACTCTTTGTGGCCCCATGGACTGTAGCACACCAGGCTTCCCTGTCCTTCACCATCTCCCAGAGCTTGCTCAAACTCACATTCATTGAGTTGGACCTGATAGAAGTCACAAAACACTCCCTGGTGGGGCAGACGAGACTCACAGCCATCTTTCTGAGACGCCTACAGCTTTCCCACTACAGCCAGGCCGTGATCCTAGAAAGGGCTCACAGGGGGCCCCGTGCCATCCTTCCTGGCACAGGATTCAGGAACCAAGCTCACCTTCCATTGGCCCCTCTGACCTACAGACGCAGGCCAGCGTACAGCGACCTGAGTCCTGCGGTGAGGAATGTGTGCAGAGTGTAGACATGGTCCCACCCCCAGTACACACCCTTGCTCTGCAGCCAGCCAGTCTCTGGGTCCGACCAGCGGGCTAACATCTGCCATCACGGCGGGATTCCCGTCCCCTTGCAGAACCAGACCTGTGACTGAGCAGTGGCCTAAGCCGTTTGATGTTCTCATCAACCAACCCCAAACCCCCTATGACAGCGGGCCTTGTTGTATAGCGCCCCCTTTTGCTGGGTCTCTTGAGAACAGAGCCCTCTCATCCCTGTGGTTGCTGTCCTCACCTCAGCCCGCGCTGATGATCAGCTGGCATTCCCCCGGAGAGGACGAGGGGCTGGGCTGTTCTCCAGTACTGGCCCCCTCCCTAACTCTGCCCATCCATTTCCCAGAAAGTACTTGCCTGGGGAGAGGCCCTGGCAACCCCTGGCTGCTGGGCAACGGCTAAGCTAGCCGGCTTCCCCCTCCAAGGGAGGGCTTCCCCCGGGCCCAGGGCACCCAGCTCTCCCTGTGTGTGCCTGAACTGAACTGCTCACTTCCCCCTGCAAGGTCAGCACCAGGCTTGCGCTGTAAACAGGGTTAGTTCTGGGCCCACCTCTGGACTCAAGCTCTGCCAATCACTACTTGCCACAAGTCTGGGCAACCCAACGGAACCATATTTTCCACAGCTGTGACACAGGCAATGAGACCTGTACGCACTGAACATTTAGTGTCTGTGCCAGGGACTAGGCTAAATGCTCTGTGTGAGGACTGTCCTTACCTCCACTCTACAGGAGAATCCAAGGTTTAGAGGCAAAGCTACCGCACAAAAGCACACCGCCAGCAGGTGGCGGGAGCGAGCCGTGAACCCTCTACCCCGCCCTCCCCGGCCCGCGCTGCCTGCGCGTCTTTCTGGCATTAACAGCATCTGCGGAGAGAGGCTACAGGACAACGCTCTGCAAAGCACCCACAATCCAGCCTTCCCATCTGTTGCCAGAAACATCCGGCAAGCCTACAGAGGCCAAATGGCCTTCCTCCTTCCTTCTCTCGCAGCAGGTGGCCCAGCCCAAACCAATCTGAGAAGGAAGAGCAGGCTGGGGACCAGAATCCCAGCCCCATCCCATTCACAGCTTTGAGATCAGATCATCCAAACGGGCACAGGAGTCCCCATGCCTGCTCCTGGCCCAGGGAGCTCAGCGAAGGAGCAGGAAAGAGGAAAACATGCCTTAAGCACCTACTATACGCCTGGCAGCTCTTAGAACACAAGAGAATAGACACAGGGTAGTGTGCCCAGGGCCTGGCACATTTCACGGGGTGGAAGGTCCTCCTGCCCCCATTTCTGTCGCCCCTTCTTGGGAAACCGTGACGGGCGCTGTTAAGAGTCCAGGCCGCAGACAGACTTTGGACTTGGAGGTGGCACAGGCGACCTGGTTCTGCCGTTTGTCAGACGGGCGGTGACCCTGACACCTCACTTAGCATCTCTGAGTTTCTCATCAGTTAAATGAGGGCTCCAGGAGTGCCAGTCTCACAGGCTGCTAAGAGGAATGAATTGACTAACAAAGTGTTCATCAGGTGCAGGCGCGTGGCCGGCACTCAAGGAAAGGTAATTATCGTCCTCCTTGTCAACAGTCGCACTCCGTCACATCTGGCCCTGACCAGACCCCTCCAAGCTCTACCTCCGCTGGTTCACTCCTCTCAGTCCCTTAGCTAGTCTGGCACCTACCCCTCCCTCATGGTTGGCCACCACCCCAAGACCCTCCACGCTGCTCCCAGACCCCTCTTTCGGGGAAGGCATCATCCACACCTTCTCACACCTCAATGTAAATAAGGGACGTTCTGAAAGAAACACCTCACCAGTACTCTCCGAAGTCTCAAGGTCATAAAAGATAAAGAGAGACTGAGGAACTGTACCAACTGGAGGAGACAGGACAAACAAACGCGGTGTGGGATCCTGAAACAGGAAAAGGGTATGAGCGGGAAACCTGGCAAAATTCAGTGCGCAGGAAGAATGAAGTCGGCAGGATTTCAAACCTTGCACGTTCCAGAGAGCACTGACCCCTGACGGCTCCTGAGAGATCCCCTCTAAGCTCTCAGAACCTCTGTCACCTGGGCTGGGCCGTGCCAGGCAGTCCCCACTAACAGTGTGATTTCTGTGTGGCCGTGGGTTATGCTGGATCACGGTTTCTGGACGGGATGGAGACAGAGGAACTGACATGAGCCACACCAACCTGCCACGGTTCTGGGACGCGTGCACTGTAACCCTGGACACAAAGGCTGCGCTGAGCTCACCTGGGCGTAGGTTGTGTGTGCGTGCTGCCGCACAGGGAGAATAAATGCTGTCCACACGACTCAGCCAGGCTGGACCACTGGAAGGCTGCACCTGCTCTCTCCTGGACTCCGCCCTGCATGCCTTTTCCTTGGCTGATTTTAATCTCTATCCTTTTGCAGTAAAAAACCATGATCACGAATAAAATAGCTATCCTGAGTTCTGAGTCCTGCAAGCAAATCACTGAACCAGCAGGTGAACTTGGGGACCTTCCAACACCCTCAAGTAAGTTCTTTTGTTGTTTTTGCAGTTTGTTTGTTTTTAATTATGAAAGTATGATACCACATTTGCAGGAGATGCGGAAGATACAGAACAAAGTTACATGTAGTTCCACTCAACTAAGTTCTGAACATTAATCAACAGTAGCTCCTTGTGGTATTTTCTTGTTTTCCATAATTACACTACAGTTATGTAAAATGTTAACATTAGAGGGAGCTGGGTGAAAGGCATATAGAACCTCTACTAGATTTTTGTAACCTTCTGAAAGTCTAAAGTCATTTTGAAACAGAAAGTTAAAAACAAAGAATAGGGAAACATGAAATGATACCTGTTGAAGCTGACTGTCAGGTACATCTGGAATCATTATATTGCTCTCTCCACTTGTGCACAGGTTTTTAATTTTTTGTAATAAAAAAAATTTTCTTTTAACTAGAGGAGTCAATAGTTTGGTGCAACAAACTGAAAGAATCCCATCTAAAACATACAAAGCAGAGTCAACAGCAAAGTCGATAAGGAAACCATTGAAACACAGAATTCACTCAACAGTAGAGGAACGCGCATTCTGCCCGCCCCCATCTCCCACCCCGCCCCAGCAGCAGCTGCACGACAGCGGGCCCAGGTGAGCGTCCCCAGCCCAGCGCACGCTGCACCGGGCAGGTGTACACTGCCCTGCACACCCCCACCCCCACCCCGCGCTGCAGTCCTGCCACGGCCAGCAGGCTGTGCAGCCCACAGGAGGGACACCCCCTGAGTGTCCACTGTGCATCTGAGACCCACGAATCATCTACACAAGAGTACTCCTTCAAGACTGGGAGAGGCAGCTGTTCTGAAAAATACATCCAGACAAACACAGACAGATAAAATGAAACAGAGGAACATGTTCCCAACCAAAGAACAAGATAAATCCCTCAAAAAAGACCTTAATAAGATGGAGGTAAACAATCTACCTGATAAACAGTTCAAAGTAATAATCATTAAGGTGCTCACCAATCTCAGGAGGAGAAAGGAGGAACACAGCAAGAAGTTCAACACAGACAAAGTATAACAAAGTACCAAAGAGAAGTTACAAATGAACTGAAAAGTACACTGGAGGGCTGGCAGCAGACGGGATGAAGTAGGAAATGGACCAGGGAGCTGGGAGACAATGCAAAGGAAATGATCTGGAAAGAGCAGCAAAACGGAAAATAAATTTTAAAAGTGAAGAGGCCTTAAAGGACTTCAAGGAAAACATCAAGTAGAATAACATTTCCATTAAAGAGGCCCCAGAAGAAGAGAAAGGACCAGAAAAAATATATGAAGAAGTAATGGTTCTTCAAATGGTTAGGTTCAACTTCCCTAACCTGAGGAAGGAAACAGACATCCAGGTTCGGGAAGCTCAGAGATTTCCAAGGAAGAGAAACCCCATGAGAACCCAGACCAAGACACTATACAACTGAAATGGTGAAAGTTAAGGAGAAAGGAAGAATAAAAGCAGCAAGAGAAAAACAACTTATTATAAAGCTTTAGCAGATTTTCCAGCAGAAAATTTATACACCAGAATGGACTGGCTGAAAGAGGGGGAAAAAAAAAATCCAACCAAGAATTCTCTGCCTGGAAAGGTTATCATTCAGAATTGAAGGAGAGAGTAAAAGTTCTCCAGATAAGCAAAAGCTAAAGGAGTTTATGACCACTAAACCAGCCTTACAAGAAATCTTAAAATAACTTCTTCAGGCTGAAAAGAAAAGGTACTGATTAATAAGAAAACATATGAAAGTAAAATTCTCATTGGAAAAGGTAAGCGTATACTAACGGTAGTGGGTAAATCATTTACAAAGCAGCAAATTATCAGAAAGAGAAATAAGAAAATAATCCCATTTACAATTCCATCAAAAAGAATAAAACATCTAGGAATAAATTTAACCAAGGAGGTAAAAGACCTGTACATTGGAAACTAAAGTACTGATGACACTGAAAAAAACAGAAATGGAAAAAGTATTCCCTGCTCATGAACTGGAATAATTACTGTTTACATGTCCGTAAACTATTTACGTATGGACACTGTTTACATGTCCGTACTGCCCAAAGCAATCTGCAGATTCAATGCAATCTCTATGAAAATTCCAATGGAGCTACAGTAGTCAAAACAGCACGGTTCTGGTGCAAAAACATACACACAGATTAATGAAACAGAACTGAGAGCCCAGAAATAAATCCACGCATATATGGATAATTCATTTACAACAAAGGAGCCTAGAACACACAGTGAGGTAGAGACAATGGATTAAAGAATTGAATGTGAGACCTGAGACCATAAAAGTCCTACAAGAAAATATTTTGGTAAGCTTCTTAACATTGGTCTTAGTGATGTTTTTGCACAACTGACTCCAAAGGCAAGGGAAACAAAAGCAAAAATAAACAAATGGGACTACATCAAACTAAAAAGCTGCTGCACAGTGAAGGAAACTGTCAACAAACTGAAAAGGCCACCTAACTGAATGGGAGAAGATATCTGCAAATCATATTCATCAGAGTTGTATTCAAAATAGTAATTAAAAAACCCATAAAGCTCAACAACAACAAAACAACCTGGGCACAGGACTTGAATAGACAGCTTTTCACAGAAGATGCACAGATAGCCAACAGGCACATGAAAAGGTGGTCAAAATTCACTAATTATTAGGGAAAGCGAAAGTGTTAGTCACTCAGGCACAACCAACTCTTGCAGTGCCACGGACTGCCAGCCCCCCAGGCTCCTCTGTCCATGGGATTTCCAAGGCAAGACTACTGGAGTGGGTTGCCATGTCCTTCTTGGGGAATCTTCCCAACCCAGGGATCAAACCCAGGTCTCTGGCATTAGAGGCAGATTCTTTACCATCTAAGCCATCAGGGAAGCCCAAACCTGGCTGGTCAGGAGTGGGATTATTACAGGGAAATGCAAATAAAAACCACAATGAGATTTTACCTCCCACCTGTTAGAATGACTATTATCAAAAAGACAAAAAGATAACAAGCAACAGAGAGGATGTGGGGAAAAGGGAACCTTCGCACACTGTCGGTCGGATTGTAAACTGGTGCAGCCACTGTGGGAAACAGCAGGGAGGTTCCTCAAAAAATTAAGGCTGGAACTTTCCTACGACCCAGCTCTCACCCTTTCGGATCTTTACCTGAGGAACACAAAACCACGAACTTGAAGAGACACACGCACCACTATGTCCACTGCAGCGTTATCCACATCTGACACTTAGCTAAACGTCCATCGGTGGATGAATGAGTACTGCGTGTGCAGAGTCCCTACGTACACTAAGATACTCCTCAGTCATAAAAGGGAAATCCTGCCATTCGCGGCAACATGGCTAGACACTGAGGGCATCACATTAAGTGAAGTAAGTCACAAGGAAAAGAGACAAATACCACAGGATTTTACCCCCATGTGGACTCTAAAACAAAAACAAACCTATAGATTCAGAGAACCGATTAGCAGTTACCAGAAGGACAGGGGGCTGTAGGGGTGAACCACGGGGTAAAGCGGTTCAATCGTATGGTGACTAACGGTAACTGGACCTGGAGCTGGTCATTTTGTAGTATACATAGATGTCAAATTATAATGCCATATACCTGAAACTTACATAATAAAATATATACATTTAAAAAAAACCAGAGCTTAATCTTAAGACAACCAACATGTGGCAACTATGGCAGAGAGAAATTAGGTATTAATTTCCCCTAGTTAGTAGTATAAATCCCTGGTAGAGCCCAGGCTGGACCCCAGAACTGTCCTGCAAACAGCAGGGTCAAGGCCGCCTTCCCTGAAGCCGCCACCTTGTGTGCAGCCCCTGCCAGCGGCAACAGGAGACCCAGGGGGCCAGGGCCCCAGTCCCAGCAGCAGCTTGGGAGTGATGCCTCAGAGTTTGGATCCTGCTCCCCTCAGGACACAAGCTGGGCACTACCTCGGGGGCATGTGGAGAGCAGCGAGGCCCCTTCCTGAGCAAACACTGCACATCACAGATGGGAAAGCAGAGACCCATAAGGGGAGGGCGCCCTCTCAGAGCCCCCATATATTAGAAGCCCTGCCCTGACAGGAGCCCCGGGTCTCCGGACTTCTTTTCCAACCATGCACAAACGGGTTAAGACAAAGTCTTTACCATCAAAAGACCTGGGTCAACATCCAGCTCTGTAATCTACTTGCTGTGCAAACCTGGGCAAGTGACAATACCTCTCCGAGCTCGTTTCCTCCCCTGCAAAATGGGGAGCTGCTTCCTACTTTGCAGGGGTGCTGTGCAATGCAAGTGAGGGAACCTATAAACAGCCCGCCGCACTCCCTGAGGCCCGGCTCCCCTCTGGGTCCTACTCAAAGCTGTGCCCGACGCACTGCAGATGCTCCGCGAACATCCGTGCAGGGAACAAAGGACAGAAGTGTGCAAACACTAATGCTAGGCATAAACAAGACAAGCCAAGCTTCAGAGCAGAACCATGGCTGCTCCCGTGATACAGCAACTCTCTAACTGAAGAAACAGGGAGGGGAGCCTTCTAAGGTCCCGGGATACCAACGCCTTGAGCTCCTGAGGGGACCGAAGCCTTCTGGAGAGGCAGCAGAAAGGCCAAGATCCCTTTGGAAACAGAGCTCGGTACACAGCCGTTTTAGTCCCAGAGGTATCGGCTCTGAGATTGAAGGACTGGGTCTCCGGTCGGGGCATGCAGGTAAGTATAAACAGGGTAGACACGTGTGCGCGCGCACAGACACGCTATAAGAAAACTGCGGTCTTTTCTATCAAAGCAGAAGTCACAAAGGAAGAAGCCATTCGTTCTTAGAAGAGTTGAACAGAAAGGTACAAGATGCCTAAAATGTTTGAATAAGATGCCTAAAATGGTGGCTAGTTTCCAGGCCTTTGTTCTTTTCACTTCCTGATTCTCCTGCCTCAGAAGAACATTTTGGCAGGCTAATTTCTCAGGCTTTATCCTGAACAGACACAAAGAACTAAAAGGGTGAGGAAAATAGTTAACACAAATCCTCCAATCAGGAATTTACAAGCCCTCATGGAGACCAATTGTTAAAAACAAAAGCACAATTAGGCAACGTCCGGGAGAGACTGTAATTCTGTGGTCCTCAACCTATGAGGAGCCAGAGAAGGGAACCTGCGTCTCAGGGATAAAAGTCTCGGGGGCTCCCCACTCAGTGTGCCTGCGTCCCAGACTTCTGTCTGGAGCGCACTCTTCAACAGACGTCAAGACTGCCTTGCTGAGCCGTTTTCAATTGTCTGTCTTATTCCTGCGACACCGTTTGAGAGCATGTCCAACAATAGCAACCCTTGCCTTTTGAGAACATGCCCCGGTGGCGCAGTGGATAGCAGGTGACGTAGTCTCAATGCCTAGTCTGGGGAGATGCCCCATGCCAAGGAGCAACTTAGCCCCTGCACCCCAACTGCTGAAGCCCACGCGCCCAGAGCCCATGCGCCCCAGCAAGACAAGCCGCCACGGAGAGAAGCCGCGCACTGCGGCGAGAAGCAGCCCCTGCTGGAGGAGGCAGCCGCAACTGGAGGAAGTCCACAGGCAGCAAGGAAGAGCCAGTGCAGCCACAAGCAAGTCACTGGTTTTCACGTTCTACAAACAAATGGGATCCAATTAAACTGATAAAACAAAATTAAAGACAATCTATGGAATGGGTGGACATATTTATAAACAATGCGACTGACAAGGGCTTAATTTCCAAAATGTACAAACAGCGCATGCAGCTTAGTAACCAAAAAAGAAACAACCCAATCAAAAAGTGGGCAGAAGACCTAAATAGACGTTTTTTTGAAAGACGACGTACAGATGGCTAACACGCTTAGAGAAATGCAAACCAAAACTACAATGAGGTACCATCTCACACTGGTCAGAATGGCCATCATCAAAAATTCTAAAATAATAAATGCTGGAGAGGGTGTGGGCTTCCCTGGTTGCTCAACTGGTAAAGAAACTGCCTATAGTGTGGGCGACCTGGGTTTGATCCCGGGGTTGCAAAGATCCCCTGGAGAAGGAAATGGCCACCCACTCCAGTATCCTGCCCTGGAGAATTCCATGGACTGTACAGTTTATGGAGTCGACTGTACAGAGTCTATGGGGAGGGTGTAGAGAAAAAGGGATCTTTCTACACTGTTGGTGGTAATGTAAACTGCTGCAGCCAGTATGCAGAACAGTACGGTGATTCCTTAAAACACTAAAACCAGAATTACCATATGACTCACCACTCCCACTTTTGGGCATATATACAGATAAAACTATAATTTGAAAAGACACATGTACCCCAGTATCTATAGCAGCACTATTTACAATAACCAAGACACATAAGCAACCTAAATGTCCTTTAACAAATGAATGGATGAAGAGGATGGATACATATATACAATGGAATATTACTCAACCATGAAAAAGAATGAAATCATGTCATTTGCAGCAACAGGGATGGACCTAGAGATTATCGTGCTCAGTGAACCAGACAAAGACAAATATCATGACATAATTTATGTGGGGAAGACAAAAAAATGTTACAAACGAACTTACTTGGAAAACAATGTTACAAATGAACTTACTTGGAAAACAGACTCACAGACATAGAAGACAGAGTTACCAAAAAGGAAAGAGGGAGAGGGATAAATTAGGAGTATGGGATTAACATCAACACATTATTATGAATGAAATATATAACCAGTAAGGGCTTGCTGTATAGCACAAAGGACTGTATTCAGTATCTTTTAGTAACCAACAATGGAAAAGAATCTAAGAATATCTGTATCTATCTATACAGACAAAGATATACATATATATAAAACGGAATCACTTTGTTATAACCTGAAACGCAACACGAAAAGCAACTATATTTCAATTAAAACATTACATCAAGGCGGAAAAAAAGCAAGCAGAGAAGAATCAATAAACTTTACCAAATTAAAAAAAAAAGCGTCCAAACTCCAGAGTCCTTTCAAGCATGGCTGTGCCCTTGGGGTAGAGAATCCTGGTGGATCCAGCCAACCCTTGTTTATTTACTCATTCACCAAGTACTTACTAATGTCCAGGAATGTTCGAACTGCCGCACAGTAGCACTCATCTCACATGCTAGCAAAGTAATGCTCAAAACTCTCCAAGCAAGGCTTCAACAGCACGTGAACCATGAACTTCCAGACGTTCAAGCTGGTTTTAGAAAAGGCAGAGGAACCAGAGATCAAATTGCCAACATCCACTGGATCATCAAAAAAGCAAGAGAGTTCCAGAAAAACATCTACTTCTGCTTTATTGACTAGACCAAAGCCTTACTGTGTGGATCACAACAGACTGTGGAAAATTGTTAAAGAGATGGGAATACCAGATCACCTGACCTGCCTCCTGAGAAATCTGTACGCAGGTCAGGAAGCAACAGTTAGAACCGGACATGGAATAACAGACTACTTTCAAATCGGGAAAGGAGTACATCAAGGCTGTATATTGTCATTCTGTTTATTTAACTTATATGCAGAGTATATCATGCGAAATGGCACACTGGATGAAGCACAAGCTGGTATCAAGATTGCCAGGAGAAATATCAATAACCTCAGATATGCAGAGGACACCACCCTTATGGCAGAAAGGGAAGAGGAACTAAAAAGCCTCTTGATGAAAGTGAAACACTAGAGTGAAAAAGTTGGCTTAAAGCTCAACATTCAGAAAACGAAGATGATGGCATCCGGTCCCATCACTTCATGGCAAATAGATGGGGAAACAATGGAAACAGTGACAGATTTTATTTTGGAGGGCTCCAAAATCATTGCAGATGGTGACTGCAGCCATGAAATCAAAAGATCCTTGCTCCTTGGAAGAAAAGCTATGTCCAATCTAGACAGCATGTTAAAAAGCAGAGACATTACTTTGCCAACAAAAGCCCATTTAATCCAAGATATCGTTTTTCCAGTCATCATGAATGAATGTGAGAGTTGGACTACAAAGAAAGCTGAGCACTGAGGAATTGATGCTTTTGAACTGTGATGTTGGAAAAGACTCTTGAGAGTCCCTTGGACTACAAGGAGATCCAACCACTCTATCCTCAAGGAAATCAGTCCTGAATATTCATTGGAAGGACTGATGCTGAAGCTGAAGCTCCAATATTTTGGCCACCTGATGCGAAGAACTGACTCATTGGAAAAGACCTTGATGCCGAGAAAGACTGAAGACAGGAAGAAAAGGGGATAACAGAGGATGAGATGCTTGGATGGCATCACCAACCCAATGGACATGAGTCTGAGCAAGCTCCGGGAGTTGGTGATGGACAGGGAAGCCTGGCGTGCTGCAGTCCATGGGGTCACAGAGTCGGACACGACTGAGCGACTGAACTGAACTGAACTACTTGCTGAGCTGGGGCTGGGGCTGCATTCAGGACCCAAGAGCAGAGCAGACACAGTCCTTGATACTTCAGACAAAAACCAGTAATTAAACAAAAACAGCCACCAAGGGTATGTCTGTTTCCACCTCCACTTGTGACACCAAACATGAGGTTTCCCATCCCAGCAACAACCAATTCTCTGATTCCCCAACACTGGACGTCGAAACATTTCCATTCGAATTGCCTCTGGGAGTTAGTGCAGACCCTACAGGTACAGGGCTCAGTCCCATCAGACTGCCCCTGCTTCCGACAACAACTGCAAATGCCAGGGGGCACCAGGACTTCTGACCTACCAGCTATATGTAAAGTCAGGGGTTCCCATGACCCCCTCCAGGGGTTCAATAACCTGCCAGAATGACTCACAGAATTCAGGAAACCACTTGAATTGCATTTGCGGGTTTATTATAAGGGACCCAGTTCAGAACAGCCACTGTGTGTGGGGGGGGGTGGGGGGGGCCAAGAGGCGGCGGGTAGGACAAGATACGGCTGGGAGGCCACCCTCCCAGTATCTCCACATGTTCACCAGCTCAGAAGCGCCCTAAACCCCTGTTTTAGGGATTTTTACCGAGGCTTCGTAATGCAGGTATAAATGATGATATCATGGACCACTGGTGACTTGCTCAGTCTCCAGCATCTCTCCCAGCCAGACAGTTAGAGGTGGGGGAGGCAGGAAGGACTGCTAGCTCCAGCCCTAGCATTATTAAGTCTTGGTCTGTCTGGCAGCAACACCCTAGCCCAACCTGAAGCTGTGTGTAGGCCTGCATCCAGGATACAAAAGAGAATTCTATCACTCAGGAGATGACAAGGATTTTTAGGAGGTCTTCGCCAGGAATCGAGGACAAACACTGAATCTGTAACTTTTATTATACCACGAGGAGCCAAAGCTTGGAGCTAAGAAAGCAAGTCCTGGAGCTTCTAATCCAGACTAGGGTGACTTCCCAAAAGAGTGTGACACTGCGGTGAGCCGAAAAGATAAAAACTAGACGGGCAAAGCAGGAACGCCCTGGCAGCAGCAGCAGCAGCAAGAGAGGGCAAGGAGACCTGAAGCTCCAACAAGCTGTAAGTTCATTAGCGGCGGCCGTGAGCATCCAGCTAGACGTGCCCGCCCGTTCCAGTGGGATCCTCTGTTCCCGCAGCAGCTCCCGGACCCCAGCCTACAAGACTCCCAAGGGCAGGGCCCTAATATAGTTTTGTTTTCTGTGGTTTGGGCTTCCTGCTCTGCCCAGCACTCAGATCACCATGGATTCTAAAAAATAAATACTGACAAATAACTGAATCTGTGCATCCTGTACGAGCCGAACCTTCACACGTGCGTGCGTGCTAAGTCGCTTCAGTCGTGTTCGACTCTTTGCGACCCCATGAACTGGAGCCTGCCAGGCTCCTCATTCTATGCGATTCTCCAGGCAAGAATACTGGAGTGGATTGCCAGGCCCTCCCCCAGGGGATCTTCCCGACCCGGGGATCAAACCCATGTCCTTACAACTCCTGCACTGGCAGGCAGGTTCCTTACCAGTAGCGGCACCTGGGAAGCCCAATATGGCCCGCGCAGAGCCACTAAGCCTGTGTGCCGCAACTATCGTGCCCTAGAGTCCCCGGGCCACAGCTACGAAGCCCAAGCGCCCTAGAGCCCTGCTCGGAAACAAGAGGCACCTCCGCAGGGAGAGGCCCAGACACCACAGCTGGGGAGTGGCCCCACTCCCCACAACTCGAGGAGGCCCATGAGGCAAGGAGGTCCCAGCACGGCCAAAAATGAAGAGCTTTTTAAATTTATTTTTAAAAAAAGAAAAAAAAAAAAAAGAGCTTTCCTTCATACCCTATGAGTGACAGTTAAGGGAAAGGACTTAAGAGAAGTGGTCCCCCAAGAGCACACCTCCAGGGTTTGAACCCTGGTCTCTGACTCCGGGTGGGACCTGTGGTGGTTTTTTTTTTTTTTTACACAGAGTGAAACTGTGTGCGTGTGACCAGGACCAGGTTCTGGGAGGCTGCCGGATGGGCAGTGAGAGGAAGGGAAGACAGAGGCTCGGAGGCCGGCACTCACGGACGTGCTGGGCCAGCCAGGTGCTAAGCTATATGTCCCACTTCACACCCTCTGAGCCATCCTGCCAGGGCACACCCGGGCCAGGCACAGCCCGGCCACACACCCAGCAGAGGGAGGCGGGCAGGCAGCAGACAGCTGGGAGCCTGCCAGGCAGCGCCTGTCTCCTGTGGTCCAGCCCCTCCCGGGGAGGAGACAGGGGCCGGCCGAGCCGCGCTGAGAGGCCTGGGCCACGGCTGGGAGGTCAGGCCAGGCCTACCGCACAGGCATGGGACAGAGGTGAGTCGGGGCACCAGAGGGAGCAGGACCGACTGCACGCTTGCCGCTACCCCTACGGACTCTGAGTCCGTCCTTCCCCGGCCGCCTGCTCCTAGACACTCCCTGGGAGCCAAGTATCAGCGCCACGGCTCGAATGTGACCGAAATCCCGGCCCTCAGGTAGAGCCAGCAATAAACAAACAACAAAACAGTAAATGAGCAAATTACCTTGTATGTTACGATAAGGGACGCAGAGGAAACCCAGAGCAGGGTGAGGGGGACTGGGGAGGCTGGAGGAAGGGGTGTGGGGTTTTAAAGTCGGCAGTCAGGTGGGCCTCACTGACAAGGTGGCGGAGACCAAGGACTTGCACAGAGAGGCAGGGAGCGGTGAGGACATCGGGAAAGAATGTTCTGGGCGGAGGACACAGCCCTGGTCTCTGCAGGGGCGAGGGGGTGAGGCCGCGTCTATCTGAGCACAGTGAGCAGCAGCTGGAGGGCAGGGAGGAAGTGGCAGAGGGGACAGGGCCAGGCCATGACGGCTTGTGGGATCCAGGCGGCAGATGACGGGGTTCTTTGAAGGTTTCGGGCCCTCTGTTTGCAACCCGCAGCACTCCCCAACCCCCTCCCCAACTCAGGGGTATCGGTTTGTCAGTCCGTGCATGAACCCCATTTGCTGCAGGTGGCTGTGTGACCTTACAAAGTCTCTTCTCTTCCCGAGGCGCCTGCCCTCTCTAATAAACAGTGCTAATAACATTAGAGCATCTGCAAGGTTCTGAAGAAGAGTGGGAATCAACAGAGGCCACCTGCAGGAAAGCTTTACAGCAGGCGTCCTGTGAGCTAGGCTCTGGGGACCCCAGAAAAGCAGCGCTGGCCGCCCAGGCACTCACACTTTGGGAGAGGAACATCTGAATGAATAAGGAATCTTTCCTTATTGTTCACTCTAATAGCAGCCGGGGTGGGGGGGTAACCAAAAGGGGGTCGGGTTTTCCCAGGAGGCCCAGCCATCAGGGAGGTGAAGGGGGTGGCCCTGGAGGCTGGGGCTCACTAGGAACATTGGGGGAAAGAGCAGGGGGCAAAGGGCAGGAGGGGAAGGGGGAGGCGTGGATACAGGGCAAGGGGCATGTGGGTGAGAGGTGGTGAGATGGCAGAGGGCACGGACTCCAGCCCATAAACAGTGAGCACCCAGAACCAGACTGCCAGCAGGAGAGGCAGGCAGGTGAGTGCGGTGTCAGAGCTCACCCTGGCCGCAGGGACAGCGGGTGGACGCAGTGGGCGCGGCGTAGGCGGTTAGCAGAGGGGACGGGTGGCCGGAACAAGGGGGTTGAGAGACTTAGCCTGGGGCTGTCCTGCTGTGGGGGAACAGGGGCTCTAAGAGGCCTGGATGCAGGGTCCACCGTGGCTGGGGGAGACAGCTGGGTTTGGGGGCAACACGTCACAGACAAGAGGCAAGCTTTCTCCCGAAGCTCCACAGCACCCCTCCAGGCTCACAGGAATGGGTCAGCTGAGCCTGGGACCTAGGGGAGCTGGTGAATGGGGTCACCGGTCCCCCCAATAAGACCTCCCCCCTCCCCGGTGTGGCTGAAGCATCGACAGAGCGTGTGCCCTGTGGCCAGACACCACCCAGTTCCTGGGCAGCTCCAGCACTGTGGCCAGAGGCCACACACCTCGCCTCCCTAAAGGTGAAACTTCTTCATGCATGACCTTCACTGATGATTTCTGAGAATCCCCCGTCCTGCAGGCAATGCTTAGAACACTAGCTGCAATGGCGGAACACCAACTGTGTCCTCAGACCCTGTGGAAACCTCGGCTGGAACGCAGCTGACTGCAGCACCGTGTCCTGAGCAGGCACTGCAGGCCGCTGGACAGCACCCAGCGCACCACTGAGGGTCCCAGGGGAGGCTGCGCGGGAGGAGGGGCCCCTGAGTGTTTAAAGGAACTTGCTTTCCTCCCAAGCAGGCTTTGCTGACACTCGGCCCTGAGCAGTTGGTGCTGCACACAGGTTCTCAGCACAGTCCAAGGCTCAGAGCAGCTGGGCTGGAAGTATCTCTTCTCAGACGCCAGGCAGAGCCGGGCGATGGTGGGCAGTCCAGTGCACCGAGTGTCAGCGGAGGACACCTGGAGCAGAAGCATGCATCCTGACATAGAGAGCGAGAGGCACTCGCAGTCCTTCAACGTGGAGGAACTCACCAACATCCTTGACGGAGGCACCCAGAACACCACACTCCGGAGGAAAGTGGGTAAGAGCAGGCTGGGGAACGGAGCCCCAGCTTTCTGCCCACGTGCATTTCTTGGAAGGAGAGTCCCTTCATAGCAGTCCCACCTTCAAATGGGCTTCCCAGGTGGCCCGAGTGGTAAAGAACCCACCTGCCAGTGCAGGAGACGTGGGATACACAGGTTCAATCCCTGGGTTGGGAAGACCCCCTGAAGGAGGGCATGGCAGTCCACTTCAGTATCTCTGCCTGCGGAATCCCCATGGACAGAAGAGCCTGGTGGGCTACATACAGCCCATGGGGTCGCTGAGAGGCGGACACTCTCTGAAACAACGTAGCACACGGTATACACCTTCAAATAACAAATTCTGCTCTCAAAACTCCACTATTAGAGATCTGTCCCTTTGGACGATGAAGGAAGCTTTAACGTATCAGTATTCCCTGAGGTGCTTATTCTTCCACGGCACAGCTTTGCAGCCTTGGTCGAGTCACTTCCCCATCTCAGGACCTCGCTGACTGCATCTGTAAATTGACAGTGGGATCTGACTTCCTTTCCACACTCGTGAGGCAAGTGGATGGGAAGCTGTGAAGGTACCAGGAACCTCACCCAGGACGCTAAGCTCTCTGTTCTCTGTCCCTCTCACAGAAAGCATCATCCACAGTGACCCAGAGCTTAGCCTGAAGGATAATTATTTCATGACCCAGAATGAACGTTACGAAGCCGCCATTAAGAAGAAATTCCACATCCTCATGCTAGCACAGCGCCTGGGCTGGTCCGAAGGCAGTCGTGAATTACAATATGCTTCCAGGTGCTTACTCCCAGGGCGCCCCCACCAGAGACGAGTCCACCTGGGAGCCCCCAGAAAACCCAGCCCATGAGCTATGTTCCTCAGCAAAGATACTGGTTGTTGATGTTCCGTCACGAAGTCGTGTCTGACTCTTTGCGACCCCATGGACTGCAGCACGCCAGGCTTCCCTGTCCTTCACCATCTCCCAGAGTTTGCTCAAACTCCTGTCTATTGAGTCAGTGATGCTAGCTAACCATCCCATCCTCTGTGACCCCTTTCTCCTCTCACTCTCACACTTTGCCAGCATCAGGGTCTGGTAGTGAGTCGGCTCTATGACAAGGGTAATGCTTCCTGGGAAGCCAGGGCCAGGCGCCCCTTCTCTCCTGCCCCCTGCCAGCCCGAGGGTACTGGGGCCCTTGTCTCCGCTGGGCTGTTCAACCACTGTCTCTCCCCTACAGAAGTGTTTCTGGAGATCTGGGCTTCGCGATACACCACATCTTCCAGAAAACCATACGGAGCCTCGGCTCAGAGGAGCAGATTGCAAAGTGGGACCCACTCTGCAGCAAGTTCCAGATCCTGGGGACATACGCCCAGACGGAAATGGGGCATGGTGAGCAGGGGCTGCTGCGTGCATCGTACAGGTGATGCCCTGCTCAGCTCTGGAGGGCCCATTTCCATCTCAGTGTTCACAGGCTGATATACCACCGAGATGTCACAGCACATGGCAGTGTAAAGGTCTTAAGGAGGGCGTGATTTTTTTCTAATTTACACGAACATATCGTATGAGTTGGTGGTGGCACAAGTCCTTCCTACTGGAAATGTCAGCCACCACCGCTATCGTGGGCTGGCCATGTGTCCCCGCAGAGCCCACCAGTGAAGGGAGAGACATGCCGGTGATCACACTGGAGTGGGAGTGTACCCCCACTCCACACTGGCTGGTGCCCGGGAGCTCCAGGGACACCCAGACGCTGCTAGCCCAGCGGACTCCCGCCCTGGCCCAACGTCTAACTACCCGCCTTGATTCCCAGGGACGTATCTTCAGGGCCTGGAGACCGAAGCCACCTACGATGCAGCCACCCAGGAGTTTGTGGTGCACAGCCCCACGATGACGGCCATCAAATGGTGGCCTGGGGACTGTGAGTATCCCCCCTCATCCCCCAAGGAGAGTGAAGCTGGACCGCGGAATAGCACTGATGGTGACATCCAGCAGACCTCAGACAGAGCACTGTTCTAGGCTGATGACGTTGGGCAAGTCCCTTCCCAGAGCCCCAGGTTCTTAGGTGGTAGAATAGTTGGGATATGAAAATTTTCATCACTGAGTGGCTAAGAAGCCACCGGAGGCACTTTGAAACAGTTGAGCAAACTGACCCCAACCTTGGGGATGAAGGTCAAGGCCTCTCTCACGTGCACACTGCCACCCTACACACACTTGGCCTAGCCCCAGGCACTCACCATTCTTCTTGTCTTCCAAGTTAATGATTAAGCTTGCCACCAGCCAGCACACAGGGTACACACTCAGTGAGAAAAATGTGCCTCCCTTCTGCTTCAGACCCCCCAGTGTCCATCAGGCCACTGGTGCCATATTGCCCCTGCGGGCAGCGGGTGGAGGCTGCGCCCCGACCTGATGCCTCCCAGAGTGTGGGTGGTTTCCCAAATCCCAAGGAGCTGGGTTCCACCAGGGCCCTCTTCCTCTCATTTGAGAATACTTCTTTGGAAAGAGGCTTCCCTCATAGCTCAGTTGATAAGAGAATCTGCCTGCAATGCGGGAGACCTGGGTTCGATCCCTGGGTTGGGAAGATCCCCTCTAGAAGGGAAAGGCTACCCATGCCAGTATTCTGGCCTGGGGAATTCCACGGAGTGTATAGTCCATGGGGTTGCAAAGACTGGAACGCAACTGGGCGACTTTCACTTGTCTTTGGGAAAAAAAGATATAACACATGTGAGCAGTTCAACTAAAGCAGAGAGAGGGGAGAGAGAGAGGGTGGAGGCAAGCAGAGAGGGAGAAAGATTGAGAGGAGAGACCAGTGGAGAGGGAGAGGCCAGAGAAATAAGAGAGCAGCGACCACTGACAAAACTGCAGGGAAGAAGGAACCCTGAAATCAGGCAGGGTTCAAGTCTGAGCTCTGCCCCCTTCAGGTCAGTGCCCTTGGGCACAGCCCTCTATTCTCTCAGCCTCAGTTTCCTTTTCTGGAAAATGGGACTTGGGCACACCTGCCCGCAAACACTGGAAATGCTGGTTATCTGTATTCACTATTATTAGGCTGATGGTACAGAGGGTCATTAGTAAGTTTTTGAGGACAGGGGGCAAAAAAAAAAGCTTGCTTTTGTCACAATGCCTTTTGCAAGTCACTACTAGATCTGTTTGGTTCTTTGGGGTAGCTCCCTCTCTTTGCAATCAGTGACTCTTTGAGGTCTCAAAGGTGCCCACCTGCTGGAGGGGGGGCAGCAAGGCACACATCTCCCTGCGATTTGGGACCTGTGTTCCGACCACAGATCCTTACACACGTTCCCCTGCAGCCATGATGTAAAAATCCTGTTCCCCTGAATTCAAAGAAAATAACCAAGAGCATGCACTTCAGTCAGAAGATTGTGGCAGGACCAAGTTTTAAAAGATGCCAAGCTTTCCCAGATTGCTCCATTCAGGGCATTTTCATTAAAATTCGTAGCTTTTGTCAAGCTTTGCCTTTAGAAGAGCAGCCAGAAGGGATGGACAGCAATGGGCCCCCTTAAGATCTCCACCAGCCTTCCTCCTTTCCCGAGCCCATGGGGACTCTGCCTGTGTATCGCAGGGTGGCTGCTATACAAACCAAACATTTAGATGGAACCCTCTGTAGCCCCAGCCACCAACTCTCCATAAATCCCTCCAACCCCGTCCATTCTAGAGCGAGACACTCACACCAAAGTTCTTGGGGTGGTTCCAGTCATTTCCGAGGATGAGTGGAGGCTGTATAAATGGAGGGGTGTCCTCACTAAGTACCCCTCAGCTTCCCTGGCTCCACCAACTCCACGACCTGGGACCCAGCAGGCTGATCTGGTCCCCAAGCTTCTGAACACGCTGCTTCCTCTGCCTTGCACTCCGGCCTGTGTGGATCCCCTGGAAAACACTCTTTGCCCTCCAGCCTCCCCGACCCACACCCTCCGAGGCAGATCAAACAAAGCCCCACTCCAGCCTCAAAGAGCACCCCCCACCCCCAAGCCACCACACTGGTCCTCCTCACAGACTGGGCCCTCCTCCAGGGTCTCGATGGGGAGGTTTGGCCTGCTCCTCTGTAACATGAGGGGTCACGCTGGGTTTCTCCCCTCTCTGCCCGCAGTGGGACGGTCAGCCACCCATGCCCTGGTCCAGGCCCAGCTGATCTGCTCCGGAGCCCGGCAGGGCATGCATGCCTTTATTGTCCCCATCCGGAGTCTTGACGACCACAGCCCGCTGCCAGGTGAGCTCCTGCTTCTTCCTCTAGGACCCCTGCCAGGAGACCCCACCAGGCCTCCCTGTCCTGGGCCCCAGAGGTCCATGGGGGAAACTGGGGCCTGTCTCCCTTGGGCAGGGACCAGTCCAGTTGCACAGAACTGGCGCTAACCGGCTGGGTGGATACAAGCAAGATCCAGCACCTGACCTCAGCCTGCTCACCTGCAGCAGCTGTGCTAACCCCAATGCCATGGGCTGCTGTGAGGCTCGGATGAGCCACATGTGGCTGTATGCTGACACATGAGCCCTCAACTGACAGCCACCTCTACCTCTGTCTCCTAGGGATCACCACTGGGGACATTGGGCCCAAGATGGACTTCGATCACACGGATAATGGCTTCCTAAAACTGGACCACGTGCGCATCCCCAGGGAGAACATGCTGAATCGCTTCGCACAGGTGGGTCCTGGGGAGGCTGCAAGCCTGCGCTGCCTGCGAGAGGGCAGAGACACCCCACAGAATGCTGCTGCTGCCCCTGGGTCCTTCTCTACAGAGTTGGGTTTGGGGCATCCCTCCCAGAGGGGCTCTAGTGTCCCGCAGACCTGAGTAAAGTCCCAGTTTTGGAGGTGTGTGATCCCGAGCAAGTCACTTGGCCTCGCTGAACCTCAGAGTAAATGCTCACCGCATTGGGTGGCAGAGCAGTCACGGAGTAGGGTGGCAAGGCCATGTGAGGACAAGAGGAACAGGTTGAGGATGGTGTGCGTACACACCTCCAGTACAGCCTGCACACAACCAATCTCTGAACAGACATCAGCTGAGTGCTGGGGGGGTCTCCACTTTGCCAGGCATGACCATGGATATGACGGAAGCTGGGGCTTGTGGGGGGGGTCTGGGGTGGCCCAGGGAGGAGCTGTGAGCCGAGGCATGTGGACAGTGAGTATGTGTCAGGAAGTACAGGCAAGTGTCAGTTTTAACAATGGCCGTACCGGCACACTGCGACTGCTGCTGGCTGGGTCTACCCCGGGTGAGCAGCCCGAAGACGCCAGTGTCTACAGCGCAGGCAGGCCCGTGGTTCTGGGCACGGGAAGGCTGAGGAGCCCCAGCTCAGACCCACTGCCTGGCCCCGGTCTACTAGGTCCTGCCAGATGGCACCTATGTCAAGCTCGGAGTGCCGAAGAGCAACTATCTCAGCATGGTGGCGGTGCGTGTGGACGTGCTGCTGGGCGAGGTCCTCCCGCTGCTGCAGAAGGCCTGCACCATCGCCGTCCGCTACGCCGTCGTCCGCCGCCAGTCCCGCCTCCGGCCCAGGCAAGGGGCGCCCCTCGGTCCCACAGTGTCTGCCCCCCGACTTCAGCCCTCCGCCAGAGTGGGGTGCCAAGAGCACACGTGAGACCCCTCGTGCGCACATGGTCGCCTGGGCCTGGCCCATCCAGTCTGTGGAGTCTCTCTGGCTCCCTGGAATCCTGGCTGACTGGCCAGCCCGACCTGTATCTGTCAGTCAGTGTCTGCCCTGCACCGCCAGAGTGGACTCAGTCTGTCCACACGAGTCCCGCATGGCTGTGCCAGGCTGAGTGTCATCTGACGGGTTGGGCGCCATGCTGTGGGTGAACATGGCCCCAGAGGTTGCTCTGTCGGCCGCGAATGCTTATGTCTAGAAAAGCCCGCTGTCACATCCGACTGTATTTGGCTGGAGACGGTTCTGTCTGGTTGTGGCTGTCAGCTTCTGGCTGTGGTCTGTCCACATCCAGATCCTTCTCTTGCCTGTCCTTGTGTCTGGCTAATACTCTGCCTACTCCACGGCACTGAGGGGCTGACTATACCCTCTGCTTTTTTTTTTTTTTTAATGATTTGCGCTTATTTTTTTCATTTTAAAAGCAGCAGGTAATCCATAGAAGAATTTAATGTGTGTATGTGTACAAAGCCATGTTCCCTCATGCATGCAGGCACACACACACACGCAGTTATCAGATTCACCAGAAGACAAACAGAGAACTGCCCATTACATTTCAATTTTCAGTAGACAAAGAATCTTCTAGAATAAACATGTCCCACATGGGCACACACCCAGGATGCAGCAAACTGGAGTCTGGGCCTATAGGGCTGCAGTGTGAGCTCAGGGAGAGAGGCTGGGCTGGACACGGCACAGCTGGCTGAACTCGCAGGGCAGAGACAGGTGGAGTCAGGGTGGCTCTTGCCCCAACTCCACTAAGTGACCCTGGGCAAGTCCTCTGCCCTCTCTGCGCCTACCTCCTCACTTCTAAAGGGAAGAGCAAGACCACCAGGACCGGAACTTGCGACCATCTGGTCTAAGAATCTGATGGAGTTTCACACCATGGGCTCAAGGATCCACAGTTGACTAATGCAAAGTGGACTGAGGGTCGAAACCAGGCAGGCCTGGGGCCACCCTCAACTCGGCTGCTCGCTAGCTGCGGGACCTCAGACTAGCCGCCCAACCCTTCTGTCCCTCGGCTTCTCCACCTACTAACGGGCCTGACAAGAACGCTCTTCCAGGGCGGTGAGGCACACCAGGCCCTCAGTCCAGGGTCCTTCACTGGCAAGCCCCTGGCATCTCAGCCAGCCTGGCTCCAGAATCCTGGGCTGAAGGGGTCGTGTCTGGTGACAGGTGAGCTGGGAAGCCGGTATCACCAGTGGTGTCCTGCTGGAGCCCAGGCTTACGGGCTGCAGAAATGCCCTGAGGATGGTTACAGTAATGCATATCCAGGTGAGGGGCTGCTGGCCCGGGGAAGAGACGCCAGGTTTCACCCCAGCACCGTGGGAGGCCTCTCATGGTCACACTTTCTTTCAACCCACAAGGAGTTACCTACCACAGGCCCCAAAAGCCAACCAGAGTTTCAAGCGCTGCAGACACAGTAATGGATGAGGCAGGAGAAACCCCTGCCTCGAAACTGCACCAAACCCACGCTCACAGCCTCAGAGTTACTGACTAGGTTTCACAGTGTTTCCCAGCACACAGCACGTGAAGCTGGAGAGTGAAAGGTCAAGGGTCAAATACCCCAGGCTTCAGGGCCACAACCCCTCACCTCAAATCCTTGAGACCAGGTATGTTGGTATTCAGAACTTGCCAGATTTTTCGCAGGTACATATGCTATAATTTTGTAAAGCTCCACAAGGGGCAGCACTCATCAGCAAACACGTCAGCATTTCTACAGTGAAATGTGTGTGTGGATGTTCATGTGAGATGGAATTTTAAGGTTATTAGTAATACCATGTCCCTCTAGGTCAAGTCTGGCAGTGAGTTATCAACTGTTTTTAAGGCTTTTATGGCCTCGGGGAAGGTGGGTGGGGCAGGTAGCAACCTTCTACATCTGCTTTCCTTTCCCTCAGCGACCCAGAGGCGAAGGTCCTAGATTACCAGACACAGCAGCAGAAACTCTTTCCTCCGCTGGCTATGGCCTATGCATTCCACTTTGTGGCCAACAACCTCCTGGAGTTCTTCCACCATTCCTACAGCTCCATTTTGGACAGAGACTTCGCACTTCTGCCTGAGGTACCTGCTTCCTGGGGGGCAGAAGCTGGGACCATGGCTGAAACTGTCCTCCCCCTGGGACACAGCCCCAGTCCTGCCCACCCTGGGCTCTTTCTGCCTCCACGCCCACAGAAGATTTTCAACATCCCAGCCCACGGGTGAATCGATTCCGACACAGAAATCCTCCTAGGTCTGGCCCCCAGGAAGCTCCAAATACATTAGATGAAGTAATCACAGATGGTGTACAGAACACAGGGGACAATCCCTGGTGTGTCTCTGAAACCCAGAAAGTTCTGAAAACCAAAAGTCACATAGAACTCACTGGGTGGCATGCTTTGACCGGAATTGCCCAGATTTATCCCACTCGCTGTGAATACCTTTTGCAGCAGAAATACCAGTACATCAATCAGCTCACTAAGATGCCCCTGGGCTCCTATAGGTGTAATATATTTAATCCACCTTAAATACCCTGGTTTACCTTTCTAAAATTAAAAAAATATTCTGATTCCAAAAACACATCTGGGCCCAAGGCCCTCTCAGATAAAGGACTGTGGACCTACACACACTAAGGTTTAGTTTGTCCAGGTCCTGTGTTTTATGAGCATTGCTTCAGTAACCTGTCCACGCTACAGCAGGCACCATACCCATTTTACAGACAAGGAAAGTGAAGCACAGAGAGGTTAAGGGACATGCCCCTTCCTCCCAAGGACCTGAAAAGTCTGACAGACGGCTAAGGGCCTCCAAGAACCAAAAACTCAAACCAGGTCTACTGCCTGGCGGCCGCTCCCACAACTTAAAACAGCAGGTTGACATTGGACCCACACGCTCAGACAAGCTCTCCAAAATCTCTGCTTGTGGGGCAATCTGCAGCTCCTGGATAACGGTGAGACCGACCTGGGAAGCACTCTCTTCCCAAGACCCCGGAGACACCGGCCTGGACACTTACCCTCTGTTCTTATCACCCCTCCAGTGACACTGCCTCTCTCTGTGACCTGAGTCTTTGTCTTATTCATCAAGTCATGGGCTGAGGAGACAGTTCTCATTGCACAGAGCGGTGCTCAGCACCCGTGGGCACTCTGTGAGCGGCAGGCACGTCGTTCCTGACGCCACCTGACCCCCTTCTTATTCTCGCAGCTTCACGCGCTGAGCGCAGGTCTGAAGGCCATGGTGTCGGACTTCTGCACCCAGGGGGTCGAGCAGTGCCGCAGAGCCTGCGGTGGACATGGCTACTCAAAGCTGAGCGGCCTGCCCTCCCTGCTCACCCGAGTGACAGCCTCCTGCACTTATGAGGGCGAGAACACAGTACTCTACCTGCAGACGGCCAGGTAAGGCCCAGGCCTCTGCCTGACCCCCAGGGACCCCACCGAGCTGCTGCCTGGGTGAAGCATCATCTCATGCCCAGGGAGCAGACTTTGGGGATGCCACGTGGGGGCTGCCCAGCTCCCCCCCCCCCCCATATCTCCAATCCATCCCCTTCTCCCCAGACCCTGCAGCCTCAGCCAGGCCGCCAGCCCCACCCCCTGAACCACAGCATCAGTCTCCTCATTGCTCTGCAGCTTCCCACCTGCCTCACTTCAGTCCTTTCTCCACAGGCAGCCAAGGGACCTTCTCAAAGCCTAAAGAAGATCACCTCTTTCCCTGGCTCCCAATTCTTCACTCACTTCCCTCAGCTCCCAGGAAAAGGCCACACCCCACACTGCAGCCTAAAAGGACCTTTCGATCTGGCCCTGCCTCCCTCCATCCTCTCCCCACCTCCTCCTCTGCTCACTTCTGCGGGGCCTCACTCCCCTCCAGCTGGCTCCTCCTCACCCTTCGGGTCTCAGCTAAAATGATACCTCCTCCAGACACTCCCCCTGACCACTCCGTCTAGGGCAGCAACTGCCGTTTCCCTGGAGCAGTTATCACGATCTGAGCGTCTCTCTCTGTGTGCTGGGGAGCTCCCTGCGGCATGCCCAGGTTTAGGCCAGGGTCTGTGCCGGAGGCCCCACCCTGAAAGGCAGGGAGGAATGACTCACTCCTCATCCCCTCAACAGGCAGTTTCTTCTCTCGTGCGTCTGTGGCTGACGGGGCCTTTCACGTGCCTCCATCTCAGGGGACTAGACAGGGCAAATACTTCTCCAGGCAGGGAGAAAGGACTGGCAAATTTGCTATGTAACATTTCTTTAAAAACTTGTAACTATACAACATGACTTTTTTTTTCAAATTACAAAAGGAATACAAAATCACGTATTAGATACTCTATGCCCCACACTGTGCCGAGCACTCAGAAAATACTCTCACCCCGTTTTCACAGACCCCCCTATCAGATGACTATCATTGCCATCTTTAGAGCTGGAAACATGGAGGCTGAGGAAGCGAAGTGACTTCTACAGGGTCACAGAGGTCTCAGTGGAGTGGCTTGGGAACCCAGGCTTCCCTGGCCCAGAGCCTCCAACCACTGGATTATTATAAAGCAGCTAAGAGCCACCTGTAATTCTCCCATTCACATTCGCAATCTTGCCTCTATCCTTTTATCAGCTAAGAAAATTTAATTTCCGCAGTCACAGGATAATCGTCATAAATCCCCAAATCACAAGATCCTACCCAAGATAGAAGATTCTGTTCCATTATCAAAAGGCTTTAAGTTCAGGATCTGAGAATGTCTGCCCAGGTCTGTGGCAGCCCCATTTCACTGTGAAAGAAATTATAGCCTCAGATGCACTGTGGCTTGAGTGAGGAGCAGCCACCAGCAGGGACCCAGGAAAGAGGGTGGGTGGCCCTGGTTCTCCCACGGGGAGCCTAAGGGTGCACGATGCTGGGAGAGAGGGGTGCTGGGCTGTCCCATGGGGCCCCCCCAACCCTCTCACCTTTTGGTACCTCTGCCCCCCAGGTTTCTGATAAAGAGCTACCTGAACACTCAGAAGTCCCCAGGATCCGCATCGAAGGGGTCTCTCCCTCAGTCTGTCGCATACCTGACCGCACCTGAAGTGGCCAGGTGTCCAGCCCAAACAGCAGCCGACTTCCTCCACCCCGAGCTCTACACCACGGCCTGGGCACACGTGGCAGTCAGGTGAGCCACGCGGAGAAACCAACTATCCCACCTGGAGGCAGGCTCCTTTCCACTTAAGGCCTCTGGGATTGGCTGGAGGGGACAGTCTTGGATACTCTTCCAAAAACCAGCCCCCTTTTCCAACCTCCTCACTCCTCTCGGTTTCTGCCACGAGGGGCAGAGAGAAGGCAAATTCACACCTGTCACTTCCCCATCCTGCTCAAGATAAGAGGAAGATACCAGCTCTCAAACCAGCGCAAGGAATTTTTTAAATCTTTAGGCTCTCATTACGGTTTGAAATAGAGAATGTACCCATACACTGCAAATACCAAAAACTATCAGTACTAATACTGATAATATTATAGCATAATAATGTAATTATATATGATAATGTAACATAATTATAATTATATATGCAATAGTTATATATGGACGGAGGAGCCTGGTAGGCTGCAGCCCATAGGGTCGCTAAGAGTCGGACACGACCGAGCGACTTCACTTTCACTTTTCACTTTCATGCATTGGAGAAGGAAATGGCAACCCACTCCAGTGTTCTTGCCTGCAGAATCCCAGGGACGGGGGAGCCTGGTGGGCTGCCATCTCTGGGGTTGCACAGAGTCGGACACGACTGAAGCGACTTAGCAGCAGCAGCAGCAGCAGTTATATATAATTATATAATGTAATACTGATAATACTAGTACTGCTAAGCATTGCAGTCATCCCTCTGTATCCACAGGGGATTGGTTACAAGACCTCTGTAGATATCAAACTCTCAGGATACACACACAAATCCCTTCCATAAAATGGAATATTTGCAGATTTGCAATATTATGAGTATGTATTTGCATAAAACCTAGGCATACCCTCCCATATACTTTAAATCATCTCCAGATTACTTATAATACCCAATAAAATGTAAATATTATGTGAACAGGAATAAATACAACATTACTGATACGTTAATAGTTATCAGTGTGCGTCAAATTCTACTTTTGCTTTTTGGAACTAACTTTCAGGAGTTTATTTTTCCCAAATATTTTTGATCCTTGGTTGAATCTGAAGATGTGAAAACTGGATACAGAGGGATAATGGTACTTACATGGTCGAAACATCCCACAATCTAAAAATAACGTTTAAAAATATGAGTATAACAAAGGATAGATTTTATTTCCAGGGTCTAGTAGGCTTCAGGGCACATAGACAAGATCAAAGACTCCTCCACTCTGTCATTCAGTAAATACTGTCAGACACTGACTATGTACCAAGAGCATCCACATGTGCCAGGGGCTGGGAATAAAGACTGGGCATGGCCAAATAGAGACACTCCCATGGAGAAGAGACACCTTCTGAGCCCTCCCGAACTAGCACACCAAAAACAACCCGGAAAAAACAGCTTCAGTACATAATAAGAGGTCTTATATCCCAACCTGTGATCCCAGGGATGGTTAATAGTTATTTCAAGATCAAAAGCAATTTGGAACATTCATCTATTTTCTCCACAAATATCCAGCAAGTACTTAATAATCCAACAGGCTCTGAGGATCCATCAGTAAACCAGTCTGATAGGAACCAAAGTCCAGGCTTCACGGAAGTAACATTTCAGCTGGAGAGGAGGGGCAGGCAAAAGGCGGCTGCTCGGGGTAATTAAAATGCTGTCTCGGTTGGCCTTCCACATCCACCGACGCAGAGCCTGTGACCACACCACGCTGTTTCATACAGGGGCTTGAGCATCTCTGTTTTAGTATCTGTGGGGTTCCTGGGACCATTCTCCCTGCCCCCACCCACCCCCCAGAGATAGCAAAGGATGCTGTGTATTGCTTTCTGCTCAGAACTCGATGTCATGTGCTTATCTATCCCATGACAAAGCAAAGTAAGTATTGCCTAATAAAGAGCTTGTTTTGCATACAAATTCCAAGGGTCAGGAGCAGATGGGCAGGGAACAGAAGATAAGAGAATAAAGGTTAACTAAATGGCAAATGACCAATTTTGTAGTCTGGAGAACAAGGGATGGTTTTCTTTCCTCCCTTCTAAAGTCCCTCAGGTGGAACTTGGAGCAGAGTGGGTGACTGACAGGCTTCAACTAGCCTTTAGAGGAAAACCACTCTCCTTGCTCGGGCACAGAAGTCAGTCAACTGAGTGGCCTGAAAACACTGGGATCAGGGTGGAGACCACGTCAGAAAGAGGGGAGGTGCCTGGCGCAGCTAGGGGGTTAAGCACTCCTTCCCGACTGCGTGACCCTGGACCAGTGAGTTAACCTCTCTAGGACACCATATTTCCCACTGCGAACTGGGAATGCCTCACCCTTAAAAGGGTTAAGGAGATTATATACAACAAAGACACTGGCAACTCCTTGTTTAGTTTTTAACACCAACAAATAGTCAATAAATGGAACTGTTCTACTTCTGTGGGACCCCAGGCATCCTGGGATCAAATGCCATCAATCCCTTCTCCACTCGGTCAAGAAACAGAAGCTTTTTTCCCTCTGGCCTTTAGGCTTATAAAGGACTCGGTGCACCACTTACAGACGCTGAGGCAAGCCGGCGCCGATGAGCACGATGCGTGGAACCAGACCACTGTCATCCATGTCCAGGCCACTAAGGTGAGCTGCCAGTCAGCCAGAGCTGAAAGGGCCCCGTTCCGTTTCCCCAGCAAGCTGCCAGGCCGAGAAAACCTGCCATTATGCCTCAGCCCTGCTCAGTGGCTGCCCTCATTTCACTTTCAAGGCTTTAGCCCCGGGTATTTTAATTAAAGGACTTAACTCCAAAGCAGTCTTGCTGGTAGCTCTTAGAGAAAAATCGTAATGAGGCGGTGTTATTGGATTTGCTTCAGGTTGTTCAAATATTTCCTCCCAGATAGAAAAGCAGGTCAAGCCTCCCCTTAGCCCCACAATCCACAGATGTCTGATTCCATTTCCACTGTGTTTTGTGTTTGTGCATAATTCACTGTCTGCCAGCAAATACTCGAGCACTCCAACACCCGCCGTCAGGCTGGGTTCTGGGGGGCTCAAGAGAGGCCACGCATGGCTACGATCAAGAAAGCACTGTCTCGGGGAAATACAGGCAGCCCAAAGGCCCCACAGCAGGTCCAAGGCCACCCACCTCAAGGAGTCAGAAAGCCTTCTCAGAAGAACCATACAGGCTCAGACTGCAAGGACGAGCTGCAATCAGCCAGGCAGTGGGTGCAGGCTGTGGCTTTGGAGAGGAAGGGTTTCCAGCAGCAGGGTCAGGAGATGCAAGAGGTGGAAGCAAGGAAAGGCACAGTGTTTGGGAGGAAATGCACATCCTTCCAAGGAGAACCTAAAGGAAGACGACGAACCAGGAGAGGAAGGAGGGAGAGGAGAAGGAAAGATAGGCACGGCCTGGCCCCTCCAGCAGCACCGTGAGAAGTCTGGGTTTTGTGTTCCCTGCAGTGGGAAGCCTTTGCAGGGTTTCCATCAGAGGAGTAAAGCGATAGTTTCATGCTAGAAGGATCATACAGGCTGCAGGGGGAGGCGAGGACTGGAGGCTAGAGCCCAATACAAGCAGGCAGCAGTCTGGAAAGGGCTGAGGGTGTCCCAGATCACGAACTCACCAGAGGGCAAGGAGAGAAGTGGGTGGATGCCTTATGGGTGGATGAAACATTCAGGGTGTGGAAGAAAGGGACAAGCTTCAGACAGCAGTGGAGTGGCATGGAGCTAAGAATGGCTCCTGAGCTCTAGCTCAGGCCGCTGGGACTCTGGGCCTACCTATGGCTGGAGAAGCAAGGTGATCACTTCAATCCTCAGGCAGCAGGCCCAGAAAACAGCCACCTTAGAACAGGAGAGCCCACCAGGGTTCTGCAGCAGCTCCCAGCGGCAGGGGGACAGGAGCGCCACCTGGTGGCCCGCCACCTCCGTCACATGGGTGGGGGCAGGGGCGGGGTGGGGGTGTGATTCTGCCACCCTCCATTCCGCTCCGTCCACCAGAGGTGCTGTCTGCTGTGTTCAACGCACCATCGGCACAGGAGAGGGTAAGCAAAAGCTGCAGTCTCACCAGACGCCTAGAAAGGAACCGCACCTGCCCACTGTTCCAAACCCACGCCCTGCCTTCAAAGGCACCAGGCATGACCTGCCGGGGTTACCTCATTTACTACCCATGACCCTGAGAGGGAGAGGAGCGTCATCTCAGTTTTAAGGATGAGCAGCTTCTGGGGAAGGCGGTGCTGATGCCGACCCTCTAAAGTCATAACGGGCCGGGAAACCTGCACTTCCTGGGCCCTGGGCGGCCTTGTCCTCTAACTGGGTCTCATCTGGAAACCAGCCGTGCGCAGCAGAGCACACAAGGGGCTGGTGGGAACAGGGCAGGGGGCGGGCAAGCAGTTCCGGTCCTAGCCCAGTAACATCCAGCCTCAGGCTCTGGTGGCTTTGGCGACGCAGGGTCGCGAGTAATGCTAACAATTCTTAATGGAGACACAGACTGCCCTGGTTCAGAACTCACTGCTACGGCTCATTAGCCAGTGCCTAGGCAAGGAATTTACTCTCTTGATGCCTCACACGCTTCCGCCACAAAACAGAGCCAATAATAGGACCTACCTTGTAGGATTACCGTGAAGGTTATATGAGTTAATAGATGTAAAACTTAAATAGCCACCTTGAGTATATAAACAGGGCTCCCAGGTGGCTCAGCGGTAAAGAATCCATCCCCCTGCAATGCAGGAGACAAAGGAGACGTGGGTTCGATCCCTGGGTTGGGAAGATGCCCTGAAAAAGGAAGTGGCAACCCACTCCAGTCTTCTTGCCTGGGAAATCCCATGGACAGAGAAGCCTGGCGGGCTACAGTCCAATGGTGGCAAAGAGTCAGACACGACTGATCACAGAGTATAAAAGCTACAGAGGATAACCCCCACTCCCACCCCAGACTGGACAGGAGAGAAGCTCGATAACAATACACTCACAAACTAGGGCTGACTGTGTTCACAGCACGGTGCCAGGGTGCAGCTCAGCCTTGCCCCAAGGAACCCCTCCTCTCTCTGGTCCCCCTCCTGCTCCGTAAGGCAGGGGCGGGCACCCTCAGGCAGCTCATCACTCGACTCTTCAATCCAGAGCCCTGAGAATTCAAGGATGCAGCTCTCAGGTGAGAAAAGAGACATAGCGTATAAGTGGGGAAGTGAGGGTCTCTAACTTTGCCACAGCGGGGGCAGCCTGAGCACCAAGGCATCTGACCCGGGAGGGCGGAGGAGCACATCCGCTCCTTAACCATGTCCAAATGCTGCAAACTCGGCACGGGGTCAGCGGCCCAGGTCCAGGTGGCAAAGCGTGAACACGGCAGACGACAAACAGCTATTTTCTCGAGAAAAGTGGTGCTGTCCCCCCGGCCCAGGCCAGCCTCCAACACTCCTATATTCTTTCTTTCAAACCAACTTGAAACTGCCCCAAGCACAATGAGAAGTGAAGGGCCAAGTTCCAGAGCCCACCAGCCGCCAGCACGCACATGCACACCATCAAAAAGGCTTAGTCAGACGCAGTGAGCCAGGAGAGAGGCGGCTGCTTGTCAGCCTGCTGGGAAACACGTGGCCACAGCAGTCCTCTTCCAGCAGTCTTGCCAAGCTTCCGGGATGATTTGTGGAGGAAGAAATCAGAAGTTAACGCATCTCTGTGTCTTTGTAGGCACACCTCTACTATGTCACTGTGAAGATTTTCACAGAAGCTCTGGAGAAACTGGAAAGCCAGCCAGCGATTCAGCAGGTGCTCAAACGCCTCTGTGACCTCTATGCCCTACACGGCATCGTGACAAACGCGGGCGACTTCCTCCATGACGGCTTCCTGTCTGGAGCCCAAACAGACATGGCGAGGAAAGCCTACCTGGACCTGCTCCCCCTCATCCGGTGAGTGGCTGCCCTTCACCCTCAACCCTCTGTTCATTTCAAACACCGAAACCTTCAGCCCCAAAATTCTTGCTAAACGGGGGTCTGGCAAAAGCAGCAACAGTCCTGGACACACTATGGATTAAGAAAGGGGGAAAAAAAGGGAAAAAAATTACAACTAAAATGTTTCAGAGTAAATCATCTAGCTACTTCAAACTCTAACATTATCTGGCAATGATAGAATCTATAGAATATGAATAAAATAAAGCATACTACATATTAATACTGTGTATCAAGAATAGTATTAATGAGTCTTAGTCTTAGCTGGTACTTAAGGAACACTGTTTACCAGACAGTATGCCAAAAGCTTGTATATGCATCATCTCATTTGATCCCGATAGGCTTCTGAAGTGGATACTGTTAATTTCCCTACTTCATAAAGGGGAGAAAGCTGGGACTTGGGGTTGAAGGTCACACAATCAGCCAGAAGAGCGGCAGGGCACAGTCTAGGACCTGTCTGCCTCCAGAGCACGTGCTCTTAAACTGCGTGTTAAAATGAAGGCTGGGCTGTTGTTTATTTCAAATATATCCTTATTTTTGTTGAACGTGCTTAGTTGACTAAACTCACTTAATACTCCCTCAGCTTCAAGATGACATTTTTAAGATCTCGTAATTCGTGTCCTGACTTGTAAGACAATTTGTGGTTGCCCCGTCACTCAGTCGTGTCTGACTCTCTGCGACTACATGGACTGTAGCTAGGCTTCACTGTTCTCAACGATCTCCTGGAGTTTGCTCAACAATAATATAGTTTTTACAGACAGCATAAAGCAGTGCAGTTTACCACTGTGACATACTAATGCAATTTCATCCTGTCACTTTATATATAATCAAAATGATCACTTTAAGAAAACCAAAGCCCCAACATGACCAAGATACTGGAAGAAACAGAAATTATTACTAATTAGTAACCATTGTCCATAAGATGGAAAAGGAGACAATCTGAGACATTGCTTTTCTGAGAAAATACGATGCCTGCTGTGTTTGTTGGGAGCCACGCAGGGCATGACGCTTAAGTGTACGACTCTTCCCCTAAAACCTCCGATAGTTCACATCATCAAGAATAAGAGAACAAAAGAAAAGGGGACTTCCCTGATGCTCCTGCAGTTAGGACTTCACGCTTCCACTGCAGGAAGCAGCCACAGTTTCAATCCCTCCTGGTCAGGGAAATGAGATCCCGAATCCCGCAAGGCACAGCCAATAAAGATTTGAACTTAAAAAAAGAAAAAAAAAAAAAGATATTCATGAAGGAGATTAAAAAAAAAAAACTAGACCAACTTTTTATTTTGAACAATATCCAACATGTTACATGTGACTCCAAGTTAGTGCTCACTGAATTGAAACTCAAAAATTATCAAAACTACATCAGATGTAAAATTATGTGCCAGATATTAAACTTTCTCTAATAGAGAAAATCCAGTAGCATAATTGAGTACTGCACACTTCAAGCCCCAGTGTATCCACCTTTCTGAAACGCTTGGCATTTAAAGCAAGTGAAGATGACCACGTCCTAGCCCTGACTGTTGGTGATAATGAAACACAAAAGATCACCGATTAGCATGATTTTTTTTAAAATTTGCAACAGCATGCTGGGTGCTTCCCTTGGCCCCAGAGACTTACAATTCAAGACAAGGCAGCCAGCACCGACACAAGCAGGCTCAACGCACGCAGGCATCAGACCCGCACGTTGGTCTCTTCACCTCGTGGTTTCTGGAGTAAACTTCCTACTGCTGCTGGGCAGTTAGGGACCTGAGAGACTTCAGGCTTT
This sequence comes from Budorcas taxicolor, assembly GCF_023091745.1. Lineage (NCBI taxonomy): Eukaryota > Metazoa > Chordata > Mammalia > Artiodactyla > Bovidae > Budorcas > Budorcas taxicolor. The sequence continues at coordinate 17,635,002 of NC_068910.1, read as the reverse complement.
TACCGTCCCGTGTCACAATTCCACGCCTTGATTATTCAGCACCACCCTCAGATTTCTGAGATGACAAACGGAGGATGGCACACTGCTCTAAGTGACACTAAGAACCAGCTCTCTGCGTCACAGTGATCAGTGGCTAAAACAGTTCTCAGCGGTTTAAACAGTCGTAAAATCCCAGGGGTGACACTTTTAGGCAAAGACGGCAGACTGAACACGCGCATTTACTTCTGTTCCCTCCCGAAACCCTACTAAAAACATCAATAAATTACTTAAAAAATGTTAAAGGCATAAACCCACAGAGAGAGAGTGCAGGAGAGGGAAACAGGGAATCTGGAGAGGAGATGGACAAACAGTGACTCAGCAGGTCTGACTACACTGAGTCACAAACCAGAGCAGCAAAAGCCGAGAAGCCGTCAAGGACAGAGCCCAAGAACTGCAGCACCGCGGCCCTCTGGCAACAGGCCTGAGGGGGCAAAGACAGGGTGGGCTGGAGTCTATCTCAGAAGGAGCCGAATCCCTGGTTCCCCTCCTCCTCTCTAGGCAGGTGTAAAGACCTTCCCTGACAGAAACCTGGCAGAAGGCTGAACAGAGGGTCTGCAGACTAGAAGACCTCAGGCTCAGTTGAGGGTGAGGACCATTGGGCTACCCTACAGAAACTAGGGGCCTGAAGCCATGTTTATAGGCTAATGCTGACAGCCGTCTCCCCCAGCCCTCTTTTCCCACATTTGCATGCATGCCAAGTAGCTTCAGTCGTGTCCGACTCTCTGTGACCCCGTGGACTGTGGCCCACCAGTTCCTCTGTCCCTGGGATCCTCCAGGCAAGAATACTGGAGTGGGTTGCCATGCCCTCCTCCAGGGGATCCTACCGATCCAGGGATCAAACCTGCCTCTCTTATGTCTCCTGCATTGGCAGGCAGTTCTTTACCTCTAGCCCCACCTGGCAAGCTCCATTTTCCCACAAGTTCCCAGCAAACTGGTGGCCAGGCCAGTGTCCTATAGGAAAATGACATCATGGTCCTTCTCTGGAGAATCTGACCAGTCCAAAGCAGAGAGAAGTGAAGATACCGACACGGGGGTTCCCCAATGGTCCACCCAGTTCAGCCCACAGGGAATTCCACACTGACAAGTACAGCAGGCTTCTAATCAGCTAGCCTGTCCCACTCTTAGCTATGACCAGGCACTCAGGGATTGCCAGCACACGAGGAAAGCCCGTCATAAAAGACAGAGACCAAGCAGGAACAAGGCAACTCCAAAGACACAAGAGAATCTTCCTGGTGAAAACTTTTTTGAAAGATCAGTAACATCCTCAAAGAGTTCACAGGACATATGGCAAGCAGAAAAGAACGTCATTTCTTAAGTAATATTCAGAGAAGAGCAACAGAAAGAGCTCTGTGAAATCAATGACAGCGAAAATGAGAAGCTCAGCTGAAAGCCCGGAGGACAAAGCTGCAGAAATCTCGTAGAAAGCAAGCATACCCAAGACAACAGGAAAAGGACAGAAGATAAAAAATAGTAAGGGGACTGACCCTAACTGTCCATCTGAAGAACGGGACTAGAAAGAGAAGACAGAAAATACTGAAGGGAGCAAATCATTAACAAAATAGTGCAAGAAAACATTCCTCAAATGAAGCATTCGAGTTTCAGGCTGCAAAGACCAGAGGAGAGGAAACGCACACACATGAACTAGGCCAAAATTTAGGCAGCAGCACAAATACTACAAAGGCAGGCCAGCAGGGCAGGGGGTCAGGAGCGCTGCGCTGCGGAGGGGCAGGGACGGTGGTGATCTGCAGAAAGAGCTGAAGGTGGGGAGGGAGGAGGAGCCGTGCGGCTGGCTGGGAAAAGCGCACTCCACGCAAAAAAGAGGCACGGACGCTGGCAGGCAGAGCATGCGCGACACGCCCACCAGGGAAAGAGAAAAGGCCGCGGCAGCTGGAGTCGCGTGGCTGAGGCGGAGAATGAGAGCAGAGGTCAGCGAGCTGCCGGCGTGCTGGGAAGGGCAGCAGAGGGGCTGGAGGGCACGGCAAAGACAAGACTCTGCCCTCTGCTGTGAGTGGGAACAAGGAGGGTTCTGAGCATAACCTGAGGGGTGTCTGTAAAGGATCACTCCAGTTGCCATGTTAAGAACCCACTGGGGAGGGGGGAAGGGTGAAAAGCAGAGCGGCCAGTTAGGAGGCTGCCCCAATAAGCCCGGTGAGAGATGCTGGTGGACTGGACCAGCGTGACGGCACTGGAGGTGGGGGGAAGTGGTCCAAGTTTGGGTTTATTCTGGAGACAGAAGGAGATTTGCTAACAGATCCGACATGGAAAGGAAGGGACCGAGAGGAGCTCAGGTTTGGGGCCAGGACCAAGTTGCCATTTACTGTAGACGGGGAAGGCTACAGGAGAGCCAGGTTTGGGCAGGGTGGACAGAATGTCTCGAAGATCAGGAGGATGCTTTCAGATACATCAAGTTTGCAGAGCCCACTAGAAATCACGTAAACCGTTAGTAAGCAGGGGAGGCTGGAGAGAGAAACTCGGAAGCCATGGGCGTGCAGTTGGTATTGAAAGCCACCAGAGGGACAGTATCACGTGTATGAAGAGAGAGGCCTAGGCACTGAGTCTCAGGACCCTTCAAAGACGAGGAGGAGACGACCTCGACAAAAGCTGCTTGAGTGGAGTGGAGGGAATGAAAACCTGAATCTAGCCGAGAACAGCCAGACAAGAACAACAACTGGAAAGAGCAAGCGTAAAGAAGCTTGACACTTTCAAGGAGTTTTGTCACAAAGGGGAGGCAAGGTACAGGTGAGACGATGGGGAGGGAAACAGAGTCAAATGAGTGTTTTGATACAGATGGGAGAAATGGCAGCCTGTTTGTATACTGATGGACACGCTCCAGTACAGAGGGGAATTTCGACATTGCGGTGGAAATACAGGAGAACTTCTGGAACACGGCTCTCTATTGGGCAAGCGGGGAAGGTGTCCAGTGGACAAGGGGGGACTGGCCCGAGCTGGTAACTAGGACAGTGTACCTGTTTAGAGAGAGAAAGCCCCGTATGTTTAAATGCACGCTTGGGAACTTGTGGACTCCTCTTACCACTTCCATTTTCACTTCAGTGAAACGGGACTCAAAGTCATGTAGGTTAAGAGAGATGGGGAAGTGAGTACCACAGATCTGAGGATCAAAGAGAAGGTCGGAGAGAATCACCTGAGAGAATGAACAAGTCAATGAGTTCGAACCACCAAAGAATGATTGCCAAGTAGCAAATAGGGCCCACTCCAGTCTTCGGTGCAGTCAGTATTGGTGTCTTCAGGCATATATTGTTACAAAGGTGCAGCACAAAGTTGGTGGAAAACGAGATATAACAAGGGATGGTGTTTTGCTGAACAAGTATGACAATCAAGAAAACCTGCTGAATGTATCTTGCAGCGAGTGAATATAACAGACCATGGAATTTCAGATGGATGAAGAAAGTGGGACCACACAGATAAGGGACTTGAGGCAGTAGGTGCGAGCAGAGTCAAAGAATTATGAACAGCACTGTAGGAAAACCACGTCTTAATAATGAGAAAAGGCCATCCAGGATCAAAGTAAGTACAGCATCCCACGCACCTCAAACGCCGAGTGAGATGAGGGTGAGGGAAGAGTGTAAACAGTCATGTATTTCATTTCATATCCTCTGCTAAAAAAGGGAAGAGAAGCATGTAAACAAGTTCTTAAGTAACTTCATTCCATAGGTTAAAAGAAAACAATTTTGCTGCCTGAAAGGTAAAATGAGAATTATAGAAGTCAGAGTAGTAGAGGGAAAAAGCTAGAAAGACAAAAAACGGTGAAAAAGAAAATGGCTGGGCTTACGGTGAAATGAAGACACGGATGACAAGCCCCGGTGAGTGACCCCGGCAGACAGAGGGAGGCTGCAGAGATCAGTGGAGGAGAGTCAAGGAACTGAGACATCAAGCTCCAGAGGAACTTGTACACAGACAGTGAAATCACTAACAGTTAGGACAGAAGGGCCAGGAGAGCGATCCCTGTGCCAGGAGAGGTGGTGGGAACACGGCCGAGCTGTGGACAGAGTACATCTAAGGTCATAATAATATACAGAATACACAGCCCTAACAAGGTAAGCACTGAATATTAGTCTAGCCAAAACTGACTATACTAGGAGGCAGGAAGACCAAGGAGAGGAGGCAGAGGCTGGGGATGGGGAGGGCACGGTGGCGCAAGCGAGGAGAGGGGTGCTTAAACAAATCCGTATCTTCTCTAACAGGCAACAGATGGTATCTAGCAACACTGAACAGGAAGTAGTAACACAAAAGACACTGAGAGGTGTTCAGGTCAGTTCCCAAAACAGCCGCTAAGAGAGTAAAAGCGACTGCCTCTAGGGGCTGGGGGGAAGAAATGGAGGTGAGACACAGGGATATGCTGATTTTAAATAACAAGCCTTGAAAAACTATTTGACTCTTTCTACTGTGTCTATATAACTGATCAAAAATTAAAACTTCCAAAAAACATTAAAACTGAGCTGTTCAAAGAGTGGATAATGATGCAACTTCTAATTAGATGTTGTTAGTCACCATCCCAGATGAATCGAGCATTCTAATATACTCACAAACACTCTTTTTTCCTTTCAGGAAGGATGCCATCTTGTTAACTGATGCTTTTGACTTCACGGATCAGTGTTTAAATTCAGCGCTTGGCTGTTATGATGGACATGCCTATGAACGTCTGTTCCAGTGGGCTCAGAAGTCACCCACCAATACTGAGGTAGCTGACTAGAACACTTCATAAATTACCTAAGAGAGCAGGGAACAAGCAGCAACTATACCTCCATGCTTTCCCAAGGCAATCGATGTCCATTAGGTTAGAAATTGCTTGGCATAGTATATCTATTTACAATATTTTAAGAATACAAAAAAAAAAAAAAAAACCAGGAGCAGGGATGTGGCCTGGCAGCGTCTCTGAGTTTGAACTGTAATCAGCAAAATGCACTGCTCAGAATTTGGTGAAGGGAATTAGGAGGAAGGACCAAGCTCTAAATCACAGCTTGACATACCCAAGGGCATACACACAGAGAGGCGGCTGGCGTTTAAGTAACAGAAATAAGACAGACGACTGCACTGACTTAACCATCTTACTTTCAGCCTTTTAACTCAGTTTAGTGTTGATACAGCAGGTGTTGAGAGGGACCAGAAGCTTGGGGGGTGGGGGGTTGTCTCTCTCAGATCTCACCGCCTGCGAGAGATGCCGCCTTCCTCTTTACGGAACAACATCCCAGGGACAGAGGGGGCTGTCGCAGTGCATCAGTATCCCAGGGAAGCCAAGTGAATGACAATTACAAAGGTGGTGACAAGATCCCCAGCAGTCCTAGGAGAGACACCAGAACTCATTAACAGAAGAAGGGGGAGGACCCATAAAATCCTAACAGCCTAGGGCCAGGGCCCCAGACTCTGCTGAGCCTCAAGGGAAATGTTACGAATATCAATGGGTACATTAATTGGAGGAGAGAAATGGATCCTGCATTTAGAATTTGGGAAACCAACATTTAATAGCTGACTTGATACAGATGATCAAAACAAAGGCTCTCTACAGCTACACAACAGGCTATTTTGAATTCTATACTGCAAATGTGTTATTCAGATGATGAAGCTTGCTTTTTTACCTCTTCTGTCAAATTTCAGAAAAAGTGTCTTAACACCTCATCAAATTGGCACCTCTCAGGCGTCCATTCACACTTAGCATGGTGTTAGACTTGCTCTTAACATTCTGCATCCTGTCATACCTCACAGCTTAATTTAACATGGTTATCTTAAGTTGCACCACAACCAGTTACCCCCAAGAAGCTTATCAGATAGAAGGCCAATTCAATCCCTTTCAGTCCTTCCCTGTCTCCAGGAAGGCACCCTTCTAACTCAGCAAGGAAATATCAAGAACTTACCTAAAGACTGTACATTTATTGGTTAGCACAGTCAAGCTACTTACATTATGTTACTTTTTCTAATAATTAGATCTCTGCTTTCTAACATTTAAACCCTGGCCAAGAGCTACAGCGACCCCATCCCTCTAGATTAGCCCCTGTGGTCTAAAGAGACACACATGCCCTTTGATTCTCGAGAGAAAAACCTCCCCTGCCTTAACACCTGTCAGGGAACACTGCCATATCCAGCTCAAACCTGCTTTAGCAGCAATGCAAGGAAGCATGCCAGTTCCCCTGTTCCTCATTTTCACCAAAGAACAGAAGGGGCTCTCTGTCTTTTACTTGTTTCTGCCCTTCTTCTTGAAAGAGTTTACTCTGGACACTGCATGAGGGCCAGCCTGTCTAAATGGGCGTTGCTGACCCGACGCATCAGCACACTGGGTAGGCAACATGCGGACACGTGACGTCCCAGGCACCCTCCCGGATCTCCCGCCACTTGACTGTGAACAGGACGCAATCTGCATCGTCCTAACTCCAGGGCCTACCACAGAGTAGATACTTTGCATTATGGAGTAAATGAACATGGTTCTACGACCTACCTGGGGGGCAAGGACCCTGCTGCACACACAATAACGCCAACTCTCGCCACCCTAGTGTACCTCACCTCGCTAAAAAAGGTGAAAGGGAGAGCAACGTGGCTCTTGCACGCACGCTGATTTTAGGAATGTGAGTTCACACCCGACCTTGAAGAACTGTTTCCAGCTAGTTGAAATGACACTTGTTGGACTACTGATATGCAGCCCCCTCATCTGATATTCAGCCCCCTCATCTTACATTCCCGGCTCCTCTACGGACTACCCAAATAGTAGTTATAGTTAAAGAGTTATTTTCTAATCTGCTGTAGGTAATTTTGAAACTGCAGAAAGAGACATTTTTTCCCCCTCGTTTGCGCTAGCAGAAAAAGGAACACTACAGGTATTTCAAATCAATTAAAATCAAAGCTACTCTGAAATATGCCTCGTGAGACACGAAAGTACAAACGGGAATTTATTTCCCCGACATTTCTACCAAAAGGAAAATGCTATGCTGAGTGAAATGTGTTGGAGCTGGAAGCATCTCTTCTGCCCGGGGGAGGTTAAGTGTTGAGCCCTAACCCTGACAGCAGGATGCACCCCCATGGCTTACTCTCTCCCCGGTGTCTCCTGTCTGTCTTTCCCCTGATTTGGACGCTATCTCAAGCCAGTTTCTTTGTAGTGAACTGCAAAAGGCCGTTCCCCTTCCCCACTCAGTTCAGTTCCGTTGCTCAGTCGTGTCCGACTCTTTGCGACCCCAAGAACCGCAGCACGCCAGGCCTCCCAGTCCATCACCAACTCCCGCAGTTTACCCAAACTCATGTCCATTGAGTTGGTGATGCCATCCAACCATCTCATCCCCTGTCGTCCCCTTCTCCTCCTGCCTTCAATCTTTCCCAACATCAGGGTCTTTTCAAGTGAATCAGCTCTTTCCATCACGTGGCCAAAGTACTGGAATTTCAGCTTCAACATCAGTCCTTCCAGTGAACACCCAGGGCTGATCTCCTTTAGGATAGACTGGTCGGATCTCCTTGCAGTCCAAGGGACCCTCAAGAGTCTTCTCCAACACCACAGTTCAAAAGCATCAATTCTTCGGTGCTCAGCCTTCTTTATAGTCCAACTCTCACATCCATACATGACCACTGGAAAAACCAGAGCCTTGACTAGATGGACCTTTGTTGGCCAAGTAATGTCTCTGCTTTTGAATATGCTGTCTAGGTTGGTCATAACTTTCCTTCCAAGGAGTAAGCGTCTTTTAATTTCATGGCTGCAGCCACCATCTGCAGTGACCCTAACCCTTCCCCACTAGAACTCCTCTAAGTGATTCCCTCTAGATGCAAGCAGTAGAGGCACCACTGGGAATAATTTCTAAACAAGAATCCTGTCTCCCCCCAATTATTCTACTGTAGAAATTTGTTAAATGGTTGCCAGATGTTCAACACACCTACCGATTCACTCGCTCATTCAATCATTTAACAAGTACTTATTGAGCATATGATGTACACCAGAAGCTACGCTAGGTGCTGAGGACACAGTAGAGAACGCCTGTCATAAGGAGCTTAGTTTCAGCCCAGACAGGCAAAAAAGTGAAACAATATCATAAAAGATGAGGGTAGAGCAGTGAAATCAAGACATCACATTAGAGAATAAGGTAGGGACTTTCCTGTGGTCCAGTGGTTAAGACTACTCCACACTCCCAACGCAGGGAGCACAGGTTCGATTCCTGGTTGGGGCATTAAGATCCCATGTGCTGTGCGATGGGGCCAAAAAATAATAATAAATAAATAAATATTTTGAAAAAGAGAGAACAAGGTATAATAAGAACACCCAATTCTGACACAGAACGCTGCTTATTTCATTCCACCTTCTGGTTTCTTGCTTTTTGGTTAATGTGCTCAATTTCAAAGAGTCAAGCCTTTTATTTGTATTAAATCCCCAAAGCAAAATGATAAGCTGTGTTTTTAATTGGCCACCTGCATCCACAATTTGAAATCTGCATGAGAAAAGGAAGGATGCCCTTTGGAAAAAAATGTTTCCCCATATGTTCACCACAAAATAGATTTTAAAAATAAATTTAAAAATTAAGAATCTTATGTAACAAACATTACTGTTTTGAAACTACAAACTTCATGTGAAAGTGAAAGTCATTAATCCTGGCAGAAAGAGTCTGTCTCAATAATGCACTTCTTTCTACTCACAGGGGAACCCTGCCTATGAGAAATACATAAGACCACTATTACAAGGCCGGAGGGCCAGGCTCTGAGACGATCCGCAGCACTGGAGAGGCACCGTCACGTGCTAGTCATACTGCGGCGCAGGTGTCTTTAAAATCTACAGCTATCCATGTATGTGTTGTTTAAAAGAATCATTATCCTTCAGAGACACAGTCTGAAGCGCATGAAATACCTGATTTATTCCAAAATAATGCAGGGGAAGAAATAGGGGGAGTGAATCATTGTTGAAGCTGTTCAATGGGTATGTGGGCGTTTACACTATTTTCTCCACTTCCGAATGTTTGAAATTTCCCACAATTAAAAAAAAACAACGCACTATCCATTTGTAGCATCTATTTTGTGAAATCCCAGGGTTTTGCTTTAGCTCTAGCAAAAGCCAGCAGATCTATCAGTTGTCACTTGTGTTGTTACAGCATCCATTTATTCATCCCAGGGCTTAAAAGAAAACACACACGCGCACGTAAACAATTCTCTTCTAAAAGTGTATATACTTGGTACAGTCTAAATAAAATGACGATCACCTCCCACCAATCAGAATGGTTGTCACTAAAAAGATAAGAAACAGGGACTTCCCTCACAGTCCAGTGGCCCAGACTCTGTGCTTCTAGTGCAAGGGGGCAGGGGTTCGATCCCTGGTCAGGGAACTCGATCCCACGTGCCACAAGTAAGACCCAGCACAGCCAAATAAGTAAATACTTTAAAAATAAATTTAAAAAAAAATTTTTAAGGTAATAAATAACAAGTACTGGCAAGGATATGGAGAAAGGAAAACACTTGTGCACCGTTGGAGGGGAGTGTAAGTTGGTGCAACCACTACGGAAAACAGTATGGAGGCTCCTCAAAAAGTTACCAGTAGAGCTACGATGCAGTCCAGCTATTCCACTTCTGAGTATGCGTCCAGAGAAAACAAAACACTAACGTGAACGGTACCTGTGTACCCCTACACTCACTGCAGCATTATTTACGGCAGCAAAGATGCGGGAACAATCCAAGTGTCCAGCACATGAATGGATAGAGAGATTGCGGTGTGCATAAACAGCGATATTACTCAGCCATAAAAAAGAATGAGACTGTACCATCTACAAGAGCATGAATGGACCTAGAGAGTACTAGGCCAGGTAAAATAAATCAGACAAAAAAGACAAAGGCCATATAGTTTCAATTCTATGAAATTCTGTCTTAAAAAAAAAAGACAAATGAGCAAACAAAACAGAAAGACTCAAAGATACAGCAGTGGTTGTTGGGGAGATAGGAAGTAGGTGAAAGATTAAAAGGTATGAACTTTCAGTTATAAAATAAGTCACAGGATGTAACGTATACCATAGGGAGTATAGGCAGTAACACTGTGGAAACTCTGTATGGTGACCCACAGTCACCAGATTTATCATGGTGATCAACTGATAATGAATATAAATGTCCAATCCCTATGTAGTATATCTGAAATCAATACAATATTGTATGTCAACTATACTTCAATTTAAAAACTGAAAAGAAAAAAAAGAGAGCCCTACGAATACAACAACAAATGTTTAGAAATTAACTCTTCTACAGTAAAAATCATTTAAAATGTCATAAATGACATAACTGTCTCAAATTATCCAAATATAATCACGCTACATTTTTCACATCATTTTCAACTGCCCAAGCTAAAAAACAAACACACACACACACACTCAAAATTAAATATTATCAAACAAATTGCAAAAAACCTCAGCAGGCTACTTTTCCTAATATACTCATATAAATAATCATTTAATCGTTAATAACATAAATCTTAGAAAATTTACCAAAAGCAAACTTATCTCCAGTAATCTGGACAAGAGGCTTCATAAACGTTTAAATCTTAAAACCTTGGAACAACTAATAGTCACACTTCCATACCAGTTTTCAGTCCAAATTGATTTTATCTTTCATTCACCTCCGTTAACTGGCTAGGCTGTTCCTTTCCTTGTTGTTTCTGTTTTAGGTAACCACTAACCAACTTGAAGTAGGAGACAATTTTTTAAAATGATAAACCTCATACTTAGTACATTTACTGAAACCATAGCCACCTACCAATAGTTAATGCTAAGGGATTTTAGTTTGAAAACAGTGAAAACGGGGGTAATTACAGGTTTCTAGATATTGGTCATTTGTCAGATCTTAAATTTTCAGAGCCATGTGGGCAAACACGGATGTAAGACAGTGTTCTCATCCTCCTTTGAAAGAAGAGAATTTCAGAATCTTCTCAGAGAAGAAAAGGAAGTCTGGGGTGCGCAGCCTCAGAACCCTACTCCTCCCTTAGACAACAGGGAAATTTCTGAATTTTCTTTTAAAAGGTGTTCTAGTCAACTAGACGTTTCACTGTAGTTAACATAATCCTTCCTGTGAGCAACTTCCAAGAAACAGAATCAAATGAATTATGCAAAATAAGACTACAGTGAAATAAATAAAAGTACACCGTATCTCCACCTGTTCTAGACCCTTCGTTCACTCCAGTTTCCTTCTCCTCAGAAATTTAATCTTAATAATAAACTGCACTCATGGATCACCATTAATACGTGAGAATAAAATGGCTTGAGTAGGTCTGTCCCTGTGCTCAATACAAAGCTGGAATAATGACAACTGGAGAAAAATCTATAATCTCCAAAATAAGTCCTATTGGAAAAAAAACTGTCAAGCTGTACGTCAGCTGTCCAACTATGCACTATTTTAAACAAAACTAGTAATTTCATCAACTCCCTGACTGGACAGCACAGTAGAATTCCATAAACTGCACCCTGAAGCTCCCACTGGGTCCTTCTGAATCAAATACAAATGTGCTATAGGCAGTATTTATTAGGACATAAAACAATGCATATTTTAGACAAGGATTAAGATTTCCCCCCTTAACAATAATCAACCAGTACACACCTAATTCTCATATTTCAATTTTTATTTTTTTTTTATTTTTTTTCTGGTAGACAGTACCACTTGACAATTATACTGCACCAGGCATAAGAAGTTAAGATTTCCACCACAGGGACGTTTTGTATTCAGAATCCAATATAAATATTTCTAGTCAGACATCTCCATGGCTACAGATATTTGGTTGCTTGATTTATATGCATAGAAAGAAACAGTTGTCATAACTGTAAAAAGCAGTACTTAACAAGTACTTTTACATGATTGGAATAGTTTTCCTTTAATATTACAATACTGCTTATTGGTCTGAAAACTAGGTCACCCTACATGATGTTCTGATTTTTCCCCAAGGCATCATGAGTATATCTGTTTATTCTTTCACTCCTGCATTTTTAGCCTTCTAGTTGATTTAGGGACTATTTAATCAGAAATCATTTTAGCATTGCAAAAAAAAAAAAAAAAAGCTTTGTTAAGGGTACATTATAGACCATAATGATTTTCAGACTTCTTTGTATTAAAAAAAAAAAGGTATTTGGAGGCTCGGAAGAGGCACATGCACACTTGGGGTGAAGGGAACAAAATATAGAGGAGTCTGCTAAGCACAAATCTTCCTTCTGGTCCCCAATGCCTTCAAATAAATACAAATATTTAAAAAAAAAAAATCTCACACTGTGATTAAAAAAAGAAAAAGAAGGTCAGCCTCTTGGACGTCCTGGGAAGTCCGCTTCCAGGAGCCTCGCCCGGGCGGGAGGTCAGTCGTCTGTCTTCCGGGCCAGCCTGCAGAAAGTCCAGTTGTGCTCCACCGTGTTCTCGTTGGCCCGCTCACTCATGTGGTGCACTCGGGTGTTGCGGATCGTGAAACCCTGCTTTGTGATGTACTCCATCAGGTGGACTCGGAGAGAGACTTCCTGGTGATAATCACAGGGTCCAAAAGTGAAGGACACCTGGCAATCTCTGGTGTCCATCATGTGCTTATTCCACTTGGTAAAATAGTTTGATATGCCTTCTAGTAAGGAATGGACCTTGGTGGTAATGGTTAACTGGGTTATGATGACAGCTACCGGATTGGAGTACTTAGAAAGCTTCCGGGTACTAGATAACTCCACGACTTCTTCAAAAGTATCCACGGGATACAAAGGCTTGGGGTCATTGAGACACTGAATCAAGGGCTCAATCTGATAAAAGTCTGCCTCTTTCCGAAGCAGATCAAATTCCTTAAAATCCAGGGGCAAGGTCAGCTCTGAAGTTCTTAAGAAGTTGAGGACATATCGGAAAAGAGGTCCATCTCGATCAATGAAGTAATTGCCTTGAGGGTCTCGAGCTGTGGGGAAGTCCCCCCCAAACATGGCTCCAAGCATGGAATCCGGGTAACGCGTCAATGTGGTGAGAGACGTCGTGTACAAGTGTCCACCTACATTTAACGTGACTGGGTCAGTCATCTGAAATTGTTTAAAACATGATCAGTCATCTGAAAAAAAATTTTTTTTCTTAAAGCCTAACTTTGACAAATTAAGAAAATTAGTGGCAACAAGCAAAGCGAAAGATTCAGGCTACAGCACATCCAGCAAGCCACTGATGCAAAACAGCTTTAGTTTCAGTGAGAAACCCACCCAGATGAAGGGATCTAACATTCGCTTTCAACAGAAAAAAGAGATATGTCCACCGCTTCAGAGCCTTACACTGAGAAAGGAGGGCATGACTTCCAAAGCCATTTAATTTCAGGCCCAGGGTCTAGAGGTTTTCAGGTTAGAGTACATTATGGGAAGAGGAAGAGAAACTTAAAATATACTCATTTTTTTCCCCAATTAAAAAAAAAAGACTTCTATGTTTCTTAACTCAATTTAACATAAAATAGAATATAAATGATTGAATAACAAAGATACCTACTTTCAATATTTTCGTCTTTTCCCCCTCAACATAAGGAGGGAAATGATGAAATTTTAAAAATAAAACTTCATGTGGACTTAATCTCAACTTTTCATGGAAGAAATAGTGCCAAATACTAACTTAAAATACACAGTTTGGTCAAAACAATCTCATATTTTTTGTTGTTGTTCAGCCTCTAAGTCATGTCCAACCTTTGCACCTCCACTGACTGCAGCCCGCCAGGCTCCGGTCCATTGGATTCTCAAGGCAAGAAGACTGGGGTGGGTTCTCACATACCCAAAGGCTAATAGCAGCTTTCAAATTTCATAATCTGATAGCATAATCACTTTTATAACATTAATGTCACAATCTGACCTTTAATTTTGAAAAGCAAGCTTCTCTAAATAAGACATATCTTTGGCTTTTAAAACCTTAAGAAATAAAGCAAGACAGGTAAAGACAGGTAATATGCAAATAAAATACTTCTTACCAAAGGAAAAAAATAAATAGGAAGACACAGGCACATGCAAAAAAAAAAAGTGCCAGTGGGCAAGGCGGCATCTTCCCAACCACTAACCTCGTCAACCACAAGAAAGTGTCCTGTCTCACCTACTACGCATTCATTAACAGTCATTACTCTAAGAAGAAAGCGTCTCAAGAGAAAGATACTTTAAGACCAAAAAAGCAGTGATCATTAAAAGTTACATGGAGAGTCCACGCTGAGCTCGCTTACTTAAAAACACCAAAGTTAAAACACCCCAAAATACACAGAAACTAATTGGGAGGGAGGGAAGAGTTGTACCATTGCTCAGTTCCATTCTCACTGAGATGCATTATACCTAAGAATACATATGAAGCGAGAAAAGACACACAGGAATAATTTGCCAGCCTTCAAAATGCATCCTCAAAAGCCTCTCACCATATAGCCCCAGTCTCCATTATCCATCTGCTCCAGTGCTGCGTCTCGGGGAGCCCAGGTTCCAGGGAAACTTGGGGAAGAGAAAAAGACATGTGACAGTGCATATCACCACGAAAACAGAAGTAACGTTTTCTCACCCAACAGCAGGCCGTACACCAGAGAAATACTCATCTTTGTTCTAAGGCAAAGATCTAGGGGAGAAAGGATTTCCCAAAGGTCTTCTAGGGGGTCCCACGACATCCTTACCACAATGGGTACCTAAGAGACTGGCAAATGTTTACAGAGGAAAGAGTTATCCTAAACTTTGAGAGGAAGGTAGAGAGTCTAGGGAGTAAACCAGTTATTCAAATTCTACCTATCTTTTCTGAAAATTCAATTTTTAGAATTCCTGCAGGAGAACATTATGATTAACGCTACAACATTATCTGGTACAAAACTATGACGATCCTTATCGAAAAGGTTAACAGAGGGAAATAGTAAACTCTTCATAAGCATTTCAGCTACATAAAACTAAACATCTTAGTAACAGCATTAGAAACCATAGACCTCCAAGACACTGGCATCTCCTTCCAAGAGAAATACACCAGCAACGTAGCTCTGCTGGAACACAGAAGACCTAATTACACTTTTAATAATGATACCTTTTCTACAGTAATCAAAACAAATACAAAACAAGTTAAATGCCGAACCATTAGAGCACAATTTGGGGCAGAAAAGAACCTTACCAATCTATCATGAGAGTCACTAGGCTGGCACTTAGGAAGGGACAGCCTGAAGACATTGACAAACACCCAGATATTCATGATGCCATTTTGATTTTATTTTTATCTACAATTCAAAAGCAGTTAAACAAACAGTTTCTCAGCTCCTGAACTGCTTCAGTCAGTTCTCCTTCACACACATTAATCCCCAAACCACCCGGCAATGCAAACTCCAGGGCAAATTTCAAAAGCTTTGGCAAGAGACAATAAGAAACATGGGCTTAAGGGTATTTAACCAGGAAAAGCACTGTTTGTTTGTTTGGGCTTGTTTTTTTTTGTAACGGATTCATTTTTCCCACTTTTAGAGGAATCTGGCACACTAATTCCCAGAACAGGCCCTGGCTACAGAAGATCACAAAGGCTCTTTCTCAAAAGGTCACTCAGGCATGTAGAGAACATTTGCATAGCACAGCAGGGACTGAAATCAGAGCCTCAAGCATCCATTTCTCTACCTTGCAAATTCTTCAAAGCAAACAAGCTAAAATGTAAACCAGACAACTGTGGGGTCAGTTTTTAATTCTCCACACTCGGCAGTTGGGTGTAGGTAGGGCTCCACATGCTATAGGCTGAGAAATGGAACAAATGTCAAATTCAGGGCTGTGATGACAACCTTTCATTCCTCTGACTGACTTCAACAACAGAAGTTGAAGTAACAGAACCAAGAAACAGGTTTTTACCAATTTGTATTACGTGCACCTGATTCAGTTACTGATGCAACAGACAGATCAGCAGATGGAACAACTGAGCGATTTAAACGGTCAGTCACCCAGAAGTTCTGCTGGGATGCCCACCTCTGGCCTTTCCCCATCACCCAAAGGGTTCATTACTGGCAGCCTCAAAAATAATTCAGTCGACCAACATTCCCTGGAGGGTAGAAGGGGCGGTGGGGGGCCTATGTGCAATCCAGATACACAGGCACAGGAAAGTATGGTCCTTGCCCTGGTGGGGCTTTCAATCTATGAAGAAGGGCCAGATGCAACAACTAAAGTTACAGAATTCAAAGGTCCTATATAAGAGATGGACTGGCAGAGAGCTGAGGGAGAAAGCGAGACCAACGCCAAACATGAAAACGGAGGGCTTTGGGGAAGGGCTCGTGTCAATGGAACTCAGCAGGAATGTTTGGACAACCTGAAAAGGGATTCTAGAATGAAGAAACAATTTAAGTAAAGGGCTGAGGGCTCCCCCACAACATCCCTGATACAGTAAGCAGAATGTGAATAATTATCTTACTTTTGGAGATGCTTCCCTGGTGGCTTGGCTGATAAAGAATCCGCCTGCGATGCAAGGGACCCCGGTTCGATTCCTGGGCTGGGAAGATCCCCTGGAGAAGGGATAGCCTACCCACTCCAGTATTCTTGGGGTTCCCTTGGGGTTCAGCTGGTAAAGAATCCGCCTGCAATCTGGGAAACCTGGCTTCAATCCCTGGGCTGGGAAGATCCCCTGGAGAAGGGAAAGGCTACCTATTCCAGTGTTCTGGTCTGGAGAACTCCACAGACTTTATAGTCCATGGGGTCATTTAGAGTCGGACACGACTAAGTGAATTTCACTTTCCACTTCCGGAGATGTAACAGAGAAAAGGCACTTTAAGAGACTTGCTCAAGGGCCCATGGCTAGAAAGTAACTGAGCAGGAGTTTGGGTTTTCTGATTCTTAGTCCAAATCTTTCCACAAACCTCTTCCTCCAACAGAAACTATAAGAATAATATCCAAGAAACGAGAAATCCAAAGGATTAACTTAAAAACCCCTAACAGCCATCTATTAACGCTATCCACCTAAGGGTTTATTTACAAATGTAACAGTAACTCAGCCAAAGTGAGCAGTTATCATGGATTTGGAAAATTCCCTTGAAGCAAAATGCCAAGGACCTACTGTCCAGTGTGGGCTTCCCTGACGGCTCCCACGGTAAAGCGTCTGCCCGCAATGCGGGAGACCCGGGTTCGTTTCCTAGGTTGGGAAAGTCCCCTGGAGAAGGAAATGGCAACCCACTCCACAGCACTGTTGCCTGGAAAATCCCATGGACGGAGGAGCCTGATAGGCTACAGTCCATGGGGTCGCAAAGAGTCGGACACGACTGAGCGACTTCACTTCACTGTCCAGTGTGATTTGAGACTGCTATCTTCGATCTCAAACAACTCCACTCTGTAAATATCCAAATAGTTGAATGAGACATCGGAGATGCAAAAAAAAAAAAAAAAAAGAAAAAGAAAAAAAGGAGACCAAAGACAAGTAAAAACCAAACAAAGAAACAAGTATCATCAAAGTCACGGGTGTTATGCAAGGACTGTCCATTATTAATCCTTTCTTTTTTTTACTGCTAAATCAAAACAAGATAGCTTTCTGGGCAATTACACACACACGCAGATGATGCTCCTGAATCTGTTCTACAGCAAAAGGCAAGGTTCTATTCCTGTACAAAGATGTAATAAAACCTCAAAGCTTAATAATTCAGGAAAGCAATTATGGAGATCTATATAAGTCCATGTTTCTTTAAAAAGTTCCCAAAAGCTTCCCTTCATTTCTGTATAAGATACATCAAAATAAGATGAAGTTACTATCAATTTCAACTACTAAACTGTACCCTCAAAATGAAAATGTCCACTTAAGAGCTCTAGGGCAGGAAAAATAGCAATGATTAATTTACATTTTAGCTCTATGCCTTACTTCTAAACATCCTCTGTAGAGACACTCAGATACAGCACAAACTAAAAAAAGCAAGGACATTCCCGGTCAACCAGTAGCTGGATAATCAACCTCTGAACTGATGACTGTTAGGACCATCTTAGAGACAATGCAGATAAATGAAATAAAACACAGTGCAAAAGAATTTCCAGAATAGCTTCAGTCTCTTCTACTAAGTCATTTTCCAGAGCTGCTAACAATTAGAAATGATTCATTTGCTTTTCATCTTCTCTCCCTTCTGGCACTCAGCAGTGGAGGACTTAATGAGAAATTGAAGGACCACAAGACAGACAGCAGAAGGAAGCTCTTGAAATGGGCATCAAATGTGCCTGTCTTATTTGAGAAACACACACCTAATATTTCAGAAAAATGGACAGGAATGGACATCATGAAGGTACCAATGAAAAACATCTTTCCTTTATAGTGACTTGCCTTACTAAAAATTGTTTTAAACAACAATACTGCTGCTGCTAAGTCACTTCAGTCGTGTCCAACTCTGTGTGACCCCACAGACGTCAGCCCACCAGGCTCCCCCGTCCCTGGGATGCTCCAGGCAAAAACACTGGACTGGGTTGCCATTTCCTTCTCCAATGCATGAAAGTGAAAAGTGAAAGGGAAGTCGCTCAGTTGTGTCCGACTCTTCATGACCCCATGGGCTGCAGCCCACCAGGCTCCTCCATCCATGGGATTTTCCAGGCTAGAGTACTGGAGTGGGGTGCCATCGCCTTCTCTGAATGCCACCAAACCCAAAAATTCAAACAGACTTCTGACCCTATAAAATCAAGTTCACGTGAAAAGATCTGACCTTTGGTGCAAATAAAATACATGTGGTAACAACCAGCAGACTGTTCCCAAAGGAAGTAAAGCAGTTCTGAAAATTCACCCAGATGCAGCTTCAAAGGTTAATTATGACTAATATATAAATTCTGACAGTGTAATGTTAGCAGATAATTATGTTAAGGAAAACACAAACTCAAGAATTTATGAAAGCCTTAAAAAAAAACCTGTTTACAATTTTCTACATTAGCAAATGTGAAAAACACACAATTCAACAAGTGAATGACTTGAAGAATAACGTAAGAACCCCTGAAACTCATTTTCCTCACCACAGCAGAACTCAATTACAGGCTTCGTGGTTATGATGAACTAATTTAACACACATATTCTGGGCTTATCATTTCTGCTACAGACTAAGAATTCTCTGGAATAAAACTCCCGCTCCTATCCTACATAATAACTTATACATTGCAATACACACCTCCAAACTTGAATAAATAATAAACACATAACTATTTCCTTCCCTAAGTTTCCAGGTAGCCCTTTTAAAATGCCTTTCTACTGAAATCTTTGTAGCTGGCATTCAGAAGAGACAACTCAACAAATTCCATCTATACATACCTTCAAAATCACCTTTGTGCTGAATTTCTCTGTTCTTGAAATGTGGGAGTTTTTCAAAGTGAAATACTTTTTATAGTAACTAGTTCATCAACTAAAGGAGTCTTTGGGGTTAACATTCACATACAGGCTGGTTTAAGTAGCCAGGCACAGAAGGAGAATGTGATTATGGTGTTAGGTTACGCTTGACCATAACCAATACACAAATAGACCGTTTCATCCAAAACCTAATCCTTTTTTCTCTCTGCCCTCTCCATGTGGTCTACAAAAAAGGCGCTCTAGGTTGAAAAGTGACTTTTCCTACTGAAGAGCTACCACAAATAGTCACAAAACCATACCATCCCTCTTACCTTAATTTCTGTAAGATAAAACAGAATAATACCACATTCCCAAAAGGAACAGTACCACTTAAGCACAACACAGAGGCAACACCTGGCCTACAGGGTGACAGATGGGGGCCTGGGGTTTGAGGTCATAGACAGGTCAGAGCAGGAGAGAGAGAAAAGGCCACAGGTGAGGATCCTTAAGCCAGCTTGGCTTCATGACTAATTATAAGACCCAGAGTAAATCATTCTGTATTGGGAACACATGTAAGAATTAAAGATTTTAAAATTAAAAAAAAATAATAATAAAAAAAAAAATAAAACTTACTTGCAACTTTAAAAAAAAAAATAAATAAATAAATCATTCTGTATTGCCCACCTGCTTCTTGGAGAAAAAATAAGTGAGATTATGAATCGAAAATTTATGGGTAAACAGGCAAATGTGAAATACTACTGGCAGTAGCATCCTTAAAATTTCTGTGGCGAATTGAGAAACCTGAGTGTGGACACAAGTAATTCAGAGCGTGGGCATGGAGACCGGGCAAGTATGGAAGAGGAGGGCACTTAATTTGCTTCCAGTCTCCCTCATCCCGTCCTCCTTTTCCTGGAGCCCCACAAGGGAGAACCACAGGTAAAGCGGAGCATCTGGCTTTCAGAGAGACCACCAGATGTCTGACCTCTTCATCACAGAAGGAAGGAACTCTAAAGCATGACTCAGGATTATGTCCAAGGTAAAGCCAAATCCAAATAAGTATTTGGATTCCATTTTAAATAGACTCCAAATATCGCAATCCAAGACACGTTCAGTGATTCACAGATTCACTCTAAAATTTCTTCATGTAGTAATGCTTTAAACTGTGACAAATTAAAATTTAAATGACATGAACCTTAGAAACAGCATCTATGGTGGTCCTCACCACTCAATTCTTAATATTTATGATGTTATGCAAAATGAAGTACTAGTATGGTCTGACCAAAGAGCAAGTTGTCTCAACCTACCAACCATACAGGTTAAAAAAGAGATTTTCCTTTTCCTAGCTACACATCTGTCTTTTTCGAAAACATCTCAGTCCTGGGCTCAGTCCTGTGCTAAACGCTGTCCCCTCGCTTCTCTCCTCTCTTGGAATCGTTCATATACTCAGGCGTTTGTGACAGCAAAGAAAATGCACATACCACGGGGAAACGGTAAGACACGCTCAGGCTACCCCAAACGCTCTTGGCCAAACCAAGTTACCTCAGGTCTCGGGGCACTCAAACCTCTTCTATCACAAAGCCCTAAAACTGGAAGTAGCCAACTTGTTCTAGAACTGGTATAGTTGCAGAAACATGATAACTTCAGCACAATATCCAAAAAGGATCTCTGCTTCGTTTCTGGAGTCCCACCCCTCAGACAGCCTCCACCACTGACAGCCCAGGCCGGCAGGTGCTTCAGGGGCTCCTCACCACCACGGCCATTTATCACCTCTGACGTCCAGCATTAAGAATGCCCTGGGCACACACAAATCTGGGCGTTAAGAACTCAGCTGCGGTCAATCCCTCTTTGGGGCAGAAAAATCCCCTACGGCAGGGTTCAGCAGTCCTGCCGGGGGCTTTAAAATAAGGAAAACTGTAGCCAATAAGCACCACCCACAATCAATCATCTTCCAGCAAACCTTGAGGTGCTCCCGTCCCGGCTTCACTGCTGCCCACGGGCAGAGTCCCCCACCCCGACCCGGGCCCCGGGCGTGGGACGGGAGACACTTGGGGCCCGGGCATGGGGCGCGCACCCGAGCCCTACACCCGGGTCCGCCGAACCCGCAAGTCCCAGCGGGGCAGGCCCCGGATCCTCCGCCCAGGGCCGGCCTCTGGTCGCGGGCAGCCCGCGGCGGGCTCGTGCCAGCTCCGGAGCGCGCCGCCTGGACTCCCCGAGGTCCCCTGAGCGCGGCCCCGCCACCGCCCGGGTTCCCCTCAACCCCGCTGCCGGGCCGCTCCGCGCGGTCTTCGGCTAGAGCCCGGCCCTCCCGAGCCCCGGGCCTCCGCGTCGTGGGCCCGCCCCTACTCACTGCGCTGCGGCGGCGGTGGCTGCCGGGCCGGGAGACGCCGGCGGCCGGAGAGCGCGAGCGCGAGGACGAGCGAGCCCGCGCCCGGCGGCGGCGGCGGCGGCGGCGGCAGAAGGGACGACTGAGCCCGCGCCCGGAGTTGCGGCTCCTGCCGCCCGGCGCGGGCGGCGCCTTTCCAGCGGAGACGCGGCGCCACAGGCGCGGGCGCCCCCTAACGGCGTCGCGGGCTAGTGACCGAAGGGCCACGCGGCCGGAGAAACTCAAACCAGGCGTAGCCTGGGCGGCTCCTTCCGGCTGGCTCCGCGGCAGCCCTGAAGCCCCGCCCCGACGCCCGATCCCGCCCCCGAGGCTCGGGCCCCAGACCCACGCGCTCCGCCCAGAATTCGCCCGACGTCCCGCCTCCGCCCGCACTGGGGGATCTGCCCAGCCCCCGGCACTTTTCGCTAGGACTCAAACCTAGTTTCTCCGCTCATTTTACGAATACTTAAGGGATCCCAACCAAGTGCCAGGCCTGGCGAGTAAAGCGGTCACCAAGAAGGAGGGGCTTCCTAATGAAAGGAGAAACATTAAAGACCCAAGTAAACAGCCGACAAAAAAATGACAAAAAAAAAGTTATGATTATAAAATGTTGGGAGGTACATGAATTCGATGGAGAATAAGCGGAGGGGGCCTCTGCTGCAGATACGGTCACTATACAAGATCTGGACTCTGGGACTGTGGTCCCAGGACTCCTGGCCTTGCCCTCTGTGGGATTGATAAGGTCACCTCTCCAGTCTTGTGGGCGGAGTAAGGAAAGACAGCCAGCTGGAGAGAAGGGCAGCAGAGAAAACGACCAGTGCAAAGGCTCTGAGGACTGAAGGAGCCAGCCCTAGAGGAAGCTGGCACCAATACGGTCCTCATTTCACCACGAAGGAAGCCAAGGCTGCAAGAGTGGGGAATTACCTAAAGTCTGAGCTAATTGGTTTCCAAACATAGATTCCTTCCAAACAGAACTCACTTCCAGCTAACCAAATCCCCATCCCTTTCCAGGCGGGATCAGGTATAGGGATTTTGCCATTTCTCCTTCACAATAAGCAAGAGAGTTCCAGAGAAACATCTATTTCTGCTTTATTGACTATGCCAAAGTCTTTGTTTGACTGTGTAGATCACAATAAACTGTGGAAAATTCTGAAAGAGATGGGAATACCAGACCACCTGACCTGCCTCTTGAGAAATCTGTATGCAGGTCAGGAAGCAACAGTTAGAACTGGACATGGAACAAACTGGTTCCAAATAGGAAAAGGAGTACAGCAAGGCTGTATATTGTCAACCCTGCTTATTTAACTTCTATGCAGAGTACATCATCCCAGAGAAGGAAATGACAACCCACTCCAGTATTCTTGCCTGGAGAATCCCAGGGACAGAAGAGCCTGGTGAGCTGCCATCTGTGGGGTCGCACAGAGTCGGACACAACTGGAGCGACCTAGCAGCAGCTCCAGAGTACATCATGAGAAACGCTGGGCTGGATGAAGCACAAGCTGGACTCAAGATTGCTGGGAGAAATATCAATAACCTCATATATGCAGATGACACCACCCTTTGGCAGAAAGTGAGGAACTAAAGAGCCTCTTGATGAAAGTGAAAGAGGGGAGTGAAAAAGTTGGCTTAAAGCTCAACATTCAGAAAACTAAGATCCTGGCATCCCGTCCCATCACTTCATGGTAAATAGATAGGGAAACAGTGGAAACCATGACAGACTTTATTTTGCGGGGGGGGGGGGGGGGGGGGGCCTCCAAAATTACTGCAGATGGTGACTGCAGCCATGAAAAGACGCCTACTCCTTGGAAGAAAAGTTATTACCAAACTAGACAGCATATTAAAAAGCAGAGACATTACTTTGCCAACAAAGGTCCGTCTAGTCAAGACTATGGTTTTTCCAGTAGTCATGTATGGATGTGAGAGTTGGACTATGAAGAAAGCTGAGCACCAAAGAATTGATACTTTTGAACTGTAGTGTTGGAGAAAACTCTTGAGAGTCCCTTGGACTAAAAGGAGATCCAAAAAGTCCATCCTAAAGGAGGTCAGTCCTGAGCATCCATTGGAAGGACTGATGTTGAAGCTGAAACTCCAATACTTTGGCCACCTGATGTGAAGAACTCATTGGTAAAGACTCTGATGCTGGGAAAGATTGAAGGCAGAAGGATAAGGGGATGATGGGATGAAATGGTTGGATGGCATCACTGACTCAATGGACATGAGTTTGGGTAGACTCTGGGGAGTTGGTGATGGACAGGGAGGCCTGGTGTGCTGCAGTCCATGGGGTCATAAAGAGCTGGACATGACTAAGCACCTGAACCGAACTGTACTACACTTTACCAGTATAACCACTTGCCTTGGAAACTCACTTGCGCGTCACCATTTCGAGTATGTGACTGCCTCTGGTGTTTATCTGCATGATCATCACAGTTATATCTGATATTTGGTTTTCTCTGAAAAACTCAGTGGGCTTCCCAGGTGGCTCAGTGGTAAAGAATCTGACTGCCAAGCAGGAGATGCGGGTTCCGTCCCTGGGTCAGGAAGACCCCCTGGAGAAAGAAATGGCAACCCACTTCAGTATTCTTGCCTGGAGAATCCCACTGACAGGAGCCTGGCTGGCTAAATAGGTTCCATAAATGGCATATGCTTCATTAATATACCTGAGTGCACCATTATATTCAAAAAGACTAGGTGAGGATACAGGGAAATGTGTGTAAAAATAAGCAGTGCACACAATGGTATACATGGTATAATCCTGATTTTATTTTCAGAAATGTAAATATCCATAGACAAACATTTTGAAGGAAATACATCAAATCATTGATCATAGTTCTAGGCAGTAGGATGGGAATATTAGTGACATTACTTTCAAATGTTCTTCTGAATTTTCTATCTTTCCTAGAGTGCATGGATGCTGAATTTATAATTAGAAAAAAGTTTTTATTTTTTAAGAAAGATAATTCTGATATTACCCAACACTCAGACCTCCAGGATTTGGTGCCAATGAAAATCCAAAACTGCCCTTTGCTTACTGGTATCCCTGAAGGAGTCATTTCCCCTCTCAGGACTTCTATTTCCTCATCTAAAAACTGAGAGGAATTAATTTTTCGGTGGTTGTGTCAATACAATTCCTACATATCTAAAAGTTTTTATTGCTATTGTAACATATTATCAAATTTACATTTTATAACATTGATAGTTACTGAAATGTGGTTCATTTTCTATAATTTTATATTCAGCAACTCTTAGTTCTAATTGAGTTCTAATAAGTTTATATGTGCTCTTGAATTTTCTATGTAAGCAGTTATACAGTCTGCAAGTAATAACATTTAGAATCTTCTTGTCCAGTCTTTATTTCCTTTTCCTTATTTTACTGCACTAAAACCTCCAGCACGAATTTGAATAATGATGAAAGTGGCCATTTCTATCTTGTTCTTGACTGTTTCTAATATGGCACCATTAACTGTGGTGTTTGTTGCAGATTTTTGGTGGATTCCCTTTATCAGAGTACGGGAGTACTATTCTGCTTAATTATGAATGGGTGTTGTATCTTTCTGACCTAGGGATTGAACCTGGGTCTCCCGTATTGCAGGCAGATTCTTTTCCGTCTGAGCCACCAGGGAAGCCCTGTTGAATTTATCAAATGTGAGATTTCCCGCCCAATGTAGTTAATTACAATCATGGCTTTTACTGTGTTAAACCATCCCTGCATTCCTGGAATAAACACACCTTGATAATGTGCTTTTTTTTTTCTTCTTCATATAGTACTGGATTTCATTTGCTAATATTTTATTTGGAGTTTCTGTATCCAGAACGAGATATGCCTACGATTTTTCCTATCATATTTTCTCTTTATCTGTTTTCATTATCAAAGTGACATGAGCCTCATAAAAAAAATTAAGGAGTGGGTGTCTACTCATTAGAGCAGGCTCTGTAAGACAGAGATTTTTCTGTTGTTTGGGTTTTCCAGAGGATTCTCCTATAGGTCTTCTTGATTTGGGGCCTGGGGGTAGAGAGTTTACCCTTGTATCCTGACTCACAGCATTCAACCTGACCTCAGGGCTCACATCTCCACCTGCGGAGCTCTTGTGGGGCCACCAGGAATCTCCTTGTTGCCGAATCTGAAAGATACCCCTCAGATCTCCCTGAAGTGACATCACTGACCACACTCGCCTAGGGACAACCTCTTCCCCAGCCCTGTTCTAGTTTCTTCCTTCGTCTCAGACTCATGAAGATGCTCCTCCTCTTGGTTTACCCACTCCTATGCCCCGGTTTCTGGCCGAGGCTGTACCCTCTTCTCCATCTACCCTCCCTGTGGACTAACTCAGTCACCTCCATGGATGCCATTATTATCTCTAAGCCAAAGCATTCCCAAATCCATATCTCCAGCCCAGGCCTCTCTCCTGAACTCCAGACCTACAAATGCTGCATATGCAAAAGCCCCTGCTATGTGCCAAGCACTATGCTAAGTGCTTTTATCCTCTGTATCAGTTATCTACTTCTTGTTGTTCAGTTCCTCAGTGGTGTCTGACTCCTTGCGACCCCATGAACTGCAGCATGCTAGGCTTCCCTGTCCTTCACTATGTCCCGGAGTCTGCTCAAACTCATTGATTCAGCAATGCCATCCAACTATCTCGTTCTGTCGTCCCCTTCTCTTGCCTTCAATCTTTCCCAGCAAAGGTCCTTTCCAATGAGTCGGCTCTTCGCATCAGGTGGCCAAAGTATTGGAGCTTCAGCTTCAACATTAGTCCTTCCAGTGAATTTTCAGGGTGGCTGCATCATACATTTTCCCAAAATTTAATTTAGGGGCTTAAAACAACAAACTTTCCTTTTTTTTTTTTTCTTTGGTTATACCACTCAGCCTGTGGAATCTTAAGTTTCCAGACCAGGGTCTGAACCCAGGCCAGGGCAGTGAAAGTGCCATGTCCTAACCACTGGACTGCCAGGGAATTCCCAACAAATGTGTTTTTATCTCACAGTTTCTGAAGGTCAAGAATTTGAAAGCGGATTAGGTAGGTAGAAGATCTTGCAGTCTGGATGTCAGGAGGACTGCTGTTGGCTGGGGCACAGACATGTGCTTCTAGCTAACTCATGTAATTTTCATGTGGGATCTAGTTTCCCGACCAGGGTTGGAACCCCAGCTCCCTGCATTGGGAGCGCAGAGTCTTAGCCACCGGAGCACCAGGAAAGTCCTGCGTCTTTTATAGCCTAGCCTTGAAAGTGACACGCCCACCGTCTCTTGGTCTCACAGACCTAGCCTACTGCAGCGTGGGAGGGCACCACACAAGGACCCGAATACCGGGAGACAGCATCATGAGGGGCAATCCTGGAGGCCGCTGCACCGTCATAACCAGAAGGACAACCCACCTCATCCCATGAATGCAGATGAGAAAACGAAGGCCAGGAGAGGTGAAGTCGGAGATCAAGGCCACACGGCCAAGTCCGAGAAAAGAGGTTTGAGCGCCACTTTGCCTGGCTCCCCTTCCGCAGTCCACCACCGGCTCTCTCACCTTCGACATGTACAAACCTGAATGCTCTCGCCTCACCACCCCCAAGCCTCCCAAGTCCCCAGCTTAGCTGGGCAAGTGGCGCCACCGTCCTCCCATCTGTCCAAACCAGCAGCTTTGAGTCACGCCTGCTTCTCCCACCCCCTCACTTCCCAGCACCAGATCACCCAGCCCTGCCAAGTCTTCCTCCTCAGTGCAGCTGGGATCCATCTCGCCTTCCCTTTCTCTCCGTCTCCACTACCATCGCGCGGGGCCAAGCCACCCAACTGTCCGTCCTGGGCATCTGCCGTAGCCCCACCCAGGCCTCCCGTGCGCTCTCTGCCCCCACGCTATCCATCCATCCTCCTCTCCCCAGCGTGAGTCACCTTCAAGAACACAGAGCTGGCCGTGTCACCCTGCCTCCTTTCAGCTTCACTGTCCCTGGCTCCCAGTGCCTTGGGGATCGGGTCCCCATCTCCTCCCTTCCATGTGATCCAGCCCCACTGGTCCAGCCTCTCCCCTCAGCACCTCTTTCCTCTCTTCACCTTCCCGGCCCCTCTGGTATCGGGAATCCACAGCAAACGTTTTCACTTCAGGGCTGCCATCATGTTGTTCCCTTACCTAAAACACTCTTCCTCAGCCCCCAGGGCAAGCCCTTCTCCTCCTCCTTCAGCACGGTGTCATCTCCCCGAAGGTCACCTTTCCTGACCTCCCAGCCCAGCTGACGTCCCCCAGCAGTAACTCCCACAGCGTCAGTCCGTTCCTGTCCACCTCACTGCTTCTCAGCTGAACCGTGAGCTCCCTGAGAGCAGGAGCCGTTTTGTCCGTTTGGTTCACAACAGCACCCGAGGTCTTCGCCGTGTGCCTGGCTGAGCACCTCCTCGACAGCCATGTGACAGTTCAGTGCACTCCCTCCACGCCCTTCCTTCCCCGCAACCCAAACCCCACGCCTCGCCTCTCTGCCCCTGGACGGTGTTTAGCTCCTTAAGCGAAGCACAGTCACCACCTCCTCTTTGCACATGCTGTGCCCGCCACAGGGGTGCCCCTCCCTCCAGTCTCTCTGTTTACTCAGCTAACTCCTGTATATTCATCAGGAACTAGGGCTGCCAGGTTCATCAAAGGAAAACACAGGATGCTCAGTTAAATCTGAATTTCAGATAAACAACGAATAATTGTTTAAGTATGTCACAAATACTGCACTAAATAACAAGCCGTCCTGTATTTTATCTGGGAACTCTAGCAGGAATGAGCACCGGCTCCCCCTTCCTTGGGGAGACCTCCCTGGTCTCACCCCCCACCCCGGCCACCCGTTCCTGGGCTCCGAGATCATCCCCTCTGCTGCTGCCCCCACTGAGCATAAACACTCAGTCTGTTTACGACTGTCGGTTACCCAGTGGAATGTGACTTTGCTGACAGAGCAAGCCATGTCTCAGCCTTCATTCAGGGAGTCTGGCTTCACCTGGGACAGCCCCAGCCACAAGCCCGGGTGGTGAGGTTTACTGAGCGGAGCAATGAAAAAGCACCAAAGAGAAAAGCGCAAACAAGATGGGAAATGGAACCAGCAAATGAAACGTGGCCCCCAGAGCAGCATGAATTTCTTGGATGATAACCACAGCGGGGAGCCCCTGCCACCTTACCCCAACTGTGTCACCAGAGTCCCCCCAGCCTCCTGGGGCCCTAGGATGGGTGGGCCAGGCATATGCAAAAAGAAAAGTCCCCCGAACAGACTGCGGAGCGTTCAAATGGGAGGTCCTGTGGGAACCAGAGAGGGAGTGTATGTCTCAAAGATCCGAGAGAGGCTGAGAATATCCCCTGGGTTGGAAGGTGCCCCCCCAAAAGTTAGGGGATGCTGACCAACTGCTTGGAGAGTCCAAGCAGGTCATCTGGGGGCTAAACCTACATTTGGCCACTTGGGGTGATTCAATTACCCCCCCACAACCCCTCCCAGGATGGAGACAGTCTTTTAGGACCCCAGGAGGTAAGGGATCCTAAAGCAGCTGTGTGAATTATCTGGACCCAAGACTTGGCTGAGGGCTTCCCTGGTGGCTCAGATGGTAAAGAACCTGCCTGCAATGCGGGAGCCCCGGCTTCGATCCCTGGGTTGGGAAGATCCCCTGAAGAAGGGAATGGCAACCCACTCCAGTATTCTTGCCTAGAGAATTCCACGGATGGGAGGAGCATGGTGGGCTACAGTCCATGGGGTCTCAAGGAGTCACACAACTGAGCGATTAACACATTTATGCTTCACTTTTCAAGACTTGGCTAAACTCCTCCCAACCACCCCTCCTGAGGTTTGCTGAAGAGCCGAGCGGATGGCCTGTGGAGAAACCCGCTCCCCTCTGCCTTTCTCGGTCTTGTCTCGTGTGTGTGTGCGTCTCTCCCTTTCTCCCCCTCAGTCCTTGGGCCACTAGTTTCACTGTCTCAGCTTCTCCTGGGGCTGGTAAAGGCTTCCTTAGCCTTTTGCCCACTGGCTGCCTTGACTGGGAAATCCATTTCTAAACAGTCTCCCGGCTCCACCCTGGGGCCTGGCTCCAGTCCCTCCGCACACTTGCCCCAGCCTCTGGGCCACCCTCTTGCAGCCGGCAAGGTTTCCAGCACCTCCCCCACTTCCAGCCATGGAGACGTTTTGGTAAATTTGACAAGAGCGTTTCTCCTTTTTATAAGGTTTCTAATTACCTATTATGTCTAATCTTCTCTTTAATCGGCTTCCAAAACTCAGCTTGGAGCTACAGAACCAGGGGAAGGAATCTGGTTCTCACCAGTGTTGAGAGACAGGCCCTGTGGTCGTCCTTGGATGTCACCAGCCTCTTCACCATTCTGACTCTGTAATTAAAGGGATCAGGAGGTCAGCTTCTGTCTTTAGTCCCTGGAGTGTTTTAGTGGGCCACATGTGAGAAGTTCACGGGCCTTGAGAGTCCTTCTGTGCCAAAAGGGAAGAAAACTGTCTGGACCACGGCACAGCCAGCTGGCACGCAGGAGGCAAGACAACTCCCAATTCTGAGTTCTCACCCTCCCTGACAGCTCAGTGCTCTAAATGCTTGTCAGTAACACATTTCAGGCCTCTGCTGCCCTCCTGCCTGTTGCTAATCCAAACCATTTGCTCGGCATGGGTGTCCTAGTTTAGCAAGAGCCTTATTCACTTAGCAGAGCACACCGCTCTTGTCCCCTCTGTCCAGTCCCTCTCAGGCTGAGTCTCTTCTTCTTAACGCATCCAAGGCCTCTCTTTCCACATGCCCTCCTGCCTGGATGCTCTCCCCCTACCCCTGTGTACTACGGGAACACCCGTGTACCCCGCCCCCAACACCCAAATGCATCGCTTTTATCAAGGAGTCCTGTGGGACTCTGCCTGAACTACAGCTGTATTACCTTTAGAAAGCCCCTGTGTTTTATACAAGGGGCAAATAACAATATTTGTGAAGCTGCCACAGAAAAGGATCTGTTCATGCCCCAGGGGCTTCTGAAACATAAGGTCTATTTAAAAGGCAGGAACATTATTTTAAACCTACTGAGATGTCCTTGGGTTTCATGATGATGGTGGGGGTCCAAAACCTCACTGGCTAATAGTGGATTCATTGTTATCCTGGCAAAAAAAAAAAAAAAAGCACATCATGCAGAGAAGTAACTATAGTAACCGTGTAAAGAGCCATGTTTCAGGGTTCAGAATTCTACACGTGCCACTTATTTCCTGCGCCTGACGTCAGGTTCCGAGAGAGCAGAGCACGCGGGGTGGGACTTCAGCTGACTCACTTGGCCCTGCCACCAGCAGTATGGGTCTGGACCCTCAGCCACAGTTTCTTCCATCATAAAGTCGCATAAAGCAACTCTGGGGCAGGGTTGTTATGACAGTGAAGTGAGGCAATTAAAGTCTGAAAAACTCTGCTAATGCAGAGCCTGGCATAAAGTCGGCACACAATAAATTGGTAGCTCTTATTATAATAACTAATTGCTCTACTGCTGATCTGGAAAGATAAATATAGAATCGAAACTCTGGCAGGCAGCGGGAGAACTGGGCTAAGAGAGGGGGTTACTTTCTGAGACTTGGTCTCTTAAGACATCTATTTATTTTGGTTCCAAGTTGAATATTGTCCATGTTGATAACGGCAGTGGATAATTAAGAAACAATGGCTTCTGCTAACATCCTTATAGCATTTGTGTAACAAGCTAAATATTATCTTTTTATAGCCCTTTATGTATTAAGATAGACCAAATCTGATCCTGTAATGTCACGAGACTAAATTGGCAGGGTAATGTGATTATACAAAATAATAAATAGGAAAGTAATAAATTTTTATCATTTGGAGAGGCATTGTGTCCCCCTCCCCCACCTTGGTTTATTTTGTTTTTTTGTAAATTTTGTAACTGAGATATAACATTCATATATCAAACGTGCATAAAACATAAATGAATGGTTTGGTGAATTTTTCACAAAGTGAACACACCTTGTAACCAACACCCAGAACAAGAAACAGACTACCACCAGGACGCCAGAAACTCCGTCATACACCTTGCTGGTTGATCATTTTTCTTACTTTTCCTCCTTCCTCTTCTCTGAGATACAATTTACAAACCATTCCATGTATCCATTTACAATATACAGTTTGATGAATTCTTCTGAATACATACAGTGTGGGGGGGGGGGGGGGCGCTTCGCAGGTGGCGCTAGTTTAGGTAAAGAATCTGCCTGCCAACGCAGGAGACACAAGACATGTGGATTCGATCCCTGGGTCGGGAAGACCTTCTGGAGGAGGAAACAGCACCCCACTCCAGTGCTCTTGCCTGGAGAATCCCATGGACAGAGGAGCCTCGGGGGCTACAGCCCATGGCGCCACCGAGTTAGACGCGACCGAGCGTACAGAGTGTGCAACGTCACCACCACCCAGCGTTAGAACACTGCCGCCGCCCCCAGAAAGTCCTCTGGTGCCTGTTCAAGCTCAACCTCACTTCCATCTCTAGCCCCCGGCAACCACTGATGCTCTGTCTCTTGCCTCCAATAAAATGTTCATATAGAAGCATACAGAAGCCAACATTCAATGGTGTGTTTGTGTCTGACTGGCTCTTTATCATAAAAGATATAAATATGAATATTGCAAGATTACAGTTTCCCAACTGTGGCACACGGAAGAAGTTCAGGTGTCACCTAGACATTAGTTGATACCTGAATTGTGTTTTTTTCCTAAGATACCGGAAAATAACTAGGACATAAAGCCCTCTGTATCACAGATACTGTTGCTTTGAGCTAGAATAGGTTTTAAAATGTAGCAATTTAAAAAAACATGTTGGTAAGAACATACATAGTGCATGGATAATGTGAAAATTCTAAGGGTGTGTGCAGCAAACGTTGAAGCCAAATAGTGAGCTAGATTGAGAGAAATCATTTGTCTGAGCTCTGAAATTCTCTACAGATCAATCAATATGCAGGCTTTTAAAAATAATGTTTAGAATTTTAGGGCTATTCAGGTGTTTTATTGACCATTTCTCTACTTTTTTATTGAGTGCCTTCTGCATGCCAGATGCTAGATAAATGCTCACTTAGAGATTCTAGTCACACCACTTTTGTACCTACATCATAAATATTTTTTACAGGACTTTGATGGTAAATGGGCTTTCCTGGTGGCTCAGGCAGTATAGAATCTGTCTGCAATTCAGGAGACGTGGGTTTGATTCCTGGGTTTGGAAAATCCCCTGGAGAAGGGAATGGGCAACCCACTCCAGCATTCATGCCTGGAGAATTCCATGGACAGAGGAGCCTGGGAGGCTACAGTCCACGGGGTCACAAATAATCGGACACGGCTGAGCGACTAACACTTTCACTTTCACTCTGATGGTAAACGCAGTGACAACAGGAGTGTGTGGTTATGCACTCTCACAAAGCAGCTCCCCAGGCAGTTCTGGGCTGACACGAGAAAGAACCAGAATTCAGGGAAGGGAGAGAAAGTGTGTTTGAGTGATGAGGCAGTTGGCTCAAGGGAGGGGAAATTTGGACAAGTAGTTTAAAAGAAAGGAAGATGGTTATAGCAAAAGCAGAAGTACAGCAGAAAACAAACATACTCCAGGGTCAAAAGAGTTGACTCTACTGGCAAATGCAGAGTTGAGAAAGGTGAAGAGTTGGCAACAGGACCAGAAGGGCTGATCCGAATGTTGACTACTCTCAAACAGCTATGCACTGGACGCCATGGAAACTAACCAGAGACGCAGTCATAATGTCAGTCCGTTGTGGAAGATACAGAGGCCGGCAGGATGAACTCCGGGGGCCGGTGATGGACAGGGAGGCCTGGCGTGCGTGCCGCGATTCATGGGGTCGCAAAGAGTCGGACACGACTGAGCGACTGAACTGAACTGAACTGAGGATGGCTGGATGGACAGATGGATAATGGATGGCTGGATGGATGACAAAAGGCAGGAAAGGATGGTTGCTCAGATGGATGGTCAGCTGCCACATGTAATATATTCCACGTCCATACCTGTGTTGTTAAGTCCTAAAATTAAAGCTCAGTATTATGTGCTGCCTTGACATCTGATAAAACTGGGAGGCCCTTAAATGGTCTAACCACAAGTCTCCTTATCCATTTTTCTGCACCCATAAGGTCCCCTAGCCAAATAACCTTTCTTGTCGAGGGCATAGGGCACAGTTCCTGCTTAACCCTGAGAAGTGGGCTTCAGTTCCTGCCAGCCCATGGAATTATTCCAAAAAGCCAATCAGATCCTCCTGCAGCAACTAAGTGGCACCTCACCTCTTGTGATGATGCATTCTCGGTTCCCAAGTGTATTCTCACGTGGTCCTGCATGAGTGTGTGGCGTCCTCCTCCCCAAGGCTGAGAGTACCAGTGACTAACCGCCGCTGCCAGTCCCATCTGCCCAGCGGCAAGTGGCGTGTGTTTGGTCATCCCCACAACCACCAGACTAGGAATCCCTCCTCACTAATGGGGAGAATGGGAGGTGATCAAAACAATCCTCCCCCATTTTCCTTTGCTAATGGAACTTGCGTTTCATTCAAGGAGCCATCCTCCCTAACATGACTTATCCCTAGCTCAGAGATAAATCCTAACTGGTTTAATTCCACCTTAGGGGTCTCATTAGACCCTAGCATGTAATTTAGTTCTGCCTGCTGCAATGTAAGGTACATCTGATGGGATGATTGTGGGAAAGGTTTCCTGGTTTCTAAAAGTGAGTGAGTGAGTGAAAGTCATGTCCACTGTTTGCAACCCATGGACCATACAGTCCATGGAATTCTCCAGGCCAGAATATGGGAGTGGGGAGCCTTTCCCTTCTCCAGAGGATCTTCCCAACCCAGGGATCAAACGCAGGTCTCTCGCATTGCAGACGGATTCTTTACCAGCTGAGCCACAAGGGAAGCCCAAGAATACAGGAGTGGGTAGCCTATCCCTTCTCCAGCAGATCTTCCCAACCCAGGGATCCAACTGGGGTCTCCTGCATTGCAGGCAGATTCTTCACCAAATGAGCTATCAGGAAAGCCCTCCTAAGAAGAAGAAACTGGAATAAAAGCCCCCCTGCTCTACCTCTGGATATTGCTGTATCCAGGTAGGATGCCTTTACTTGCTGCTCCAGTTAACCTGTGACCACCAGTAGATACAGCCTACTCGAGAGTAGAATGAGAGAGAGCAGGGAAACCTGGGTCCTTACCAACACCAGTAAGCCACTGATTCAACAGCCACACCTTTGAATGATGTTTTTTCTTACTATTTATGCCAGTCTGGGTCGGCATTTTCTCTTCCTTGCGGCTGAAAACATCCTTTTGGCACATCACCTTTAAGCTATATTGGTTAATGTGAATTCCTTAATCTATCCATCCATGACATTCTTCTTTTTTCTCACTCATGGCATTTGTAAAGAGTTTTCAAAAGGACGTTAAGTTTAATGTCTAAATTGACAGGTTTAATTAATAAAGATAAGAACTAGGAATTCAGTAACTATTATACACACTCATAATATCCTTGACATAGTTTTTATTATTGCTCCTGTTTTATAGAAATTTTGTGGAGACTCAGACAGGTGTATGAGAGCCCAGATCACACAAACAGCAAGTGTCCGAGCGAGGATATAAAGGCCAGTTCTTACTGTCTTGCCAAAACCCTGCAGGGCATCCCATTCTGAGTGAGTCTGGCTGGGACTAGGAAATCCAAATGAAGGAAGAATTGAAGGAACCTCAACAGGCAAAAAAAAAAAAAAAAAAAATTAACAGATCTAGAAGGGTATTTCTTACTTTTTTAGGGAAGACAATGCTGGCAGCAACTTCTCACTGTTTTTGGCCACTTCTGAACCAGTCACAAAAGTATTTCAAGTGCAAAATTGCTTGTGAGATGCACAATCAATCGGGTAACAGGCATTTATGGAGCTCATAACATGGGCCTGGCAGCTAGAGTAACTGCTGGGTGCTGTTTTACAGCCCACTGAGAGGAAGGCTAAACTATACTACAAATTTCATAGAAGTTTTTAAACTCTATCCTAGGCTTACAGGTCTGGCATTACTGCTGAGCATTTTAAGATGCAGCTGAGCACTGCCTACAAATAAGGATTTGGATTTTAGAGTCAGGATGACTGAAATTCAAATCCCAACTCTCTCACTACTGTCTGTGTGACCTTTGGCAAGTTTCTTATCTTCCTGAACCTCAGTGTGCAGATCTGTAAAAAATGGGTATAACCACAGTTCTTAGTTCAAAAGGCAGGTGTGCTGATTAAATTGGATAATGCCAGGGTTCAGAATGTATTCAATGGATGTTAAAAGGAGATTACTTTTTAACATAATTACCCCTTTTTAAAAAGTAGATGCCTATAGTCTCCCATGTAGAAACACAGAGCTGGAGTAAAGGGTGAACTGACTACCAGCCTGGATTATGCCAGACACTGTTAATCCACACCGTCAGTTCTTCCTGTGTTTTCCTTTCTCCCTTCCTCTTACTTGAAAAGGGAACTGATTCTGGGAATGCTGCCTGGAGTCTGCAAGCCTATCAAAGGTGGTGCAACCAGCCCGAGGGACAACCTCAAATATTCCTGGGGCCCCACAATGTCAGGAAAGCAGCAGAGAACCCTGGAGCCAAAGGGGCCACACAGGTGAGAAATGGAATATTTCTTGTCATATCCATAAACAAGGATGTCACAGTCATCTGCGATTTAGGCCCTCCAAATGTGAATTTCCGAGCCCTAAGAGCAACCAGGAAGGAGAAGGATACCTGAGATCCAGCAGCCACCAGGCTGCAGCCACTCCCTATGGTGAACACTGAGGAAAACCGCACAATATTGGCCCCAGATAGCTGACATGCAGCTGAAAGGGATGATTTCAGTGAGCCCAGACACTTGCACCTTCCCACACACAGAGAAGCACCAAATTCCTTAATTTGAGATACCTGGTTTTCTTTAATTCACAAAAATATTTTTGATATTCAGACTACCTGCCCTTTGTTGCAGATTTCTATATAATCCGACATCCCCACCCCTCCCAGCCCCTCCCATGGGTTACTTAACATGCTGTCTCCCAGGCTTGAAGTCCTAAAAATTCCTACTGAATAAAACATAACTCTCAACTTTCAGATCGTGACTACTCATATTTTTAAGTCAACATGGGTGAGGCCAACAGGTCCTGTGACCAACCATGTGACTAATGACCCAGAGCCAGAGTTCTCCCTCTCCCCAACCTTGGTCTCGGTTAAACCCCCAGGACCAAGAGACACTCAGTATGTATGTACTGCCGAGGAGAGGGCGGATGTGCCCAGGACAGACTGCCGTTAGAGGCTTTACACCAGCTTAGCAGGACAGATACCTGCACTCAGAGTGGAGTTCTAGGAAAGCAAGCCTTATTTCTTGCCCACCTGAGTTGCGGGCTGAGATTCATACCAGCTACAGCAAGAATTCAAGAGTTGCTTGTTCTCAACAGACTGAGGTGAATACAAGGTCTACAGAGTCCAGCAAGGAAGCGAAATAAAGGCAAACGTAGCCACCACTACAGGCCTAGCGCCTGGAGAACAGCAGCCCTTTGGTCTGGGATTTTAGGCACAAACACAGAAGCAAATGAGTGAAGGAGGAACAAAGAAACACACCTGGCAGAAAACAGCCAGTACTCATAGCCTTTCACACCCAGCTCTTAATAAATCCAGAGATTTGGGTTTGCAGCTAGGGTTTAGCAATTAAAACCGTGTTGCAACACCTTTCTAGTTTGAAGTGGAGAAAGCACAAGGCCTGTGAATTTGAGGATTTGACACCACAGCATTCTGTGCAAACATCTGACTCACTCTGCCCCTCCAGGGAGGGAAGAAGCCAGCTCAGGTTTCACTGTTAGCCCCCAAATCCCACTGTGAATGTCAGTTCTTTCCCAGAAGCAAACTGAACTACCAAATCTGTTTAAATCAGTGCTGACAACCTAAACCCAAGTTTATGAAGCTGCAGGCCACAGAGGAGGCCCTCTGTTCCAGGACTGCACCATGAGGGGTGAGGAGCCCTAATTCAAATGAACCAGAGCTAGATTTCGCTGTTTTCCTCATTTTAACATTTACATTCTGAGAGCCTAGGGAAATGGATCTTAGAGACACAGAACATTAACCTTTGCTATAGCAAAGTCATGCCTGTCTTCAAACACCTCAAGAAAAAAAAAAAGGTACTCCTTATCTCCATTCTAGCCTCCAGCCTTCTGGAAAGGTCAGAGCATGGGAGGAGTCCTGACAGCAGTGAAATCTCAGTAAACCTTGGGCTTACAGGGATGGCAGCGACCATCTAAGTCCACTGACATTTTATGCATGAGTAAACTCAGGCTGAGGAGAGCTTAGAGTACTTTTGCAAAGTCACACTGCTGGATGGCTGACGAACAGTGACTGGAGTCAATGTTACCTTACTCTGTCTATTTATTTACCATTTCATTTCATTTCAGTCACTCAGTCGTGTCCAACTCTTTGCGACCCCATGAACTGCAGTATGCCAGGCCTCCCTGTCCATCACCAACTCCTGGAGTTCACTCAGACTCACGTCCATCCAGTCAGTGATGCCATTCAGCCATCTCATCCTCTGTCGTCCCCTTCTCCTCCTGCCCCCAATCCCTCCCAGCATCAGTCTTTTCCAATGAGTCAGCTCTTCACATGAGGTGGCCAAAGTACTGAAGTTTCAGCTTTAGCATCATTCCTTCCAAAGAAATCCCAGGGCTGATCTCCTTCAGAATGGATTGATTGGATCTCCCTGCAGTCCAAGGGACTCTCAAGAGTCTTCTCCAACACCACAGTTCAAAAGCATCCATTCTTCGGTGCTCTGCCTTCTTCACAGTGCAACTCTCACATCCATACATGACCACAGGAAAAACCACAGCCTTGACTAGACGGACCTTAGTCGGCAAAGTAATGTCTCTGCTTTTGAATATACTATCTAGGTTGGTCATAACTTTTCTTCCAAGGAGTAAGCATCTTTTAATTTCATGGCTGCAATCACCACCTGCAGTGATTTTGGAGCCCAAAAAATAAAGTCTGACACTGTTTCCACTGTTTCCCCATCTATTTCCCATGAAGTGATGGGACCGGATGCCATGATCTTCGTTTTCTGAATGTTGAGTTTTAAGCCAACTTTTTCACTCTCCTCTTTTACTTTCATCAAGAGGCTTTTTAGTTCCTCTTCACTTTCTGCCATAAGGGTGGTGTCATCTGCATATCTGAGGTTATTGATACATCTCCCGGCAATCTTGATTCCAGCTTGTGTTTCTTCCAGTCCAGCGTTTCTCATGATATTTATTTACCATAATGAACGTCTTTTGGTTACTATTTGGGGGCCTCTGTGGTTGTGTGGGTCACAGATGGGAACAAGGCCCCAGTTTACCATGTGGAAGTCAGAGAGGCCCCATACCCCTCTCTCTCCCCACTTCCTGGAAGCAAGGGTGTAGCCTAAGACTCATCCAAGAGGACACTTCCATTCAGCCCTACCGACAGCAGCCAACCTGCCCACGGCCATCGTGTTGGTTCTGACCTAGGAACAGAGTACTCTGGCCAGAGCTACATGTCCTAGTGACCAGCTTGCTCAGTAACCAGCCGCATAATGAACAGTTTGCCGAAATGTCAAATACTCTTGTCAGTATTCATTCAGCTGTCATCTGCTGCTTCTTTTTTTTTTCTTGCCAACTTTTGGACATCTTTACAAATTTGAAAAATTAATTTCCTCTAAGGGTTTTTTTCCCCTGCTAAATTTTGTATTTCTGATTAACTATTTATGAATGTGTTGCTTTTTACGAACAATGAAAATGTTCTTTATTGTTATGGGAGGCTTTTGATAATATATGAACCTTTGAACACACTGTTAGGGACTTTTTTGCAAGTGTGAATAACAACACTTTTTTCTAAGCTGTATGTTTACAGTAAGAGACTTTTACTGAACTTGACATAAGATATTAAATTCAGAATAATTCTAAGTGTTAAGCACAAAATGGAGTGACCTTGGTCAGCAATTGATCTGACTTTAGCAATGGGATGAAACCAGGATACCTCCTAACAATTAATGGAAATTAATGGCTGACTACAATGAACGAGTTTATACTAGGCCTGATGTGTATACACTGCGTTCATACTCCATTCAGATCCAAATGCAAGTATTGAGTTTAACTACAATAACGAAACAACTAACATTTCTCACCTACATGTCAAAGGCTGGGCTGAACACAGCAGTTTTGTTCTCTTTTAGTTCTGCTCCCTGAGGACAAGGCCTCATCTTTGTTCACCACTGTGTCCTCAGCCAGCCCAGGGGAGATGCCCTCTTACTACCTGCAGGACAACCAAATGGCCCTGTTAGTACTGTTATAATCTATCACCTCAGCTATACAGGGGAGCAAATTCAGGTTCAGTTGTTACTACTTGTCCAAGGACATCAGCAAGGGCAGCATGACCTGGAG
This sequence comes from Budorcas taxicolor, assembly GCF_023091745.1. Lineage (NCBI taxonomy): Eukaryota > Metazoa > Chordata > Mammalia > Artiodactyla > Bovidae > Budorcas > Budorcas taxicolor. Next base: position 17,595,074 of record NC_068910.1, on the reverse strand, counting down.
CCTGCATTCTTGACACGAGGAAGTGTGTGACCTGACATCTGGACCCTAACAACTGAAGCCTGGAGGGCAGGGGTCAGGGTGGACAGACACATTCATGCTGTTTAGTACTGGGGACCTGGTGAGTAGGGTAAGCACAGAAGCCCCTGGGAGGAGGTGGTTCTGAAATGACTCTAAAAGGTGTCAAAATGACTATTCTCGGAGGTAGAAGATTCCACAATGAGACCAAGCTTCCTAGGGAGCCTTGGGACAGAATACAAGCAGGGGTCAGAGGTCCGGGGTACACCCCAGTGGCCGGTGCAATGTGTTGCGGCTTTCCAACCAAAGGTTAGCTTGATGGTGAGGGAAGAATCATTCTGAAAACCCAGGATGATAAACATGGGGCCTTGTGGACTAACAAAGAGATTAGTCCTGAGCTCTCTTTTCTTCTCCATCTAATGTATATTAATTTTCTCTAGAAATTAAAAATATCTCAGAGTCTCACGTGGCTTTGGCCTCGTGCCGTTGTGCTAACACTAGTCAATAGCATTTTGTATGAAAAGAAAACTGTGGATGGGAATGTGAAATGGTACAGCACTCTGGAAAATAATTTGGCAGCTTCTAAAAAGCTAGGCATACACTTATCCTACAATCCAGCGACTGCAATCCTGGGCATTTATCCCAACGAAACGAAAACTTATGTTCACACAAAAACCTGTGCAAGACTGTTCAGAGTCGCTTGCTCTGTAATAGTCCCAAACTGGAAACAACCAAAACATGTCCTACAATAGGTGAATGATTAAACAAACGGTGGTACATCCTGACCATGGAATTATATTCAACAATAAAAATGAACAAGCTAGTGATACAGGCAATAACTTGGATGGATTTCAAGGGCTTTATGCTAAGTGGGGAAAAAACACAAAATTTCATGCTGCAGGATTCCATTTATATAACATTCTCAAACTGACAAAACTCTTGGGACTTCCCTGGTGGTCCAGAGGCAAGACTCTGCGCTCCTAGTGCCGGGGGCCCAGGTTCAGTCCCTGGTTAGGGAACTCGACCCCACATGCCACAGGTAAGACGTTCCCACATGCCACAACTAAGATCCAGCACAGCCAAATAAATGAACATTTTTATAAATAAATAAAGATTTTAAGTTATGTACTCACTATTATACTACTGTTCATTTTGATACAGATTCAGAGATAATGTGATGAAATCTTTCTCCGTAAGTTACATAACAACCAGACATAGAATAAGGCTAGTATTATTAATTCACAGACACCGTCCAACCCCAGTGTTTTATAGTTCTTTCAGTTTAGTCGCTCAGTCATGTCTGACTCTTTGCAACCCCATGAATCGCAGCACGCCAGGCCTCCCTGTCCATCACCAACTCCCGCAGTTCACTCAAACTCACGTCCATCGAGTCGGTGATGCCATTCAGCCATCTCATCCTCTGTCGTCCCCTTTTCCTCCTGCCCGTGATCCCTCCCAGCATCAGTCTTCTCCAATGAGTCAACTCTTCACATGAGGTGGCCAAAGTACTGGAGTTTCAGCTTTAGCATCATTCCTTCCAAAGAAATCCCAGGGCTGATCTCCTTCAGAATGGACTGGTTGGATCTCCTTGCAGTCCAAGGGACTCTCAAGAGTCTTCTCCAACACCACAGTTCAAAAGCATCAATTCTTCGGCGCTCAGCCTTCTTCACAGTGCAACTCTCACATCCATACATGACTACTGGAAAAACCATAGCCTTGACTAGACGGACCTTAGTCGGCAAAGTAATGTCTCTGCTTTTGAATATACTATCTAGGTTGGTCATAACTTTTCTTCCAAAGAGTAAGCGTCTTTTAATTTCATGGCTGCAGTCACTATCTGCAGTGATTTTGGAGCCCCCAAAAATAAAGTTTGCCACTGTTTCCACTGTTTCCCCATCTATTTCCCATGAAGTGATGGGACCGGATGCCATGATCTTCGTTTTCTGAATGTTGAGCTTTAAGCCAACTTTTTCATTCTCCACTTTCACTTTCGTGTTTTATAAAGGAGGTCTAATGAAGATCCCCTGGAGAAGGGAAAGGCTACCCACTCCAGTATTCTGGCCTGGAGAATTCCACGGACTATACAGTCCACGTGGTCACAAAGAGTGGGACACGACTGAGCAACTTTCACTTCACTTCAATGTATTAAACACAATGGCTTTCCTTTGGTCAAAAGAGAATTTTTTAACTCTAGTCAAGTAATCGACATCAAAATGTCCAGGATGCTATGAAGTGTTTCTTGTGCCTGGAAACGGAGAGTTTTATTCATCCTGTGAAAGTTCATGGTACAGCATGTGGGTGAAGCTTTCTGAGCAACCTTTCCCTTCACTGCTGCAAAACCAAAATGTGGGCTCAGAGTCTGAGCTTTGCTTCCCACAAAAAACGTGGCTAAGGCCAGAGAACAGAAGTTTTTACACTTTTTAGAGGACCCCTTCTTCATGAGTCATGTGGCAGCAGCCCTGAGAAGTCCTTTCGGAACCTGCGGCAGCTTGCTGCTGCCAGTCAAGAGGAGAGGGTGCCCTCTACAGGTGAAACTGGGGAACAAAACAGCCTCCGATCCCCGGGAAAGGGTCTGTGGGAATTCACCTGCATGGCCTTTTCTAGGCAGCACCCTTACAAGCTTCCAAAACCTAATGTCTATCAGTGCAATACCAGACATAATCTAAGCGTGTGTGAACACAGTCATAAAATTCGCATTATCTCTGCAAGGAGAAGCAGGAAACTAGTCGCAGTGCTTGTCTCCTGCGAGGGAAATGTCATAAGAGAGATGGGGATGGGAGAAATTCGCTTTCCCTACCCCCAGATTTGGGATGAAAAAGTTTCAAACATACAGAAAAGTTGAAAGAATAGTATAATAGTACAACAACCATCCTGACCACTTAGATTCCACAACTGTTACCATTTACCGTATTTGTTTTATCTCCACTATTAATTTGCCAGAATTATTCAATTAGAGACTCATAGCAAAAATCTTTATGCCCTTTGAATTCTGTATAGAGTATATCATTGATAAAAATAAATATATTATTAATAACAACCACCTCTGAGAGAAGTTATAAGGGAACACTACATTAAATAAGATATATACAGTATGTAAATACCTGCCACGGTGCCGAGCACAGAGCACCCGCTCAATAAATAAACGCTAACTATAGCCATTCTTGGGCTTCCCTGGTTGCTCAGTGGTGAAGAATCTGCCTGCCAAGCAGGAGACGCGGGTTCAATCTCTGGGTCGGGAAGATCCCCTGGAGAAGGGAATGGCAACCCACTCCAGTATTTTCGCCTGGAAAATCCCAGAGGAGCCTGGCAGGCTACTGTTCGTGGGGTTGCAGAGAGTCAGACACGACTTAGCGAGTGAACAGCAGCAACAGCATAATCATCCTTGTATTTCCCTTCTCTTACTCTTAGATTCCACAGTCAACTCATCGCCTTTGCTCAGCCCAAGGCGAGCAGCACAGACAGGACACGGCTGTCATGGAGCAGGTGACAGGGCTCTAAAAAGCTCAGTGACTCCAACCTGTCCAGGCACCAAGGGCCCCCAGAAGGGCCTGGTGTCTGGGCCTTTTCCCAATGTAGCCTTTTCCCCACTTTTCCAAACTCTCAGCTCCTGAAAGGCTCCTGGAAGGTCCAGAGCAGAGGGTCATCGCACGTTGTAGGAAAGTGACAAAGCCTGGAGGCCACCCTGTTAGAGGCGGGCCGGAGAGCAGGGAGGAGGCAGAGGGCAGCCATGACACCAGACCCTCTGGGCTGCTCTGGGAAAATCCCTCCACGACTGCAGATACTCACCTCTTCCCATAGACCATCTCGTAATGAGTTTCCACTGTTCTCTGATCTCAAAAAAAGTACAATAAATATAAAATACAACTCAGTATGTAGTAAAAAAAAAAAATCTAGATTTCTAAATATGTCAAACAACAAGTAATTCATAATATGCACATATACAATATAATATACATATATTAACATGTTAACATGTATAATAATATACATGTTATCAGATAATATATAAATGAAAATGAAAGTCACTCAGTTGTGTCTGACTCTTTACGACCCCATGAACTGTAACCTGCTAGCCTCCCCATGCATGAAATTCTCCAGGGAAAATACAACTCAGTCTGTGGTAAAAATGAAGTAGAGATTCAATGCTAGCTAGGCCCCTCTTTTTCGCTACACACTTATATGCAATATATGACACATTATGTTCCTTTATTTACATTACATACTGATTGATCGATTTATAGACCTATTGAGCATCTCTGACTATGTGGGTTTTTACCACATACTGAACTATATTTGGCCAGACTAACCCTTTTCCCCACTAGGGGAAATAAGCTGTAGATAAAGCAGCTGAGACAGTACTTGCTCTGCTGACCCTGACCAATATCTCTCTGAGGTCTCAGGCCTACAGATATTCGTGGGCCTGCCAGCTGCCCACGAACCCAGAGACTTCCTCCAGTCCTTGTAGAGAAAGAACTGGGGAACTCGCCTGCCCCTCAGTCCTAAACGGTAGGCACTACTATGTCCACTGCAATAAACTGAATGTATTGCACTCCCCCCAACAAAATGCATACATTGAAATCTCATCCCCAATGTGACATATTTAGAGATGAAATCTTCGGGAGGTGATTCGGTCCCAAAGCAAAGCCCTCATAAATGGGATCAGTGCAATGGCACCCCACTCCAGTACTCCTGCCTGGAAAATCCCATGGACGGAGGAGCCTGGTAGGCTGCAGTCCATGGGGTCGCTGAGGGTCGGACACAACTGAGTGACTTCACTTTCCCTTTTCACTTTCATGCATTGGAGAAGGACATGGCAACCCACTCCTGTGTTCTTGCCTGGAGAATCCCAGGGATGGGGGAGCCTGGTGGGCTGCCGTCTATGGGGTCGCACAGAGTCGGACACTACTGAAGTGACTTAGCAGCAGCAGCAGCAGCCCTTATTTAAAAAAAAAAAGAAGACCCTGGAGAGCTGCCTCATGCCTTCTGCTTTCTGAAGACACTGATAAAATGGACAGCTATGAAGCCAGACACAGGCTCTCACCAGACACCACATCTGCTGACACCCTGATCGAGGACTTGCCAGTCTTCAGAAATTTGAAAAATAATTTCTGTTGTTTATAAGTTACCATGTCTACGTATTTTGTTATAGTGGCCCAAGCAGACTCAAGACACTCATTTGACAGATGAGAGATGATGTACAGACGCCACAAGCAATGAGCTCAAGGTGAATGGCAGCACTGGGATGCCTGCTCCCGCCTGTGGACCTTTAATTCAGATGTCAGTGTAGAAACGTGTACAAACGAGTATCAGCAAAACTGTAGGGGAAAAGCCACTTTCAGATACTCTTTATTGGAATTTACATCTGGAAATCAACACGACAATATTGAACACAATTTAAAATGCACAGATCCAGTAGCTAAGGCTCCTCGCTCGCAATGCAGGGAGCCTGGGTTCAACCCCTGGTCAGGGAACTGGATCCCATGTTCCGCAACTAAGATCTGGTGCAGCCAAGTAAGTAAATAAAATAAATAAATATATCTTCTTTTTTTAAAAAACAGTTAACATATATGCCAAAGTACATGGTAAGGATTCGAGGAAAGATAAAACACATTCTGCCCTAGCTATCATGCTAACTGCAACTACAGACCCTTCCAACATAGAGAGCAATGACCCAAGGATGGTGGAAAGCAAATGGTAGAAGGTGAATCAGAAAAAAGACCAGAATTCAGAAGTCCATAAAACTGGTGAGGAGTTCGGGTTTTCTCCCTTCAGCATTGCCTGGCCTAAATTCAAAGACACCTGCTCAAAACTCAGAAGTTTTCACCGGGTGCAGAAATGAGTTCTAAGAGAAGCCTCTTTCTGATCTTGGGGGGGGCGGGGGGGTGGGGGCATCAGGAGAATATTCCATGTCAATTTTGGTTTTCTTTTTCCTGTGTCCTGCCCTAGCCTGCATGCAATACCTTAGTGCTGGTGGCAGCAGTGGGTGGTCAGATGCTTAACACTCTAAGGGAGGGGAAATCTGTCTCTAAGCAGAGGAGCTGGGATTCCAAGAGCAGGGAGAGAATACCACTGCTGTTTCTCTCCCTGTCCTCCTTGGTCCAGATGCAGAAACAGCAGTAAGCAGCGCACAGCAGAGCAGATGAACTAAAGGCACACTGTTATTGGCGGACTTGTATCCCCATCAAGTTCCTATACTGAAGTCATAACCCTGAGTAGCACAGAATGTCACAGCAGTTGGAGATGGCCTTTAAAGAGGTAATGAAGGTACGATGAGGTCATTAGGGGAGGGCCTAATCCAACATGGTTCATGGCCTAATCCAACATGAACTATGGACGGAGGTTCATGACATTGTACAGGAGACAGGGATCAACACCATCCCCATGGAAAAGAAATGCAAAAAATCAAAATGGCTGTCTGGGGAGGCCTTACAAATAGCTGTGAAAAGAAGAGACGCGAAAAGCAAAGGAGAAAAGGAAAGATATAAGCATCTGAATGCAGAGTTCCAAAGAATAGCAAGAAGAGATAAGAAAGCCTTCCTCAGCAATCAGTGCAAAGAAATAGAGGAAAACAAGAGAATGGGAAAGACTAGGGACCCCTTCAAGAAAATTAGAGATACCAAGGGAACATTTCATGCAAAGATGGGCTCGATAAAGGACAGAGATGGTAGGGGCCTAACAGAAGCAGAAGATATTAAGAAGAGGTGGCAAGAATACACAGAAGAACCGTACAAAAGAGATCTTCATGACCCAGATAATCATGATGGTGTGATCACTCACCTAGAGCCAGACATCCTGGAATGTGAAGTCAAGTGGGCCTTAGAAAACATCACTAAGAACAAAGCTAGTGGAGGTGATGGAATTCCAGTGGAGCTATTTCAAATCCTGAAAGATGATGCTGTGAAAGTGCTGCACTCAATATGCCAGCAAATTTGGAAAACTCAGCAGTGGCCACAAGACTGGAAAAGGTCAGTTTTCATTCCAATCCCAAAGAAAGGCAATGCCAAAGAATGCTCAAACTACTGCACAACTGCACTCATCTCACACGCTAGTAAAGTAATGCTCAAAATTCTCCAAGCCAGGCTTCAGCAATACGCGAACCGTGAACTTCCAGATGTTCAAGCTTGTTTTAGAAAAGGCAGAGGAACCAGAGATCAAATTGCCAACATCCGCTGGATGGTGGAAAAAGCAAGAGAGTTCCAGGAAAACATCTATTTCTGCTTTATTGACTATGCCAAAACCTTTGACTGTGTGGATCACAATAAACTGTGGAAAATTCTGAAAGAGATGAAATACCAGACCACTTGACCTGCCTCTTGAGAAACCTATATGCAGGTTAGGAAGCAACAGTTAGAACTGGACATGGAACAACAGACTGGTTCCAAATAGGAAAAGGAGTCCGTCAAGGCTGTATATTGTCACCCTGCTTATTTAACTTCTATGCAGAGTACATCATGAGAAATACTGGGCTGGAAGAAGCACAAGCTGGAATCAAGATTGCCGCGAGAAATATCAATAACCTCAGATATGCAGATGACACCACCCTTATGGCAGAAAGTGAAGAGGAACTAAAAAGCCTCTTGATGAAAGTGAAAGAGGAGAGTGAAAAAGTTGCCTTAAAGCTCAACATTCAGAAAACAAAGATCATGGCATCCAGTCCCATCACTTCATGGCAAGTAGATGGGGAAAGAGTGGAAACAGTGTCAGACTTTTATTTTTTGGGCTCCAAAATCACTGCAGATGCTGACTGCAGCCATGAAATTAAAGACTCTTACTCCTTGGAAGAAAAGTTATGACCAACCTGAAAGTGAAGTGGCTCAGTCGTGTCCGACTCTTTGCAACCCCGTGGACTGCAGCCTACCAGGCTCTTCTGTCCATGGGATTTTCCAGGCAATAGTATTGGAGTGGATTGCCATTTCCCTCTCCAGGGGATCTTCCCAACCCAGGGATCGAACCCGGGTCTCCCGCATTGTAGACAGATGCTTTATCGTCTGAGCCACCAGGGAAGTCCTATCTAGACAGCATATTGAAAAGCAGAGACATTACTTTGCCAACAAAGGTCCATCTAGTCAAGGTTATGGTTTTTCCAGTGGTCATGTATGGATGTGAGAGTTGGACTGTAAACAAAGCTGAGTGCCGAAGAATGGATGCTTTTGAACTGTGGTGTTGGAGAAGACTCTTGAGAGTCCCTTGGACTGCAAGGAGATCCAACCAGTCCATTCTAAAGGAGATCAGTCCTGGGTGTTCATTGGAAGACTGATGCTGAAGCTGAAACTCCAATACTTTGGCCACCTCATGTGAAGAGTTGACTCATTGGAAAAGACCCTGATGCTGGGAGGGATTTGGGGCAGGAGGAGAAGGGGACGACAGAGGATGAGATGGCTGGATGGCATCACCGACTCGATGCACATGGTTTGGGTAAACTCCAGGAGTTGGTGATGGACAGGGAGGCCTGGCGTGCTGCGATTCATGGGGTCGCAAAGAGTCGGACACAACTGAGCGACTGAACTGAACTGAATCCAACATGACTGGTGTCGTTATAAGAAGAGCGGATTGGGACACAGATGTGGGCATGCACAGAGGAAAGGCTATGGGAGGACAGAACAAGAAGGCAAGGAAAAAGGCTTCAAAGGAAACCGTCCTCGCAGGAAACTTCATCGTGGAATTTCAGCCTCCAGAACTGTGAAAACATCCATTTCCCACATCTTAAGTCACCCAGCTTGTGGTAGTTTGTTATGGAAGCCTGGGGAAACTAGTATAGTTATCTTTCTGGCTGGGGGACTAGGAAGGGAGGGTCAAGGGCATCAGAAGGCCTTGAGCACATTATAGAGATGAGGGAGATCAAGAGAGACATCCTAGAAAGTTATGCATGAGCTCCTGGACTCCCCCTGGAGCTTACGTGTACAGGTTTGACCCTACACAGTATATCCCAAGCCTTGCCAACTGAGCTATGAGGTAACATACAACCAAAGATCCCCAAGTGACCCCTGGGTGGCACACTAATGGGACTGATCCAAATAGCACTGCAAATGCTTTAAAAACTCAGCTGGGGACTTTGCCGGTGGTGCAGTGATCAAGAATCCACCCGCCAGTGCAGAGGACATGGGTTCGATCCCTGGTCTGGGAAGATCCCATTTGCCGCAGGGTAACTAAGCCCTTGGGCCACAACCACTGAGCCTGCACTCACACTCTGCAGCAAGACAAGCCAACGTGACGAGAAGCCTGCGCGCAGCAACCAAAACCCAGTGTGGCCAAAGAAAAGGAAATGATAAACAGTTTTTTTACAAATTTGGAACTTTACAAACTGAGCTGACTTTGGAACCATAGCCCACAGCAGGCAGGTGGAAATCCAAATCATCTGGATTACCTGCAAAAATGTAGAAGATGAATATTCTCTAGCCAGACTGACAAACAAATAAGGAAGAAAGACACAGGTTCCCAATTTCAGGAATGAAAAGGGGGATATCACTACAAACCCTACAGGATATAAAAGTAAATTCTGTGAACAGATCAACACATATAAATTTGGCAACCATCATGAACTGGACTTAGTCCTTGAAAAATAACAGCATCTGACATTTACCCAAGAATAAATTGACAGCCTGAATAACTCCATATTCATTAGAGAAACAGATTTTGTAGTCAAAAGCTCCATGAGAAAAAAGTCTCTGGACGGTTTCAAATATAAATTCTACCAAACATTTAAGGAAGAAATAAAACCAATTCTATACAACCCCCTTCAGAAAACAGAAGAGGAGGGAACACTTCCCAACTCCGTTTGAGGCAGGCCACCATTACACTGATACCAAAATCAGACAATACAAGAAATCTTCCGTAAACATACACATAAAATTCCACAAAAAGCTAGCAAATCAAAACACAGCAATATATATGTGTGTGCATGTGTGTCTTTACATATATCTCACCATGACCCAGTACGGTGTATACCAGTATTGCAACATTGCTGAAATCAACATAATCCACAATGTTAACAAACTAATGAAGAAAAATCAAATGATTATATATTAGTAAATTGATGCAGAGAAAATATTTGACAAAAATGCAATGGCTATTCATGATTAAAGGACTCAGCAACTGAGAAACAGAGGGAACTTCCTTAGCCTGAATAAGCATCCATACAAAAATTTTAAACAAACATCACACTGGTCAAAGAGTGACTGCTTTTCTTCGAATATGGGGAACAAGGTGAAGATGTCCATTCTCACCACTCCTATTCAACATGGGTACTAGAATGGCAGCAAAAAAGGGAAGAAAAAGAAACCAAAGGGAAAATATTAGAAAGATAGAAAAAAAACTGTCTCTTTCACAAACATAATTGTCTAAGCAGACAATCCCATGGAACATACAAAACAAGCTTCTTCTGGAAACAACAAAAGAGTTTAGCAAAGTTGCAGAACATCATGTCCACACCTGAAAATCAACCGCATTTCTACATAGTAGGAGTAAACTACCAAAAACCTAAAAAAATGAAGTTTTTAAAAATCTGTTCATTTTTAGCTGTGCTGGGCCTTCATTGCTGCGTGCAGGATTTCTCTAGTTGTGGCAAGCAGGGGCTACTCTACTCTCGAACTGCAGCCTGGTGGCTTCTCTGGTTGCAGAGCATGGGCTCAACAGCTGTGGCACACGGCCTCAGTTACCCAGAAGCATGTGGCATTTTTCCAGATAGGGGACTGAACCCGCATCCCCTGCATTGGCAGGCAGATTCTCAACCACTGAGCCACCAGGCAAGTCCCTAGGAACGAAAATTATTAAGAATAACATTTACAGTAGCCTAAAAAGGACAGAAATAAAATATGTGTAAGATGTGCATGCTGAAAACTACAAAAGGCTGATTAAAAAAAAATCAAAGACTGAAATAAATAGGATACTAGCTCTTAAAAACGTTCTACAGATTCAACACTATTCCAATAAAAATTCTAAGAAGATTTTTTTTTTGGTAGCTTCAGATAAGCTGATTGGTAAAAAAAACAACTTTGAAAAAGAAATGTTGGAACACTCACATTACTTGATTTTAAAAATTATCTCACAGCAGGAGTAACTAAGTGTAAGACTGAAAGAGGGATAAACACAGAGACCAATGGGACAGGAGAGTCCAACTTCACCACTCAAAACAACGAACTGATATCTGCACAAAGGTGCAAAAGCAATTCAGTGGAGAAGAGATGGTCTTCTTAGCAAAAAATGTTAAACAAGCGGATATTCGTACGTAAGAAACTCTGGAGACTTTCCTGGTGGAACAGTGGATAAGAATCTGCCTGCCAGTGAGGGGCACACAGGTTCAATCCCTGGTCTAGGAAGATTCCACATGCCATGCAGCCACTAAGCCAGAGAGCCACAGCTACTGAAACCTGTGTACCAAGAGCCTGCGCTTATCAACAAGAAAATTCTACCACAAGAGAAGCGCACGCACCGCAACTAGAGAGCAGTCCCCACTCTTCCCAACTAGAAAAAGCCCACACAGCAATGAAGACCCAGTGCAATCAAATATTAAATGATTTAAAAAAAATCTTTAAAAACTCTGGACCTAAACTTCACTGTTGTTCTTGTTCAGCCTCTCAGTCATGTCCACCTCTTTGTGAGCCCATGGACTGCAGCACACCAGGCTTCCCTGTTCTTCACCGTCAAAAATTACCTCAAAATGAACCACAGATCTAAATGGAAAACTGTAAAACTTTAAAAGAAAGCATCAAAGAAGTTTTGCAACCTGGTGTTGGGCAAAGTTCTTAGAGATGACATCAAAACACGATCCATATGAGAAAACTCTGGTAAACTGAATTTCAACAAAATGTAAACCTTTTTTTTCTGAAAGACTGTTGAAAAATGATGAGATATGCCACAGACTAGGAGGATATATTGTTGGTCTTCAGTATCCAGATTCCATACCTGCAGATTCAATCAACAGAGCATTATGTCAGAGGCCCTACTGTTACCAGTCAGGGTCCTCGGACTCTTTAATCAACAGAAATAGATAAGAGGCCAGACAAGGAATTTGGGTAAAGCTTTTTGGGGACTCGGGCCACAACTCAAGGGACTGAGAACAAGTAACTGGTGCTGTTGCTTATCCCCCCTCCTCAAGGGAGAATTATGAGGTGGCTCCTTAAATGGCGTAAAGATAGAGGGGGGTGGTTAAGGGATTCTGCCCACACCCTTGGAGGTACTGTGTGCAGGCATCATGCATGGTACCCTGCTTTCATTCCCGGCACCACAGAAGTGGCAGCTGTCTTTAGTTGCCAAGTTGTATCTGACTCTTTAGCAATCCCATGCACGATAGCCCGCCAGGCCCCTCTGGCCATCGGATTTTCCAGTCAAGAATACAGAAACGGGTTGTGTTTGGGTCTTTTTGTATTTTACTGTTCATATTTTGCCTCAGTTGCACACACATGCAGTTATTTTTAGTTGGTTATAATTTCTGTTCATATTGTCCATGGGTCTCTAGGCAGGAATACTTGAGTGGGTTGCCATTTCCTCCTCCAGTGGAGCACCTTTCCTCAACTTTTCACTATGCCCCATCCATCTTAGGTGGCCCTGCACAGATAACTCATAGCTTCACTGAGTTACACAGTCCCATTCACTACAACAAGGCTGTGACCCATGAAAGGGAAAAGATATGACATTGGAAGATGAGCCCTCCCAGATCAGAAGGTGTCCAGTATGCAAATACTAACAGCTCTAGAAAGAATACAACAGCTCGACCAAAGTGGAAATGATGCTCAGTTGTAGGTGTGTCTGGCTTTCCTGGTGGCTAAGACAGTAAAGAATCTGCCTGCAATGCAGGAGACCCGGGTTCAATCTCTGGGTCAGGAAGAGCCTCTGGAGAAGGCAATCCACTCCAGTATTCTTGCCTGGAGAATACCAGGGACAGAGGAGTCTGGCAGGCTACAGTCCATAGAATCACAAACAGAAGGACACGACTGAACGACTAACACTTCTACTTTCTGGTGGTGAAAGTAAAGTCTGATGCTGTAAAGAACAATATTGCATAGGAACCTGGAATGTTAGGTCCATGAATCAAGGTAAATTGGATGTGGCCAAACAGGAGGTGGCAAGAGTGAACAGTGACATCTTGGGAATCAGTGAACTAATATGGACAAGAATGTTTAAATTTAATTCAGATGACCATTATATCTACTACTGTGGGTAAGGATCCCTTAGCAGAAATGGAGTAGCCCTCACAGTCAACAAGAGAGTCTGAAAGGCAGTATTTGGGTGCAGTTTCAAAAATGACAGAATGATCTCAGTTCATTTACAAGGCAAACCACTCAATGTCACAGTAAACAAACTCTATGCCCCAAACACTGATGTCAAAGAAGCTGAAGTCAAATGGTTCTATGAAGATCTACAAGGCCTAGAACTAACTAGAACTAACACCAAAAGAAAGATGTCCTTTTCATTATAGGGGATTGGAATGCAAAGTAAAAATTCAAGAGATACCTGGAGTAACAGGTAAGTTTGGCCTTGGAGTATAAAAAGAAGCATGGCAAAGGCTAACAGAGTTTTGTCAAGAGAACACACTGGTCATAGCAAACACCCTCTTCCAGCAAAATAAGAAATGACTCTACACGTGGACATCACCAGATGGTCAATACTAAAATCAGACTGATTATATTCTTTGGCCAAAGATGAAGAAGCTCTATAAGGTCAGTAAAAATAAGACCTAGAGCTGACTGTAGCTCAGATCATGAGTTCCTTATTGCAAAATATAGGCTTAAATTGAAGAAAGTAGGGAAAACCACTAGGCTATTCAGGTTTGACCTAAATCAAATCCTTTAACATTATATAGTGGGGAGGTGACAAATAGATTCAAGAGATTAGATCTGGGAGACAGAGTGCCTGAAGAACCATGGACAGAGGTTTGTAATATTGTACAGCAGGCAGTGGCCAAAACCATCCCAAATAAAAAGAAATGCAAGAAGACAAAGTGGTTGTCTGAGGAGACTTTACAAATAGCCGAAGAAAGAAGAGAAACAAAAGGTAAAGGAGAAAGGTAAAAATATATCCAACTGAATGCAGAGTTCCAGAGATTAGCAAGGAGAAATAAGAAAGCCTTCCTAAGTGAACAATACAAAGAAGTACAAGAAGATAATAGAATGGGTAAGACTAGATATCTCTTCAAGAAAACTGGAGATATCAAGGGAACATTCCATGCAAGGATGTGTAAGGTAAATGACAAAAACAGTAAGGATTTAACAGAAGCAGAAAAAGAGATTAAGAAAAGGTGGCAAGAATACACAGAAGAACTATACAAAAAAGTCTTAATAACCTAGAAAACGAAGATGGGGAAACAATGGAAATAGTGAGAGACTTTATTTTTGGGGGTTCCAAAATCACTGCAGATGGTAACTGCAGCCATAAAATTAAAAGATGCTTGCTCCTTGGAAGAAAAGCTATGACCAACCTAGACAGCATATTAAAAAGCAGAGACATTACTTTGCCAACAAAGGTCCATCTACTCAAAGCTGTGGTTTTTCCAGTAGTCATGTATGGATGTGAGAGTTGGACTATAAAGAAAGCTGAGCACCGAAGAATTGATGCTTTTGAACTGCGGTGTTGGAGAAGACTCTGGAGAGTCCCTTGGACTGCAAGGAGATCCAACCAGTCTATCCTAAAGGAAATCAGTCCTGAATATTCATTGGAAGGACTGATGCTGAAACTGAAACTCCAATACTTTGGCCACCTGATGCGAAGAACTGACTCACCAGAAAAGACCCTGATACTAGGAAAGATTGAAGGTGAGAGGAGAAGGGGATGACAGAGGATGAGAAGGCTGGATGGCATCACTGACTCAATGGACATGAGTTAGAGTCAGCTCCAGGAGTTGGTGATGGACAGGGAAGCCTGGCGTGCTGCAGTCCATGGGGTCGCAAAGAGTTCGGACATGACTGAGTGACTGAACTAAACTGAACTGATTGAACCACGATGGTGTTGTCACTCACCTAGACCCAGACATCCTGGAATGTGAAGTCAAGTGGACCTTAGGAAGCATTACTATGAACAAAGCTAGTGGAGATGATGGAATTCCAACTGAGCTATTTAAAATCCTAAAAGATGATGGAGTTAAAGTGCTGCACTCCATATGTCAGCAAATTTGGAAAACGTATCAGTGGCCACAGGACCAGAAAAGGTCGGTTTTCATTTCAATCCCAAAGAAAAACAATGCCAAAAAATGTTCAAACTAGCACACAATTGCACTCATTTCACATGGTAGCAAGGTAACACTCAAAATCCTCCAAGCTAGGCTTCAGTAGAACATCAACGAAGAACTTCCAGATATACAAGCTGGGTTTCAAAGAGGCAAAGGAAACAGAGATCAAATTGCCAACATTCACTGGATCATGGAAAAAGCGAGGGAGTTCCAAAAAAACATCTACTTCTGCTTCACTGACTACACTAAAGTCTTTGACTGTGGGAATAAAAACAAACTGAAAAATTCTTAGAGATGTGAGTACCAGACCACCTTTCCTGCCTCCTGAGAAACTTGTATGTGGGTCAAGAAGCAACAGTTTGAACTGAACATGGAACAATGGACTGGTTCAAAATTATGAAAGGAGTACGTCAAGGCTGTACATTGTCACCCTGCTTATTTAATTTATATGCAGGATACATCATGTGAGATGCTGGATTTTAAAAGGTGTTCAGTATTGTTAAATACAAGGGAAATGCAAATTAAAATCACAAGGGACACCTCTACACATTGATTAGAATGCCTAAATAAAAATTATTGATAATATCAGGTGCTGGGAAGGATCCCAGAGCAACTGTATTTCTCATACATTGCTGGAGGAAACCTAAAATGGTACAGCCACTCCGGAAAAAGTTTGGCAACTTCTTAAAAGTTAAACATACACTTAATAGGCAGTCATACTGCTCGATACCCAAAGAAATGAAAATTTAAGTTCGCATAAAAACCTGTAAACCAATGTTCACAGCAGCTATACTGGAAATAATTAAAAATGAACACAACTCAGAAGTCCTTCAATGGATGAATGGATAAACTGACAAAGCCATACAACTACTCAGCAATAAAAAGGAATGAAATGTTGATACACAGAATTACTTGAATGGGTCCCCAGGGCACTGGGGTGAGTAAGTACAGTCAGTCTCAAAGAATTACATATTGCATGATTCCGTGTAAAAAACATTCCTGAAATAATAAATTAAAGTGGTTAAGAAGAGAACAGTGGAGTTAGGGGTGGGAGAAGGTGTCTACGTGTGTCTACAGAGGGAGTTTCTCTATAGTGATGAAACGATTCTATACTTTGATTGTGCTGGCGGCTACATAAATTTGTACAGATGATAAAATTTTGTACTACTATTCACACACATGCAGACACGTAAGAATGCATATAAAACCTGGTGAAAGCAGATAGAGTGTCTACCTAGCTAGTATTGTACCAATGTTAGTTAGTGTCTAGCTAACTAGTATTGTACCAATGTTAATTCTGGGTTTCAACAACAAGCTATAGTACATAAAATATTTTTGTTGTTGTTCAGTTGCTAAGTCATGTCCAGCTTTTTTGTGACCCCCATGGAGTGTAGCCAGTCAGGCTCCTTTGTCCATGGGATTTCCCAGGCAAGACTGGAGTCGGTTGCCCGGTGGCTCAGCAGTGAAGAAACTGCCTGCAAAGCAGGAGATTCAGGTTCAATCCCTGGGTCAGGAAGATCCCCTGAAGAAGGAAATGCAACCCACTCCATTATTCTTGCCTGGAAAATCCCATGGACCCATGAGCCTGGTGGGACTACAGTCCATGGGGTCACAAAAAAGTCAGACCTGAGTTAGTGACAGAACAATGGCAACAAGCAATAGAAAATATTGCCACTGAGCAAAGCTGGAAGGAAGGCACAGGGAAACTCTTGCACACTCTTCGTATTTTTATACTTCTTGTGGGTCTCAAGATCTCTCAAAAGAAAAAGTTATGAGAATAAAAAGAAGAGTAAAGTATTAAGATTTAACATGAATGAATCAATTTCAGTAACATTTGCTAAGCTAAAGAAGCCAAACACAAGAGCACAAGGTATATAAGAAATATAATTATATATATAAATATAAACGAATATAACTCCATTTGTTTCAAGTTCTGAAACAGGCCAATGGAAATATGATGATGAAATCGGATCAGTGGTTGCCTACTGAATTGAATAGAGAATTACTTAGAAGGAGACATGAGAGAAATTTCTGAGGTGGTAGAAATGTACATTTTAATGTGTTTAAGTTATAGCTAAAAAGATGGAGTGAAAAATCTTTAATAAACCCTGACTGCAATGACCAAAATAATAATAATTGTGGAACCCTGTGGAGATTGCAACTTTGGATGAAGGACTTTCTGATAAGTGACAACCCAAAGATACTGGAGGACAAATGTTCCTGGAACTTTGGAAAGATTTAATTGCAAGACTGAAGTGGCTTACACTTTCCAATCCTTTTCTCTAAAATTCAGTGAGCCTATGAATGTAGATTGGCTTTAAAAAGATTATGGGTTTACACTTTAGCACTTCCAACTTTTGTGCTTTTTACTCCAAAACATAAAATTATGCCTGGCTTTCCCAAACTGGCCATTTACAGAGTTTGAAAGGAATGTATATATACAGATGAAGATATTCAATGTGTCTGAAATGTCTGCAGTCATTATTTTAAAGGAAATTCTCACCTGAGGCCAGCTGAGTCCTCTGGAGTTGCTATTGCCATTCTGACACAAGTGGCCAGGCTAGCTACACAGTCTCAGGATTCCTGGCTTTTTTGGGATTTCTGTGTAAATAATGTCTGTCTACATCACAGTCCGTACTTTTGGTTTCTCTTTAGGCCTTTCTTCCCTTACATTAATACCTCCTTTTGCTTTGTAATTTTAATTCTGAAACCTTTTAGTGCTGGATGGTGGGAGAGGTGAGAGAGGCAAGAGAATTGACTTACATTTTTGTTCTAAGCAGAACCCAGGAACCAGTGAGGGGTGATATCTCAAATTCGAGGCTATTCCCGAGGATGCTGTGTGGCTGCCAGAGAAGTACTGGTTTCCCGTCAAGGACTTGACAAGTAAAAACCGTTGCTTGCCATTGTGCTCTACAACAGTTGAGTTATTAGCCACTGCCACTGCTGACCATCAACATACCCTGAAAGGAATTCAGGACAAAGACTGAAAATGAGGCACTCCAAGCCCTGAGAAAACGAGGCACTCCGAGCTCAACTGGTGGCTCAGAGGTTAAAGCATCTGCCTGCAATGCGGGAGACCTGGGTTCGATCCCTGGGTCGGGAAGATCCCCTGGAGAAGGAAATGGCAACCCACTCCAGTATTCTTGCCTGGAGAACCCCATGAACAGAGAAGCCTGGTGGGCTACAGTCCACGGGGTTGCAAAGAGTTGGACAGGACTGAGCGACTTAACATTCACTTTCACTTAACGTTCACTTTCAAGCTCTGAGAAAACCTGGTAAAACAGGCCTTCAGATAATTTCAGGAGAAAAGCTTATGAACCCAATTTCTTGCATCTCACCATACTTGGAAAAGCACTACAAATCATTAACTAAAATACCTACTCATGACTAGCAGTAACCTTCTACCCAGATGTGTGCCAGACTGCATACCCTTCTCCAAATCACTATGCACTGAGAGCAGTCTCCTGGGGTATAGTCCTCATTAAGTCCCCAGATAAAACGAATCTCACAGCTCTCACGTTGTGTGTTTTATCTCAGTCCACAGATTGAAGGGACTAGGCAATGATGTCAGGAAGACAGAATGTCTTGACTTCACATCTTAGAGACAAATTTTCCATTTTAAAGATGATGAAGCAAAAGCCCAGAGACTAAAAGCCATGCCCAAGCAGCTGTGTCCAAATTTCTCTCTCTAGCACTACCCAGCCTCTAGCTCCAGGCTCCAAACATTCAACCTGAGTATGAGCCAGCTGTGTAAATATAGCTTATTCAGAATACATCCTTATCTCCTACACCTAGTCGCCTCTCTTCTCCTACCCATCCAACAAAAACAAAGAAAACCCAAATCTTCCTCAACTCTTCCCCTTCCCTCATGGCAACCCTATTGATTCCAGTCCCAAACAGATCTCAAACCTGCCACCTGCTCGTCATGCTGAAGCTGTCCTCTATTCCAGTTCTCTCTACCAAAGTCTCCCTGGGGTCTCCCTGCTTCTGCCCTCACCCCTCTCCTCTCACTCAGCAACCAGATTCCTGTGACCTCATCTCTCCCTGCTGCACTGGCTTCTCGGGGCCCTTACAGTAAACCCAGATTCTCAGGTTGCAGACCAGCAGCTCGCAACCCTCATAGAAATTTCTGAAATGTCCTGGATAAGAGTGAGGACTGGGGGAGTCCCCAAAGGTTCTACGTGACCCATTCCCCTCACCCTCAAGTCGAAATGAGACCAATGAGATAAAGCTTCCAGAGGCTTCCCTAGTCAGGTTATGTTCAGTCACTAGGCGTGTCCAACTCTTTGTGACCCCATGGACTGCAGCACGGCAAGCCTCCCTGTCCCTTACCATCTCCCAAAACTTTGCCTAAGTTCATGTCCATTGTATGGGTGATGCCATCCAGCCATCTTATTCTGTGACGCCCTCTTCTCAGGTGATAGGCCCTCTCTAAATGCAGGTTGTTGTAACTCCCTCCCAGGTTGGGACCCCAAATTCCGCTTTACGAAGCAGTGGGGAAAGACTACCTTTTACAGTCAGGAGTCGTAAAGTCAAATTCTGGCTCCTTTAACCAATCCCTACTTCATTCAGTCTACCCATCTGAGAAATAAAGCTAATAATATTAACACTAATTACCTGAGAGGGTTCCTATGAGAATTAAGTGAGCCCTAAAGCACGTAACATAATGCCTGGCACACATGAGAAAGCTAGCTCCAGTTCACATTCTAAGGAACCACAAGACAGTGTTTCCAGGGTAACTTGTCAGACTGTAAATACCCAGTCACCAGATTATGTATAAAGTGCTCCTTCGTACCAAAGCGTTTCTGTGCCTGCAGTTTTCACGGCCTCGAGCTACGCTCATCAGCGTCTGACTTTCGGTCGCCGCGTCCAAAATACCAACACGGAGAGACGCGTTCCGGGTGTGCACCCCGAGCGCCGGCAACCGCCTGCGCTCCCTAGTTGTTTCCCGGCCGCCGCAGACTGGGACCACCCACACGCCCCTCGGCCCGCCCCCTCGGCCCATGACGCACCGCGGGAGGCGGGGCACGCAGGCGTCGTGCCCTGCCATTGGCCCGCGCCGGCGGGGGAGCGGGGTCCGACTCGTCCGCGGCCCTGCTGTGCTGTCATTTGGCAGCGGCTAGAGGACACGGTCAAGATGGCGGTGGTTGCTGTGTTGGTGCGGAGACCCCTTGAGCAGGTAGGCAACGGCTCCCTTGCTATGACCCTGCGCGACCCCTGCCCACTCTGTTCCCCTCTGAGCGTCCTCTCTCTCTCCCTGCCAGGTCTCCGGGCTGCTGAGGAGGCGGTTCCACCGGACCGCGCCGGCTGCACTGCAGGTAACTGGCCCGGACGCTAGTCGGGCCGGGAGGGCCCCCTTGCCCCAGGGCAGAGGCTGGGGTCGCATGTCACCCACGCGAGGCTTAATGGAATCAAATGGCCGATCTGAGAGAACTAGACGTGACACTTCTTCCCTCACCTCCCCTTAAAATTTTTTATTGTGGTAAAATATACATAACAAAATTTACTGTTTTAAACTGGATATTCAGTGGCGCTAAGTGCATTTAGCACGTCTTCCATTCACCACCAGAACTTTATCATCGTCCCAAACAGAAACTGTACCTATTGAACAGTAGCTCTTCCTTAGCCCCTGGTGACCTCTAACCCCTCGGTACTTTTCTGTGGTGATGAATTCATGTATTCTAGGGATGGCCTATTGGAGAAGGAAATGGCCACCCACTCCAGGATTCTTGCCTGGAGAATCCCAGGGACAGAGGAGCCTGATGGGCTGCTGTCGGTGGGGTAGCACAGGGTCAGAAAGGATTGAAGCGACTTAGCAGCAGCAGCAGCAGCAGCAGGGATGGCCTATAAATGGAATCATTTAATATTTTTCCTTATAGGTCTGACTTCTTTCACTTACCAAGTTTTCAAGGTTCATCCATGTTGTAGCATGTGTCAGAATTTCATTCGTTTTTAAGGCTGAATAGTATTCCGTTGTAGGCATATACCACCTTTTCTTACCCACTCACCACTGATGGACACCTGAGTTGTTTCCACCTGTTGGATTTTGAATAATGGTGCTGTGAACATTGATGTGCAATTATCTGAGTCCCCGCTTTCAGTTCTTTGGGGTATAAAATCTAGAAGTTGGAATTGTTGGATTATATGGTAATTCTGTGTTCGAGTTTTTGAGGAATTTCTCTTTCTCATTTCTCTTACTGGAGGATTCTACCAACCTTTATAGTTGAGTAATTCCTAGATCCTGAAGGCAAAGTGTGTGGCAATGTCTGGCGCTTAGTTAGTGCTCATTATGTAGTGTTCCTTAGGCTTCCTTAACTGTTTTCTGCCCCACAGTATACCAAATTTGGAAATAAAATTATCCAGTATACTCTCTACTTAGGAAAGCACCTGTGAACTGGCCTGGCCAGCAAGCAGATTTCTCAAGATTAGGTAGTAATTAAGAAAAAAGGGACTTCCCTGCTTTTCCAGTGGTTAAGAATCCACCGTGCAATGCAGGGGACGTGGGTTCGATCCCTGTTCAGGGAACTAAGATCCCACATGGGAAACTGAGCCTGTGCGCCACTACTGCTGAGCTCTTGGATGGCAGCTGCTGAGCCAGTGAGCCACAATGAAAGATCCTGCGTGACACAATGGGAAGATCCCATATGTGCGACTAAAACCCAGTGCAGCCAATAAATATTAAAAAGGGAAGTGTTTAGTATACTTTTCATTCATGCATCTAGTCATAGACTGGCAATGAGCAATAGAAATGTTACTTTTTAAATTCTTTGAACTTTTAAAGAGAAGCCTGTTCTACTGATGGTTTTTGTCTAGTGTGCTGTGGGCATCCTAGGTCAAGAGAGACTCTCAGTAGTATCCTAAGTAATCTTGTAGTTTATTGACTGCTTTCCCATGCCTGTGACAGGTGACAGTTCGTGAGGCTATAAATCAAGGCATGGATGAGGAGCTGGAAAGAGATGAGAAGGTATTTCTCCTTGGGGAAGAAGTTGCCCAGTACGATGGGGCATATAAGGTAAGTAAAGAAAAAAAAACACGATACAGAATTGAGATGGTCATTTGCCCCCACTTAGAAGTAATGGGGTCATTGCTTATAGGTTAGTCGAGGCCTGTGGAAGAAATACGGAGATAAGAGGATCATAGATACTCCCATATCTGAGGTAAGCCTTCCATCAGGAAGCAGACCTTGGAGGGGCATGTCTGTTAAAGGATACTACTATAATTTTTGTGGATTTTTACTTATATTTGCATTTTACTTTCTAGATGGGTTTTGCTGGAATTGCTGTAGGTGCAGCTATGGTAGGTAGTCTTCTTTGTGAATCTCACCCAAAGAGTTTCTTTTAACAACACCTTTTAAAATCATTGCTTGAGTGTTGGGGGGGGCAAAGTAGTTATTTGCCACTCTAAACTGATGTTTTCCAGTCTTTTCAACATCTTTTCAACATTTTTGATTTGACAGGCTGGGTTACGGCCCATTTGTGAATTCATGACCTTCAATTTCTCTATGCAAGCCATCGACCAGGTCATAAACTCAGCTGCCAAGACGTACTACATGTCAGGGGGCCTTCAGTCTGTGCCCATAGTCTTCAGGGGGCCCAATGGCGCCTCAGCAGGTGTAGCTGCCCAGCACTCACAGTGTTTTGCTGCCTGGTATGGGCATTGCCCAGGCTTAAAGGTGGTCAGCCCCTGGAGTTCAGAGGATGCAAAAGGGCTTATTAAATCAGCCATTCGGGATAACAACCCAGGTCAGTAGAGGGGTGTGTCGTGCATCTCTTTTGAACATTAAAGTACTAAAATGAAATATCTGCATGGAAGGAACCATTAAAGACCTTTAAAGTTAGGTGTAGACATATGTTAGAGATCTACAGATATAGTAAGCATAGGAAAAAACTAGTGTTTTTCTTATCTATGACTATATGGGGGCCAATTAGGTACAAGAGAAATTTACTACACACCTATAACACTGATTTAACCCCAGAGGTAAAATCAGGATTGACCAGACTATAGATGTCTGTATCTAAACCATCCATAAGGCTCCTGGACACTGTGACGCTTCCTAATCAGCACAGTGAAACGTCTCACAGAATGAATGATTGTGTTTCTAGATATTCTTAGTCATGTGGTTACGTTGGTTTAAATATTTATATATTGTAGTGGTGGTGTTGGAGAATGAATTGATGTACGGAGTACCTTTTGAACTTCCTTCAGAAGCTCAGTCAAAAGATTTTCTGATCCCTATTGGAAAAGCCAAAATAGAAAGGCAAGGTAAGCGAAATCAGTATACATTTCAACATTATTAGCACTCTGCTCCTTCTGTTTATGTTGATCAGGCTCGATCTAGAAGTTACTGGCCTTTACTTTGACTAGGAAATTATAGGATAAGTTCAAGTTTAAAGTGTGTTATGCCCTGACTGCTCCATGTATTTGTGCTTTTGTAAATCTGAGCCTAGTGGATTTGTACTTCATTTCCAGGAAGGCTATCACGTTCTCATCTCACTTGAATGAACTTGAGTTTAAGATTTTACTAATGAACAAGAACCACAGCTGGCTACAGAGAAGGACAGTGTGTTTGGTTTCAACCTGACCTCTGATCTGTGACAACTTTGTTTCAGGAACACACGTAACTATAGTTGCTCATTCAAGACCTGTGGGCCACTGCTTAGAAGCTGCAACAGTGCTGTCCAAAGAGGGAATTGAATGTGAGGTAAATGGACATGCACATGTTCTTAAAGAATCAGAAAAATCCCTTTAAAAAGACCCAGAAAGATGAGTTTGAGTTCTGTAACAGGTTATTAGATATGAAATCTTGCTTTGTCACTTAGTTCTGTCTCAGCTTAACGGTGGGAACCTGCTTGGTTTTTAAACACCTAGCTTTTTAACACCTAGTGTCTGGATCTTTTTAGTATCTGGTTTATCAAGTTAAGATCCAGACTTAGAGCTGGAGGTTGGGAGAATGGAAAACTTAGAAGTCATTGAGTCTAACCCTTTGATATCCAGGAGATAACACTTGCTGGTTATGCTTGGGCAAGTTATATATGTGCTTTAATAAATCTCAGTGTCATCAGCCATAAAATGAGGATAATACATTTACTGTCCCATCAGGGTGGTTGTGGAATTATACTTACTGTAGTGTCGGGTACTTGGTAAGCAGTCATGTGTTAGTTACTATTTTGATGAGGAGGAAGTTAAAGCCAAGGGAGGACAAGTGAGTTTTGTAAGTGAACAGAGCTGCTTGTAGTAGAGATAAAGAATTTTAATTAGTTTCCCTTTTGACATAGTCAGATTTCCCTAGACTCAAAGATTGACAGGAAATGCAGGTTTCATCCCTGGATCAGGAAGATCCCCTGGAGTAGCAAATGGCAACCCACTCCAGTATTCTTGCCTGGGAAATCCCACAGACAGAGGAGCCTGGCAGGCTGCAGTCCATGGGGTTGTCAAGACTCAGACACAACTGTGCGACTGAGAATACACATATAAGGGAAGTGGCTTTATGGGGATAAAACCGTATTTGTGAGGCAGTGGCTCTATAAAGCTATTTACTGTATTATTTGTCTAGGTGATAAATTTGCGAACCATCAGGCCAATGGACATTGAGACAATAGAAGCCAGTGTCATGAAGACCAATCACCTTGTAACCGTGGAAGGAGGCTGGCCACAGTTCGGAGTAGGAGCTGAAATCTGTGCCAGGATCATGGAAGGTATTTCAGAGACACTGATTCCAGAAGAGTTAAGCTGTAATAAACACTGTTTATGATAGGACAAAATAAGCAAAAGCTAGGGATGATCAAATGACTTGAAATTTTCAACTTTCCAGCTTGGTATTTTTCCTTTGGGTAAAAGCAAAACCATAAACAATTCTTTGTAATTAGCATAGATTTCAGACTTCCCTTCTCTGGGCAGCCATACCTGCTGTGCTGAAGTGGTAGTGTTCAGCTGGTTTTCCTTGCCTCTCTGATTTGCACCTCCTTCCCTCTTAGGCCCTGCGTTCAATTTCCTGGATGCTCCTGCAGTTCGTGTCACTGGTGCCGATGTGCCTATGCCTTATGCAAAGATTCTAGAAGACAACTCTGTACCTCAGGTTAAAGACATCATATTTGCAATAAAGAAAACACTAAATATCTAGTTTGGACTTGAAGTTCAGGTCATTGGAATTTACTTAAAATACTTGCTGACTCTTCATCTGGATTGTTCCATAAGACCTTTTAATTCATAAAGTTATCTCTGAAGCAGCAACAGATTTTTTTACTGGGAAGAGGCTTAAATGTGTTTGTGGTAAAACTTGCCCCTCTCCTAAGTTCCGTATTTTTTTGGTCTGTTACAGTGCCATGTTCTTTGAATAAGATTCATGTGCAGTTTTACCCTCTCACTGGAAGAACATGGTGTAAATGTGGCAGAGTCCTGATGAAAGATACATCCAAAAAAGGATAACGTATATGTAAAAAATAAAAGCATTTAGTCTACATTTACTGTTAAGATTGTTTTGATAAGCAATAAAGGAATTCCTAACTATGACTAATGGTATTTTTATATTCTTGAGATAATAAATGTGGCATAGAAGTCCTAGAATTCTATTAAGAAATTAGTGCCATCAGGAACTAAACGCTAATCTCCTAAACTGCATCACTTACTTACAACAGGAACTTGCCCACCGACTCTTCAGATGCCTAATTCCAATAGGTTCTCTTCAAAGCTAAACCAAGATCCACGACAGGTATTTTTCCCACTGCCAAAAAACATAATATTCTGCCATACACTGCTCTCCTCAAAAGTTGAGATGGAAAAGATAGATGTAAGTTAGTTACGGAAGCACATAAGTGGTACAGAAACGTCCCATTAAAATATCTAGCCAAGCTAAAAACACATTTTCTTGACACAGTTTATTTTAATAAAAAATACAGCTGAACATTTATCACAGATTACATGAAACTATACACAATGACATTCTGTCTGCATAGTAACCAACACTGATGTGTATAACTTGATTTTTTTAGATGGATTACTTATAATCCTTTAAAGTGCAATTTATTTAAGGGTTTAAGCAAATCATAGGATAAAGGATCTTTCTAATAAATGAGTAATGTTAAAAACATGATATATTTGGATAAATCTTTCAAAAATCAGAACTGATTTCTATAGATGCCAAATTTACTTGTAATAATGACCACCCCCCCAAGCCCCAAACTTGACTTAAATGCTAAGGATTAAGAAGATCCTTGAATTGGCAAGAGCTTTTCCTGATGTTAACATTTTTGTCTGTTCAACACATACTAACTAAAAGGAACAAAGAGCCTAGAGTAGTTCCTGTAGCAGCCCTGAGTTCTGTAACCACAATGGAGTTCCTGATTGAACTTGAGAGAATGTTGTGAACTTTCACCTTCTACTTGAGGGGGAAATGAAGAACTCGGTTGCTTCTCTGACTCTCAGCGACATCACTATGCTTTGGGCTACAGTGTTAATGTCTAAGATGAAATTAAAAGTAGCAAAAAACAGTTTTATCTAACAAATAACCAGAAGATGCTTTAGAATAGAGAAATGAGAGGAACAGTTCTAGGAGCTGTTTTGCGGGATGGGAGGGATTGTAACACCAAGGCTATTCACCTCGGTGACTGAATATTGTCATCGTTTTTGTTTTTTGTCCATTTCCTTCAGTTGGTGGAAATAATTGATTCTGATACGCTGCTGCCCACCAAAAGAGGGTGAACCAGATTCCAATAGTAACCAAGGAACAAAATATTTCTTAAGGCAGCAATGCCAGCCTGACTTCATTCTACTTGAAGACTGTGTTTCCCTCTTGAAAATCCCCTTTTGTGAGCATCTGCAAAATCATATGTGGCTGTACTGGCTCAGCAATTATTCATCCAGAAGGAGGGTACTTCAGGGGGTGGGGGTGAAAGGAAAAAAAAAAAGAACTTTTCCCTCCGAGTATAAACACGAAGCTTTAGCCAATCTTAGGAGCGCTGTGATCACAGGTTTCGGCTTTCCTCAAAGTTCCTTTTTGGAAATTCTGGATGGAGCTGAGTAAAGCCCCTCGGCTCACGCCATTCACGGCCTGGGGTGGAAGCTGTGAGGGCGCCTCTGTGCTCGCAGGTGAGGGAGCTGCTGCTGGTGGAGGCGGAGGTGGAGGAGGTGGAGGTAACGCGGATATTCCTGTGGAGGAGAAGGGACAGTCAGTGATTCTGCACGCACCCTCCCTGCACACATCCAGTCCTGGGCAGAAAGGACTTGGGGAAGACTGCACACATTTTCCCTCAGAGGGGCCGAGATACTTTGTACTGTGTGATTTTTTTTTAAAGTTAGCATTTCTTCCAAGTTAACAAATACCACAGATTACATAAAACTACACAGAGTGACATTCTCTGCATAGATGAATTTCCAGATTTTAAAAATGATCCCAAAAGAAAGGTTCCCTTTCCTACTTTTTCCAGGTTCCAGGCAGCTCCACCTACTCCTGAGCTAGCAATGAAAGACATCTGTATGCACAGCTGGGCTACCTAAATATCGATTACTAGAAAGGGATGAACAGTTCTTTAGTGTTTGAAAGATGTGATTTAACATGAAATGACAAACCACTTAGGATTCTCAGCAAGGAACCACTGTCTGCTGGGTTATGGGCTCCTCAGGGTCTTTTTTTTTTTTTTCCTTTTCATCTGTCTTGAATATACTAGGTTGCCTGAAAGAAATACAAAATGCTAATAATTGCCAGCAATGCTCAGCAAGGGACAGAGGACTTTCTCCCACAACAGCACTCAAGGAGGCATCTTCCTCAAACACCCTTGTATCCACTGAGAGCCAACCCTACAAGATGGAAATGCACTAACCCTACATCGTTGCTGAAGTGCTGGGGGAGACTGGAATGGCAGGCTCTACCCTGGTGGGCAAGGAGAAGGAAACTGAACAGGTATCCGAAACTTCTCTTCGCTTCCTTCCAGGCACACAGACATTGTGCACTTGAATTGTATACTTTTGAATCAAATGAATTTCGTCCTCTTCGAACAAAACACTCGGTTCAGAAAAGGCCTTGCTTCAAAGAACTTGCCTGTGCTACAGTGAGTTGCCCCATTTCCTGTGAACCGGGCAGCTCCCTGTGACCCCACCTCTCTGTTCCTAGCCTCACCCTCTACCCTATCCTAGGGCTACCCCAGCAAGACAGTCTGTTGGATGGCTCCCCCACCACCTCCCTGAGCTGCGGTGACAACAGGAGAACATGCCCACCACAGCTTGACTTTACATGGATGGGTGTTCAGGACCATCAATAACATACTTCAGCAAGAGCAACCTTTTTTTACCAACTGTAATAGGCCATGGTTAAAGTATTTCATAGAAAACCACTTACCTTCCTTTACATCTTTTACCCAAACCTAAAGGCAGCTGAAATTAAAGAATCACACAGATACACACACTAATGCTCTGGAGTGCTTGAAATTCTCAAATAATATGGCAATACAAATAGTGAACACAGACAGATGAACGAAGCATCATTTTCACTGGTTCTATACAATGACAACAAATGAAGTTCCAGTATGTTGTATGCCAGGGTGGATTATGGGACGATGCTCCTGGCCTGGGGTTATAGGGTTACAGAGATAAAAAAGAACTTGCAACCTGACATGACTGTGGAGATGAGAAGAACAGGGAAAACCGGTGTGTCCTATAAGCATTCCTCTGAAGGGTGTTCTTGGAAAGTGACCATTGAAATACCAGGAGGGGAGATGGCCTCTGAAGCCTGTTGGAAAGCAACTGCAGAGCCCAGAGGACTGAGTGGATGCCAATACCCTCCCAGTGCCCCTCCCCAGCACTCTCAGCCAATGGCCAGAAAAGGGCAGCAGAACTGGACTTGACCTGGAGGGCCCAACATAGACTGGAATGAGCACCAGCATTTCTGCCTCCCAGCTCTGGGCTTTGACCCCGGCAGAAGAGTCAGAAGACAGGGCTGCAACAGCACTTTGTTCTACTAGAGGCATGGAACTGACTACGCAGAGACCAGCCACCCTTCTAGCCCAGGACTCTGGGAGGCTAGAGATGTGCCTCAGGAACTAGACTTGGTACAGGCTGCCATATTGGCACAGAACCAACCTGCTCGGCCCTCATGCGGAACCAATCCTGGTCTGTAGCCTCATTACTACCTGGCGCTCAAAATGAGAAGCGCACATTCACTACCACAGTTTGGAGACGGGGTGGTGCTCAGGAAACAGACCCTCATTGTCCAAGTAAAGGCTGCTGCTGCTGCTAAGTCACTTCAGTCGTGTCCGACTCTGTGCGACCCCAGAGATGGCAGCCCACCAGGCTCCAGCATCCCTGGGATTCTCTAAGCAATAACACTGGAGTGGGTTGCCATTTCCTTCTCCAGTGCATGAAAGTGAAAAGTGAAAGTGAAGTCACTCAGTCGTGTCCGACTCTTCGAGACCCCATGGACTGCAGCCCACCAGGCTCCTCCACCCATGGGATTTTCCAGGCAAGAGTACTGGAGTGGGGTGCCATTGCCTTCTCCAAAGTAAAGGCTAAGACTGTCTAAATGAATTGCTTTTAATATGTAGGTAGCATAAATAAATCAACTGTCCAAAGTGCCACAGGGTAACCTGTGCAGCTGGGGGCTGTGCAAGGAGAGTCTGCTCATCCAAAGGGAAAAAAATAGGGTCACCAGAGGCGCCCTCACAGAGGGCCAGACCAATCATAAAGGGCCCCATGTCCCATGAGGTCCGCCTCTCCTCGCTGGGCCTGCAACAACCAGGGCAAATCTCCATACATAGGATCAGGCCCAGGACCAGCTCAGAAACCTCAGGAAGGTGGATGGAAGGGAGGTCCAGGTCTGAAGGTCAAGGTCAACACTTGACCTTGGAGGAGGCAAAAATACCCCCAGGGACTCACAGTCCAATTACAGGTCCCACCGATTTTTTTTTGTCCTTTTTTAGTTTTTCTTTTTTTGCCTCTTCTGTGGTCCACAAAATTCCTTTAAAGGTTCACTGGGACTTAAGCTATAACACGTGGCTAATAATGTGGGAGCGGGGGGAATGTTACCAGCATCCAAATTCAGAGTTGACTCTGGGGCCTGTGACGAATCTGGGACAACTGCCTGATGCCTGAGCTCCCCTACTTCCCAGATGTGAGTGAGTGCCCCTCCAGAGGCCTCCTAAAGCTCCATCCCCAGGTCTCGGACACCACCAGATTCCAAAGTAGACTGACTGCCAACTGGATCTAGCTTTCAAAAATGTTGGCCTCCAACACCCTAGGTGGAGGAATGCTCAAAGACAGCTTATCTACAGTGATAACCAGGTCAGTCATGATCTGTCCAATCTCACCTTCTCTTAGACAAAAACCCAGAGAGTTAACTGTTCCACCCTCCCCAGTACCCCAAATGGGAGCCTGGCAGCCCAGCAGTGGCCCTGAAACA
The DNA here is from genome assembly GCF_023091745.1 of Budorcas taxicolor. Taxonomy (NCBI): domain Eukaryota; kingdom Metazoa; phylum Chordata; class Mammalia; order Artiodactyla; family Bovidae; genus Budorcas; species Budorcas taxicolor. Next base: position 17,564,514 of record NC_068910.1, on the reverse strand, counting down.
GGCCATAGACTGCTGCAGCAAGATCATAGGTTAGATCCAGGTAGAAACACCTTGCCAGAAACATCTTCCCCAGCCCTGTCAACAGGACCGTTCAGAGTCCCTTTCCCTGGGCCAACTTTGACAGTGGGAAGTCAACTACTGCCTGTGGGTCTGGGTTCCTTCGTGGTCCCCACACTCGGGAGGGGAGACCACCTGGCCTTCAGACCAACACCAGACCTACCAGCTACCCTCAGAGGGAATTGGAAGCCAGCGACCTCCGAAGCAGGCAGCCCCCAGCTGTTTGAAACTGCCTTTGCCTTTTACCTCAGAAAGATGGGGAGGCTGTATTCATGTCCTAATTATTATTAAGGATGCTTAAAAAAAGGAGTTTTCCGTAATATCAGTTATAAAGTCAGTAAGTGGCTTCCCTGTGACCAGGAATGCAATTGCCCAGCGTCTTTTCCCTTTCATCAGAGTAACAAGGAACCAGCGCGTTTGCAACAACAGGACTGTGAGAGGCTGGCTTCCAAAATTAAAATTCCGAAATGCCATGCAGTTGATGTGTAGGTTTTAGGGCTGTATTTCAAAACTAAGATCAGAGTGGAAAATGAAAATTTTGAAGGTCATGATGAAAATGAAATGAATGTAAATGAAGTCACTGGGGCGCCTTTTAAAGATGCTGTATTTCATTTAAATATCCAGACAAGGAAATCGTCTCCAATCAGCTTTCCCGTTTGTTCAGTGATCTAGACACAATGTCCCATTTCACAGAAAGAAACAGAGCATCTTTAAAGTTAGAAAAATCAGTATAGCTTACTTTACCGAAAATTCACGTTCAAAATGGTGCATGCTCTACTGAAAATAGCAAAGAGAGAGAGAGAGGGGGGACACAAGTCATTATTCAGTGTCATTATTTAGTGACATTATTTAGTGTCATTTAATCAAATAGAGACAATAAAAGATTAGTCTGAATCACATGCTGATTATTCTCATTGCAAACTAGGGTATATTTAAGTGAAACACAAGAAGCACGGTTTGTAAATACGACAGTGACCCTCTTAAGAACATGGCACACATATTAATACTAACAGAGTAACCGATGAGTCACTTTCCTCTTCATTCTTTTTACTTCTTTCTTCTGAACCAGTTAGGTGCTATTCAGAAGACCCATCGTGGTTTTATCTCCCCTGGAAAGTGGAATGGGTCTTGGGAGTGTACCTAGTTCTAGTACTAAATAAGGCCAGTTTATGAAGAGGGAAGAACAATGAGAACTGATCACTTTTCCACACAAGTCTTCTATAGTCTGAAATAGAGATGTGTCTTTTTAAAGCTGGAAAGAGCAGAAGCACTGGGAAGTCTAACCTGGGCAGGAACATGGGGCCCCTTCCCTGAAGGCGCTTAGATCCAGAGGCTAAACAGGGCAGTGAGCAGAAGTAGCTTACTTAACACTTGTTCATGGTTCAGTTACTAAGTTATGTCCAACTCTTTGTGACCCCATGGACTGCAGCACACCAGGCTTTCCTGTCCTTCACCATCCTCTTGGGTTTGCTCAAATTCATGTCCACTGAGTCAGTGACATTATCTAACCATCTTATCCTCAGCCACCCCCTTTCTCCTCTTGCCCTCAATCTTCCCCAGCATCAGGGTCTTTTCCAATAAGTCAGTTCTTTGCATCAGGTGGCCAAAGTTTTGGAGTTTTGGCTTTGGCATCAGCATCTACTTAAGACTGCTGCTGCTAAGTCGCTTCAGTCGTGTCCAACTGTGCAACCCCAGAGACAGCAGCCCACCAGGCTCTGGCGTCCCTGGGATTCTCCAGGCAAGAACACTGGAGTGGGTTGCCATTTCCTTCTCCAGTGCATGAAAGTGAAAAGTCAAAGTCAAGTAGCTCAGTCGTGTCCGACTCTTCGCAACCCCATGGACTGCAGCCAACCAGGCTCCTCCACCCATAGGATTTTCCAGGCAAGAGCACTGGAATGGGGTGCTCTTAAGACTAGAGAACTATTTTTAAAAAGGGCGGGGGGTAGAATTCCCTGACAGCCCGGGGATTAAGACTTGACACTTTCACTGCCAGGGGACCAAAGATCAAGCAAGCCTCAGGACACAACGAAAAAAAAAAAAAAAAACCAGGACACATTTTTTTCCCTGTCTCCTTTTAACTGACTAGATTCCAGGTTAAATGTAAAGATAACCTTTTCCCTGACAGTGAATCCCAGAGTTCTGAATGAACCAACCTGCTCCCCTGCCTAAAAGAGAATCCCTTCCTCTGAGAACCGGCCGGTCAGAGGCCCATGTGGGGTGCAGCAGGCTGACCACTGACCTGGGGTAGCTCAGGGAGGATGCTGGGGCCACTGCCTGCCCACTCCACTCCAGCAACTGAGGACCCAGGGAAGGAGCTCATACGCTGAGCTTGTGGGCAGGGAGGAGGGCTGCAGGCCGGCAGCAGAGCAGAACTAACACACTGTTTAGAGAAGCACCACAGGACAGACCTGCTCATCCCAAAGATGGAAACTGCTTTACGTGGTTTTGCGAAAAAGAGGCGATTTCTAGGGCCATAGATGTCTATTCTGAGCCTACAGTGGGTTTCAGACTTTGATGTGGCTAGATAAATCCTGGGAGCTCCAAAATTCTAAAAGAATTTCTCCCTTTTCTTGTATCTGATTTATTTGTTTTACAGAAGTACAGTTATGTACAATATTATATAAGTTACAGGTGTACAATATAGTGATTCAGAGTTCTTAAAGGCTATACTCCCCTGACAGTTACTATAAAATTTTGGCTATATGCCCTGTGTTGTACAGTATATCCTGGTAGCTTATTTTACACATCATAGTTTGTGTCTTATTTATCCTAAAGCTTCCTTCCTGTTACTCAAGTTCTCGGTCATTCTGTGCCCACAAGGCCCTGCTTTGCCTCCTCCTCCAGTCCTGCACAAACTTCCCTCTTTTCAGTCACTCTCACAGACTGGCCTTCTACGAACTGCCAGCTCTCTCTCTTCAAAATTATTGCTTAAAAATGATAAACTGCAAGCAAGAAGGGCTAGAATTCTCTTGCAAGGTATTCACATCTTACCTTCACAGTACTTTCCTGCTTATCAGGCCCTGTGTACATTATCTACCTCATAAAGACCAGGAATTCTCTTAAAAGACAGCTTCAAAGAATGGATATTACTTGGGCAAGGTCACCCAGCGAGTCGGGGAGCTGCGTCCCAAGCCCGGGGCTCCTAGCACTTCCTTCAGGGCTCGTATCATGCCAGCCAAGCACAGCTGTTAGCAGCACAGGCCCTGCAGTGCACCGAGAGAGCCGGTGCTCAGGAGAAATCAGGGAGCTGAGCAGGACAGAGACCAAGACTGGATCCTGGCTCCAGGACCTCCCACTTGCACGACCGCAGTCAAGGTCCACTAGAGCCTCAGTGTCTTTGTCTGTGAAATGGAGCTATAAGCATAATCCCTGCTCCTTGGATAGGAAGGTATTCATGAGGATTAAATAAAACAATAACTATAAATCTCCTAGAACAGTGCCTAGGACAAAATAAGCACTCAAAACATGTGAAATATGATTATTAACAACAATAATAATTGGGGTTTCCTGCTTACTTAAGATTTCCCCAAATACTCTTTATGCTCTATTACAAATCTTTGTTTTTTTTGCAAATCTTTTTAAACACACACACACAATCTTTTTAAAAACACACACACATACAATCTTTTTAAACACACACACAATCTTTTTAAAAACACACACACATACAATCTTTTTAAACACACACACAATCTTTTTAAACACACACACAATCTTTTTAAACACACACACAATCTTTTTAAACACACACACAATCTTTTTAAAAACACAGTATTTTTAAAAACACACAATCTTTTTAAAAACACACACACATACAATCTTTTTAAACACACACACAATCTTTTTAAACACACACACAATCTTTTTAAACACACACACAATCTTTTTAAACACACACACACAATCTTTTTAAACACACACACACAATCTTTTTAAACACACACACAATCTTTTTAAAACACACACACACAATCTTTTTAAACACACACACACACAATCTTTTTAAACACACACACACACAATCTTTTTAAACACACACACACAATCTTTTTAAACACACACACACAATCTTTCTAAACACACACACACAATCTTTTTAAACACACACACACACACAATCTTTTTAAACACACACACACAATCTTTTTAAACACACACACACAATCTTTTTAAACACACACACACAATCTTTCTAAACACACACAATCTTTTTAAACACACACACAATCTTTTTAAAAACACACATAATCCTTTTAAAAACACACACACACACAATCTTTTTAAACACACACACACAATCTTTTTAAACACACACACAATCTTTTTAAACACACACACACACAATCTTTTTAAACACACACACACACAATCTTTTTAAACACACACACACAATCTTTTTAAACACACACACACAATCTTTCTAAACACACACACACAATCTTTTTAAAAACACACACACACAATCTTTTTAAACACACACACACAATCTTTTTAAACACACACACACAATCTTTTTAAACACACACACACAATCTTTCTAAACACACACAATCTTTTTAAACACACACACAATCTTTTTAAAAACACACACAATCTTTTTAAAAACACACACACAATCTTTTTAAACACACACACACAATCTTTTTAAACACACACACACAATCTTTTTAAACACACACACACATGCACGCACGCGGGCGCGCAATACCAAGACAGCAGGCCTGTCTCCTCCCAAAGGGAGAGTAGGAGCAAATATCTGCATGTAAATCAGGACCTTCTAAACCACTCAGCTCCATGAATACAGAGTGTAAACACTGGCTGGTGACACTGACCCAGAAATCAGTCAGAATAAAGTATCTCAAAGTTCCTGAAAGAATGACCTGCTAGAGGCAGGAAACATACACTTTAGAAAAAAGAAAGTGCTAGGAATGTTCTCACTGGGAAAAAAACAAAAGGCTTTCGAGAATGCCACCCTACCCAACAGAACTGCCTACAAACTTAAGGAAATCTTTCTAGTCTTTCTCCCATCAATCTAGTAAGGATTTCAAGAAAAGGCCCTGGGCAGGGAGGTTCAGAGAGAAACAGGAGAGGCCCCAGTCCTTACACAAATGCTGGAAAGGACTCAGGAGAGTAAGACTCCTTTGCTTAGAAACACCTGTCTCTTCTGCCCTGTCCTGAAAGTAACTGAGCTTAAAACCACCCTTAGTTACCACAAATGCTTTTAAAACTGATGATTTCAGGAAGAAAGTCAATGCTGTCAAACTGATCTTGCCTCAATTGATCTATTGCTGAGCAAACTGCCAGGGGTGGGTCCACAGTGGGTTTATGTATGTAGGTGTGTGTGTGCTCAGCTGTGTCTTTATGACCCCACGGACTAGCCTGCCAGGCTCCTCTGTGCGTGGAATTCCCCAGGCAAGAATACTGGAGTGGGTTGCCATTTCCGTCTTCAGGGGATCTTCCTGACCCAGGGATCCAACCCATGTCTCCTGTATCTCCTGCATTACAGGAGGATTGTTTACCTGCTGAGCCACTGGTATAAATGATGTTATTTTCCAGCAAACAGTGGGTTTAGAGGATGCTTGATTAGAAAGAACTGAGATGGGCTCCTCTAACCCTCTCCCTTTTGCCTTTTTAACCCAAAAGAATACTCCTGTCAAGAAGGAGACTAGGGTTCGATCCCTCGGTCAGGAAGATCCCCTGGAGAAGGAAATGGCTACCCACTCCATTATTTTTGCCTGAGAAATCCCCGGCACAAAAAAGCCTGGCGGGCTGCAGTCTATGCGGTCAAGAAAGAGTCAGACGTGCCTTAGCAAATAAACAACAACCCAAACCCAGAAATCTACTTATTCAAGGTCTCCCAGTAACTCACAGTGCCCTGAGGACTGACTGTGTATCAGGTTCTGTTCTAACCTCTTAGGCCCGGGACTCTCTGGATCCTCATAGTAAATCCACTAGACAGGCACTGTTGCTATCTTTGTTTAAAAATGGAAAGCTGATGTGAAAGCTCTGCCTCTCTGTACACTAAATCAAACTAAATCAAACCTCTCTGGGTGAAAACAGAAAAGGACAGCTTTATTAGTTTGCCAGGCAGAGGTGTATCTCTACCCCCAGGGGATTTGGTGAGGGGGTTTTGTAACAAGAGTCTAAGGGTGGGGTCCCTGACAAGATTAAGGTGTGTGCAGGGCTTAATCTTGTCTCAGCAGGTTTCTGGATGCTCCTCCCTTGATTAGCAACTCTACCGTTTGAAACTCAGGGAAGGTCATGGAGGCTGGTGTCTGATTACAAGAAACAAGGGACAAAAGGGCTTCCATGCCCAGGAGCCCTATGGGGCCTCACTTGATTTTGAAGTCTGAAGCCCAGGGAGGTCAAGTGTCTTCTCCAAGGTTCTATCTAGAACTACAGAGTGGTGACCCTCAAGTTTAGGTTCTGCAGGGCAAGAGGTAGATCTCAAGGACTCCCAGATAGAGCTGTGTTTGAGATGCTACCTTCAGCAGGAATTCCTTTTCAATGCTAGCCCTTGAAAATGAAGACTTTTCCTTCATTTCCTGAGACAATCGCATATTATAAAGCCAGAAGATATTAACACTATGCTTGATTTAGTTTCCAGATACAGCATAAATGTGGCCTAGAAGTAAAGACATCAGTTCAGTTCAGTCACTCAGTCGTGTCCGACTCTTTGCGACCCCATGAATCGCAGCACGCCAGGCCTCCCTGTCCATCACCATCTCCCCGAGTTCACTCAGACTCACGTCCATCGAGTCGGTGATGCCATCCAGCCATCTCATCCTCTGTCATCCCCTTTTCCTCCTGCCCCCAATCACTCCCAGCATCAGTCTTTTCCAATGAATCAACATAAATTGGAGTAAATTGTGATTCCAGCAATAAGACAGGTAGCGTGCAGAGAGGCAGCAAGAGAGATGAGCCCAGTGAGAAGCCTGGCCGCCTGTCCTGAAAGGGAAAGGACCAGTCTAAATAAGGGCTGCCCAGGCGGTGAGTAGGCTGAAAGCCTTGCCCTCACCCAGTTCAGTTCAGTTCATTCGCTCAGTCATGTCCAACTCTCTTTGACCCCATGGACTGCAGCACACCAGGCTTCCCTGTCCTTCGCCAACTCCCAGAGCTTGCTCAAACGCATGTCCATTGGGTTGGTGATGCCATCCAACCATCTCATCGTCTGTTGTCCCCTTCTCCTCCCACCTTCAATCTTGCCCAGCATCAGGGTCTTTTCCAATGAGTCAGTTCTTCGTATCAGGTGGCCAAAGTATTGGAGTTTCAGCTGTAGCATCAGCCCTTCCAATGAATATTCAGGACTGATTTCCTTTAGGATGGACAGGTTAGATCTCCTTGCAGTCCAATGGACTCTCAAGAGTCTTCTCCAACACCACAGTTCAAAAGCATCAATTCTTCGACAATCAGCTTTTTTATGGTCCAACTCTCACATCCATACATGACCACTGGAAAAACCATAGCTTTGACTAGACAGAACTTTGTCAGCAAAGTAACAAAGTGCCTGCTTTTTAATAGCCTTTCTTCCAGGGAGCAAGCGTCTTTTAACTTCATGGCTGCAGTCACCATCTGCAGTGATTCTGGAGCCCAAGAAAATAAAGTCTGTTCACTGTTTCCACTGTTTCCCCATCTATTCGTCATGAAGTGATGGGACCAGAGACTATGATTTTAGTTTTTTAAATGTTGAGCTTAAAATAAATAAAAAATGTTGAGTTTTAACCCAGCTTTTCACTCTCCTCTTTCACTTTCATCAAGAGGCTCTTTAGTTCCTCTTTACTTTCTGCCATAAGGGTGGTATCTGTGTGTCTCAGGTTATTGATATTTCTCCCAGCAATCTTGATCCCAGTGTGCTTCATCCAGCCCAGCATTTCGCATGATGAACTCTGCATATAAGTTAAATAAGGGTGACAATATACAGCCCATCTTTGCATGAAATGTTCCCTTGGTATCTCTAATTTTCTTGAAGAGATCTCTAGTCTTTCCCATTCTATTGTTTTCCTCTATTTCTTTGCTCTGATCACTTAGGAAGGCTTTCTTATCTCTTCCTGCTATTCTTTGGAAGTCTGCATTCAGATGGATATATCTTTCCTTTTTCTCCTTTGCCTTTAGCTTCTCTTCTTTTCTCAGCTATTTGTAAGGCCTCCTCAGACAACCACTTTGCCTTTTTGCATTTCTTTTTGTTGGGGATGGTCTTGATCACTGCCACCTGTATAATGTCATGAACCTCCGTCCATAGTTTTTCAGGCACCCTGTCTATCAGATCTAATCCCTTGAATCTATTTCTCACTTCCACTGTAAAATTGTAAAGGACTTGATTTACTTCATACCTGAATGGTCTAGTGGTTTTCCCTACTTTCTCAATTTGTCTGAATTTTGCAATAAGGAGTTCATGATCTGAGCCACAGTCAGCTCCCAGTCTTGTTTTTGCATAGAGTTTCTCCATCTTCCCCAGGATTTGTGGAGCACTTCCCATGGGAATGGTAGCATGACGGTACCACCTGTGCGGCCTTGTACAGTACAGAAGTTCGAGATGCTGCTCTGTTGGTAGTTTTTTTCAGGAGGAGATTCTCTATTTAAGAAGAACTATTGGGGGAGCAAGTTACCATGGGCGGGACCTGAAGAAAGCATTTGCTTGATCAGTATCTATCATTCTGGAGCTCCTGAGAGGTGATGGCAATGCCAGGCCACTCAGTTGGGCCTTGTCTGCGTGCTCATCTTTGTGACCCAGGACTTATTAGCACAGTGCCAGGCATACTGCAGGCTCTGGATAAATGCATCTAAAGTAGCTGAATGAATAAACTCCCTGTGGGTGGCTTGCTTGTGTTAGGTTGATAGGCAAATGCCAGTTATTATTTTTATGAGTTGCATTAACGATAAATGCCCAGCAGAGGTCAGAGTACAGTCTCTGGGGCTGAGTCAATCATTTCATCAATAAAACATTAAAGGACACAGAGGAAAAGAGAAAGCCAAGACCTGCTGGGCACCTCTCATCTCTGCCAGGCATTGTGCTTGGGGCCTCACATGTGTTTCCCTCTGAATACTTGTGACTACCCTTCAGGACATGGAACTATATTCCCAACTGTTCCCTCTCACCTCAGATGAAGTTTTTTCCAACACTGATTCTAATTACAAAAGATTTCTCTTTTTCTTCTCATTCTAAAAGTTGCCTCATTTCATGCAAACCAGGTACTGCATCAGAACTGAGAACTCAACTGAGAGCTCAGATTAGAGGATTCATCGAAAATAATCCAAACAGACTGAATTCTCCAAGGTATTTAAAAACGAGAACTGGCAGGTAACTAACTGCCCACCTCGAATGCACACAGCAAGGTGGTCTGCACTTCTAAGCAGACACCTCACTTCTTAAAAGAGGCTTCACGGATTCTCACTATTAGTTCTCTCCTATTTCCTTAATGTCTAAGCAGTGTGAAATTAATATTCATCCTCTCATCTAGAAAATGGCTCAACATGATCGTGGGCAGTGGCTCTCCAAAAATTTCTGATCAGCCTATAGCACTCACCTCTACAAAAGACAGAGAAGAAGTCTACTTTCTGTATGGATCAATATGTGGGGGCCTTCTTGTAAAATCTGCTGACAAAGTCGGACAGGATATAGGATATTACGTCTCCATGAGACAGTCACTTTTATTAAAATAAACCCTGGCCCCAGAACACTCGACAGCAAACCACCAGTAACTACCCTCCCTGGTCAAGACACCCGACAGCCAGATTTAAGCCCTTCAAACCAGTCTCCTTACATTTGATGGTCATCTTTTTTTTTTTTCTTTTTGGAAGGTCTGTTAGAAGCATTTGAGAGGGGTTGGGTAATGCTCTTCGTAGCTGCTGGGTGCCACTTTAAGCCTTAATGAGTATGGTATTGTCAACTCATAAATCAACCCCAGCCCACTCTCCCTTCAAATGGTTGCAGAGACTGCTCCAAACACAGCCGGCAAGATCTGAGTGGTAGAACCAGTTCCTCTGACATCTAGAACATCTGGTTCAGTTAAGGAGTGAAAGGAGATCCTGGTATCCCAAAGCATTTTTATGGGGCTTGCAAAGTGGTTAGGAGAGAGATATTAGTTCCAAAAAGAAAGAAAAAAGATAGCGTTATGAGGCCACCGCACACATTTAGAGGTTATTCCCTGGGAAAAAAAAAAGAAACTCTTTACATTTTTTCAAAAGACTCCAAGAAACCTGATTTAAGTCAGAAAAGTGAAACAATCGTTGGCTAGCCACAGAAAAGTAGTCAGATGATGAAATGCAGAGCAGAACAGAGCACAGACGACTATCAGGAAATCAGAAGCTCCATGGGTCTCTCACTCCTAGGCGTGCATTTCACCAGTTGCGCTATGACAAAGCCAGCAGTGTGGCTGGGCTCCCTGAGTGAGTCCTGGCAGGACAGAGCCTCTGGGCAGCAGCGCAGTTGCTTTGTTCAGCCTGAGCCTATACCAAGACAGGGTCTGATCTAAGGAGCCTGCATGAGGCTTTACAGCGAAGAGAGCGAGCTGGAGGTAGGGGGTGGGTGAGCGGCCCTAAAACCAACTATTCCATTCCCTTTGAAATCTGAGTTTGGAAATCGAGACCCTCATTTCTCCCAAGTGACACTGCTGATCTGCACCCCCACTGGTTTCTCTGGAGAAGGATGGTCCCTTCTAATGTCTGAGCCAAGGCAAGAAAAGCAAGAGCCTCACACTTCTCCCCACTGGTGCAGAAGGGGAGGCAGGCAGGTCACTCCGCCTTGTCACTGACCTGCTGTGGAGGGCGGAGTCGGCGAGGACGGGGATGTGAGAGGTGAGCTGGCCCCAGATCCTGCTAAGAGAGAAAACAGAGAAAACCCTCATGGGGACCAAAGAAAGACATCTGGAATGTGGCCTGAGCTGGGACCCACCACTGTCTGAGCCTCTGCACTTGGCTGCACGTGTGGACCTGGCGGGAAAAGGCAGGCGGGACAGAGTTCAGGGACTGGACCCATGACTGCAGGCGTCCACCCCACTGCAGGGCGCGTCTCCTTCCCCAGGCCTCGCTGCCTCCCACTGCTCCCCACAGCCTGCCTGGTTTGAAATCAACCTTGTGCCATCCAACAGCTTATGCAGTTGGCTACAGTCTCTCTTGTGGACCCAACCCCTATCCCTGGGTAATGAATGACAAATGACAGAACCAAGAACAGGTGATGGAGGGGCGCAGGGCAGTCTGGTGGAGGCCTCTCCAAAGGAAGCGAGGGTTCTCCAGCACATCCACCCAGCAAATGCTCCCTGTGGAAGTGCCATTTTACCAGCAGGCACACTGAACTGGATAGGATCAGCCTCTTCAGTGTGTGGATTTCCCAGGCTTTTTCTTACCTGAAGTTCAGCAAATACCTTTATTTACATTAAAATAAGGTGCATATTCCCATAGGTTGTATGCTTTTCCTGGACCTAGTAACACTGTTATATTTAAAATATTCCCAAATTCCCCAGCATCACTTCCACTGCTCAGAAATCCCCAGAATACACCCTCCTGACTTAACCTGGAAGTAGCCCAGTGAACAGATAGAATAGCCCACACAAGCCCCTTCCCTCACATGGAGGTCCTAGCGAAGGACCACCAGAGCTCCCAGCAGGTAACTGAGAGGCCACCACCTGTTCTGCGGGCGCCTCCTACCATGATCTCTCCCGTCATCCACATCACACAGACACTGAGCACAAGGAGAAATGTCCTAATTAAACCATCCCTCCCGCCGGTTGAATCCCTTTCCACTATGTGCCATATTCTCTCACTTCCTATAAAACATGGGAGGCGTTTTACTGAAAAAGATGGCAAAATCCAGCCCACTGTGATATGACACTGCTTGTAGTGCTAACGTGGGTTTTAAAGGGGAGAAGGTTTGCATTTGTGACTCAGTGGGGTCTGGAGATGATCTATACATTTCTATCAACAGCTTCCTGACTTTCCTAAACTCCTTGAGGTGGTGTCTTGGAGTCCTTAGCCTCCCACCTGGCTGCATCTGGCATAAGTGAAGTGAAGTGAAAGTCACTCAGTCGTGTCCGACTCTGCGACTCCAAGGACTATACAGCCCATGGAATTCTCCAGGCCAGAATACTGGACTGGATAGCCTTTCCCTTCTCTAGGGGATCTTCCCAATCCAGGGATCGAACCCAGGTCTCCCACATTGCAGGCAGATTCTTTACCAGCTGAGCCACAAGGGAAGCCCAAGAATACTGGAGTGGGTAGCCTAGCCCTTCTCCAGCGGATCTTCCCGACCCAGGAATTGAACCGGGGTCTCCCGCATTGCAGGTGGATTCTTTACCAGCTGAGCTGCCCCTATGCATCTGGCATTGAGCCCTGCAAGCAGGCAGATGGAGACACTGAGCCAGGCTTTCTCCATTTTATAAGAAGCAGACATCGGACAGAGTGTCTGCCAGTGTGACAGGCTGACTGAAGACTCGAGTCTCAGGCTAATGATGAAAATGACTGGCCCATGTCAATTTCATCAACCATGAGAAAACAGACCTCCAACTCTGAAATTATGCATGAGCCACAACAGCCTCCAGTCCCTTCCTCCTCTCCCAGCCTCCATCCCCAGGCAGCCAGCCCTGGTCCTCACACGGACCTCCAGGGCCTCCTTCTCTTCCCCGCTAGCTCCCCCTGAGCCCTTCTCTGGCTTGACTCTCCAAGCAGTGGTGCTGGCATAGTTTCCACCCTCCCGGAGTCTAGAATCTTCTCCCACCCCAACTCTTCCAGCTCCAGCTCTACCTACACAGCCCGCATCCTCTGGCGGCGGCCAGCCCAGCCTTTAGGTCTTGCACACCCCTCACTTCTTCTCTTGCCCCTGGCAGATGTCTTCCTCACTGACTTCCCTGAAAAGATCTGAACACCCTCAATTTCTTCCCTCCCTTCCATTTTAAATGCCTCTGCCTCTTCACCTACTCCACTTGCTCCTGACACCAGGAAAGGATGCATGGGTTTGCTCCAAAGCTGAGACTGACAGCTGGGCTCTTGATCCTAACTCCGTGGCCTTCCAGCACTCTCTCACCTTGCCTCCCTCAACAATCACTCTCTCTTTTGCATCTTCAGGTTCTCTCTCTCTACTGGGTCCTTATCCTGACTGGAAGTATGTGCAACTATCCCTCAACCTAAAAAAACAAAAAACCAGGGCTGAGCCAAAGCTGCACCTTATGAGGATGAAACCTTCCCTTCTCCATGTGGAGCTTCACTTCACAGACTCAAAAGGCAGAAGAACTGCAAGGTCCCAGGGGGTCCCTTGATCTGATCTCCAGAGATGGGGACATGAAGGCCCAAAGCCAGCCGGGGAGGGGGTGGGCAGGGACAGTGCTCTCTGTGCCTTGCTCACCCTTCTGGAATGGAGGAGGGCGCGCCCTTCTGCCACGTGGGGACAGAGCAGAGGGCAGGATTTAGGGCCATTTCAGTTAGTGCAGCCTCTCCTGATAAGCAGAAGGCTTTGCACTGCATTACTGGGTGGGGTTTTATTCCAGGGCTGATGCTCATCTTTGACAGATCGAGTCCCGCGATCGGTGAAGAGGCTCACTGCCCGTTAAGCTCTGAGGTCCCTTCTAGTACATGAGTTCTGTGAGACTTGCAATGCTATGGAAACTCTTCCCTGGGGACAGAGTTCTTTTGTTTTCTGCATTTGTCACCACACTGCCTAGTAGAACGCAGGGACTCTTTTTTTTTGCTTTTTATTTTATATTGGGGTATAGCCAAATTAACAGTGTTATAACAGTTTCAGGTGGACAGCAAAGGGACTCAGCCATACATACACCATTCTCCCCCAATCTCCCCTCCCATCCAGCCTGCCACAAAGCACTCAGCACAGTCCCCTGTGCTATATACAGTAAGAGGAACCCAAGAACCTAGACTCCTGGCCCTAATCTTTGGGACCCAGGCCCCACTATAACCTATAATCAGTTACCTGAATTATTGGAGTTGCTGTATTTTGCTGAATGCTCTTCATTATTTTCAACAGCAGATCGTTTTGACTTCTTTAAAAAAAAAAAGAAAGGGGGGAGGAAGCAAAGAATGAACATACCAGAATATAAACATTTCTAGGCAGAGTTATAAACTAGCTACACACAAGGTCATACTGGGCCTCATAACAGTGAAGAAGCCACAAGCCAAAACTAAAGGGAGAAATAAAAACCAAGAATGCTGAGTTTACAATCTCAGGCCAACCCTTCCCCACAAGTACAGTAAGGCCATCATCAGCCCAGCAAGCCAGGAAATTCTATGGTCCATTTCTCTGCTGACACTATTATTTGGTTTTTGTTGAGAAACAGCTAACCAGCCATCTGTAAAGTTTTAGCCTTCAGAAAGATACAGCACAGAGATCCGTCATGAACTAAACGCACATCATTGACCTAGAACTTTCCTCTCGTGGAGTCAAGCATTCACAAGAAAGAATTCACAGAGACACTGGGCTTACCTTTCGAGCTAAAATCTTCCTCTTTTTCCTTTCTTCTTCAGATCCATGGTGAGACTGAGCTCTCGTCAGTCTTCGATGCTGGTGGATCTTTAAGAGACCACAGTGCACCACAAATGTAAGCATATCCTACGCTAATGAAAATTTCTACCATGTTTCGCCAAATCAAATTATCTGGATGAAAACGCTTTCCGTGCTCAGCCTGTCTGCCTCCACACTGGGTCTGGATGTCGGGGAGAAGAGTATGCCAGCAGATGAAGACCGTTCCCTCTTCACCCTCAGGTCCTTACATGCCTTTTCCTCTCTTAGAGAAAATGAGTGTGGCCCCCAGAACCATCAGAGTATGAAACATGTATGACCCCCCAACCACCCAGTCTGCCCTGATCTTAAACAGTGACCATCCTTTGTGAGCACATTTGTTTCTACCACAGGCTGAGCTCTCTGGGGGTAGGACTGTGAAGTATTCAGTTGTCTCACAGCAATGAACATGGAGCCTGGTCCAGAGCAAGTATGCAAGACACGTTTGAGGAATGAACGATCAGTTAAAAGTAAATCACTGTGATCACCACAGCAGAGGGTGGGGATGCTAAAACAACAAAAGGCACAGAGGAACTATTAGCGGTTTACCTGTTTCTGTTCTTCAATCAGTCTCTTTTCTATACATTCTTTGGCAATTCTCAATGCCTCTTTTAACTTTGTGGGGATCTGAAAAAAGAGAAGTACATAATCTACAGAGGAAACTGGCCGGAGGTTCTCTCGAGTCACAGTTTGAACGAAGAAATGGCTGCTCATCAAGGAGGATTCCTGGAAGGAAATCACTTACAAGCTGTCCACTTCACTCCTATCCTGCCCACTTTTGCTATCCCCAACCCACTCACCTCATTAGCATTTTTCAGCAAGAAGTATATTACTAAATGAACACATAAACACGATGGATATTTCAAGTATGTCAATTCTCAAGGGATCCCAAATTACCAAAACGATCTTGAAGGTTGGAACCTAACGCCTCACAGTCCCTGATTTCAAAAATCTATTGCAAATAAATAAATTTGCATCAAAAATCTATTGCAAAGCTACAGAAAAGAGTGTGATACTGGCATAAAGACACATAGATCTATGGAACAAAGAGACAGCCTAGAAGATGATGCTGTTAAAGTGCTGCACTCGATATGCAAGCAAATTTGGAAAACTCAGCATTGGCTACAGGACTGGAAAAGGTCAGTTTTCATTCCAATCCCAAAGGAGGGCAATGCCCAAGAATGTTCAAAGTACTGCACAATCGTGCTCATTTCACATGCCAGTAAGGTTATTCTCAAAATCCTTCAAGCTAGGTGTTAGCAGTACATGAACTGAGAACTTCCAGATGTATAAGCTGGGTTTAGAAAAGGCAAGAGAACCAGAGATCAAATTGCCAACATTCGTTGGATTATAGAAAAAGCAAGGGAATGCCAGAAAAACATCTGCTTCTGCTTCATTGACTACACTAAAGCCTTTGACTATGTGGATCATAACAAAATGTGGAAAATTCTTAAAGAGATGAGAATACCAGCCCATCTTATCTGAATCCTGAGAAACCTATATGGGGGTCAACAAGCAAGAGTTAGAACCAGACACAAAACAATGGACTGGTTCAAAATTGGGAAAGGAGTACGACAAAGCTGCACAGTGTTACCCTGCTTATTTTAACTTACATGCAGAGTACATCATGTGAAATGCCAGGCTGGATGAAACACAAGCTGGAATCAAGATTGCCAAAAGAAATATCAACAATCTCAGATATGTAGATGATACCACTCTAATGGCAAAAATGAAGAGAAACTAAAAAGCCTCTTGATGAGTGAAAAAGGAGAAAGAAAAAGCTGGCTTAAAATTCAACATTCAAAAAACTAAGATCATGGCCTCCTGCCCCATCACTTTATGGTAAATACAAGAGGAAAATGTTAAAGCAGTGATAGATTTTTTTTCCTGGGCTCCAGAATCACTGTGGATGGTGACTGCAGCCAGGAAATTAAAAGACACCTGCTCTTTGGAAGGAAAGCTATGACAAACCTAGACAGTATATTAAAAAGCAGAGACATCACTTTGCCAGAAAAGGTCTATATAGTCAAAGCCACGGTTTTTCCAGTAGTCATGTACAGATATGAGAGTTGGACCATAAAGATGGCTGAGTGCCGGAGAACTGATGCTTTCAAATTGCAGTGCTGAAGACCTTGAGAGTCGTTTGGACTGCAAGATCAAACCAGTCAATCCTAAAAGAAATCAACCTTCACTGGAAGGACTGATGGTGAAGCTGAAGCTCCCAATACTTTGGCCACCTGATGAAAAGAGGTGACTTTCTGGAAAAGACCCTGACGCTGGGAAAGATTGAGGTCAGGAGGAAAAGCAGGCAACAGAGGATAAGATGGTTGGTTGGCACCACCAACTCAATGGACATGAATTTGAGCAAACTCCAGGAGAAAGTGAAGGACAGAGGAACCTGGCATGCTGCAGTCCATGGGGTTGCAAAAGAGTCAGACATGACTTAGCTACTGAACCAGAACAACAAATTCTTCTAAAAATCTAACTTTAAAGACGCTTTGAGTAGGTAATATGCAGTGATATGGTTCAAAACTCATTAGGCATAAAAAGGGTATATCCGCAGAAAAAAAGCATCCCACCTAGTTCCCCTCCATGGAGACAACCAACATCACCAGTCTCGTGTATATTTCCAGAAAGAAAACAGACACACAAGAGGTTAACACGGATTTTAAGATCACAGTATCTTTGCCACAGACTCTCTGGCTTGGGGGAAGAACAAGGGCTAATGATCACCCCTGGGCTGGACTACCAGACTTGAGGAGAGTATATTTACAAGGCTGAATGCATTTCCTGAAGAGCTTCAGTAAAAAATACATGAATTCCAAAGGTTTTCTTTTGCTCCAACTTCAGATCCAAAGAAGCTATTCTTTCTGCTGTGTGCTGTTCTTAGTCGCTCAGTCCTATCTGACTATTTGCGATCCCATAGACTGTAGCCCACCAGGCTCCTCTGTCCATGGGGATTCTTCAGGCAAGAATACTAGAGCCATGCCCTCCTCCAGGGGATCTTCCCAACTCGGGGATCAAATCCAGGTCTCCTGCACTGTAGGTGGATTCTTTGCCATCTGAGCCACCGGGGAAGCCCCCTCTAACTGGCAAAACAGGACAGCAGAAATCCTCTCCCTTGCCTATAAAATCTTCAGACACCACCTTGTTTGGTGTTTTCTTTTTCCCCAGTAAATTTAATTTCATTGTAAGATTATGGGTTTGGGGGGACTGTAGAAAGGAGAAAGAGAATTATCCTTCATTCTACCACCCAAAGGTCTTCCTTTGGCTCAGTGGTAAAGAATCTGCCTGCAATGCAGGAGACGCAGCCTCAATCCCTGGGTCAGGAAGATCCCCTGGAGAAGGAAGTGGCAACCCACTCCAGTATTCTAGCCTTGGAAATCCCATGGACAGAGGGGTCTAGAAAGCTCCAATCCAAATGGTTGCAAAGAGTCAGACATGACTGAGCATACTCGCAACACACTACTACCCAAAACAATGCTAAAAGTGAGCACTGAGCGGGGCCCAGCCCTGTACTACGTGTTCTGGATCATCTCAGTTGTCCACTGACAGCAGTCAGGTTTTACTCACCAACTCTACATGAGTAAACATAGACCCACAGAACAGGTCTTTGCCCATACATCAGCGGCTTTCAAATGGGGGTGATCTTGCCCTCCTCCCCTCTCTAGGGGACAGCTGGCAACGTCTGGAGGCAGTTTTGATTGCCACACAATGTGGAGGTGGACAGGGAGTACCACTCCCCTCTAGTGGGGTCACAGGCCAGGGTGCTGCTTAATGCACAGTGCAGCCCCAGCAGTAAAAACCGACCTGGTCCAAAGAGTCAAATGTCGTGGAACCTTTGGGAGGTGATTAGAGGCTATCACCAAAGCAAAGTAAGGCAACAACTTGGTTTTGGGGAGCTCTAAATCTCCTACTGTTTCCATAACACTGCATAGCCTGGCTACTTCCCAGGATACTTGCTTCCAGTCCTTATTCTAGACAGAAGTATTTTTTCACACTTTTTTTTTTTTTTTTTTTTGGCCATACCACGCAGGACGTGGGATCTTAATTTCCCAGCCAGGGATCGAACCTGTGCCCGTGCATTGGAAGCGCAGACCCGTAACCGATGGACTGCCAGGGAAGTTCCTATACACTGTATTTTATATTCTGCTTTCCTCCCTTAGCCCAAATAATAATCACCTTCCATGCTACTAGAATGTCTTTGTAAATTTCACTTTCATTAGATACAACACAATCCACGTACTGTAAATTATTAAACTACTTCAAGATTGTAAAACATTTAGATTATTTTCAATTTTTCTTTATGTGAAACGAAGGATGTTGCTGGCCATTCCTCTTCCTCGAGGATTAAGCTGCAACCCACTGCAACTGCCCACCCCTGGGGGTTGGGGGTGTAAGAACTCAGGGCGGAGAAAAACAGGAAAGCAGATCCTAGAGAGTTCAGGTGCGCACCACACCGAAGGAGAATTTCAACAGCCCCAGATTCCCGCATCTTTCACACAAAAAAGCAATTAAAATCATTAACTGGAGATGTCTGTCTCACACCAAGGAGAATTCCAATGGCCCCAGATTTCCGCATCTTTCATACAAAAAAAAGCGATTAAAATCATTAACTGGAGATGTCTGTCTTTTGTGATTAGCAGCAATCTTTTTATGCTTGACTACAAGGGGTTTTTCCAGCAAAAAGTTCATATATATCCTGGCTGCTCCCCTGCCTCTTCACAGTCGTTCCTTAGAGCTGTGAGAGAGGCTGTCCCCCAGCTACTGTCCTCACTGAGGTCCCCCCAAAATTGATAAAAACACTCTTAAGTATGTGTTTTCCCACTCCACATTATTATAAATATTGTATCTTCTCTTTATTGAATAAAAAACTAATTTGTTTTACCTTAAACTGTGGCTTTTCAGAAGTCGTGAGCAGAACATCACTGAATAATCTGTAAAGAAAAGAAACAGAAATATCTTTCTTAAACAAGGTGTACTTTCAGAACAGAACCAGAGCAGAATGAGACATTTTTAGCCCATCAAGTCCCCCCCAACCCCCACGTCACCCCCCAGCCCCGGTCTAACCTACCACCTCAGGTTTATCAATAAACTCAAAGGAGTTTCCAGGCCACCCACAGTGACCTCCAGAAACCCCAACTCCCCATTATTTCCGAGCTCAGCAGGAGGGCTGGGTCAGCTTTGTAGTGACCGTGTCTTCCCCACTGAGGGCCAGCAGTCTTCTCATGTAAATTAATTTGCATTTTGAAAAGAAATTTGCAAGTTACTTATTATGGTTATGAAAAGTCAAAGTGTTAGTCACTCAGACTTGTCCCAACTCTGTGGCCTCATGGACTGTAGCCCACCAGGCTCCTCTGTCCACGGGATTTCCCAGGCAAAAATACTGGACTGGTTGCCATTTCCTTCCATACCTGGGGCCCCAGGACTGCAGGCAGATTCTTTACACCTGAGCCACCACGGAAGCCCATTATTTATATTATACTGCAATTAATAATATGCAGCAGATATTTCTAAACAGAATGATTGATTTTCCTTTTTTTTTTTTGGTCCCAGAGGAGGATAAAATTTATTCTAAAGCTCAATATAATAAAAATGCGTGAGTAAGTAAAAAGGAATTGTTTTGATTGGAATCCAACGAGAGAAAATAATCTTCTTTTAAGGAAAAGTAGTGCTTCTCATGCTCTCTTAAGAAGAAATAGCAGCTTTTGGAGAATATCAATTCTCTCCTTCAAAGTATGCCATTAAAAAGAATAGTGTGAGGAATTCTGAACTGTTCTGACTAAATGGTTGTTTGGGCACTGCTCAAATGGTTTGGCGTAAGTCTTTCCTTGAACTGCTCCCCTTTTTGAAAAAGGGTAACTACATCTCAAGTAGAAGAGACAGGGTTAACTTTTCCCCACAGCGCTCCCAGGGCGGCCTAGAGGTGGAGACAAAACTCTCCCCTTCAAGGCCAAGGGGTCCACTTACTTCCTAGACAACACATTTCTAACTGAGCAGAATTCACACCTCACTAAATGCTATCCCAGGCTGAAGCCCGCAGGATAGAAGGACTTCAGTGAAGAGAAAAAAAAAAATGGATTCGCTTTAAAACTGGAAGGCTGGGAGGAAAATGTAAGTGCTTCGAAGCAGGGGGTGCAAATGCAAACCCAAGTAAACTGACATGGACAAGGGCATGTGTTCTACAAGTGAATGGTGGAAACAACTACAATAATTGTCCCACGCTGGCACTGCTGCTGATTGTGCCTGGTTCACAGAGGGATGCCCCAGTGTCAGTGAAACACTGAAAAGTCACATCCATGGGGCAGGGGCTTGGGCTGCTCTGTACAGCGCATCCTCCCCAGGGCCTCGGACTGGAACAGACCCACTGGAACACAAGGAATCTGAAGTTATCACCGCCTCCCCCGACCTCGGGTTTTATGTACTTCAAGTTGTCCTGCCTCATTTCCTATGTAATTGTTTCCCGAATACATCGGCTCACAGGGCACTGGGTACATCTCAGAGCACAAAATAGAAGCCGCGTAACATCATTTAATAAGCACTTCTTAAGTAACTGGGCCTGTATGAGGAATCATCTCAATAAATCCTCCCACCAGCACTCTGAGGTGGAGACTATTATCATCCCCATTTATAGATGAGGAAACCCAGCTTCCTGAGGTTAGGAAACCTGCCCAAGGTCACCTGGGGAAAGTGCTAAAGCTGTGCCCACACCCAGGTCTGTCTAAACTCAGACACATGCTTCTGAACCATCCTGCTGTCTTTCCGTGAAGGAGCAGAACATGCACCTTAAAAAAAGACCCCAGAGCACTATGCGACCCGCCTCAACCGACCATTCATCTCTAAGCCCCAGCATAGGGCCTGGGACATGTCAGACATCAGACATATGCTACCCAGGGAGCAAATGAATAAACAGGTGCAGGGGAGGCCGAAGCCAGGCAGTCCTGTGCCTGGAGGCCAGACCCTGCCTGACTAGCGCCTAGTGAAGCAGCCACTGCTGTGGGCCATGCAATGAACGGAAACAGGGTTGCCCCCTTCAGTACTTCCCAAACGGGGGGCTGCCGTGTGTCCACGCACACAATGCCTGCGTGGACAGGGAGAGAGACACATGAAGACACACGTGAAGACGGCATGGGTGTGAAGACAGAGCAGTCAGACTACGGTGCGCAGAGGCCACGAGGAAAGGTCAGGGTGTCACGTGGCAAGTGGCCACTGGCAAGCAGGCCACACAGACTCTGCGGGGACCGCAGATGAGTCTCTACTGGGACTGGACGCTTGGGCCAGTGGTCCGGGGCTCGACACGGTTAGGAAGTTACAGCCAAGGCGTGGGATTGACTTACGGCATCTGCAAGAGCCGGGAGACGGTGGGCATGCCATTTTTACAGGCTTCACAAGACAGCGTGGACTCCAACACGGCCACTTGAAATGAACAGATACACGTTTTAGTTCCACAGAACATGCTGGCAAACCCTCTTGGTGATGAAAAGTTTGACACCACGTCTCAACAACTGTCTGCGGGCTCATCAGGACAATGTCAAAACTCTTCACGCACAGACAGATGGCATACGTGGTGGCAGGGGGTGGAGGGCGAAGGGGGGCTGCTGGCAATGCTGACAACTCCCGATGACTCAAAAGAAATAAAAATGGTTCAGGAACCACATGCTGACAGAAAGCTAAGTATACTGCACAGATAATTGGAGGAAGGACTCAAGATATCATTCATAAATGTGTTTGCTCTCTTAAAAGAGAAGTAAACACCACACATGAGTAAAATTCTGAACTTGAAAGACACGTCTCTGCTTGCCTGCTTTTTAGTCAAAACCAACATACGAAGTGCCAACTGTTGGTATCTCACCATCCAACACCTTGGAAGGTGTAAACAAAAGCAGCCAGATTTTTTTTTTTCCATTCATAATTTGACCACTCAGAAATAACTATTATTAACATTATGCTTTTTACCCACACAAATATACACATTTAACTCTTCACATATCCAAATGAATTCTTACTTTATGTAAAGAGATACATCCAAGGAAACTGAGGCAAACTTCTAAACTTAATATAGTACTTGGTTATACCAGGAAAAAATAATTATCACAAGTGAAAAAGACATTTCATATGGAGCAAGTTTGCAAAATTATCGTTTATTACATTCAGTCTTCCCTCAGTCTCCCTGGGACACTGGTTCAGAAATCTCTCCATCCCTAAGTGAGTGAAAGTGAAAGTGAAGTCGCTCAGTCGTGTCCGACTCTTTGCCACCCCGTGGACTGTAGTTCTCCAGGCTCCTCCGTCCACGGGATTCTCCAGGCAAGAATTCTGGAGTGGGGTGCCATTTCCTTCTCCAGGGGATCTTCCCGACCCAAGGACTGAACCCAGTTCTCCTGCATTGGAGGCAGACGCTTTGGCCTCTGATCCACCAGGGAAGCCCTAAAGATACCCAAAATCTGCAGACGCTCAAGTCTCTTATACAAATTGGTATATAATATTTGCACACAGACTATGTACATCCTCCCATATACTTTATTTACAAAAACAGCCAGATTTCCTTCCTTTTTTTTTTTTTTTTACTTGCAGGTCACTGTTCCATTTCAGCTGTTCAAATTCAACCCAAAGTAGTCTTGGGGCCTGTTCTCTGGAACCATCTCATGACACAAAACAGACGCTGGTGGAGGTTGACCTGAATGCATGGAAGGCGCGATGTTCCAAAAGCTGCCCTGCCCCCTCCCCAACCCCAGGGGGTTGTGAGCTGGCTGTCGAGGGGAGGAAAGGGTCCCTGGGTGACTCTGCATCAGCCCTGACATCCCTCCTTCCTACAGAAGCCCCTCAGTGATGCTGGGAGAACTCCTGGATCCAGGGTTTCCTGCCCGCCTTTCCTAATCTGGACCTGGCGGGCTGTCCTCTGCCGGGTGTCCAGCCTGTGGTTGTCCTTGCAGGTCCCCCTCCAGCCTTGGGATACCTCCCGACTCTGCCTGAGTCCACAAGACTGAGCGCACGTTGTCTGCTCCTAGCTTCTGCTTAGACCTATCACTAGCCATACTTTTCTTCACATCCTCTTGCTTCCCAAATTCTGACGCATGTTACAGAAGGACTCCTGAGATTTCAGACAGCCTGACAAACAGATGAGCAATCTGAGTTTTCAGTGAAATACTTTTAAGAAAGTTACTCCCGCAACTTCTACTTCCTGGTAAGATTTCCTGGCTATGGAGCACAGTAACTTCCTCTGGACCTTCCCTGGACTCTGGAAAAGGGGGTGAGAAGCTCCGAGCATGACCAGGGCCCAGAGACCCTTACAAACCCCATACTGACCCACAGCCATGGACGGCGCAGGAGGGAAGGAGTCTACAGGCACTGAGTCAGGCGGTCGTCCGTAAGTCATTTCATATAGTAAGTGGCCAAAGCAGTGGACGTCCACACTCTCCAACGTCTGCAGAAGAAAAGACAGCAGAGGGCTTTGTGAATCCCTAGCCCTGGGCTTCCACTAAGAAACATGGCCCAGGGGCAACCCCACCCACAACTGGTAGTGACCACTCGAGGCCTTTTGTAAAAGCTCACAAGAATCGTTTTGACCAAAAGTCTTGGTCCTACCCTTCACGATGGTGCAGTCAGAGGTTCTACCCTTCCTTGGCCCTGCCCAACCAGCCTCTCAGATACAGCAGTGCCGTGGGAGAGACAGGACCAACAGGCGTGCCTGCCCCAACCATACCCATCCCTGCTTAGCACACATTTCTAACAGGGACAGATCATGCATCCTGCCACGGGGATAACTTACACCTAAAACTAAGCCTGCTGTTTCATCACTTTCATCAACTTACATTGATCTTCCTGAACTGTGAGAAATACGATCGGTAGAAGGAAGGAAGGCCCAACAAGGAATTCTCCAGGTCCAGCAGCCGGCAGGTATCCCCATCCAGCATCACGTTGGAAGCGTGAAGATGCCCATAAGGGAATCCCTTGTCATGTAGAAACTTTAGGACCTATGGAAAAGTATGTAGTGGTTACACTCCCCTCCAACTCATTCGATACAAGACAAGCTTAAACTTTGCTTTTTCCGTCAATATATTTTGAAACAAGACCAAACTGGTCACTGGGGAGATTCCTAAAGAAAGAATACATGTCTGTGCATTTCTTTGGAAAAGAGACGGATGCTGAGTGCTTTCCAGCTGTGGACACGCCAAGCCAAGCTCCCTCATTTCCAAAGAACAGAGAAGTGGCCTGTATCTGCTCAGGTTAACAGCTCTGATGCCAAAAGCCTCTACTGTAAGCACTTTCTCTCCCTAAGCACCACATCCCAGCTCTCTTCAGGGCAAAGGTCCTACCGCACAGATGAATAAATTGCCAGGGCTTCTGCCAATTATTCAGGAAGAGGGGTTGAGCTGAAAACATCTCTAGTCCTGTCTCACCTCAGAATATATTTGGCTGTTTATTAATAGAAACACATGACAGCCTCCCACAAAAAGAAGCAAACTTTTCAGTTGCCATTTCATAAACAGTGGTTCAGCCAGTGACAGAGCCACCTGGATACAGCCCTGCAAAAGACCTGGTGAACCACAGCAGTGCCCTGCTGAAGCAGGTGCCCAGGACGATCCGTTGAGAACCAGAAGAAAGTATTACAGCTTCTCTGGTTTTTGTTCTTCATTTATTTATTTTTTAACTTTTTGGCCATGCCATGTGGTATGTGGGATCTTAGTTCCCAGACCAGGGATCGAACCCGCCACCCCTTGAGGTGGAAATACAGTCTTAACCCTGAACCACCACAGAAGTCTCCTGTCTGTTTTGATTTTAATCTCATTCTTTCTTAACTTATACTGGACAAAATACATTACTAATAGTATATATATATAAATTAAACATATATAACATGGGAGTGTTTATGCTTAAATTGTTTTCACTGATACAATTGCATAATCCAAGAAGTTTGGTAAATGCTGCTCTAGAGAGTGATGTGGGACAGGCTTTTTCACGTTAGTTTCACTTCTGTAAAGGGGCGATATGGTTATGTATAGGATATAACAAAAGCAAGAATCTTGGCACAAAGATAAATCAACCAGAAATAACACAAAACTTGGTATTCACACAATAAAGTTCTTAAAAATCACACACTAATTTAGGAATTTCCAATAGCTAAGCTTTTGGAACTGTGTTGGTCTAGATTACTGCTTTAGTCTCAAATATTTGCTTTTGGGGGTAAAATATGACAATGCCACCAGTTTGTATGTGACCAGATAATTTCAACTATTTTAGATATTGCCTGAAAACTTTCCCAAAAGAATACTGTGATGCTGGGTGAAATTCCAATGCAACTGAAACAAAAGTCAGATACCTCTTACCTCTAATACTTGCCGCCCATATGTTTTTATCTGCTGGAGTTCAAGGCCTTGAACCTTCTTAGGGTTGCAGTACTTCTTCAGGAATGGGTCTTTTGGTTTCGCCTTTGGAAAGGAACAAAGAGCACAAAAGGAGGCAGTAGAGGGGTTGGACTCTACACACACATGGCCTCCTTGAACAGACGGACACACTGAGAGGCTGGGGGCATCAGATGAGTCCCGCTGGCAGGACATGGGCTGTTAAACACAGCAGTCTGCACAGTTAATAGAAAGAGGCTGACCAGGGTTCCAGCCTTTTTCTAGTCCAGTGAAGATGTTCCTGGTCTTCACTTTAGCAGACCCCAAAGTCTTGTATACTGTTAGAATTCATCAGTATTGCTTTTTTTAAAAAAAAAAAAAAAAAAAAAAAAAACCAACAACACATAGCAGTGTTAATTATGGGTTTCCCAGGTGGAACTAGTGGTAAAGAACCCGCTCGCCATTGCAGGAGACATAAGAAACATGGGTTCGATCCCTGGGTTGGGAAGATCCCCTGGAGGAAGGCACGGCAACCCACTCCAGTATTCCTGCCTAGAGAATCCCATGAACAAAAGAGCCTGGTGGGCTACAGTCCACAAGGCAGCACAGAAACAGACCCAGCTGAGGTGACTTAGCAAGCATGCAGTGTTAATGGTATTTATTATGGTGTGTTTTACACCTCTAGTATTTATCCATCTTACCCTTTTAACTGTCTTCATCTAATTTCCCTTAAATATCCTCTCCTACCTCTGTTAACCACAAATCGGATCTCTTTTTCTATGAGTGTTTGTAAAGCTTCTCGGTATCCCTTTACAAAAAAAGTTACTTTAAAACTGACCTAAGAGCAGCCTACAATCTAATGGACATAATCATGAAATGCTCAACATTTCCTCATGTGGGTAAAGGAATGCTCTTTAGCCAAATTGGGTAGTTTCTATTGCTAAAATAAATACAAATTCCAAATAAAATTAAAATTAAATCCTCGGGGCCTAGCTTCTAGAAGCTTAGGGATCAAGTGTCAATAACAGGTTCTTAAGGGACTTGAGAACTTCTTGATGACCAGGAACTTGCACCACCAGTACCTTGTAGATCAGGTCCTTCAAGGTTCCTTTTTCATTAAACATTCTAATTAGCAATGCTGAGGATTCATTAGCTGTGGCAAAGGTAACACGATAGATGTAAGGGTGCTGCCAAAACAAAAAAAAGAAATTCACATTTGATCTGCATCAGCATCTAGGTTCCTTTTAGATCCAGGATCTGGTTATACAGAATCAAGTGCCAGCTTGATAGTTTAATTGCACATAAATGCAGAACATTCCCTGAACACATGGTATTTTCAAGTTATCAGATAATCAATTACTAACTCATTTTTTAGATGAGAGAACCAAGGTAAACTACAGTGATTAAGCGAAGTGGCTACAAGTTAAGCTCTCCAAGGGAAGGTATCTGCTTTAACGTGGTCTCACAGTTCAGGCGAAAGTGTGGTGCAAGAGAGGGAAAGTCTGAGTTTTGGGAAAGGTGGTTTTAATATTCTGCCTCTGTAAATTGGTAAAAAAAAAAAAAAAAAAAGCCAAATTCTAGAGCAGCCAAGTGGGAACCAGGACAAATGTGTCTCCCCTCACAGGGCTGCCTAACACTCCACACTGCTGTCTAGTGATAAGCCAGGGAGCATGACAGCCAGAAAACAAGCAATGGCAGCATCTTTCAGCATCTGGCCCTTTTCCAGAGCAGTGAGCATGCGTCTTCCTGTCCCTCTGCTGGAGTGTGCAATATAATGAGTGACACTGCCCTCCTGAGAGGCGGACATGGATGTCAACAAAGCAGGGTGGGGAGTAAGACAAATTATTTAATGACTGAAAGAAAAGTCCTCATGTGACCTGGAATTGTGGATACACGGACTAAATGACTTCAAGTATTACAATGGCCTTGAGCTCAAAGGAGTATCAGGAAGATTTAAACCCTTGGGAGCTGGACTGTGTGAGGATTGGATGGGCAGGGGGACGGAAGGGGGTGCCCAGGGAAATACAGAAAA
Organism: Budorcas taxicolor; assembly: GCF_023091745.1. NCBI lineage: Eukaryota > Metazoa > Chordata > Mammalia > Artiodactyla > Bovidae > Budorcas > Budorcas taxicolor. The sequence continues at coordinate 17,536,589 of NC_068910.1, read as the reverse complement.
CTGATCATGAAGTTCCTCCTGATCATCACAACAAAGCAACTGTTGGGGATATTTTCACGGCTTTACTGAAATGCAATTCACATCCCAATATAACTCACCTGTTGAAAGTATACAACTCAATGGTTTTCCATATATTCAGAGCTGTGTGACTATCACACAGCCTAATTTTAGAATATTTTCATCACCTCAAAAAGAAACCCAATGAATAAAATAAAAATCCTTGGAATTCATACTGATATAAATAGATAAAAAAGAGAGAACATGAAGCTCTTCCTTATAGTAGAATGCCAACCAGTAAATAAAAGAGAAATGATGGAG